>NC_062546.1:136152093-137388480 GCF_016906955.1 Phacochoerus africanus | reverse complement strand
AAAAAAATTATTACTGTTATTTTAATAACTAGGTACAAAACCTTGTACTATACAGAGAAAAATTATAATTTCTAAAAATAATCAATTGTAGAGCAACAAAGCAATAAGCACCAAACAAGCAACTAAACAAATGAAAAAAATCCTACTTCGATAAACTGTAGAGGTAGAATTTGTAGACCTAACCCACATTTCTTGATTACAATAGATTAAACATTTTAAAATTTATAAATCTTTGAAATCCTCAATGAAATGGATAACACGTATGAAAATGAAATGTCAAAATGGTGAAAGATGAGAAGTATAAAGCTTGGCCAGGAAAATTATAAGGCAATTAATTTAAAAATATGTAAAACTACTTTAAACTAACAAGGTGTTGTTTTACAGATAAATTATTGATATCTTCTAGAAAATAAACATTGACATTATCTAGAAACACTTTATTTCCACATTTTTTAACTGACTCAAAGCATAGAAAAATAGTAAATTACTCAAAAGAAGAAACAAATATAAACTTAATAGTAAAACTTTACCAAAGATAGAATCTACAACCAATGCCAGTAATGAATACAAAATCTTTTTTTTTTTTTTTTTTTGCCACACCCTCAGCATGCAGAAGTTCCTGGGCCAGGGATCCAACCTGCACCACAGCAGCAATGCAAGCCACAGCAGTGACAAGGCCAGATCCCTAACCCACTGAGACACCAGGGAACTCCTAAGATAAACATTTAAATTAAATTCATCAGCGACTTAATAACACATCAAAAAGCAACATCCAAAATAGCAATGCAAAGTGATATACTATTAGAAAATATATTCATGAAACATATTATGTCAGTGGATCACTAAAAAAAGTGAAATATATCCATATGCTAAAGTCTCAAAGTTACTTGTAAATTATTATGAATGCTTTTTGTCAGAGAAATAAAAGAAACTTCTTTACATGATAATGCTATCTATCTCAAATCAAAATTACATCAATACAATTACAACACTATGGATATTGATGTAAATATATTTTAGTAATGAAATATTATAAATATTTATTTCAAAGTAAGGAAAAAGCTAGAAATCTTTACTATGAATTTCTGCTAGGATAATCTGCCAATAGTAATTAGAAGAAAACAACGGTTAGAAGTAAATGGATAAAGCACTGATTAGAAGTATTAGAAAAGAGTAGATATGAGTACCATTATTTGCAGAAGAAATTATATACTTAGGTAGTTAAGAGAATTAACTGTAAAAATTGTAAAATTAGTAAGTTCTATCTGCAGTGTAGGTATTCACACGTATTTCACTATATAAAATCATTCATTCAAAAGTTTAAATACTGTCAAACACTTATACTTTGTAATTATAGTGCAATTTGAGTATACAGGCCAAGAGGTCTGCAACTCAGATCCTAGAAGTGCCATTTAGTAATTGTTTCTGGCTTTGTGGGTCATGTGGTCTCTATTGCAACTATGCAACTCTGTTTTTGTAGCATGAAAACAGCCATGGACAATGTATAATGAAATAAGCATGGACATTCCAATATAATTTTATTTATGGACACTAAATTTCAAATTTCATATAATTTTTACATATCACATAATATTCTTCACTTCCCAACTATTTTAAACAGAAGAGCCTATAAAAAGCCATTGTTGCTGACCCTTGATACAGGTTATAAGTGGACTATCATATTACCACAAATCAATCATATAGGTGTTTACGCAGATCAGATAGCACTGTCAGATATGTCATCCCATGAAGAATCTAATAAACTTTACGGGAGAAAGATTTTTTTACTAGCAGATATAAGTGGGAAGAGAATTTTGAATATTAGGTTTAGGAAGGGCAGATAGGAGATACTGAGGAGTTTTAAAAAATAGTTGTCATCTTCTCTTCCAGTTTCTATAGATGGAATAACAATAAATTTTGACACACTCTTATGTGAAGATTGGCAAAAATTCCAGTAAATCTTTTATCTTTTTGTTTTAAAGGTATGATGCTTTATTACAATTAAAAGAGACAATGAGTATATTTTCAGGGAGATAAGTTAAATGCATTTACTATTTTGCATTTACATATATTTAGGAATTTAAGTAATTTTTTCATCTTTAATATATCTGTTTTTGATTACCGAAAAAATAATCAAACAGCAAATACATTATTTCAATTAATTTATATGATATATTTATATTAATGAAAGGTTTTCTCTGTGTATTGAAAAAAAGGCTATCACTCAGTTCCATTTTCCGTATGAATTAAGATAATAAATAATAAATAAATAAAGGCATTCAGATATGCAGAGCATGTATAGACTAGTTCCAAATCCAGATTTCTGTGTCTTATGTGTTTATTTTTATTACATATGAACTAAATTCTCCTGTCTTATTTCCACTTAATCTATTTTTTTGTACTTATTCTTGTTTATGGGATTTATACAGACACCAAAAATCTGAGATGATTTTTAAAAGCATAATAATTAATTTACTACCACATCTAAGATCAACTCTGGAGTCAAACTCTCTGGATTCAATTTTGGTTTAGACATTTCTTATCTATGTGACCATCAAGTTATTTAAACTCAGTGTTTTTCAGAATCCTCATGTTTTAAATGTGGTTATAATAGTACATAACTCACAGAGTCATTGTGAGAGTAAAATAATCTGATTTATGTGAATTGCTTCATCAGTGCCTATAATAAATACAGGGATACCTCATTTTACTATCCTTTGTTGTATTGAGCTGCACAGATATTGAATTTTTTTACAAACTGAATGTTTGTGGCAACCCTGTGTGGATAAAGTCTATTGGCACAACTTTTCCAACAGCATTTGCTCAATTTGTGCCTCTGTATCACATTTTGACAATTCTTGCACTTTTTCAAAATTTCTTTATTACTATATTTGTTAAGGTGATCTGTGATCAGTGATCTTTGATTTTACTACTGTAACTTTTTAGGGGCACCAGAACCATGCCTATATAAGATGATGAAGTTAATAGATAAATGTGTGTGTTCTGACTGCTCCACCAATTGGCTATTCCCTATGTCTCTCCTTCTCCTCAGGTCTCCTTATTCCCCAAGATACAACATTACTGAAATGAGGCCAATTAATAACTCAGCAATAACTTCTCAGTGTTCAAGTTGAAAGGAAGAATCGTATTTCTCACTTTAAAAAAAAAAAAGCTAGAAATAATTAAGCTTAGTGAGGAAGGCATGTTGACAGGCAGGGTAGAGCAAAGGCTAGGCCTCTTATGCCAACCAGTCAAGGTGTAAATGTAAAGGAAAAGTTCCTGGGGGAAAGTAAAAGGGTTTTGGGGGAAGTTCCCTGATGGTCTAAGTGGTTAGGACTTAGCGCCTTCACTGCCGTGGCCCGGGTTTGATACTTGGTTTGGGAACTGAGATACTACATCAAGCTATCGAACTGCATGGCCAAAAATAAACAAACAAACAAATACATAAATACAGAAATTTTTTAAAGTTTTTTTTTTTCTTTTCTGCTTTTTAGGGCCATACCCATGGCCTATAGACGTTCCCAAGCTAGGGTTTGAATCAGAGCTATAGCTACTGGTCTACACCACAGTCACAGCAATGCAGGATCCAAGCCGTGTCTGCGACCTACACTGTAGCTCATGGCAATGCAGCTCATGGCAATGCCAGATCCTTAACCCACTGAGTGGACCAAGGATTGAACCCACATCCTCATGGATGCTAGTCGGGTGACACTACTGAACCATGATGAGAACTTCCAAAATTTCAATGAACACATGAATGACAAGTGAAACAGCCTTACTGATGTTACGCTGAAAGTTTAGTGGTCTGAATAGAAGACAAAACCAGTCACAGTAGTCCCTTAAATGAAAGCCTAATTAAGAGCAAAGTCCTAACTCTCTTCCATTCTATGAAGGCTGAGAGAGGTGAGGAAGCTGTAGAAAAAAGTCCGAAGCTAGTAAAGGTTGGTTCATGAGATTTAAGGAAAGAAGCTGTCTCCAGAATATCAAAGTGCAAGATGAAGCAGCAAGTGCTGATGTAGAAGCTGCAGCCAATTATCCAGAAGATCTAGCTAGGATTATTAATGAAGGCAGCTACATTAAATAACAGATTTTCAATGTAGCCAAATCAGCCTTCTACTGAAAAAAATATGTCACCTAAGACTTTTGTCGCTAGAGAAGTCAATGCCTGGCTTCAAAGTTTCAAAGGACAGGCTGATTCTCTTATTAGGGGCTAATGCAGCTTATGACTTTAAGCCAATGCTAATTCATTATTTGAAAATTTTAGATCCCTTAAAATTTATGCTAAGTTCCTTTGTGGCTCAGTAGGTTAAGGATCTGGCATTGTCACTGCAGTGGCTTGAGTTGCTGCTGTGGCATAGGTTCCCTGGCCTGGGAGCTCTGCATGCCATAGGTGCAGCCTAAAAACAAACAAAAAATTTTTTAATTATGCTAACTTTATACTGTCTGTGCTCCAGATATGGAACAACAAAGCCTGGATCACAGCACATCTGCTTACAACATAGTTTACTTAATATTTTAAGTCCACTTTTGGAAATCATTGCTCAGAAGAAAAGACAAAATATTACTGCTCTTTAAAAATGCATCTGGTCTCCCAGGAGTTCTGATGAAGACCTACAATGCCATTAATGTTGTTCTCATGCCTGCTAACAAAAAATCCATTCTGCAGCCCATGGACCAAGGAATAATTTATACTTTCAAAATTTATTTTTAAGAAAAATACTTTGTAAGGGCTATAGTTTCCATAGATAGCAATTCCTTTGATAGAGTGTAACAAAGTAAATTAAATACCTGAAAGGATTCATTATTCTAGATGATGTTAAAAATATTCCTAGGAAGAGGAGGAGGCCAAAATATCAACATTAACAGGAGTTTGCGAGAAGCTGATTACATATTTCATGATGTTAAGGAGTTCAAGATTTCAGTAAAGGACATAAGTAAAGATGCAGTAGAAATAGCAAGAGAATTAGAAGTAGAAGTGGAGCTTAAAGATGTGACTGAATTGCTGCAGTCTCCTGATAAAACTTCAATGCACAAGGAGTTGCTTCTTATGGATGAGCAAAGAAAGTCACTTCTTGAGATGGAAACTACTCAAAAGATGCTGTGAAGATTGTTGAAATGACAACAAAGGATTTAGAATATTACATAAACTTAATTGATAAAGCCATGATAAAGTTTGAAAGGATTGACTCCAATTTTGAAAGAAATTCTACCATGGATAAAATGCTTTCAAGCAGCACTGCATACTACAGAGAAACCACTTGTTAAAAGAAGAGTCAATTGATGGGGCAAACTTCATTGTTATTTCATTTTTAAAAATTGCCACAGCTACCCCAACCTTTAGCAACCACTACCCTGATCAGTCAGCAGCCATTAACATTGAGGCAAGATCCTCCACTAACAAAAACATGACTTACTGAAGGCTCAGATGATGGTTAGCATTTTTTAGCAATGAAGTATCTTTTAATTAAGGTATGTACATTTTTAGACATAGTGCTATCACATACTTAGCAGATTACAATGTAGTGTAAACATAACCTTTTTTTTTTTTGGCTTTTTAGGGCCACACCTATGGCATGTGGAGGTTCCTAGGCTAGGGGTCTAATCAGAGCTGTAGCTGCCGGCCTAGGCCATAGCCACAGCAACACTGGATCTGAGGCACATCTACAACCTACACCACAGCTCATGGCAATGCCAGATCCTTAACCCACTGAGCGAGGCCAGGGGTAGAACTAGCAACCTCATGGTCCCTAGTTAGATTCGTTTCCACTGCGCCAAAATGGGAACTCCCTAAACATAACTTTTAACTGCACCAGAAAACCAAAAAATTCATGTGACTTGCTTACTGAAATATTCACTTAATTGTGGTGGTCTGGAAATGAAGCCACACGATCTCTGAGGGCATGCCTGTGTTCTTGACAGGAAAATAGATGACACAAAAGAATTTAATTGAAGAGATTAAAAAAAAAAAAAAAGACTAGTCACAAACATATGTTAGGGTTAAGGAAACCAACAAAGCAGTGGTATACCACCCTAGGGCTAGTGGCAGTAGGAAGCAAGAAGAGGAAGTGATTTTTGTAATCAAGAGGAGTAAGGGCCTCTCGGTAAGAGTTATAGCCTTCATATTCTACCATGGCACTCTGGCAGGGAGAGGTATGATAATTACTCTAACTTCATTCTCCTCCAACTCTCCAATCCCTGCTGGTGCCCATATTTGGTCATCCCAGCCAGAAGCCACAGGCCAAGTGTGCCTCTTGATACAGTGCCAACAAAGAACCTCCCAGGTGTCAGAATATGGTTTACAAGACCAAAGGAACAAATATTACGCATCTAGCACAGCTACTATTCCATCATCTTTTTGAAGCCATCTTTTTTTTTTTCTTAGAAGCATGACTATGCCCTATCATTACCATATCTATTTGCCACTCCAAACCACAAATGCCCCAAATTTATTTCTTGGCAATGACAAGAAATATAGGAGTGGAATATGAATAACCCAACCTATGCCTTCAGTTCACCTGATAGCCATTGATAAAGTTGAAAATTAGTCTTCCTTTGAGTATAAAGTTGACAACATGCTTCTCAAATTAGCCCTCAAAGAATAAATAGCAGATGCTTGCTGGTAATATATGATGTATTCTCCTGCTTTAAATCATCAAAAATTGACTCACATAGAAAAAAACACAGGTTATTGACAGGATTCTAATTTCATGAATGCCCTGGTGATTTTATATTTAACAAAAAAGTGTATATTAGTGTTCTATAGCTACCATAACAAATTATCACAAAAATGGTGGCTTGAAACAACACAGATTTATGCCATTATAGTTCTGGAGGTCAGAAATCAAGAATGTTTTATTTGGCTGATAGTAAACACCTTATTTACCAAGGTGTTGGGAGGGCCACGTCTTCTCCAGAGAATTTAAAGTAGAATATGGTTCTGAACCTCTTCTAGCTCCCAGAGACCACCTACATTCCTGGTGTTGTGAACTTTACCTTGTATTATTCCAAATTCTTACTTCTGTATCATATTTCTTACTTATTTTGTATTAAAATCTCCCTCTACCTCCCTATCTAAGTTTTATTGAAGCATAGTTCATTTATAAGGTTGTGATAATTTCTGCTGTGCAACAAAGTGACCCAGTCATATATATATATGCATATTCATTCCCTTTCAGATTCTTTTCCCACAAAGATTATCACAGAATACTGGGTAGAGTTCTCTGTGCTATACAGCAGGTCCCGTTGGCCAATCATTCCATATTCCTTAGAGTGCATATGCAATTCCCAAACCCCAAGTACCTCCATTTTATAAGAACTCTTGTGATTATATTTAAGGCCCACTCAGAAAATTCAGGATAATCTTCCCAACTCAAGGTCTTTAACTTAAGAACATCTGCAATCTCTTTTGCCCTATAAGGTAACATTTACATAATCCAGAGATTAGGACATGGATATCTTTGGAGGCATTATACATCCTACTATAAAAGGCTATGCAAATTCTTAGCTTGCAAACTGAAAATCACATGCTAGAATCCATGTACTTTTCAAGTTATCTCTCCCTTTCTCCCTTTAACCTGTTCCTTTTCTTCCAGGAACCACTAAGTGTAAAGCTAACACATTAATTTTTATTGTAACTCAAAAATAAATGCAGTAGAGATGTTAATCTCTCTCTTAAATTTGGCAGTTAGCAGTGCTAGTTCAAGGGAAAATTAGTTTCTCAGATGAGTTCTCATTTAGTAAGCTATGAGGGCATGGAGAAATGTATGCTATGTAAGGTAAGAGAATCACTGTGGTGAAAGACAGAATATTTCAACACATGCAGCACTTTGCATAAAATTCCTGAAACAAAATGTTGCTATGCTTTCTTTGAAAGTCTAAATGTAAAAATATAAAACCCATTGACTTTTTTGTTTTATTTTTATTATTTTATAGATTGTTTTGTTTTCTGCTACTCCTTTCCAGACTCACTAATATTTCATTGGTTCTTATCATATTTATGTTGGAATATCCCAGTATGAGTCCTTTCTCATGCTACGTCTATGAGATACCCTATATCCAGCCAATATATTCCTCTTTTTATTAATATTTTTGTTAGTCTTTTTCTGTCACTTGTTTTAAAGAACAGTGGATTTTCTAGAAATACTGTCGCAAGAACTAAAATAATATAACAAGCATAGTCAAAATCATTTCATGTCATCTTAGAATGATTCGAGTTTTAAAATGCATTATACTAACTTATAAAATTATATTTTGTTTCATTTACAACTCTTTCTGGTCTTTAATAATGAGCAGATTTTTTTGGGAGTTAATCAAGGTCAGGAATTTGAGCAAATAGAAGCTCATGGAAAAATGATGAACCATGAAGAACCAGGGATTAAATTTTTGGGTTCACTAAAATGTTGTCTCAAATCATTCTGCAGTTAAGGATTTGATATATCCTACAAAATACACATTCCTCACTATTGTGATATAAGAAGAGTACTGCAATCTACATTGAACTATTTCTTCTAGAAGTCTAGTCATTTAACTTTTTAGGGTGTATTTTTAAAGTTAGATAATAATGATTGGAGGGGAAAGACTGTGGATATTTGTGTGTGTGTGTACATGCAAGCACACATGTTTGTGTGACTATTGTTGATTAATGCTGTTACTGATTATAAACCTTACTTACTCATGGAGTAAGAGAATTCTTTATGAATGATATTCAGCAATAGAGATTGTGTGGGTACATGTGTGTATATGTGTCGGGGGGAGAGAGAGAGAAAGAGAGAGGGAGAGAGACAGATACCCACAATTATATTTATTATTTAAGTTTTCTCTGAAATTTTATTTTTTTAGGGCCACAGTCCTGGCATATGGAAGTTCCCAGGCTAGGGGTTAAATCAGAGCTGCAGCTGCCAGACTACACCATAGGCACAGTCATACAATCTGAGCTGTGTCTGCAAACTAAACCATGGTTCATGTCAACACTGGATCCTTAATCCACTAAGTGGGACCAGGGATTGAACCCACGTCCTCAGGGATAATAGTTGGGTTAATTACCACTAAGTTACAATGGGAACTCCTTCTTTGAAATTTTTACATATTCTGGATTCAATTCCTTTTACAAATCACCAGATAGTCTACCAAAACTCAAAATTTAAAAACTATTTAAGTCAGTTATATTAAGGCAAACTACTAAGAGGTATTTTAACAAGTTATTTGAAGAAGAATAGTTATGTTGTGAAATTTCAAATAGAAATTTCAAATAATTTCTTGACTGAAGATTTTTTGTTTGTTTATTTTACCACACCTGTGACATGTGGAAGTTCCTGGGCCAGGGACAGAACCTGTACCACAGTTGTAACCAGAGCCACAGAGGTGACAACACTGAATCATTAACCTGCTGAGCCATGAGGGAACTCCTTGACTGAAGTTTTAAATGACTAGAGATGAGCAGATGATCACCTCCTATGGTATTGGGTAGATATATATGTATATGTGTATGTAGGTACTGGACAGCTTGGTAGATTGATAAGACACATGTATGTCTTTATATAGTACACAGTTTTACATAAGAGATGACCCAGGTGCACATATATCAGGCTGGTCGATGTTACGACAAATGTAGAGATAGCTGCATGATGCAATGGAAGTACAGCAGAAAATGTGACATTGCATATGAAAACATCAAAAAGAACATTATAAAGGAAGTGACATTTGAGTTGGATATAATTAGGACAAAAGTTCACATCTATCTTCTGAAGCATGAGATAGTATAAATTTTTCACTGGAACTTTGGAATCTAGTGAGGAGAGAAATATATTCAATGGAAATATTTTTTAGTAAATGATCAAGGGGAAAAAATCATATATTTTTTAATACCAAATAGCCATATTTGTTAGACAACTTTCTACAAATAAAGGAATAAGGACATATTAGTATTTAGCAAAGACAAATATCTAAGCTGAGATTTAGAGGACATGCATGAAAACTTTTAGGAGAGCTAAATTGGGTGATTTCAATGAAATCCTAGTGGCTTAATGAAGTGACATCAGCGTTATGTCAGCATAAGATGTCCCTTATATTTCCTTTCTCCCACAACAACAAAAATTTGACATTTAGCTACAAAAAAAGTACCTCTGTGGGAACACCTTAAGCCAAGGGATGCAGGACAAATCTCATGCACCTGAGATTTAGATCTTGGTACAAGCTATGATCTCTGCAGAAGCCTTTGAAGTAGTTCTAGCCTCTCTCAGGCACAGTCTGTGAGCACCTGGAGAACACTGACTTGGGCAGTCATATACAGACAAGAGAGCCTTTGTGGAAGTCTAGTATTCTAGAGGACAATTTCTAGCACTCCAATGGAGAAAAAAAAACCTTATATATGCGTTAGGATGCACTGAAGTGAATAAGAGGAACAGCTTGGTTTTGCTGGCACCATCCCTCCACTGAGGTGGTACATCTAGGAGCTAAGAGAGACCTTCTTGATGATGATTTCTACCATGAAGGAAAGGGCGAACAGGTGAGTGAGTTACTGGTTTCCCTGGCTCTGCAGGATGCTGCCCAAGAAACTCTTTTCTTTCTTGAAGAATCCAGGCTTCTAAATTGGAAGCTCCATGATTGGGATGAGGGAGGATATCAAGAGAGTGACAAATAAAATTATCAGAGAGCTTTAAAGGGACACAGTGCCTGAAGACCTCACTGTGGACTCTCTCAGGAAATCCACCTATGATCTACTAGGAAAGCATCATCCATGGGTTCCTGCAACTTGCATGAGGACCTCACCCACATATTCTTTTTGCTTTGTAACCAACTCCCTATGCAGCTTTTGAGGGCAGAAGTACCAGGGAGCTTTTATAGATGTAAAAGAACCAAACAGAAATTCTACAACTGAAGATTTCAATAGAACAAAATAAAAAAACACAATAGAGAATATCAACATTAGGACAGACCAAAGAGAAGAAACAATCTGTGAGTTAGAAGGTAGGAATTTTGAAATTACCCAGTTAGAGAAGAATATAAAAAAGAGAATGAAAGAGTGAAGAAAGTGTTCCCACTGTGGTTCAGTGGGTTAAGAACCTGACTAGTATCCATGAGGATGTAGTTTGGATCCCAGGCCTCACTCACTGGGTTAAGGATCTGGTGTTGCCACAAGCTACAGCATAGGTTGCAGACGTGGCTTAAATATGGCATTGCTATAGCTATGGCATAGGCTGGCAGCTGCAAATCTGATTTGACCCCAGTCTGGGAACTTCCATATGCCACAGGTGTGCCCCCCTGCAAAAAATTAAAAAGAGTGAAGAAAGCCTATGTGATCCATGGGACACTATAAAAGAAACTACAGAAAAAAGAGAAGGAGAAGGAGGGAGAAAATTTTTTCAAATAAATGATGGCTGAAAAGTTAAAAAACCTGGGGAGAGATTTGGACATCCAATTTCATGAAGCAAATAGGTCATGCCATAATTTCAATGCAAAATATTCTTCTATAAGACACATTATAATAACACTGTCAAAAATCAAAGACAAGGACAGAATACTAAAAAAGCAAGAGAAAAGAACATTGTAACTTAGAAAAAACCCCCATTAGGTAATAGTGGATTTTTCAGCAGAAAGCCTATATACCAGGAAAGGGTGGGATGATATATTCAAAGTGCTGAAAGAAAAAAAAGATCAACACAGAATACTCTATTCAGCAAATTTATTCTTCAGAAACGAAGGAGAAATAAAGGCTTCCCCCCCAAAAAAAAGCTGAAATAGTTCATTAACAATAGACTTGCCTAATAAGAATATTGAAAGGAGTTTTTTAATCTGAAATGAAAGGTCACTAATTAGTAACATGAAAACATATGAAAATGTACAACACACTGGTAAAGGTAATGTATAACCAAATGCAGAATACTCTAATACTGCAGTACAATGGTGTATTAATGGCTTAACTATAATAAAAAGTTAAAATGATAAGGATATTAAAAATAACTATAGCTGCTATAATCTGTTAATGAATATACAATATAAAAAGAGGTAGATTATGAAATTAAAACATGAAAGAGGAAATAAAAGCATAGAGTTTTTGAATGCATTTGAAGTTAAGTTGTTATTACCTTAAAATTGATTATAAGGTAATATAATATAGATTATAAGGTAATATGTCCTGTTATAAAAATAGGACATTTTGGAGTTCTCCTGTGCCTCAGTGTGTTAAGGATCCAGCATTGTCACTGCTGTGGCTCTGGTTATGGCTGTTATGGGGGTTTGATCCCTGTCCTAAGAACTTTCACATGTCATGGAAGCAGCTAAAAAATAAATACATAATAAAAATAAGACATATTATGCAAGAGTCATATTACCCCCACAGCAAAAACCTACAGTGGATTCACAAAAGTTAAAGAAAATAAAATAACAGCATATTAGCACTACGGAAAATCATTACCAGTTCACAAAGGAGGGCAGCAAGAAATGAAGAAAGGAACAACAGAAGTATAAAAGAGACAGAAAACAATTGATAAAATGACACTAAAATCATACTTATCAATAGTTGCTCTAAATCTAAATGAATTGAATTCTCCCATCAAAAGGCTGTATAGATTTAAAAAAGAGACCCAATTATATGTTGGCAATGAGAGACTCACTTCAGCTTTATGGATATATACAAGCTCAATGTGAAGGAATGAAAAAAAGATATTCTATGCAAGTAGAAATTGGGAAAGCAGAGGTAGAACCGAACTTGTATCAGACAAAATAGACCTCAGCCAAAAACAGTAGTAATAGGAGAGGATTTCAAGTCCCCACACCAATGACAGATCTTCCAGACCAAAAAAAAAAAAAAATCAATAAGGAAACACATGATTTGAACCATACTTTGGGCAAAATGGACCTAACAGACATATAGAGAACACGGTAACTAACAGAGCAGAATATACATTCTTCTTAAGTGTGCATAGAAAATCCTCCAGGATAGAACATATATTCACAAAACAAAGTCTTAGCAAATTTAAGAAAGTTAAAATCATAATAAGAATCTTTTCCAAACACCATGGTATGAAACTAGAAATCAATTAACAGGAGGAAAGCAGGAAAATTTTCAAATATGTGGAAATTAAACAAAAGATTCCTAAATAAACAATGTCAAAAAAAGAAATAAAAAAAATCTTGAAACAAATAAACTTGGAAATATAACATACCAAAATTAAGGGATGCAGCAAAATAGTTCTCAGAAGGAAGGTAACAGTGTTAAATACCTATATATAAAAAGATATCAAAAACCTCTAATTTTATATCTCAGGAACTAGAAAAAGAAGTGCAAATTAATCCCAAAGTTGGCAGAAAGAAGGAAATAACAGAGATCAGAGCAGAGTACAAATAGAGACCAAAAAAATTTTTTAAATCAATGAAATTAGGAACTCTTTCTGAAAAGACAAACAGAATTGACAAAATTTTTGCTAGACCATCTAAGAAAAAAATAGAGAAGACTCAAATAAATAAAGTCATAAAGAGGAAATATTACAACTGATAACACAGAAATACATGGGATCATAATAAATTATTGTGGGCAATTATATGCCAACAAATTGGATATCAGAGAAAAAATTAATAAACCCCTAGAAACATACAAATACTTAGACTGAATCACGAGGAAATAGAAAATGTGAACAAATCATTAACACATAATGAAATTGAATAAGTAATCAAAACCTCCCAACAAGAAAAGCCCAGGGTCAAATGGTTACAATGGTAACTTCTACCAAACACGTGAAGAATCCAGTCCTTCTCAAACTCTTCCAAAAAACTGAAGTGAATGGAAACATGCACTCATTTTACAAGGCCAGCATTACCCTGATACCAAAGGAAGAAAAAGACGTTACAAGAAAAGAAAACTACAGACCAGTATCTCTAAAGGCTATAAATGCAAAAATTCTTGACAAAATATTAACAGAAAAAAGGCTCATACACTATGATCAATCAGGGTTTAGCTTGGGAAACAATGATGGTTCAATATATACAAATCAATAATGTCATACAGCACATTAATACAATGAAAGATAAAAAAAATATGATCATCTCTATAGACATGGAAAAAAAAATCTGACAAAATACAACATCCCTTCATAATGAAAACCCTCAACAAACTGGGTATGGAAGGAAAATACTTCAACACAGTAAACGCCATATATAACAAAGCCACAGCTAACATCATACTTAATGGTCAAAGATTGAAAGTATTTCCTCTAAGATCAAGAACAAGACAAAGATGCCCACTCTCCCAATATAGCACTGGACGTTCAAGCCAGAGAATCAGGCAATACAAAGATATAAAAGACAAAGAATAATTGTCTTTGTTTGCAAATGGTTTGATCTTTCTTATAAAGAGAAAATCACAAAAATAAAACAACAAATCTATTGGAAGTAAACTATGAATTCACTGAAGTTGCTGGATACCAAATCAACATAGAGAAATCGGTTGTGATTCTATACTCTAACAACAGACCATCTGAAAAAGAAAGAAAGAAAATAATGCCATTTACAATAGCATAGAAAACAATAGCATGCATACAAATAAATTTAGAAGAAATTAAGGAAGTAAGAAATCTGTATACTGAAAACCATATGATTTTAATGAAAGAAACTGAGAGAGACACAAACAAGTGGAAAGATTATTGTGTTCATAGCTTGGGATAGTTAATATTGTTGAAGTGTCCATACTACCTAAAGCCATCTATAGACACATCTGTGACCTTCACTGAGGTTGCAGTAACCCACTGAGCAAGGCCAGGGGTCAAACTTGCATCCTCGAGAACACTATGTAGGCTCTTAGACTGGCTGAGCCACAACAGAAACTCCAGGGAGCTGAGGTTTTAAATTGGATAGTCAGAGTTGACATCAT
Organism: Phacochoerus africanus; assembly: GCF_016906955.1. NCBI lineage: Eukaryota > Metazoa > Chordata > Mammalia > Artiodactyla > Suidae > Phacochoerus > Phacochoerus africanus. Next base: position 137,373,617 of record NC_062546.1, on the reverse strand, counting down.
TTAGAAATGCCATTTAAATATAGACTTGAAGCAGGTGAGGGAGTTAATTATGCAAATATCTGAGGAAAAAGCATTACAGAAGATGAACCTCCTAAAAATGTGAGTGTGCCTTGAATATTCAAGAAACAGTAAAAGTGAATAAGGGAAGGAAAAATTGGAGATGAGGTCAGAGAAATAATAGAATAGAGACCAGATTCAACTGTGTCTTATTGGAAATTATAAGGTAGTTTTTACTCTGATGGCAATTGTTATTACTTATAGAATTTTGAGCTGAGATGTGGTATAATCTTTATCTTGTCTGTTGTGTTAGAATAGATTGTAAAGAGAAGGGGTAGAAGAATAAAGTCCAGTGTGAAGAAACTAAGAAAAATCCAGGAGAGATTTGGTGATGGCTTGGACCAGGGTATGAGCAGTGTAGATGCAGGATGGAGTCAGCTTCTGGATGTATTCTGAAGATGAAATCAATAGGAATTCTTTAGAGACTCAATATGGGAGATGAGAGAAAGAGAATACTCAAAGATGATCCTCACTGGAGCTACTTCCATAAGAAGTAAGATAGTGAAGGTTGGGGATGCAGCAGGTTGGTCAGGGAGAGGGAAGTTCAGGAATTTTGCTTGGAGCATATTAATTTGATTACTACTATATATCCAAATTAACATGTCAAATAAAAGGCTAGACACAAAAGTCTTTAGTTAAGCAGAAAACTGAAGGTAAACAATTGGAAGTCATGATTATTTACATGACATTTAAAGCCATGAGACTCAATGAATCATAAGAAAGTGGTGAGAAGAAAAGAGAATCAGGGACTGAATCAGGGATACTCCCAAATAATGAAGTTTGGAAAGGCAGAGTCAAAAGCAAAGCAGGAGTTCCTGTTGTGGCTCAGTGGTTGGTGAATCTGACTAGGAACCATGAGGTTGTGGGTTCGATCCCTGGCCTTGCTCGGTGGGTTAAGGATCTGGCATTGCCGTGAGCTGTGGTGTAGGTTGCAGACACGGCTCGGATCCTGCATTGCTGTGGCTCTGGTGTAGGCCAGTGGCTACGGCTCCGATTGGACCCCTAGCCTGGGAACCTCCATATGCCATGCGAGTGGCCCTAGAAAAGGCAAAAAGAAAAAAAAAATCAAAGCAACTAAGGAGTGAACAAAAAGACAAGAGAAGAACCAAGATCATGTGCTATCCCAGAATCCAAGGGAATGAACTGTATTAAGGGGAATATAATGATGTGCTACGTCCAATATTGGTCAACTAAGACAAAGACTGAGAATGGATCACTGGATTTAACAGTGTGGTGGTTTTTGGATTCCTATCAAGAATTATTTTGGTAAAACAAAGGGAGTGAAAACTTGACTAAACTGGATTTAAAAAAGAATGGGAGGAGAAAAATAGGACAGAATACAGTGAATATTTTTGATAAGTGTTTTTGAAAAGGAAGGAGAAAGAAATGGATAAGCAGTTGAAGAACGAAGAAAATAAATTTTTAAAATATAGGAGCAATAATAAAGTGCTTGCATGATGATACAGAAAGGAGCTAAAATTACTGATATAGGAGAGAGAGGGAAAAAATGCTGAAATGATAACTTGGTGTATGTAAGAGGGAATAGGATCTAGTGCACCAAAGCATGGATTATTTTAGGTGGAAGCAGTGATAGCTGACTTAAGGTAACAGGTGGGAAGTCAAATTAGGTGGGTATAAACTTGGTAGGGAGTGCATGTAGTGGTGAAAGTCTCGAAGGGAAAAATATCCTCATTGTTTTAATTTATTCAGCAATGTAGGAAACAGAGTTGTCAACTGAAAGTGAAGATGAAGTAGAGGTGTTGATGATTTGAGGGAAGAAGAGAGGGTATGAAATTCAAGTACAGGGAATTGGGACAAGTAGTGGTCTAGAGAATTGTGTTGTATAATTGGTGGGGAGTATCATGGGCGAACTTGAGGTTTGTGCTTGTGTCCTGCTACATGGGGAAAGTATGGATTTAGGGCAGAGTGGATATATCTAGGATGGGGATTTTGCCAGACAATTAAAAAAAGAGAGAGAGGGAGTTTGTTAAGTATGTGTGTAAAGGAGTGATTATTATAATTTACCATAGAATTTAATCAATTTATTAAAAGGAAAGAGGACATTAAGTAAGTGAAGGACAGTGAAATGTGGTAAGATCTATGGATTGGGGTCCTGACTTGGTTACAGGATTATTCAAATTTGGGTTCAAGATGAAATGAGCTAGAAAGATAAGATGATACTGGATGCATGGGCAGGTCATACATATAGCAAAGAAGAAATTTAAGATAAAACTACTGCTTTTTTTCACTTCACAGTATTGATCATTTCCTTCACAGTCTTGATCATTTTTCCACAGTATATAAAAGTCTAAAATTATTTTTATACATATGGAATACTTGTTACATAGATGCACCACAATTGATTAAATGCATTCCTATTAGTGGATATTTAGGTCATTCCAGGTTTTTTGCTATTTACAAACATTGTTGTAATGAATACTGTGTGTGAGTATATCTATGAAATAGATTCCTAGAAGTTGAAATGTTGGATCAAAAGATCATCTTTTAACCAGGAGGAAAAAAGAAAGAAAAAGAGCCAGAGAAATCATTTGAAGAGATAATAGCCAAAAACTTCCCTAACATGGGAAAGGAATCACTCACTCGAACCCAGAAAAAACAACAAATACATAAAATAAACCCAAGGAGGAACATCCTGAGACACATATTAATCAAACTGACCAAAATTAAAGACAAAGAAAAAATACTTAAAGCAGATAGGGAAAAGAAACACATAACATACAAGGGAACCCCGATAAGGATATCAGGTGATTTTTCAGCAGAAACTCTGTAGGCCAGAAGGGAGCATGGCATGATATACTTAAAGTGATGAAAGGAAAAAAACACCAACCAAGATTACTCTACCCAGCAAGGCTCTCATTAAAATTTGAAGAAGAAATCAAAAGCTTTACAGGTGTTCCCATTCTGGCACAGCAAAAATGAATCTGACTAGGAAACATGAGGGTGTGGGTTCAATCCCTGGCCTCACTCAGTGGGTTAAGGATCTGGCATTGCTGTGAGCTGTAGTATAGGTAGCATACTCAGCTCACATCTGGCATTGCTGTGGCAGTGGTGTAGGCTGGCAGCTGTAGCTCTGATTCGACCCCTAGCCTGGGAATCTTCATATGCCATGGGCCCTAAAAAGCCAAAAAAAAAAAAAAAGGCTTTACAGACGAGCAAAAGCTAAGAGAATTCAGCACCACTAAATCAACTTTACAACAAATATTAAAGGGACTTCTCTAGATGGAAAAGAAAAAGTGACAACTAGAAAAAAAATATTACAAATGACAAGGCTCACCAGTAAAGGCATGCATACAATAAAGGTAGGAAAACATCCACATGCAGATATGTTATCAAAATAGGAAATCATGGAAGCACAAAAGAAAGCCAAAGCAATCCGGAGAAAGAAAAATGGACCTGGAAGAATAAAGCTCTGTGGCTTCTCACTGTACTGCAAAGCTATAGTCATCAAAACAGTATGATACTGGCACAAAAACAGAAATATAGATCAGTGGAACAGGATAGGATACCCAGAATTAAAGCCATGCACCTATGGTCAACTAATCTGTAACGAAGGAGATAAGAATATACAATGGAGAAAAGACAATCCCTTAAATAAGGGGTGCTGGGAAAACTGGACAGCTACATGTAAAATAATGAAATTAGAACACTTCCTAACACCATACACAAAAATAAACTCAAAATGGATTAAAGCCTAAATAAGATCAGATACTATCAAATTCTTAGCGGAAAATAGGCTGAACATTATCTGACATAAACCACAGCAATATCTTCTCAGATCCACCTTCTAGAATTCTGACAATAAAACAAGAATAAACAAATGGGACCCAATTAAATTTAAAAGATTTTTCACAGCAAAGGAAACCCTAAACAAAAGGAAAAGGCAACCCACAGAATGGGAGAAAATATTTGCAAATGAAGTGGCTGACAAGGGATTAATCTCTGTAATATATCAACACCTCCTGCAGCTGAATATCCCCCCCAAAAAAACATCAAAAAATGGGCAGAAGATCTAAACAGACAATTCTCCAGAGAAGACATACAAATGGACAAAAAAATACATGAAAAGATGTTCAACATCCTAATTATTAGAGAAGTGCAAATCAAAACTAGTATGAGGTACCACCTTACACCAGCCAGAATGGCCATCATCGAAGTCTACAAACAATAAATGCTGGAGAAGGTGTGGAGAAAAGGGAACCCTTTTACAATGTTGGTGGGAATGTAAACTGGTACAACCATTATGGAAAACATTATGGAGATTCCCCAAAAAACTAAAAATAGAATTACCATATGTTCCAGCAATCTCACTCCTGGGCATCTGTCCAGAGAAAACCATGACTCAAAAAGATACATGTACCCCAATGCTCACTGTAGCACTATATACAATAGCCAAGACTTGGAAGCAACCTAAGTGTCCATCAACAGAGGAGTGGATAAAGAAGATGCTGTACATACACACAATGGAATATTCTTTAGCCATAAAAAGAAATTAAATAATGGCATTTGCAGCAACATGAATGGACCTAGAAATTATCATGCTAAGTGAAGGTAATCAGACAGTGAGACACAAACATCATAGGCTATCATTTATATGTGAAATCTAAAAAAAGGATACAATGAACTTACTTACAGAACAGAAGCAGACTCATAGACTTTGAAAAATTTATGGTTATCAAAGGAGACAGGTTGGTTGGGGGGGATGGACTGGGGGTTCACAAAGGAAATGTTCTAATATTAGGTTGCTGTGATGCTTGTACAACTATAAATATAATAAAATTCATTGAATTGAAAAAAAGATCATCTTTTAAATGTTGGTAGAGGAGTTCCTATCATGGCTCAGTAATAACAAACCCAACTAGTATCCATGAGAACATGGGTTCGATCACTGACCCTGGTTAAGAACTTGGCATTGTTGTGACCTGTGGTGTAGGTTGTAGATGTGGCTCCGATTCCATGTTGCTGTGGCTGTTTCCTAGGCTGGCAGCTACAGCTTGGACTGGACCCACTGGGAACTTCCATGTGCTGTGGGTGTGACCCTAAAAAAAGACAATAAATAAATAAATAAATAGATGTTGGTAGATACTGTCAAGTTGTCTTCCAAAAAGTGCTTACTTCTTTACACTCTTACTAACACTGAGTACTAGTAAAACTTTATAATCTCTGTTAGTTTAATAATGAGATTATTTATTACCAAGAATATTTTGAAAAAAGAAAAATAACAGGGGAGTCATTTTCATCAGATATTAAAATACATTTTAAAGTTTCATATTTTGGTAAAATTAAATAAATAGTCATTGATATGGAATCAAATGACCATAACAACACTCAAGAGTAGATATTGAAAACTAACATATAATAACAATGGCTTTTTTTTTTTTTTTTTTGCTGTGCTGGTGGCATGTGCAAGTTCCTGGGCCAGGTATCGAACCTGTGCCACAGCTGTAACCAGAGCCACAGCAGTGACAATGCTGGATCCTTAATGCACTGAGCCATGAGGCAACTCCAACAATGGCTTTTTTTTTAAAGATGAAAATTATATTACTCAAAAAATTGACATGGAACTACTGACTAGTCATTAATTTAAAAAGTAGGAGTCTCATACACCATATTAAGTTTGATTTATCCCAGGGATTCAAGAATGGTCCAATACTCACGAATCAATCAATGTCATTCATTACATTAACATATTAAAAATTAAAGATCACAGGGTCATCTCAGTAGGTAAAGAAAATGCTTTTGACAAATTTCAACATCCATTTATGATAAACTCTCTCAACAAAGTATAATGGAACCATATCTCAACATAATAAAGGCCATATATAACAAGTCCACAGCTAATATCATACTCAAGTGTGAAAAGCTGAAAGCATTTCCCTCTGAGAGTAGGAAAAAGAAAAGATGTCCACTTTTATTCAATGCAGTATTTGAAGTCCTAGCCACAGCAACTAGATAAGAAAAAAAAAATGGAATCCAAATTTGAAAGGAAGAGGTAAAACTATCATTGTTTGCAGAAGACATAATACTATACATAGAAAATCCTAAAGATGCCATTGAAAAACTATTAGAACTCATTAATGAATTCAGTAACAGTTGCAGGATTAAAATTAATGTACAAAAATCTGTTGTGTTTCTATACACTAACAACAAACTATCAAAAAGATAAATTAAGAAAACAATCCAGTTACAATCACATCAAAAGAATAAAATATCTAGAAAATTAAGGAGATAAAAGTCCTATACTTGGGAAACTACTTAACGCTGATGAAAAAAACTGAAGACAATGCAAATAGATGGAAAGATATAATGTACTTGTGGATTGGAAAAATTAACATTGTTTAAATGATCACATTACCCAAAGCAATCTGCAGATTCAATGCAATCCCTGTCAAACTACCAGTGTTATTTGTCACAGAACTAGAACAAATAATTTTAAAATTCACACAGAAACATAAAAGATCCTGAATAGTCAAAACAATCTTGAGAAAGAATGAAGTTGGAGGTATCGTGTTCCCTGTTTTCAAACTATAATACTAAGCTACAGTCATCAAAACAGTATATTGCCCCCCAAACAGACACATAGATAAATGTAACAGAATTGAGAGGTAAGAAATGAATCTAGACTTACATGAGTGATTAATATATGAAAGCAGTCGAGTATATATAATGAGGGAAAAGACAGTTTCTTCAATAACAGTGTTGTGGAACCAGACAGCTACATGAGAAGAAATCAAACTGAACTACTCTCTCATATCATATAAGAAATAAACTCAAAATGGACTAAAGACTTAAATGTAACACCTGAAACCAGAAAACTTCTAGAAGAAACTGCGAGCAGTGTATTCTATGACACTGCTCTTTGCAACATTTTGAGGGGATATGTCTCCTCCAGCAAGGGAAACAAAAGCAAAATATACAAATGAGACTTCATAAAACTAAAAAGCTTGGGCATAGTGAAGAAAGCTATCAATAAAACCAAAAAGGGAGTTTCCATTGTGGCACAGCATAAATGAATCTGACTAGTATCCATGAGGATGTGGGTTCAATCCCTGGCCTCACTCAGTGGGTCAGGGATCCAGCATTGCCATTAGCTATGGTGTAGGTCACAGATTTGGCTCGGATCCTGTGTTACTGTGGCTGTGCCTGTAGTTTAGGCCAGCAGCTGCAGCTCTGATTTGACCCCTAGCCTGGGAACTTCCATATGCTGTGGGCGTGGCCCTAAAAAGCAAAAAACAAAAACAAAACAAAACAACAACAAAACAAAAACCAAAAAAGGCCATGTACTGAATTAAAGATTTTTTTTAAATGGCATATTCAATAAAGGATTAAGAACTCATACAACTTAACATTAAAAAATAAATAACCCAATTAAAAAATTGGCAGAAGACTGGAATAGACATTTTTTCAAAGAAAACATATATGACCAAGAGGCACATGAAAAGGTGTTCAAAAATCACTAATCATCAGGGAAACACAAATCAAAACCGCAATAAGATATTACTTCATACCTGCCAGAATGGCTATTATCAAAAAGAAAACAAATATCAAGTGATGATGAGGATGTGGAGAAAAGGAAACCCTTGTGAATCATTGAGCCACTATAGAAAACAGTATGGCACTTCCTCAAATAACTAAAAAATAAAACTACCATATGATCCACTAATTTCATTCCTGGGTATTTATCCAAAGAAAACAAATCCTAACTTGAAAAGATATATGCACCCCTATGTTCACTGTAGAATTATTTACAGTAGGCAAGATATGGAAGCAACCTAAGTGTCGATCAATAGTTGAATGGGTAAAGATTATGTGATATATATATATATACACAGTGAGCTATTAAAAAAGAATAAAATCTTGCCATTTGCAAAAACATGGACAGACCTAGAGGGTAGTATAGTTTGTGAAATAAGTCATTCAGAGAAGAATAAATACTTCACTTGTATGATTCACTTATAAGTGAATCGTTAAAAACAAAACAAATTAACACTCATGACTAAATAGAAACAGTCATAGAGACAGAAGACAAACAGGTAGTTACCAGAGAGGGTGGGGGAAGGGAGAAATAGGTGATGGAGATTAAGAGGTAGAAACTTTCTGTTATAAAATAAATGAGTCATGTGTATGAATGTGCAGTGTGGGGAACATAGTAGATAATTATGTCATATCTTTGTATGGTGACAGATGGTAACTAGATATCATGGTGATCATTTTGAAATGTATATAAATACTAAATCACTGTGTTGTGTACCAGGAACTAACATGGTGTTGTAGATCAATTATACTTCAAAACCAAGCAACAAAACAAAAAAACAAATTAATAGAAAGAGATCAGATTATGGTTACCAGTACCCAGGGTGGGGGTGGGGCGGGGTGAGGGAGATTGGAAATTGGATAAAGGTAGTCAAAAGGTACAAACTTCCAGTTATAAGATAAATAAGTACAGATACTTGATGTATAACATGATAAATATAATTAACACAAGTTACATTATATATTGAAGTTAAGAGAGTAAATCGTTAGAATTCTCATCACAAGGGAAAAAACTTTTTCTATTTCTTTAATTATGTATCTATATGAGACAATGGATGTTCAGTGAACTTGTGATAATCACTGCATGATGTATCAAATCAAATTATTATGCTAAACACTAAACTTATATAGTGCTGTATGTCAATTATGTCTTAATAAGACTAAAGGAAAAAATAAACATTATGAGAGAAAAAATGTTGGATTCCTAGCACGCACTATGTAAATAGGGACTAGACACTAGATAATAGACACTAGCCATAGACAGTAGACACTAGATAAGCTGAAACTTAAAAAATAAAACACCAAAGTGCTGAATATTTACATAACTTTAGGGTATGCAATCTTTCTAATTACTCAAATATGAGAGATCATCAAAAATTTTACAAAAAACAAACAAAGGAGTTCCCATCTTGGCACAGTGGAAATGAATCCGACTAGGAACCATGAGGTTGCTGGTTCAATCCCTGGCCTCACTCAGTGGGTTGAGGATCCAGCATTGCCATGAGTTATGTGGGTCGCAGACGAGGCTCAGATCTGGCATTGCTGTGGCTGTGGCTGTGGCTGTGGCCAGCAGCTGTAGCTCTGATTAGACCCCTAGCCTGGGAACCTCCCTATGCCACGGGGTGAGGCCCTAAAAAGACCAAAAAAAAAAAAAAGGCAAAAATTTTAACTTCACTATCAATTTAGCAAAGGGATTTCATTTTCAGCTACCAAATTTGAAGAAAAATTTAACACTTCAATATTGGCATGCTTAAAAAGAAATTGGCATTTGTATGCAACGCTGATGGAAAATGTAAATCACATAATTTTTCTATGTGTCTATTACATGTATAGAACCTCAAACATGCATATGCTTTAATCAAGCAATTCATGATCTAGAAATTTATTGTAAGAATACAGTAAAAATGTACATAAAAATTTAGCTAATATACAGTTTGTTGAGATATTTTTTACGATGGAATATTGAAAAAAAATCCAAATGCTCAACAACAGGATTTTTGCTGAAGAAAATTTGGTGTGGTTACTTGATAGAAAAATATGCAGCCATAAAAATGACTGCATATAAGAACAAATTAAATATAAAGCAGTTTTTTAAAAAGTGAGTATAGCATGAGCACATTTTTTTCAAAGAACTAACCAACTGGCTAGCAAACAAATATATTTGTGGTAAAATATGTAGGAATAAACGATGTGTCTTTTTGTTTCTTGGTGTGTGTTTTCTAAATGGACTCTAATGAACATATATTGGCTTTTTGGTAAATTCAAATTGGTTTAAATTTAATGAGAGGTATAAAAGGACATTGCAGTTCAGTAGGCTTATTGAAGCCATACTCAGAAATTGAAATTGTGCAATTAGTGCGGCATGGATAGTTTTAAGGAACTAACCTCAAGTCTTTCTCAGACTTAGGACAGCTCATGAAATGGGGATTTTTCCTGAAGGCTTCTTTCACCTTCACTGAGTATGCTACAGAAAAATTTAACCCTGGATCTTTCACCTTTAGCTCCGTGACTATTTGTTTTATACTGCTTCTACTCAAGGAGACATGTTTTTTTTAAAATCTATATTGGAATTTTCAATGCAATTATCCCTTCAAATATCAAATTCCCCCCATTATCCCAATGATCTCTTTCTAGAACATCTGTTTGATGTTTCTGAGTCTCTTAATTCTACTTACCTTGTTTTTTTTTTTAAAAAAAATCAAGAATGTGGGGAGTTCCCTTCGTGGCACAGCGGAAACGAATCCGACTAGGACCCATGAAGATGTGAGTTCAATCTCTGGCCTCGTTCAGTGGGTTAAGGATCTGGCGTTGCCGTGAGCTGTGGTGCAGGTTGAAGAAACAGCTCGGATCCTGCGTTGCTGTGGCTGTGGTGTAGGCTGGCAGCTACAGCTCCAATTAGACCCCTAGCCTGGGAACCTCCATATGCTGCAGCTGCAGCCCTATAAAGCAAAAACAAAACAAAATAAAACACAAGAATGCAACTGATGCATCCTGAATAAATCCTCATATCAATCTACAAATTATTTTTTTTATTTTTTATTTTTTGGTCTTTTTTATGGCTGCATCTGTGGCATATGGAGGTTCCCAGGCTAGGAGTCTAATCCAAGCTACACCTGCCAGCCTACGCCGCAGCCATAGCAATGCCAGATCCAAGCCACGTCTGTGAACTACACCACAGCTTGTGGTAACGCCAGATCCTCAACCCACTGAGTGAGGCCGGGGATCAAACAAACATGCAACCTCATGGTTCCTAGTCGGATTCATTTCTGCTGCGCCATGATGGGAACTCCAATCTACAAATCTTTAATTCTTATTTCAGCTGTATCTAACCTGTTAAACCCATTCACTGTTTTAAATGCAAATTCTTGTAATTTTTATTTATAAATTTATATTTGATGTCTTTTCTTTCAAATTATGCCTATTTTAGAGTTCCCGTTGTGACTCAGTGGATTAAGGAACGCAACATAGTGTACATGGGGACGCAGGTTCAATCCCTGGCCTTGCTCAGTGGGTGTTGCCGAAAGCTGTGGCTTAGGTTGCAGATGTGGCTCAGATCCAGCTCTGCTGTGGCTGGCCAGCAGCTGCAGCTCTGATCTGACCCCTAGCCTTGGAACATCCATATGCTGTAGGTGCAGTCCTAAAAAGAAAAACAAAATAAAACAAAACGAAATATGCCTATTTTCTCCCTAGTGGTCTAGTGGTTAGGATTCAGTGCTCTCAAAATATACCTATTTTTATTTAATAGTATTTTATATTACATAATACTTTTATAATTTTAAATGTGTTTATTTATATCTTTTCTCAGATTATTTTATTATCTCAAGTTCCCGAGATACCAGTTCCATAAAATCAAGTTTAAATCTAAGCATTTTTCTGGCACATCTTAGCTACCTGATAATTTCTGGGACACCACAGTTGCTCAATCTATAGGACACACAGAAAAGGAGGAAAATACCCTAGTTGGTAATGCTGGGTTGATAAAGAAACGATCACAATTGCCTCCTGACTGGCTTCCATCATGTCTTAGATATTTCAACTTTTGATATGTTATCCACAGATGAGAGATAACGTCAGTCTTCTCTTACAAATTTTTTGTTCCATGACTTTCCAACTGATCCACTATCCTTGTAAAAGTTAAAAGGAAATAGATTGTTCCATTATTACTCTCCCATGCATATCTTCCAACACAAGATGTGGCATGGTATAATTATGCAATCACATAATTGCATATTTATTTGCTAATACCACTGAGACATTCTCATGCCGGGAGCATATTTTGATGCCAACTGATACTAGATACCAATATAAGACAATCATTCCAAACTGAAATAATAATTCAAACAATTCAAAGCACTTCTGGAGGATGGTCGCTTCCTAAGACCATTTTATTCCAGTACAAAATTATTTTTTTAGCAAGTAGAAACAAAAAGTTAACAAATAATATATTTACTTACTCTCGAAAATCTTTTAAGATATTCTGATAGTTAAAATATATTTAGTTAGCCTTGATTCTTAAACCATTCCTCAGAAATTTCCACAAATAATGAAAGATCCTTACATGATAGAAATGTTTACTTTTTCAATTATTAATGTAGTTGGTAATTATATTTTCTTCCAAATAAAACTTTGATTTAAAAGTTTAATGCAATATCTTCAGGAAAAATTTACATTTTTGATTTGCAAAGTCTACCTCCACCTCTGCTTCTACCCACCATGAATTTCTCTAAACCCAAATCCAATCTGCAGAGATTACACTAATGTGCAAATATTACATAGAAATAAGTGAACGGCATTTACTTCTGAGTTTCACTATGATTTCACTTCATGTTCATGATGCAGACTATTTTTTCTCACATGGAAATAATATTTCAGGGAGTTTCCATCAATGTTCAGTGGTAAGGAACCCAACTAGTATTCATGAGCATGTGGGTTTGATTCCTGGCCTCATTCAGTGGGTTGAGGATCTAGTGTTGCCATGAGCTGTGGTGTAGGTTGCAGACGTGGCTTTAATCTGAGTGCTGCTGTGGCTGTGGCTTAGGCCCCAGAGGCTGCAGCTCCAATTTGAAACCTAGCTGGGAATTTCCATATGCCGTGGGTGTGGCCCTAAAAAGAAGATAAATGACAATAATATTTCAGTAGGCACTACTATGTGGCCAATGATATTCATCATTATCATTGACATGTATATAAAATTCTAATTCAAAATCAAATATAATATAAAAATTATATTTTTATGATTAAAAGCTTATTTGCCTTCATTGGAAGGTTGACCTTTCTTCTTTTTTGAATCCTAAAGCAAGACATTTCTCCAACATAGCAATTTTTTTGGTAAGTCTGATTTTTATTATATTTAAACATTAGAGAAGATCATATTAAACCTGCATTCTAGATTTAACAGACATGTGAAGTAGCTATAGGCAAAATCCACAGTATTTTAAAATGCAAAATATATAATAAAATTGCTTGAATTATTTTCCAAATTGGTTCCCTTTGAGATACCATCATCAGTACTTAATACACTCTGAGAAAAATCCATTAATAATTTATAGAGCAAAAGGTGATACAAGTGGGAAAGGCAGTGTTTTTTTATTGAGAGCATCTGAAAGTGATCTGAAGTTGACATTAAAAAGTATGACCTGACAGTCTCCCAAAGCAATAGAAATTAGAGCAAAAATAAACCCATGGGACCTCATCAAACTGAAAAGCTTTTGCACAGCAAAGGAAACCCAAAAGAAAACAAAAAGACAACTTACAGAATGGGAGAAAATAGTTTCAAAAGATGCAACCGACAAGGGCCTCATCTCTAGAATATATAAACAACTTATACAACCCAGCAGCAAAAAAGCCAATCAATCAATGGAAAAATGGGCAAAAGACCTGAATAGACATTTCTCCAAAGAAGATATACAGATGGCCAACAAACACATGAAAAAATGCTCAACATCACTGGTTATAAGAGAAATGCAAATCAAAACTACCATGAGATACCACCTCACACCAGTCAGAATGGCCATCATTAATAAATCCACAAATAACAAGTGCTGAAGGGGCTGTGGAGAAAAGGGAACCCTCCTGCACTGTTAGTGGGAATGTCAACTGGTACAGCCACTATGGAGAACAGTTTGGACATACCTTAGAAATCTATACATAGAACTCCCATATGACCCCACAATCCCACTCTTGGGCATCTATCCGGACAAAACTCTCCTTAAAAGAGACACGTGCACCCACATGCTCATTGCAGCACTATTCACAATAGCCAGGACATGGAAACAACCCAAATGTCCATCGACAGATGATTGGATTCGGAAGAGGTGGTATATATACACAATGGAATACTACTCAGCCATAAAAAGGAATGACATAATGCCATTTGCAGCAACATGGATGGAGCTAGAGAATCTCATCCTGAGTGAAATGAGCCAGAAAGACAAAGACAAATACCAGATGATATCACTCATAACTGGAATCTAATATCTAGCACAAATGAACATCTCCTCAGAAAAGAAAATCATGGACTTGGAGAAGAGACTTGTGGCTGCCTGATGGGATGGGGAGGGAGTGGGAGGGATCGGGAGCTTGGGCTTATCAGACACAACTTAGAATAGATTTACAAGGAGATCCTGCTGAGTAGCATTGAGAACTTTGTCTAGATACTCATGTTGCAACGGAAGAAAGGCTTGGGGAAAAATGTAATTGTAATGTATACATGTAAGGATAACTTGATCCTCTTGCTGTACAGTGGGAAAAAACAAACAAACAAACAAACAAAAACAAAAAAATATGACCTGAAAAAAAAAGTATGACCTTCGTTAGAAAAGTTTTTTTCAATAGAAATTTTAGAAGACCTTGATGTTTGCTTAAAGCAAAAATCTGAAAAATATTATTCTAAGGCCGCCTGAATTTCTAATGACATTATAAAATTGTAACTTTATAAAATAATTATTTTTCAAAGGAAATTAACAGCAAAACCAAAGATAGAATTTAATCCCTTGAAAGTACTCAGCTGAGAAGTGATGACCTAGTGTAACTGAGCAGGATGCTATGGGGCCTTTCCAGGACAGACCCCTCCTCCTTGACCATGTCCTCTATCTGTCTCTTGTCTATAGAAAAACTTCAGCCAAATAATACATTTAATAAGAGAAGTGAGAAAATACAGAAAGAAATAAAATAGTCAAATAAGACAAAATAATAATAGTTTAGCCATTAAACAAAATCAAGCCCCTTTAGTTCCTCTTCGAAGGCTGTAGATAATATTCTGAGCCATACCATTTGAGTTGTTTTGCAGACGCTGAAACCCCCATTGGGTGGAAGAAGTATGCTGACCACAAGCACACAGACCTCTGATGGATTGGAACCAGAAGGACTAGGTGACCAGAGATTTATGGCTCAGATAACAAGCAAGACAAGACGGATACTTAGACCCTCATGACCAAGACAATCATTCCTAAAAAGAGAAGATAAATCTCTCCCTGGCAGGTAACCCTTTCCTCTTTTCCCTAAATAATCTCTAAGCAAAACCTGGGGAGTTGGGGACTTTTTTCTTTTATTTTTTTTGACTTTCAATTGACTAGGTTTAGTTTTTTTTTGTTTCTTTTTTTTAAATGATTTTCATTTTTTTCTATCATAGATGGTTTACAGTGATCTGTCAATTTTCTACTGTACAGCAAAGTGACCCAGTTACATATACATATACACATTCTTTTTCTCATATTAGCCTCCATCATGCTCCATCAGAAGCAACAAGATATAGTTCCCAGTGCTATACAGCAGGATCTCGTTGCTTGTCCATTCCAAAGGCAATAGTTTGCATCTATTAATCCTGGATTCCCAGTCCATCCCTCACCCTCTCCCTTGGCAACCACAAGTCTGTTCTCCAAGGGGGACTTTGTTTCTTGAGACTAGAGTCCACCTTCTTCCCTGAATTGATAGCTTCCTCAATAAAGTTAATCTTTCTTCTTCCCCAATACTTGTCTCTCAGTATTGGATTCTTAATGGACCAGCCAAACCCGAGTATGGTACACTAGGTTTGCCACTGCATAGTCTTCCTCAGAAGCTCAGAACCTCTAGTGCCAAGCATTGTCCATGACAATGCATGTTAATGGATTTCAACTTGAATTAATGTTTCCATTTCAAATCATCAATGATACCATCCAGGCCCCACAAAGTGCTCATGCTGCTGGTCAGGAAAAGATGGAGACAAATAAACATCAAGTTCTGAAATGAACAAGGGTGAAGAGTTCCACAGCTGACAATAATAACCCACATTTTTTAGAACAAAAAAAAAGCAAACACAAAAATCTAAATTCTACCTTAATATTTTAATAACTGCAAATTTGAGGCTAAAGATAATGCTCATTTATAAAGCTTAGAAGCTAAATGAGGTAGTGATGAGGATATCTAGGGACGAACTCTGAAAGAAGAGGACAAGAGGGAAGAAGAGGACACTCAGGGGCAAGGGTAAAATTTGCTTTATGATGTTGTCCAACATCAGCCTTGAGGAAAGGTAAGTCATCTGAGTTTGCACTGCCACAGAAAAGCCTATTTCTATCCTTACTGTGACCTGTCAGGCTCAACATACAATCCAATAGAGACAGATCTTGAAACAAAGAAGTAATATTCTTCCCAAGCAATTCTAAACTAAAGTGAGAAAGTGGCTATTTCAGAGGTTTCAGTGGGAAAGATGGGCTTCTTTATCATGCCTGTGCCTTCTTCAAGGCTTCACATTCTCGGCCCATGGCCATGTAAGTGTGAGGAGGATGCCTAGAAAGAAGGGCTCAAGGATAGATGTGAGAGGATTCTGGAACTGTTAGGAGAAAGGGAAAAAGAAAGAATTTCTGTTAGGAAGCTTCATAAAGGAGGTTAGTTTACATAAGGAAAGGACATTTGTAATTAAATTGACTTTTTTGTCTCTTTACACACACCCTAGTGAAAGTACTAACGAAACTAAGGGAGGAAAAGGCAAAAGCTTGCGTATTTAATTAAGACGCTGGCCAACCAGGCTTCACTAATCAAACTAAATATGTATAATAGATATGTGTTGGTCTAATCTCATGCAAGTTTAAAATAGAACCTTCTTTTATACAGGTCATTCTGAATAAGAAATACATAATTGAAGAACATACAATAAGCTTAATGGGAAATAGTGTTATTAGTTTCCAAATCAAGAAATAATGTGATTAAAATATGCTCCACTGCAAAGTGTTTTTCTACTAAGGATTATTTCTTCCAGAAAGTCCATATGCTGCAAATAGCCTTTTCTGAGGAGCCAAGTGATTTAAATAGAAGAGATATTTTATCTCACAAAGATGTAGTTTCTAGGAACAGGGCACCTACTTTCCTTTTATCATCTCCTACCCCTTCTGGTCTAAAAGTCTTGAATCTTTCCTCTCTTGCCTCTTATAGGGCTTTGATTTATTTTTCTTCTTTTTTCACTTTCTTTCAACCAACTTTATATCCATACTCTATGAAGGGACTAAGGTTTCTCTAATCTTATATAAAATTGAATTTCCCTGAATAGGACCCTATTCCTCAAGAATTTTTTTTAAAGGTATCTCTTTCCTTTTACTGAAAAATGTCCTAAAATCTAAAATTACTCTTCAGCTTTCTCATTTTCCATTTAGTCTTTAGTCCAAGCCCATGTCTCTGCAAATCTACCAAACCTCCTCTCTTAAAATTTACCCACAACCTAATAATAACAAAGTCTCTCAGCTCCTACCCTATTCTCTTATTAACCACTTTATGGATTTGCTGTTGACAGTCATTTTAGCTGCTTTGTCTCCTAGGAAATTGTTATTATTCCAATTCTCCCATTACTTTTCCACAATCAATTAATATCCTTTCTAAACTTGTTTTATTCTACCTAATCTTAAACTCATATCCCAGTCATCTTCACTCCACTTTTATTCTCTATTAATGTTTATTTATTTGTGACGTAATTTTTGACACAGCTTCATACACATACATATATTCAGCTTTACTTTCTAAACTGATCTTTGGATATAAATTTTTCACTTTCTTCCAGAATATCTCTATATGAGAATATTTATTAGTATGTCAAGGGCATAATATCAAAAGCCAAATTCATTATTCTTAATTTTATTGTCCAGGGGAAAAATACGATACTCTAAGGCTTCAGTTAGATTGGATTATTTACTATTCTCTGTAATTTCCCTATATAATATCCAATAGTTCACTATTTCTTTGTATTTGCATGCCTAACCTTTGTGCCTGGAATGGACAACTTTGTATTTTTATTTATTTATACCCAACTCACTCTTAAAGATACAATTTAACTATCATTTCCCCTTAAAGTCATTTTCTCTAGGCTCTGGGTTCCTTCCTCATAGAGAGAAAGTGTGACCATTGGCTTATTCTGAATCTTAGGATGTAACACAGTGCTTGGCACTGGGTAGGTGATCATATACCTGTCCCATTCACTTTCCCATCTTTCTTCATTCTTTATTTTGATGTTTATAATATTTAGGGCTATAGTACTATCTGAACATGCACATTTCCATGTACATGAACTCCATGAAGTAAACTATGCGCCTTGTTTACGTCTTAATTCCTACTACAGACAGTTCTTGGTATGTGTGTGGTACTCCATAAAAACTGTGTATAGAGGTGATACATTTTAAGCTCCTTTTTTCCCCTTAAGATGCTACAGAAGAAGCACTCAGACTGTGCTTAGGAGATGAGATGAAAAAAAAAAAAAGGAAGGACAGGGCATAAGGTGTTCTTTAGAGGTCAATAAACTATATGTACAGTCTGTTCTACTAGGTAGGAGGAATAGAGTTGTGACCATCCATATCAGGGCCGCAGGGTACAATAAATTACCTCATCAAATGGAGCAAGGAGAATACTAAGAAACGGAATTCCCACAGTTGTTTTAGTTCTTGGATGCCTTGTCAAGAGCCCTCAGAAAACTGAACATTGTATATAATATGGCATTGAGTAACATATACACTGAAAGAAACTAAAAATGTACCCAGACAGAAAGACAGACAGAAAGACAGACACACACACACACACACACACACACACACACACACACACACAGAGCCAATATCTACACACCTGGTATGTGCCATTTGGATATGTTCACACTAGAAGTAAACTGTGTTACTGCTTTGAGAGACTGCAAATTGTCAATCAGTATTCTAATAGTGCCCCTGATTCTAATAATGTGGTTCTGGGAATTTCACTCAACCTCTCAGTAACAATTATTTTTCTTTAAATAATGAGATAAATAAATGCTAAAATATATGTTCCTAAAAAATTTTATGTATATAGAATCATTTGGAACTTGAATCTCTTTATAGATCCCACATGTCAAAAGAATGAATTTTTTTTTCCTCAGTGGTTCAAACAGTTCTGTAAAATCATTCTCCATATCTTTCACAACCTCTGACACAGCACAACTACCACTTTAGGGGGAAATGATGAGTAAGATAGAAACATCCTGATATACCTCCCCACCCGCCACCTTCATCACAGTATCACACACACACGCACAAACACACACAAACACACGGTGCTCTTTTGCAAACAGAAGGAATGAGATATTTTTTAAAAATCTCACAAAAATAATTTTTAAATATTTTAAAATTTCATTATAAATTAATCTGACGATCAGGACTTTTAAATGCAGGATTTCTGCATTGCTTTCTTCTTGCTACTTCGATAATAATAAAAAGAGAATTTAGGGGAAAACATGAGAAGCAGCAGAAAAGCAAGGCTGTTGCATGCAATTTCTAGCTCCTGAGTCATTCCACTCTTTAGCACAGATAACGTCACATGACCAAAAATAATTTTAAATGTGAGCATCTTACACAATATCAACTATTTTAAATAGCTACAGTCCTATCATCACAAATCCACCACAATGTAAGAAAAATCCATTTTCTCAGCAATTAATTTGTTTTCAATTTACTCCTCACATTCCTACTGGAGGAGGGGACAGGGTCTGTTCCATCATTCCAAGTCCATTAAACACATTACATAAATCTTCCATTCATCTGGGAGAAATGACTAACATTTTTCCTAAAAGGGGGGGGGGGGGAGAACATAAATAATCTGTATCATAATTACTGCCAGAAATTGTTCAGAAGGCCTTTGGGCTAGGATGTTGGCGTGCCTCAGAGGCTGCTATCAAGCTCAGCCTTGGGCTTTGGCAAAGTCACTGCCATGTTAATCTGCTTCATTACATTTCTACAATTTGTTCACATTAAGGAGCAGTATTTCCCTTGTGAAAGGAAGATCCATCCTTCACTTTGAAAGCTTTACCTTCAAAAGATACATGAATAGAGCCACAGATGGCTAAAGGCCAGAAAGCCCAAGAAATATTAAAATACAGAATGTCAGAGTCAGAGCTCATTTCAGTCTAGGAAGATTTAAAGATGCAGAACAGCTAGAATTACAGCTTTTGAATCATTTAGATCCTAATCCAAGCTCTCAAAGCACACATTTTAAACGTTATCATTAACATAGATAACAATTCATTGATAGACCAAAGATAGAATCATGGTGGCTTACCTGGAATAAAGAGAACTGTAAGTCATAGCTCAGAATCCACATATGTATATATTCTGCAATGCAGTTATTCAGAATTGCGACCAGAGCAGAAAGTAAAATCTCACATGTGCTTCATTTTCACTGAAGAATAAGAAACAAGAAAGGATGACTGCAGCATCCTCTGTGCTTCTGCCTTAGCTTTCTGTTCTGACACTCACTCGATGGTACCCACTGTCTGTTAGAAAGCAGCGTGCTAAACTGAAAAATAAATAAATAAATAAATAAATAAAGGCAGCCGCTTAGATGACAGCTCCATCTCCTGGCCAAAAGTGGAATTATTTTCATCAAAAATCCTTTGACAAAGCCACATCTAGCAAGTTTGAAATGGTTATAGCCCATAATTCCACTGTATTTAAAACCAGCTATCTTAATTAATTGTAAAGTAAACATTTAAGAAGCATTAGAGTATTAATTTCTAAAATTAGTAATCCTACTTTTGGAATTTTGTTAAATTTACTTACATTGTATTTAAACTAAATGGAACCGTGTCACAGTAAAAACTTACTACTTACTTTAAGAATTCATTTACATTAGAGCAAAAATAAACCCATGGGACCTCATCAAACTGAAAAGCTTTTGCACAGCAAAGGAAACCCAAAAGAAAACAAAAAGACAACTTATAGAATGGGAGAAAATAGTTTCAAATGATGCAACCGACAAGGGCCTCATCTCTAGAATATATAAACAACTTATACAACCCAACAGCAAAAAAGCCAATCAATCAATGGAAAAATGGGCAAAAGACCTGAATAGACATTTCTCCAAAGAAGATATACAGATGGCCAACAAACACATGAAAAAATGCTCAACATCACTGGTTATAAGAGAAATGCAAATCAAAACTACCATGAGATATCACCTCACACCAGTCAGAATGGCCATCATTAATAAATCCACAAATAACAAGTGCTGAAGGGGCTGTGGAGAAAAGGGAACCCTCCTGCACTGTTGGTGGGAATGTCAACTGGTACAGCCACTATGGAGAACAGTTTGGACATACCTTAGAAATCTATACATAGAACTCCCATATGACCCCACAATCCCACTCTTGGGCATCTATCCGGACAAAACTCTCCTTAAAAGAGACACGTGCACCCACATGCTCATTGCAGCACTATTCACAATAGCCAGGACATGGAAACAACCCAAATGTCCATCGACAGATGATTGGATTCGGAAGAGGTGGTATATATACACAATGGAATACTACTCAGCCATAAAAAGGAATGACATAATGCCATTTGCAGCAACATGGATGGAGCTAGAGAATCTCATCCTGAGTGAAATGAGCCAGAAAGACAAAGACAAATACCAGATGATATCACTCATAACTGGAATCTAATATCTAGCACAAATGAACATCTCCTTAGAAAAGAAAATCATGGACTTGGAGAAGAGACTTGTGGCTGCCTGATGGGATGGGGAGGGAGTGGGAGGGATCGGGAGCTTGGGCTTATCAGACACAACTTAGAATAGATTTACAAGGAGATCCTGCTGAGTAGCATTGAGAACTTTGTCTAGATACTCATGTTGCAACGGAAGAAAGGCTTGGGGAAAAATGTAATTGTAATGTATACATGTAAGGATAACCTGACCCCCTTGCTGTACAGTGGTGAAAAAAAAAAAAAAAAGAATTCATTTACTATCTGCAAAAATAATATGTCTCCTACAAAATAATTTTATTTTATTTTATTTTGTCTTTTTGCCATTTCTTGGGCCACCTCCTGCGGCATATGGAGGTTCCCAGGCTAGGGGTCGAATCGGAGCTGTAGCTGCCAGCCTACACCAGAGCCACAGCAACATGGGATCTGAGCTGCGTCTGCAACCTACACCACAGCTCACGGCAACGCTGGATCCTCAACCCACTGAGCAAGGCCAGGGATCGAACCCTCAACCTCATGGTTCCTAGTTGGATTCGTTAACCACTGAGCCATGACAGGAACTCCAAAATAATTTTAGATGTCAAATTTATCTTCATTGAACATCTCTTTGTGGAGATGTGTAAGTTTTTGCTATTAGAGAAATACTGCATTATGCTGTTGTTATTAATATTATTCGGGGGGATGCTGAAGAATTAAAGTTAA
Source organism: Phacochoerus africanus (assembly GCF_016906955.1). Taxonomy (NCBI): domain Eukaryota; kingdom Metazoa; phylum Chordata; class Mammalia; order Artiodactyla; family Suidae; genus Phacochoerus; species Phacochoerus africanus. The sequence continues at coordinate 137,351,349 of NC_062546.1, read as the reverse complement.
CGTAGGACAATGAAATTAATAAAAGACAAACCAGAAAATTGTTAGTCAATTCAGCTTTTTAAGACATTTCAAAACACACATATATCAAAAATTACATGATATAAAAAATTTGTCAGTGTAGTATGATATAGTGTGTAGTTATATCTTATTAGAAGGGTAAGAGAAAAAATAAATTATTGTGAGGATGCATTTAGCAAATAATGTCAGTTACACTGAGCATAATATGTGCTCGATATGTATACATTTATTTTTTCCATGGTTAATTGTGAAGCCCTGGTTAATTTTTAAATCTTGAAATGAAAATATAGGTTGTCCTTATTCCACTTTTTCACAATACCATTTAAATTTAGAGACAAGGTATGAACTAAAGTTCTCCTTCCTAGTCTTTTGATAGTCCAGTTTCATTTGCTGCTACTGCAACCCCCCCCCCCCCGCCTCTGTGACGCTGTCCGCGGTGCTGAAAACCAATTCCACAACTCAAAGGTTCTGGGTATTAAACTTGTCTGAAGTGTTATCTTTGCAATATCTGATATAAATTTTATGCTTAAAAGTCCTATATAATCCATAACAAGTGAAAATATCTAGGATACAAATATCTAAGTAATATTTTATCCACAGCATATTAACCAGAAGCCATTATGCAGATGAAATCTATTCAATAAAAACATGATTATCAGTCACTCTTTTTGGATCCTTCATATATTTCATACTATTCTTGATGGGGTTATATAATACAGATTGTTCCACATTATTTCCCCCATTGACTATATGAAGATACTTAAGCCTACTCTTCAGTAACTTGTTCAGGGTTAATAAGCAAGTAAAAAGAACAAATCTGATTCTCTAAAATTTACCTTACTCCTATTTCTACAATATCATTAAGATATATTCATATGATTTTTTAAATTAAATTAGTATTGCAGATCTAATTATTTAAACATGTATACTTCACTGTTTTACCTCATCAGTTTCCTGCAAACACAGGATACTGTTAAAAACTCTCAGGCACATAAATTATGATAACTTCTCTTAAATTTTTCAGCAAAGCACCCCTAATTTCCAAAAAGATTGAACTCATAAAATCAGAACCTGATATGCCACAACATAAAATATCACTGAAGCCTCAATTATTTTTAAAATGGTGGAAACTTTATAACTTATATAACATTTAAATATTTTTCTTAGAACATTAATTATTTCCCACTATTTTGAGTATAAATTTTACCCTTTAGGAAGATGTATCCAACTTATCTTTGGATTTTTTGAACCTCCAGACATGCTACCATAGCCTCTTGGTGACACAATATCCTAGTTTGAGGACCATGAGATTATGTGACACAAAATCAATGTATCTCAGAAAATAATTACCTAAAACTTCTTTTCATGTATCACTTTCTAGCATATTGTCTCAGTTTTGACTAATCACAAAACTAGGAGTTCAATGTTAATAAGTGATACTTTTTAAAAGTTAAAAAATATATTTGCATTCTTCATTTTTTTTTTGCACTTTTTTTTCCCCTAGGGCTGCTTCTGTGGCAAATGGAGGTTCCAAGGCTAGGGGTCTAATTGGAGCTGCAGCCACCGGCCTATGCCAGAGACACAGCAATGTGGGATCTGAGCTGCGTCTGCGACCTACACCACAGCTCACGGCAACACTGGATCCTCAACCCACTGAGCAAGGCCAGAGATCGAACCTGCAACCTCATGGTTCCTAGTTGGATTCGTTAACCACTGTGCCACAACGGGAATTCCAGCATACTTCATTTTTATCACGCTCTGTAAAAATCACTATGTTGAATTTTAACTATTGTCACAATTCTTTTCACCTCCTCATATTCATGTGTTTTGCAATGTGAGTGCCACTAAGAGATGGAAACTATTTTTTCATCCTGGACTGACCTCAATTTGGCAATAAAATCTAATGAAAGTGACATTGTTCTAGTCTAGTCCTCAAATTTTCTTGCCTGCTTTTGCTTCCTCTCTTGGTGACCTCTCTGCCCACCATATGAACAAGTCTGGGTCTGTCTAGTGGAAGACATGAGACTATGTGGAGCAGAGATATTTCCCATCTGTGAATGTCAAAGAACAGCAAGTCCCAATCTTACCTGGAAGCTGATGCAAGTGAATGAGCAAATCCAGCTAAGATCAGCTGAGTCTAGCCAGGATCAGCTGAATCGAATACCAAGAACTTCTAACTATATGTTTGTTTGCATTAGATCCAGTTTTTTCATGTTCAATCCAGTGGTTCATTTGTAATCATAGTATTAAAAATCATTTGAAATATTTACTTACTTTCTTCTTCTTAAAATACTTTCTTTCCTTGACTTTGACACCATCCTATAGTCAAGTCTTTCCATACATGGCTGCTTCTTCTCAATGTCCTTTGCTGGCTTTTTCCTCCTTTGAACACTGACATGCTCCCAAAAACAATCTTTGATAACTCCCAAATTATGTTCTAGCTTGGCCCTCTCTCCTGAACTCCTGACTTAGTATGTTCAAAGGTCATTCATCATTTTCATGCCCTATTTATTTAACATGTCTAAAATAATCTTCTCCATCTCTAGTTAATAGTAATTCCATCTTTTCAATTACTTAGGCCAAAACTTTGTCATTTTTGATTCTTGCCTTCATACTGCACATCTTGTCAGTCTGTGAGTACTATTAACTTCAAAACAGAATCTAACTTACTACTTCACTAGTTTATCTTGGCATAAGCTAGTATCCTTTCTAATTTGTATTTTTGCAGTTCTTCACTAGTTTCTTTCTCTACTTCTTCTTTTGACTTTGCTACAAAACAGCAATTACAGTAATCCTGTTAAACTGTAAGTCACATAATGAACTATTCTCAAATTTTTTCAGTGGTGACCCATCTCCCTCAGAATAAAGTCAAAGACTGTCTAAATGTTTACAACATTCTGAATAATCTGGACCTCTTGAGTTCTCTGATTTATTTTCTAGTTACCCTTTCTTTCACTCATTCTATTCCAGCCATCCTGGTATTTTTGCAGTTACTCAACCTGGCAGCAATTCTTCAGGAAGTTCCCATCTTTTGATCTCCTTGCCTGAAGTACTCTAACATGGGATCCTCATGGCTCAGTTCCTCTCTTATTCTGGGTCATGGCTCAAAGCCACTTCATCAGTGAGGCTAGCCCTGACCCCCTTCTCTTTTTATTTTTTCTTGTAGTACTTACATGTAGCTGACTACATTTTATTTACTGGCTGCCTCCTCTATGAAAAACATACATTTCATGAAGGCAGAGATGTCTGTCTGTTTCACTCACTGATATAAACCTGGTTTATAAAACAGTATCTGGAAAATAAAAGGTGCCCAAATAATGAATGTTTCAGACATAGAATATGAATTTTTGTTAATATGTCATGGAACTGTTATTTACATTTATGTATGAATTCCTGTTCTTATGAATATGTCTGTCATACAGTATGAAATCAATGAGGTAAATAACATGTTATTTTATTAAACTATTATCTAAGATCTAAACAGAAAGTTGGACATGTGATGGGTATTCAATAAAAACATTAGGTTAATTATATAAATGTTGAAATTAGACCACTGAATTACTAATATTTTAAATTACTTTCAATGGAGTTCTGAAAATATCTTGGTAAAATATCATCAAACAACTCTTTATTTCATGTTGGCATGTTTTGCCAGACTTGAGACTTTAAAATAAGACCATTACAAATTTAATATTTTTTGTTAAAAAATGTTTATTCTCATCTTGCATACTATTAACTGCTTAAAAATAAGTTTTAAAAATATAAGCAATGTTTCCCATGGTGAATATGTGTGTTTGGGTGTGTGTACCTATATCTATATTTATCTATCTATATAGTTAGAGCAACTTGAGTTTTTTTTTTTGTCTTTTTATTTATTTATTTATTTATTTATTTATTTATTTTTTGTCTTTTTGCCATATCTTGGGCCGCTCCCGTGGCATATGGAGATTCCAGGCTAGGGGTTGAATCGGAGCTGTAGCCACCGGCCTACGCCAGAGCCACAGCAACGTGGGATCCGAGCCGCGTCTGCAACCTACACCACAGCTCACGGCAACGCCAGATCGTTAACCCACTGAGCAAGGGCAGGGACCGAACCCGCTACCTCATGGTTCCTAGTCGGATTCGTTAACCACTGCGCCACGACGGGAACTCCCAACTTGAGTATTTATTCATTTGGCTAACAACAACACACCAATAACATAATTTCTCAATAATATATCTCTCTGGCACTGTTTAATCATAAACTCTACAGTTTTATTTTGACAGATTGACTTTCAAAATTACTTTAAATTTTAGAGATAAATGAAAGTGTGGAGGTTAATTTTATGTGTCAGTTTAACAGGCTATGAGGAGCTCAGATTGAACATCATTTATGGGTGTATCTGTTAGGGTGTTTCTGGGTGAGATTAGCATTTCAATTGCTGGACTCAGTAAAGCAGATTGTCCTTCTCAGAGTGGGTGAGCATCATCCACTCTGTTGAGAATCTAAATAAAACAAAAGGTGAAGGAAGACAGAATTCATAGCCCCCTTTTTTAATGCCTCTCTGCTTGAGCCAAGACCTCTTAGCTCCTCTTTTCCTGCCCTCAACTGAGATTTACAGTATTGGCTCCTTTGGTTCTTAGGCCTTTGGACTCAGACTGAAGTACTGCATTGGCTTTCCTGGGCCTCCAGTTTTATGTGTATGTATAGTAGTTTTTATATTTATATATCTAAATATATGATACATTATATACATAATTTTATACATTGTATATTTATACTATATAATTATATGTATTATATATGATGTTATATATCTCCTATATAAAATTATATGTTATATTACACACACATATACATTCTGTTTCTTCTAATTAGGTAAACCTTATTTCACCTCCATTAAACTGCAGACATTAAGACTTAATTTTGTCACTCTTTACCACTTTTCACTCACTCAATTTTCTTAACATCTGTCCAATTCAAAAAATAAATGAAGACTAAGAGTGTAGTCTATACCTGATATTTGTTTATATTTTCTTGCATAACTTCTTCCCATGTAAAATATTCACATTGAAGAAATGCAACCAAGTAGACCACTGAAAAAAAACAATTTAATTTACATAGTTTTGGTCACCCTGAAATAAGCTAACCTGTTTTATTGGCTGCCAACTTCAGGAAAGTTTTAAAAAGTTGAACTCCACACCTAATATTGGTCCTTTAGCATTATTATTAGGGAATCACACAGACTTTCAAGCTAAAAAAGGCAGAATTTTTTTCATACCATGTTCAAAGACTTTTAATACTGATGAAAAGGGTAAGTTATGCTGATTACAATTAGTGTGAATTGACATTTATTAGTATGCTATCCAATGATGGATAAAGAAATAAAGGGGATACAAAAACTAGGCTGGCAAAAGCATATGATTTCTATAAACAATATGACAGAATATTTGCCATATATTTTTTGTTTACTTTTTATTATAGTTGATCACCATAATCTTTTGAAAGGGGGATGTTCTAAGTAATTTTAGCAATAGCTAAAGTTCATTGCATACTTTTTATGTACCAAGCAATGTACCAAGCACTTTGCATAGATTATCTTATTAAGTTCACATAGCAGGCCTGTGAACTAGGTTTTCATTTTTTCCTTCATAAAGATGAAGAAAACAAAGCTAAATATCTCTCAGCTGGCAAAAGATGTATTTTGAACTCTAACTGAGATCTCTATTCTCAATGTTTGGGTTCCGGTTGAGTCCTTCTTGAGATTTGAGGTGGAAACCCTGAGAAAACTATCCAGTGACCTTTAGAATTATGTGCTTTTTGTTCTTGGCTCCAGATCTCATCAGTTAAGGGAGAAGGGCAAGATGAAAGTGGAGAGAGGGATAATCCTCAGGTGTGTTTCTCTTCACTGCAGCATTTTAGAGTAGGTAATAGGGTTTCAACAGATGTGAGGACTAATACAGAAAGATGGGAAGAGAAACAGGAGCCAGAGTAAATAAAGAAAATAAGTCATCAAGAGATTAATGGGCAGGAGAAGAGGACAGAGTGGCAAAGGAAGAGAAGCACAGGAACCCTGGAACTCTGCCAAAGACTCATTTCTTCCCAGAAGATAGTTCTCTCAAAATTGTGTCATCTAAGACAAATAGGGTAAGGTCAGTGGTGGGGAGATAAAGGCCCTTGAATAAGCCAGTCAGGTCCTCAACAACTGTGTGGATGTAACATCATAACTGTTCTTTGGACCTTCCAGGGTCAGTTAGTGACATAGGCTGAGTTCAGTAAAAGGATCCGGAAGGAAATTGCTCAGTCTTTAAAGGAGATTTCATTGATTGGTTGATCTTACTACTTGAGTAGGAACAGTTACCTTGAAAAACATAAACCGGAATTGAGTTTTTCTGGGGGACTAAAATCCTCCTAGCATCAGTACTTTCAAGTCATCTATAGAGCAGAAGTTAATAAGGTCTTTGGGTAAGGAAGGTTTTGGTTCTAGTCAAAGGCTATATGAAACTCTTGAGATAAATAATTGTTACAAACAGTGGGAAAATTAGCAGGCAACACTTCATAAATAACTACAAAACCCTAGAAATGACCAGGATATATTGATGGAACAAGGATCTCAAAATGAATACTTCATCTAGCCTTGTCCATAACTTTTGGTCATGTGTACAAGAGAGTCCCATTGTACTGCCAGGACTGGGATGAAATTTTCATCTTGATCATTTACCTGTTCACCCATTGAAGTCTGTAGAAAACCTGAGAGAAAAATGTTTACACATTTGGACCCATTTAACCCACCTCCTTCCTGGATAAAAGGAGTATAGGGAATGAGCGAGGAGAAGTTTCCATATGTGGTTATAGGACAAAAAAGGGCAAATTTGTCAGATGTAGCATATTAAACCATTTTTATAACAGAAATTGAACTCATATTATCATGAAAAAAGGGAGCAGATGAGGATTATTAGCCAAAAGTAAAAGTGAACCCACACAGGAAGAAGATAAATTTGTCAGAGGATATCAAATGTTTTTATGTTCCCCAGGACTGGTGGGAAGAGTTGTTGGAGAAGTGGAACAAAAGAGGAACAAACACTTGCAGCTAAGCAATTTGAATGATGATACATAGTATTTGAACAATTATGAAAAATTAGGTGTGATTCAGTGGAAAGGTGAATATGCAGAAGGATTATCAATAAATTCACAAGTAACTCAAATGAAGATGAAGGACACAAATCTCTATATTTCACTTACTTTTGCCATTATACTTTTGCTCAATTTAATATAGAATTTACCTATAGCTATGAGACAATGGAAAGAGCTGCTTCCAGACAGTAATCTCTCTAAGTTCCACTAGAGTTTGAAGACCTGACAGAAATGCTGTCAAATGGATTTTTGTATAGAGGATTTTTATACTGATGTAGGAACATCTGGCTCCTACCATCCACTCTGGCTCTTAAATAACAAGATGTTATGACCAGGGCTAATATCTGAACACCTTTCTTATTTTAGAATTCAAGAAACCAATTTATACCTTGGATTTATATTTCAGAAAAGGTAGGTGACTACAAAGATACCATTCTGAAAGAGAACTAGAAGCCCTCCACCTTATCCCTCAACCAGTTTTCTTTCCACTAAACCAAGTCATCCCTCCCCATGGAAAGGATGTACAGTTCCTCATGGGAATTATAGAGAGTGGTTTCACTTCTTTTCTCTGCTCCATGTGGAAGCATTCCATGTATTTCCAAAAGAGAATGCAACTAGGAAGAGTTGAATTTAGAAAGTAAATCTCTGACATTTTTCAAATTCCAGGGTAGTAGAGACAATTCTGTGTTCACCAAACCATTTCATTTTCTTCTTCAACACAAAACTAAGTTACAGTTCTTAATTCCCTGGTGTCTATAGAAATATGTGATTATAACCAAAGCAAAGTAAGCGAGAGTGATCAGAGTGATGTTCATCTCTTGGAGGTCCAGCCCCTCAATTTTGTCATGTGATTCTTGATAAACTTTTATTTTTATATCCTGGCCAGGTCCACAGGATCCAGTGGAGGATTCTGAAGAGACATTAGATAGATGGAATTGGGTCTTGAGTCATCAGAGTGCTGCCAATCAGGAAACCAGAGAGTGGTGAGGACAATCATAAAGCAAGTCATGCCTCAAAGCATGTGGTATTGACTAAGCAATCAGAATCAAAGAATCCTTTGGCATGGTCCAGTATTTCCTGACGTGTGTTTCCTAGAGGTTTAGTTTTTCAAGGCGATTTCCCATACAACGGAGGAAGGTAGTTTCTAGGGGAAAAAATGATTTAAGTAACGTTAGGTATAATAAGGTATAAGCTAAGCTATTGTAACAAAATTATATCCCGGTTCAAACAGGACAGAAAATTCTCTCTCCTATAAAAGTCTAGAGTATGAAGGAAGACTCTGCTTCATAAGGTCATCAGGGACCCATTCTTCTCTTCTGTTCCCTCATAGGGTATTGTCTTCAACCTCATGTCCTTTGAGGTTGGTTGACATTCATATCTACATTCTGGCTCATGGGAAGAAAAGAAGATGAAGAGAGCTAGCAAATGCAGAAGTTGTGTATATACCCTCAGTTACAATCCAGTGATGAGAACTCAGTTGGATGGCCATGTCTAATTTCAAGGGAAGATGCTGGGTGGCCATATCCCTAATATCTTGCCATTATGGAAAAAGGCAAGAACATATTTGGGCAGTCTATAACACTGGATTAAAAATATTAAACAAATTATTTCTTTATTGAAGTATTTCTCAAGATACTTAAAGCATTAATGTGCATTATGATTCTTTAACTTAGAGATTTTTAAAATAATTTGCCATAATACTGGACCAAAAAAACCATTTTTCCTTGGAACATCACAGGAGCTAGTAGAGAACATACCTTCAAGCTCCTCTGGCTATAAAAGCAGGGACCAATATACCTCTCTTGTCCTGAAGGATAAAAAAGATCTCTAGAGGAGACTACTACTCTAATCCCCCATCCTCATTTCTAAAGTTCTATTGGACTAAACTAATGACATGGACCCTAACATAATAGTTTTTAATCCACAGATTACAAAAGAAAAAACACAAATCAAAATAACTGCAGAGAATTTATCTCGCTTCTTGCAAATTTGTTTATATGCTTGGAAATAGTATAAAGGGCTTTCTTCAACAGAATTTTTGAAGGATAAAAATGCTTTACCCACATATTAAAAAATTATCCACAGACTACAGTCTGTATTTTTAACGCTTGTTTGTTAGAGTCATCCAGCCTTATAAGTTTAGAACAGAGTACCAGCACATAAGGCTTAAAATATAGGAGTGGGAGTTTTGCTGTCGGGACAAATTTAATGGCAGTTGTGGTTTAAGCAACAAAACTCAGGTTTTCTGCCATGTGCCAAAAATTCCAGGTCTCTCTCCTGGTTCTCCATCTAGCACTCTGATTGCTCTTTTGCTTTCCTCCTTCTACTATTATTTCTGTCTGATCAGACACAGTGTTTTAATTGTAAAGAGCATCATATTTAATTTTTAATAATGATGATGGGCTAAAAGTTGCAAATAATTTAACATGAATCCAAGATCGTCCCTATAAAGTTAATGAGTCCCTTTGACTTTCATTCAGAGAAATTTTCTTAAGAGGGGAGAAAGTTAGATTTATAGTTAGCACTTCACCTTGGGTAGAATCATGGGATTGGATCTCAAGCATGGACAGCATTATTTTGGAGCAGAAATATACTTTATGCCTCTGTTCTAACCATGGCAATTGTGCTTTCTCAATAATTTTTATTGAGCAGAGAACTAATCATAACTGCCCCCTGCTAGAAAATGCTCAATGGCTCACTATTTTTCAGGGATGAAGTCCCAGCCTCTAAAGATGATAAGGAAGATCTTTTTAAGATGTGATTTCTGCCTGCCTTACCTCTGCAGGTTTACTTCCATCCCTTCTTCACCATGTACTATTAGCTTCTACATTACTAGTTAATTCCAGTAATAATATACATGTTCATGTCTCTGTTCCCTCCTGCACCTTGTGACCGCCACTGAGAAACTTCTTTGTTTTTCATCCTCTGCCTGATAATCTACTAATCTTGTAAATTTCAGGTCCTTTGCAGACCTGGCCATTCATCTAAAGCAGATTCACACTCCTATTATAGCTCTATTACCCAATTCACATGGTTGATAAGAAAGGTCAATAAAATGAAGTTGGGAAATTATTTATGAAATAACAAATTGCAACAAAATCACTTTGAAATTATCAGTAGGCAGTGCTGCATAACAATCCCAAGAGAACCTTTGAGCTTCTTTGTTTTTCTCCCTTGGCATTGACGTAAGGTGCCGTCACATTGTAATATCATATTTGTTTAATTTTGTCATTTTACCCCTCCTTTTAGTCTGTCTCTGGGAACACAAAGAGCAGACTGCTAATCAGAAGAGTCCCAGCTGGAATGAAATTGACAGTGTGGGTGCTGAACAAAGTGTTATTAACACTGTGGGCAGAAGCAAAGTATCAGAGAAATGCTCTCTTCCTAGAAATAGCTCCTGGGCTCTCCTCCACCTCGTTTGCACTTCTAGGTGTTAGTCATGTGGACTTAAAAAGATAGGACAAAAAAATTCAAACCTACCCTGTCTCTTTAAATAAAGGCAATCCTGGAAGACTGAGCATAACCAGATCTTTGTATAGATCCATTCAATTGGATAAGCATTTATTAGCAGGCCCCACTTTTGGTGCTAGGGACACTAAAATGAACAGGGCAAAAATCTCTGCTTCAAGGAACTCACCATCTAATAGATGAGAGAAAAGTGAAACCAAAATTAGCACAGAGTGGGATACATTTCATAATACAGGCAAATATAGCAGATGACAGAGCTGACAAATCTTCCCAGGTTGGAAGCAAGGAGGAAATCAAGAGAGATTTCTCAGGTGAAAAACAACAGAAGCATATTTACCAGTATAGTTACACAACTTTCCATCAAAATCTCATTATTGTTATTATTTTTTTGCCCAGCCCTTTAGAGCATATGTTCTTTGAATTTATTACTTGGTCAAATATCATTTAAATTTGGGAAAATATTATAACCTGCATTTTGAATTACCAATTAAAGCACTTTCCTTTTTTGCCTTCCATCAGTATGAATTTTAGAAAAAAAAATGTTGTTTGTTTAAGCTTAACCTAATGCTATATTTTAAACTGTTACTCTACATATTGGTTTTCTTACTAAGGATTTTTTTCTAGTAAAATATTTCCAATTTTATGACACTCAATGTCATAATCAATTTTTTACAAGTTAAATTTCATTTTAAGCTGACTGCAATTTTGTTTCTCCTATACTCTGTTTCTTTCACTTCTGCATTCATGAAACTATTAACACTTTCTAGTCCTTTTAACATATTCAAGACTCATTTATGAACACAGAGGATCATGGTACATGCCACTCAGATATTCAACAAGGCCATTCCCAGATAGACATTGCAAGGTCAAAGCTAGAACTAAGCCAGGATCAGACCTTGAGCAAAAGGCTATTTTATGAGCAATTTTGACTGGATTCTTAAGCTTCTTATATATTTCAAGGAATCCTGAAGCTTCTTTAGAACTGATTCAATAAAAGTGATTTATCTCCACTGAACCCCATAGTAGATGCAACAGATAGAATGTTGGAAATAAATCTAGTGCTTATAAAAATTTTAAGAAGAAAGTTGATTAGATAAAACCCAAATGGGAACTAAAATCCCAGGGGAAAAATATCTTCAAAAAGGTATGGAGTGACCCTCATATTGTTGCTTCCATTTGGGTGGTTGTCTTATGTGCATGCATGTAAGGTTGTCTGATAACAAATTTCATGATTAATTTCAATATTAAAAACCTGCTTTTGTTTGAGTCTGGTCATCAGTAAAACCAGCAAAATCTCTTTGGTGATGCACTGGCCCTGCTTCAACCAGAAGGAAACATGAGAAAACATAATAAGCCATTGCTTTTAAAGAAGAAAGCAATGAGGCTAAAAACAGAATGAAAGCCAACAATCACAGTGTGTCTCTGAGGGTAAAGAGCTAATTTAATGCTGCTCTTTTATAACAAGCACAAGTAAATAGTTCTCATTCATGCTTTAATTAATCAGATTAATGTAAGCACTAGTTGGATGGAATAAATGTTTGTCTTTTCCATTCTTGTGTGTTATGATTTGCTTATTGGTGTCTCAGCTCCATTTCAGATAGCTTAGAGGAATAATTCTGCTTATTCAAGCATGCTTTCAGAGCCGGTTCCAACAAAAAATATCTCTGCATCTCAGAGTATGGCTCAAAGGTATCTGCAGAGAAAACACCATTTCTATTAAATCAGGCAGGAACATTTGTCCCAAAGAGATGAATCAAAACAGAAATTTTTCTTAAAGCTCATACCAAATGTTTTAAGAGACTATTTTGCTATGTCACTATTAGTTATGATAGAATACCTTCACCATCTCTGTTTCATCTTTTCTTTTTATCTTTTCATCATCCTCTTAAGCATTTTGTCTCCAGAGTCACCTCTTTCTGAACCTGTCCTGACTACCCTGGCTCACATCGTCTTTCTTCTATTAAACAGTGCAGTTTTTTGTTTTTTGTTTTGCAATGATTCTGACACTCAATAATAGAGTAAGTATATGATCAATACTTTGATGTATGTCTAGGCTAGAAAAAATGTAACTTTAGTGCAAGACAATTCTTGGGTGAAATCCCAATTCGAATATTTACTAACTCTTTCTGTTATCATTCAACTCCTCTGTGACAGCCATCTGTAACTATCTGGTAAGGTGGTGCATATTAAGTATTAAGTTAAAAAAAGTATTATGCCTAGAATATGGTAGACATTCCATAAATATTATTTTGGTATTTATAAAATGATAACAGATATGCTAAAGAAGATTTATTCATTTTAACTATATTTTTGGCTAGAAAAAGAAGTACATTTTTAATATAACTGGGAATCAAAACATATTCACTTCTGAGTCCTCCAAAAGATTATATCCTAAAGATTAACATTCAGAAGTCAGTTGCATTTCTGTATACCAGCAATGAAATATTAGAAAAGGAATACAAAAATACGATACCTTTTTAAATTGCACCTCACAAAATCAAATACCTTGGAATACACCTGACCAAGGAGGTAAAGGACCGATATGCCGAGAACTATAAAACTTTTAATCAAAGAAATCAAAGAAGATGTAAAGAAATGGAAAGATATTCCATGTTCCTGGATTGGGAAAATCAAGATTGTCAAAATGGCCATACTACCCAAAGCAATCTACAGATTCAAAGCAATCCCTATCAAATGACCCAGGACATTTGTCACAGAACTAGAACAAACAATCCAAACATTTATATGGAACCACAAAAGACCCAGAATCGCCAAAGCAATCCTGAGAAACAAAAACCTAGCAGGAGGCATAACTCTCCCAGACTTCAAGAAATACTCCAAAGCCACAGTCATCAAAACAGTGTGGTACTGGTATCAAAACAGACAGACAGACCAATGGAACAGAATAGAGAATCCGGAAATAAACCCTGACACCTATGGTCAATTAATCTTTGACAAGGGAGGCAAGAACATAAAATGGGAAAAAGAAAGCCTATTCAGCAAGCATTGCTGGGAAACCTGGACAGCTGCATGCAAAGCAAAGAAACTAGAACACACCCTCACACCATGCACAAAAATAAACTCAAAATGGCTGAAAGACTGAAATATACGACAGGACGCCATCAAACTCCTAAAAGAAAACATAGGCAAAACACTCTCTGACATCAACATCATGAATATTTTCTCAGGTCAGTCTCCCAAAGCAATAGAAATTAGAGCAAAAATAAACCCATGGGACCTCATCAAACTGAAAAGCTTTTGCACAGCAAAGGAAACCCAAAAGAAAACAAAAAGACAACTTACAGAATGGGAGAAAATAGTTTCAAAAGATGCAACCGACAAGGGCTTAATCTCTAGAATATATATAAGTTGGGCTTATCAGACACAATTTAGAATAGATTTACAAGGAGATCCTGCTGAGTAGCATTGAGAACTTTGTCTAGATACTCATGTTGCAACAGGAGAAAGGCTGGGAGAAAAATGTAATTGTAATGTATACATGTAAGGATAACCTGACCTCCTTGCTGTACAGTGGGAAAAAAAATAAAAATTAAAAAAAAAAGATTATATCCTAAATATTACCAAGCATTCTAAAATATTAACAGATTCATTGACAGTTGGCCCTTGAACAACAGGTTTTTAACTGCACATGTCCACCTTTAAGTGTGTTTTTTTCAACATATATGTACTGCAGTTCTGCACAATCCTTTGTTGGTTGAATCTGCAAACAGGGAACTGGGAGTACAGAGGACAGGAACAACCATAAAGATATGCAAGAATTTGTGACTGCAGGGAGGCGAATCAGCACTCCTACACCCTCCCACCCCCACCCCTTAACCCCCTCAACCCAGTGCACCCCTTGTGCTATTCAAGAGTCAACTGCACTTGCCTCTTATTTAAAAGACTATCTAATGCTTAAACACAGACACAAAAAACATATAGGAAAATCAAAGTTTGCCACACCCTCACTCTTCTTTCTCCATACAATTTCATTTCCACATCCTAGATTCTCTTTTACTTTGATGGAATAACTTTCCTCATTTTATGTACTCAGTCCTCTCCTCATCATTTACCTGCTTCCTAAAGAACAAATCAAAAAGATGATTTCTAAGAATTTAGTCTCATAGTTTGTGAACAACTGAAGACTTGTTTTTCAAATTGTCTTCCTTTTTTAACAAGTAAATCATTATGGAATAAAGTTGTCTGTTTCATGAATAAAAAATTTAGGGACCACACAAAAAACATGATACATATAGATGAAGTTATACACACACACAGACAGACAAAAACACATGTAAACCATATATATTCAATAATCCCAATGAAAACTAAAACTCTTGGAAAAAAACAGAAGTAAATTTTCATTACTTTGAGTTAGGCAGTAATTTCTTAGATATGACACCAAAAAGCACATGTGACAGAGAAATATAAATACATTCAAATGTATCAAAATTAAAAACTTTTGTCCTTCAAATATCACCATCAAGAAAAAGAAAACACAACCAGAGAATAGGAGAAAATATTAGAAAATCATAGCTCTAATAAGGAATCTGTATCTAGCGTATATAAAGAATTTTTAAAAGTCAATAACTAAAAAAACCTAATTTAAAATTGGGAAAATGATTTCAAAAGACATTTCTTCAAAGAAAATACACAAATGGGAGTTCCTGCTGTGGCTCAGCAGGTTAAGAACTTGACTAGTATCCAGGAGGATGTGGGTTGGATCCCTGGCCTTACTCAGTGGGGTATGGATCCGGAGTTGCCACAAATTGTGTCACAGGTTGCAGATGTGGCTCAGATCCCGAGTTGCTATGGCTGTGAATTAGGCTACAGCTGCAGCTCTAATTCAACCTCTGCCTGGGAACCTTCATATGCTGCAGGTGCAGCCCTAAAAAAAAAAAAAAGAAAGAAAAAGAAAACAATATATAAAATGGTAATAAGTATAAGTACAGGAAAATCATGCCCGGCGTCATTAATTAATAATAATAAAAATAATAACAGATAAAAAAGACAAGTTTTGGTAAAGATATGAAGAAACTGTTCCCTTCTACGTGCTAATGGGAATATAAAACCGTTCAGCCATTTTGGAAAATAGTTTGGCAAGTCCTCAAAAAGTTAAACATAGAGTTACCATATGACCTAGAAATTCTACTCCTTGATATATGATAAAGAGAAGAAAAAAGAAATACATTCACACAAAACCTTGTACATAAATGCTCATAGCAAGATTATTCAGAATAGCCAAAAAGTTGAAATAAACAAAGTCTGTCAACTGTTAAACAGATAAATAAAAATGTGGTTTACCTTTGAAATGAAACACTATTGACAATTAAAATGAATGAAATACCGACACATGCTATATGATGGATGAATCTTGAAATAATTATGCCAAGTGAAAGAAGCCAGTCACAAAAGAGCACATATGTGTGATTACATTATAGAAACATCCAGAATAGATAAATTGCTAAAGATAAAAAGTAGATTAGTGATTGCCTAGGGCTGGGGATATAGGGGTAGAGAGCAGGGAGAAATGGACAATGTCTGTTAATGAATATGGGGTTTCTTTGGGGGATGATTAAAATGTCATAAAATTGATAGTGATGATAGTTGCATAATTCTGTGAATATACTAAAACCTATTGCATTGCATAATTTAAATGAATGACATATAACATGCAAATTTTTTTCTCAAAGTTTTTAGAAAACTAAATTAAATGTTTTAGGAAAGGAATATATATGAAGTTTAAGTTTAGTCTATCAGTTTCTGGCTTGGATGACTAAAGACTGAAACCAAGAACTACCAAAGTAGAGAAAGAGACATTAAAATGAATATTGCCAAAGACAACAGTAAAGTAGAATTATGTAGAAAGAGAGGTCAAGAGTACAAAAAAATACAGAGACAACAAGTAATGTAAGAACAGGGAGGGGTTCTCTTGTGACTCAGTGTTTTAAGGATCTGGCATTGTCACTGCAGCAGCTCAGGCCGCTGCTGTAGTGCAGGTTCAATCCTTGGCCCAGGAACTTCTGCATGCTGTGAGTGGGGAGAAGAAAAGAAAGAAAGAAAGAAAGAAAGAGAAAGAGAGAAAGAAAGAGAAAGAGAGAAGAGAAAGAGAGAAAGAGAGAAGAGAGAGAGAAAGAGAAGAGGAAAGACAGAAAGAAATAAAGACAGAAAGAACATAAAAGAAAGAAAGAAGAAAGAAAGAAAGAAAGAAAGGAAGGAAGGAAGGAGGAAGGAAAGGAGGAAGGAAGGAAGGGAATGAAGGAAGGAAGGAAGGAAGTTAAGGATAAGAGAGAAGGAAAGAGAAAGGAATAGGAGAAGGAAGGAAAATCAGGGATACAAGGGATATATCCTTGCATCTGGTAATTCTAGGATGTTGGAGACCCCAGGGAAACTGGTTTCTGAGTAGTAGTAGAGGTAGAGTCATGTTGGCAGTAGTCAAGGATTATACAAGGAATTCATCATCTTAAAAAAAATCACTGGTATTAGACTAAGAGAATACACAGGCCAAGAACAACATCTAGAATGATATTTAATATTCTTTCCTTCTTATCCAAATTCATTTACATTGTTCCCCTTCACAGTGTATCCAGATGTTAAAAATTTAGAGATATTTTTCTTATGTTCTTTACCAATTTACATTCACCACCTTCAACTTAGATTGGATCATAAATCTTGGCTCCAAAACTGCCAGGGTACCTGCCACCCACGTCTGGCATTGGGGAAATCAATAGAGTAGAGAGGACTATGTTATACAGCGAGGAAATCATTGAGGTTTCACCTCAAGCCATGGAAAATGGGGTGGGCAGAGAAATAAGGAGAGGGGAATGTCAAGATTATAATGAGTTTATTACATGAACAGTTAGACCTCAAAATATCTTGATATCCTGGAAAAATAAGTTGACTCTTACAAAAACAAAAGAAAACAGAATGGTTAATAGATATAAATATAAAGCTCTGGTTTGAATATAAAAATATAACTTTAGGATAAGGTGAATTAGGTTTAATAAAACTGTATCCGAAAAATAAAAACAGAGTTCTCCTGCTTAGACAGAATAAATATTAAACTAAAACACTGTACAAATCTTTCCCTTTCACTTTCTGCATATCAGTCTTACGCAAAGCAAATTTAGTTTAGCTAATGAAATAGAAAATTCCTGGGGAATATTTCAAATGAAATGATAAATAGGGCAAACCCCCCAAAATTCAAGTTTTACCTACAATTAAGTTTTTATTTTTTTTTTATTGTTATATCCCCAACGCCCTTTTTTTTTCTCACTGTACAGCATGGGGACCCAGTTACACATACATGTATACATAATTTTTTCTCCCACTGTCCTACTCCGTTGTTAGTATCTAGACATGTTTCTCGGTGCTACACAGCAGGATCTCATTGTTAATCCATTCCAAAAGCAATAGTTTGCACCCGTTAACTCCAAGCTCCCGATCCCTCCCACTCCCTCCCCCTCCCCCTTGTCAACCACAAGTCTATTCTCCAAGTCCATGATTTTCTTTTCTGTGGAAAGGTTTGTTTGTGCTGTATCGTAGATACCAGATATGAGTGATATCATATGGTATTTTTCTTTCTCTTTCTGACTTATTTTACTCAGTATGAGTCTCTAGTTCCATCCGTGTTGCTGTAAATGGCATTATTTCGTTCTTTTTTGTGGCTGAGTAGTATTCCATTGTGCATATATAACACATCTTCCTAATCCAATCCTCTGTCAATGGACATTTGGGTTGTTTCCATGTCTTGGCTATTGTGAATAGAGCTGCAATGAACATGCAGGTGCATGTGTCTTTTTGTCCAGATATATGCCCAAGAGTGGAATTGCTGGATCATATGGTAGTTCTATGTATAGATTTCTAATGTACCTCCATACTGTTTATTATTAACGATGGCCATTCTGACTGGTGGGAGGTGGTATCTCATGGTAGTTTTTTGCATCTACCTAATAGCCAGTGATGTTGAGCATTTTCTCATGTGCTTGTTGGCCATCCATATATCTTCCTTGGAAAAATGTCTACTCAGGTCCTTTGTCCATTTTTCAATTGGGTTGTTGGCTTTTTTGCTGTTGAGTTGTAGAAAATTGCTTATATATTCTAGAGATTAAGTCCTTGTCAGTTGCATCATTTGAAACTATTTTCTCTCATTCTGTAAGTTGTATTTTTCTTTTCTTTTTGGTTTCCTTTTCTGTGCAAAACCTTGTCAATTTGATTAGGTTCCACTGGTTTATTTTTGCTTTTATTTCTGTTGCTTTGGGAGACTGACCTTAGAAAATATTCATGAGGTTGATGTCAGAGAATGTTTTGCCTATTCTCTCTTTCAGGAGTTTGATGGTGTCTTGTCCTAAATTTAAGTCTTTCAGCAATTTTGAGTTTATTTTCATGCATGGTGTGAGGGTGTGTTCTAGTTTCACTGATTTGCATGTAGCTGTCCAGGTTTCCCAGCAATTCTTGCTGAATAGACTGTCTTTTTCCCATTTTATGTTCTTGCCTCCTTTGTCAAAAATCAATTGACCATAGGTGTCAAGGTTTATTTCTGTGTTCTCTATTCTGTTCCACTGGTCTGTTTGTTTTGGTACCAATACCACACTGTATTAATGACTGTGGCTTTGTAATATTGCTTGAAGTCTGGGCGAGTTATGCCTCCTGCTTGGTTTTTGTTTTTCGGGATTGCTTTGGAAATTCTGGTTTTTTTGTGGTTCCATATAAATTTTTGGATTATTTGTTCTAGTTCTGTGAAAAATGTCATGGGTAATTTGACAGGGAGTGCATTGAATCTGTAGATTGCTTTGGATAGTATGGCCATTTTTATAATATTAATTTTTCCAGTCCATGAACATGGAATATCTTTCCATTTCCTTACATCTTCTTTAATTTCCTTGATTAATGTTTTATAGTTCTCTGCCTCTTTGGTCAGGTGTATTCCGAGGTATTTGATTTTTTGGGGTGCAATTTTAAAAAGTATTGTGTTTTTGTATTCCTTTTCTAAAGTTTAATTTTTAGTATACAGAAATGTGACTGATTTCTGAATGTTAATCTTACATCCTGCTACTTTGTTGAATTTGTTGATCAGTTCAAGTAGTTTTTGGGTTGAGTCTTTAGGGTTTTCTATATATAGTATCGTGTCATCTGCATACAGTGACAGTTTTATCTCTTCTCTTCCTATTTGGATGCCTTTTATTTCTTTTGTTTAACTAACTTCTGTGGCTAGGACTTCCAATACCATGTTGAATAGCAGTGGTGAGAGTGGGCATCCCTGTCTTATTCCAGATTTTAGCGGAAAGGCTTTCAATTTTTCTCCATTGAGTGTTATATTTGCTGTGGGTTTGTCATAAATTGCTTTGATTATGTTAAGGAATGTTTCCTCTATACCCACTTTGGTGAGTTTTTATCATGAATGGACGTTGGACTTTGTCAAATGCTTTTTCTTCATCTATTGAGATGATCATATCGTTTTTGACTTTTCTTTTGTTAATGTGGTGTATGACATTGATCGATTTGCATATGTTGAACCATCCTTGTAAACCTGGGATGAAGCCCACCTGGTCATGGTGTACGATTTTTTTGATATGCTGTTGGATTCGGCTGGATTAAAATTTTGTTGAGAATTTTTGCATCTATACTCATCAAAGATATTGGCCGATAGTTTTCTTTTTTGGTGGTATCTTTGTCTGGTTTTGGAATTAGGGTGATGGTAGTATCATAGAATGTCTTTGCGAGTATTCCTTCTTCTTCAACCTTTTGAAAAAGTTTAAAGAGGATGGGCTCCAGTTCCTTTTTGTATGTTTGGTAGAATTTTCCTGTGAATATGGTCCTGGACTTTTATTTATAGGGAGTGTTTTTATGACATATTCAATTTTATTTCTAGTGATCAGTCTCTTCAGTTGATCTATTTCTTCTTGATTCAGTTTTGGCAGGCTGTAAGTCTCTAGAAAGTGGTCCATTTCTTCCAGATTGTCAAATTTGTTGGCATATAATTGTTCATAGTATTCTCGTATGGTTTTTTGTATTTCTGCAGTATCCGTTGTGATTTCTTTTTCATTTCTTACTTTGTTTATTTGGGTTCTTTCTCTCCTCTTAAGGAGTCTAGCCAGAGGTTTGTCAATTTTGTTTACCTTTTCAAAGAACCAACTCTTGTGTTTATTGATTTTTCCTATTGTTTTTTGAATCTCTATTTTATTGATTTCCTCTTTGATCTTTATGATTTCCTTCTTTTTGCTGACTTTAGGGGTTTTTTTGTACTTCTTTTTCTAATTCATAAGTTTTTATCATTTTTAATCAGAGGTAGAATAAGACAGGAAGACAATGCCTAGCAGAGAAATCTGAATTTTGGCCAAAGAGAAGGGTTGTCCACTTATTGGATGTTCAGCTGCTACATACATATTCCCTACAATACAAAGTCTTTCAAGGAACCATTTCTGGAAAACACAATTTTAGTGGCCCTTAGATGTCACCACAAAACATTCTTTTGCTTTGCCATTCTCTTCTAGAAGTGACCATTGGGAAAAAGTCTAGTGGATACTTGCTATGCTTACAACTGTACACATATCCTCATCTTCTTCATTCCCACCCTAATTTCTCTCTAGAGATCTTTCTTGTCCAAAACTCTTGATACCTGTAGATCATGTAACACTGTCACTGCCTTCAGCTTCTGTCATAGATAGGTATGTATTCCTCCAGCCACCGAGCCTAGTTCAAAATTGAACATTAGTCTCAAACAGAGCCAACAGATAGAATAATCGAAACTTTGGAACTGAACTGCAGTTATGAGGATATAAACATGTACTTCCTGGAGGACTTCTTAGCATAAGAGAGGAGATCATATGTATGAATTAAGCCAAGAGTGAGAAAAGAAAAGCTGATAGTTGGAAGAGAGATTAGGTCCAGATGATTTGATCTCATTTGATCTCCTGGGTGCAGATTTGCCTAAAGCCATATCATCTTCTAAAGTTTCCAATTCTATTAACCAATAAACTCTCTTTTTGCTTAAGCCAATTATGGGTGAATATTCTCTCATTTGAAGCCAAATAATTCCAACTAATTTTTACATCACTGATTCTAAAGTGCCTGCTTTCTGGCAAGTGAAGGAAAACTGAGCATTTTTTTTTTATATAGCTGGCTAAGGCCCCTACATAAGAATAAATCATAAATTCAGGATAACTTCACAAACTTCTTTTCTTTCCAAGTTATATTGATTATTAATGTGATTGATCTAAGTCTATGTAACACAGAAATGGTATTGCACTATATTAAGAAAACTTTTGATTTGCAAGTGCTCAGGGAAAACATTATCAGATATGTGATAGCTCTCAGAAAGCAGTGTTAGTTCTAGCACTTGAATTTCTTGTACTCAATTACAATTTTGGTTTATTAAATGGCAATCTCATTTTATTTGCTCTTACTACCCACTGGGCTTTGCTTTCGATAATGTTTAGGACATACCCTGTGAATTTAGCCCTCAGGAAAATGCCTTTGATGATTCCTGCAGTTGACCTCTATATTAAAAATGTTATGTCCAAGAGACATAATATGTTACCTACATGCAATGCAACTTGTAAAGAAACATGGCAGACAGCCTTGATTTGTCACCTCATCTATTTTCTTCAAATTTATGGTCTATAGAATGGAGTTTTTCAATGTTTTCCTCAGCAGCTAACTTGCTATTGTATAGTGATATGTATAATCTAGAGATTATTTAAGTATTCCTCTCTAGTTATGTGTGTGTGTGTGTAATTGGAGACTGTTTACATGTCAAATTATTAATCTTTCTTCACATCACCAACACATCATACATAATCAGAATAGTTTTTTTCCAGCAGATTATTTCTATATAGATCACTAGGGGTGATCAAAAATTTAATTGACTGTGTTGTTTTAGTTAAGTCAGACTCTAGTTTCTGGGGGGTGGGGGGTGATCCTTTAGAAGATGAGGACTCCGGCTTATTGCTATGGCTGTTTTATGCTTGCTAAGTTACCTATTTGTTGTTCAAGGCTAGAAACTCATTTAGTAAGTAAAAGCTTCTTCCTTACTTTTAATTGTTCTTAAAGTTACTACCAAGAGTCTTGGAATTTGTATAACGGATTTCTAACTAATAAAGAAAAAATGTTTATGCTACTCAATTTTAAAGAAAAGAGAATGAATTGCATTATTGACAGTTATCATCATGTTGTTTTTCAATGATGATATAAACCCTAACCCTAACCCTAACCTAGTTCAATTAATCTACAAGAACATTCTTCAAACAAAGGAATCCAGCAAGAACAAAATCACTGCAGTGCCTTATCAATTCTGCTGGTAGAAAATTCAGATTATAGAGGTGTTGAAAACTAAATGAATCAGTGGGGCCTTAGACAGACGCGCAATAGCATACTACAAAGAATTTGGAAAGATGAAATGAACGTGGACAAAAGAGCAAGTGAATCACAACGTTTAAATATGAAATTTCAACCAAAGAACCAATAGTAAGAAATGCCATGCTGTCTTCTAAAACGTTTCCAGAGATGCAACCTGAATGAAGTTTCTTGATTCTCAGAACCATGTACCCATTACAAGGGGACAAATCTTGGTCTGTGGAAATTAAAGGGTATTTTCAAAGAGGAACTGTTTGAAACTTCTACTAGTTAGTCCTCAAAACACCTTCTACCAAGAGAGAAGAATGGAGGTTGTCCCATCTTCACCTCAAGCATAATAATACAATTTTCAATGGCATCAATTACGGAGCTTAATACATATCCCCAGCATTTAATCAGGTATAGGACACAAGAAAATCTAACGTGCTTTTTTTGCAAAATAAAAGAGAGGTGGTTTCTGTACCGGGATTGGAGTCCATCTCCAGAAATTGCTGGACAAAAAAATACTAGAGTTTCCACGTGAAAGACAGAGTTGATCCAGAACCAGATTTAAACCTTTTCAGTTGTCCATCTGAGAAGGCAATGAGATGTGCACAAATAATCTGGATGAAGTGGGACTCCAGAAAACCATGAGCCAAGGGAGGAGCATTTTCTGGGGGGAATAAAAACACACTGCCCTTGTGAAATGAAGAGAAGTCAAGTGTTCTCAAGTACTCCCTCTAAAGATTCATTCTTGAAAGAATTTCCTCTAAACATTTGGCAGTTTCTAAGACGTCAAGATAATGAAGCTGGCTTATAGCCTTACCAGCCAAGTAAGAACTTTCCTTCTTCTACTTTCTATCTCCTCTCATTTATAATCCTGAAAGAGTCCAGACCCAACAGTGGTATGTTGGGGGAGGACAGGTAGAATCTTAAGGAGGGGAAGAGAAGGACTGCATTTTCATTTCCACTAGAAAGAGAGAAAATTTTAAGTTTATATCACGTTCAAAATTTTATTTGCTAAATGGATTATTCATATAGCTGGTATATTGTGACCATGCTTGTGACAAAATGAGACCAAGAGATTTTGTATTACTTACAAGTGACAGAAAAAAAATACTGAGCATGTTCAGGATTTTAATCATGAGCAAAGGAAGAAACTATTCCACTCTATTCCTTTTTCAAAACAGTGGAGATAAAAATAGAGTTGCCTTTGCTATCATACTCTGTGAGCCCTGGCCTGCTCAATGTATTATTTGACCATGAATAATCTGTAAACAAATTGATAGTCCAGTATTAACATGTTCACAACGTATATGATAATATGTATTTTTAAGACTTTTTTTTTTGTCTTTTTGCCATTTTCTTGGGCTGCCCTCGCGGCATACGGAGGTTCCCAGGCTAGGGGTCGAATCGGAGCTGCAGCCACCAGCCTATGCCAGAGCCACAGCAACACTGGATCCGAGCCGCGTCTGCAACCTACACCACAGCTCATGGCAATGCTGGATTGTTAACCCACTGAGCAAGGGCAGGGATCGAACATGCAACCTCATGGTTCCACTCCGCCACGACGGGAATTCCTTTTAAGACTTTTGAATGAGAGTTGTTGTACATAATTTTTTCAGGCATTTTAGTAGCCATTTAGCTATGAACAGAATGATTATTTTATTTTAAAGACTTCCAAACAATCAAATAAGTATGGCTAACTTATAGATGACTAACAAATAAGCAATAAAAAAAAAAACCACTGGAAGAGTCTAGAGAAGTATGAAAAATCTAAATCTCATTTTCCTGAAAGTATAGGAAGCTAAGTTATCACGTTAGACATTAATTTTTCTAAGGTTTTTATGTGTATGTAGGAGACAGAAATAACACAGTAGAAAGAAATCTTTATACAAAATCAAATAAAAATATATTTCAAAAATAAATTTTGTGAAGAAATGTAGTAGTATTTTACAGTTCAAAAACCCTACTGTCATTTTATTTATCTTGGCATCAATCCTGTGGGAGAAGTAAGGCCACAAATATTACTACATTTACAGATGGGAACACTGAGCCCGAAAAAGTTCAAGTGTTTTGCCTAACACCATACAAAATTTTATCAGCAAAGCTAGGACTGGAACCTAGGGATCTTCCCATGTTCTAAAACAGAGGTGTGGATTTCAAATACAAATTGGAGATTTTCTTTAATAATTTATTAAAACAAAGGATTTTTGAGAGAGTACTTTAGGAATTTTGTGCAAATTGACTAATTTTTCAATCTGAGAAAACCATTTAATGCCTAAAAACATGTGGGTCTACAATTATCTCAAAATAAAAAGTTTAATTAAACAGAAACCCATGAGGCTTGGTGGCTGATTTGCCTAGCAAACACTCTCACTTCTAATAGCTCCTCAATTTCCCACAGGTAACTACCTCTCACCTGTTCTCAGCCTACCTGATTTGGGTGAGCTGACTCTATCCCCTTTTCTACAGGTGGCATGTGGCCTAAGTTTGACCTTCTGCAGCAACATATCCCCTTGGTCTCTGTGACTGGTCAGGGTTGGGCACTTGACCGGATCAACAGTCATCAGGGTTGACCCTGAGATTTTTGCTGATGCACTTTATAATGAAGTGTACTCATTTTCACTCTTCCTTAATCTGGTTGGATGGAATCCAGGATCTACAGGAATACACCATGTAAAGACAATCTGCCTAAGAAGGAAGGCAGCACAGAAGAAAACTAAGCCAAAGATGGAAGGAAAGTTTCCAGGTGCCATTATTTTAGAACTTGAACACAGATGTGCCCAAAGCACCTCTAGCTTCCACAGTTTTTAATTTATGAGGTTGTCATTGCCCCCCTTTGTCTTGTGTTCTTTTGAATCAAGATTCCACCACTTACAATCCAGGGAGTTCTAAAATACACATGGTGTCAATATAGCCAGATGATTTCCTCTGAAACTTTTCTAGAAACCCTCATTAATACACTTCACAGAAACCATTCTGTGTGAGGTGAGTGATTTCAGTAACTTTATACACTTTAAAGCCAGCTATCCCACTTTTTCATGCTTTTTCTATTTCATGTAAAAAGGGAGGAATAATTTTTCTCTGATGAGCAGTTTCAATCAGGTGTTTCTGTGCTTATCTCCATCTTCAGTTTGCATCATGTTGAAACTGCTGTGTTATCTGTTTCCCTTCCTATCCCATAAAACCCTTGAGGTCAGGGGCTATGTTTTATTATTTTTTTATTTTCAGAGTTTTATTGGTTTGTTTTTTAGGGCCACACCTGTGGCATATGTAAGTTCCCAGGCTAGGGGTTGAACTGGAGCTGCAGCTGCCAGCCTACATCACAGCCACAGCAACACCAGATTTGAGCCGAGTCTGCGATCTACACCACAGCTCACAGCAACGCCAGATCCTTAACCCACTGAGTGAGTCCAGGGATGGAACCTGCATCCCCATGGATACTAGTTGGATTCATTACCACTGAGGCACGACGGGAATTCCTGTGTTTTATTCTTAATCGTGTCTCACTATCCAGCTTTCATTGAAATACTTGTTCATCATTCAATATTCATTGAATACTTGTTCGGCAAGCAAATAACACAAACGTCAATATTTTAAAACTTCAAAATTATTGTCACAATGTGAGCATGTCTTTTGTTGTGACTATAATCGTCCAGCATTTAAGTTAGCCCAAGTTTAAAGCCTTAGAAAAATTACAATAAACATAAAAAGAATATCATAAAGAAATAGACATTAAAAATTTTAAGTCTAAAATTATTGTAACAAGTCCTTGAATTTTGAAGGTTAGGTTCCCTTCATCAATGTATCCTTTCACAGTGATATTACCTGACTTTTCACATAAAACACACTGAGCATGTCTCTGATCTGTCATAATAACCAATTAGCACAGGTGATGTGCTTTAACATGACTGCTATTTCCTTTGCTGTGTTCTTAAATGTAAATGAGTAAGTAAATAAATAAATAAATAAATAAGGGGCTAGATGAAGTAAATTAGTAGTATCTACCTGAAGGCTGGGAAACTGAAACTCTTAAAACTGTGAGACTAAATCAACAACCAATATTTATTCAAATGCTTACAATTGTCCAGCCTATGCAGAGCACCTGTCTTGGTGTTAACTAGCATTTAACTGCTGTGTGAGTGGCTGCTAGGCTCTACTTACTGCTATGAATTATTTTAGATTCTAAAGTCTGTGTTTGCATTATAAGCCCTCCTATTTGGCTCCCTCCCAAGCCTACCATAGCCTGTTCCAGCCTACTCACTCAGCAAGGCTGCCTGGTACAGGAGCAAAGCACTGTGCGAACTCCATTTATGTCCCACAGGACAGCCCACCCTCATCACACCTGTTCCACATGAAGCTGAACAAACGGGTCCAGGTGTACAGTGACCCATAGCAACAGGGACTAAAGCCAGGGCCACCTGTCTTGCTAGGTAGCAGAGGGAAATATTTTTCTATAAGACTACACATTGCCAGTTTGAGGCAAATTAATGTCTCTAGCTGGAGGAACACTTTGCAAGGAAAGTAAAGGTACTGTTCTCTTCTAGATAGAGAGAAAAACAGCAACAACTAGTGTTGCTATTGCAAGGAAAATAAGAATGCAGTTGCCCTCCAAAAGACTTTTAAAGATATCTAGTGTTGGTTATTCACCATATACAAAAATAAAGTTGAAATGGATTAAAGAACTAAATGTAAGACCAGAAACCATAAAATTACTAGAAGAAAACATAGGTGGGAAATGCTTGACATAGATTGCAGCAATATTTTTGGATCTGTCTCCTAAAGCAAAGGAAATAAAAGCAAAAATAAATAAATGGGACCTAATTAAATTTAAAAGCTTTTGCACAGCAAGGGAACTATTGACAAAATGAAAAGACAACCTACTAAATGGGAGGAAATATTTGCAAATAATATGACTGATAAAGGGTTAATATCCAAAATATATCTGAACAGCTCATACAATATAAAAAAAACCCCAAACAACCCAAATTAAAAAAGATCAGAAGAGCTGAATAGACATTTTTTTCTTTTTTTTTTTAAACAGGTAATTTTTTTCTATGAAATTTTATTTTATTTATTTATTTATTTATTTTATTTTTTATTTTTTTATTTTTGTTGTATATTATTATTATTTTTTTTTCCTACTGTACAGCAAGGGGGTCAGGGTATCCTTACATGTATACATTACAATTACATTTTTCCCCCAGCCTTTCTTCTGTTGCAACATGAGTATCTAGACAAAGTTCTCAATGCTATTCAGCAGGATCTCCTTGTAAATCTTGAATAGACATTTTTTTCAAAGAAGACATGCAGATGGCACATGAAAAGATGATCAACATCAACGATTGTCAGAAAAATGCAAAACAAAATCAGAATGGGATATTACTTAACACTTGTCATCAAAAAGACCGCAAGGGAGTTCCTGTTGTGGCTCAGCATGACTAGTATCCATAGGAATTTGGGTTCCATCCCTGGCCGCACTCAGTGGGTTAAGGATCTGGAGTTGTTGTGAGCCACAGGGTAGGTCAAAGATGAGGCTTGGATCCTGCATTGCTAAGGCGTAGGCTGGCAGCTGCAGCTCTGATTTGACCCTTAACCTGGGAACTTCCATATGCCACAGGTGCAGTCCTAAAAAGAAAAAAAAAAAAAAAAGACCACAAATAACAAATTGTTGGTGAGGATGTGTACAAAAAGAAACCATCATACACTGTGGGTGGGAATGTAAATTGGTGCAGCCAACAGGGAATGCAGTATGGAGCTTTCACAAAATATTGAAAATAGAGGAGCATTATTTACAATTACCAAGATATGGAAGCAACTTAAGTGTCCATCAACAGAAGAATGGATAAAGATGTGGTATATAGGTAAATGGAATACTACTCAGCCATAAAAAAGAATGAAATTTTGCCATCTGCAACAACATGGATGGAAATGTTTAAGGGCATTATGCTAAATGAAGTAAGTCAGAGAAAGACAAATACTGTGTGATATCACTTATACATGGTATCTAAAAAATACAACAAACTAGTGAATATAACAAAAAAGAAACATTCTCATAAATATAGAGAGCAAACTTATGGTTACCAATGGGGAGAGGGAAGGGAGGAGGGACAAAATAAGGGTAGGAATTTAAGAGGTACAAACTACTATGTATAAAATAAATAAGCTACAAGGATATATTGTACAATACAGGTAATAGTTAATATTTTATAATAACTATAAATGGAATATAACCTTTAAAAATTGTGAATCACTATGTTGTATATCTGAAACACAATACTGTATTTCAACTATATCTTAATAAATTTTTTTTAAAAAAGTATTGAGTTATCAAGGGGGATATAACAATTGTTCTGATCTATCTGTACAACTGAGTAGGCTATGGTAAATTATAATTTTTCTCCAAAGAACCAAAATTTATATGCTTAAAGTTACCTGCCACTCTATTCTCCAGGCTTTAACAATTAACATTTCCTTATGGGATCTGTATGGTCTTAACAATTGTACTGTTGCTTCCCTTTTCATTTAGGTCAATTTGAGAATCATTATTCACAAGTTCTGTATCCTCCATTTTTAAATTGTCTCTACACTAAGCAATTAAGAAATTCTGATATGAGCACTCCTGCTGTCTGTGGTTCTTAATTTTGGCGCTTTTTAAAAATTGCTTAATTAGGTCTCAGATTAGAAAAGTTGCAGCATTACAAAATGCATTACCTCTTTTGTTATCAAAGAAATAATCATTTCTCCCAGAGATATGTTATTGTAATTTATTGTATGGTTTTGTCCAATTTGTTTCCATAATTATTTAAAACATGAACTACTGTGTACAACAAACTACATGAAAAAATTTAGAGATCACAGACAGTTTTAGCGGAGAGTCGCTGCGGTTTGCTGCTTCAACAGTGCTTGGACGGAACCCGGCACTCGTCAACCTCCTGCCAGGCTGCTCAGAACCG
Source organism: Phacochoerus africanus (assembly GCF_016906955.1). Classification (NCBI taxonomy): domain Eukaryota; kingdom Metazoa; phylum Chordata; class Mammalia; order Artiodactyla; family Suidae; genus Phacochoerus; species Phacochoerus africanus. The sequence goes on along the minus strand of NC_062546.1, from coordinate 137,321,457 downwards.
GCCCTTGCCACCTCTTCACAGCGCCCTGGGACCGCCCCCCAAGGCCACCGCCGCTGCTCCCGCGCAACCACCGCTGCCACCGCCTCTCCTCAGCCGCCAGCCAAGACGACCTCGTGCTCCTGGCAGGTGTGCCAGAACTACCACGAGGACTCGGAAGCGGCCATCAACCGCCAGATCAACCTGGAGCTCTATGCCTCCTGCATGTACCTGTCAGTGTCATACTATTTTGACTGCGATGATGTGGCTTTGAACTTTGCCAGATACTTTCTTCACCAATCTCCTGAGGAGAGGGAACATCTGAAAAACTGATGAAGGTGCAGAACCAATGAGGTAGCCAAATCCTCCAGGATATCAAGAAACCAGAGTGTGATGACTGGGAGAATGATGTAATGGAATGTGTGCTACACCTGGAAAAAAAAAACATGGATCAGTCTCTACTGGAACTGCACAAACTGGCCACTGACAAAATGACCCCCATTTGTGTGACTTCATTGAGATGCATTATCTGGATGAGCAGGTGAAATCCATCAAAGAATTGGGTGACCACATTACCAACTTATGCATGATGGGGGCCCCCAAATATGGCCTGGCCGAGTATCTCTTTAACAAGCACACACTGAGAAGCAGTGAGAGCTAAGTCTTAGGCTGGCTTCCCTTAGCCCCTGGGGTGACTTCCCTGGGCACTGAAGCAGTGCATGCATGTATGGGTTACCTTCACCTTTTCTATAAGTCCTACCAAAACATCTACTTCAGTTCTTTCCTTAGTACCATTCCTTCAAATAAAGTAATTTGGTACCAAAAAAAAAAATTTGGAGATCACAAGGATAAGCAAAATATTTTAAGCTTTCATGAAGCTTATAGTCTACTATGAGATCTAAGATATTTAACAATTATGCCACATATGTATATGTAATAAATGCTAAAAGAAAGCAAGGCAGTTCTTCCACTGAATCTTCTACTATAAGGAATAAAAGCTCAGTAACCACGACATTCCTATTCCACATTCACCATATGTATGATCTTGGTCAAGTTTCTTTCTTTCTTTCTTCCTTTCTTTCTTTCTGTCTGTCTGTCTTTCTTTCTTTCTTTCTTTCTTTCTTTCTTTCTTTCTTTCTTTCTTTCTTTCTTTCTTTCTTTCTGTCTTTCTTTCTGTCTTTCTTCCTGTCTTTCTTTCTGTCTTTCTTTCTGTCTTTCTTTCTTTTGCTTTTTTAGGGCCACATTTGCAGCATATGGAAGTTCCCAGGCTAGGGATCTAATCGAAGCTACAGCTGTCAGCCACAGCCACAGCCACAGTAATTTGGGATACAAGCCATGTCTGTGACCTATACTACACCACAGCTCAAGACAATGCCAGGTCCCCGACCCACTGAGCGAGGGCAGGGATCGAACCCACATCCTCATGGATACTAGTCAGATTTGTTTCTACTATGCCACAATGCGAACTCCCTTGGTCAAGTTTCTTGATCTCTTAAAGAATCTATACATGTATGTGTAACTGGATCACCACTCTGTACAGGAGAAAACTGACACAACACTGTAAACCAGCTATAATGAAAAAAATTATTATATAAAAAAAGTTTCTTGACTGCTTGAAACCTCAACTTCTACATTTTTAAAATAAAGATGATGCCAACACTAAACTCTTAGAGTTGTGAGAATTAAAAAAGAAAATCATGGCAAGCACTTAATATATACCAACCGCTATGCCCACTAAATATAAGCCATTACATTTTTATAATTATATATTTGTATATCAAAATATCAGAGAGGTGAAAGGGCAGATAGACAAACCAATGAAAAACTGAGAAGTAATTTGGATACAAGACTGATGATATTGGGTAAGATCTTGGAATTTTCACTTCTGGTGATGAAGGAAGGCTAAGTCCTAAAAATAACAGTTTGAATTTCCTGCCACTTCAGTGGGATGGGCACCAAAATCTAAATAGGTTTGTTAAATGTAAGGAAATGGTATTTCCTAAATCCCTAGGTCGTGGACTCTCTATTAGACTTAATGCATATAGTCAAGGTTGATGCCAGGGAGAACCAACTCCCTGCCTTTCAGAGTTGCATCATCTAGCCACTGAGCAGCCACTCAGGGAAGTATATTCCCACACCCTTGAATATCTGCTTCTAAGTCCAAAGGCGGGAAACCTGGTCTAGGTAGATATCATGCAAAAGAAAGAAGGGGATGTGCAAGGAATGCTGAGAAACAAGGTCTACAGAAAATGCACCTCAAAACTTGTCCAACTACTGAAGCTGGAAATCTGAATAGAAAATAGTAGGTTATAGAAGTACAGTGTGAAGTAACAAGGAAGTTAGGGTTTGACGGAATAAAGAGAAAGTTAAAGAAGCATGATACAGGGAGAGATTTTTGTGGAAACCCCTTAAAATGGTAAATAGATTGAAGCGGGAATCTGTCTTCTTTTCTAGTGGCAGAGGGACCAACACCTTAAAAAGGAATGGCTGAATTTTACGTTCAAAAAATGTGAACCCAGGGAGTTCCCGTAGTGGCTCAGTGGTTAACGAATCTGACTAGTATCCATGAGGATGCAGGTTTGATCCCTGGCCTTTCTCAGTGGGTTAAGGATCTGGAGTTGCTGTGAGCTGTGGCATAGGTCACAGGGGTGGCTTGCTCAGAACTGGCATTGTTATAGCTGTGGCGTAGGCCGGCAGCTACAGCTCCGATTTGACCCCTGGCCTGAGAACCTCCATATGCTGAGAGTGCAGCCCTAAAAAGGCAAAAGACAAAAAAAAAAAAAAAAACAACCCAGAATGTGAACCTGGGCACCAAAAATGCCTAGCCTCATAAAAGATTTTGACTAAATCTGCTGAAGGCATGAGTCATTGCCTAAAAGTTATTATCTTAATAAATCATTCTATATAATCACTCAACTCAAAACTATAAATAATCACCCATCAAAATTTTAATCCCTTCTGCTATGTTTTAATTTTAACTTCCTTACTTAGCGCTAATCATCTTCTAACATATTATATATAATTTAATAATTTGTTATGATTATTGTCTGTTGCTATTTCTTCTCCACCCCTAAAACATAAGCTACATGAAAGTGGAGATCTTTGTTTTGCTTATTGACTGATATGTTCTAACCACCAAGACCATTTCCTGGAAAACAGTAGATGCTCAGTAATATTTGTTAAATAAATGGATCCTTGAAGAATTCACCTCTACCTTCATGTCTTTGTCGTTTTACAAGAGTCTGGAACTTTGATATGATGGGTGGGGGTGCCCTAGTAATTACTGAAATTGAAATTACTATCAATCTATAGTTTTTCACAAACCTGGATATTGACTGAAATTTATATATACAACATAAATTCTATAATTATTTCAAATCTATGTACTTTTATCTAGCTCCATTTCATCAACTTATGGATAACATTTTTTCCCCAGGTTTACAGAAGTAACATTTCTCCTTGTCTTTCCTCTTAGACTCTTTCTAATAGATGGATTCCTTTAAGAATGCAGTCCCTAGGTGTTCCCTGGTGGCTCTGTGGGTTAAGGACCCAGCCTCGTCACTGCTATGACAGGTCACCACTGTAGCATGGGTTCAATCTCTGGCCAAGGAACTTCTGTATGCCATGGGCACAACCAAAAAAGAAAAAAGAAAAAAAAAACAGCAACAGTCCTTTCTCTCCTCCATTCTAGCTTTAACTTCATCAGAATCTCCCAATTCTTCCCATATCTCCTGCTCGTCACACTTCTCAACAGCCCCTCTTCAGACCATGGCACATTAAAAAGTTTCATTAATCTATTTATCTTTGTAAATTTAGAGTAGTTATTCTGAAATATAAACACAATAATTTCAATTTGATTAATCTCATTTAAAAAATAATTATTTTACTTTCTTTTCTCTACTAATAAACTTTCAAACTGCTAGGGACTTTTTTCCAGCTAAACTCATCTCTTAAAATCTATAAACTAAATAAAAGCACATCTTACATAAAAGAAGCTTTTCAAAGGACTACATCCTCTAGACTTAGACATAGTCTACCTGTACTTTCTTATATTATTGTGTTAGCATTATATAATGCTAAACAAACAGCAAAAATTTAAAGTAAGTTCAAATAAATATCTTCAAAAAATAAAAAAGTATTTTAAATTAAAATTTTCATTCTTCTTATATTAGCCTAATCATACATACATGCTGGGCAGTATTACTTTTATGCACCAAATTTTACAAGCTAGAATGAGAGACTATAAGTGAATTTTCTAAGTGCTTGCTCCTAATTAGCAATAAGGGCTCATGGAAAAAACAACAATGTGTTTTTCCCTTTAGCTTAGCTGACCCCACAGCCTGACAGTGTCATGCTAACAAAGTTTGTGTAGGAAAAAAAAAAAAAAAAGGTCTGTTGCTTAGTCACAAAGCCCTAGAGCGGAAAGCATGTGTGCATATGGGTAAACAGATTATCCAGTGATCTTTCCTGAGAGAAACAGAGAAGTTTATCTCCAATACCTGACCTTATCTGCTTCACATCTGTCCTTTCCTAATGAAACTCCATGGTCAATAATGGCCGTTTACAAGAATCTAAGCACATTTAGTCGTTTGAAAGGATGACACATTCTCACTTCTGACAATGTGTATAGCAGTATAAAAGGTAATATTAAAAGGTTATAGTTAATACTTTGCACTTAAGCGTAGGTTCCCACAAGTTGTTACTATTGGTGAGGTAACATACATTAACTTATCTTCTAAAAATAAAAGATTCTTGTTCTAACTCTGGTATTAGATGGAAAAACTTTTCTCGTTACTGGCTAAATGAAAGAGGTAAATAAAATGCTGATTTATACATAGTGACATAACACCCTCCTGTGCATAACAGATACCTATTTAATACCTAATATGTGCTAGGCATTGTGTTAAGTAACAAGGAAAAGGATGTGAAAAAGTAGAGTACTTGTTCTCAAGGAACTCATTGTGCAGAAGAGTGTTGAAGAGAATAACTGGAGAGCTTTTACAGCGTAGTATGAAAAATACCACCATATAATTTGATATAATATTATACAATCATATAATATAATGCTACGCATAACTGGAGGACTGAAGAGGAAAGTGTGAAGGTCAGTTATGGGGAGAGCAGGACAGGATATCAAGTTCATTATCCTAATTGAGTCTTCAAGAATAAATACCAATTGGCCAAGTGTTGAAGGGAAATGGGGATAAAAAAGGCAATAATGGAAAGCAATTTCCAACTGAGGGAATAATAATTTAAAAAGGCATACTGGCCCCAAGATACCTTCAGAAAACTGTAATTACATAGCTGTATGGCAACAACATAGAAGGTAATCTATATTTGGTAATTACTTGGAAGTAGAGAAATTTTTATCGCATTATTCTTTATAATAAAGATAAAATACTTTAGTATTACTGAATTGAAACATATCTAAGTAATATTTTGACAGTTGTTATATCTGGAATATTTGAATCCTTTATATAAAACACACTGACTCCTAAGTAGACTTTAAACTGACAATTATCTTGTTTTTTAGACCGATTTTTACCACCACGTAATTTTTTTTTTTTTCCTACTGTACAGCAAGGGGGTCAGGTTATCCTTACATGTATACATTACAATTACATTTTTCCCCAAGCCTTTCTTCTGTTGCAACATGAGTATCTAGACAAAGTTCTCAATGCTATTCAGCAGGATCTCCTTGTAAATCTATTCTAAGTTGTGTCTGATAAGCCCAAGCTCCTGATCCCTCCCACTCCCTCCCCCTCCCATCAGGCAGCCACAAGTCTCTTCTCCAAGTCCATGATTTTCTTTTCTGAGGAGATGTTCATTTGTGCTAGATATTAGATTCCAGTTATGAGTGATATCATCTGGTATTTGTCTTTGTCTTTCTGGCTCATTTCACTCAGGATGAGATTCTCTAGCTCCATCCATGTTGCTGCAAATGGCATTATGTCATTCCTTTTTATGGCTGAGTAGTATTCCATTGTGTATATATACCACCTCTTCCGAATCCAATCATCTGTCGATGGACATTTGGGTTGTTTCCATGTCCTGGCTATTGTGAATAGTGCTGCAATGAGCATGCGGGTGCACGTGTCTCTTTTAAGTAGAGTTTTGTCCGGATAGATGCCCAAGAGTGGGATTGTGGGGTCATATGGGAGTTCTATGTATAGATTTCTAAGGTATGTCCAAACTGTTCTCCATAGTGGCTGAACCAGTTTACATTCCCACCAACAGTGCAGGAGGGTTCCCTTTTCTCCACAGCCCCTTCAGCACTTGTTATTTGTGGATTTATTAATGATGGCCATTCTGACTGGTGTGAGGTGATATCTCATGGTAGTTTTGATTTGCATTAATCTTATAATCAGCGATGTTGAGCATTTTTTCATGTGTTTGTTGGCCATCTGTGTATCCACCACGTAATTTTTGCTTTTCTGTATCAATTTTTTCTCAGCTAAAATATGTGAAAAATATCTATACTTCTCAAACTTTTAGAGATGTTATATGAAAAAAAGATGCAATAGATGTAAAAATATTTCATTATACAGAGAAAATCTTGACATTTTCATACATTTACCTTTCATTACCTCCCTCTCCAGAGAAATGACAACTGACATCAATATCTTTTTTTTTAATTTCAGAATAACATACATATAAAAAAGTGTCCAAAACATAATGTTTGTCTCAATGAATTCTTATGAAATGAGTTCTTGTGTTACTGACACCCGGGATAAGAAACAGGATCTACCAGCCCCTAGAACAGCCCCAGTCTCAACTAACCCTTGCCAAAGAGTACATTATCTCAAGAGGATCTACTATTCTTACTTCTAATGTTAGCATTCATTTTACCTCTTTTTAAGTGTAATAATAAGGGCTATAATGTTTTGTTTTTCTACCTTCTCTCAGCTCAGCCTTATGTGTATAAAATCATTATGTTTCAGGGAGTAGCTGTCATTCTTTTCATCTTCCTATCTGCACAATATTATAGATCAAGAATATACCATAATTGGAATTCCCATTGTGGCTCAGCAGGTTAAGGACCTGATGTCTCTGTGAGGATTTGGGTTCGATTCTTGGCCTCGCTCAGAAGGTTAAAGGATCTAGTGTTGCCACAAGCTGAAGCATAGGTCACAGATGTTGTGGCTGTGGCATAGTCTCCAGCTGCAGCTCCAATCTGAATGCTGGCCTGAGAACTTTTATATGCTGTAGATATAGTCATAAAAAAGAAAAAAAAATCCTGTAATTTTATTCATTTTTCTGTTAATGGGTCTTTGGGTTCTTCTTTGTTTAAACTGTTTTCACTCATGTTACTATGGACATTCTTGTTTACCTGCACACATGTCTATCAAGTATATATTTAAGAGCAGAACACATTAGCACACAGAATATTCTTAAGGTCACCTTTTATTGATAATGCCGAACATGTTTTCAAAGTGGCTATACTAATTTACATTCTGAACAGCAATATATAAGAGTTTCTGTAGCTCCAGATCCTCATCAGCACTAGCATTATCAGCCTCTGAAATTTTAGCCACTCTGGTGGGTGCAGCATGGTACCTTATTATTCCAACAGTATAAGAATGTTCCTCTAAAGAGTGCTTTGAAAATAATGGTCTAGGAAACAGGAAAATGAGGCCTGGGTCTGGGAATTTTTTAATGAAGTTTATAGATGTTATAAAAAAGCATTATTTGGCTTTGATGTTTATGAAATAAAAATAAGGCCAACCAAAGTTATAGCTCTATTCACAATGCATACTTTATATTTAGAATTTATATTCATATTTATTATAATTTTATAATTCTGTTAAATGTGTTACAATTTTGTCTATTCATTTGTTATGTAACATTTTTTTTCTTCCCTAAATTTTATCCCATGATAATTCCCCTTTATTGCCCTCAGAATAGAGTTTATACTTTAAAACACATACATACACATACTAGAAAAACCTAAAAAATAGTAGTCTCCCAGAAGACATTACCAGTAACTCTCTTGAATATATGGATACTCAAAAATGGACAACAGAATGAATGTACTTCTAAGTATCATTGCCAGGAAAAATGAGTATGGAGTGGTAGAGTCTGGCAGTTAATGAACATTTAGTGAAGGGATACGTTTGCTGTGACTAAAGAAAAAAATAACAGTTACTAGAAAATAGAACTATCTCCTGATAGAAAACTTATACAACAAACAGTAAATTATCATGAATCTTCACAGAATGTGTGCTTTATGCTCCTCCAGCACTTGGTGCATATTTATATCATAGCAATTATCTTACTAGATTATAATTGCCTATGTGATAAGATATATAGTGTACTCACTGATGTGTTTTTACTTCCTTCCATATTTCATTATGTCATCTGCAAAATGTATATAATAATACTTTCTATGGGTGAGGGTTAAATGAATATAGGTAAAATGCACAAGACAATGTTTGGCATGTAGTACTAAACAAATGTTGGTTTTTGTTATTATTAAATTTCTTCACCTGAGGCTCCTCCTTCAGCTGCTCCCCTAAAATTCTGGCCCAATATCAAGGCTATTAATTCCTAAACAGAATTTTTGTGGGAAACAGATAAAAGAATCATCAAATTCTTGTGTTTTAAATTTAAAGGTTTTGATCTACATGTATGGGTTGAATTGTGTCCACCACCGGCAGAAAAAAAAAAAGTATGTTGAAGTCCTAATCTCCAATGTCTCATAATATGCCCTTATTTCGAAGTGAGGTCATTAGGGTCGACTTTTATTCAAAATGTGGATTTATAAATGCCATTATAAAAAGGCAAATTTTGGACATAGAGACAGGTATGCATAGAAGGAAGATGATGCAGGGAGAACACTACAGAAAGATGAGGATAGAGATTGGAGTTACACTACCACAAGTCAAGGAATGTCTGGGCTACCAGAAGCTGAAAGAGAAAAGGAAGAATCCGGAGGAGTTCCCGTCCGTGGCGCAGTGGTTAACGAATCCGACTAGGAACCATGAGGTTGCGGGTTCGGTCCCTGCTCTTGCTTAGTGGGTTAACGATCCGGCGTTGCCGTGAGCTGTGGTGTAGGTTGCAGACGCGGCTCGGATCCCGCGTTGCTGTGGCTCTGGCGTAGGCCGGTGGCTACAGCTCCGATTCGACCCCTAGCCTGGGAACCTCCATATGCCGCGGGAGCGGCCCAAGAAATAGCAACAACAACAACAAAAAAAGACAAAAAAGACAAAAAAAAAGAAAAAAAAAGAAAAGGAAGAATCCCTACAGATTTCAGAATGAGAGTGACCCTGCTGACATCTTTAGGATTCTAACCTCCAGAACAGTGAGATAATATGTTTCAATTGGTCTGAGCCACCAAGTGTGAAACTTTGTTATAGCAGCCCAAGCAAACTAACACATTCCATATAACATAGAAAGATTTCAGAGGAAAACCTGTGGTTCCAGTTTACCACTGGCACAGAAGGAAGAGGTCCAAGCTAAACTCTGGGGGCTGGAAAGGAAGTTTGTGTAGAAGCAAGGGAACGTAACCCAACTAAGGTCTCTGATAAGGGCCTTCTATACAGCTTGCCTATCCAGGAGTGGCTAAAAAGGCAGAAAGATGAGAAGGTGAGAAGTTGAAATATTCTAATGTAGCAAGGACTATGCCTCACTTATCAGAAGCCCACAGAACACATAACACTCCATGCAATGGAAACAGTAGACTATAGATGGCCATGTGGCACTTATGTCAGTCAATTATAGCCCTGCTATTTGTTTTTCTTCCCTCCTCCCCTAAGCACAGGAATGAAAGTTACCTGAGAGAAAGATCTAACAAAACTTGAGGTAACTAATGGTTATGAAGAGGGGTTGCTGCCATGCAAAACTGAATCGATGGTTCTTCCGGGGCAAAACAGGAATGTAGGCACATTGGTAGATGTCTGCGAAGAGAGACGATGATGCCAATGGATCATATAGGATTCTACACCTCACTGGATGCCCACATAGAAAAGAGGGAGACTGGGGAGCATACTCTCCCTTCTCCATATGGAGGCATTCCTGGACTTAGGTCAGGTCCCTTGAGAAGACTGTAAACCTGAAATCATTGGGAAAAGCCTCAAGTGACTCAGTCCACCTGGAATTGACAAGATTTATTTTTCTGCCATTAGGCAAAATGGGGCTGGAATTTAAAAGCTAAATAAATAATACTTCTTGAGCACACGGCATAACAATATGGCATCTGCTATATTTTTCTCTTCATCATACATTGTATGCTCCTTGATGATGGGCACTTTGTATTTTTATTTTGTCTTTTGAAAGCTAATATAGTGCCAACACATACTGAGGTGCTCCCTCTATATTAACATATTAATTAATTAATCGTTAATTAATAAACCTATAGTTGTTCTCTCTAAAGTAAATTGAATAGTCAAATGAAATAAATAGCACTTTGATTAGTTAAGTCTCTTTTAATCATTTTTATTTTGTTTATGTAATATGTACTTCAATACCCTTATAAGCTACATTTTATTATTTTAAAGACATAGTAATAATAATATGTAACCATTGATTGATTTATGTAAGATGCATTTCAACTGTTCCTCTTGTCATATACATATACCAAATAATCCATAGATCTAAATTAGGTGGGTCTCATTGAAGTTTAACATACTTTTTCACATTCATATATTATTTCTTAAAGATATTTCATCAAAAAGCAACACAAAATGACAATCAGTGAATACCTATTACACTGTTCTTTAAGGAGTCAGATTACTCACTCAGAAAAGAATTCATCAAGTGTGAAAAAAACGTTTTCAGAAAACTAGAGCAGGCCATAAGAGAGATTTTTGCAAAACCCTACACATAAGGTGTTAAGGTTATCTAAAAACCTGATTTTCAAACAGAAATTTGGAATTTTTTTTTAGGGCCACACCCATGGCATATGAAAATTCCCAGGCTAGAGGTCGAATTGGAGCTGTAGCTGTGGGCCTACACCAGAGCCACAGCCACAGCCACAGCAACACAGGATCCGAGCCGCATCTGCGACCTATACCACAGCTCACAGCAACTCTGGATCCTTAACCCACTGAGCAAGGCGAGGGATCAAACCGGCATCCTCATGGATACTAGTTGGGTTTGTAATCTCTGAGCCATGATGGGAACTCCCAGAAGATTTTTAATTGTTAGATGTTAAAATAATTTATGGTTGAATCCACTTTGTAAACTTATAAAATTTAGAAAAATATAAAACATTGGAAAAACTTGCCTAGTTTATAAAATAATATTTTTGCACATAATCATATAAAGGGGATAGGTTACATTTCACCTCCTGATAAAGAACAGGGATGTTTTCCTTTTGTTCAATTTTGTGTGTCTGCCAGTAGATGGCGGTACTATGTTGAGTACTGTCAGGTTTTTTTTTTTTTTTTTTCCCCTCCTCAAAGCTGTTTTCTGATATATGTTGGGTACCATAGAGTGAATCTCAGAACAGGAAGCGGAGGCATAAGCAGAGAGGATTCTGGAAAAGGCTCTTTGTTTTCTTATCCACAGAGAAAGCAAAGAAAATAAAATATTGTAGTTAATATATAAACCTCTGTGGCCAAAAATCTGAACAACTGCAAGGGAAGGCTCATTGTACTCTAACCATCTTGGATGCGGGCTTTGTTATGCTGTGATCCATAAGGCTCTGTTTTATCAGGTAAGCTGGCAAAACATTTAATTATCTGAACCATAGAATCCAGCCACCGGATCAATTTTTTTTTTATTTTAAAATCATCTTCATGCTGCTATTTTTAACCTAATGCTGTTTAGATGTAAATTATAGGAACCAAAGGCATCATCTAATTTGTAAACTGCTTACTATTCCTTCATCTCAAAGGAAATAGAGCCTCTGCAGAGAAATGGTGACTTATGGTACAGACTAGGCAAAACTGAGCTTGTATCTTTGAAACACGTATCTACATGCTTATGATTCATTGTAATCAGATGAAATATTTTTTAATACACAAAGCTAGCCTAATTGCTTTTGTGACTGTACACTTCTATTTAAATGTCCATTGTGTCAAGTATTTTTTAAACATAAATGTATAGTGAAATTGTAACTATCATTCTTATGCTTTAGTCCTTTTTTTAACAGCTTTGGAGAGCCATGCGTAATAGTGAGTGATAACAATATAGAGATGTTTAGCTCTTTGAAAAACATTATTATTTGTCTCTAAAATAATTTATTCTCATCAATACTAAATTAAAAAGAGATTTAACCTTTTAATAATAAAATGATCCCTATATACTCTATTATATGTTATTTCTTTATTTTAATATATTCATTTTATATTAAATATTTACCAATTTATTGATTTAAAGGGAATTGTTATTTTCTTGATGAATTATCTCATAAGCTTCATATATTTCTATATTTTTCTCTGTAGGCTTAATAGGTTGTTATTATTATTAATTATCTGGGAGAGCTACATGGACAAAAACCAATTATTTAGTTTACATACAATTTATATTTTCTGTAGTTTTCTTTAAAATATTTTATAGCATAATCATAAATGTTTTACTCAGTAGTCACATAGAACAGAAAATTACCATCAGAAAATGAATAAGTATTAATTTAAATAAGAGTTTTAAAAATCATAGAGGTTTTTTTAAAAATACAACAGGTGGTGTAATGTAGCATATAAGGACAAAGATAAAGGCATAAATGCTTGTAGGAATTTGCATGAAAACATTTCATCACAATCAGTCTAAGTAGTGAGTACCCTACATGGAATAAAGACTTCTGATTTCAGCCTGGGTTTCTAGTCAGTACTGGTCAAATTATCCTAAAAATAGAACTTGAGGCCTCTGCTTTGAATGCGACTGTAATATCTAATGATTTTGTAAAATACTGATTTCTTAAGATTTTACATTGAGTAGCAATAACACTCCCTCTAAAAACATTGCAAAATAGTGGTTGCCTCAGAGAAAAGCCCTGGGTCTTGAATATTTCAGAAGAACTCCTACCATAGGATATAAAGAAAACTGTTTCTTTGAAAAGGGTTCCCAGCAATGGATGTTAATTGGCTTGGGCGTATTGTACACTCCATGCTTCTCTACAGGTGAATGAATGTAACTTTGTTCTGTGTAAACACCAGAGCTGGTCTTTCTAAACTGTTTTACATTTATGAATGGATGCTTATGAATGTTAGGAATATTTTTATTGGTATAGTTGCAAGAATCTCTTCATTTTGTCTCTATTTGTAGTCACAATGTGAAAAGCAATAGTATATAGCTTTTCACCAAATGTGCTCTTTGAATATTTCTAGAAATCAAGCCTATTTTGATTAAATGATATGAAATAAGTCTGGTATCTTATTTTTTAAACAAGCTAGCAATGACTTCATTTGCGAGGTCAAGAATATAACTGTAATTTATTAGTGTGGTAGAGAAAAATAGGTTGAGCACTGAGTTGAAAGTCTTGATTTCTGTCAAGTTCTGCTACTAATAATCTTTGTCACCTCAGACAGAAGAGACACCTGTAAAAGATGGGAATTGGAATCCAGGATATCCAAGGATACTTTTAATTCTTAAAATTCTATGATTCTAATTTATCTGGATTTTCTCCAATTGATTTCTTAGCTTAACTCTAATCTGACACATCTTTGACTTTTACTGATTTGTTATTATCATTAATGGTGTGCTAAACATGGGGGGAGAGAAATACAGATGTTTTAAAGGCCCTTGGCCAGTTTCTTCTGTGGTAGAAACAACCAGAAAGCAATATGGAGAAGTGGTTAAGAGCAAGGGTTTGGCAGAATGAATCCTAGCTCCACTATTAACTGACACAGATTTAAACTTTCTGAGCCTCTGTTGAATTTGCATCATCTATAACATAGGAATGATAATGCCTATGTTGCAGGATTGTGTAAATAGATGTCTTTCCAGTGTTTATTATATATCTTGGGACATGAGTAAGTGCCCACTTCCCCGCCTCCTCTGTTCCGCAACCCCGCACCAAAAGGAATAGATATCATTGTTATCTTGACGGTGACGGTGATGTATCTTCCACCATAACAGGAAGGACAGAGTAAAACTGCCAAGAAATTCTACAGTTAAAAAGTGAATAATTCTCATCCTGGAAGAATGCCCTTTCTGAAACAACAACGAAAATGTGTTCCCTATAATAATATAAACTAGTTGTTAACATCCTGGCCATTTCCTAGATTGTTTATAGAATTCTTGTAATACCTTCTAGAAGACCACTTTTTTGCCCAATTATATATTATCACAGATCTCACTTCAAAGGCTTTCTTCTTTTTAACGTAATAGGGGCAAGAGGCTTTATTTCACCTGTGCATTAATAGATGTACCTATTAGACAAAAGGTGTCTATGACGATTCATAAAGAAAACCTAGGTTTCACCAAGAATCACATTTATATCCCAAAGAATTTACTATGACCAATCACATTAAAGACCTGAATCCCAGAAATGATTGCATGCATTGGGCTATGTGATGATCTCACAAAGTATCTACTACTTAAATCATATTGATGGTACAATAAACAGTAGAAAGTCAAATTGTACATTTATTGTTGACATATTGCAAAACCTCTGCTCCTCTCTAAAGGTTTTCTCTACACACAGCTTCGTGCTCTTGACAGCAGTGTGCTACTGGGATCTTGGGGACGTGGTGCTGGGAGTCATTTCAGCACCCCAGGCCTCCTAATCCTTCCCTTCAACCACCCTGGGTCTCTTTGAAATGACTCAAATAACTGCGCTGTCAGTTTCATCTTCATGGCAGCCAAGATAACTTAATGGGCTCATGATTAGACAGAGCTGAGATGGCCCTGAGTTTGAGAGGCTTAAAGATATGAGTGGACGGTTTCTCAATTAGACTGCTCTGCTTGGAATTTGTTACTGGTCCATCTCCCTCCTGACTCTAGCTACTCTCAGCTCTTGTGATTATTTTTAGGAGTTAACTGAAAGCACCCACAAATGTAAGCATATCAAAACAGATACTTTTTTTTTTAACAAGGAATGAACATGTGACTAGATAGTAAAATTTCTTTGAATGGGTACCTGTGCAGATTACTCTTTTCTCATTACCATTCATGTATAGGAACATCGTGAACCCACTGAAAGTTGGGAATTCATGTTTAATTTGTCATCTAAAAGTATATTATTCATTACACCTTAATATTGATCACTATTTTACAAGTTTTCTAAAACTGTAAGAATTAATTTTTCTACCTACCCCTGAAATATAATTTAAGATATTAACAATAAACTTCTGTACTTAGGATCTATTTTAAAATTTTGATTAACTTCAATTCTAAATTACCTTTGCTTTCACTTGAATTTTACCCCATAAACACCTTTTATGGCAATCCAATGGAGAACCCGGTATCCAAACTGCTAGTTTTTGAGGTAGACTGTTCTTTGAGGTAGTTATAAAATTTGGGAAAGATAAAAGCCAATTGTATCATCCTTTGTGTTGCAAGTTCATGTATTTGTCTTCAATTAGGAAACTACATTTTTAGTTCAGATTTACCTGATAATATCTTTCACAGTGTGGTGAAGTTAACACATTCTTTGGATGCATTTTAATGGAAAATAACAAGTGTAGCATTAAGAGCAGAACAGTGTTAATTTTCATTTACTTGAAAATAAGTTAGTAAAGAAAATATTGCTCTCTTGCTAAGCAAAGATGTACTTCGCTCTATGATCTACCTGACAGGTACCTGCTCTTCGGATATCTGGAATTTGAATCTACATTCAGATGTATAATTATCCACAGTAGAATAATTCTTTAAAATTTATTTGTATATATTATACCTACTCAACCAGATGAGAGAAGTTTTAATATGCCATGTATTTGTTAACTGATTCTTTAATACTTCACCTCTTTTTTCTGGGGTTTGTACTGATAAAGGACCCTATAGAAAGAATTTTAAAGAAATTTCTGCCCAAGATATATGAATAGGGAATAACTATAAGTTATAAGCATGCCTACAAATTAAATACATACTTTATACATGAATACAATGCATATAAACATATGCTAGGTAGTGGTTGCATAAGGGAATTCTTAGAGGTTGTTTTAGTTCAGTGAAACCTTTTAAAAGTCTGGAGTTATTTCTGTAATAATTGAATTATGTTCATCCTTTTGGAGACTGCATGTAGGGAGCTCTTCAAGTGATTAAGCTCTGAGATGAAACAAAGTGAATGATGGTCTTTAAATTATTAAACAGTGGTTTAATATTATTTTATTCAATGGGTGATTTCAAAGATGAGAAGTCACTCTATAAATAACTTGGGCCATTTTCTGCCAAGAAGTTCACTTTTGGGAATTTTAATCTCCTAATATACAGCATATACTTTATTCTTACTTGGGTTGTACAGAACATTTTGTCCTTTTCTTTTTCCAAGAGCTTGAACTGGAATAATTCACTAAACCCCTATTCTTATTGTTATATGATATTGTGCTTCTGAACTGGAACCCCAAATATTCTTACACAGGGCTTATTAGTAGGACACATTTTATGGGCTCAAGCCTTTATTTGAGAACTGATAACCTGTTTTCTAGGTTCTCTGTGTCCTTTGTGGTTTTGCTTGTCATATTTTTCTCTTTATAAGTTACTTTTGTTGTATCTAAACAAAATATTCTGATGAGATCAGATGCATTTAGGGTGGTATGTCAATAGACTAAATGAAGTATTCTGAGCAATTTCCTTTCATGGAACTCATATCATGGTCGGAATAACCTTAAGAATAAACTCTCCAGTAAAAAAGCCCATATTCCTACATGGGCAAAGCAACTAAGAAAAATGAGTAAAGCTGGTAAGACTGGGACAAAGGAACTCCACAGCCTATCCCCTTTCTAAAGAGGGGAAGGGAATTCCTGTTGTGGCTCAGTGGTAATGAACCCAACTAGAATCCATGAGGACACCAATTTAATCCCCAGCCCTGCTCAGTGGGTTAAGGATCTGGCTTTACTGTGGCTGTGGTGTAGGCCTACAGCTGCAGCTCTGATTCTACCCCAGCTTGGGAACTTCCATATGCCATTGGTGAGGCCCTTAAAAAAAAAAAAGAAAAAAAGAAAAAAAAAGGCAAGCTCTTTAGAACAAGGAGATTGCTGAATAGAATGATTTTTCCAAAGAAGCTTAAAATCCAGATTTTTATGAGAACTCTCCCTATTGTTGAATGTTGTCTTCGACTTCAAATTATTTATAATACTAAATAGATCCAACAAAGCATACCTACTGGCAGGATATGGCCAAGGGATTGTGGGCCAGGTGTTTTCTCCTTTTGCCAATGTAACCAGTATTTTTACTAATTAGTGAAAATAAGTTTCATGGAGAGGAAATAAATTGCTTGACTGTATTTGGAGGTACAGCCACACTGGAACTCAGATTTCTTGTCTATTTCTCTGCACTCAATCAACTCCCATTATTTTCCATCTCTTTCATTTCAAATCCTTGCATATGCTACATATTCCCTATATATTTCTGTTTTTACTACTTATACATTGCCAAACTTTAATTGTCTTATATCCTTTTTCTTCCCTTTTTTTTTTTTTTTTTTTGCTATTAATGCTTCCCTTGCCATGGATAACTTGTTACTGGTGCTAGTTGATGAGGTATGTAATATTCCCACTTCTGCACTGTTCTGAAATGATTGAAATTTGTAGGAAAATATTATTAATATGATATTTACATGCCATTAAGTCCACATGGTTTCAAAGTTCTGAAATATCTTATTAAACTATCTTTAATCATAGCCAATAATGATTAAAGTGAATCCATTCTTAATATTAGTTTTCACCAATTTTATTGGGTTCTACTATCAATCTTTATATACTTATACCAAAAATTATATTATTATATTAGCATTGGGAGAATAGACAAAAGTATAATTCATATATATATTGCATTCTTTATCACTGACATAAAACTTGGTAATATTAGATAAGAGTACAAGTCAAATACATGTGTCTAGAATGAGATCTCCTTGGCCTCATTCTATGAGGCCTCCTTCAATGGAAAATCAGAAAGAAAAAGCAAAATGAAAAATATTTTTAAATAAGATTTTTAAAACCTCACTAAAGAAATGACAGGAGTGGAGTTCCTGTCGTGGCTCAGTGATTAACGAATCAGACTAAGAACCATGAGGTTGCGGGTTCTATCCCTGGCCTTGCTCAGTGGGTTAAGGATCCGGCGTTGCTGTGAGTTGTGGTGTAGGTTGCAGACGCAGCTCAGATCCCATGTTGCTGTGGCTGTGGTTGTGGCTGTGGCTGTGGCTGTGGCCGGCAGCTACAGCTCCGATTAGACCTCCAGCCTGGGAACCTCCATATGCCGCGGGAGCGGCCCTAGAAAAGGCAAAAAGACAAAAAATAATAATAAATAAAGAAATGACAGGAGCATAAAATACTTGAAGGGAAACAGATATGCAAACATCTGAGAGAAAACCTAAAGAGGTAAAACACGATGAGCTTATTCATAGAGTAGCCAACATCTCCAGCTGCACATTGGAATCACCTGGGAAGCTTAAAAAAGAGCAAAGCTGGCTCCACCTTAGGCCAATTTAATTAGCTTCTCCGGGGCTGAGCTTGGGTATCAGTGTTTATTTAAAAGCTCTGCAAGTATAGTTCAAATACACAGCCATGTTTGAAAACCAAGTGACTGAAGGAAAGCAGAGAAAAACAAGAGAAGCTAATGAAAGCTTGGCTAGGGGAAGTTAAAGACAGCTGAGAAATGACTTTCAAAATAATTTCAAAATTCTAACAAATGGGTGAGTGCAAGTAAAGAGACTACACAAATACTTAACCAGCAAAAAAAAAAAAAAAAACATTCAAGTCCATTTTTCCCTTGGTTGAAAAGGCTGGTATTTATTCTATATGTTTAAGCAGTTTTATATTTCAAAGTGTTAATTTCCTATCCTTACCTCTACTTGAAAGTTGACCCAGCTGCTGGTTATGGTATATTTTGCAAATGTGCACACTCAGAAGTAAACATCCACAAACTTTAATTTGTACAACCAGAGCTTTGCTTTCTTTTTATTCTTTACCTTATAAATTGCTCTTTTGAAATTAAGTCTTAAAATAAGAGTGACCATTAAAAGATACTCTTTGAATATCCAGGTCATTCTGCTGCAAGCAAAACATTGATTTCTAATTTTTGAAACTGCAATTGTGGCAGATTTAGAGGAAAGGAAGATCTATAAACCAACAGATATTTTAAAGCCAAAATTCACTTAAGTGTATTTTCAGAAAGTGGTGTTTCTGAAGAAGAAATGAATTAATCTAATAGCTAAATGGAATTAATAATGAATTGTATTTCCTAAAAGGAATTCCATTACTAAGGTGAGTCAGCCTTTTCAAGTCTTTAAGGACACATCTGCTGGGTTAACACCACAGCTGCTTTTCCATGTTGATTTCCCATAGTCCTTTCCACAACTGGGGAGAGACTGTGGTAGCCTCAAATACAACATTCCTCTACATACTTCAGGGCCGATTATATTCTAAAGTCTTTCCTCTAGAGAAACATCCTTTAATATTATTGCTTAACTATGCTTTCTTCTTTACATTTACCATTCTGTCAACTAGGTCACAAAAATTATCACCATATGTAAAAGACATCTTAAATCTTAGGATGAGAATATCTATATTTTGAAGCAGGAGGCTGGTGCTTACACAGTAAACAGAAGGAATACAATATTATGTTTGAGGCTATGTTTATGATGGATGTCTATGAAATGATGCTTGCGTTCTCAAACTGGGATTAGAGCCTTGGCTTTAAAAAAAAATTACATCCTACCTTTATACACAAAGTGCTTGGGTAGTCTACAATAAAAATATAAATAACAAACCAGTAACAGTAACAAAAATGAAAGCCTGAATCAAAAAAAGAAAGTTTTGATTTAAGAATCACCTTAAACAATGCAGCCAGTGCAGAGGGCAAAACATTTACTGTTGATATGACCAATCCCTCAACTGAGTGGACTATCTTGATTCTTTGGGGAAAATAATCCCAATTTGTTATTCAAAAGCATGTAGTATATTGTGAAAAGGGAAAGGGTAATGCTTAGGGGTAAATGAAAAGTGGCAGAGCACATCCAAATCATGATGCAGATTTCCATGCAAATTAGCACAAGAGTTAAGACATGCCATGGAAACCACAACAGCAAGCACTCATACATTTGTTAGACTTGTTTTTTACTTGGTATCGCAAAATTGTCCCGAATCACTGTAAGACACAGTTCCTTAAATATCCATTAAATGAACTATATTGGTGCTATGTTTCAAACAACACTCTATGAGACCAAGTTAACCATAAAACAATACTCTTTTTTTAAAACAATGTATATCCCCTAGGAAAGCTAAATTTGGGGAATTTTATAAATAACAACATAATTTCTATTTATTCTCTTAATTTCTTCCTGAATAAAAAAGTTGAAAACAAATGGCATACTTGATGTGGGAAGTCTGAACTTTAAAAAAAAATTGATAAATATTTTATTTTTATGATTTTTAATTGAAGTATATAGTTAATTTACAATGTGTTAGTTTCTGGTTACAGCAAAGTGATTCAGGTACATATATATAATTTTTCATATTATATAGATTACTACAAGATACTGAATATAGTTCCCAGTGCTATACAGTAGGAACTTATTATCTATTTTATATATAGTAATTTGTATCTACTACCAAATTTATCCCTCCCACCTCCTTCTCCTTTAACCATAAGTTTGTTTTCTGTATCTGTGAACTTCCTAATCATTTTTTTGGTAAATCTAGAAACTTCTCTTAAAAAAAAAGTCTACTATTTTTTAAAAGGGGAAAGACACTTGAAGAATGAGTAAATTTAATACCCAACTTGGCATAGGCAATTTTACCAGGATCCTGACTTATCCATGACCTTGAGGAGTTAGTTTAGGTTGCACACATACAACATTGTAGAAATGCCACAAACCCCAGTTCTGTTCTTCCTAGCATCTTCTCTGTTCAGCTCTTATTTTCTCCTCATGATTGCTGCCCTCTCTAGCCATTGTCTTATTTGCTAGATTCTAGCGCCAACCTGGGAAGGGCCAGACAGACTATACCTGTCTTGGCTCTAATTAGCAGATTGGTTGCTGCAATCTCTATCTGAAATAAAATTTTGCATCAACTGTGATTTTCTCTTATCTGTGGCATTCTGGCTTTCCTTTAAAACAGCATCCTTCCTGCTTTACATGTAGAGAGGCTCCACTATAGGCTCCAGCTACAATAAGTGGCATCATCTACATCTGTTATCAGGGCAGCACATACAGGCCCTTGCTCTGTTTGGTGCCAGTGAGGTGCTAAATGGCTAAAGGGAAAATACAGACTCTCTGGGTCCTGAATTCAGATCCAAGGGATAATATTTTCACTTTTTCTTTACTCCAAAAGACTTTATTTGGGAGGGATTTAACCAAGCAACTGGTCATATCTCACTGAAAATTAGACAAAGTTTTGTCATTTTTTAAAACTGTAATTTGTATAGTATTTCTCAAATGAGAAGATTTTTGATATTACCATTTCATGAATAAATCATATATACAGAATTGAATATCTGAAGTTAGAAAGGATTTGAGGGATAGTTCTTTTCAGCAACCAACCCTCCAGCTCTGCTCTGCTCAAGGCATTGAGTTA
The DNA here is from genome assembly GCF_016906955.1 of Phacochoerus africanus. Lineage (NCBI taxonomy): Eukaryota > Metazoa > Chordata > Mammalia > Artiodactyla > Suidae > Phacochoerus > Phacochoerus africanus. The sequence continues at coordinate 137,299,867 of NC_062546.1, read as the reverse complement.
ACAAAAAACATAGTTTAAATTTGAGCAAGCACATAGTTCGCTAAAGTATTCTGAATATGAAAATAGACTCTAACAAGTATAACGTAGCCAACCTCAGGTAATTAGTTCAATATTCAATGACCTTTTGGTTCAGAGTATAGAGAGACTGTTGTACCCTCACATCATTGTCTCTCAGAGGGATAAATGTTGGAATATACTGAGCACAGCGTCCCAGCACTTTAGAGATTAAAAAAAAAAAAAGCAGTGCAAATGAACTAGTCACCCCCCACCACCACCACCCCATCTCCCTCTCTGTAACAAATGTGGATACTTAACACCAAAAACACTGAGTATTCAATATATCACAGCAAGTAATATCAAAGGAAGCCTAGAATATGGGTTATCTGAATCACAGGTTTCATTCCCCTCTTTCTATTTTCCTGCCTCTCTTCCTTATCTTTTCATTAAATCTTGCTTTTAAAAAGATCGGACAGGGCATGCTTTCCCATTATGTTACACTGTCTTCTGCAGCACCACCTCAGGGTAGAGGATTAAAACCATCCATTTGGGGGGAATGCTTAATAGAGAAGTTGCCTATGTTCTGGCTGGCGAAGGATCACGGAGACAGCCGAACTTCAGCCCCACCTAAATCAGCCTGTGCTCCGGTGGAGTTTACCCTAGTACTGATCTGAAGGCAGACTTTATAGCCTCCCTGTTCCAGGTGGCAGATTTTATAGCCTTCCTGTTCCAGGCTAGCCTAATCTCAATCCTCTGAATTTTAAGCCTCAAAGGAGTGCAGGTAACATGTGGAGAAGTAAGCACCACCATCTTGAAGTAACACAAGCTGTACCTCAAGTTCCCTCAGGTTGCCAAGCGAAAAAGGCAATCGACTCTTAACACTCAGTTGTGAAAACAGTGTGCTGTCATTTTGATTACAGTCAGTAAACAGTCTGTGGTTGCCTGGAAAGAAACTGCCTAAAGCACAAGGCACCAGCAAGCAGTAGGAAAGATGTGGCTGAGGGCAACTCTGAGGGCTCTATATTATGGCTGAAGCAAAACTAATGTATGATAGGAATACTGATCAAAGGTTGTTTATTGGGCTGAGAACTGTTTGCTTTCTGTTCTCCATGATGCCAATTTACTCAAAATAGAAAGCTTCCTATAATTTTGTTACATTCAGAGTTGAAGTGGTTTCTTCTCTAGAAACATATGCATGTACATGTGCACACACACACACAAAATGTTCTTTTTTGTTTCTTTTCTAAAATCCTATGACTTAAGGACAAAGACAACAATCTGACCAAGTAAAACACAAAGATTATCGATCCAAAGAGAGCCTTCCCCTCCCTTTTAGAGCATCTTAGAGGATTGTCCCCTTTTTTAATTCACACATTTGTTTATAGGTTTGATCACTTGATGGAGGGTGAAGGAGTAGGGGGAAAGGTATATACTAGATGAGCACTGGCCAATGTAAATATAATGAGACCCACATATGTACTTTGAAAATTTCTAGAAGCTAACAAAAAAAGATTTTAGAAAAAGTGAAATTCGGAGTTCCCATTGTGGTTCAGTGGAAAAAATGTGACTAGTATCCATGAGGACTCAGGTTCAATCCCTGGCCTCACTCAGTGGGATAAAGATCCGGCATTACTGTGAGCTGTGGTATGGGTCACAGATGTGGCTTGGATCCCACGTTGCTGTGGCTGTGGCGTAGGCCAGCAGCTGCAGCTCCGATTTGACCCCTAGCCTCGGAACCTCCATAGGCTGCAGGTGCAGCCCTAAAAAGATGAAAGGAAAAAGTGAAATTAATGTTACTAATGGTTTTTAAAACTTAAGCCAATATATCCCAAAATATCATTTGAAATATGGCAATACCTACATTTCAAGTGCTCAGTTCCTACATGTCGACTACCAGATTGGACAGGGTTTTTGTAGAATTTGTTTTAGATAATTGTATTCAACAGATATCTAATAATGTCCTGCTTACTGTGGTAGGTAGACAATAAAATCCTTATCCTTGAGGAATATAAAAGATTAAAGCAATAAAGCACATCCTTAAAGCAGAAGCCAGAATATTATAATTATTATATGAATTTTAAAGACAACATGTGCTTGTTATTGGAGTTCAGAGGAAGACAAAATCACTTCTGACTCAAAATTTAGGTATGATCAGCCTTGGAGTGGTAGGTAGGATTTTAAAAGGTGGTAATTGGTGGTGAATGATATTTGCGGCAGAGGGAATGTTTTTGAAAGCTGGAGGCCTGAGACTGCGGCCTTTCAGGGAATGGCAAAGAGATCAGTTCGACTAGGGAGGAGCATACATGTAAGAGAGTATGTACGATGAAGCTGGAAAAACAGATTAGTAAAATATTTTCGAGAGAAAGACTCTGATTATTACTTTTTTTAAAAGAAAAAAAGACACTGGATTTGTGGCATGATTTACTAGCCATGTGACCTTGGACATGTTACTTATCCTCTCTGAATCCTATTGTTTCCTTGTCTGCAAAATGAGGACAATAATCATCTTTATCTCATATGGTTATTACAAAGATAAAATGAGCTAATCAATGCCTAACATATAACAAGTACTTAGTGTCCTCTATTATCATTACTATTAATTCTCTAAGATATTTTGAAGTGTGGACTTCTTTAAGTAAAATATTCAGTCCTCAATTTGCTTTGTTTTAAAGAGGGTCTGGTAAACTTAGCATGCTTAATAAATTATCTTTGAGATAAACAGGATTTGAATGTATGTATTTTGATTTAGATTAAACAGGACTATATAATGAGGAAATATTGTGCCTACAGAGAATTTGGCTTCTCTTAGTTGTCTTTTATGTTTTATCATCCTCATGGCTATATGATAAAAAACTAAATTACTTTATTTACTTAACCAATTTGTTATTAGTGCATATTTCAGGTATTTTTTCCTAGACTTTGCTATTATAAAATGCAGAATACAAGATTTTCTAAAGAATAGGTTGAATCCTAAGCAGTAAATCTAGGTAAAATTTTAAATCTTTTTGAAAAACTAAAATTAAATAATTTATTTATTCAAAAACTGTCTGTTGAGCACCCATTACATGCTATGGACTATTTTAAGCACTTGAGTCTCAAAATAGACCAAAAAAAGGGCTAATATTCTAGCCCCTGTAAGTCTTATGTTCTACCCAGGAGAAACAAAATAATAAACATTATAAATAAGTAAATTATATAGTACATAATGAGGTGGTAAGTGCTTTGGAAACAATAAAGCAGGGTAAGGAGCCAGAGTGGAAGCATAGCAGGTCTCTTTGAAAAGGTAAACTTTTAAAAAAAATAATTTTTTTGGAATATAGTTGACTTAGTTGTGTTAGTTTCAGGTGTACAGCAGTGTATATTAGTTATACATATATATATATCCATTCCTTTTTCAGATTCTTTTCCCTTATAGGTTATTACATAGCACTGAGTAGATTATCCTACACTACACAGTAGGTCCAGGTTACTGAAAAGGTAAACTTTTGACCAAGACTTGAAGAAGATGAGGAAGTCAGAAACTCATACCTTGAGTAAGAACACTCCTAGGAGAGGGAACAGTATACGTGTGTTTGGTAGGTGCAGAGGACAGCCAGAAGCCAATTTGGCTAGAGGGGAGTGAGAAAGGAGGCAAGTAGTAAATGAGTTAATCTAGATAACTGGAAGGCCTATCATAAGGTCTTAGAGGCAACCCTCAAGAGTTTGGAAAAAAAAAAAAAAAGGAGTTCCTGTTGTGGCACAGTGGTTAACGAATCCGACTAGGAACCATGAGGTTGGGGGTTCTATCCCTGGCCTTGCTCAGTGGGTTAAGAATCAGGTGTTGCTGTGAGCTGCGGGGTAGGTCGAAGACATGGCTCGGATCCTGCATTGCTGTGGCTCTGGCGTAGGCCGGTGGCTACAGCTCTGATTAGACCCCTAGCTTGGGAACCTCCACATGCCTCAGGAGCTGCCCCAGAAAAGCCAAAAAAAAAAAAAAAGTTTGGCCTTTTCTCTGGCTAGCTCCTGTGGACCCCTAGAGGAATGGCAAAATTTGCTTTCTCTTTTCCCCAAATCACTCTGACTGGTGGGTGAAAATAGGCTACTTGGAAGCAGGGAAAAGGTTAGGAAGCTATCTCAGGCTTCTGGAAATACTGCTGTAAATCATTTCAAGCTTCCAGGTTCAGAAGAATTACACCACAAGACATTAAACAAATGAACAAATGAGACTGAAGTCACGATGGTCATCCTGGAGAAATCATAAAAATGAGGGCAGTATGACTGGTACATATATTTCTAACTTTAAAAAAAAAAATCCATAAACTTCTGGATTCTATAAGCCAGTACTGTCAACATGTGATTCCTGGGCCAGCATCATCAGCAATCTCTGCGCATTTATTAGAAACACAAAATTTGGGGCTTCACCCACATCTACTGAATCAGCAACTCTGGAGTGGGGTTTGGCAAGCTGTGTTTTAATAAAAGCCCCACAGATGATTCTGATGATAAATTTTAAGGATCACCACTATAAACTTGAATGGGGAAATCAGATGGCCTGAAAGATCCTTTACATTTTTTAGGATACTGGGCTTCCAAGTTCAGTGTTTTCATTATGAAATTAAGTATAGTCCTTGAGATAAATGGTTTATTTATAAGAAGCACAGACTCATGCTGAGAATCACATAAGTCTTTTAGTATTTAGAGAATTTTGACTTTCATTATATCTCACTTCTTTGTGAAGTGGTATGTTATTTTTTTCAAAATCCATGTGCAATAGTCAGGATTAAAGACAGGAAAAATGGAGAAAATGTAGCTGATAAACTTGTTAAAAGACTGTGGATTAATGAAGTTACTGTTTTAGAATGTATATTTAGCTCTGAGCCTCCTGGGCTCAACATTTTTTGAGTAAAGGCAGAAATGAATTTTATACAACTCAAAGAAATCCCAGATTTTAAGTTAACACAGCCCCCCCATGAAGCCTTCTAATGGTCAAATTTGATCCAGGAGAATCTCTGGAGTACCCAGAGAAGTAGCTGTATGGCTTGCTTCCTAAATAAGCTTTTAGTATTTCACTTCATAGTATCTTGGTGATTTGACCATTCGAAGTTACCTCCTTGATAAGGGCCTCAAGTTTTAAAACCAAATGAACACTGGTAGAATAGGGCTATTACAGACACTGAAGAGCCAATCAGTGATCCTATCCAGATGGAAGGCTGCCTCATCCCCATGGGGAAACACTGCCAGGGACCTGCTGGCAAAATCTGTGAGTTCCTCCGTGAGCAGCTTTGGATTTGCTTCAGCCCTTGCACAAAGCTGAGTCCCTAGAGTTTTACAGCTTAATGCTTGTCAGAAATGGTTTTGATCTGGAAAATTCTGAAGCAGGTACATCATGTTGTCAGCATAAAGGAAGATAAAAAATGGATTGTAATAAAAGAAAATAGCAAAAGTGGCTAAAAATAGTTAAAGGATAAACTAAAGAGGAAAAGTGAAGGTTAAAAACAATGGAGCTGGATAAGGCAAAAACTGAATAAACAACTGGACTAGAAAATATTAAAGGATAAATCAATTGTTAGGATAAACATTATAAAAGGAAATATAAACAATTAAACTTGTCTATAGAAAATTCAATTGCTGGTATTAGCATTAAGATAATAACATTAACAGTGAAAATAGAAATGGTTAAGAAAATAAAATTAAAGAAACTTTATCCAAAGTTTCTCAGCTGATGACACCTATTTTCAGGGTAAAGATTCTGTCATGCTCTTTGAAATACTACTTCCTCATTTGTGGTATGAAGAACTTCTTAATTTCCAAACCATTAAAATTCTATTAAGGTAATTTCAAAAACAGACTATCCATTTTGGGGGGGAGTCTCCAGGTCCAATACTTGTAAAATAATCTGAAAGTATAGTTCCTGAATCATCTTATGTCATCACCATCTTAATGGAATTTACTGAGTTTAACTAATTTTAGCCATACGTAAAAATCTTATTTGATTAAATCCTGTATGGGTCTTTTGTGAAATTAAATTTAAGACATCTGTTTAAGCATGTTACTTAAAAACTTCTTCCCTCAGTTTAGCTTTTGGAGAAAATTTGTCTTTTTATAAACAGCTTTTAAGAATTGTTTTTTATTTCCTAAAATAAAAAATCAAATACATGTGACCCAGTGTACTTCCACTTTTTCTTACCTACTGGAAACATTAGCTAAATTCCAGCCTGGATTGTATAAAGAACGCTTCATCTAGTCATAGTAATCTCAACTCTTTTTCCTTCAGAATAATGTTCTCAAATTGTAATCCATGTGCCACCTCCACCAAATATACTTAAGGAATTTATTTAAAATGCAGATTCCCTAGGCCTTGCTCCAGATCAACTTTTTCAGAATCTCCAAAGATTTAACCTAGAAATTTGTAGCTTTAAAAGGTAATCCAAGTGATTCTTATGCTCACTAAATTTCAGAACCGATTTAAAGAATCCTCACTCTCTTCTTAATTCAAGTAGTCTAATTTTATTTCATGATTAATCTGTAAGTCATGGTCTACTTTGAAAGATTAATGAGATAAGAATCTTATTAAGACTTAAGATCTCATATCACAACTGCAAGTATGATGCCTAAATTGGAGCCATATGCAGAAATCACTACTCAGCCCCATGTGTATTTGATACTGAAAAAAAAAATCTCTCTTATGTGGATCCCAGGCCAGGAGGCATATTTTCTCTTATCTGTGAATCAGTGATTTTTCACAACAAGTGGGAGGGAGAGAGAGAGCTCAAGCAAATCAGAACCTTCTGATATGCTTTCTCAAACTCTATTCTTCTGTTCCTCCTTAACTTCTTAATTCCTCCTTGATATTCAGTCCTCCCCACCTCATCCTCCTCCATGTTTCCAGAGAAAAGACTGCAAATAATTTAGAATATCTAAATTGATATTTGGCTATTTAACATCATGCCAATTATATGTCAGGTTGGAGACAAACACATTTAAAACCCAGTTACTTATGTGCTGTGAAGGAAAGAAGAAGTAGCATTTATTAAACGTGACTGTAAAGTAGAGGGAACTATCATTTATTAAGGACTATAAATTTATTTAACAATTCAGTCTGATGGGTATTATTAAAGTAATAATAACTACAATACTATTACGGCAAGTGTTGCTACTTCTACTAATACTAAAACCTCCAGTTTTTATGGAAAACATACTTTATACCAGCTAGTGTACAAGTGACTTTGCATGCATGTGTGTGTGCATAAAATCATTAAATTCTAACAAAACCCACTTCACTGGGTATTACAACCCCCATTAACAGATGGGAAACTAAAAATTGGATTGTTAGATAAAACATTCAAGGTCACACAATTAGCGATGGCGGAGCCAGGTCTGTGTTGCTATCAAGTGAAAGGTAAGAGAGGAGAGGCAGAGGCTAGATCACAAAGGTACCTGCAGACTTTGCTGAAGTGACTATAAGTCACTGATAGCCATTGACAAATTTTAATAAGGGTAATATATATGTTTTAGAAAGATCACTCTGATGACAGATGAGAGAAAAGACTGGTAGCTTGGGAGTGAGTTTTCATCTAGAGACAAAGATTTTAAAAGACTATGCATTAAATAAAAAGGTGACATTTAATGGTTTTTTGTCATAGTAAATTGTAAGAGGAGATTTATTAGTGAGCATCCAGACCGGTTTGACTTATGAATTTTGTATAAGTGAACTGAAATATTTTTAAATACTAATTGCTGATTTAAAAATTACATATATTGTCCTTTGAAATGATTCTCAGTTTAACTGGCTTTAGCCATTGCTAATGGTTATATCTGGAAAGAATATGACATCAGATTGTTGTATATTATGCCTTGGTTTAACATGCTACTTTTCCCACCTATGCTTATCTAAAAGTTATTCTTAGAATCCACCAAATAAGGTTTAATGATTTTATCTTAGACAATCAAATGGAGTTTTAGGTGGAGAGGACAAGGAGCTGAAAAGGAACTAGAATAATAACCCACATGTGGACCACATGTTCCACTAGTCTACCTCTTTAATCTTTCTGGTATTCGAAGAAAAGAAACAAAGGGGAAGTAAAGAAGGGGAAGAAGGGAAGGAAATAGGCAGTGGACAACAGAAGATGCTCTGGAGCTGCAGCCTGCCTGCAGAAGTAACTGAATCAAGGCTGTCAAAGAAGAAAAGTGAGCTCCATGCCCACACTAGTATCCTGACAGTGGCTCCTAGCCTCATCCTTCCTGGAGCACACAAGGCCATGCTGCTTACAAGGGTGAAACAATCTGCTTTGCATCAATCCTGCTTTCTTGATCTAGGACTATACGTTAAAAAAAAATGCAAAAACCCAGACCCAGAACTAGAGCACTTGCATCAATCCATATGCCAAAGATGCTGGATTCACTTCACCTGTGTTCTCTTTCTATACAGATCATGGAGCAAGAAAGCTGATGCCAAGCCACATCAGAGTTCATCAGGGATGAGATACCTGTCAAGAATTTGTGGCAGAGTAGCTTACTGGAATAAAAACACAGAATCGCTTGTAAGGATAGTATAAGAACAAATGAAATAACTCCCAGAAGTGGCCTGGAGCTTTTCCAGAAAAAAAGGTGCTGTAATTACCTAAGATATCTAAACAGCTAGTAGGTAGAAATTTGTGTTCGTGGAAAGTAAACTAAAATCTTTATTAGCTAATAAAAACAGCTGTTTCAGGACAAAAATGCAAAAGAGGATTTCCTGCCTTCTTGCTAGTTTGTTCCTCCAAAGAGGCAAACACTTAGAAACGAGGCAGAGATGACTTCAGAGAGTGGAATGATGACAAAGGCTATTGGTGTAAGAAAGAGAAACTAACCAACTTTTTATTTCTTTTTCTTTAAGAGAGACAGTCATCCTATGTATTTAGTAAATTACCCAAGATTGTATTTACTTGAATTTTATTATATTTATTTGGTAATTGGACCCATAGCTCAGCTGTCTGTTCAGGGTAAAGGACATCCAAATATGTGGTCAGTATATGGTAGTAAACTGGTTTCTGAACTGGCCAGGTTTTTGAACTTACTGAGGAGTGTTTGTTTGATGCTGCAAATCACTAAAAAAGCTGCCTAAAATTATCTAAGTCAAGAAGGATGTTTATTGAACATAACAAGCAGTGCAGAGGTTGTTTGGGTCCAAGAGCTGAATGATCCATCAAGAGCCCAGGGGCAGATCTGTCTCTGTGATCTGCCACCCTCAGCGTGTCAGTTTTGCCCTCACAATGGCATCCCTTCTGGTCGTAAGTGACTGCAGTAGTGCCATATATCATACCCGGATGTAATAATGTCCAGGGGACAGAGAATTCTGTCTCCTCCTCAGTCTCTTATGACTGAAGAAATCTTTTACAGACATCCACTTGGCAGACTTACCCTCACTTTTATTGGCCAGAATTCAACTAAATACCTACTCCTTAACCAATGATTGGCAAAATCTTCAAAGAGGTATCGAAGTTGGATGGATATTGGGGCACTGAACACAAAATTTACTTTAGATTGCAAACACAGAGTGGAAAAAAACTCAGTAGCTGATAAAAACAATGATGCTGATTTGTCTGTTGCAATGTTGCCTCAATTGTCATTATTAGTTAGCACGTGTCCCTTTGATCTTACAGCAATCTGATAAAGACAAAGTCACAGGGGACATCATCTCCTAGAAGGTAATTATCATTTCCAAGATAAAAATTTTTTGAAGACAGAGATGAAGATATGCTTTCATACTCAGCTATTTTTTTTCAGAGGCATGGCATTGAGTCCAGGTAGAGAAAGACAAAAATAGATTATTTTATTAAATCATTAGTAAATGAATAGAAATATCTGTGTATGAGATAATCATGTATTTACCTAATAGGGAAAGATGGTAGAGAAAGTCTAGATTTCTCTTATATTTGGCCATGGCATAGTGATATCCATTCTATAGAGTTACTTTCTCAATACATTTGTCCAAACCAATAGTAATGCTGAATTCCTTGACATCACACTAAGAGTAAAAGGTACATTACATAGAAGAGAAAGCTAGCCTATGCTTTTAATTTACCTTCAAATAACTACACAGTGCTTAACATACATGTTAGCAGGTATCTATTAGATGTGAAGTTTAATTTTATTAGTTCATTCCTGTTTGTTTTGTCTTCTACATTAAAACAAAGGTGAGGATACACTGCTGTATTTCTTAGGTTGCATCATCCCATTCTTAACAGGGGGCTCTAAACATAATAACCTCCTAGTAAGGAAGTTGACTCATCCTAATTCTGTTTCTGAAAACATGAACCCAAATTCTTCTCATTTTTCAGGCTTGGGACCCATGCTATTTCCTGAACTATCTAGGTTCAAATCCTGGCTCCTTATTACTTTTCTAAGTTATTACTTGGACAAGTTATCCAAACTGCCTGCACCTAGGTTTTTTGATCTGTAAAATGGGAATAATACTAATAATCCCATAATGTTATTATGATAATTAAATTAGTTGGTATGCATAAGTTACAAGACAGAGTCTCTGAGACATAGTATCATTCAACAGTTTTATCTATTATTACTATTTAACCCTCAAGGCCACCTGGTTAGGTAGCACACCAATGATGTATTATTTCAAAAAATAATGAAAAACTTTTAAAACATGGAAAATAATATTTTATTTTGCCTTGGAGAGTATCCTGTGGTTATTATATAATGTGTTGAAGGCTGTGTGTATGCTTTTGTATATATGCTCTTGTTCACACATGCTACCTGAGGATATATAGTATGCTAGATGATCATTACCTCTAAATGAAAATTCTTTTGTGAAAAATTAGTAACTTTCATCAATAGGACAGTAGTTAATTGGTCCATTTTAACTTTTAGATTATGCCTTTCCTTTAATAATCTCTTTTGTTGGTATCAAGAAAATACAGACAGAATCCTTTCCTCAGTAATGGATCCAGCCTTTCCCTGGCAACTTGCTTTCTTGTCATTAAGAACAAGAAAATACATTTGGATATGTTTTTTTCCCCTGATCTCTCAAGTTGTATGACACAAAGCAACTTCCATGCTTGAAGATGGCAAATTTATAGCCTCTGACATAATTTTGTTTCCATGGGAACAGACCAAAACTAATTCATTTTGTCTGTAACATAATTATAAAAATCCCTCCAGAGAGAAAGAGAGAGGGACTATTGATACTAATAGGTTATAGACCAATACAATTCACCAAACTGCCTTCTATTCTGGAAAATAAGGCAAGATAAGAATTCACAGGTTATATGTCTAATTAAAAAAAAAAAGCATATCCCAAATATTTACTATGCCATTTTTCTTAGATTCTAAGAAATACAAAATAGTACAAACTAATTCTAGGAAATTTTAATTTACCTTCTATTCTAAACTATTCTAAGAAATACAAAACAATACAAACTAATACAAAACAATTATTAGTTTTGTACTCTTTGTATTTGTTGGTTTCATATATCTTCAGCAGTTTATGTTAGTATCATAGCATACAGATATGAATTTGGAAAACTGAACCAAGCTATACATATTTATTTTCCTGTAGTTATTTATACATAACTGAGATCTTTTATAAAGTCACATAATAATAAAATTCAAGATTAAAATGTTACAAATAATGGCAAAAGTCAGACAAGAATAGAATGTGTGGAAAATGTTTTGCCTCAAGGCATAATTTGTTTTTGTCAATAGACATTTCAGTGAAGATTACTTAGCTTCCTGCTCTTGTTCATTTATTTTAAAGGCAGGAAGTTGGACTAACTTTCAAACCCAATGCATGCCTTTTAATTAGCATCTTGGAAATTCCTCTGTTGGCATCTTTATAACTGTTCTGATTTCATTGTCTAATATCCTCTGGTTCCCTCTCCTTAAAAATTGTCGGTCACAAGAGTCCTGCCTCTTCATCTTTCTTTTTTTGGCCACTCCCACAGCATGTGGAAGTTCCTGGGCAGGGATAGAACCCACACCACAGCAATGAACTGAGCCAATGTAGTAACAATGCCAGATCCTTAACCTGCTGGGCCACAAGGGAACTTCAGTCTTTCCAATTTTTCCCTAAATAATATAATGCATATTCTTCAACTGGTAATTTCCTTAATCAACATTTTCCTAGCCCAGACAGCTTTCTTGAGTCTCAGGCCCATATTTTAATCACACATCCAGTGGTTTCACAGGCATCTCAAACTAAATAAAACTCAAACAGGATTTATTATTGTGCCCTACAAACCTTCTCCATTTCTCAGTTGGGTTAGTTGGAATTTGTGGCTTAAGCCAGAAATCTGAAAAATGAAATTAACCCTATAACTCTTCTTTAACCTTCTAATCAAGTCATCACAAAATCTCATTGGTTTTCTCCCTCCTAATTATGCCTTGAGCACAGTCCTTGGGCCGTGGTTTGTTTTCTCCCTGACTATTGATGGCCAGCTCTCTCCCAGGCACTTGCTGACCTCTAGATGAGTTTCCTCATTTAAAGGTTATATTAACTCTATGAAGTATGTGCTATCATTGCTATATTAACTTTATGTAGATAAACAACTTGAAGATTATAAAGGATTAAAAGGTTCATTGCTATATTAACTTTATGTAGATAAACAACTTGAAGATTATAAAGGTTTAAAAGGTTCAGGGTCACATTACTAGAACATAGCAGAGCCAGGGCTTTAATATAGTTCTGATTGTCAACTCCATGCCAAAGTAATAGAGCTACTGTCAAATTCTCTTGCCTTCTGCCTTGACTACTGGTGTCTACCTACTTTCTTCTAAAGAAGCTTTTCTCAAAGGGAGGTTGGTATTCCTGAGTCCCTTTCAGAGGGGCTGTTAGGTCTAAACTATTTTCTTAACAATACCAAGGTATCGTTTGTCTTTTTTCACTGTTTTTTTATTTTTTGTAAGGCCTGTAACATAAAAATGCTTTTATTTTTTTTATTTTTTTATTTTTATTTTCCCACTGTACAGCAAGGGGGTCAGGTTATCCTTACATGTATACATTACAATTACATTTTTCCCCCAGCCTTTCTTTTGTTGCAACATGAGTCTCTAGACAAAGTTCTCAATGCTACTCAGCAGGATCTCCTTGTAAATCTATTCTAAATTATGTCTGATAAGCCCAAGCTCCTGATCCCTCCCACTCCCTCCCCCTCCCATCAGGCAGCCACAAGTCTCTTCTCCAAGTCGATGATTTTCTTTTCTGAGGAGATGTTCATTTGTGCTGGATATTAGATTCCAGTTATGAGTGATATCATCTGGTATTTGTCTTTGTCTTTCTGGCTCATTTCACTCAGGATGAGATTCTCTAGCTCCATTAATGTTGCTGCAAATGGCATTATGTCATTCTTTTTTATGGCTGAGTAGTATTCCATTGTGTATATATACCACCTCTTCCGAATCCAATCATCTGTCGATGGACATTTGGGTTGTTTCCATGTCCTGGCTATTGTGAATAGTGCTGCAATGAGCATGCGGGAGCATGTGTCTCTTTTAAGTAGAGTTTTGTCCGGATAGATGCCCAAGAGTGGGATTGTGGGGTCATATGGGAGTTCTATGTATAGATTTCTAAGGTATGTCCAAACTGTTCTCCATAGTGGCTGAACCAGTTTACATTCCCACCAACAGTGCAGGAGGGTTCCCTTTTCTCCACAGCCCCTTCAGCACTTGTTATTTGTGGATTTATTAATGATGGCCATTCTGACTGGTGTGAGGTGATATCTCATGGTAGTTTTGATTTGCATTTCTCTTATAACCAGTGATGTTGAGCATTTTTTCATATGTTTGCTGGCCATCTGTATATCTTCTTTGGAGAAATGTCTATTCAGGTCTTTTGCCCATTTTTCCATTGATTGATTGGCTTTTTTGCTGCTGGGTTGTATAAGTTGTTTATATATTCTAGAGATTAAGCCCTTGTCGGTTGCATCTTTTGAAACTATTTTCTCCCATTCTGTAAGTTGTCTTTTTGTTTTCTTTTGGGTTTCCTTTGCTGTGCAAAAGCTTTTCAGTTTGATGAGGTCCCATGGGTTTATTTTTGCTCTAATTTCTATTGCTTTGGGAGACTGACCTGAGAAAATATTCATGATGTTGATGTCAGAGAGTGTTTTGCCTATGTTTTCTTTTAGGAGTTTGATGGCGTCCTGTCGTATATTTCAGTCTTTCAGCCATTTTGAGTTTATTTTTGTGCATGGTGTGAGGGTGTGTTCTAGTTTCTTTGCTTTGCATGCAGCTGTCCAGGTTTCCCAGCAATGCTTGCTGAATAGGCTTTCTTTTTCCCATTTTATGTTCTTGCCTCCCTTGTCAAAGATTAATTGACCATAGGTGTCAGGGTTTATTTCCAGATTCTCTATTCTGTTCCATTGGTCTGTCTGTCTGTTTTGATACCAGTACCACACTGTTTTGATGACTGTGGCTTTGGAGTATTTCTTGAAGTCTGGGAGAGTTATGCCTCCTGCTAGGTTTTTGTTTCTCAGGATTGCTTTGGCGATTCTGGGTCTTTTGTGGTTCCATATAAATGTTTGGATTGTTTGTTCTAGTTCTGTGACAAATGTCCTGGGTCATTTGATAGGGATTGCTTTGAATCTGTAGATTGCTTTGGGTAGTATGGCCATTTTGACAATATTGATTTTCCCAATCCAGGAACATGGAATATCTTTCCATTTCTTTACATCTTCTTTGATTTCTTTGATTAAAAGTTTTATAGTTCTCGGCATATCGGTCCTTTACCTCCTTGGTCAGGTGTATTCCGAGGTATTTGATTTTGTGAGGTGCAATTTAAAAAGGTATCGTATTTTTGTATTCCTTTTCTAATATTTCATTGCTGGTATACAGAAATGCAACTGACTTCTGAATGTTAATCTTATATCCTGCTACTTTGCTGAAGTTATGAATCAGTTCAAGGAGTTTTGGGGTTGAGTCCTTAGGGTTTTCTGTGTATAGTATCATGTCATCTGCATACAGTGACAGTTCTATCTTTTCTCTTCCTATATGGATGCCTTTTATTTCTTTGGTTTGTCTAATTGCTGTGGCTAGGACTTCCAAAACTATGTTGAAGAGCAGTGGTGAGAGTGGGCATCCCTGTCTTGTTCCAGATTTGAGTGAGAAGGCTTTCAGTTTTTCCCCATTGAGTATTAGATTTGCTGTGGGTTGATCATAAATGGCTTTGATTCTATTCAGGAATGTTCCCTCTATACCCACTTTGGCGAGGGTCTTGATCATGAATGGATGTTGGACTTTGTCAAATGCTTTTTCTGCGTCTATTGAGATGATCATATGATTTTTGACTTTTTTTTTTGTTAATGTGGTGTATGATGCTGATTGATTTGCGTATGTTGAACCATCCTTGTGAACCTGGGATGAACCCAACCTGGTCATTGTGTATAATTTTTTTGATATGTTGTTGGATTCGGTTGGCTAAGGTTTTGTTGAGAATTTTTGCATCTATATTCATCAATGATATTGGGCGATTGTTTTCTTTTTTGGTGGTATCTCTGTCTGGTTTTGGAATGAGGGTGATGGTGGCATCATAGAATGTCTTTGGGAGTATTCCTTCTTCTTCAACCTTTTGAAAGAGTTTAAGGAGGATGGGCACCAATGCCTCTTTATATGTTTGATAAAATTCACCTGTGAAGCCATCTGGTCCTGGACTTTTATTTGTAGGGAGTGATTTTATGACCTCTTCAATTTCATTTCTAGTGATCGGTCTGTTCAGTTGGTCTGTTTCTACTTGATTCAGTTTTGGCAGGCTGTAAGATTCTAGAAAATTGTCCATTTCTTCCAGATTGTCAAACTTGTTGCCATATAGTTGTTCATAGTCTTCTCTTATGGTTTTTTGTATTTCTGCTGTATCCGTTGTGATTTCTCCTTTTTCATTTATAATTTTGGTTATTTGGGTTCTTTCTCTCCTCTTTTGAGTGAGTCTGGCCAGGGGTTTGTCAATTTTGTTGACCTTTTCAAAGAACCAGCTCTTGGTTTTATTAATTTTCTCTATTGTTTTTTGAGTCTCTATTTTATTGATTTCTTCTTTGATCTTTATCATTTCCTTCCTTCTGCTGACTTTAGGACTTTTTTGTTCTTCTTTTTCTAATTCATTTGGGTGGAGGGTTAAGTTGTCCATTTGGGATCTTTCTTCTTTTTTGAGAAAGGCCTGTATTGCTATCAATTTCCCTCTGAGCACTGCTTTTGCAGCATCCCATAGATTTTGAGCAGTTGTGTCTTCATTATCATTTGTTTCAAGGTAGTTTTTAATTTCCTTCTTGATTTCCTCATTGACCCATTGGTTTTTTAGTAGCATGTTGTTTAGTCTCCATGCAGTAGGTTTTTTCTCTTTCCTTTTCCCATGGTTGGTTTCTAATTTCATGGCATTGTGGTCAGAGAAGATACTTCAGATAATTTCTGTGCTCCTAAATTTATTGAGATTAGCTTTGTGTCCCAATATGTGGTCGATTCTTGAGAATGTTCCATGAGCATTTGAGAAGAATGTGTATTCTGATTTTTTTGGATGTAGTGTCCTGAAGATATCAATGAAGTCTAACTTTTCTATTGTTTCCTTTAGGATCTCTGTTGCTTTATTGGTTTTCTGTAGAGGATCTGTCCATTGATGTGAGGGGGGTATTAAGGTCTCCTACTATGATTGTATTCTCATCAATATCTCCCTTTATGTCTATTAATATTTGTTGTATGTATCTGGGTGCTCCTGTATTTGGGGCATATATGTTGACGATAGTAACATCCTCTCCTTGGATGGATCCCTTAATCATTAAGTAGTGTCCTTCTTTGTCTTTCTTTATGTCTTTTGTTTTAAAGTCTATTTTGTCTGATATGAGTGTTGCGACTCCTGGTTTTCTGTTATGTCTATTGGTGTGAAATATTTTTCCCACCCTTTCACTTTCAATCTATATGTATCTTTTGTCCTAAGGTGAGTTTCTTGTAGGCAGCATATTGAAGGTTTTTGCCTTTTTATCCACTCAGCCACTCTGTGTCTTTTGATTGGGGCGTTCAGTCCATTGACATTTAAGGTGATAATTGATAGATGATTATTTATTGCCATTTGAACCTCGTGTTCCAGTTGATTCTATGGTTCTCCATTCTTCCTTTCTTTTTTTCTTTTCTTTCTTTTTTTTTTTTTTTTGGTTGGATGGTCTCCTGTTATTATCTGCTTGAGTGTATTATTTTTTTTCATTTTTTGCAAATGCAATATTTGGTTTTGGCTTGTGGTAGCCCTGTTTTTTAATTATGCTAACCCCTTCCCATAATTGTGTGTTTTAGCCTGATGGTCCTGTAAGTTCAAACCCTTCATTACTATATTAAAATTAAAAAGAGAAACATACAAACAAACAAACAAAATGTGTTATTTACTTCCTAACATCCCTTGCCCACATTTTATGGTTTTGATGACTCTTTTTTTTTCTTTTTTTACTTTTATTTTGTTTGAGGCCTGTTCATGATTAAATCTGTATGCTGGCTTATTTGAGTGACTGCTCTCTGATTGCGGTTTCCTCAGTCCTAGTTCTTCCTCTTCTTCTTCTTTTTTTTCTTTTCTTTCCTTTTTTCTTCCCTTTCCTTCCTTTCTTTTTGGTTTAGAGAAGCCCTTTCAATATTTCCTTTAACCTGGGTTTTGTGTTGCAGTATTCTTTAAGTTTTTTTTGTTGGAAAAAATTTTTATTTCCCCTTCTATTTTAAATGATATTCTTGCTGGATAGAGTATTCTAGGTTGCATATTTTTTCCTTTTAGCACTTTAAATATCTCTTGCCATTCCCTGTAGTGTTTCTGTAGAGAAATCAGCTGATATTCTTATGTGGGTTCACTTGTAGGTAACATTCTGTTTTTCTCTTGCTGCCTTTAGGATCCTCTCTTTATCACTAACTTTTGCCATTTTTATTATGATGTGTCTTGCTGTGGGTCTATTTGGGTTCAGTTTGTTTGGGGCCCTCTGTGCTTCTTGTATCTTGAACCCAGTATCCTTTAGATTTGGGAAGTTTCCAGCGATAATTTCTTCAAATATATTTTCCATCCCCTTATCTTTTTCTACTCCTTCTGGAATTCCTATTATGCGTAGATGGGCCCGCTTTATATTATCCCATAGGTCTCTTATATTGCTTTCCAGTTTTTTGATTCGGTTTTCTGTCTGTTGACCGGATTGAGTGATTTCCATTATTCTATCTTCCATATCACTGATTCGTTCTTCTGCATTATTCATTCTGGTTTTTACTGCCCTTAGTTCCGTTTGCATCTCTGCAAGTGAAGGTTCTAGTTTTTCTTGGCTCCTCCTTATATGTTCTAGTTCCTTTCTGAGGGTATCTGCATTACTGTTCATATCTTCTCTTAATTCCTTCAGTATTTTCACTAGTTCTCTTTTGAACTCCAGGTCTGTCAGACTGCAGAGATCTGTTTCATTGTTGACTGTTTTAGGTGAGTTCTCCTGTTGGTTTGACTGGGGGTGGTTTCTCAGCTTCTTCATCTTGCTTGTTGTTTTCTTTCTCCTGAGGGAGTTGTACTCTCCGTTATCGGGCAGTGTTTGCCTTGTCACTGCTGTGGAATATTTCCTGAGGGCTGGCGTTGTTGGTCAATCTTTTTTGAGGCAGTGTGGCTTTTCTGGAGTGTTGATGGGGCTAACACTCCAGATAAGCAAAGGAGGACTTCCTGAGGGCAGACAGGACTGGGAGGTCCACACCACGATGGTAGCAGATGTCACTTGGTCATGCAGAGCTTGCTCTGGTGTTTTTAGGCTGTGGGGTTCTTGCAGGGGGTTGGTGGTGTTGGGCAGCTGTTCCTCAGGAGTGCAGCACCCCCTGGGGGCTGGAGCAGCTATCTGGGTCACTGAGAACCTAAGAGGCTCTTCCCTAGGGCAACCCAAATCAGGAGGACGTCCTGCGAATGTAGGCGGATCTTTTCACAGTCTGGCCAAGCTTGTTGCAGCTTTTCTAGGCTGCAGGGGCTCTTCTAGGGGGCTGGTGGTGCTGAGCAGCTATTCCGTGGGAGTGGGGCACCCCATAGGGGCTTGGGCGGGTAGCAGGGCCACTGGAAACCCAAGAGGCTCCTCCCCAGGGCAGCCCGACTCAGAAAGACCATCCGGGAATTAGGCAGATCTATTCACTGCCTGGCTAGGCTTGTTCTAGCTTTTCTGGGCTGCAGGCCTTTTCTCGGGGGCTGGTGGTGTTTGGTGCTACTCTGCAGAAGTGTAGCCCCTCCAAAGGGCAAGCAGGCCTGTGCAGGGACAGCCCCTGCGGTGGTAGGCTTCAGGCAATTGTTGAGGCCAGCCCTCCTGGATGGCAGGCAGCCCCAGGTTCGGTGAGAGCGTAGGGGATGGTGGGGGTGGGGGGAGGGGATGCACTGGGAAGCACAGCTTTCAGGTAGCTAGCGGGCCTGTAAGCTTGCTGTGGTGTGGGGGGTATTCTATGGGGACCCACCCCTTCTTCTCTCCCCTCCCCAGCACGGGCGCAGACCAGGCTCTTTTCCCAGGTTCCCTCTGATGAGGCTTTCCACTTCCCCGCCCCTAGAGTATTGCTCCCTTCCTCTGCGACAGCTTTGTTTTCTAGTCTCCCAGGCAGTCTCTGTCCCGTCAAATAGTTTCTAGAGCTCCCAAGCAGTTTCCGCTCCACCCCGCCCCCCCCAGCCTGGGGACTAACCTCTGGAGCCTAGGTCTCGGTGCCCAGCCCCCACCTAGGCGTCTCAATTTTTGGTGACTGTGCCCGTAGTTCAGGTGGTCCGTTCAGTTCTTGATCGGCTTTTCCCTACTCCAACTTACTGCTACACTCTTCTCTGCATCCGGAGATTCCTCCGGTTCATTTGATCTTTCCCCTGTGTAGGTGACTTTCCAGGGTGCGGGATCTCTTTCTCCTCCGCAGTTCCCTTTCGGGGAGCGCCCGTCCGGCTCGGATTCACCTTCTCTCACTCTCCTCTTTTCTCCTGTTCTGCCCCGTAATGTCACGAACTTCTTGCCATTATTGGAGTTTAGGTTCTTCTGCCAGCGATTGGTTGCTGTTCTGTGCGAGTCATTTATTCTGTAGATGTGCTTTTTTTTGTTGTGTTTGTGGGAGAGGGCAAGCGTGTCCCCCTACTCCTCCGCCATCTTGTCCCTCTTTTTTCACCGTTTTGACATTTAAATTGATAATGCTTAAATCATGGGGATAAAACTGCTAATGCCTGAATAGGAATCCAGGTAGTGGCATCAAACTGTAGGAGGAGTGTCTTTATTTTCTTCACTATCACTTTCAGTAAGAAAAAAAAAGCCAGTTCACATAAGTACATCTTTGATGAAGCAGTAAATACTATTTATTTTATTAAATCTTGACCCTAAAGAGCACATATTTTTTAATATTCTCTATTATGAAAGGGGAAGAATACATAAAACACCTCTGCTGCATACTGGTTGTTTCAAAGAAAAGCACTTGTCTGACTGCATCAGTCAGGAGCTGAATACACCACTTTTTTGTTTTTCATGGAACACCATTTTCACTAGAAAGAAAGAACTGACAATCTATGGTTATTCAGACTTGGATATTTGGCAGATATTTTCTCAAAAATGAACAAAGGAAAAACCCTGTCATTTCAGAAATAGCAAATGACAGCATTTGTTGTCAAAGTTAAAATTGGAGTTTTCAAGTGGAAATTGGGATTTTGGAAAACTTTTACCTGACACTGGGAGCTGGCAGCCTTCCAATACATTATGAATTTTCTCAAGAGATCAATGGTGATATTAACAACTGTGACTTTTGAATGTTATACCATAAATATTTGTCCAAATTTTGAAAATATGCATAGTAAGGTGCTGATATTTTCCAAATGATCCATGCACGATGGTACAAAAATCCATCCAAAGGGCAAGGTCAAGCAAAAGTTCCCTGCTAAGGTTTCAGATTCCATATTGAAACTCATTTAAGAAACTACAGTTTGTATAGTTGTAGTTTGTATCAAAGAAGAATATTCACAATTGCCAAAAAAGGTGAGAATTTTCTTCATGTACTTTAACCAAAATAACATTTCTTCAAGGGATTGAACTGTAAAGCAGATATGAGACTCTAACTGTATTCCATCAAGCCAGACAATAAAGAGGTTTGCCCAGATGTAATACAAGTTCATTATTCTTACTAATTCTTTTCCTTTAGGAAAATATAATTATTTTCATTAAAAATCTGTTTTATATGTAAACATACAAGTGCTTATTATGAAGTTAATTAAAACATGTTTTTAATTTTCTATTTTAATTTTTAATGGTAAATATGGAGAGATAAGTCCCCCTAAAGCAAAAGCTCTTTGAGGTCATCTGTAGTTTTAAGAGTATTAAAGGATCCTAAAACTAAAATGTTTAAAAACTATTACTCGAGGACCTTTCCCTACCTGTCTACCCTTCATACTGCCACCATCTTTCCTATCTTCAAAGCAATTGTGCCACTCCCACCCAAAGGTTACCTAGTGTGCTGAATGAGACCTCTGGTGATCTATATCTGCCTAAATTTCCATTCCTTTCTTTTACCACTTTCTTTTGGGCAGGTTGCTGCCTACCTAAAATGAGCTGCTTATGATTCCTTCCAAACAATCCATGTTCTCTTTTATTTCTGCATTAACATACATGCTGCCTCCCTGCCTACCCCTAGCAAGTCTATAATGATATGTCTTCCTACCAACCCTCCCCATTTACCACCATCACAGCTAGTTGGTCAAATACTACCCCAATATCACTTCATCAGGAAAATTTCCCTGAACAATACCCTCCGTCGGCAGAATAAATTGCTCCCATTTATGGACCTCAGAAAATAACCAGCTATATATAATTATTCCTATAAAAATCTTTCTCTCCCAGTGAACTATCAGTTCCTTAAGGGCAGAGACAATGGATACCTAGTCCAACCATAGTGTTGATACATAATAGTCCCTCAATAAATATCTTCTGAATAAATGATCCTAAGTTTCCTTCTATGTTTGAAATTCTGTTGTCCATCCCTATAATAGGATATTTTGAATCATAGTCTTTCTTGGTTAACAGAAGGATGCATTTGTTTTATTCACACATATTTATATACAGAGACAATTTAGTTTTTAATCAAAGAGATATCTCCTCAGATCTTTTACCTCTTTTTGTCCTGGCAAGGACAATTCTGGAGAAAATTTGGTATGTTAAATTAGATACGTTTTAATAAATTATAATGCAATATGTTCATTAAAAATATATATTCCACACCAAGGCATCAGTAGGGATTAATTTTTTAAAGGCTAATAGGGATAAAAAATTATGTAAGAGCTCTGTATAATAAGCTCACAAAGAACAAGAAAAAAGAGGAAAATGATTAAAATAAAACTGCCAAAGAATTATGAGAGGTTTCTAAACAGCAATGCAATAGATGAAGCCCTGAGAAACTCTGTTCACTATAATCTTTAATGTGTCAGCCTATCCAAATATTGAACAAACCCTAGTTCCCCTTGCAGATAAAAAGCTGAGAGTTTGGAGCTGGCCTGTCTTCTCAGGATTTAGAGACAGCAGCGATGGAATTTCAAAGAGACTTATTCCTTTTGAACAACACTCATTTTTTTTTTATCCTAGCCCTTGATAAGTGAAGATGAAGGTAAATTTATTTTTAAATAATTTTCATGACTTTATGATGGCACCTTGCTCCATGTCATGAGCTTGCAGAAATCTGTCATCTATAAAGATTACTAAAAGATTTCTATATTAGGTATGTTTAAACTAATTTGACTTTAAAAGTTAGGAATCAGGAGATTGCAATTAAATGAGTATAATTAGATATTTCTTTATGACCAAGTGTTGCCACATATATGACACAGTACTTTGACGACACTGAGGTTGAGGAAGGTTAAATGACAAACTATTAGTGACAGACTCAATACTAAGCCACATCTCTGATACCAACTCCTGCATGGTTTTCATTCTGTTGTCAATAAAGAAACCAAAATCAGTTCAAGGAAAAGCTCAAATACAAAAGTAACCTTTCTTCTCCCTTAGGAAAGCAACCACGTTCCACAGAAATTTTTAAAGACATTTTTCTCATGCTGTGTCATTTTCATTTAGCATTTGGGAAGAATCTTACCCATTCAATTCATGACAGGTGATGAGAGTCAGGTGGATTACACATCCTGGGTATTTAAGGCTTGCGGTTAAGGACAAACTCCACACTGAAAAGTATAAAAGCTGTGATTATCCCGCAGCAGCCTAGAGTTGGAACTGACATAAAATGGTTGAAACCATTCATTCAATTTTTTGCCATCTACCATGAATTTAGAAAGCATAAAATAGATTGTTGATTGATTTTAAGTAAAACAGAATAACTGTTCCCAAACCTTCTGATTCATCACTTGATGAAAATAAAAAAAGAGCCTGTCCCACCACGAATCAGTTCTTTTTCAGAACTAGTAGGGAAAATGGCACAATTTTTTGGCAAGTCTGATAATTTAACTTATCTAGACTATACTTTCATAATAGCAGGAAATATAGTAACAATGTAATATTATGAATTTGAATTCAATGAAAAAACACAGCTATTAAAACACTTTTTGCCATTGATCAGACTAGGGAACCAATAACACAGATATACACTAAAAAAAAAATACACACTAACCTAAGTCATTTTTATGTTACTATAAGATCTAGAGTTTTTCCTTGTCTGGAATCTCGGTATATCCATGAAATGAACTGCTAAGAATTAGAAGGCCATTTAGGGATAAGCTACTATGGAAACGAATAAGTACAGGGCAAGGGCAGGGGCAGGTGGGTGGTTTAGGGATAGGGAAAAATGTCACAGATAACTTTGATGATTATTTTAATGCCATGGTTGTAGACTGTTCTACAAGATGACGGATACACTCATTATATTTTGTTGTTATTGCTTATATTTTCTATATTGATTTCTAAAAAGAGATTTTTGGCACAATGCAACATAAAATAACTGTTTTATGTTTCAAAATGTATGTAGCTGATTTCCTGAATTTTTGACAGTTCTGTCATATTTTCAGCAAACAGAAATTTTTCCCTTCCCTGGAAATTTGATCAGGGCCACTCCCTATGTCTGCCTTGTCTCCCTTCCCCTTCCAACCAGGTAACAGGCATGTGTGAATGTGCCCCTGAACTCTGCACTTTGAAGCCCATTCCTGACACTTCATAGTCAGTTGTAGTTCCAGCAAGTCAAGACCTTATTTAAATGCTTGAATTGTGAGGATGCTTGAAACCTCAACAGAGGAAATGACTGGAGGAATTGAAAGTAATTAGATTATGATAGTTGACACTAATATAGTGCTTACTAATTCTGGAAACTGTTCTAAGCATTTAATATAAATTAATTCATTTATTCCTTACAATAACCTGGAAGGTCAGTTCTTATATTAATCCCATAGATGAAGACTGAAGCGCTGAAGGGTTGCATTTTGCAAAGTCATGCAGCTCATCAGTGGCAAAGCCAGGGTTTAGAACAGAGGGAGTCTAGCTCCATTGTCCATACTTTTACTACACTACCACAGATGGAAAATGCAAGAAATAAATGAAAATTGTCTTAGAAGACTTAAGAGCAGCAGACTGGGAAAGGAAGTAAATATATTCTATATTGCTTCAGAAGATGCCCCAGAAGGATCCAATGAGAAAAGCTAAAAGGAAACAGAGTTTTGAGTTCTTGGCAACTGCTGATGGCCAGAACTTGTGTAGAAACCAGTGGTCAGTGATGCTGATAATCAAAACAGTGGTTGAGATAGGCAGAACTTCTTTCCCTATCCTGAAATTTTAGATGTCAGGGATATACCATAACATTGTCACCAGGATTTCTTTATTTGGAGAGTTAATAAGATGTGATAAAAGGAGGAGGGAAAGAAATAACGGGTCCTTGATTAATCTTATTGGCAAGCATCCCTGTCATTACTCTTTACCAAAAATATAGTATATTCTGGCTCAAAGGTCTTAGTATAGACTTTTGATAGATATATAAAGTTGGCTTACTGAAAATTAGATTAAATGATGTTCCTAAATTAAAATTTGTAGTGCAACATGAAAAGTACCACGTAATGTTTATACTTAAAAAATTACTAGAAGAAAAAAATTGCTAGAAGAAATATTAAATGACATCTTGGTTGATTTTCTTAATCCCTCTCATTCATTTGCTTTCCTAACTCTCTAGCACTTTTTTTTTTTTTTTTTGCAGGCAATTCTTATGCACGAAGCTAGACGTAATTAAATGTGCAGGATGAAAAGATGGCACAGGCACTGCTGGTACCCCCAGGACCTGAAAGCTTCCGCCTTTTTACCAGAGAATCTCTCGCTACCATTGAAAAACGTGCTGCAGAAGAGAAAGCCAAGAAGCCCAAGAGAGAACAAGACACTGATGATGACAACAAGCCAAAGCCAAACAGTGATTTGGAAGCTGGGAAGAACCTTCCATTTATTTATGGAGACATCCCTCCAGGCATGGTTTCAGAGCCACTGGAGGACCTGGACCCGTACTACATTAGTAAGAAAGTGAGTGTTGATTTCATCTTTCCAATAAGTCTTTAACTTTTAACTTTAATAAATACTTTGTTAGGGCTCATATTTATCACACCATAATTTTTCTACTGTTAACATTTTTATAATACTTTATATTTCCACTTACTTTTTTTTAAGCACAATATAATAAGCAGAAACATTTATGAGAAATGAATTCAAGATCTGGCTACAATGAAGAGATATAAAGAGATGAACAATGTCTACAATTTCACAGTAATTGATATTGTCAAAATTAAAATTGACATCAACAAAGCAAAATATCTATTATTGCTGACATATTTAAGCACATACTAGACAACAGAATAATAGTGATATGAAAGAAGAGTTATGTGGCACATACTTTTTTTTGCTTTTTAGGGCCACACTCATAACTCATGGAAAGTCCCAGTCAAGGGGTTAAATTGGAGATATAACTGCCACCCCATGCCACAGCCACAGCCACACTGGATCCTTAACTCACTGAGCAAGGCCAGGGATCAAACCTGCATTTTATGGATACTAGTCCGGTTCATTACCACTGAGCCACAACAGACATTCCCATATATGTATTTTTTCAGTTCTTACTTGGCTTGAGATTTCTTCACAATAGATTTGTATTCTAGAGGTTAATAAATAATCTTTTACTTAATATCTTCCTATACATTGAGAAACATTTTCACCCAAAGATACTTTTTTTTTTTTTTGATACAGTAACCTGGAATATGATTGTGAGCTTGTCTTAACCTTAATTTGTAACAGACTAGATTCTGGAAAAGCTACATAATGTTATAACACCACCTTCAGAAAAAAACTATCAAGAACAGAAGGCAAAAAAAAAACCCTCAAGTTTTTCCATCTATATATGATTTAAATCACAGTTATTACTATGCCTTCCTAATGCTGTAATAACCACAAAATTCTGTCAGAATTAGCTAGTTTTTGATGTTAAATCAGCTCTGCACTGTTTTATAGAACATTTTTTAAATGGATGGTAGATTCTGTGCTTTCTAATTGGTATTTTGGTATCTTGTAGCCACAATTTATATTTCACATTCACAAGCATTAAAATAGTTCCATGAAGAAACCAAAGATAAATTAATATCACCATTGAGTTATCAGCTTTAGATCAGAGGAGATATTGAGCATTTTCACTAGTTGAAGATAACCTTTTAAAAAGGAATGGCTAAAGAAATCATATTCTTTAAGCAGCAGATAATTTATAAGATCAATGGTGGGTAAAGGAACTTATAATTAACCATCCAGACACGGCACTAGTCCTGTTCCTCTAAAAGAGTGCTTCTCAAACTACATGTGCATATGCATCCCTGGAAGATATTGTTAAAATATAGATTTTGATTCCATAGATCTCAAGTGAGGTCACAGATCCTGCATTTCTAACAAGCCCTTGAGAGAGACTCATGCTTCTGGTACATGGGCCATACTTTGAGTAGCGACCCTTAAAATACCTCATTTAAAAGTTATAAAGCAAATTTAAACAAACAGGTCCTTTCTTTTTCTTTGAAACCAGTTCCATGAAAGGTGGCATATACTATATATTCATATATTTCTAAAAGTAATTTATTCTAGTACTTTATAAAATTTATGAAGAAAAATTTGAAATTTAGTTACTATATTATTACACATCATGATGACAATGAGACATCCTCCAAGAAACTAGAAGAAAATTCTCCTCTGAAAATTATTGTTTCAAACTATATGTTTGCAGAGATGCCTTTAGGAGACAAGGGTATGACTTATACTCTAGTATGATTAAAAGCATTTGCTACTTAAAGAAAGTACCCTTAAGTGTCCAAAAGAAAGGGAATTGGTAAAATTAAGGGGGGAAAAAGAGAATAATAGAAATAAAACATTAGCATTTTCCCCGGGAGACAAATCTTTTAAAACAGAACTGAAAGCATTTTCCTCCCCAAATTGAGGTGACTTCATTGTTAAGGGGCTACACTGGGCTACCTAACAGAGATGTCATCAAACATCTGTATTACTTAAGTAGATTTATTTGGATCCCTAAGCAAAGTGTATCTTATAATTTGTCTGTCCATAGCTCGATCTGCTTAAAAGGAAAGAATGTTCTATTTATGCTATTGCAATCATTTCATCCCATGGGACAGTGATCTATCTGGTTGTAATAAATAGATTCGCATTCTGACTTTATGTGAGGCTTTCAAGCTTGGTTGACGTGAGTTTGCTGCCAGGAAACAGAATTTTTACTGCCTCTCTGTCTGAGAACCAGACTTGAACCCTGATTTGTCCATAATAGCCATGACCCATCTTGAGAGATATCTAGGACTGTTTACTGTTGGCTACACTGCTTTCCTTTATGAAATGTCTATAAGGATGAAGATTGAGGTGCTACTGAAGAAAATGGTAGTTTGTGATTTTTACAATAGAAGGAGCTAATGTAAAAAACTCATGGAGAAGTTCTGGAATTTAAAATATGGTTTAGAGCTTGTTAATTATATGAAATAATACAGCTGAAAGGTGTTTTAAAACTTTAAAGCATTATGTACCTTCACTTCTGTTAATTAGTGACACATTTTGCATACCTAATTTAATCAAATGAGAAACATCGAAGTATCTTTTAATGGTACACAAATTAATCAGGTAAAACTTAAGAATAGGGACAGTAATAATAATAATAATAATAATAATAACAACACTTGCTATGCTCATACTGTGTCAGGTACTGCTTGAGTGTTTCAACTGGCATAACTTATTTAATATTCAAATAACCAGCAAGGCAGGTACTGTGTTAACCTTATTTTATAGGTGGGGAAGTGAATCCTAAAGAGGTTAAGTAACTTGCCCAAAGTCACAAGTGGCAATTAGGATTTGAACTCAGGCAGTCAGGCTCTAGAGCTAGAGATCTTAACCACTAAGCAAAGCTATATATGGTATTTATTAATATAATAAAAGAAAATGTTAAAGGATGGTCATATAATTTTGAATTCTCTGATGGATATGGTTCTCCTCAGATATGTAAAGCTTATTCTTGCCTCAAGTAATAAAAATTTTAAAAAATATGTAAAATGTGTATTTACCTGGAAAAATGCAGCAAGTAGCATTTCAGAGTAGAAAATAACCAGTTTAGTGTAGTTCCAGATATAACATTCATCACCTTAGTAGCAATGTCACATCATTACATATCATTTCTTAGAAAATAGATTTTGGAATTGACACTATTTATCTCTCCCCTAATTATCTGTCATTCTTTCAAATAATTTTCAGTTTAGATACATCTGTCAATAACATAAGAGCCCCGAAATTCAAATGCCTTTCTTGTAATTTATTCATCATATAGTACATTAATGTTTATTCCCCATCTCTTTCTTTTTTTTTTTTTTAGGGCCGCACCTGCAGCATGTGGAAGTTTCCAGGCTAGGGGTCAAATGGGAGCTAGAGCTGCGGGCCACAACCACAGCCACAGCCAATGTGGGATCTGAGCCAAGTCTGAGACCTACACCACAGCTCACAGCAACACTGGATCTTTAACCCATTGAGCAAGGCCAGGGAGCAAACCTATGTCCTCATGGATATTAGTTGGATTTGTTTCCACTGCGCCACAACGGGAACTCCCATATTCCTCATTTCTGAGAACTCAAGATTTTAAGATTGTGTTCTTAAAGGCTGCTCTATTCCAGAACCAGTAAATTCTCTGAAAATGTCCTTGGCATGTCATTTTTAATCCCATTATTACTGTAAAGGCTTATTTTGCAGGAAGAGCAGAAGCTTCCATGTTTAGAGAGACAGTTCATTTCTGTTCACTCTGTTAGGGTATTTTTCAAAATAAAATCCTCTCAATGTTACAAGCGGCTTTTTCAGGGATATTTTCTATTAAAAAAAAAAAAGCATGAGTAAATGTACTTTAAATTATTGTAAATTTTACAAGTTTCTGCCATCATGGAATGTCTAAATGGATCTAGACTGTCCAACTTTAATATTAAATGATTTAATCCTATGAATTCAAGAAAATCCTTTAATGCATTTGTGCTTCAGGGGTAGTCTTCCCACGGTCCACTGTCCCTGTGGATAACCTCAGTGCTAATAAAGAACAGTTTACTTGCCCTCTTCATAAAATTGTTCAAATTTATAGAGCACAGTTCATGCAAAATAGTTTGTTAGGTAATAGTTAAGTCATAGTCTTGAATAAAAAAGGACAATGTGCAGAGTTCTTTTCTCTACGCTTTATACTTTCAAGATAAATATTTTATATTTATAAAATATAAATATTATACTCACAATATACCTATTCAAATAGGACATGTTGCCAGTGAACATGAATATATGGATATAGACTTTTGTTAAAGAATAAAAATATTGAGTAAATGGTTATACAGAATAGACGTATCTTAAAGGTAAATGGCATCTTACAGGTAAACCTATATTTAATTAAAATGAGTGTTTATTTGCAAATCATGCTATTAAGTACTGTGAAAAAAGTGGAGAAAAAGTAACTAATAGGCTCTTTAAGCCCAGTGATTTATAACAACTTCAGTGGAATAAACTATACATGTAAATTGCTACTTGGCTGTAATTACAAGCAACATGCCAGTGTGTGTATATTAATATACTAAGACTTACTGGAAAAGGGAAACAATTAGGAAGTGATCAGAAGGCAGTATGATTTATCTGGAAAGACATGATGGAGGAGATGATTTTGATAGCTGAGGACATTCTCAGAGAGTAGGTATTTTCAACCACGACTGCATATTAGAATTACCTGACCCCCGACATTTTTTTAGCATACTGTTGTCTGTGCCCATCCTCCAGAAACTGATTAAACTGCTCTCTTGTGGATCTCATATATAGGCAATTAAAAAAAAAAAAAAACTAGGAGATTCTAACATGCAGATAGGACTAAGAACCTTTGCGGTAAGAGTGGGTCACTGTAAGCAGGACCTTACTAACAAGTCATTTATGGACCTAAAACAGGAGGAAGTTTGCATTACATGACCTCTCAGGTGCTTCCTTCCTCTAGAATTCTGTGACATTCATTTTCAGAATCAAGGGGAGAAGCTGACAAAGTGGGATTTGACAAGTGAATTGAATTGGCTGGATCACAGACACTTCGGTGGGAAAAAAATAAGATGATCCTAGGGAACCCAGTAGGTAATCATTTAGCTTAAATACTAAAGTGATAATTACAGGTTTCAGGTCATAAGATTTTAGCTATGGAATGCCCTTTGAAGTGAGGTTTTTCAGCCTAATTCTTAATGCAGCTGTCCCTTCTCAGTATTAGCAGCAGATTGAGAGAATCAGCGAAACCAGGTTATTCAGCCTGTTGGGGTATTTTAAAGTAGGACAACTACCATAGGGAAAATACAAAGACTTCATAAACTTTGAAGTTAAAAGACTTGATGTAATTGAAATATTTATAAAAGGTTATTTTAATAGCAGTATGCACAGAATAATCTGAAAATTTCTGCAGACAGGTGGCACACTTTAAATAGAATTAGAATCCGTAAGTTACCTTACAACGTGGTAAAAAATTTTGCATAGGATCATCAGTTTCTACTATGAAATTGATACCTTCAACTTCAACTCTCAACTCTGAAATTGATACAGATTAGATAATAGTATATCATATCTTTATCTGTAGCTACATGTTAACTTAGGGGAGAAGCATCTAACATGTTTATAGTTATGATACACCAACTGGTTTAAACAAACAAGTTCAAACAAGTCAGGTAAAAAGTTTTTTATGTGTGTAAGTTCTTCAAATAAGCCACATGTCTAAACTAGTAATTTTTTTCTCATTTTCTTTTTCAGACTTTTATAGTATTGAATAAAGGGAAGGCAATATTCCGATTCAGCGCCACCTCAGCCTTGTATATTTTAACTCCGCTAAACCCTGTTAGGAAAATTGCTATTAAGATTTTGGTACATTCATATCCTTTTCATGTGAATTGTCTAAGTGCCGTTTCTAGTAACTGATTTCATAGAAAATTTCATTCTTTGAAAAATATATAATTTCCTTGAGAATAATGGTAATATCATTGTTTAATCTGTGGTACTCCTTGATTTTCTGCTATTTATAATGAGATTATTATAGAATGACTATTACGATTCTAGAAGTAAAAATGCAGCAATGACAGTGAATGTATAAGTGAAACACACTGTGTAGTAGAAACAACAGCAAATCTCCTTCAAACTTTTATTAACCTCAGTTAGACTATATATAACCATTGCTAATGAACCATATTCTCTTGTGTTTAGTATTATTATCTGTATTACCAAATGTTCAAACTTTTGTGCCATAATTGGTTTGTATCCTCATCATCTGGGTCCATCATGCCTTCCTCCCTCCCTTCTTCCCTCTTCTCCTTCTTTTCTTCCCTCTTTCTTTCCTTCAGGATATATTTATTAAACTACTATATGCCTATGTATCTGGTAAATAATATATATTTAAAAATCAAACCTAAAACTACTTACAATGATAGCCAAAAAGTATATTTAAAATGACATAATGGGTTTAGATTTCAAGAGAATTTTCAAGAAGTGACAACAAAATAGAAAAGTGATCTTCATAAGCAGTATTCAAGAATGGATATGTTATACAAACAGATTCAAAACAGGCTAAACCTAAAAACTGAAAGAAACAAAAGAGACAGGGTTAACCTGGAGATACAGAAAACAGGACTGATAACCTTTTGAGGTACATTCAAATTCTCCCACTCTGTGGTTTGAAATTGGAAAGTATTTACTTTCTAAAATAAATTATTTACCTCAAAATAAAGACTCATAAGCTTCCTTAGAGTGAAATATGGATTGAGATACTAAGAGAAATTACTACAGCTATTTCTTAGGAAGGTTTAAAAATAGTATTTGCTTTGGTATTGTGTGGACTAGCTACAGGAGGATAACTAGATGGCCTAATAAGTTCCCCATATATGCAAAATTTCCATTTGCTTCAAATAGAGATCTCTTTCTCCTGGATCCAGTTTTGTGAAGAAATTATGTAAAATAAAAAAGAGTAGACCAAGAATATATGACAAGCTTTTAAGTTTCTTATTGTTTTTGCCATTGCTTTAAAACAAATAAGTAAGATTAATTTTATAGGTAATTTGTATTGATGATTTCTTTTGTTTTTGTATTAGATCATTTATAAATGGCCATGATATTGTACTAGCATTTATTCCTTAACTATAATCTACTTTATTCAGCATGCTTATTATGTGCACTATTTTGACCAACTGTGTATTTATGACTTTGAGTAACCCTCCAGACTGGACAAAGAATGTAGAGTAAGTAGAAATGATTTCTTGGAATGAGAAATGCACACTTAAGTTCTCTAGCAATCTCCTTATAGTTATGGTCTAACTTAATGGTTTCCACTTTTTGAAGTTAGGCTAAACACTTCCGAGAAAAAGTTATTTCCATAAAATGAAAGAAAACAAGGGAAGTTCTTTGAAGGAGTATTTCTCCTAAGAATAGGTATTTCTTCCAACAAATAACAGTATCTATTTAGGAAAAGTTGTTAATTGTATACACTAGCTGGTAAACTAAGCAAACACTTAGCATAAGAGTTAAGACTCAATCACGGTTATGCATTTTAGATAAAATACAATGATCATTTGAATGATTTCATAAATAAAATTATTTTATTCTAGTATATTACTGTTATAGCCTGATAAAATAGATTTAGGTGTTTAGCTTATTATTACGATTATGATTATGATTATTACTTTGGTCTTTTTAGGGCTACACCTGCAGCATATGTAAGTTCCCAGGCTAGGGGTCAAATCAAAGGTGCAGCTGCCAGTCTACACCACAGCCACAGCAACACGGGATCCAAGCCACATCTGCGACCTACACCACAGCTCATGGCAATGCTGGATCCTTAACCCACTGAGCGAGGCCAGGGATCGAACCTGCATCCTCATGGATACTAGCCGGGTTTGTTATTGCTGAGCTGTGACAGGAACTCCAGCTCTATTTTATTATATTAGGCATTTTGGTTATATGTTACATTTTTTAACTTTAGGTATTTAAGTTACTTTGATATTTAGTTATATTTAGATACTTTGTTTAGACACAACATTTTTGCTAAAGCACCATAGATGTCTTCAGTAAAAGAAATAAAATGTCTTTGCAAAACCGTTTTCAAAACATAACAGGGCTTAAGGGGAAAACATGAATATGGACAGATTATTCAAAACTTATAAAGCCTTGTAATTAGTACACTAGTAAAAACAATAATAATACCAAGAAAAAGAAACTGGACCAGTTAAATCTCCATGGACATTTGTACCTAAAATCTCAGCCAGCAACCTCCCTGAAGTCACAGATCCTATGCCTTATCCTTGCTGCCTTGAAACAGAGACCCTGGGGATATTTGAATGATATCATCAAAATAAAACATTTTCCCCGCTAGCGCTAAAGAAGGAACTTCTGTCAATTTTTTGCATCAGTAAGGTTTTTAATTGTTAAGGATGTTTTATGTAAATGTGAAGGAAAAGGTGCCCCTGATTATTTCAGAACATCAATACGCTGGGGAAACTGTGCTCTGATACAATATCTGCATTATAAAAACATTACTTCTCAATTTGTCAGTAATGTGTAAGACTATTCATGACAAAGAAACATGCCTTTTAGTGAAACAAGTTGTTTAGGTTATAAAAGCCTGTATAACTTTATGTATTGCATAATACAATGATCAGGTATTTGTTTCAGTGGAAAAGAAAATTTTATTATGTTCTTATTGTTATATTTTTTAAAGTAATGGCCAATAGGAGATGATATTATAACAAATACTGCCACTTTTGTTTTTTATAGACTTCTATGAGGATTTACAGCATTGTTCTAAGCCATTACTTGTCAGTGATTTAACACATTAAAGGGTTTTTTGATAGTTGATTGAAAATGCTCCCTAGAAATCATTTTAGTAGAGGAGTCAGTTCTTATATTCAGGCAGGCCATTTAACAGAATTCTCAGTTAACATTTATGATTTGGAGGTTAATAAATGGATATACTTATATAAAACTATTCTGCATGTACTTTTCCCTGCAGAATTTTTTGATGTATTTAAATGTGTGTAAATTTATTTTTATAACATTATTAAATGACACCTAAAGTGGACACTTGAATATTATCATTTGGGTATGCAAATTCTTTTTTTTTTTTTGGTCTTTTTGTCTTTTTAGGTCTGTATTTGCGGCATATGGAGGTTCCCAGGCTAGGTGTTGAATAGGAGCTACAGCCGCTGGCCTACGCCACAGCCACAGCAAAGCAGGATCTGAGCCGCGTCTGCGACCTACACCACAGCTCATGGCAACACCAGATCTTTAACCCACTGAGCGAGGCCAGGGATCAAACCCGCATCCTCATGGATAGTAGTCAGGTTTGCTAACTGCTATGATGGAAATTCTGCAAGCTCCTCTTTTTAAAGTCATTTCTAGAGATGACTATCTCCATTATGAAGTCTTAGCTTTACTAAAGTTTTTGACTTAACACAGTTTAGTTGGAAAACTTTGCACGGGTTTCCTAATC
Organism: Phacochoerus africanus; assembly: GCF_016906955.1. NCBI lineage: Eukaryota > Metazoa > Chordata > Mammalia > Artiodactyla > Suidae > Phacochoerus > Phacochoerus africanus. Next base: position 137,264,932 of record NC_062546.1, on the reverse strand, counting down.
AATTATCTCTAGTCACTTAAAAGCAAGGCAGCAGAAAAACAAGTAAAATATTAGTGGTTACAGCCAAAGGGGAAGAAAAAAATCCCAAAAAAACAAATAAGAAACTCCCTAAGAACAGAATCCAGTGAAAAGAGAAGTCAGTTCTCACATGAAAATAGAAGTCATTGATAGCAGAAAGTGTCCTTGTACAAAGAAGTGGCATACTCAGAAGGGCATACTCAGAAGGCCAGAGGACCACAACATATATAGTGAGAGTCCTATTATGTAAGGCAAGTCCCTTCTATAGACATCAAAATTAAAGAGGAAAAAAAAATCCCCTTATAACAGGGACAGAATCAACAATATGGTTAAGAGTCTAGTACATGCAAAGCCAAGAAATATCAAAGTTCCCTTGATTCTCACTTGCCTATTCAATCTAGTTTAATAGATACGTCTGAACACCTGCTCTGTGTAAAGCTGTCTTGAACCTCTGAGACACTCTTCCTTGAGTAATTATCAACACTCACCATATACTCCAAATATCCCCACAAATTTCATACTTTTCCAAAACCAGGAATAGGAGTAGGGACTGTCATCTTGTTCCTGGTTTCTGTGTAGATAAGTTAGAATTGCCTAAGCATAGACCATTGGGCACTAACCATTAATATGATAAAACATACATGAAAACTGTCCTTATGGCCTTTTGTAATGCCAGGTATCTTTTCAAACAGAAATGTCATGGTGATTATGTAAAATAGACAAAGATCCAGACTAAAACACAAGTAAAATAAGTGTGGCTTTATAAATTATCTCTTCCTAGTAAAGCCAACTACCTTCTAATAAGTAAAGATAGCCAATTATATTTATTCCTCATGAAATCAATTGAATTGTTTTAAAAAGGAGGATGCATATTCTTAGGAAGATTAGACATGAAGATTTCTGTGTATGGTATTAGATGTAACTAATCTAGCTTTTACATGTAATTTTCCAGCTTTCCCAGCACCATATATTGAAGAGACTATCTTTCTTCCACTGTATGTTATTGCCTCCATTGTCACAGATTAGTTGACCACAGGTCTTGGGTTTATTTCTGGGTTTCCTATCCTGTTCCATTGATCTATATTTCTGTTTTTGTGCCAGCACCATATTGTTTTGATGGCTGTAGCTTTGTAGTATTGTCTAAATTCAGGGAGCTTGATTCCTCCATTTTCCTTTTCTTTTTTTTTTTTTCAATATTGCTTTTTTTTCAGAGTCTCTTGTGTTTCCACACAAATTTTAAAATAATTCTGTTCTAGTTTTGTGATGAATGTCCTTGGTAATTTGATAGGGATTGCATTGAATCTATAGATTGCCTTGGGTGGTACATTTTGACAATATTGATTCTTCCAATCCAAGAGCATGGCATATATTTCCATCTCTTTGTATCATCTTTGATTTCTTTCAACATCTTATAGTTTTCATAGTATAGGTCTTTTGTCTCTGTAGGTAGGTTTATTCCTAGGTATTTTATTCTTTTTGATGTTATTGTAAATGGGGTGGTTTCTCTGATTTTTCTTTCTGATCTTTCATTATTAGTATATAGAAATGCAATTGATTTGTGTATTAATTTTGTAGCCTGCAACTTTGCCAAATTCGTTGATGAGCTCTAACAGTTTTCTGGTAGCATCTTAAAGGTTTTCTGTGTATAGTATCATGTCATCTGCAAATGGTGATAGTTTTACTTATTCCTTTCCAATTTGGAATCTTTTTCTTTCTTCTTCTTCAATTGCTATGGCTAGGACTTCCAAAACTATGTTGAATAATAGTGGTGAAAGTGGACACCCTTGTCTTGTTCCTATCTTAGTGGAAATGTTCTCAATTTTTCACCATTGAGAATGACCTTAGCTGTGGGTTTTTCTTATATGGTTTTTTGATAAAATGTAGGTGGGGTAAGCTCCCTCTATGCCCACTCTCTGGAGAGTTTTTATCAGAAACAGGTATTTAATTTTGTCAAAAGCCTTTTATGCATCTATTGAGATGATCATATGATTTTTATTCATCAGTTCATTGAGGTAGTGTATCACATTGATAGATTTGCAGATATTAAAGAATCTTTGCATCCCTGGGATAAATCCTACTTGAACATGATGTATGATCCTTTTAATATATATTTGGACTTGGTTTGCTACTATTTTGTTGAGGATTTTTGCATCTATTTCATCAGTGACATTGTCTGTAAATTTCTTTTTTTTGTGGTAAACTCGTCTGGTTTTGGTATCAGGGTGATGATGGCCTCATAGAATGAGCTTGGGAGTGTTCCTTTCTCTGCTATTTTTTGAAAGAGTTTCAGAAGAATAGGTGTTAACTCTTCTCTGAATGTTTGATAGAATTTACTTGTGAAGCCATCATGTCTTGGAGTTTTGTTTTATGGCAGGTTTTTAATCCTTTTCAATTTTGGTACTTGTGATTGGTCTGTTCATATTTTTGGTTTCTTCCTGGTTCAGTCTTGGTAGGTTGTACCTTTGTAAGAATCTGTCCATTTCTTCTAGGTTGTCCATTTTATTGGCATATAGTTGCTTATAGTAGTCTCTTATGATCCTTTGTATTTCTGTGGAGTCAGTTGTAATTTCTCTCTCTTTTTTTTTTGTCTTTTTTGTTGTTGTTGCTATTTCTTGGGCCGCTCCCGCGGCATATGGAGGTTCCCAGGCTAGGGGTTGAATTGGAGCTGTAGCCACCGGCCTACGCCAGAGCCACAGCAATGTGGGATCCGAGCCGCGTCTGCAACCTACACCACAGCTCACGGCAACGCCGGATCCTTAACCCACTGAGTAAGGGCAGGGACCGAACCCGCAACCTCATGGTTTCTAGTCGCATTCGTTAACCACTGCGCCACTACAGGAACTCCTAATTTCTCTTTTTTCATTTCTAATTTTATTGATTAGAGTCCTCTCCCTTTTTTTCTTGATTAATCTGATTCAAGGTTTATCAATTTTGTTGATCTTTTCAAAGACCAAATTTTGGTTTCAATGATCTTTGCCATTGTTTTCTTTTTCTCTATTTCATTTATTTCTGCTCTGACCTTTTTGACTTCTTTCCTTCTGCTAATTTTGGCCTTTGTCTGTCCTTCCATATCTAATTGTTTTAAGTGTAAGGTTAGGCTGTTTATTTGAGCTTTTTCTTCTTCCTTGAGGTAAGATGTTATTGCTATAAATGTTCTTCTCAGAACTGCTTTGTTGTGTCCTATAGGTTTTGAGTTGTTTTTTAAAGACCTAAATATAAGGACACATACTATAAAACTCCTAGAGGAAAACACAGGCAGAATGCTCTTTGACATAAATCACAGCAACATCTCGTTTGATATACACCTCTTAGAATAATGATGATAAAGACATAAATAAACCAGTGGGACTTAGTTAAACTCAAAAACTTTTGCACATCAAAAGAAACCATTGAAAAAAAATGAAAAAAAACCCAGAAAATGGGAGAAAATCTTTGCAAACAATGCAACAGATAAGGGCCTAATCTCCAAAATATGCAAACAACTCATGCAACTCAACAACAACAACAACAAACAACCCAATTGAAAAATAGATGGGACCTAAATAGACATTTCTACAAAGAAGACATACGGATGGCCAACAGGCATATGAAAAAATGCTCAACATCACTAATTATTAGAGAAATGAAAATCAAAACTGCAATGAGGTACCACCTCACCCCTGTCAGAATGGCCATCATTAACAAGTCAACAAATAACAAATGCTGGAGAGGGTGGAGCGAAAAAGGTACCCTCCTTCACTGCTGGTGGGACTGTAAATTAGTACAACCACTATGGAAAATGGTATGGAGGTACCTCAGAAAACTAACTATAGAACTATCATATGACCCAGCAATCCCATTCTTATGATGATCCATCAATACCACTCCTGGGCCTAATCCAGACAAAACTTTCATTGAAAAAGATACATGAACCCCTATGTTCATCACAGTGCTATTTACAAGAGTCAAGACCTGGAAACAACCTAAATGTCTATAGACAGATGAATGGATTAAGAAGATGTGGTACCTATACACAATGGACTATCACTCAGCCTTAAAAAAAGAAAAAATGCCATTTGCAGCAACATGGATGGGACTAGATTCTCATACTAAGTAAGCCAGAAAGAAAAAGACAAATACCATATGATATCATTTATTTGTGGAACCTAAAATGTGGAGCAGATGATCCTATCTAAAAAAAACAGAAACAAACCATGGCCAAGAAGAGTAGACTTGAGGCTCCCAGGGTGGGTAAGTGGGAAGGGAGGGATTGGGATGGACAGGCATTTGGGGGTTTTTTGGATGCAAACTGTTATATTTGGAATGGATGGGCACTGGGGCCCTACTGTACAGCACAGGGAAATGTGTGCGATTGGGTCACTTTGCTGTACAACAGAACATGAAGAAACACTGTACATCAACTATACTTTAATTTAAAAAAATTCTGCATACATTTTCCTCTGATTTGTTACCTCATAAGAGAGAAATTTCTACAGAAAAAAATAGAAAAATAACTCATTTTTCACATATAAAATACTAGTAGACTGGAAAATATAATGAGTTTTAATGAAAGTAAATTAAATCTTTGTGGCTTGAGTGAAGAACTGATGAAGAACAAACTTAGATTTTACTTTTATAAAGAATCCAATGTTGAAAAACAAGTACTCTCTCCCAACTATTTTTGGAAGAAACAAAAATAACTTATATTGTCGACACTGAAAGGAGAGAGAGCTATAAATGCACTACTAAAGAGCAAATGGAAAAGTCTTTCACCATTTTGGAGGCTGAAATTTGAATCTGAGCATGTTTAAATGATTTGGCCCAATTGCATAGAGATAGTTTACGGATGCAAGTTTAAAGTCAGGAATTTTGTTACCCCTGAATTTTGGTAATTTTGATGATTGTGTTAAAATACACATATACTCTAATGAATTGAAAGTTTTTTTGGTGGAGATACACACACACACACACACACACACACATACACACAGTCACATGTAGCTACTGAAACTTGAAATTTGGCTAGTCTTAATTGTTAAAATGATAATATTTTAATATATTTAAGTAAAATGCAATATGCAAATAGTTTTCTCATTCCTTCTTACTTTTTTACTTGGTTCAAGCAATTTGAAAACTACGTATGTTGTTTGTATTATATTTCAATCAGACAGTGTTGCTCTAGAGTATCAAGCTTGATGATTATCTATAAAACACAAGTAACTATTACTCTAAAACCTAAATATCTAAACAAGATCAGATTCTTTGTGGAAGATATTATTTCTTCAGTTTAACCATACTTAAGCTCATAAGATTAAACTACTAGAATTTTTGTAAGTGGAAATAAGGAACAAGATCTTAGAACTGAAAAACCACAAAATGATAGAATTTGCCATGTTTGGAAATATATATTTTAACAGTTCAAACAAGATTATTAATTTTTGTTTGGATGATTTTCCTAGGTACACATTCACTGGAATCTATACCTTTGAGTCACTTATAAAAATCTTGGCAAGAGGGTTTTGCTTAGATGATTTTACATTCCTTCGTGATCCATGGAACTGGCTGGATTTCAGTGTCATTGTGATGGCGTGAGTATTTCTGAAAACATGTTAAGCTCAAAGGAATGAAAACAGTTGCAGTATAAACCAGGTAGTTGTGACATATTTTAAATGTATAGTTGTTTATTAGTCAAATTAACCATATGCTTCATACAGTTTTAGGCTACATATTAGAATACATATTGTGAGGTAAATATATGTTGTAAATAAGCAATAAATTGAATTACTTTCATGTCATATAGTCTTCTACCTCATCAAAATAAAGTTATTCATTGACTACAATTTAATACCAACTGTACTTTGTATGCTTTTGCAAACAAACTTGTTGTATTAGTGATAACTACACTGAGATAAGCAACAAAATTTTATTCCTTAAAGGCAGCTTTTAGCATATGGCACCTTAAAATCTATAGCAATTCCATAAAACCCAAGGGGCTCTGTGTGCCAAACCAACCCACCTTTCATTCTTTATTTAGTATAAACTTTGCCAAAACTATCAGTAACTCTGATTTAATTCTACAGGTATGTAACAGAATTTGTAAGCCTAGGCAATGTTTCAGCCCTTCGAACTTTCAGAGTCTTGAGAGCTCTTAAAACTATTTCTGTAATTCCAGGTAAGAAGAAACTGGAGTAAGATGGTAGGCCCCTTATATACCCAACTTTCCTTTTGTGTTATTGTGTTTGTGTGTGAACTCCCTATTACAGATATGTGACAGAATTTGTGGACCTGGGCAATGTTTCAGCATTGAGAACATTCAGAGTTCTCCGAGCATTGAAAACAATTTCAGTCATTCCAGGTGAGAGCTAGGTTAAACACGGAGGCTGATTTTCAATACATTTTAATAATACTGAGGTTGAACCTACACTTAAAACATTAGCCTTGTTGCTAATTATTTTTGTTTGTCATCTTCAAGAATGCCAAATGAAATTACATGCTTATTTAAAAAGTCAGCCTTTGAGTTTAACAGAGAATTGCATGAGGTGTTTATCAAAAATACTAGTTTTGCTCTTTCTCACCCACTTTTTTTTGCATTTATGATATAATGTTTTCCCTTTTACATTCTAAAAAAAGCTTTGCAACCACAGCTTTACTAACTGATTTATATTTTACCATTTACTGCAGCTCCATTTTGAAAATGGATCTCCTCTTACAAAGGAGAAAAGATTATTATTGAACAGCATGTATATGGCATGGAATTTTTTATTATTTTAAAATTCTTTTCTCCTCTAAATCATTGCTGCTTGGAGGCTAGTATCTAAAAATGGTTGGAAAGAAACAGCCTCATGAAACACAAAATCTGAAGTGAAAAATAATTGCAAGTTTATCTTTACATGTTTGTCTCAGCATATTAAACCACACATAAAAATACTTCCTGCCTAGATATTTACACTTTTATTTCGAACCTCCAGAAAGCACACTGTTCATAAATAAAATCTGCTTTTCATCCATTTCCCAAACCATCTGGCTGTCCATAAAGCTTTGGTGTCTAAACAGCCAAGCAGTTTTGTGAGGAAAAAGAATGTGTGTGACTCTTAAGAAGACATCGCAGCCTGTGTCACTCTTCATCAGCTGACTTATCTTTCTCTCTCTTTCCTCAGGTTTAAAGACCATTGTGGGGGCCCTGATCCAGTCTGTGAAGAAGCTCTCTGATGTCATGATCTTGACTGTATTCTGCCTGAGTGTGTTTGCTCTAATTGGTCTGCAGCTGTTCATGGGCAACCTGCGGAATAAATGCTTGCAATGGCCCCCAAGCGATTCTGCTTTTGAAACCAACACCACCTCCTTTTTTAATGGCACAATGAATTCAAACGGGACATTTGTTAATGTAACAATGAGCACATTTAACTGGAAGGACTACATTGAAGATGACAGTAAGAAATATTGCTCCATCATTAATCTTCACGTTGCTGAATGAGTTTTCAGCCATAAATACTTGAGGCTGTGGGCTTGGAGCCATATTTGTAAATTACTTTATTGGTATCCATTTTGGAAATAACTGAGATAGAAAAATTCTCATTTGTTCCTAATATCAATAGGATTGATACGAAATAGTTTATTCTTTATATTAACAGGTCACTTTTATGTTTTGGATGGACAAAAAGACCCTTTACTCTGTGGAAATGGCTCAGATGCAGGGTAAGGAACACCTTTTTTTTAAGATGTAGAACACTTTGGGAAAAAAGGTAAATAAGAAAAAATAAACACGGGTGGCTTTACATGTGTATAACAGAGTTCTGTTACCTACCTAGGAAGTACCTTCTGTGTCTTCTTGGATTGGTATAGATTCTAAACTCACAGCCATTAAAATCATCCCTTTGGGTGAAGACCTTTTCACTAGAATTCCACAATTAAGATGTGCTTAAATTACTGCTTCAAGTGTGAAGGCCCATGGTCTATCAGCCCAGAGCCTGTCTTGTGTGTAAACTCATCAGAGTTATTTAAGAATTACAGGGAAGGAAGAATAAGATGGGTAGTGTGAGGATGTGCTGATGGGATGAATTCTGCTGTGGCTGGAAAAAAATCCAGACTGTAACATGGTCTTTAGGGTGCAAACCCAGTTGGGAAACTGCTTTGAGTGATTAAGGTATTCTTGAAATAGCATGAAACTCTGTGTGCAAGGGAGCTATGTGGTAGGTGTATGGTAAAGGAATGTTTTGAGTCTGAGTCTGCATATTTTACAGTTCTTTTTTTTTTTTTTGTCTTTTTGCTATTTCTTTGGGCCACTCCCGCGGCATATGGAGGTTCCCAGGCTAGGGGTCAAATCGGAGCTGTAGCCACCGGCCTACGCCAGAGCCACAGCAACGCGGGATCCAAGCCGCGTCTGCAACCTACACTACAGCTCAGGGCAATGCCGGATCGTTAACCCACTGAGCAAGGGCAGGGACCGAACCCGCAACCTCATGGTTCCTAGTCGGATTCGTTAACCACTGTGCCACGACGGGAACTCCTATTTTACAGTTCTTTTTTGCCACATTCTACAATAGGAGATGTTGTGATATCTTAGACATCTTGATAGTCTCTCATACGTAACATATTTTTCCAAGAGTATCATAAATAAATTTTAAGTCAGGGTAAAGAGGTGATTTTTTTAGAAGCCAAAGGATATCAACAGTAAGTGACTCTTAGACCCCAGAACTTAGAACATATTTTGAGTCATCCCAGAAAGTGGGAAAGTGGTGTGGTCATAAAGATATAAGAAAGTTACTGAAACCATACACAAGTCACAGAGATGGACTCTGGGGAAATGTTTTTCCTGAAAGTTTTCCCAAACTTTGTTAGGAGAGTATAGTGAATAAGAGGACAGGTTCTACAGTTCATATATTGTGGGATCAAATCCTAACTCCACCATTTACAACCTTTTTGACCTTGAAAGTGTGTCCAAAGCACTCTGCATTTGAGTTTATTTATTTCTAAAATTAAGAGAGCAATGTCTCTCCCTTGGGGTTGTTATGGTGATTAATTACTTAATATATATAAAGCACCTGGTCCATCATAAATATTTATTGCATGTTAGCTATTGTTTTTATTATGATGGTTAATGTAAAAGCCTAGACAAAATTTTGAATTAGGCTGGTTAATGCATGCTTTACTTTAGCCCTATCAAACCATAATAATCACCTCCTTTTATTGAGTACCTATTATGGGTACATGGCATACCTATCAGATGACTAAAATAAAATTTAACAAAACTAAGAATACTAATCTCTATTAAAGATGAAGAACAAGAGGAATTTTCGTTAATTGATAGCTGTAATGCAAAATAGTACAGCAATATAACTCAGCAGTTTCTTGACAAAATAAACACAGTCTTACCATACAATTCAGCAACTGCCCTACTAGATATTTAGCCAATTAATCTGAAAATACATGTCCACACAAAAACTTCATGCAAATATTTATTTATAGCAGCTGTATTCATAATGACAATAAACTGGAAGCAATCAAGATGTCCGTCAAGAGGTGACTAGATAGGAGTTCCTGTTGTGGCTCAGTGGTTAACAAACCCGACTAGCATCCATGAGGACGCGGGCAATCCCTGGCCTTACTGAGTGGGTTAAGGATCCTGCATTGCCATGAACAGTGGTGTAGGTCACAGACGCAGCTCAGATCTCGAGTTGCTGTGACTGTGGTGTAGACTGGCAGCTATAGCTCCCATTCAATCCCTAGCCTGGGAACCTCCATATGCCATGGGTGCAGTGCTAAAAAGACATAATAGACAAAAAAAAAAGAGGTGAATAGATAAACAAATTGTTATATACTCATACAATGAAATATTACAGAATAATAAAAATGAGCTATCAAACCATTAAAACATTGATGAATCTTAAATTCACATTAATTAGTGAAAAAAAAGCCAATCTGAAAAAGCTACATTCTGTATAATTTCAATTACATGACATTCTGAAAAAGATAAACAACAAATATGATAGATCAGTGTTTTCCAGGGGTTCATAGGGCTTGGCTGGATGATTCACAGGTTTGTTTTTTTTTTTTTTCTTAAGGGTGGAGAAATTACTCTGTATGATTCTGAAATGGTTAGACATTAAGCATTGGTCAAATTCACAGAACTTTACAGCACAAAGACTGAACAGTATATGCAAAAAAAATTTTAAACATGTGTGAGGTTGGAGGATCCCAGGTTGAAATACAGACTGGGACAAAGATTTATAAATATATCTGAAATGTATAAAATAACCTCACTGAAGGTGGGGAATAGGTGTTAATCTAAGTAACTTTGGAAATGAGTGGAGCCCATAAGACTAAAAGCAAAAGGAACTGTACTCCATTTGATAAAGTTGTTTACTAGGACGATATGAATTAACAATCCTGAAACAATTATGCATGTATACTGGTACCGAACAATTAAGTATACACATAGCAAATGACAGAAGCCACATTTCTCACTTTTGGAGTGAGGAGCTACAGATAAGCAAAAGGAGGAGTCTGGAATGATCCTGTAGTAATTAAATAAAGTTGGAGAAATAAAGGTGACCTCATGTTTAGCTTAATCTAGGTGGCTACATATAGAAATATATATGTGGTATTAGAAACCAGGATCTAGGTTCTGTGTTTATTGCCAAGGCAGTATAATTGCTTCTAGACCTTCAGCTGAGAGAGTGAGGAGATATATGTGTATACACAAACATATCACACATTTTTTTTTTTTGGCTTTTGGCTTTTGTCTTTTTAGGGCTGCACCCGCGGTATATGGAGGGTCCCAGGCTACGGGTCTAATAGGAGCTACAGCTGCCAGCTTACACCACAGCTCCGGGCATTGCCAGATCCTTAACCCACTGAGTGAGGCCAGGGATCGAACCTGCAACCTCATGATTCCTAGTCAGATTCGTTTCTGTTGCACCACAGCGGGAACTCCACATTTTTCTTGATTTCTAATACCACTCTTCAATAAAAGAACAAAGGCTCCTTGGAGAAATGGCTGATTCTAGGACTGTGGCAGGAAATATAAAAGATGAGCCTGGGAGTTCCCACTGTGGTTCAGCAGGTTCAGAATCAAACCAGTATCCATGAAGATATGGGTTCGATCCCTGACCTTGCTTAGTGGATTAAGGATCCAGCATTGCTGCAAGCTGTGGCATAGCTTGCTGGTGTGGTTCCGATCTGGCATTGTTGTGGCTGTGGCATAGACTGGCAGCTGTAGCACCAATTTGACCCCTAGCCCAGGAACTTCCATATGCCACACTTGCAGCCATAAAAAAAAAAAAAAAAAGATGAACCTGGAGCATCTTGTAGTGCCAGAATGTAAGACAGTGCTGAATGTAAGAAAGTGGTGAAAAACAAACAAAAGCAAAACACACAGTTGCCATGGGGTGAGATACAAGAGTCAACCGAAAAAGCTCCCAATGGCCAAAACTGGAACAATTTAAGCAAAAAAAAAAAAAAAAATCACAGTAATTATATTTATAACCTATAAATATAATTGTATTATAATTCAAAGTATAAAATGAATATCCATGAGTATGCACTCATATAAATAACTGATTGAATAAATATATAAATAAACGAGAGAAAACAGATAAATCTCACACAGAAGAATTCCAAATAACTTATGTACGTACTGTATCCTTAAGAAGACAGATCATATTCCAAGCTCCTTATGTGTAGGTTGCACATAGTGACTTTATTTCAAAAAATGCAGTATGGAAAAAAGAAGGAATAAGAGTAAATTTAGATTGGAGAAAACTGACAAACCCTATCTCAAGTCAGATGATGAAAATTAGCATCAACAATGCTACGTTATATTGAGAGCACATACCCTTGATATGATGTTAGGATAATAATACTTTATGTCTGTGGTCTTCCTCCCCCAAATCCATAACCTAAGTATCTAATCATGAGAAAAACATCAGACATATCCCAAACGAAGGACATTCTTCAAAAACCTGACCAGTACTCCTCAAAAGTGTCAAGATAGTTAAAAACAAGGAAGTCTGATGACTGTCACAGCCAAGAGGAACCTAAAGAGACACATTGACTAAATATAATGTGGTGTCTTGGATGGGCTCTTAGAACATAAAAAGATATTTGGGGAAAACTGAGGAAATATGAATAAACTATGGACTTTGGTTAATAATAACATCAATATTGATTGAAATGTACCGTACCAACTTAAGATGTTAATAATATGGGAAACTGCACAAGAGATATATGGAAAGTCTTTGTACTCCCTTTGCAATTGTTCTGCAAATCTAAAATTGTTCTAAAATGTAAGTTTATTTTAGAAAGTTTTACAGAGTGACTTACAAAGTAACTCAAGTGGTTCCCTACCCTTTGGCTGTTTTCTGGTTTTTCATTTTTAATCACTGATTCTTGCTACTTTGAAACAAGAGATATATTGACAGTGTCAGAGGTGTGTGGTTGCTGCCATTCTGCCATTCTAAATGTCTATAAACTTTGCATCTAAGTTTTCTATTGACTCTCCTAATAAATTTCATCTGATAACAATTTCACTATGAGCAATCACCTAAAGTATTCTGGAAAAGAAGGCAAGAAAATTCATCACAGAGAGCAACTCTGGGTTTTGACAATGTCTATATATCAACATGGGTTGAAATAGATATAATTGTTATGCTGACTCCAGCTCTATTTCTCTCTTGCAGCCAGTGCCCGGAAGGATACATCTGTGTGAAGGCTGGTCGAAATCCTAACTATGGCTACACAAGCTTTGACACTTTTAGCTGGGCTTTCTTGTCTCTATTTCGACTCATGACTCAAGACTACTGGGAAAACCTTTATCAGCTGGTATGTGTCTTAGTTCCTTTTCGCTGCTATAATAAAATGTCACAAACTAGGTAGCTTCTAAATAACAGAAATGTACTGCTCACGTTTTTGGAAGCTGGGGAGTCCAAGATCAAGACACCAGCATACTGCATTCTGACAAGAGCCCTCTTCTTGATTCATAAGCTTACACCTTCTTGCTGTGTCATCACCTGGAGGAAGAGCTTAGGGATCTCTCTGAAGGCTCTTTTTATTAGGCACTAATCCCATTCATGAGGGCTCTACTCTCATGACCTAAGCAACTTCCAGAGGCCAGACCTTCAAATACCTTCACATTGGGCATTGGATTTTGGGAGGACACAATCATTTAGAGCACATGAGCAAGGTTCAAATTTATATGGGGAATTAAAATTTATGAACATACATGAAATGACAAATATGGATTTTTTTTATAATACTCTAGAATATAGAGAAGGGCCCAGAATAAAGCAGTTGTGCCTGGGAACCCAGTTGTTCATTCAGTCAGTACAAGCATACTGAGATACTTCAATGAAAAGCATTCAGCTAGGGACTATGGAGGGTGCAAAGAATGTTTATAACTTTGAATTTATAATGTAGTTGTGGATCTAACAAGACCATGTTAAAAGATTTTAAAACTCAATTATATAAAAATTTCAGAATTGGAGCTAGAAAAGGAAGGAAGAAAGGTGTTATCTCTAGATTATGTGGAGAGATGTATGGAGAATAGGAACTCCATTGAAAGGAATTAAAGACAGTGCTCTCTCTTGTGATATTGCCCTGCATTACAGACTCTAAGAAAAGCATTTTAGTAGTGCTCAAATATATATCTAATATATACCAATTTGAAATGTGTATGCTTACATCAAATGACACAACAATCGAGCCTCAAATAATTTAATTATTTGTGTGTCTGTCTGTGTGTGTTTGTGCACACACACATGTGCATTTTAACACCAAAAAAAATATATATATATTGTGGTCTAAATACACTGAGTCCTAAAAAGCATTTGCCTTCCTAAAAAGCATTTGCCTTCTATCTAATGATAGTAGTCAAATCTTTACTTGGGAATGTTTTATAAAATATATTGAAATTATCCTTTTTTTCCCCCAGACATTACGTGCTGCTGGAAAAACGTACATGATATTTTTTGTCCTGGTGATTTTCTTGGGTTCTTTTTATTTGGTGAATTTGATCTTGGCTGTGGTGGCCATGGCCTATGAGGAACAGAATCAGGCCACCTTAGAAGAGGCAGAACAGAAAGAAGCTGAATTTCAGCAAATGCTTGAACAGATTAAAAAGCAACAGGAAGAAGCTCAGGTACTAAGTGATAATAAGCAAAACTGCTTTGTTATTATTGCTATTGTTGCTGTTACTATTATTTTTAAGTAGGAATACTGTTGTACTTGTCAGATTTGTTTCTGCTGAGCCATGACAGGATCTCCAGATTCCAAATTTAAATTCTCATTAATACTAAAGGATGTTTGGGCTAGGGGCATAGTAAATGGGGCATTCATGTCTTGAAGAGAGAGAATAGTATTTGACTAAAAGGAAAAAAAAAACAAAACATGAATCGAAAGGTGAAAGTCATGGGAAGACAAAAGCAAAATCCAGTTCATGTCAGTGAGAATCATAGTTCCTCTACATCTTCACCAACACTTGCTATGGTCTTTTTCTTTTTCTTTTTTTTTTGTCTTTTTGTCTTTTTGTTGTTGTTGTTGTTGCTATTTCTTGGGCCGCTCCTGCGGCATATGGAGGTTCCCAGGCTAGGGGTCGAATCGGAGCTGTAGCCACCGGCCTACGCCAGAGCCACAGCAACGCGGGATCCGAGCCGCGTCTGCAACCTACACCACAGCTCTCGGCAACGCCGGATCGTTAACCCACTGAGCAAGGGCAGGGACCGAACCTGCAACCTCATGGTTCCTAGTCGGATTCGTTAACCACTGCGCCACGACGGGAACTCCTGTCTTTTTCTTTTAGTAAAAAAATAATATATTTACTTTGCTGGACACTTGGAAAAACTATCATAGTGCAAAACAAAACAAAACAAAACTTAATCTTCATCCTACCCCCAAAGGATTTTTGACAAATGCATTTGATAAACATATTTATAGTCTTTTTCTACATGTGATTATCTTTTTAAGTAAGAAGAAATTAGCTTTGAACTCTAGCTACCACTTTGAAGCTTTGGTGACCCAGTATTATTATAAAATAATACATCAAGACCATTTTCCCCATATCTATATGGTTAATCATTAACCATGTGATCTTGGGTAAACCAATCCAGCAATTCCATATTCTTTACTCAAAAATTGGCACACTAATACTTAGCTCATTGCACTGCTGTAAGGCAGTAGTTAGTAAACTTTGCTGCACATTAAAATTGCCTGGTGAGTTTTTTAATACCCCAAACTGCAGAATGTCTAGGGATGAGAGCTAGGCATTGAGAATCTTTAATTTTTTTAAATTTATTTTATTTTTAAAATTAAAGTACAGTTGATTTACAGTGTTGTGTCAATTTCTGCTGTACAGCATAGTGACTGAGTCACATACATAGGGGTGTGTGTGTGTGCATGTGTGTGTATACACACATTCTTTTTCTCATACTATCTTCCATCATGTTCTATCTTATGGAATTATATATGGTTCCCTGTGCTGTACAGTAGGACCTCATTGCTTATGGTATGGTCAGTCTTATTAGCCATACTACATTGCTGTCTTCTTTGCATTTTCTTAATGATTAATGAAGATAAGCATCCTCTCATGTTATTTTCCATCTATATGGATTCTCTTAAGTCAGTTGCCGATTTTTTTAGCTAGATTGTTTTCTTATTATGATGTTTTCAATAGTTTTATATATAAAGGAAATAAGTCCTTTAGTCCTTCATGAAACATATGCTTTGCAAATATTTTCTCCTGGTCTGTAACTTGTCTTTTCATTCTCCTAACTATATCTTTTAAGGTAAAAACTTTTAATTTTGATTAAGTACAGCATAGCAAGCTTTTATTGTCTGTTTGATCATGCTTTTGATGTTGCATCTAAGAAATTTTGCCAAATCAACATCACAAGTATTTTCTCCTAATTTTTCTTCTGGAAGTTTTAGAGTTTTATGCTTTATATTTAGGTCAATGACCCATTTTAAGTTAATTTTTGTGTAAGTGGTGTGATTTATGTTAGGACTTTCTTCACATAAGGATATCTGATTATTCCAACACTATTTGTTGAACAAAAATTTTTTTTCTCCACTAAATAGCCTTTGAACCTTTGTTAAAAATAAGTTGTCCATATGTTAGTGAGTCTATTTCTGGATTCTATTCTGTTCAATTGATTTTGTTTCCCTTTACACAAATACCATACTCTCTTAGTTACTGCAGCTGCTTAATAAGTCTTGAAATCAGAGAGTGGTAGCTCTCCAACTGTTTTTCTTTTTCAAGGCTGTTTTGACTATTACATATATATTATATATTATATTATATAATATGTATTACATATATTATATATATTACATATATATTACATAATATATATGTATTAATATATATATTACATAATATATAATATATTACATAATATATATTACATTATATAATATATATTACATATTATATATATTACATATATATTACATATATATTACATATATATTACATATATATTACATATATATATAGCTTAATATGAGTTTTAGAATCAGCTTGTCAACTTCTGTTTGGATAGTTTCCATTGCTATGTCTTCAAGTATATCATTTTTTTTTGCTACAACATCTAATCGGCCATTAATCCCACTAGGTGTATTTTTCATCTCATACATTATAGCTTTCATCTCTAAAAGCTTGATCTCTTTTATGCCTCCCACATAACTAACATTTTGAACTTACACAATACAGTTATAATAACTGTGTAAAGTCCCAAAATCCTTGTCTGCTAATTCTAACATCTGTGTCAGATATTGGTCAATTTTAATAATTTTTCCTCATTATTGGTCATATATTCCTGACTTTTTTTTTTTTTTTTGCATTTCTGACATTTTTCTATTAAATTCCAGACACTTGTAACTTTACCTTTCAGAGTGCTGGATATTTTTGCATTCCTGTAAAAATTCTTGATCCTATTTTGGAAACATAGTTACATTACTTACAAACAGTTTGATCCTTTTCCATCTTCAAACCTTTGAAGATTTGTTAGGTAGAACTAGAGCAGCATTCTGTCTAAGGCTAATTATTCCATACTACTAAGTAAGGATCCCTCTGAAAACTCGACCCCAACGCCCCGTTCATTCAGTGTCTTCAAAACCACTTTTACATGTATAGAGTCTGTTTTACTGATTGCTTTAGGAGGAAAGCAAATCTGATCTGTTATTATATCTTAACCGGAAGCAAAAGCCCAAATAACTTTTGTGCACAGTGATTTTTTTTCAAATGGATGTTTTCAAATATTTGAAGTATTGTTTCAATGACAGTATATCCTTACAATCTGTATGTTGAAAATTTAAGTTTTTAATAAGTCTGAGTTACTTTAAAGATATAGCATTTAGTCTTTTTATTGAGACTTTTTTTGTTCTTTTTTTTTTTTTGGTGACTCATATTTGTCAATGAATTGCTTAACTAGTTACCCAGCCCAACCACATACTTAATATTTGCTCATTCTGCTGGTTCTGCTATTTACATCTTACCACTGGATACAGAGCAGTATCATGGTTATAGCTTATTGATTTTATAAGAAAAGCTATAAACAAATTTGGTGATACTTGAAAATCTTATAAAATACACCTCATGCCTGCCAGAAATTTCTACTATATTTCAAGTATTTAAGAGTTTATTCAAGATTACTACAAATAAAGCACATTTTTAAGATAATGAAATAAGATAGCTATTTACATAGAAAAGGATCTCTTCATTTCAAAGCTTAAAATAAATGTTATAGGAAACATATATACACACACATACATATATACAGATAGATTGTACACAGTTGCAGTTTAAAGCACTAGATTATCCTATCATCATTTATAAAAACAAAGTAATGCACTTGAAAATACTAAGCAGACAACACAATACAGGAGTAATAATGTATTCTTAAATCTACTTTAGGGTAAAATATGGCCTCAGTTAAAAGAGTATAATCTTAAATTCAGCAGAAGTGCACTATGTCTAACAAGTTTAAAGAACCTAATTATATCTTAATTAGGTCAGCTAAAAAAATGTCAGTGCTTTGCACTTAAAACTCAGTTGTTGGATTTCAGTGATCAAATCATGATTGACTCAACTTTAGCTTCACACATATGAAAATTTAAATAGACTCAGGGTGACTTATCCCACTGTGTTTTCATATTGACTGGGATGGCACAGTACTAAGTTAATTTTACTTCCTTATTGACAAGGAGGTTAACAACGGCCATTATATAGCCAATGCTGAAGGACAGGAGGGAATTGGAGGCAGAGAGGGAAGGGACTACCACCCAAGATATCACTAGTGCTTCAGTGTAATGTGAGTCTTGCTCAAACCACCTGTGACTCTTCAAAAGCTACTATCTAACTAATGACTTCATGAAGCCTTCCATATTTCCATTTTTATTTAATATTTCTTGAGGCACCTCCTGGTGCTAGTCACTGATTAGACATGAAAAAAAATGTCATATTCAGTTCACTGGACTCAAAAACCAAGTACAACTTTAAAAGACAAAGAAAGAAAACCCAACAAAAAATAAACGCTTGTCCAATTATCATCAAAATTGTTTGGCATTTAATTATGATCTTTAAATGTCTAGTAGTGACCAGCACAGCATATTCTATAGCAGTGTATATTGGTCTCATAGTAAAAACTTAAGATTTGGGACAAAATTAGAAACAGTGGCTTTTAAAAAGATCCAATATAATTAGGGGTAGAATTGTAATAAGTATAGTTAATGTCTTTTAGTTTTAAAATGGGATTCTAAAACTGGAATTTATGTTTACTATGAAGTCTAATCACATGTAGTCATGTGGTTTTATTTTTTTAAGGATACACAAATACAGTAAGTTATAGAACCTACTTTGAAGCACACAGAAATGTTAAAAGAAAAAGTTATTCCCTGTGAAAATACTAGGCACATATTTGTTATTTTTTTACAAGAGGAATTGAGCAATCCCATTGTGAAAGTAACTCTATTAGTCTAAGTAAACAGGCACTGGCCATGTCACAAAGCTGGGTATAAACAGGTACACATACATGGGAGGTGACAGGAAACATCTGCCTTTGAGGGAACTGGCAAATCACTGGAAGTGGAACAAGTGACAGATTTAAGTTGACGAGTGACACAGAAAATGTGTTGTGTCGGGAGGTTACAGTTATGCCTTACAAATCTGTTTTGGTTTTAAGTTATTTGAATTGTTACCCAGAAAAGGTAGGGAAATCATGTCTTATGCAAAACAAATTCCGGAAGTGATTTAAATGAATGTGAGTTTCAGAATTATGTCAAGGGAACATTACCACCACTTCCACTTCCTTTGTTCGTAATCACAAACAAGTCAATAAATATTAGCATTGTGTACAGTGTGTTTCTACCTATACAAAGTGGAAAGATGAATTAAGGATTTATTTGGATAAACAGGACTAAATATACATTCATTCTCTCATGGAGTGCTGTATATTATGTATCTCCTATGTATCAAGCACTAGGCAACTCTATTTAATTTGCTACAGATTAGTACTTCATTTGTCCACTTTATACAGTTATATTATTAAAGTTACTTAATATTTATAAAGAGCCCTTACTATTTCTCATCTTTCATTACTGATGATATTAAAAATGATACTGACGATCAAGAATTCAAAAAAATCTGGATATCTGATTATTGCAATTCAATAAGTATCTAAATTCTAAATTAATGTTTTATTTAAATGTTAGGCATTGTCTTATATTGTCTTAAATCTAGGTTTCCATAATGAATATAGTATTCAATATAAACAAATATCTGTTACATTTTATATGCTGTTTAGCCCAACGCATATATTTAGTACTATATGCGGTACTATATTTCCAGGGTCATGTCAATCCCAGAGAATTTGCATCACAGCACCTTTAGTTTGAAACCTTTTTAAAAGTTTTTAGTTGAGGTAAGATTCAGAAGCAGAAGCTACATAGGAGGGTTTGCTTCTCTTCAAGGAGGAAACATAAAACACAGAATGTTGTCAAATTAACTTATTAAATATGAGTTTTATCTTCTTTCCTAAAATGTTTCATTATACAGACCATTCTTACACATAGTTTTTAAATGAGATCTTGAAAAGTCAAGCCTAAGTATATCCTTGTTCTTCCCCTACTCTCATCCCAATGTCTAAGACAACTGACAGAATAGTGCATTTTTTTTACCTTTCTTTATTAAACATTTACTGTGCCTTTTTTTGGGTAAATGTTGGGTGATATACTAGCAATGTGCTCACAGACACACATGCACACACACATACAAATGGCAAAATTCCTATCTTGCTTATAGTATAGTGGAGAAGATAAAACAAAATGGTAGCTAAATTAGAGTTGTTTGTAATTAATAATAACATATGTAAAGAGTTGAACCAATATCCTCACAATGTAATCATTACCACTTCCATGATTATGTTTATAAATGGAATATACTTAATGAGAATTCAGCTTTGAGTTTCATATCCTCCTTAGTAATGATTGGGTCACTTCTAGTCTAAAACTAGGATTCATATAAATAAAATACAAAACATTTGGCATGCCATGTCTTACTTCAGAGCTGCTGTGTTTCTTTAGAAGGTACAGAAATTCAAAATGCTTAAGTATACTTAGGGCTGAAATATGGAAAGAAAATATTTGAAGAAGTACTCATAATCCCTTCAATGAATATTTCAAGTACTTATTGACTGATATGTTAATCATTTGTTATTATTTATATTTTTAAAATTAAAGTGCTATGCAATAAATTAATCATGCTAATCCCTGGGATTAATATGACCCCAGGAATGGGGACTGTAGACCTGAATGTGATTCAAATAAAGGAAGAGGATAAACTAGACAATACATTCCCACTACTTCCATCCAGAGATAAAAGAACAGAACTTTGTATGTTTTGAGTTCACAGGAAAAGAAAAAGTCTTTTGTCCTAGATTTAGAAGGAAAAAATACCACTTAGTTGTTCACTATCATAAGTGGGAGGAAAAAAGTTATGGATGGAACTGGAATAGTAATCAGACCAGCAACCACCACTAAAAGAACATTTGTTTTTATAAAGTGTAGAAAATATTTTTAAGACAGAAGTTGTTCCCTGAAATGAAGCTAATCTCAACAATTTTTTATAAAACTCTTTGGAAGATTTAGCAAACCAGACTTTTCTAGTCTTAATGCTCAAGTTAACACATTGCTTTATGCTATTTAAAATTGTGTCATTTATTAAGTAAACTCTCTTGTAGTAAAACGCAATGAATGAAATTAGCAGAAGACATATTTTTCACTATGGTTGATAGTCTTAAATGGCAACATTTCTGTCATAATCCATTGTTTTCAAAGTTGTATGTTTTAAATAGTGCCTGGTTTTGTTTAAACAGGCAGTTGCAGCAGCATCAGCTGCTTCAAGAGATTTCAGTGGAATAGGTGGGTTGGGAGAACTCCTGGAAAGTTCTTCAGAAGCATCAAAATTAAGCTCCAAAAGTGCTAAAGAATGGAGGAACCGAAGAAAGAAAAGAAGGCAGAGGGAACATCTTGAAGGAAACAACAGAGAGGGAAACAGGTTTCCCAAGTCTGAATCTGAGGACAGTGTCAAAAGAAGAAGCTTCCTTTTCTCCATGGATGGAAACCGACTGACTAGTGACAAGAAATTCTACTCCCCTCATCAGGTAGGGTTTTCTAAGGGCCCCAGTTTGTTTTGTCATTGCTGTATTTTGGTATATTTTTGTAATATCTGATTTAAGCAAGGGACAAGGAACTGACATTTAATATGATCATTTAAATTTATATAATAAATTATCATTAAAAGAGACATTAAATCATTAACATTAATTTAAGTAATTAGCTTTTTAAATATCGCACTATTTTGAGAATATGTTTTTTCTTAACCTGCTTTTCTTGAAGGTGGAGGGAGACAGTTTTGTAATTTCTTGTTTACCTCTTCCATTTTGAGACCTCAAATGGGCCCACCTTCTTTGTATATGGGTTTCTGCCTTTATTATCTGAGGTTGTCATTACAAGCTATGTAATTTTGAAAAGAAATGTCTCTGAATTTTGCTTTTAACTTCTGATATGAAAACTATACTGTCATGAGCTTCCATTATGCTGATATGGCATCATGACATATTAGAATGAAATTATGACCAAAATGCTCCTGAAAAGAACTAGATTAAAGACAGTCTATTTTTGCTCTGATTTAATGCCAAGTTCCCAGTTCTTCAGCATACTTTCAGGTCAAAGAGGAGAAATAATTTCAACTCTTGTAAGTTTTACCAGTTATATAATGACTAGTAAACAGTTATGAAACCTGTGATAACTACAGTTATAGCTTTGACCCATATTTGGTTTCATTAGAATTGCATGTGTCATGAATTATTAACTCCATAATTATAATAATCTGGGGCAGAATTATGACCTCAATGAAATACTTTGAGGGACATGGTATATAATTAAGTTAAAGCAAAAAAATAAAAAATAAAAAAAAACCTGTACACCATCCAAGGGGTATGATGTTCTTATCAAGAACAAACATTTTTGAAAAAAATGGAGTGATAAGCACAAAATTCAATATGGTGTTTAGCTCTTGGTTGAAAGAAAAAGGCATATGCTAGTTACCAATGGGTATTTATTTTATAATTTATATTGGATATGAAAATAGGAATGTTAAAGAAATAAACTCTAAGTGACTTACAACTTGAATTCTCATTTTATGACAAAATGGATACACACACAAATTTATAAGATAAAAACCATTTTCGTATAGATAATGCCAGTATCAAGAGATCCAACTATTATTTGCATAGTACAATTATAAAATATGATGTTAAATGAGTATAATGCATTTGGGATTAACTTGAAGTTTAATAGGGCAACTTAGTTTCTCAGACTAGATTTTTGGGCTTAAATTTCACTTAATATTTTAGCATTATTAAGACTATTAACAGAGTCATTAGAATTAGGAATATTTGACACTATATCATAATGATTGACGTCACAAAAGCTTATGTTCATATCTCAACTCCAAATTAATTCTGTGCCCTGTTCAAGCCACTTGTACTTTGTAAAATTTCTGTAAAATGGGGTAGTGGTGTCTCCCTTAAGGAGTTGTGGGCTCTTAAAGAGTTCTAATATTAAGCAATATATAGAAAACCTATGTGACAAATAATACAGCTCTTATTAAGTTAAAATGAGTGACTGAAGGAAACTAAAAACTTTTGAGTGGTTTCAGTTATTACAAATGTATATATGCATAGTAGTAATAATTACATGAACATACTTAGGTGTTTTTGAAAAAAGTACTATTTCCATCATTGTTTCATCATAATGCTCAAATAAAAGCTTGTGGATTAGTTCACTCAGCCAATCAACAAATATTTATTGATCACCTACTATAAGAAATAGTTCTAGAAAAAAATCTCAATGAACAAAATAATACAATTTACAGTCCACTTCAAGTTCAATACCTACATGCAGAATTGTGTCTTATACAACATTCTTCTATTTTCCCTTTTTCTTTTACTGAAAATTAAGAAAAAGAGTTCAGATTTACCATCTTGGAACAAGGCAAAAAAAAAAAAAAGATACCTAGAATTTATATTTTGGCATGCCTGAGGCAAAGTGGCCTTTCAGCCCTTAAAACATAAAAGCTTGTTTTTTGTGGAGAAAATGCTGCTACAGCTGTGGGTATTCCCTCCACTCTACTGCATCTTCTTGTGTGTTATTTTTGGTTTATTTTCTCTGAATACTATTTTTGCTATCTTCTTTTTCAGTCTCTGTTGCCTTGAAAGCTGTGCCCACACCCATTATTATACTTTCCAAAGAGTGAACAGAAATTTCAAATAAACCCAAGGATCTGCAATGCCTTTGAAAACACCCTAACATAAAAACATGCAAATTAAAGGCATGTACCAGATACATTACAGGTGTACACACATACCACATACTCCCAACCAATATTGTATAGCCATATTTTCAGTTTCCAAAGAAAGTAGCCTAACATAGGTATATTAAGATGATTACCATCCTAGGAATTAATGTAAGACAAAGTTAGCATTCCTCTGAGTGCAGGGTGAGGTCCATCGCATTAGAACCACCTGGAATGTATGCTGAATATTCAGATTCCAAAGTCCTACCCCTTCCTTACTGAATCCCAATTCCAAAACACAGATATCTAAAAATATACTCTAAGGTTTCAAAACATGAGTCTGAACATATCAATTTATATTGATAATTTAAACTGAGTGTGAGGAGATAAAAAACATTACCAATCTTTATTACTGAGGGCTGAAATAATATCTTCATGATGTCTAATTTATTGACCATTTTGATTACTGGAAAATCAGTCTAATTTCTGCCTGACAGTGAGTACACAAACCTGTTGTATCAACTGAGTGTCACATAGACACAATCTCAGGCAAGCCAAGCTGGGCAGCCAATCATTCTTGTGAATATTTCTTCCCAAATCCAAAATAACAGCACATTTCTCAATGAATAGTATCCTTCCAGAACACCACGGAGACAGAGGGCAAAAAGATTATTCTAGTGCTCTGCAGTCAGGGAAAAGCCAGAAAAGTAAAGCTAAAAATGGGGCCTAAGAAAATCAGCATGACCTAATTAGGCAGAAGGACCAAAAATAAATTTGAGGGAGTCTGACTTTCTCATGTTTTTTCCACTAAAATTATTTTCTTTGTTTTACATTGAAACCGGAAGGAAGAAAGGGAAGGTCCAGACATGTTTCCTCTGGCATATTGCTATATATGCATATGTATGTGTATGTATGTATCTAAGAGATAGAACAGGCTGTATGAGAAATGGGGTGGGGAGGAGGGGCAATAGAGAATGTCATTGTTAATGAGGAGCGGAGACAACAAAGATTCTGCAGATCAATAGAGATGTTTTTGAAAACTATCACCAAGGCTAGAATAAATACAGAATTATTTGGTGCTGCTGATTTAAAAGCCATTCAAGAAGTAAAAGAAAGGACTTCATACTAAATCCTCATTTTCTAGTACCAGAAACTGTTTACTTGATTTATTCATAAATGCCTATTGAATCGTCCAATTCCTTATAATAAAATTAAAGTGAGATTAGAAGGATAAACTGTCTTCTACATCACCCTTCTTGGTTAAGTCATGTATAAATGCCTTACTTTTTTAAGCTAGTGTTAAATTTTAAATAAGAATAGTAATTTATACAGCAGTTTCAGAATTCTGTGTTGTGATTGCTATGACATATATTCTCTCAAACAAGGTGAATCATTAGTAGCCATTTGGGAAACTGTTAGCAAATTTAGAAGACAACATCATAGGTAAGTTTTATGACTTTTATGTCCATGTGTATAGAGACAAGCAGGTCCACAGAAAAAGGAGTAATTTCCTTTTAGAACTCACAAGAAAAGAATGGAGATTTTGTCTTTAAACCATTATCCAGAAGTGAAATATGTGTACAAATATTTTAAATAAGCCAATAGTCTCACTGGAACCATGACTTATTTTCCAAGTTGCATGCCCTTTCAGATCACAGCATTCAGGACTGAAAGCTACCTACTAAAAATAATCACCTTTCCTCTCCAGCATCAGGTTCTGCTCTTAGAACATTATGATAACAAAATCCACCTCACAGTACTACAGTGAAGATTAAACGAAGTGGTCATACAGTTAGTAAATTGCATATCATGATTCTTAATCAGAGAAACACTTTTTCATACTTAAATTTGCTTCGTGGTCTTTAATGAAAGTATTAAAACATACATGTTCTCCATAAACTTGATTGCCTATGTTTAAGAGCAAGACTATTCTAACCCCAAAGCAAAAAGATTCTGCAATATTAAGACCTTTATTACACAGGTGTTTCCCCCAATCCCATTCTTTTCTTCCTTGCTCTCTTCTCAGTCTCTGTTAAGTATCCGTGGCTCCCTGTTTTCCCCACGACGCAACAGCAAAACAAGCATTTTCAGCTTCAGAGGTCGGGCAAAGGATGTCGGTTCTGAAAATGACTTTGCTGATGATGAACACAGTACATTTGAAGACAGCGAGAGCAGGAGAGACTCACTGTTTGTGCCGCACAGACACGGAGAGCGACGCAACAGTAACGTTAGTCAGGCCAGTATGTCATCCAGGATGGTGCCAGGGCTTCCAGCAAATGGGAAGATGCACAGCACTGTGGATTGCAATGGTGTGGTTTCCTTGGTGGGTGGACCGTCAGCTCTAACCTCACCTACTGGACAACTTCTGCCAGAGGTGATAATAGATAATAAATTAGCTATTACTGACATTATATGCCAATTTAAAATAATGAAGGCCTGGGCAGTTTAGCCTGTTACACCATCCCACTTCCCCAAAATGAAACTCCTTAAAAATTACACATGATTTATTAAATGGAAAATAGAATCTTTAGAACCAATTGAATTGTATGGGACCATTAATTTTTAAATGCTTTAGGTCAAAAGAGCCCCAGTTTTTAGAGTCTGGGGTGAAATTCGTATCTGCAAATTCAGTAGACTTACCAACACAAAATAATGGCACTTTGACAACCAAATTGCTATTAAAGATGTTTATTCACTCGGAATTGTATAATAATCTATTCATATTCTGGAAATTCCCTATACTTTAAATATTGTAATGACCAATATATTGATAATGAGCAGTTTTCATACAATCAACATAACAGTGACTCTAAAATGTTTTGATGTTTATTGAATGACTCTAAAACATTTTGATTTCTTCTCAGATGGCATACTGAAATGATTAAGGAAGTCTCAGGAAAGCACACACATTTCATTGTAC
Source organism: Phacochoerus africanus (assembly GCF_016906955.1). Lineage (NCBI taxonomy): Eukaryota > Metazoa > Chordata > Mammalia > Artiodactyla > Suidae > Phacochoerus > Phacochoerus africanus. The sequence continues at coordinate 137,238,170 of NC_062546.1, read as the reverse complement.
ATCTGTGTTTGTGCATGGAAAAAATTGGCCCATATATGTCAATATTTTCAATATAGCCTCAAAGAAAATAATTCGGCCTTAAGACTATATAACCCTATTGTTTTTGAGGAGGAAGATTATCTGATTATTAATCATTGAGATAAGTTAAAAATACTTGAATAATACTATAATGAAATGAAACTATATGACTTTAGAATGTTTGTGAAAAATTTCCCTGAAAATTCCAACAGGTAAATTGAAATATTTCTGCAACATAATTGCCCTATACAATTGCATCCAACCAAAAATTTTTTGTTTTAATCCTCTAGAGTATTACCTATGATTTTTTAAAAAGCCTTTATAATTTGATAATAAATTTAGTATTTTATTATTACTTGAAAATTGTAATTGAGAAAATTGCATGTAGCATGACTTTCCAAAGAAATGCGATATAGTGTTGTTTTATTCATTGAAAAGGGTGGTTTGAGCCATCAGTTTTTGGTTTGCAGGGCACCACCACTGAAACAGAAGTCAGAAAGAGAAGGCTAAGTTCTTACCAGATTTCAATGGAGATGCTAGAGGATTCCTCTGGAAGGCAAAGAGCCATGAGCATAGCCAGCATCCTGACTAACACAATGGAGGGTAAGAAAAAGGCCATGGGATAGGCAGATTCCTCTGATTATATACTTTGTGTAACTATTTATTCTTACTATAGAATTACCAAAGTCAGTAACCCAAGATTAGAACTATATAATATACCTAAGTAATTAATATATGGGATACATAATTATCACATTGATTATAAAAACTAATATTGTCCCTATTTCTTTTTGATTCTGGTTCTTATCTGCAGTGACATTTCATCACTTGACATATCATCACTGAGGATTTGTCTTTACAATATATTATCCCTAGGCAATTAGAGTAAACACCTCCCTTTTTAAGTTTTGGTATGTAGAAGCACAAGGAAACATTTCTTTCAAGCTTGAATCTGTTCTCCAGGCATGGAAGTGGTGATGGGTTGGGGAAGCATATGAATGAACTGGAGAAATCAAAACCTGTGCTCCACTTCAAAGAGACCCTAAAAAAAGATCTTTCAGAATTCCTGTCATGGCTCAGCGGAAAAAAATCTGACTAGTAATTATGAGGTTGAGAGTTCAATCCCTGGCCTTGCTTAGTCGGTTAAGGATCCAGCCTTGCCATGAACCACAGTGTAGGTATCAGACACGGCTTGGATCTGATGATGCTGTGGTGTAGGCCGGCGGCTATAGCTCCAATTTGACCCCTAGCCTGGGAACCTCCATATGCTGCAGGTGCAGCCCTGAAAAGAAAAAAAAAAAAAAAAAAGTTCGTCGATTTTGACACACAAGAATGGGCAGCAACTATTACTACCTTGTTTATTCATTAAATAAGTACCCACTTCTTCAAGTTTGGAGGAATATTACACTAGTACTACAATTTTATAAACCAATTATAAGTCATATGTAGTTCTTTAAAAAATTTCAATTATATTGTGTATCTTATCCCATTGGTGTATTGGGTATCCAAATAGGTATATAATAATTCTTTTTTAACAGACTTTACCCATTAAGTTACTAGTATCTTTTCATATACTAGGCTATATAATTCAGAAAAATACAAGTAAATATGAATAATGGAACTAGACTTGGGTCTGAATCTATACTAAAAGGACATACTACATTTTCATTTTATACAAGATCAATGCTGATCTTGTATTAATATGTATGATTAATATGTATTGGAGAGGAAAGAATAGGTCAGACATATTAATAAGAATTATAGTTTTAAACAGTGTTCATAGAAAGTCTTTCAAAAGAAACAATTGTTTGATACACAATAATTCTGTAAATCTTACTTTAAAATTCTGTTTTGATTAAGAAAATGTAGCAATTTAATGACCCATAACCTAGTTAGTAGGTAATGAAGTTAATTTGAGGTGAAATACTAAATTTGGTATTCTCTGTTTAATTAAAGGAGAAAGTCTATTAACTTGGCATTTTTAATGAGCATTTTTGAAAATATTTAATGGAATTGTCTTTGCAAGTCTGTTAAACTAATATGAACTTCCGTCCCAAAGCAGAAGCATAAATTTCATTAAATAATGTATAATCTGCAACAACAATCATTTGTTTTTATTGTTATTTACTACTCTTACTCTTTATTGTTCCCCCAGAACTTGAAGAATCTAGGCAGAAATGTCCACCGTGCTGGTACAGATTTGCCAATATGTTCTTGATCTGGGACTGCTGTGATGCATGGTTAAAAGTAAAACATCTTGTGAATTTAATCGTTATGGATCCATTTGTTGATCTTGCCATAACTATTTGCATCGTCTTAAATACCCTCTTCATGGCCATGGAGCACTACCCAATGACTGGTCAATTCAGTAGTGTGTTGACTGTAGGAAACCTGGTGAGTTGATTTGATTACTTATTTTCTTTGTCAGGGATGGGGCAGAGAGACCAAAGAAGAGATCCATTTGTGTTGTGTAGTAGATGAAACATCTAAAGAAGTATGAAAGAGATTCTCAGTGATAAGGTCTAGAATTCACTGGTATGAATGCTAATTGTTGAGACCAAGATCTGTGCTGATTGATCATGGAGTCTTATCCTTTATAAACTTGTTAAAATCTTTACTGTAATTCTTGCTAGAAGTATATGTCCAAGGCAACCATGAGGTCTAATTCTGGCTCCACAAGCATGCATTTTAAACACACATTGCTTCTGAAGAAATCATATTCTTTGAAGGGAACCCATAAAGACTGATTTCTGAACAAAAGAGGACATAGTTGTTTCAAGCTGAACTGCCGAATAAAATGTTTCAGCAGGATTCACAGAAGAGAAGAAACAGTTCATAAAAATGCATTTGTAATTTAGCCACACTTTTGATTCAAATTACCTGGCCAGACACCTGTGTATGTGTATACCGACATACACATTTTCTCTTAAATCTATATGAAGAAATTGAAATGGATGAACAAGTAAGAAAATAATTTACATAGTTTACTAATCAAGACCTCTCTTTCCGGCACAAGACAGAAGCAGAACTCAAACTAGCTTAAGAGAAAAATAAAAAGACTGACTGATGGAATGGAAGGAAAAAGATGAACTACCAAAACATATAAAGAGTACAACTGGGCTTCAGGAAATGCTTTAACCAAGAGCTTGGATGTAGCCCAAACATTCATTTCTTCCTTTGTCTATAGGTCAAGAAACATGATAAGCCATAGCTCATTGGTTTTACATCTTGTAACCTCTGTGATGGAAAAAAACTGGCTCTTTTTCAGTTCCAGTTCAAAGACTCTAATGATAAAACTCTGTCTGGCATAGTTTGGATCAGCTGCTCACCTTTGGTTTAATCAACACTGGCAAAGGGTAGAGTTATATGAAAATGGCAGTCCTGAGGAGTTGTACAGGTGGCAGAGCAATTCCTAACAGAAAGAAGAAAGGGAATACTAGGTAGACAACTGCATAAATGTCTACTCCAATAAGTGACCTCAACTTCACTGCATTATTTGACTCAGTGGAACACCCACCATATTCTTGAGATTTTTTTCGTCTTTGGCACCTATGACAAAAAAAATATATATATATATATATAATTTTTTTTGTCCAGCTGTTGCTCAGTCTTTCCAGTCACTCTGTTTCTGCTTCCTTTTCTGCTTGTTTCTTCTTTTGCCTATTAAGGCTATATTTCTATGTACTCAACAATGCTAGGTATTATCTACACTTAGGGTATAAGCTGTGTTCCATTTCTGTATTTTCAACAGTTTTAGCTAATTGCTCCAGGATAACTTTAAACACAGTACATGACATCCGAAGACCACCTCTCTCACAGTTTATTGAAAGTCCAAAAAAGTCTCATTTCAGTCTTTTGTTGTATCTACTAGTAGATTTCTAGCTTCACAGATAGAAATCTGATAGCCATTTAACTTACTTTCCCTTTATTTCTTACATACAGCTTTATATGAAGACCCATTATTTCTCTTTTCCAGGTATCAATCTTTTAACTCTATAACTACTATTAAAATCATTTTTCTAGTACTCTGCACTCAGTATGTTTTCAACTTGCTAACACATGATGGTCTCTATTTGTAGTTCAACATTCCTATTTGGCTTTCAAGACTCTCCATTTGATCCCATCCTTCTTGTACAATCTTATTTTCAACTGTTTCCTAATTAGCCATCAGTAGCCCCATCACAACAGCCTTGTCACTGTACCACACAAATATTTATATGTTTACATATGGGGAAATAATTCACTATTCTCTAACTTTGCATTTAAAGCATTCTGAGTCAAATAATTTAATCTCAATTCTTCACATTCTTCAAAGTCCAACTCCAGTCTCATCTCCTCTAACATGACACTCAGCCCACACTGAACACTCTTTTCTTAACTCCTAAAGCATCTGTGAATAGAACACGGTTAAATATTAAAATTTTTCTTTTTGTATCATAATTCTTGTTTTTCAAATTCACTAGAAATTACCCCAAGGCAGAAGTTACATCTCATTTTCCTTTTGTATCACTCACTTTACATGGTTGTGGCCCAATAAATAAACAGCAGATTGTTTCCTATCCAAAAGGGCTGCACCATGTACCACGTTTTCATGAAAGAACATGGGCTTTGGAATCAAGTAGAAATGGGTTTGACCTCATTGCCAGTGATTCCTAATAATGTAGCACCTGAATAAGTCTGATAAAAAAAAATGAGTCCTTGTTTTCTACTACTGAAACAGACATAATAGTACTCATCTCCCAGAGTTGTTGTGAAGGTCTAATGAGGTAATATAAAACACTTAGCACTATGCATGGCATCTAGCGTGTGCTCAGTAAACCATTTCTTTCCTCTTAGATATGCTTTTAACCCTTCTTTGAAATACTGATGGAAAATAGTTCTGTTCTAGCTGCTGTATTTTTCCCAGGATATTGGACAGTTAAGGAAGTTGAATGGTTAGGAAGAAATTTTGGAAATTGATCAGAGTGAAGCAGCATACTGAGGTTTTAGAGAATTTCAATATTGAAGAAATTGAGTATGGAAGTACAGGATAAGGAAGGTTGGATTACAGGATTATCAAATGGAAAAGCACTACACTGAAGCACCAAATCTGGGTCCATGAACAGCTGTCTGTGAGAAATATCTGGGCAGTCTTGAAGAAGTCACAGGTCTTGTTTTTTCACAAGCACAATGTGTTGGACTACATGATTTTTCATGTTCTAAAATTTTATAACTTTGAGTAGTGATGGAGATAATGAGGTAGACAAGTGGGGTGAAAAACTGATTACTGGTAGATTGTGGCAGTATCATTGGTAAGTTGAGGTAGAATTGGGGAAAAAAGACTCATCGAGATAGAGAGCGTAGATGACAGAGAATAAATTTAACGATACATAACCATAAGAATAGGAGAATACGTAAACTAATTGTTTCTATTGGCTAAACACTCATTATTAGCAATAGCAATAATGTCATATATCTGTAAGGCATTCATAATTTTTATACCATATTTTATACCCATAAAAAGCTTCATAATAATATTTATATATGAAAAATATATATACACATATACATACACACACACAAAGATATATTCCTTATATCATGTGTACTTAGGTGAATTTAGATTTATATTATATACCACGGATGAATGCTGCACTGTACATTTTGTGGGGAGCTTATAGTTTATTATTTAATAAATTTACAATTTCTATGGACTAGTTTATTACTACTCAAATGATTGTATACTGCCTTATAAATAAGGGCATTGAGGTTTTGGTTGAATTGATAACAAAAGAATGTCCCGTCAAATAGTTGCAGAACTTTCAGTCTTTACTTAGATCAGTGTGCCCTTTTGTATCCTGTTTCTGGAGCATATAAAAATTACATCATGGAGTTCCCGTCGTGGCACAGTGGTTAACGAATCCGACTAGGAACCATGAGGTTGCGGGTTCGGTCCCTGCCCTTGCTCAGTGGGTTAACGATCCGGCGTTGCCGAGAGCTGTGGTGTAGGTTGCAGACGCGGCTTGGATCCCGCGTTGCTGTGGCTCTGGCGTAGGCCGGTGGCTACAGCTCCGATTCGACCCCTAGCCTGGGAACCTCCATATGCTGCAGGAGCGGCCCAAGAAATAGCAACAACAACAAAAAAGACAAAAAAAAAATTACATCATTTCCCTGTTGACTGGATTGATCAAATTTGAGTATCAAGAGACTTCAAATCTCTATTGAGTTTCTTAAGATGCTCTGTTTTGCTTTTTTCTTTAATTTTGTTTGAACCATTATAAAACCCACGCATCCACCATGGGGATTCCATAAGCAAGAAATCTTCCATCAATAACAGTAGGTTAAATAATCTTTTTATCAAACAAACCTTTCCAACAAAGAGTTGTCACTTTTTCTTCAGGGAATATTGATAGAGATCTGTAGCTCCAATGCTATTTTCCTTACTATAACTCTCCTACCAGTGATTAAACCCTTTATTCTGCTAGAACCAGATGGGGACATTAGAAAATGATACCTGTTTTAAGGATCTTACAGAATATTTGCAAATAAAATCCTAAAGAAACACAGTCATAAAAATTATTTTAATTAAATGGTATGGAGTAGGCTATGAACTCAATCTCAGGAAAGGGACATGATAACTCGTTGAGGGGAGGAAAAATGGCTCTTGTTTATTGAAAGAAAAAAACTTAGGACCCAAACTCTAGAACTCACCTAAAAAGCCTCCTGCGTCAGTGAAGGAGTGCTATTTGGCCATTTAACTCCTTCCCTGGTGTAATATAAAACTGGCTTATCATCCGTTTCTAACAACTACTAATAAAGCTCTTGTGTAACAATAATTGTGTGTATATCCCAATTTCTAATGAAATTTTCTAAGCAATATCATACCGAAAGAAATCCAAGAATATAAAACAGATGTGATGAATCATCACGATATGCTCATTTGACAAATGCTAGAAAAGAAAATTATAAATGTTAAATGAGGAGGAGTTCCCCTTGAAGCTCAGTGGTAACAAGCCCAACTAGTATCCATGAGGACACAGGTTCGATCCCTGGCCTCACTCAGTGTGTTAAAGAATCTGGTATTGCCTTGAGCTCTGGTGTAGTTGGCAGATAAGGCTCGGGTCTGGCATTGCTGTGGCTGTGGCGTATAGGCTGGTGGCTACAGCTCCAATTCAACCCCTAGCCTGGGAACGTCCATATGCTGCAGGTGTGGTCCTAAAGAGACAAAAAAAAAAAAAAAGTTAAATGATTTCCTACTATTTTTCTTTAAATATATTTCAATTTAAACCTCAAAAAAAGAATCATCAACAACAACAAATATTTAAAGATAAAAATCCAAAAGTCATGGGGATTTATAAACTAAAACCTAATGGTAATGGAGCAAAAGGAGGCTGCAGTTATGTCACATTCACTACAAAGGAATGCAATGTCATCTGGCCAAGTTAGAGGTTCTGTGCAGCAAACTGATCAATATTCAACAGAACTTTCCTCTCTAAGTAAATATTCAATAAGGAAACTTTCCTATCCCTGAATCAAGACCTTAACCCCTAATATTTGATCATTCATACCCAGTGCCCCAAAAAACAACACAACTCAAAATGCTCAAAAATTGTTTACCCTTGGTCCAGATTCCAGGCTGATTCTCATCCCTATCTTTTGTGCCTACCCTTTTACTAATTGTCTTGTGTTATCACAAGTAGGTTAGAAACTTTCACTGAACTTATCTACTCATTAAAAAAGCTGGCTTAGAAAGCCTATAAAGGTATTGTCCATAAGAAATTTATCAGCCTAAATGAATTAGGTTTATGCAATCTTATATTGTATCTCCTAAATTAGTATTGTAGTTTCGAAGCCTAGTACAATGCTAATAAGTGCTGAAAAATTTTTTTATGAATGAATGAATGGCTATAGAAGCTTCTAATGCAAAGTTTCAAAAAACAAAAGCTTCTGCCAAAGATAAGATATAATTAGGCTAAGTCCAAACAATAAACATTCAATGTGTTTTTATTAGTTGCCTTAGTTTTAAAAATTCTTTGTGATAATATAAATTCAAAGGCAGTAGAACTTCTGTATGTTTATAAACCACACATGGCCTTTATGTACATAATCCTGTGCTTATCCAGGAACTGCCAGTTCTTTGTGTTCTTAGCATTTTCTGATGAAAATTTTAAATTATGTAAACATAAGTTATTTTTAGTTGACCTCTGCTAGAATGAGAAAGACTTTTTTTTTAAATCTTAATCATTGACAATACTAAACTAGACTAACATGTACCAAAAACAATAACAATGACTTTTATGGCCTAAATTGAAAACTTTTAAGAGATATATTGGAGTTCCCGTCGCGGCACAGTGGTTAACGAATCCGACTAAGAACCATGAGGTTGCGGGTTCGATCCCTGCCCTTGCTCAGTGGGTTAATGATCCAGCGTTGCCATGAGCTGTGGTATAGGTCGCAGACGCGGCTCGGATCCCGCGTTGCTGTGGCTCTGGTGTAGGCTGGCAGCTACAGCTCCGATTGGACCCCTAGCTTGGGAACGTCCACATGCAGCGGAAACGGCCCAGGAAATGGCAAAAAGACAAAAAAAAAATAGCTATGATATTACTGCAAATTGTAATTAAAATGTTATTTTCATGCTCGGATTAAATTTTAGGTGAAAGAATATAAGTTTAAGGTGTAGGTTTTTATAATGCAGGACATCTTAGTCACTTCAGAAGAACTGTGAAGTTTGCCTTATGGTTTTCTGTAGGAAGAGAAATATGTAGATTATTTACCTGGATCGTTCCTAATGCAATATAACTAATATATTTCTATAATCAGGCTGTTTATTTCAAATAGTAGCTGGTCCTGAAGCTTTATATAAGAAATAGTATTTGTATAAATCAGAACATATTTTACATTCACCAGGGAAAAAATACCCCATAGGGAATCCTTTTATAAAATGAAAAAAAGAAATCACCTTTAATGTGCATTCTACCACATAGCTGTATTTTAATATTCTAGGCTTCCTTGAAATACATTTTATTTCTATTTGAGTGAATAAATAATGAACTGAAGTTAAGCTATTTTTCTGATACGGGTACTTCCCTTAGGTTTTTCTGTGATTGGGAAAATGAGATGTTAGCCGCATTTGCACATTTGTAAGAGTGGATCAAGTTTCCCTTTAACTAACAGGAGATTTTAGAAACAAAATAATTTTAATACTTGTAGTTTGACAACGTCCCTTCCAGGTAAAGGCTGATTTACCTTGTTAAGTGGTAAGCTTGACTTTACAGTCATAATATGCTGCTTTTTCCTATAGTCAATTAAGATAATTCCTTGAAAAGATTTTTTGCAAGGGTAATTTCATAGCTCCTCATGTCCTTGGGTCTCTTAGGGTGTGGTTTTGAGTTAAAAAACAAAACCATTTTCAAACAGGCATTCATCCAGCCACTCAAATAACTTATTAATTGTAATTGTGAGTGTATGCATACTAAGAATGTTCTCCTGCTGCTTTCAGTTAAATCTGCAGTTCCCTGCTCTATTTATCCATTAACCTTAATTCTGAGGCATGAATCCAGAGATAATTATTATAAAACATTACTGGCAAACTCACTTTTATTTCAGAAATGTTTATACAATTATAGAGATAAGATGATATCCCTTTAAAAAACACAAAAATCAAGAACAAAATGTTTTTTACAATTTTAGGTAATTTTTGAGTGACTTCCAATAATACCTAGATTATTTTTTTCTTTTTTTAATATTTTTTAATTTTTTGTCTTTTTAGGGCCACAACTGCGGCATATGGAGATTCCCAGGCTAAGGGTCGAATCAGAGCTGTGGCTGCTGGCCTACAACACAGCCACAACAGCCACAACACCACCAGATCTGAGCCGAGTATGTGATCTACACCACAGCTCACAGCAATGCCAGATCCTTAGATCCTTAACCCACTGAATGAGGCTGGTGATTGAACCTGCATCCTCATGGATGCTAGTCAGATTCGTTTCCACTGAGCCATGACAGGAACTCCAAATTTTTCCCTTAATGTAATACTTTAAAAAATTGGTTGTGATTATAGTAAAAGCATAAGGTAACAAAAGGGGCAATAATTCAGTAGCTATTATGTAATTTCAAATTTCAAATGTGGACAATGAAATGTTTTAAAGTCAGCACTATCTTGGAAATCTAGCAGATTCATTAAATAACACAAATCCACTTAAAATGCACTCTGAAAAAAAATGCTAAACCTGTATCCATTTGTCATCTTTCTTCACTTTAAGATACTTTTATTCATAACTATTGAACATTCTTTACAAATTCTTAAGTGTCAAAAGTTTTTTCAGTGAAATACTGATCTCTATTTTTCTTTAGGTCTTCACTGGGATCTTCACAGCAGAAATGGTCCTTAAGATCATTGCCATGGATCCATATTATTATTTCCAAGAGGGCTGGAATATCTTTGATGGAATTATTGTCAGCCTTAGTTTGATGGAGCTTGGCTTAGCAAATGTGGAGGGACTATCTGTACTGAGATCATTCAGACTGGTATCTGTATAGATTATGTTTATATTCTATCTCTCATTGGTATAACATTTATTTTGAAAATGAATCAATGTGTATTTTTATAGTATTTTTTTACTTTTAACAATATTTTAAACTTACACCAATATGCGATATTCTAAGAAAATATATAAATGTTCTCTTGAAAGCTGAGTGTGACTATTTTTCAAGAATGATGAAAAATGGTTGAAACACTTCATAATGATTACATTTTAACATATTTTAAACTTACACCAATATGTGTGACATTCTAAGAAAATATATAAATGTTCTCTTGAAAGCTGAGTGTGACTATTTTTCAAGAATGATGAAAAATGGTTGAAACACTTCATAGTGAGCTATGTGAGACACATTTAGAAACACACATGTGCTTCTAAAATTATGCTTTAAATTTTTTGCTTTAAAGTCTATGAAGAAATGCAAATTAAAAACTGTGTACCTAATTAATCTCGGCTTTATAATCAACCTTACTTATACTAGTGAGAACTAATTTAAAGGAACATGTGGAAAAATGTGGAAAATATTTGATCCCATTAGCCTTTTTTTTTTTTTTTTTGCTTTGTAGGGCCGCACCTGTGGCATATAGAAGTTCCCAGGCCAGGGGTCAAATCAGAGCTACAGCTGCTAGCCTATGCCATAGCCACAGCAACGCATGATCTAGGCTGTGTCTATGACTTACACCACAGCTCACGACGCCAGATCCTTTAACCCACTGAGCAAAGCCAGGGATCGAACCACATCCTCATGAGTACTAGTCAGGTTTGTTAACCACTGAGCCATGATGGGAACTCACCCATTAGCATTTTAAACAATGGCATAACAATTTTTTTTGAGTTTATCAAAAATTATTTCAAAATATGTAAAATTTTATTTGACATTAAGTAACACGTATTTTTCAAATTGAAAGGAAGATAAGTTTATCAAATTAGTTTTACTTTTGTATCATAAATATCCATTAAAAATATATAACTTGGAGTTTCCACTGTGGTGCAATGGGATTAGAGGCATCTCTGCAGCAACAAAACTGTAGGTTTAATCCTTGGCCCAGCACAGTAGGTTAAAAACAAATACATATACATATACATATATATATATATACACATACATATATATAATACTCATACTTTTAATATTTCTTTTTACTCTCTAAAATACAGCCTAAGGATGACATTCATTTCCTAAATTCACAAATTTCTCTGATCAAGATATAGTTTTCATGGCTATGTCTGTTGAGGAATCAGAAATGTTTTATTTATTTATTTATCTTCTTCGGGCCATACCCGAGGCATATGGAGGTTCCCAGGCTAGGGCTCGAATTGGAGGTGTAGCTGCTAGCCTACACCACAGCCACAGCAACGTGGGATCTGAGCTGCATCTGTGACCTACACCACAGTTTACAGCAATGCCAGATCCTTAACCTACTGAGCGAGGCCAGGGATGGAACCTGTGTCCTCATGGATACTGGTCAGATTTGTTTCCGCGGAGCCACAACAGGAACTCCAAGAAATGTTTTATTTATCATTTCTGAAATATTGTCTCCCTTTTATTCTTGCTTTTAAATAATATTATGATTTGATTTACAATTCTAGTATCATTAATATTTTTTTCTGGATTTGAATTTATGTCATATAGTTTGAGATTTTATATTTCTCATAGGTGATTCTACAATACAGCATACTGAAGAAATAATGTCTAACTTTTAAAATTATGTTATGATTACAATACTAAGAGTATATTTTCACTTGATTGCAGCTTCGAGTTTTCAAGTTGGCAAAATCCTGGCCCACTTTGAATATGCTAATTAAGATCATTGGCAATTCTGTGGGGGCTCTAGGTAACCTGACCTTGGTGTTGGCTATCATTGTCTTCATTTTTGCTGTGGTCGGCATGCAGCTCTTTGGTAAGAGCTACAAAGAATGTGTCTGCAAGATCTCTAGTGACTGTCAACTCCCACGCTGGCACATGAATGACTTCTTCCACTCCTTCCTGATTGTGTTCCGGGTGCTGTGTGGAGAGTGGATAGAGACCATGTGGGACTGCATGGAGGTCGCTGGCCAAACCATGTGCCTTATTGTTTTCATGTTGGTCATGGTCATTGGAAACCTTGTGGTATGTATGTATTACAAATACTCATAATTAAGAACAAGAGCAGACAATAACTCAAATCCTGGTACTAGCACTCTGAGCTTCGGCAAGTTACTTAACTTCTCTCAGGTTCAAGTTCCCCAACGATGGAATGGAATAACAAAACTGAAATCTTATAGTTTATGTGAGGATTAAATGAGGTATATTCATGAAAGTCTGGAGACAAAAAGATTAGCTTTCAGTTTATCTTCTTCAAAGAAATGTTTTTATCATCAAGACTAACTTTGTTCTAATATTATTTTTTAGGCCTGAATTATTTTTTATCCGATAATTATTTTGATAAGATAATAATCTCCAGTAATTCTTTAAAAAAAGACCATCTGGAGTTCCTATCCTGGCTCAGCGGTAACAAACCTGACTGGTATCCATGAGGATGCAAGTTCCATCCCTGGCCTCGCTCAGTGAACTGCAGTGTAGGTTGCAGACGTGGCTTGAATCTGGCATCTGCGTTGCTGTGGCTGTGGTGTAGGCCGGTAGTTGTAGCTCGACCCCTAGACTGGAAACTTCCATGTGCTGCTAGTGCAGCCCTAAAAAGCGAAAAAAAAAAAAAAAAAAGACCATCTATTCTGAATTGAAATTGTTCTTTACATATCCATAGTTCACACTGTTTGCTTGCTCAGAAGCATGAGTTGCATATTACCAAAACTAAAGACAAATTTCAGTGAAATACAGCATTACATTTTAGCAATGGATTACAATTATCCAAACAACTTGGAAGGGAACTAAATATACTCCTTCTTAAATTTGTTTTATTAAAGGAAAATAAATTATTACAGTTTAAGTTATGAATACATGTGAACATTGACCAGATATAAAAGACTTATTTTTAGCTCTAATTTAAAAGCACTAATATAGAAGCACAATTTGTATATTTATGTGTTTTAATGCTTTAATTTTTCAATCATGTGTGGTCACAGCACTTCTTTATGGTATCAGTCTGAACCTTTCCTTTGAGAAGGACATTTCAAATAAGATTGCTTAAAAGAATGTGTTTGTGGGATATCTATGGACATGCAGTTTTTTTTCAGAATAGCAAATGAGGGAACTCTAGATTCTGAACAAACCTGATATAAACATAAGGAAACAAACTGGGATTCTGGCTTAGCAAGTGTCTTCCTACAACATAACATTTTTTTTAAACTCAGTAACTATATTTCAAACTAAAAATACCCCTATAAATAAATTTTCTTTTGCATCAGTTATGAGTTATTCTTGTATTAATCATATTTTATCAGTTAATGAGAAATATTTCCCCCATATATCCCAATGGTACCCTGAAATTTCTTCCTATTTTCTGTCAAAAAGAAAGGAAAAGTTATTTACATTATATATGTTTAGCCTAAACCCTGTAATAATTTTAGATTTGTCTTCATCTGCTGAACTACTTGGACACAGATTTTTCAAAGTGTATTGATGAGAAATGTATTAAACCCTAATAATTTGCCATTAGTAATTTCTGCTGTTATAAAAGCTTGTGGCCATGGGACAGTGGACTTTGTATTTCAAGTATATTGTTTTAACACGCATCTACCAGGCTATTAAATAAGTTCATTATTTACATATATAAAGCTATACTATTTGCTAAAGTAACTGGTAAAATTCAGTAAAAGGACTAATATGAAAAATAACATTTTTTTTCTCATTGGCCAAAACCACAAAAATAGGATTTTTGTCTTTTCACCAGCAACTCTGAATAGACAAAATTTAAATCTTGTAAGCTCTAGTTTCCTGTTGTCCTTCTCAGTTTGAAAGGAAAGGCGCTTCTTTTACCATTTTGCCTTTATAGCAGGTAGAAGATATCAGGTTATTTAAACAGTGTGTGATTAAGACGAGGTATCTGAAATATGGTAAGTGCTCAAGAAGCATTTAATTAATTTTAGCAAAGATGTATGAGTTCCTTGTTTAAACTGTTATGTTTACGCGTACTTCAATATTACTACAGAAAATTTTTCTTTTTTTATTTTAGGTTCTGAACCTCTTTCTAGCCTTATTGTTGAGTTCGTTTAGCTCAGACAATCTTGCTGCTACTGATGATGATAATGAAATGAACAATCTCCAGATTGCAGTAGGAAGGATGCAAAAGGGAATCAATTATGTGAAAAATAAGATACGGGAGTGTTTCCAAAAAACCTTTTTAAGAAAGCCAAAAGCTATAGAAATCCACGAAGGCAACAAAATAGACAGCTGCGTGTCCAATAATACTGGAATTGAAATAAGCAAAGAGCTTAATTATCTTAAAGATGGGAATGGAACCACCAGTGGTGTAGGTACCGGAAGCAGTGTTGAAAAATATGTAATCGATGAAAATGATTATATGTCATTCATAAACAATCCCAGCCTCACTGTAACGGTGCCAATTGCTGTTGGAGAGTCTGACTTTGAAAACTTAAATACTGAAGAATTCAGCAGTGAGTCAGAACTAGAAGAAAGCAAAGAGGTAAGAATGTTTTTAATGCATTTCCTATAAAAACCATGTACTACAGTTACTTAGTATTTTTATTGTGTTTACATGCAGTATTAAAAAGTGTATTGTAAGTCATATGTACAGTAATGTTGGAAAATTATGAGATAACTTTCTATAGGAAACCATCATTCTGAATAATTAGCATATACATCTTCTTGATAGTTTCAAAGTCTGATTTTAAAATGTGGCCTTCCAGGAGTTCCTGTCGTGGCTCAATACAAACAAATCTGACTAGGAACCATGAGGTTGCGGGTTCGATCCCTGGCCTCGCTCAGTGGGTTAAGGATCTGGCACTGCCATGAGCTGTGGTGTAGGTCACAGACGCAGCTCGGATCGGATGTTGCTGTGGCTGTGGCATAGGCCAGCAGCTGTAGCTCTGATTAGACCCCTAGCCTGGGAACCTCCATATGCTGCCAGGGTGTGGCCCTAAAAAGCAAAAAATTAATAATAAAATAAAATAAAATAAAAATGTGGCCTTCCAAAAAGATGTTATTTATTACATTTTATCCTACATTGCTTTATGGTCTTTAGAAAAATCAATGAACCATATTTTATTAATCTTTGTGAAAGTGTCATCCCCTTACTTTCAATAATATATTGTTTTGCTATGATTTTTTTAATGTGGAAATTTTCGTAGTTTTTATTCACCTCTGAAAGTTTTATTTATTGACTTTGTAAAGAGTGTTATTCATTTATGAGAATGTTATGCATATTAGGAAGGGAAAAGTAGCACTGATTACATTTTGCCTAGCCAAGGATGAGCAAATCTATAGGGTGTTTCAGATTAACTGGAAAATACTGAGAACTATTTTATAAAAGCTTCGTTTGTGGATTACAGTATAACTGCAGACTGAAACACTCTTCTTACTATCATATTACTACTTATTTAAAATAAAAGAAAGGAAATTTTTACTACTGTATGATTGGAATTCATAGGATCCTATGATAGTAGCTTACTGGTATTAATTCTTCAATTCCGTGTTGTGGAAAACCGGATTAAATTTATAGACTTCTGAGATACTAGTAGGAAGTCTAGAACAGAGTTATAAAGACAGGTTTTAGCTTTAGGGTATAATATTGACACCATAGGAATTAGACAAATGATGTATGATTCTGTGAGCATATTTAGAACCTTCTTTTGTAAAATAACAGTATCAACAGAATTTGTGTAAGTGGTAAGTAGCTGACAGTATCACAATGCATAGCCTCCTGATCCCCTTTTCAGGCATTTCAGAGCTTCTGAGATATACTATAATAGTAAATAAACTTGAAAATACTCTGAAAAAGGTAAAAATACATACAAAATGAGGTATAATATTCTTTCTCTGAAATTCCACTCAAAGTCTGCTTAGTGAGTTCAGTTCTAATTTATGTGTTCTTTCTGGTAAAATAAGAATTCATTCCTAAATTTATTTTCCATCACATGACATAGATTTATTTAAGAAAATCATCAATTAACAAGTATTTATTGAGCACTTCTGTAAATTCAGTACTCTGCTGGATATTAAGGGTAAGGAGGAGTTAAAGGAGAGTCATGACATGACCTCTTTCAGAGAAATCTCAACATCTTTAAAGAAGCTTACATTACCTCGCAAAATCATTATAGACCTACTATAAAATTAATTCTGCAGGAGTGAATATAAGATTATAGGTATTGAGAATGGCAAGAAAATAGTAAGTTGCTAAATGGAAGAGATGTGATTGAATCAAATACATGAACAGAAAGCAAAAAGCAGAAACCTACTAAACAACAGCCAGAGTTAGCAGTCTTCCTAGGTGAAGGATGTAGAACAAATGCTCTTAAGAATAATATTTGAAGTTGAATTCCAAAGCACCATCTAGGAATATCATACTATGACCTTCACTGCTTACCATTCTTACTTCTCACAGGGGTAAAATCAAGCTGGATCCATCAAGAATGAAACTCTGGTGTTTTTTAACCAGCCAGAGGCTCGTGCCACCACTTTTACCCAGGTTACCCAAGCAAGTTGTACATGTACAATCACTTTCTAAATAAATTCTGACTGGCCTGCATGCTACTCAGCTATGTTCCTTCCCCTGCCATGGCAAGGAAGTGCTAGACGTGCCCAGCTGCTCTCTGCTGAATCGTGTGACACATCACAGCATGGTCAGGCAAGACGGGCAGTCCCAACACAGTATTTGATTCTGCTAATGACTTTCCAGTTTAGTCTTTTTAGGCTTTTAAAAGCAATAATTGCATGCTCTAGAGGATTTATATCTATTTTTAAAATGACAGAAATGTTTAAAGTTCAATATACTCAAGAACTTAAGAGCATGCATTTTTTTCTGCTTTTATTTCATTAAAATAAGACCACAACTTTTTGTTGTTGATTCAGCCCTTATAAGTAAATTGTATTACCAAAATGAGCCTCACAGGGTTTTTCATTTTTTATTTTTTGATAGTGTTGCCATTTTCAGATCATTATATTCAGATCTTTGAATATAATTTTCAACTCATCCAATTCAAGTGTTCCAAATGGAAACTTCTGCTTTCCTGTTTTGGGGAAAAGCCTCTATTTAAAAAAGAGTAAGGTGATCATGAGTTTTTGGATATGAAGGGCCATAGTCTGTATGTATTTGGGCACCACATATCTTGGATTTTCATGTAGTTGGGGAAAGTTAAACCATGTGTCTGCAAAACCATAAGTGTTCATTGTAAAGTAATTAAAAGATGAAAAGCATCATGATAAGGGCAGGAAAAGTTACTGCATCTTGATCATTAAGAAATGGTTCAGTGCACCCATTTTTTTTCATTTCTCCAATTACATTAATTTCTCCCTAAATGTTCTACCCCAAACTGAGCAGGCAAAAAAAGAGACTTGGAAAATTTCCTAATTTTCATTATTAATCATTAATTGTAGTTTGATGAAGAATAAAGAATATCTCTAAAAACTATTATAGGCTTGTGGATGAAATAAGTTCTTAGTTTATTCTCTTGACTCAGTGTTCTCCTATTTGATATCACTGCTTACTAGAATCTCGTTCAGAGTGAGTGTTCTTGAAAGGAAATTATAAAGGAAAAGTGAAAAGTTCTTGAGTATTAGCAGTTTTCAGGGCTTTTGGTGGGAAAAAAAAACCTAATTAAGAGTTTGGGATTTGTCTCTAGGTTTAATTTATATATACTCTCTTCTTCTTTAGGTATAACTGAGAATTAGTTGTAAAATGCAACAAATTCAGATATAAAATTATTAATGAATAGAAAAAAATACAGTCCCTGGTGATTCAATGTAATTTTACTTAGCAATGACTTTTTCATTTTAGGAATAAAATAATATTAGTCACTGAAGAAAATCTGATTTTTTTTTTCTTCACAAGCAGGGCATTATTAAATGATGCTGGAAAATTGTCTTTTGTACCATGTTTATTACAGGATTCCCTCCTTTTTAAAGCTGTTATGGAAACTTTGAAAATGATGCTTGACTAAGGTTTCAAGTATGCACTCATCTAGAAAAGGCCCTGTGCTCTGTTTTCAGAATCTGGAGAGCAATGAGAGAATACTTCTAAACTTCCAATTTGTTGTTCTCTTGGTGTCTTCCAAATGCTCTTTGTGAAACTGAATATGAGGCAACTCTTCCAGAGGCACAGACAAATGTATGAATAGCCATTTTAAATCCATATCAGCCTTTAGAGAAAGGTTTTGATGTTTCAGTGCACTTCTGCTAAAATAAAACTTAAGGCAAGTTTAGATGGCAATTTTTTGTATATTTTCTTAACATAAACTAGCTTTTTCTTTTGCCTGCTTGATGCCCCCTTTACCTTACTCTTCAATTACCACATAATTACTTTCAGTTTCATATATTATGTTCTTATTAATGCTCTCTTAAAATAAAAGCAACATTAGGGGCATTGCACATTTAAAATATGTTGAGGCCAGACCAAATAGAGGTGTTTTATATTTTTGACCACTCAATAAATGGTTCAGAAAAACAGACCTATTGATTTTAGTTGAGTTCTTCCTGCCTTGAATAAGCAGCCCAATAGCCTCACTGTGTGGCTACCTGTTCTTCAAGTCAAATATGATAAGTCAAGATATGGATATGCATATCCAAAAGATCAGACTAAGGCCCTGATAGATTGTGTGACCAAAAGACTTTCCTCGTCTACTTGCAAGACAAAAACCCAGAAGTTCTGAAAGAAATGGCTAGATTTTAAAGGCAATCTGTAATGGCTGAATCTTTTATTTTTTGCCTTTTGAATTATTATCACAGCAGTTTGTGAGAGTCAAACATTTGATAGCTGATTGAAAATAAATGAAATGTGAGCGCATTTCAGTGGAAGTAGGCCAGTTGCTAACATTCTCTTCCATTTCTGAAAGTTAAAATTTCACTATTTAATTGGACAAAAATCAAGAACCATATTTGCCATAAGGGAGAATTTCTATGTAAGTTTGTGTTATTAGGCGGGAAATTGCCTTTTGGGGTGCTGATTCTGTCATTTCTTATGAGTGGTATTTGCAGCTAGCCTTGAAAACTTCATGGTCAGGTACCATGTCTTTGAGAACATGGTTCTTGGATCAGCGTGCAGCTTCCACAGCATTGCGCCGGGCTTCTGCTACAGCCAGGCATGTTTTCTGTGGCTGAATTAGGCCTGGAGAATGTTGCATCTTCAAACCTGCTTTCCAGTGTGCACTTGTAGAGCATTAAGCCATCATCCCTCTGTAGACTCAGTAATTCCTACAAGGGATGGAAGTATCTAGCCTTAAAGTGCCATAAAATATTGGAGGGGTAGGGAGAAAATAGTACAAGAAAACAAGTGATGAGCTTGTACTATATGGTTTTATATGGAAGATTTCTATTGTTATTCCTATACACCTAATTATATTTTTCTAACTACTTCAGAACATGTATTAATTTTATTTATTTAGTATAGTCATCAAGTTCCTTAATGTGGAAAATTTCATTCCAGGTTTCTTTGCTTTTTTATCATTGTAGTATCACAGCTATGGCAATTTAAATAAAGTAAGTTATTCTTTGTATTTATCATGTCACCTGCTTTTTAAATCAGTTACATGCTTTTAAATAAATTTGGAAGTCTTTTTGGTATGGCTATGATAAAATGTATCACAAACTACCCTCTACCAGAGTGTGAATGCCAAAGTGTTGAACTTAATTAGAAATGTTTAGATTATGAAGATAGTATTATATCCATGTATAAATTTTAAATACTTAGTTTTCTAGTGTATAAGTTTAAAAATTTAAAAATATAGCAGTATGTATCCAATGACTAAAGTTTATCAGGCAGTATATCATAATTGGTACGTTGCTAAAACTTAATAAGAACACAGCCTAAGCTTTAATTTATCAATGTAGGTAAATTCACAACTTTAAAATGTTATGTGGTTGATATAATATTTTTATAACTTCACAGGATACAATGTATGTAATTTCCTATGACAAAAATGCGGCCTATGAAGATTATACCATGAAATAAGCCTAACTCTCCAACTAGGAAGAATTAATTGTATGCCAACTTTAATAGGGAAAGAAGCCTTGCACAAAATACTTTTTAGTAACATGAACACTATCCTGACAACTATTTTTTAATCTTTGATGCATCAAGTCTCTATCTGAAAATTTCTTAAAGAGATTTCCAGAGCATAAGATTAATGAGCTGATCCTCATAGTCAGGAAAACTCCTGGATAACAGTGAAGCAATTCTCCATGTAAAATGAGTTCTGTTCATTTGAGAAGAGCAGAATACATGTAGTTTTTCTCTTGTCTGGTTTCAAAAGACTTGCTGTCTCATGCCAGGCAAATAGAAATTAAACCTTTTCTGCTTTACAATGTACATAACCTCCACAGTCATTTAGAAAAACGAAATTATTTATATTCAAACATATCAGCCATATTCACAAATGTTTGCTATCTAAAGACAGTACCAATAACAAAGACACCTCGAGAGGTCAATACTTCGTAAACAGTGGATACAACTGTCATTCAGATTAATATCTACCATCACTTGTGCTGTGAAGGATTTTCTTTAAATAAGTTTTGAATTTAAATGTAAGACATTTGTATAATATATGGAAGAGAATTATAATGCAAAAAAACTGAACATTTCGCAAGTGTACAAACAGTAGTAAAATAAGTGATGGGTGAGTATATTTTCTAAAGTTTTCAAATGGAAAAAGTATATGTGTATTTGTGTGTACATACATATATACTTATTACTTTCTTCCTTCAGATTTCTTCATTGAATGTCTGCCAATATTTACAGAAATATTTTGGAAATATCATGTGTTTTTATCACTAAAATATAATTAAATAATTCTTATTCATTAAGAAAATACATTTTCTAATAGAGTTAAACAGACTTCTGTAAAAGCCACAATTAAGTTATGTATCAAAATGAAGAGATCAAATTATCTAAACACTACAATTCTCTCTGTAAGAATAATAATAAAATGCATTCAATCATTCATTTATTCACTTTTCATAAACTCATACCTTTTTAGTGTCTACTCTCTGCTTGGATCTTTTGGTGTATGTGTGTGTGTGTGTACATTTATATATATGTAATGTACATGAATATGTAATTCGTATTTGTGCATATATAATTTATATGTATATTTATGAGAATATTTGGTCAAAGCAAACAAATATTAGAGACTAAACATTCTATAAAATGTAGCATGGAGAAATCATGCAAAAAAGAAAGGCTTCATGAAGAAGGTGGATCATGACCGTGCTCAGAGGAAATTATTCAGCTTGGATTGGCCAAGAAGAAGAAGAAACATGAAGCTTGTTATAACTAACTTCAAAATAACTTGGTTTCCTACTGGTTTTATTTATGCAGTGGATATTATTGCTGCCGCTTATTAAATTTCATAGTGTTCAACCCATAAACCACCAGTGAAATTGGAAGGGAAAAGTTAGTGCCAAGTCCAAACAATTACCTAGTATTTTCTTGGTTATACCAGAAGCTGCTGCAATTCTATCCAGCAGTAGCTTTCCTATGATCTTCTTAAAAGAATAAAAATATCCTGGCTGTAAGAAGCAGAAAAATCCTGAGGGAAGAAAATATGCCTTTGGCCTCCCACCTCTCCAAAAAGTAGAGGAATTTAATGATAGAAATTCTTGTACTATATTGATCTTAAGAACCATCAGCCAGAAATGATGGCCTAGTCTCTCTTTAGTATACTCCAGACTCAAAGATATTTTATTATAGAATTACATTTTGATTTAGGGTAACTTTAATACTATATTTTGTTGGACATGGTTAACCTTCAACCTCAAAGTAATACCACAGAAAGTATTATCTACATACTACTCTTTAATTAGTTCACATTATAAGGTACTAAACTACATTTGCACAGTGATTTCAAAAAATAAAGAATTTGACCCAAATTTCCTCTAATATGACCTATGTTCAAGGAGTCATCCAGGCATTTTTCAATAACACATTAACTTTTTCAGAGTGGTAGGGCAGGGTGACCCTACCACTTAGCTACTAAAGTTAATAGGGTCTTTGAAGCCATTAACATGTCCATGTTCTTTCATTCTAAAAGCTTTACATTGCCTGGGTTGTGCTGTATGTCATATCTTTGCATCACTTTTCAAAAAAACATTGCATATCCATAATGTCTTCCCAAGTGGTATCAGAGTACTTATTAGACATTTATTCTTGCAAACATTAAAGGGGCTCTTCCTAGCCATGTGGCATGTCATGATGATTTATTTAAAGAAAAAATTCACAGCCTGATCACATGTTGAATTCAGAATGTGCTCCTAATGAAAGTCTATACAGATTCTGGACAATGTCATTTATGAAGAAATTTCCATTTCATTTAAAATTCTTTGGCAAGTACTGCATTCATTTAAACAGTTCAAAGAGAGAGAGAAAGAGAAATAGAGAGAGAGATCCATCATTTTTCTGCTAGTAAAGTAAGAAGAAAATTATGTAAGCCAGAGAAAAATATAGCTCAAAGTTGAAATATAATGACTGTGACTAATGTTAATGTGCTGCTCTTCCTTTCTAAAATTACAGAAACATGGACAGTAGTTACAGACAACTAGTAACGTACTTTGCCCTCTGAAAATTTCCATTGGAAGAGTGGAAATTAAATTTGATTTAAAGCATTTCAATTAGTATAATCAATAGTGAATGTCAGTATAACAAACTTTTATCAAACTATTCTTGATTTGGCCTGAGTGCTAATGTATTAAATTATTTTCATATATGGCATCTATAAATAGAGATCATAAACAAGTTAATCAGTATAATCCATCCTTTCCAAATCACCCATATTGAATGCTGTCTAACCAGTTTTTGTCTGAATCAAGTTAGTAGTTACATTGTTTTGAATACAAGACTTTAATTATGTTAAATTATTAGTATATTATTATCAGTAATATTGATAGAATCAAATATTATCACAACGACTACCATTTTTTTTCACACCACGACAGAGCATTTACAAATTAGTTGAATAAAAGGGGAGGAAAAAATCACATCTTTGCAATGGGGCTTTGTTTCCAGAAATTAAATGCAACCAGCTCATCTGAAGGAAGTACTGTTGATGTTGCTCCACCCCGTGAAGGCGAACAAGCTGAAATTGAACCTGAGGAAGACCTTAAACCAGAAGCTTGTTTTACTGAAGGTAAACAAACTCTAATATGGTTAAATTCAGTCTCCTCTCTTTCCTTACAAAGACTAACTATACTTCATTTGAAGAAAAATAGTTCAAAGAAATAGTGAAGGCATATTCATTTTTGTTTTCCTCTTTTCTTCCCAAAAGTTAATTTATCTGTATCTCCCAATTATACTATAGCAGTCACTATGCCTAGACAATTAAGATAATCTGACATGTCCTTTTTTTCATCCTCTAGAATGTGGAGAAGTTAACACTAGGAGATAAATGGTATTCTGGAATCATCACATTATTGATAAAGCCACCCCTTCATATCTCACTGGCAATGTTATGATTTGATTTAAAGATGCTGCAGTAATTACAACCTATCCCTTACAGTTTCAAATGTGGTTAATTTGTGCTGTGACCAGAGACATTTGGGGATGTAGATGTGTTGCAGAGCCTTGGCAAGGAGAACAGCAGTTAGTCACACAATAACCACTACAGTGTCTAGCACACAAATCAATAAAGATTTGCTGATTCAACGTGATTGGATTGAACCCAAGAAGTAGTAACTCAGAGAGTTAGAGCAGAAGAGTGGATGGAAATTAGACATAACATAAAAGTTGAGAGGGGGAGGATAAAGGAAGAGAGATATTGACTGAGATGAGTCATAGGTGTGACTAAGAAAAGCTGAGGCTGAAAATAAATTAGCTTGGGAAAACTGACAGTGGATAATGCCTAGGAAGACAGAGATTTTCTGTGTGAAAAGTGAGTACGAATTCAAGATCACATCAAAAGAAGAATAAACAATCTGAACATGTAGTTTTTCCCCAAACCTGAGAGGAGTTCTTGTCCATCATTGGCCTTAAGGAAAAAGAGATCCTAACTAGTTTTGGGGGTCCTGTTATGGCTTAATGGTTAGTGAACCCAACTAGCATCTGTTAAGACTCAGGTTCTATGCCTGGCCTTGCTCGGTGGGTTAAGGATCTGCCATTGCCGTGAGCTGTGGTGTAGGTCACAGATGCGGCTCAGATCCAGTTGCTGTGGCTCTGACGTAGGCCTGTGGCTACAGCTCCGACTCGACCCCTAGCCTGGGAACCTCCATATGCTGTGGGTGTGGCCCTAAAAAGACAAAAAGACCAAAAATAAAAAATAAGGAGATCCTAAATAGTTTTCAAGAATGTAACCATTTATACTCAAGCAACTCTTGGTAAAGTAATTCCTTGAATTCTAGGTAGCTGGCTGAAATGTAAGTCCGAGAATGATTCATTATACAGAAGGAATGCTGAAAATAACTAGGGAATGAAGTAGCCAGTTACTTTATAAAGTGATCTAAGACTAGGATGAGAAGGGAACAACAAAGTTTATTCCTTCCTATTTATGACTGAAATTCAAGAACCTGACTAGTATCCATAAAGATGTGGATTCGATCCCTGGCCTCGCTCAATTGGTTAGGGATCTGGCGTTGCCATGAACTGCAGTGTAGGTTGCAGATGTGGCTCAGATCTGGCGTTGCTATGGCTGTGGTACAGGCTGGCAGCTTCAGCTCTGATTTGACTCGTAGCCTGGGAACTTCCCATATGCCATGGGTCCAGCTCTAAAAAAAGAAAAAAAGAAAAAGAAAAGAAAAAAGGGGAAAAAAAGATTGAGATATATTTTCTAATTTATTATATTTAATGTTATTATTTAGGATGTATTAAGAAGTTTCCATTCTGTCAAGTAAGTATAGAAGAAGGCAAAGGAAAAGTCTGGTGGAATCTTCGGAAAACCTGCTACAGCATTGTTGAACACAATTGGTTTGAGACTTTCATTGTCTTCATGATCCTTCTCAGTAGTGGTGCTTTGGTAAGTCTAATTCATATTAGCAAGAATCAGGTTCTTCTGAAATAGCTTATTCTCCAAAAATACCATAAGCACACGCTTAATTTAAGGAATGAAACAGGAGGTATATTTGTACCATGCAGGGCTTGGCAGCCAGGGTTTAACTAGGCAAAATTCAGTGCAGAATAAATCAGAACCATGAGCAGCCAGATGGAATTTCTCATCTGGTGTTTTTCTAACAGATGTTTTCGTCACTGAGACAACCCTTTACAGGGACACTCTGTAACTATATTACCTTCCATGTCAAATCCCATCCTAAAAGTCACAGCAGCATTTATGGACTAAAAGGGTATTTTGTTTTTTTCATGTCTAATTAATTTATTCTTTCAAAATGAGCCAGAAGAGATCATTCAGAGAATCACTGAAAATAAGGTAAAAAAGGCCAAGTCTATCCCTCATTAACAGAACTTCTAGTTATTTTCTGAGTTCATATTATTTCTCTAAAAGCATGTCTTTGTAGCCATAATTGAGACAGAACTTAGATAGAATTTGGTGGTGAGAGACAGGGAAGAAAGCACCTACTAAGTCAGTAAAGATATTAGCATTTCCTTGAAAATATTTTCTGTTAGTTTTAGTCTTTAGATTTTGTCTGGTTTGATGTTTGTCTGATATTAGCCAATATTTATCAAATTATTGCTTTGTGCCAAGTATTACACTAAGCAATTTTATCAAGTATTTGGCAGAGGCAAGCCATTCAAGTAAAGTAAAATCATTCTTGATTCACAGGCTTTTGAAGATATATACATTGAACAGCGAAAGACTATCAAAACCATGCTGGAGTATGCTGACAAGGTCTTCACTTATATATTCATTCTGGAAATGCTTCTCAAATGGGTAGCTTATGGGTTTCAAACATATTTCACTAATGCTTGGTGCTGGCTAGATTTCTTGATCGTTGATGTAAGTATCCTGAGTTATTTTTATGAAATTATCTTTGAGTCAAGTTTGATATTCATATATATCTTTAATTAAAACCCTGACTTTGGAGAACCTCGTTTCACTAATGCTGACACAATTATGAGATTATCTTTTTAAAAACTATAAAAATGCAGAAATGGGAAAGCAGTAGAAGTCCTAAAAATGTGGACAGTGGTAAGAGAAAATACGGAGAGAACTGCTTTTTGCCACAAGCAGACAGCTCTTCTTTTTCTGAAAGTTGAGGACCTAAAGGTAAAAAAACACTAAGCTTTGTCTCATTTCAATCTCTCCCTGTCTTTTATCCCTCACGATCAATCAATCAATCAATCAGCAAACTCTATCCATATTACCAACTAAATAATGAAGTGGAGGTCTGAACCCTCCTCTTTGGCACCACACCAACACCACAGTGACTAAATCAAGCAATAGCTTACTAACTGTTCTCCCTGCCTCTAGTCATTAAATACCTCCCTTAGGAAGAGCCACATGGCTCTTTCTAAAAAAGCCTTCCCATGGGATATTGTACCAGCTCATCACTATTAAAATTCTGAGCAATGACAGTGAAGGCAAATAAGTGTTCTCATATATAATATTAGAAACAACTAACTTTTGCCTTAACTCATTTAATCTTCACAATAACCACTGAGGCATCCACTGTTATGATTCCAATTTTGTATATGAGAAAATTGAGGCACAGAATAATTACTTAGCTTAACATGTTAATTACACAAAATGCCAAAAACAATTCTTATTTTCCTGTTGGAGGAGGCCAGCTCCGGCAGCCAGGGAGTGTACACTTTTCCCGATAGGAGAGGGACACAGCGTTAGTGAATGTACAATACGGAGACAGCCTCTTTGTCCCTTCTTTCAGGGCGCTGGACTGCTCAAATTTTATTGGCAACAGTGGTTGATTATATAGACAGTTTTTCACTACAGATTACATCACAGTGTTAAAAGTACATTGGTTAACTATTACATGGTATAGCAGCTATACATCATGTTTTAAGATCTTTGTTTTAACTAAACTTAGTGGGTACAATTTAGGGGCAATTAGGTACAATACATCATGTTTTAAGATCTCTATCTTAACTAAACTTAGTGAGTACAATTTAAGGGCAATTAGGTACAATACATCATGTGGAAAGGAGGAGACTCAGTACAAATCATCCCATGGCTAGCAAGTCTCCACAAGTTGAAGAGGTCACGGACACAAGAATTTTGCATTTACAAATCTTGTTTTTAGACTGTGCTTATCTTCAAAGTGTTATGACAAGGAGACAGTGTAAGAAAATATAAACCAACTTAACTAGCTATCACTTAAAAGCTTCTATAACTCATAGCTAGGTGTCTTTTGGTCAAGAATAATATATGTCTAACTTCTATGAACCTCATTAAAATCCTAACTCTAAAGTTTACTGTAACTAGTTAGTAGATAAACACTATACATTAATTAAGTTGGATTTAAATAGGGGAAAGTCCTTCAGGATGAAATTCTTATTATATTATTGTTGTAACTTTGTTAAATCACAAATCACCACAGGAAAATAAGAATGGGAAATAAGAATAAGAAGTAAATAATCAGGAAAGACTGAGGAAGACTGAATAACAAATAAAACAACAGGAAAGACTAGGTTACCCAAGAAACAATCCATGTTCTCCAGCGCAAACATGGAAAAATTGTTTTCCCAGGAACGCCCCAATTCTTCCCCATAAACATCAAAATGAGAGCTGTGTAACCTGAGGCCTGCCCTCGGCTTGTACTGTACAGGCAGGCTTTTATCCTGACCAGAAGCCCACCTTCGGCTTGTACCGTTCAGGTGAGCTCCCTTTCTTGGTTAGGAACCTGCCTTCAGGTTTTTCTGACATCAGGCAAGGTCCTGTTTTTGAGTCCCTGTATCTTCTCGGCTCCCTGCATTTTCCTAGGAAAAAAAATAACTAAAAAAAAGAAAGAAAGAAAGAAGACTTTCCTGTTGTGGCGCAGAGGAAATGAATCTAACTAGGAACCATGAGGTTGCAGGTTCAATCACTGGCCTTGCTCAGTGGGTTAAGGATCTGGCATTGCCATGAGCTGTGGTGTAGATTGCAGACACGGTTCAGATCTGGAGTTGCTGTGACTGTGGTGTAGGCCAGTGGCTACAGCTCCAATTAGATCCCTAGCCTGGGAACCTCCATATGCTGCAGGTGTGGCCTTAAAAAGACCCCCCCAAAAAAAATTAAACCGAAGGATAGATTCATAGTTACATATCTGATAAACAGAGTAATCATGCTCACTATCAATCAGATCAGCACTTCAAGTATTTTATCAGTAGCGTACTTGATTAAAGATGATGCATCTGAGTTCCAATTATGGCTCAGAGGATGCAGGTTCAGTCCCTGGCCTTGCTCAGTTGGTTAAGGATCCGGCATTGCCTTGAGCTGTGGTGTAGGTGGCAGACTCAGCTCGGATCCCGCGTGGCTGTGGTGTAGGCCAGCAGCTGCAGCTCCAATTCAACCCCTAGCCTGGAAACTTCCATATGCCGCAAGTACACCCCTAAAAAGCAATAAATAAATAAATAAATAATAAATAAACAAATAAAGAAGAAATAAAGATGATGCATTCATTAGTAAAGATACTGTGATTTACCCGTTCAACATGAGTAATATGTTATTTTGCTCTAATCATCTTAAAATTACTGAATTTATTACAAATTTCAGGAAAAGAATTAAATTTAGAAATCTCCTGATTCAAAGTCCTCATTTTTTAAAAAATGGCATTTGGGAGCTCCTCCTGTGGCACAGTGGGTTAATGATCCAGTTTGTCTCTGTGGTATTGCTGTTTGGATCCCAGCCTGGTGCAGTGGGTGAAGGATCTGGTGTTGCTGCACCTGTTGCGTAAGTCACGAATGCAGCGTGGATTCAGTCCTTGGCCAGGGAACTTCTATATGCCGTGGGCATGGCTGAAAGGGGGGAAGAACAGTGTTTGAAATATTTAAATGAAACTGCTATGGAACCTATGCTGTCTATGTGCCACATCGCAGCTCACAGTGATGCACCAACAGAATTTACTCATCTGTTCCCCAGGGAAGAACACTTAGATTATCTTCAGCTTCCCCCTGCCATAAACACCACCATAAAGACTGATATGTTTACTTTTACATGTCTTGTGAACACTGTGAACTTTCTAATCATGTAAAAAATTATAGACAAATAAATCAACTGTAAAAGCCTAAGATCGAAGTAGGAGGATGTCAAAAGAAAAGCATCACCCCTGAATTACAAACTCCCATGAAAATGTAAAGACTCTCATTCCTCACTGATGTTGCATAAGAACTGCCCTTCACTTGATAGCCTTCAATCCATGCTTACCCTAAACCTTACCCATCCCAGCAGTTCAAATCCTGCCATCTCCAGTATCCCCAACCTCCCATCTTTTCTAAGAGCTCTCTGCCACCACCTCCATGAAAGCTTTGTGGCTGTTCTTCACCACTCCCTGAGCCCCTTTTTAGAAAATGCCTAGCCAAGAGGAAACAAGACTGTTCTGGAATTAAAGGAAGGATATGTGCACCTATCAGTCACAAGCTCTAAGTGCCCTGCTGTAAGAAATACCGAGTTAGTCCACATGCTATTTAAACCCTATGGTATTATTAAAGGAAAACCCTCTATTGCTTTTGTGGTCTCACAGGGAAACCCAACAGCAATGTAGATTATTGTTTATATGTTCTGACCTCTGTAACAAATACAGATTTTACTCTGTAAACTATGAAGGAGTATTACTCCATTCCACTCTCCAGCAGGCTGGAGAGGAGTGGATGAAGGGACTCAAGAGTGTCCTGCTACCCTATATAGAAACTTTCAGTCAGTTCTGGTTTTAGTGCCATTTATTAACCCCTGTTTTAGAGGAACATAATGCCCCCAGATCCAGAGCCTTTTCAGAGTCCACTGGAACAATCTTTCTTCTCCAGGCACTCAGGTTTCTACTGCTGTGTCTGCTCTGCTGAGAAAGTAATCATTTCAGTGAGCTTTGCAGTCCAGAATTTTTAAAACTGCTTATTCTCTTTTCACATTCTCTTTGTATTCTTTTGCTTTCCTTCTAGTTGAATTTTAATAAGGAGTAGAAATATGTTGTTCATACAAATATATTAAAATGAAAGTTTAGAGGGAATCTCTAAGTTATACTGCTTAGTTAATGATTTTTTTGTTACTGATTTGTAGGAGCTCTTTTTATAGTAAGGAAATTTAATATTTTGTCATGTGTTGTATGACTATTTTGCCTATTTGGGCTTTTATCTCTTTTTTGTCATGTAAAAATATTTTCATATTGATTTAGTCAAATTTACCAGTCCTTTTTTTTCTTCTTGGTTTTTCTCATGCTTATGAAGACCATTTCCTTTAAAGATTAAAACATTTTCTCATGCTTTTCCTAGTTTTATTGTTTGAGTTTTGTTTCTTCATCCATTTTTTGTGTTTTAAATATTGACCAACCTGGAACTTATTTTAATGTAAGATGGGAGGTAAGGTTCTGATACTATCTTCCTCAAAATGATTTCTTATTTGTTTCTTTCACTTATTTAAAATGCTACCCTTTTCTACGTGCTAAATTTTTGCATGCCTTGGGTCTAATTTGGATTTGTTTTATTCACTTCTTTTTCTACTATGAAAGGCATAATTATTACAGATTTATAACTGATTTTAATATCAGGTGGCATTTGTTCTTTCTGATTGTTCTTCTTAAAACAGTAATATTTTAGATTATTCTTATACTTTTTTCCTTGTTAATAAAATTCATATAGTTTAAAAAAAACCTACTGGAGTTCCTGTCATGGCACAGTGGTTAACGAATCCGACTAGGAACCATGAGGTTGCCCGTTCAATCCCTGGCCTTGCTCAGTGGGTTAACGATCCAGCATTGCCGTGAGCTGTGGTGTAGGTCGCAGACTCAGCTCGGATCCCACGTTGCTGTGGCTCTGGCATAGGCTGGTGGCTACAGCTCTGATTAGACCCCTAGCCTGGGAACTCCATATGTCGTGACAGCGGCCCAATAAATGCCAAAAAAGACCAAAAATAAAAAAATAAATAAAAATAAAAAATAAAAAAAACACCTATGCATATATTTAGTCAGAACCTAACAATTACATTATTGTTCAAAATTGTTTTTCATTTTATTCCCCTGGTTTTCTTAGGTCAACAATAACATATATATAAATAATGA
This sequence comes from Phacochoerus africanus, assembly GCF_016906955.1. NCBI lineage: Eukaryota > Metazoa > Chordata > Mammalia > Artiodactyla > Suidae > Phacochoerus > Phacochoerus africanus. The sequence goes on along the minus strand of NC_062546.1, from coordinate 137,206,439 downwards.
CTTCTTCCACTTTTCTAATTATTATAGCTTTTATTTCTTTTTTCCAGGAAGTGTTAAATAATAATTTTGGTAGTAGGAATATTTTATCTCTGGTTTTAATGGGAATGTTACTAAATTTCTCCATCAAAATCATGTATGCTTTTGCACTGAAAGCCTGTGTGTTCTCTAATAATAATCTTTCCCATCTTTCTAGTCTTCTATAGCAATGAACACTAGACAGAAATGAATAGCTCAATAAATTATACTTCCACTAGCCAAGTTCAACATTCAAGTCACTTATTTTTCTGCTCAACTCTGTGAAATTATGTTAAATTAAACAGTGAAGGGACAGTGGCTCCTTTTTCCTTTAAAGCTTTGGTTCTGTTTTGGTGTCACCTTTATGCCATGACCCTTAAGACATCCAGTGAATGTAATAAATTAACATCTCTCCTATGTATCAAGAAGGGGACTAGTTATATACAATCCTTGAAAGAATTGAGAAGATAATTATTAAAGTCATTTTCTGTGTTCTGTAGTTCAGAAGGAGAATGAATTTTTGATAATGGATGAAAAAGGTTAAGACATGGTTTTCTAGTCAGATCACTCAAGTTCTAACTTCATCTCTTTCTACCTGTACATCCTTGTTTTTTTTTTTTTTTTGGAACGGGGGAATATGGGGAAAATTAACTTCCTCATTAGTGAAAAGGCAAAAGTAATAGTAATTATTTCTTAAGATTTATACATGTAAGACACTGAGAACAGAAGAACCTAGCATATAGTAAATTTTCAATAAATGTTAGTTATTAAAAGAAAATAAAAGCAAATAAGGTCTCTTCCTCCCCCAAAAGACATGTTTTCTTTAACCTATATATTTAAGTAAAATTTGGCATTTGTATGAAATCAGAAAGATGCATTATACCTCTAAATGAGAGGTACTGATTCTAAATCATAAATACAGTAGTTTAGGTAAAAAAATTTTCATTATTATGAAACTATGTGATCTGATGTTTTCCCAGGTAATATTTTCTTCTTTTTTTATCTAACATATATAGACTAAAGCATAGTCAACCAGATATTAGGAATGTTAAGAATACTTCATCTCAGCCCCAAAAAAGTTAATGTGACATGAAAGGGAAAAGAACATATCCAACCAATTGACTCTATTATGTGGTAAATGCCTCCACTACATATAATCAAGATACTACATAAATCTGAAGGAGAAGCATGATTTCTAATCAATTATATTAAGCACAGATCCATGGAGGATATGGCTTTTTAATCAAAGCCCAAATCATCCTGTATATGCACAGGTTGAAAAAGTCTCCAAGGATGAAATATCTAACTAGAGGGGTTTACAGATGTTTATATAGATGGGCAAGGCCTCCAGTTTTACTAGTAAGAAAAGCAATAATACAAGATGGGGCTGGTAGTGTAAGATGATCACGATCACAATATATGGAAGATGAAGGCTGCCAAGGTATGTCTGAAGACTTATTTGGTGGCACTGAAGAAGAGACATATTACACCCTATGCCTTTACTCAACAGTTTATTTCTTGGTGGACTGATTGATGTTTTTTTTTTTTTCTTTTTTAGGTTTCTTTGGTTAGCTTGGTAGCCAATGCTCTTGGTTATTCAGAACTTGGTGCCATCAAATCCCTACGGACATTAAGAGCTTTAAGACCTCTGAGAGCTTTATCCCGGTTTGAAGGCATGAGGGTAAGAATAAAAGCTCTCTGATGATTCACATCAAAATTAAATGTAGATAATGATTTTGACACAGAGGAATGGCATACTCGTCTGGTAATTATTTCTTAGATTACAAAATTTCAGAGGAGGAATCCTAAAGATCACCTTCCTGAAACTAAAACAGGTCCTCAAAAATTGTGGCATAACTAGAACTAGAATTTAGGTCTTCTGATGACAGTTCAAGGATGTTTCCACAACTAAAGGCTATGTGTTGCCATTTATTTCTTTTCATTACATATACATTTTAAAATGACTGTTTACTCCTGGCATTCATCCTAAGAGGAGATTTTCTTCCTCTCAATAGGTAATTTGATTTCTCAAAATTTATTAAATCTTTATATCCTAAGCAACCAAAGTAGGGGTTAGGATAATCAACTAAGCATTGCAGGCAACCCCGTGGCTTGTTTTATAGATCTCCATTTTAAGTGTGCATTCTGCATGAGATTCACTTTTTCCAATAGCACTTGTACTTTCCTCTCCAGCTCTCTTCCTTAGTATATATTTTATGCATATAAAGTATACACATATATACACATCCACTTGTCATGCCCCTCAAAGTACTGTTTAGCACAAAGGCCAGCTTTGTTTAACACAGCTTGCAAATGTACATAGATATTGAATTTCTTCTAGGCTATAGGGCTTTTATGTTAGGAGGTGGTTTGTTTAGGTAATAAAAACACTTCAGCCTTGACTCTGAGATTCACTCACCAAGGAGAATGAAATAACTCTCCAGATGCATTGTAAGCAAAGAAATTCTGAGTTTTACATTATAATTTTATTCCATTGCTACTTGATGAAATCACAAGATAAAATAAAAATTATTATGTAATTTCAATTTTTTTCACACCAATCTTTTACCATTACTGTTTTATTTAAGCCTTCATCTGGTTGCATGATTTTATATTAATAATTCATTTTTGAGGGAAGACAGCAATTGAACAAAATAAAAAAAACTTATAAGCTTGCTATAATCTGAAAATTATTCTAATTTTGGCATTTTTAATTCAGTCATATGACAGAATTAACATTCTAGGTGTAAATATGATAAAAGGTATCATGCATTTATTTGACAGGAGAACTTGTGGGGGTCATTTTACACAAATTTTAGAGTAAAAAAACCTGATTTAAGCATAATATATATGACAATTTCTAAAAGAAATAAAATTCAAGTAACATATGAAATTTTCACAATTTTGGATTTTAGCTGTTGATATTAACTTGAAATTCTTTGGCATTTATTTCTAATATAATGTTTCAGTATTTTAAAATAAAACAATACTTTCACTTACAGTAAGTGCTTAACAATATAATCCCAATGTAAAACAGATTGATAAGAAAAGGTACAAATTGCTAGAAATTTGAAAATACACATTAATCTCTTCTGAATTGAATTAGCGGAAAGTGACTGAATTTCTCCTTCATGGAATACGTTGGCCTGGCTTTGAAGTAATATCTGCCTCAAAGAGGCTATTTAAGAGATTTGGAAAATAAGAATGTGGATATATTCAGTACTTTTATGTCCAGAGATAAATCCCATCTCATTTTCTTTCTTTCTTTTTTTTTTTTTCCTTGCTTTTTAGGGCCACACCCACAGCATATGGAAGTTCCCAGCCTAGAGGTCAAATCAGAGCTGTAGCCAACAGCCTATGCCATAGGCACAGCAACACGGGATCTGAGCCATGGCTGCAACCTACACCACATCTCACGTCAGTGCCGGATCCCCAACTCACTGAGCAAGGCCAGGGATCAAACCCGCATCCTCACGGATACTAGTCAGATTCGTTTCTGCTGCACCACAACAGGAACTCCCATCTTATTTTCTAAATTAATATACTTTTTAAAAAATTAGAAATTATTAATAGGGGAAAAAAAGAACTTGGTAAACTCTTAATATTATTCTTCACGTCATAATAGTTAACTTGATCTGAGGATAGAGAGTTAAGGCATTATTAATACTGTTTAGTTGTAAAGGGTTCATTTAACCACATTTTCATATCATCAACCATTCATTAACACTCTTGAAAATTAAAATGTATTACTGAATGATGATTATCTCTCGTTGGTATTTAATGCATCTTTTTTTTCTTTTTTTCCCCAGCATACAAACATTTTCTGACTCCATCTTACTATATCAGGTTTTTGTTTATTTCTTTTCACATTTTGTTATATTTTGCTTTCCTTAAATCCTTTAGCTCTTTAGTGTTGTCATTGTTTGTTTTCCCCTATCAAATATATCCTAGAAAATATCAGAAGGAACAACTTATCCACCTAGATTTTTACTTAACTCATTTCACATCCATTTTAGCATTAAATAATGGAAGAAATGGTTTCTACTTAACAATTTATAAGCTTCCTTATCCGTATCTCCTCTTCTAGGTGGTTGTGAACGCTCTTGTTGGAGCAATTCCCTCTATCATGAACGTGCTGTTGGTTTGTCTCATCTTCTGGTTGATCTTTAGCATCATGGGTGTGAATTTGTTTGCTGGAAAGTTCTACCATTGTGTAAACACAACAACGGGTAACATGTTTGAAGTCAGTGAAGTTAACAATTTGAGCGACTGTCAGGCTCTTGGAAAGCAAGCTCGGTGGAAAAACGTGAAAGTAAACTTTGATAATGTTGGTGCTGGCTATCTCGCATTGCTTCAAGTGGTAAGTGCCTACGGTATGAGTTTTGAAAATGTTTGCAAAATGTTTCAAGATCAATTCTCTGAGGTTCTCTGTTTTATGATTAATATCTGACAGCACAAAAGTAGTTGATTGTCACCTATACTCTTAGCTTGACTTGACAATAAATAAGATGTTTTGCAGTGATTTTATAATGTATTTTCCCCAGTGTTCAGCTGTTAGTATGTGTTAATGTGATTTTATATTTATGCTTCCTGGTTTTGTTTTTGTTTTTGTTTTTGCCTTTTATAGAGCCTCTCCTGTGGCATATGGAGGTTCCCACGCTAGGGGTCTAATTGGGGCTGTAGCCACTGGCCTACACCACAGCTCACGGCAACGCCGGATCCTTAACCCAATGAGCAAGGGCAGGGATCGAACCCACAACCTCATGGTTCCTATTCAGATTCGTTAACCACTGCGCCACGACGGGAACTCCCCTGTTTTTCTTATATTAGTTAAATGTATGGATTATTAACCAGATAATTAATTGTACCAACATAAATCTAAGGAGTATGGTTCTACTATGTGTGGAAATGCAAGTTGTATGGTATGGATTTCAAAATGTGTATTATTTAATAATTTTGACTTAACTGAAGGTATAATGACTAATCCATAATTATTTAATGAAAATAATTGAACGTTTTAAACAAACCAGTGGTTTGAATGATAGAGCTTATCTTTTAGAAGAAGATTTAAGACTGAGATCAGAGTATCATCTGGTTAAATTTTAGTGCAGAAAAAATAGAATACTTTCCAAAACCAAAAAGAAAACACATTCCAGATCTGAAATAAAATCTTATTCTATTTCAATTTCATTTTTTCATTCAATTCATTTTAATCTCTTTGTAGAATATGTCATAATATTGTAAAAAAAGTTATTTTTAATAACACTGATTTTCATATGGTAAAATGCACATTCTTGGATTCAGTTTTTATGCAGAATTCAAATATATGTTGTTTACAGGCCACGTTCAAAGGCTGGATGGACATTATGTATGCAGCTGTTGATTCACGAGATGTAAGTATCACTCAACTACTATTTATATCTACTAGTGTTTTCCATAGTGAATGTTTGTGATAAATTAAGGCCCAGAATTTTATATTAGATGCAAACCGAACAATTACAACTGCATGTAGAAATTACCTTATTAAGCCAATCACTTCAATATAAATGATATTTTGATTAATATGTCTATTATATATCCAATATGAAAGGGTATCTAACTGCATAGATTAAGAGCCAGATTGTTCTAGTCAAGGAAACTCTTAAGATTAAGAAAGTTGCTCCGTAGGGAAGTGACTTGTCTCTCATCCCTTGAAAGTATAAACCAGAGTCTGTGAAGCAGCTTCCAAAAATATCACAATGAAAGCAAGCAAGTATCAAGGAAACTCAATTTAGAAAACAGTAATAAAGATAATTCCTTAGAACATATCTGTTTATGCTGAATTTTTCTCTTAGAAGTCGATGTTCTGTTATTAAAGCCGTATCTCCAAGAGCTAGCATTTCCAAACCCAAGTTTAAAATACTGTAAAAAATTAAAGTAAGGTTAATAACAGGTTCAAAATGTTTGTCTTTATACCACTGCTATTTACTCTAAAGAATATGTACAGGTAAGCCACAATGGGAAATAGTTTCAAGAACAATAATAAAAAAAAATTTTAATTTTTCACTATACTAGATCATACTAATTTGAAAAAAGAATTGCTTTTGCAGAACAGTATCTCAGGTCAAGACAAAAATAGCTTTATAGTAAGTAACAACACATCAAAAATTTAACTTAGCTCAAGTATTTATTGTGTTTTAAAATATTATTTAATATTTTCAATATTATTTAGGTTAAACTACAGCCTGTGTATGAAGAAAATCTGTATATGTATTTATACTTTGTCATCTTTATCATCTTTGGGTCATTCTTCACTCTGAATCTATTCATTGGTGTCATCATAGATAACTTCAACCAACAGAAAAAGAAGATAAGTATTCCTCAGCTCTCACATTTTTCCATTCTGAGGTTCTGTCTATTTTACATCCAAATAACCAGGACACTAAGAGTCATGACAAACTTAGATCATTACATCATTTTTATATTCTTTTCCATTCACTATGTGGTCAGTTCAGCTGCAGAGGATTCCAGCTTCTAATTGGTGGCTCTTCTCCAGGTTCATCCTCTGCAGATCTCCTGTAGTGTCTTTCTGACTCAAAAATATGACTATATCTTCAAAACATCCAGTTAGCCTCAATGCTTTATCCTTGCTTACAGAGCCTCTCAGGAATTATCTCCACCCAGTTTTCCAGCCTCATCTTCTCCCCTACTCCTCAGTCACCACCCGCCCCCCATTAACACTATCACTTATTACACACACAGCTACATGGATTTTCTGCCCTTTTCTGAACAAGATACACTCCTCTCCCTCCATGACTTTACATAGGATATTTTTCTTCCTAAAATGCTTTGCCTAGCAAACACTTAATCATCCTTTAAGGAGTAGCTTAAGGGTCCTCCCCTTTATAAAGCCTGTCTCTGAATCTTGGAGTTTATTGTTATCTCTGGAGTGTTTTTCTCTTTTTTTTCTTTTTTGCATACAAACACTGTGTCTTATATAACCATGGAATTCTGATGCTGGATACACCATCTACCCAGTAGGAGTGCTCAAAAATTGTTGAATAAAAGAGTAAAACTGTCAACACTGAAATGAACTAAGATTTTTTTTCTTTCATGAAAATATATTTGAGACCCCTGAGCTTCCTTTTAAATATAATATAATCAAATTAGAATCCTGCATTTATCAGAGTTTTATGTGATTATGGGTTTTACATAATGTTAAAGTACTCAGAGTTTCACATAAATGAAAAAAGCAGGATAAATCTATAAGAAATAGGATAAAATCCATTTAAAAATTGTAAAAAGGGGATTAAAGGAAAGACTCACAAATATTTTTGTAAATGTGCTGTTGTAAAACATGTTGGATTGTAACCAGTTTTATACTATGTATTTACTTTGGAGGTCAAGACATCTTTATGACAGAGGAACAGAAAAAATATTACAATGCAATGAAGAAACTTGGGTCCAAGAAACCTCAAAAACCCATACCTCGGCCTGCAGTAAGAATTACTCATCTTCTTTAACATTCCAAAACCCTATTTCCACATGATGAAGCTGGGCAGTGCTCTGGACCAGAACATATTGGGTGATACCAATATATAAAATGCCCTAATTGTAAAGTTAATAACTGTGTAACACATATGCAACTACTACACTCAATATGAATTACATGGTTCTTAAAAATGAGGCAACGTTCAATAGTTTGTCAGTTGAAAAATCTCCAAGTCAGGGTTCCCAATAACTGCTTCCAAAGCAAGCCTCATGCTCCTGCTGCCACCTACTGCTGCCAACAATGCATGTGGTTCTCACTCCTCTGATCTTGTTAGATGGTACCCTCCTGTCCTTTTAAGTAGATGGAGTTTTCCAGACTTCCCATTTTACACCCTAGCCTCCCTCTATGCTGTTTTTTTCTCTCCATTATTATGACTTGAGAATATTCTTAGAATTTTTAGAAAGGAAAAAGGTGTCATCAGAATAGTTTGTTTTAGCAAATACACCTATAGACAAAAGATTTATTCAGAACGCATACTCTGTAGAGACTCATTATTCCAGAAAGGCATAAAAATAGTGAACTATGTTCACAGAGCTGTATTCTACATCATCTATCCTCTTAAATGCGTAAGGAATAAGGGAATTGAGGCCCAAAGAAGTAATATATTACACCCAAAGTTACAAAGTCTGTAATCACAGAACTGGAACTTGACAAGGTCTCACGAATCCTATAAAGAACTTCATTTTACCATATTTTTAAGAGTAGTTGGAGTGGGTAAGGTGTAACAGGGAGAAGGTAGGGCAGGATACACAAAGGACATAAGCCTGATTTACTGAAGTTCATTTAAACATTATTGTTAGAAAAGGCAGAATTAAATGGAAAATGATAAAATGAATGACTGACATTTTGAGGAATGGAGAGACAGAAATAAAATATAAATCAAAATTCCTGAAGTGTTGATAAATGAATTGGCATATTCATCCATCTAAGTCTGTATATATTAACCTACTTTATAAATCTTTATTTTTAGTTGTCATTATTTTTGTAAAAATTACCACAGTCATTAAAATTAAGCAAAGCCCATGCACATTATCAACCAGTTGGCCACCAATCTATGTCTTATTCAGCTTTGTCTTCCCATAGGACCTAAATAAATGTGAGCAGGTGCACATCCCATTGTGGAAGGACTTCATCTGCAATTTTATTGTATTGTTACTTATGAAATATGCATATTAACTTTCTTCTCCCTCTCTTTCCAGAACAAATTTCAAGGAATGGTCTTTGATTTTGTAACCAGACAAGTTTTTGATATCAGCATCATGATCCTTATCTGCCTCAATATGGTCACCATGATGGTAGAAACTGATGACCAGAGCAAATATATGACTCTGGTTTTGTCCCGGATTAACCTTGTATTCATTATCCTGTTCACTGGAGAATTTGTGCTGAAACTTATCTCCCTCAGATACTACTATTTCACCATAGGCTGGAACATCTTTGATTTTGTGGTGGTGATTCTCTCCATTGTAGGTAAGAACGGTTTATTTACAGAGAAGTGTAGTTGTAGACGAAAAGTCCCCCAAGGCCTGCCACCTGTGTAACATGTAAATAAGATCTGAGAACTATAATGTGCGTAGATATAAAGTTTAACACTCTTGTTCATTTCCTGCTAATTGAAGAGTGTCAGTATTCAAAAATAGAAGATATTTCAGAAATAGTCTTTGTAGCTGGCATATTTCATATGTAAGGATAACTATTCATAGAATTGGGTATATATAATCATAAAAGTCATTCACTATGTGAGATTATTTAATTTGTTGGATTTTCCAAAAGTATATATTGGTCTATGACATTATAGAATCACTGAATAAAACCCTGTAATCTTTAATTGGTAATATTATGGAGTGGATTCAAAAAGTTAGTAACGGTTTATACTCATAACAAATTTGTTGTTTTCATTAATCCTGCAAAGCAAAAACATTCAGATAAACTTAAAATATTCACTGTTTAGCTCTTCCCTATTTTTCCATAGGTATGTTTCTGGCTGAGTTGATAGAGAAATATTTTGTGTCCCCTACCCTGTTCCGAGTGATCCGTCTTGCCAGGATTGGCCGCATCCTGCGTCTGATCAAAGGGGCCAAGGGGATCCGCACGCTGCTCTTTGCTTTGATGATGTCGCTGCCTGCGCTGTTCAACATCGGCCTCCTGCTCTTCCTGGTCATGTTCATCTACGCCATCTTTGGAATGTCCAACTTCGCCTATGTTAAAAAGGAAGCTGGAATTGATGATATGTTCAACTTTGAGACTTTTGGCAACAGCATGATCTGCCTGTTCCAGATCACCACCTCTGCTGGCTGGGATGGACTGCTAGCACCTATTCTTAATAGTGCACCACCTGATTGTGACCCAGACACAATTCACCCTGGCAGCTTGGTTAAGGGAGACTGCGGGAACCCATCTGTTGGGATTTTCTTCTTTGTCAGTTACATCATCATATCATTTCTGGTCGTGGTGAACATGTACATCGCTGTCATCCTCGAGAACTTCAGTGTTGCTACTGAAGAAAGTGCAGAGCCCCTGAGTGAGGATGACTTTGAGATGTTCTATGAGGTGTGGGAGAAGTTTGATCCCGATGCCACCCAGTTCATAGAGTTCTCCAAGCTCTCAGATTTTGCGGCTGCCCTGGATCCTCCTCTCCTCATAGCAAAACCAAACAAAGTCCAGCTCATTGCCATGGATCTGCCTATGGTCAGTGGAGACAGGATCCACTGCCTTGACATTTTATTTGCTTTTACAAAGCGGGTTTTGGGTGAAAGTGGAGAGATGGATGCCCTTCGAATACAGATGGAAGATCGATTCATGGCATCGAACCCCTCCAAAGTCTCCTATGAACCCATTACAACCACTTTGAAACGCAAACAAGAAGAGGTGTCTGCTGCTATCATTCAGCGTAATTTCAGATGTTATCTATTAAAGCAAAGGTTAAAGAAGGTAGTAAGTGAATACAACAAAGAGTCAATCAAAGGGAGGATTGACTTACCTATAAAAGATGACATGATTATTGACAAATTAAATGGGAACTCCACCCCAGAAAAAACAGATGGAAGTTCCTCTACCACCTCTCCTCCTTCCTATGACAGTGTAACAAAGCCAGACAAGGAAAAGTTTGAGAAAGACAAACCAGAAAAAGAAAGCAAAGGGAAAGAGGTCAGGGAAAATCAAAAGTAAAAAGAAACAAAGAATTATCTTTGTGATTAATTGTTTACAGCCTAAGAAGGTAAAGCTTATGTGTCAACTGGACTCCCAGAGGAGGTCTATGCCAAACTGACTGTTTTAACAAATACTCATGGTCAGTGCCTATAACAAGACAGTGACCTCTTCGTCATTACAACTCTGTGAGTCAGGGTATCAACAATGACAAGAGGTTGCTGTTTTCATTACCAGCTGACACTGCTGAGGAGAAACTCAATGGCTACCTAGACTGTAGGGATAGTTGTGCAAAATGATCATTGCAACTACATCAAACACTTTTAGTACAGTACTTGCATCCACTCTATTTTTAACTTCCATATCTGCCATATTTTTACAAAATTTGTTCTAGTGGATTTCCCTGGTCACTAATTCATAGTTTATTCGTAATACTATGTCATTATTTTTGTAAACAAGATTTAAGTTGAGAAAAAGTATATAAAACCCCTGTGTTCCTACTCTACAAGTCTCTCAGATAATCAGACAAAAAGGGTTTTTGTCTTTTTTTTTTTTTGCCCAAAAGATGAAATTCAAGCTCAAAACCAGACAAAAAATTCTAATAACAATTTCAGGTACTTCCATTTTCTAGATGGCTTTATTTTAAAAGTGTTTAGTCTACGTTTGTTTATATCTAAACAGTTATGTGCCTGTAAAGTCTCCTCTAATTTCTAAAGGATTATTTTTATGCAAAGTATTCCATTTCAGCAAGTGCAAATTTTATTCTAAGTTTCAGAGCACTATATTTAATTTTGGTTAAATGCTTTCCAGAAAAGGTAATCTAATAAGTCTGTATCCATATCTAAAGTATTGCTTTAGAATAGTTGTTCCGCTTTCTGCTCCAGTATTGTTTTGCCATCTTCTGCTCTCAGCAAAGCTGACAGTTTATGTCAATTAAACACACCCTCTGCTATGTAAATAGTTATTTTATCCTGTGGTGCATGTTTGGGCACATATCTATATCTATGTCTACATAGATAGATATATTTCCCAATAAACAACTTCTATCAAATCAAATATGTACCACAGTATATGTGTCTTTTGCAAGCTTTCAACAGGGATATATCCTATATCATTCATTAAACATAAATAATAGTTTGAAGACTATCACTAATGCATGTTAATTGCCTATGCTGTTCTATTTTACTCAATTCATTCTTCACAAGTCTTGGTTAAAAAAAGTTACATGTTGGTAGTAGAATTCAGCCAGCTCTATGTCTAGTATGTCAAGCAGAATAGCCTGCAATTATTTTAAAAAGCACCTTTCCTTTTGCATTTTTAACTCAACTTGAGTGTCATATGGTGTCTCTCGAGATTTCAAGGAAACACTCACAGCATACTGCCTATTGTCAAAATCTTATACTTCATATTTTGCTAAAAATATGTCCAAAACTTGTTTAAATATAAATAATGTAAAATATGATCAATTTTATTTGTTGCATTTTGTACATAAGAAAATTATTTTCAGGTTGATGACATGGCAATTTATTTTACTTTATGCTTTTGCTTTTTATTTTTAATCACAACTCCAAACTTTTGAATCCATAAGACTTTTCAATGAATAATTTCCTAAAATAAAAGTTAGACAATGGGTTTTGTGGATTTCTTTGTTATAATATATTTTCTATCATTCCAGTAGGAGATACATTGGTCAAAATTTCAAACCTAGATCATTTTCTACCAACTATGGTTGCCTCAATATAACCCTTTATTCATGGAAGGTTTTTTTTAACTCAACTTTTGTAGTATTTGCTCATGCAGACTAGTCTTATTTTTTTAATTCTTGCTGCACTAAAGCTATCAGAGATATAACTTGGGCTCTGTCCCTTTTAGCCATGAACATAGTGGCAAAGTTGTGCAATTACCTAACATGATATAAAATTTTTTTGCACAAACCAAAAGATTAATGTTAATTTCTTTTACAAAACTATTTACTTGTAGTGTATTGATGAACTGCATGCAGGGAATTGCTATTACTAAAAAGAATGGTGAACTATGTCATTATTGAGCCAAAAGAATAAAAATTTCATTTTTTATTGTATTCAATTTCTTGGCTTCTGTTTTTTTTTATTGTTGAAGTTTAAAACATATATACTTATTATATACATATATACACGTATATGCTTATGAAACCTGCACTTGATCTGATATTTGTATACATAAAAGTTCATATGAATTTTATAACAACCTACTGCATGATCCACCAAGGAGTACTACAGAATAAAGGCCATTAAAAGCAATTTTTGTGAACTTTTGTGTGTGCAAAAGACCAAATCCACATTCTCCAACTTACAGGTTCAATAACAATAACAGTATCCATCTACAATGTTTGTCAATTTCAATTTCCTTGACTATAAAAATTTTAATCTCGACTCCTCTCAATGTAATTAACACCACCTCCAAATTTCTTGGTAGTAAATAAATGTAACATAGTTTGTTACTTAAAATCATGTTATGAATTCTTATTTACACATAAAATATTAATGATGCAGTGATTGAGAATTTATATTAACTTTTTTTTCAGGGTCCCTTGGATTTATGTCAGGTCAAAACTAAATGTTTATTCTCAGTGGAAAATTACAGTTGTAATGCTTGTATTTTTGAAGATGAATTTGATCCAAACATGCATTTCATAATTTCCCCAATGTAAACAGTATAAAGTGACTTAAGTGGAATTCATTGGCTTCTTTTTGTACAAGTCAATTTTTAGATCTTGCCAATACCACAGAGAAATCAAGTATTACTTTGCAAAGTCCATAGCCTTTTTATGCTATTATAAATATAGGATTATATTTCTATTATATAATCATTAGCCAAGCAATGTATTAACTGATACGTATTATATATAAATGATCATATGGTCAGAAGAGTCTTCAGTTGTGAAAAATGATACTTTAAAAAATGTAGCTAGCTAAAGAACATTCTGAAAATGTTCAGAGTACAGAGATGCTAATGCAATTTGATAGATTTTTGAGATAACTACTTTCACCAAAAAAGCCTTCTATTATTAAATTTCATGGTAGAATTTTATCAAAAATAGAATTCATCAAGTTGGACAAAGAAATTTCCATGAAATTAAAGAAACTTAAATCCACCAATAAGTCATACCAAATGGCTTCCCTTTAGTAAAGAAAAAATATTTGTGTGGAAAGAAAAATGGGTATTCTATTTTAAAAACAATGTAGCTAAAAAAAATGGCTACATAAATTTGTGTTTTTACTAATTTTCAAATAACTAGAATACATTAAAATAACCTGAAAATCATTTTTGTGCATTTCAAACTATTCAGTAGTAATTATAAAGGAACTTCTGCTGACCATTTTTGTGGAAATGGAAAGTGTCAAGAGAAGTGGACCAAGAGTTCTGATACTTGCTTTTTAGTTTCAGTTCCAATATAAAATTAGCAGTATAATCCAGGCAAATCAAATTCTGGTCCCTCAGATTCCCCGTCTATTTGAATGGGGATGCTGGATTAGGTATGTTGTCTCTAGTAATACTTTAAAATTTTATGTTCAAAAATCAAGCTGCCTATTCAAATGAGTAATTTCCTTTACACAAGTAATGCTTAATGAAACAAATGTAATTGTCAGTAACCTTTTGAAACATTAATCAGATGATTTTAAATAGGCAGAAACACAACATCTGACCTTGACTTCAGCCCCATTAATGGAGACGTCTCCTTGCCCTCAAAGATTTTACTTGACAAGGCTGAAGGAGGTTTTAAATAACTGGAAAAAAATAGTTATTATTTCTTTTTAGTGATGTTACAGATTTCTACTTCTTATCTTTTTACAGCCACACCTGCAGCATATGGAAGTTTTTGGGCTAAGGGTCAAATCAAAGCTGCAGGCGTACACCATAGCCATGGCAATGAGCTGCATCTGTGACCTGTGCTGCAGTTCACAGAAATGAGGCCAGGTATCAAACCTGCATCCTCAGGGACATTATGTCAGGTTCTTAACCCACTGAGCCACAACAGGAACTCCTGATGTTACAGATTTCAAAAATCTGATATATAACAGAAGAGATTAAAAAAATAAATCATTAGTTATTTGCAAAATATCTCAAACCACAAATGTATTTACTTCTTTGTCATTAACATTTGCCACAAAACTTCAAGAAGCTGGGCTTAAGCCTTGTATTCTGGAGTTCCCGTCATGGCACAAAGGAAAAAAATCCAACTAGGAACAATGAGGTTGCAAGTCTGATCCCTGGCCTCGCTCGGTGGGTTAAGGATCCAGCTTTGCCGTGAGCTGTGGTGTAACTTGCAGACGCTGGGATCCTGCGTTGCTGTGGCTCTGGCATAGGCCGGCAGCAACAGCTCTGATTAGACTCCTAGCCTGGGAACCTCTGTATGCCACAGGTGTGGCCTTAAAAGGACAAAAGACAAAAAAAAAAGTCTTGTATTCCCTTGATCACTATTTTTATTACAACAGAATAATAGATTCACATCATTCTCTTATGTTAGAATAATAACATAAAATGTTTGGTCTTTTTACAGAGAAAGACATTAATGATTTGAGGCATCTAAACTTTTGTTGTAACTGATGCCTTCCTATGCGTCCTTCCATCTACAGTATTTCTCCTCTCCTCTTCTCTCTAGAATCTATGTCCCCAGTAATTCTGCCAGTTGACATACTGAAGTACAGATCTAAAATCTTCTAAATACAACAGCTCCCCATTATTGAGAATCCATTTCCCTTATTACAGAGAAAAAAAAAAAAACTTGCATAAGCTGTCCCTCACATATCCTATTAGTATCATCTATCATTGGTCATCACTCTACAACTCATGCCTCCTCCCCACGGAATTACATAATCTCCCATTACACAATTTTTTGACATCTCTCCTATCTTGGCACATGCTACGGGTTTGCTGAATTGTCCTTCCCCCTCTTTTTTTCCCTGGCAAATTGTTGCTCATCTTTCAAGAACTTTTAGGAAGTTTCTTCAGATTTCCCCAAATCATTTCTCCTCAGACTTCCTAAGGTGCATCTTGGATGATAAGTACCATACAATGCTGTATTCCCTTGTTTGCATTTATCTCCTCTAATAGATTATAGTACACCTAAGGTATGGGATGCATCTCATTAATTTTCTCATACTTCTATCCTTTATCAGCAATGTCTTCAGAGTATGTGACTATCAGTTTTCAGATACATTGCTAGAATTGACTCTTTCCAGAACACACAAAATACTTAAGTACCAAACAATAATACCAGTAATTTTTTCCAGCCCTTACTGAAAATGACTCTCAAATTTATTAGCATCTAAATTCAGATAAACCACTGTCACAAGTAATTGAAAGATACACATCTTAGACATACTGTACATCTTGTAACTACAGTTTACAAGTTATGTCTATTGCCTTATAAAAACTGCTGAAACAAAAAAACTTCATTAATTCTGTCAGTGAAAGAATAGTTGTCTTCAATAAGAAATATGTTCCATGGATATAAACATTGTCAGGTTTTATTTCACTCCCTTAATCATGTATATATTCTTCAATTTAATGACTCATGGGAAAACTATAATTCAAAAAGATACACACACACCCCCATGTTCACTGAAGCACTATTCACAATAGCCAAGACATGGAAACAATCTAAATGTCCATCGACAGATGACTGGATTGGGAAGATGTGGTACATATACATACCACCACTATACTTTAATTTTTAAAATTACACACACACACACACAGAGTAGAACACTACTCATCCATAAAAAGAACAAAATAATGCCAATTGCAGCAACATAGATACAAAGAGAGATTCTCATATTAAGTGAAGTCAGAAAGAGAAAAACAAATACTATATGATGTCACTTATATGTAGACTCTAAAATATGGCACAAATGAACCTATATACAAAACAGAAACAGACTAACAAACATAGAGAACAGACTTGTGCTTGCCAAAGGGGTGGAGAGAGGGAGTGGGATGGACAGGGAGTCTGGAGTTAGTAGGTGCAAACTACTACATTTAGAATGGATAAGCAACGAGGTCCTACTATATAGCAAAGGAAACATAAGGTTTTCTTTTTTTCTTTCTTTCTTCCTTCCTTCCTTCCCTCCCTCCCTCCCTTCTTTCTTTCTTTCCTTTCTTTTTTGTCTTTTTAGGGCTGCACCCACACATATGGAGGTTCCCTGGCTACAGGATATTAATACAAAAAACTGGCTATAGAGTCAATCTGTTAAACAGTGCATCATACTGCTTTATTATCCAGAACAACTGTGCTATACAACTCCAGAGGAAAAATCACACTGTATTCTATAAAAACAGTTCATGCTAGAAAAAATTTTAGAATAGAATACAATGTAACTTTAGCATAGAATACAATGTAACATCAGTGATATCTTTAAAAATGACAGCAATATGTCAATAATTACTAGTAAATACACTGAACTATCCAGTTAAAAGGCAAATTGTCTTTTACAATCTAGTTATTTAAAATAAAGAAACCTGGAGTTGCCGTCGTGGCTCAGTGGTCAACGAACCCAACTAATAACCATGAGGTTGCAAGTTTGATCCGAGGCCTTGCTCGGTAGGTTAAGGATCCAGCATTGCCGTGAGCTGTGGTGTAGGTCACAGATGTGGCTCGGATCTGGCGTTGCTGTGGCTGTGGTGTAGGCCAGCAGCTACAGCTCTGATTTGACCCCTAGCCTGGAAACCTCCACATGCTATGGGTGTGGCCCTCAAAAAGACAAAAGACAATTTAAAAAAATGAAATAAAAATAAATGAACCTAAACACAAAAATACAGAAAGGTTAAAAGTAACAGGATTGGAAAATTATCAGGCTCATTTATATTATTAGAGACAAAAAAAGGTTTAAAACTTTAAGATAATAATTTTCAAATAGATGCACTTATTAAACTTATCTTTAAAATATATACAGCAAAAATTTATTAAATCACAAGAACAAACAGGCGAATCGAACAGGCACATTGAAATATTTTAACATACTTCCTGAATAATTGATAATTCCAGTGGACAGCTTTACCTGTTAGACACATAAAGAACTCAGCAACATTTGCCAAAGATCTCATGGTCTGTTGTT
Source organism: Phacochoerus africanus (assembly GCF_016906955.1). Lineage (NCBI taxonomy): Eukaryota > Metazoa > Chordata > Mammalia > Artiodactyla > Suidae > Phacochoerus > Phacochoerus africanus. The sequence goes on along the minus strand of NC_062546.1, from coordinate 137,188,649 downwards.
TTTATTCAAGTGCACATGTTGAATTTACTAAAATGCATTAAGCCAAAGGTCAAAAAGGAAGTGTCAAAAACTTCAAAGAACTGGTGTCACACCATGTTTTCTGTTTTGGATACAACCAAATTAAGAATCTAACTTTTGGGAATATATTTGAAGGCTTAAAAATGAACTTACAGTTTATGCTCCTGGAAATGGTGAGGTAGATAATATTAGATAAATGTTCTGATAAATAAAAACTGTAGACTTTGAACAAAATTCAATTATCTTTTGGTATATGGAATCACATCCAAAAGCCAGAAAACTAGAAAAAGGAAATGGCACTGGATGAGTTGCCTGTTTATTAAAGTCTTTGTCTGAGGTCAGGATTCAGTCAGCACTAAGCTGAAAATCAGATAGAAATTTACAGTCTTTAGTTCCCCCTATGGCTCAACAGGATCAGTGGTGTCTTGGAAGCACTGAGACACACGTTCGATTCCACATTCTGTGGAGTGGGTTAAGGATCTAGCATCACCACAGCTGTGGCTTAGGTCACAACTACAGCTCAGATCTGATCCTTGGCCCAGGAACTCCATATTCCTCAGGGCAGACAAAAAAAGAAAAAAAAAAAAGAAGAAGAAAGAAATTTATAGGCTTACAAGTTGAGAAATCAGAGCACAGAGTTTGAAACAACCCCAGCAGCCAGAAAGTGAAGGGAAGCCCCATATAAATCTAACTGATAGCTTAAGTTTGCCCATGTGCAATAGATTTTAAATTGCCATGCTAAGTCTTAAACATCCAGGGTTTTCAGTTGTTGTCCCATACAGGGAAGCTAGAGTCTGGAATTGAGCTCATTTGATACTCTTCAGAGAAACAGAATAGAAGATAAAGAAGCTGCAAGATATTTCACAACACTCAAAAGGAAAGGCAAACAATGGAGACCCAAGGGTTGGACTAAACAGGCAAAAATTCCAAAGCAGCAATATAATTATTATATTATTACATAAGTTATATAATATATTATATGTTATTATTATGCTCACATTCAAGGATTATAAAAAAATACATGCTTATGAATGCACAGATAGGAAATAGCAGAAGAAAATTAGAAACTATAAAATAAACCAAAAGAAAACTTGAGTTGAAAAATATAATTATCTGACATCAAATTCTAATCTAGCATATTAGAAATTATAAAGTATCGAGAAATTTGAAGATCAATAGAAATTACCAAATCTGAAAATACACTTCTTTATGACTTAAAGATAAAAAAGAAATAAAAGCTATAGACTTTGGAGTTCCTGTCGTGGCGCAGTGGTTAACAAATCCGACTAGGAACCATGAGGTTGTGGGTTCGGTCCCTGCCCTTGCTCAGTGGGTTAACGATCCAGCGTTGCCGTGAGCTGTGGTGTAGGTTGCAGACGTGGCTCGGATCCCGCGTTGCTGTGGCTCTGGCGTAGGCCAGTGGCTACAGCTCCGATTGGACCCCTAGCCAGGGAACCTCCATATGCCACGGGAGCGGCCCAAAGAAATAGCAAAAAGACAAAAAAAAAAAAAAAAAAGCTATAGACTTTGATAATACAAAATTACCACACTGTAGAAATTCCCCTTGTGGCTAAGTGGTTAACAAGTCCAACCAGGAACCATGAGGTTGCGGGTTCAATCCCTGGCCTTGCTCAAAGGATCCGGCATTGCTGTGAGCTGTGGTATAGGTCACAGGTGCGGCTTGGATCCCACGTTGCTATGGCTGTGGTGTATGTAGGCTAGCAGCTACAGTCCTGATTAGACACCCTAGCCTGGGAACCTCCATATGCCACAGGTGAGGCCCTAGAAAAAAAGGCAGAAAAAAAAACAGACCACACTGTAGAAATTGTGGCATGAAGCCAAAGGAGTGAAGTAGGTAAATTTATAGTCAGAAAACTTTTTATTAGAAAATAAAATGCTAAAACTTAGTGAGCTGAAGAATAACTTAAAAACAAGAAAATAATTCCAAGGAAACTAGAAGATAATAGATGATTGACAGATAGAAATATAGATAAAAGACAGAAAACCAGGGGGTTCCCCTCAGGGCTCAGTGGAAACAAATCTGACTAGCATTCATTAGGACACAGGTTCTATCCCTGGTCTCGCTCAGTGGGTTAAGGATCCAGCATTGCCGTGAACTATGGTATAGGTTGCAGATGCAGCTCAGATATGGTGTTGTTGCAGCTGTGGTGTAGGCCAGCAGCTATAGCTCCAAGTCAACCCGTAGCCGGGGAACCTCCATATGCTGTGGGTACAGCCCTAAAAAGACAAAAAGAGAAAGAAAGAAGGAAAGAAATAAAGAAAGAAAGACCTTATGAAATATAAGAAATATAAGAGAATAAAGAAAAATGTTTCTTAAAAATAAAATGAATGATTCTAGCAAGACTAATCAAAAAAGTAAACAATATAAGGAATAAAATTATGAAAATTATATAACTTTACATAATTATATTTTATTATTTATAATTATATGAATTATATAAATATAAGGGATAAAATAATAGGTATTTCTAAGATTAATAGAGTAGGATGTAATAAACTGCTTTACTTCAAAAGTTCTGAAAAATAGAGAAAATTAATATAGTCTGAGAAAAACAGCATACCAACACTGAAAGTAAAATAATCTTTACAACTTTTTAAAATTTTTGAATTATAAATATTTTTGAAAAATATATAACCTTTAAGTTTAATCAATGGTTAAAATTCCCCCCTACACACACACAGAAGAACTAGACACATTTGGTTTCAAATTTCAAGCAAATTTCAAGGAAAAGAGAATCATATACAAACTCAGATCAGAAAAAAAGGAAACACTGCCAACTAATCCTACAAGCTAGATTAACATTGATACCAAACCTAGGCAAGGATAGAAACACAAAGAAAAAAAAGTACAGGCCAATTTTATGTTTCACATACATGAAGATCAAATCTGGCAATATAGTAAAAATTTTAAATAGATGCATCTTCTAGAATGGCTGAGTAATAAACTCAGAAAACACTGTCATCAGCAAAACAACAATTTAAGTAGTCAAAATTATTAAGATAAATTATTTAAGGTCTCTGGAAATTGTCCCAAGGGCATCTAGCAAATGGAGAAACATCCTTTCAAGAAAATCTGCTACAAATCAGGAAGAACAATGAGGGTATGTGACATTTGAACCACAATTCACTCTCTTCCCCTGCCCCCAGTTCCATTTTATAAAAGTTTTATCCTGGGTACTTTAAGAACATTGGACTTCCTCTGCCTCTAGTACCCAATCCCAGGAGAAACAGGGATTAGGTACTAGAGGCAATCTCATCCTCATCCCATCCCCACACTTGGCCACAGAGTGCAGGAATTCTATTCCCGATAGGCTCTCCTGAGAGGACCAGGAGTCTCTTCCCTACCCAGTCCCCAGGTGCCATAAGTGCTATCCCAGGCATGACAGACAAAGAATACTTGGGGACCCAACTACACCCATCACAGCTCACTCAGAGTGCAGAACTGCCACTCCAGGAATGGCTGCCACTCACCATCCTAAAGATGTCACTGAGGAGGAAATAGGACCCTGCCTCTGCAGAGTGGGGGGTGGGGGTGGGGTTCTGCCCAGAGAAGGCAGGCCAAAAGGAGAAAAATCTCTAGAATAATTCCCGAGAAGACTGACTTTATTTGGAACAACAAGTACAGAATTCCATGTCTAAGAGGGTTATCCAAAACAAGAGTGATTTTGGTGGACATCAGTTAAGAGGAGGCTGCTGGTTCCATGACATGAGCAGAGCAACCATTAGTTCACATTAAAGTGAAACAAGGAGTGAGAAACCCAAAAGAGCCCTGTTGAGGTCATAGCCAATTCTGTGGATCAGTAAGGTTGTATATATGCACTAGGCTTCACCCACTCAGGAGAAATCAGAACAACACATGGGGCAGACATGAAAGCACTCCCTGAACTGCATACAAACTCATCAAAGTAGGACGGAAGACTCACTTGAATAAAGAGCTTAAACCCAACTTCCAATCAAACAATGATAGAACAAAAACCTTTCTGACCCAGAGGAGACTCCTAAGAGGCCAGGATTAAAAATAAATTCAGACTCCCCCTGGGCAGTCTGAAAGAATGTGTTCATGTCCAAGGTTACACTCCTGGAGCAATCGGAGAGCAATCAGAGAGGAAAACTCCAAGCTACCAGTTCCTGACTGAACATAGGGCCAAAAACCCAAAGTCCCTGGCATGGGAGAACAGCCTCCAAGCCACACACAAATCCAACAGCAAAAAGTAAAAACTGAACTGGCTAAAGGAGCTCAAGCAAAACCTCTGACCAATTAAGTAGCTAATGCTGATCCAAGGGTAACACCAAGTATCCAGGCAAAGAAAGAAAAATAAGGGAAAACAATCTGAGCAGGAAATTAGAGGCTGCACACTCTAGAGGAATTAGACTTTACAAAATTTGTTCAGCCAAATCACTAAACAAATAAAAATTAGAAATTTTTTAAAAAGCAAGCAAATAGGAGTTCCCGTCGTGGCTTTATTGGTTAACGAATCCGACTAGGAACCATGAGGTTGCAGGTTCCATCCCTGGCCCCGCTCAGTGGGTTAAGGATCCGGCGTTGCCATGAGCTGTGGTGTAGGCTGCAGAAGTGGCTCGGATCCCGAGTTGCTGTGGCTCTGGCGTAGGCCAGCGGCTGCAGCTCCGATTAGACCCCTAGCCTGGGGGAACCTCCATATGCCGCGGGAGCGGCCCAAGAAATGGCAAAAAGACAAAAAAAAAAAAAAAAGCAAGCAAGCAAATAATGACAACAACCTGGAGCTCAAAAACACAATACATACAGTGAAAATTTCATCACAAGGGTTCAATAGTGAATCTGAGTAGGCAGAACGAAAATGTCAACAAAGCTGAGGAAGGATAGATAGAGATTACAAAACTTGAAAAACAGAAAGGAAAAAATGAAGAATAAACAGCCTCAGAGAAATGTGAGATACCATTAAGCACACCTACATATATGTAATTGTAGTACCAAAAGTCGAGAAGAAAGAGAAAATATTTGAAGAAATATTTGAAGAAATAATGTCTGAAAACTTCCTAAATTTCATGAAAAGCATTAATCTACACATCCAAGAAGATAAGAAATATTGGCAAGCATGTGGAGAAATTGAACTCTTGCATAATGCTGGTGGGAATGCAAAACAGTGCAGCTATTATGAAAAACAGTATGAAGGTTCCTCAAAAAATTAAAAATAGAACTACTGTATGAGCCATTAACCCCACTTCTGATTATTTATCCAAAAATTGAAGTTACCATCTCAAAGAGACATCAGCACTCCCATTTTTTACTGCCACATTATTCAGAATAGTCAAGAAGTGGCAACAACCTAAATGTGCATTGACAGATGAATGGATAAAGAAAATGTGGTGTGTACATACAATAGAATACTGTTCAGGAAAGAAGTTCTGCAAAGTGAGACAACATGGATAACCTTGAGAACATTATGCTGCATAAAGTAAACCAGTCACAGAAAAACAAATACTGTCTAATGCCACTTATGTGAACTATTTAGTCAAATTCATAGATTCCAAGATCTGAAGGGTGATTGCCAGGGACTGGAGGAGTGGGAAATGAAGAACTTCAACAGGCATACAGTTTCAGTTAAGCATGAGGAATACACTCTAGAGATCTTCTGTACAATATAGCACCTTATTAACAATATAGCATTCTTGTTAACACAAGAATGTACACTTAAAAGTGTGTTATGAGGTAGATTTTGTTAAGAGTTCTTACATTAGAATAAAACTTTAAAAATAGGAGTTCCCTTAGTGGCTCAGTGGTTAACGATTCCGACTAGGAACCATGAGGAAGGCAGGTTCAATCCCTGGCCTTGCTCAGTTGGTTAAGGATCTGGCATTGCCTTGAGCTGTAGTGTAGGTGGCAGACTCAGCTTGGATCCCACGTGGCTGTGGTGTAGGCCGACGGCTACAGCTCCGATTGGACCCCTAGCCTGGGAATCTGCATATGCCGGGGTACGGCCCTCAAAAGACAAAAAGAAAAAAAGAGATGGCACATAGTCATTTCTTAGTAAACATTCTTCAGGCATTTAGAAACAATGTCGGAGTTCCTGTCCTGGCGCAGTGGTTAACAAATCCGACTAGGAACCATGAGGAGGCAGGTTCAATCCCTGGCCTCGCTCAGTTGGTTAAGGATCCAGCGTTGCGGTGAGCTGTGGTGTCAGGTTGCAGCCGGCGGCTCGGATCCCGCGTTGCTGTGGCTCTGGCGTAGGCTGGCGGCTACAGCTCTGATTAGACCCCTAGCCTGGGAACCTCCATATGCCCCGGGAAGCAGCCCTAGAAAAGGCAAAAAGACAAAAAAAATAAATAAAAATAAAAACAATGTCTATTTCACAATTGTGCAGTACAGTGAGGTACATATTTAATGTTTATTCATCTCTGTGACTTATTCTACTTATTGCTTATTCGATTAGTTACTGAGATGTGTAAGTTACGATCTCGCATGTGGATTTGTCACACTTAAACTTGGTCATGTTTCACTCATCCACGTACCTGGCCCAGGAGTCAGAGAAGCCAGAAGAGAAGATCCAGAGGGTGGGTGGCCTGCCGGAGAAGCCGGCTTCTGCAGCAATATGAAACCACACCCCGGTCTGGTCCAGACCCCAAAGAAGGTGAAGAAGGACATGTGGCAGGAGCTAGAAGAGTCGGGGGGCCAGCTGCCTGGCGCGCACAAAACAAGCAACTACAGGCACAATTCAGCACACCGAGTGGCGCCGCTCGTCACCCTCAGAAAGCAAACACGGCAGCGGGCCCCTGTGGCTATCAGAGGTCGCTGAGCAGGCGCCGACCGCAAAGGGAATTCTGGGAAACCTCTTCCCGTTTATTTAAGTTCGCTTCCCCCTGAGGCATGGCAGGCTAAAGGAGGCTCCAGGACCCAAGAAACTCTTGACACGAGAGAGTAATTCATTTGCTTGGGGATGCTAGTTAAAGTCGCAAGACTGTGAAACTTGCACACCTCAGATGGGACTGAAGCCTCAATCTCCTCTCAAACCTCTCAAACTGAAACTGCACAGCTCTCTCAGGACTTAACTAACCCCAGGTTGTTTAATGTCTGCATGCTGAAGGAAGTTCAGTCAGAGGCCAGGAGATAGGTAAATACAAGCAGATTAACGTAAAAATGTTGCAGGAAAATGAGGCACCAGAGGATGTTCACGTCCCAAGTCTCAGATAAGTTCCTGGGACTGGCTGCCAAATGAGGGCCCCTGACTTTGTACAGGAAAGAATTCAAGAGCGGACCGCAGTAAAGTGAAAGCCGGGATACACGTTACATGGGCTGAGTGCTGTCCATCTCAAAAGGTGAGGGTTTCTGGCTTGTTGGGGGGTGGTTAGTATTTACTGGCTGGGTAATTTCATAGGTTAATAAGTGGGAGGAACATTGCAACTATTTTGGAGAAGTGGCGAGATTTCTAGGAACTGGGCCACCGCCCCCTCCCCCTTTTTTAAACCATAGGTTTCAGAACTGCCCTAGCCCCTGTGGGTGCTTCAGTTAGTATGCTAATTTACTGCAGTGAGCTTTTAATGAGGCTCAGAGTCTACTGGAAGTAGAATCTTCTCCACCTTGGTTCTAACTAGTTCTAACCAGTCTTTATCTTATCCTCAATGGCTACATCGTTCTTTAAGCGTTGTGCCCTGCCCCCTCCCCTCCTGAAAGAGGCTGTTTTGAGAGAAAATGTAGTGAATGAAGGAAAGGTTATTGTACCAGTCCAATACATTACCAAGTAGAGCCACGGGGCAAAAAAAAAAAAAAAAAAAATCAGTAAACCTTTTTTCTGGGAACAGAGCTTATTTAAAGGGCTAAGTATATGTGTTAAATACTGCTGAGAATTTGTGGCAAATGTAAATCAAGTGCTCATCTCCTAATAAATTAATCTGGTAAATTTAGATTTACATAATGTATATGGCACACATCTTTTCTGTGGGAGCTACAGTTTTCAATTACAGTAGTAAGTCTGTTTAAGCAAAAAGCAAAGAAACATCTTTTTCTTTTCAAATATTTAAAATGTATAGATAGTAATGTTATTCCCAGGCTGAGACAGTGTTTGGCTTTCTAATGATCATTAATATTTAAATAATTTCAGGGACTTGGAGAACTAGAAACAAAGTCAAAGTTAACATAAAATGAGGGAGAAGGATGTGAAACTATGTGCCAGATGTTAGAAAAATCCTTGTCGTGTGGCTCTTTGTTTACGAAATAAGGTTTTGGGGGTATGGCTTTCGGTTACAGCATTATGGAGAGACATAATAAAAGAAAGACACAAGTAAGAAAATTGCGCTGGAAAGAAGGAAATGAGGTGAGATTTTTCCTCAGAAACAACCCCTCCCCCAGCTCTCAGAAGGCCTTTAGCGAAGAGCCTGCTTCCCCGAGGACACATGGTTGTCATGGAGACAGGAGAGGCCTCCTCCTCTGTCCTTGGAGTAGAAACGGCAGGGCTGATTGGTGCAAGCTTGGGAACACAGTGGTGAGCCCTTTTGCTGATTGCAGTGGACATCAAGCAATAACCTGGTACAATGAAAAAGAGAAGCGAACAAGAATACAAACCAATCCACTTTTTCCTCTCCCCTCCCTACCCAACACAATGATAAGGGTACTATGTGATCACCTATTTACTTAGCTAGAATTCAAATAGATCAAAAAGCTGTTTTTAGAAAAGCCATTTATTTCTTCTAAGGTTTTTTTTTTTTTTTTTGGTCTTCTTTTTAGGGACACACCTGCAGCCTATGGAAGTTCCCAGGCTAGAGGTCTAATCAGAGCTCCAGCTGTCAGCCTAGAGCACACCACAGCTATGTGGGAGCTGAGGCATGTGAGGCATCACAACTCGCCACAACGCCAGATCCTTGAGCCTCTGAGCGAGGCCAGGGATCAAACCCGCATCTTCATGGATACTAGTTGGGTTTGTTACTGCTGAGCCACGATGGCAACTCCCCTTCTAAGGTTTAATAAAGGTAAATCTAGTACTACCTCAGTGAAATTCAATCCATGTAAGAGCAGTAGTTATTACTAATAAAAATAAACAAATAATATAACAGGAATATTCAAATTTTTAAGCAAGCTATACACTACTTAGTAGAATCTTTCATTAAATACCAGTTATGTGTATAGAAAAATAAGCACAAATAAATACTTTAAAATTTGAAATGACAAGCTTAAATAGTAATACGAAATCTGTTTAATACTTATAAAACTCCTATTTTATAAAAATGTTCCTATTTATAAAACAGAGAAAATTAATTCAACTAGAATTTTTAAAGTAGTTAAAAGTGAAAGTTAAAAGTGAGTTAGTGATATTTAATAGTAGTCTTTATACTTCAACTGTCCAGATAAACATAAATTTCCTCCCTTATTCTGCAGTCTTATTAAATTTTAAGCACAGCTACTTTGACCTAGAAAATCCATGGTGACATCTTCAATTTATGTTTACATCCTATATCCTTTACCAGAAAATGCAGACCTGAAAAAGAAGTTTGTAAATGAAAAAAATAACAAAATAAACAATAAGTGCATACATAAACTACTTTATTACTTAAATTATTGCAAGCTGTTTCCTTTGAAAAAATTCCAAAAGAAAATTAACTCAATCACATTCTGATTCTAAGTCCTTATATAAAAATACTATGATTGTCTTATTTCATATATGATTTAAGAACTATATATAATACTAAAGTTATGACTATTTTTTAAAATTTAGATGATGGATATTATGGACGGAATTTTTGAGATTTAGATAAGGAACCAGATATTTATTTACTGAAGACTTTATCCCTCTAGATTCTGAGAACAAAATCAAGCATATAAACATAGGAATTTATAACCTAATGCCACCCTAACCCTTTCTGGAAAAAAAAACATAGAAAATAAAAAATGAATAAATATTATATGCAAATGTCTCTTAAGCTATACAAAGAGGCAAAATGCACTTCTTAGGGGAATCCCACACTTACCCTACATTCTTAAAATTGATGTTATGATCATATTTAAGCTCTTCATAACTTTGGTGACACGAAATACTATGACAATAATGTTGGGGTTTTTTTTGTCTTTTTGCCTTTTCTAGGGCCGCTCTAGTGGCATATGGAGGTTCCAAGGCTAGGGATCGAATCAGAGCTGTTGCTTCCGGCCTATGCCACAGCCACAGCAACGTGAGATCCAAGCATCTGCAACGGCCTACACCACAGCTCACAGCAATGCCAGATCCTTAACCCACTGAGCAAGGCCAGGGACCAAACCCACAACCTCATGGTTCCTAGTCGGATTCGTTAACCACTGAGCCACGACGGGAACTCCATATGACAATAATGTTAATCATAACAAAGGATCAAAAAACATAGAACATGGAAATGATGGCAATTTACTAGTTCAATAAATTAGTTGACATTTCTGGACTTTTATGACCACTCTGGCTTTACACTTTGAAACTTGAAACAACTAAAAAATTTTCTTCTCTTTTCTACTTATTCTCTCTCTCCCCTTTCTCTCTCTCTCATAAGGAGTGTGTGTTTGTGTATACAGATATATTTATATAAACAAACATTTTAAAATGTGTGTATGTGTATATAGACAGAAAGATTAAATTAAAAATGTATTAGTAACGTCAGGCAATATCACACACATACACACACAAATACACGCTCCTCATCTCTTTTTCATAGAGCAAATTTCCAACCTATTCTCCCAGAGGGAAAAGTGTGGTAAGAATATTTCCAGGCTCTGTTCACGTCCTTATCCTTCCAGAGGAGAAGTAATGTCCCTGATAGAAGTTTTAATACAAAGGACCATGAAAACTTTACCTCCACCTTCTGGGCTTCATTTCTAGGTCTTCCTACCTGCAGAGAGACATTCAATTTTTCTTGCTTTTTTTTGTTTTTTTTTTGGTTTTTTTTTTTTTTTTTTTTGTCTTTTGTATTTTCAGGGCTTCACCTGCGGCATATGGAGGTTCCCAGGCCAGGGGTCTAATCAGAGCTACATCTGCCGGCCACAGCCACAGCCACAGCAATGCCAGATCCAAGCCTCATCTGCAATCTGCACCACAGCTCATTTCAGTGCTGGATCCTTAACCCACTGAGCGAGGCCAGGGATTGAACCCACAACCTCATGGTTCCTAGTTGGATTTGTTTATGCTGCGCCACAAAGGGAACTCTGAGACATTCAGATTTTTGCTGTGAGCAGCAGTAACCCTTGTGGGATGGCTCTGCTCCGGTAAAGACATGAGATTGTGCAGCCGTGTCTGTGACTGAGGGGAGTAAATTTGGCCTCCCTCAAATCTTAACTATAAATGTATACATATGTATCCCAGTGTGTGTAATTTTGCCTTTATTTTCAAATTTTACTTCAAGAAGTTAACCCAGCTTCAAATAAAAAATTTCGGAGTTCCCGTCCTGGCACAGCAGAAACAAATCTGATTAGGAACCATGAGGTCGAGGGTTTGATCCCTGGCCTCACTCAGTGGGTTAAGGATCCAGCATTGCCATGAGCTGTGGTGTAGGCCAGCAGCTGTAGCTCCAGTTCGATCTCTAGCCTGGGAACCTCCATATGCCCTAAGTGCAGCCCTAAAAAACAAACAAACAAAAAAAAAATTCAGGAGTTCCCGTCGTGGTACAGCAGAAGCAAATCCAGCTGGGAACCATGAGGTTGCAGGTTCGATCCCTGGCCTCACTCAGTGGGTTAAGGATCTGACATTGCCGTGAGCTGCGGTGTAGGTCACAGGTGCAGCTCAGATCTGGTGTTGCTGTGGCTGTGGTGTAGGCCAGCAGCCATAGCTCTAATTAGACCCCTAGCCTGGGACCTTCCATATGCCATGGGTGTGGCCCTAAAAAGACAAAAGACAGAAATATATATATATAAATAAAATTTCTCAGGATGTTGTTATCATGCGGAGAATAAAACAGCAAAACTTAATCAACTCTCCCAGATACTATTTTTAATTAATTCTGAAACAGAGGATGTCATAGAAATCTGAACTGTAGAATTAGGCTACATGTTTTGCATTTACTATGTGTAAGACTGTTTTGAATCATAATTCCCTCATTTTCATGGAGATGTAATGAGTCCAAGAATCATATTTTAAGGCAACTTATTTTCAACTCCAATCTCTACTCCAAATAACATGATTTCAAGTCTGCTTCTAAAAAACTAAAAATACATATTTTACAAGATTTCTTTTCAAATTGAATACTGTGCTTTGAAAAGTATATCATAGGAGCAATCATTTCCTTTAAAATAAAATGACATCTTCTGCATTTCAGTTTAAAGTGGCCAATTCTTCTTAAATAGTACTTTCTACAACTTATTTTGGACTTGGAACTTTTTAGTGGCCAGCTAATTAAAAGGCTGTATGCAGAGATATATTCTGTTGATACTATGGTCCAGTCTCCAGATTTCTCTATCTCTGGAAGCTGTAACATACAATTCATTTGTTTACTGCATGTACTCCTATGTACTCAGGATTATAACGAGCCAGAGGCTTTTACATTCATTTAAAAATCTCTCTTTTTTTAGAAGAAAGTAACCAATAAATATGCAAGCTTAATATACAAATATAAAGAATCTCCTATTTTATTTTAATAAAGTCAGAAAGAAAAGAGTAAAGCAACTATTACAGACCACTGTACTATGTGCCTGGTGTTTATAAAATGTTATCTTATTTAGCCCTCATAAGATCCCAAATAGATAAATTTTATTAATACCTTTTTTTAAATGGAGAAACTGAGGGTTAGGACCATAAAGTCAGTGGCAGAGCCAGCATTCAAATCCAGATCTGGGTAGTGCCAAACCTGCCAAAATCCTAGTCCTATTTAGCGTATTGTCTCTCTAAAACTACTAGACATTTTAGCTATTCCGCTGGTATCTTTAGTAAATATTTTCTTTAAATCATATTTTATATAACTTAATATTTACTGAATATCTTTTTATATAGAGAATCAGAGGTGTGAAAGAATTGAAAACTCTGAGCTCCTGCCCTTGAGCTTAAAATAATTTAATTTCAGAACAAGTTGTTCTGAGTCTAAATCTTTGATCACATGAACTGTTCTGTTCTGGACATGGAAAAAGATTTATTAAATAGACAATGTCTTACCCAATTGGGGTCATGCAACACTGACACGCACACAGAAGAAATAATTAAATACAAGCACTAGCAAATGAAACAGAATATAAATAAGGACAATGGAGAGGTCAAAGCACAATTTAGGCAAAATGATCATTGATTCAGTTAGTATATTTATTGATAACCATTGTGCCTGGCACTGTGCTAACTGCTGAGGAAACAACCTCGTGCAAGAATATACACCCTCTACTAGTATAGGGCACAGAGAAGCAAACAAGTAATGTCAATGCTGTGTGACAAGGGTAAGAAAAGGAGAATGTATGAGCTGCTAGCACTTATCCTAATCTTCATCAGTTTTCTGTACAAAGAGTCATCTAAGTGAACCTGAGGGACAAAAAAAGAATTAACCAGGTGGCAAAGCTATAAGGCACATGAAGAAACTGAACATATAATACTATAGGGCCTGGCAGACTCCCTGCAAAAAGTAGACAGTAAATATTTTGTGACTTAGAAAACAGACCAAATGAATAACCAAATGAAAGAGATAATCTTGAATCAAACCAAGGAAGGAATGATAAACCGGTATTAGGAGCTTATGTTTAAGGAGAGGCTGTCAAAAGATTATTTTTAACTCTACTTTTGATATTTTAAACTCAAAATAACTAGCTACCTTTCTCCTATTACAGTGACACAATGATTAATCTTTTATGTATATGTGTATGTAATGTTGTTCTTTTGCAGGATATCTATAGGAAAAATTCCTGGCAGCATATACTTATTTTTAAATTTGCCCCTATTTAAGTGATAAAAAACAACCAAAATTGCTAAACAAACAAGCCCTTCCCATCAGTTAAAGCACTTTGTGAAAATATGCTTCTGAAATATATAATCTTAATTTCTTTTTTAACAGTCTCACCAGTTATAATAGGACCTTCTGCTGTTCGAAAAGTATCTAATGTCTTTTCCTATTTAGATGTCAACCTTCTGACATTCACAATCAGCCAGAAACCATCTGTGGGCGTGTATCCCATTTTTGTTGACATTTCACACTCCTGGGCATTTAAGTATTACCAAGAGATCCCTTATACTTGGGAAGTTGTTAATTAGGATAACAGAGGTAATGAACTTGAGAAAATGAAAGCATTCTCTGAAAAGACTGGTTCTACTTCCCTAGTAGACTATCTTCTCAAGTATCTTCTATGAATATGGTTTGGTCTCCATTTAATATGTAGCAGCCTTTAAATGACTTCATTTTTCTAAGACTAGGTACTTGAAAGCAACCAAGATAAAGACATGTTTTGTTAGCATAGTAACCTCATGTATATACTACACATACAAACCAAATTGATCTTATCATAATTTTAGTCTTTATTTTAAAAATACTAAATTTAATCTTATTTTCTCTCTAAAATTGTGTATTTAATTAGCATTATTTTAAGGTACATTTATTAAAGTACAAAAAAAAATGAAAGAAAAAAAAAGTTAAATATTTTAGCCTCAGAAGTTAGTATTGAATGAGACCTGGAGAGGATAGTGCTTGTTTAACCACAATCACCATTTAGACCAAGGTTAGTGAAGATACACTGATGCATATTTTTTAAAAGATGGCAATATACTTTTATTTGGCACAGGTTAGTAATTGCTTATGAATTGCAGATTTTGTAAATTTCAGCATTTATACATCTCCTTTGATTCTTCATGAAATCTTCATGAAAAGATACAAACTTACTATATTTAGAGATGAAGTACTCAAATTTACCAATTAAAGTAATAAAAGTGACCTATCTAGCAAAGAAATTTCAAATGGGTTATTTCCTATGTTTGATCAATTTGGGATAAACATTGAATCACTTCTGATTTGTCTTTCACATGTGGTGTAAGATTTTTTTTTTCACAATTTATTTTGGAGTTATGTAGCAAAAGTTAAAGAGCAGAAAGGGGCTGCTGAGCTGTGGCTGTTAGCATCACATGGTGAAATCGCATACTAAAAGAAGTAAAGTAAAAATTAGATTAAAAAAAACATGATCATAAAGGCATTCTTGGGAAGGTTGTCCTAAGAAAGCAAGAGACCTCCTAAACAAAGCTCTAGCTTGACAGAGTTTGTGCTTGAAAGCCTTACGTAGGCTTCACATCCAGCTCTTTGAGCAGTTTTTGGATCGAGATCCACTTGCTACCAAATATTAATGCAAGCTCATCAGTCATGAAGTGAAGCCTGGAGTGAAGCCTGCTATCTGACACTGCAGCACGCTCTGTCTCCACTGAAATACCTCCTTTAGAAAACTGATGTGAACTTTGCTGTACAGCGGAAATTGGCAGAACATTGTAAATCAACTATAATTTTTAAAAAAGACTTTAAAAAAGAAAACCGATGTGAATATGATGACCAAGCAAAGCAAAAGAAGGAAAGATTTATTTCCAAAAAGTTCAAACTAGTGACATTCTAAAAGGATAAGCTGAACTGAAACCATAGGGAATATTGGCTAATTTTTGCCTACTGTGAAATAACAGTATAGAATAATAATTACGGTAAAAATGATTATACTGTCTAATACTTAATGAGCTCTACTGTTTGGGAGGTACTGTGTTAAGGATTGTATTAATTGGGTCATTTAATCTTCATGGGGAAGACAAGATAGGATCTATTGAGATTTCCATTTTACAGACAAGGAAAATGAGATTTGAAGTCTAAGAAATGTGACTCCTAGATCATACTATTTGTAGCAGATTAAAGATGGTGACAAATTCCTTTCACTCCTCTCATTGAGAAATTGATCTACCCTGTGGGACCTGGATGGGTTTTGTGACTGCTTTGACCAATAGATTTTAGCAGAAATGATATTTTCTAGTTTCTAAACTGAGGTTTTCATTCCTGTCTCTTAGAAAACTCTCTCTGGGGAAAGCCAACCACCAGGTACAAAAACCAACCCCAATACTATCATGCTATGAAGAAGCCCAAGCTGGCCAAGTATAAAGGCCATGTTGAAAGTAAGATGCTCAGTCATCCCTCAGCTGTTCCTGTCCTATCACCTCAGGCAGATATGTCAGGGAGTATGATGGTTAATTTTATATGTCAAATTGATTGGGCTGAGGGATGACCGAATAGCTGGTGAGACATTATTTCTCAGTGTGAGAATTCCCCGTGAGAATGTCTCCAGAAGAGATTAGCATTTGAATCAGTAGTCTGAGAAATGAAGATCCCCTGACCCATTTGGGTGGGCATCATCCAATCCACGTAGGACTTGAATAGAGCAAAAAGTTGAAGGAAAAATGCATTCTCTCTCTGCCTGACCTGAGACATGCATCTTCTGCCGTCAGACTTCGGTGCTTCTAGTTCTTAGACTTTGGGGCTAGAACCAGGACTTATACCATCACCCCACCCTCTAATTTTCAGACTTTAACTGAATTGCATTTATTTTCCTGGTTCTCCAGTTTGCAAATAGCAGACTGTGGGACTTCTCAGCCTCTATAACAGTGGGGGCTGATTCCCATAATAAATTTCCTCTCTTATGTATATTTGTATGGATTCTAATGATTTCTCTAGAAAACTCTTGAGTAATACAGGGAGGAAGCTTTAGATGACTCTGCCCTAGCTGTTGACCTTAATTCCATTAGAAACCTTAAGTAAAAGCTGCCCTTCTGAAGTTCATTTCCTCACAGAATTATGAAAGGAAATAATGTGTTGTTTTAAGCCACTAATTTTAAGGTGGTTTGTTACATGACAATAGATGAGGAGCATGCTGTAATTAAGTGGTAGAGCCAGGATTTAGACAGTAGCATACAAGGCCTCTGCTAGGGTTTATAACACCAAATCACCTGTAATACAAGATGGTATTTGCCTTTTTCAAATGTTGACATTTGCACTGATGGTGTAAAAATATTGGTATATAAAACTGGGGGATGTCTTAGTCTGAGTCAAGACAGTGACACCAAACAGTATGAATATGTGTTACATTTTTAAAAAATCCAGTTTCATTTAAAATGTGCTAGATTCAGTAAAATATTAATTTCATAAAACTATGACCATGATGTACATATATATTAAGTATTGTGTTACAAAATGGGACTACACACAAAAAATCCTTCTGTTTTATATCTGCCATTTTGAGGAAAAGCAATAGGTGATTGAGTTTGGAGATAAACTAGCTGCATTTTTCATGGAATAGCATTTTTACTTGAAAGAATAACTGACAGACAAGCTATAGTTATTCAGACTTTGGTATCTGACAGGTATTTTCTTGGAAATGAACAAAATAATCCTGTCACTTCAAGGAAAACTGACACTTGTTGCCAGTGATAATATTTGAACTTTGAAGCAAAAATAAAAATTTGGAAAACTTATATCTGCTGCAGTGGATTTGACAGCTTCCAATACTTAAAAACTTTTCTGATGAGTTCAGTGATGATATTAACAAATGTAATTTGTTGTACTGTATAATGAAATGTGTTAACATTGGGAAGATAAACATAAGTTAGTGAAGCATTATTTTTCAATTGACCAATCTATGTTGATAAAAAAAAAATCACATAAGAGTAAAGATCCATTCAAAGTTTAAGATATAGCAACAGATTTTAAATGTCATAGAGTATTCAAAGTATTTCAGATTGGACATTGCAGCTAACTTTTTTCTTTTTTGGCTGTACTTGCAAGTATACAGAAGTTCCAGGGCCAGGGATCAAACCCATGCTACAGTAGTAACAACACCAGATCCTAAACCCACTGAGCCACCAGGGAATTCCATGACTAACTTCCAAGAAATACCCACTTGTTGAGTTTTAGTGTAGTATCAAAGAACAATAGCCACAACATATCTGAAAAACTATTAAAATGCTTCTTTATTTTATAATTACATACCTATGTGAGGCAACATTCTCTTCATACACTTCATCCAAAACAGTGTATTAACATAGATTAGAAGCAGGTATAGGAACTAGCTATCGGCTATCAAATCAGGCATTAAAGAGATTTTTCATAAATTTAAACAGTGTCACTCTTTTCACTAAATTTCTTTTTTTTGGAAAATGAGTTGTTTTTCACACACACACCCAAATAAGTTATGTTAGTATGTAATAATTTTATTATTGTTATTTTAAAATAAATAAATGCATATTTTTAAAATTTATTAATTTTAATTTCTAATACAGTGAATAGCAATACATACAACTCACACTAACAAAAAACTCATGGAGTTCTTAATAATTTTTATTATAAAGGAATCCTGAGGTCAAAAGTTTGAGAGTCATTGCTCTAATATATTACTTCACATACGACACACATAGATAATTATTGATCTAATTATTATGAGGTAAGAGATCATATGGTTCAGACAGCAAAGAAGTAGCCCAGAATAAGAAACAGTTTTATTTAAAATCATCTACAGATGGCATCATAAGAGAAATTATAAGTATATTCAATGTAGAATGATCTGATGTTCATATAATAGACACATCTATAGTAATGCTTTTTATTATTGCAGTAAACAATGCTATTTAAGGATGACAAGCTCTTTATACTCATTATACACAAAGACTTCACAATTTATACTTATACATAGAAACATATAGTGTTATGTCACAAGGTTGTTATCAGATATTAACATAGAAATTTTATCCTTTGGTTGTGTTTATTATCACTAATCAAGAAAGCTAGATAATAAACCCCAGCATCTAATTTATAGCAAAACCATTCTTGAGTTGACAGTATGTCTCTTTAAAAAATTACTGTAAGGTATTGGGGAAATGAATAAATAAATAAAATAAAAATTACTGTTAGTATCCTGGATGGAGAGCTGTTTTACTATTCCCTAGGTTCAGACAATGCTCTGTAACATCCTTAGGACATTTTTACAGTCATAATATTACATGAGTGGCAGGAATAAGTCTACCAGTAATAGGCTGTGTGGGGAGAAAAAAACAAGTAATTAGAGAAAGATATTAGAAAATGTGCAATTCTGTGTTATGCTTGGATTCTTCTTTAAGAAAATTTCTAACACACATTTTTCATTTGAAGATTTTCTGGAACAGGGCCCTTGGTGAGAATGCTGTTGCTAACTCTGCAATTTATTTTTAGTCTGAATTACAGATAACCCCTTTGTTCTGTTTACAGCCCACACACTCATGAAACATGAAACATTCCCCCTTTTCCTAACACAAGAATCAGTTGCTGCAATGCTCTGGAAAGAGAGTCATGTTGTCAATATCAGAGCATGACTCATTTTAAGAAGAAGCCTGAAGCATTTCATCAAGATAGTGTTGCCATGGCAAATAGATACAGTTTCTAGTTCTGTGTGAATGCAGGGGGAGGGGAGGGGATAGAATTAACACTTCAAGGGTATATTCAGTTATATTAATATAAATGCATACATGCATGCCAATTCAAATGCTGCTAGACTGATATCTTCCTTCTCTGAGGGGCTTATAGGAAATGCTGTCAAGTCTTTTTTTTTTTTTTTTTTCCAGTTGCATGAAGAGTGTGAACTAGTTTCCAAAAAGATAAAATAACAATATTTTAATATATGTTTTCCTAACACCTGGCAAGTAAAGGGTATTTCTCAGTAATGGCACTTCCACAGATGTGGGGAATGACATAGCTTTAAACAATTTATGTTTCTTAAAAATCCCCATGATTACATCATTAATTCTATTTCAAATGTGTACTTATTTAAAGAATGTTAAGGCTTTAGACTAAGAACTATACTACTTTAAAAACTGTTTTCCGGGAGTTCCCGTCGTGGCTCAGTGGTTAACGAATCTGACTAGGAACCTTGAGGTTGCGGGTTCAATCCCTGTCCTTGCTCAGTGGGTTAAGGATCCAGTGTTGCTGTGAGCTGTGGTGTATGTCACAGATGCGGCTCGGATCCCGTGTTGCTGTGGTTCTGGCGTAGGCTGGCAGCTACAGCTCCAATTAGACCCCTAGCCTGGGAACCTCCATATGCCGTGGGAGCAGTCCAAGAAATGGCAAAAAAGACAAAAAAAAAAAAAGATTAAAACATAAAAAAAAAAAAAGAAAACTGTTTTCCGGTAGTTCCCATTGTGGCTCAGTGGTAACAAATCTGACCAGTATCCATGAGGACCGGGTTCAATCACCAGGCCTCGCCACAATGGGTTAAGGATCCAGTGTTGCCATGAGCTATGGTGTGGGTCACAGATGTGGCTTGGATCTAGCATTGCTGTGGCTGTGGTCTAGGCTAACAGCTATAACTCCAGTTTGACCCCTAGCCTGAGAACTTCCATAGGCCCTAAATAAACAAACAAAAAATTGTTTTCCATTTTTTTAAAATAGAAGAATGCTGTTTTTGACAAAGTACTTACTATATTTGAACTGAACATTGATTACAAAAATGTTACTATATATAGCCTTAAAGTTTCTCAGAGCTCACTGTAGGTATTACCCCCTCCTCCCTTCATATCTACTCCTTCAGTCATATCTACACAGACACTGGAAAATAAATTGCTTCCCTGTGAATGTTAAATAATTCTAACAATGGCATAGCTCAGATTATCCAAGGAAGTAACATCTGAAATAATAAAACCTGAAAGAGTATCTTTTCTTATTTAAAATAACTGATTTTAATGTAAAATAAACACATTTTAAAATTAAACCTTATAAAAAATTAGAAAACATAGTCAGCTCTTAATTAATTGGGGTAATGGCTGTGAGAGGTGGAATAAGAAGGGCTGTATAAGACTAGATCAGAGCTAAAATATAGATTTAATGTAAATATATTTGGTTGAAATGACAGACAACATTTCAGAGTGTTTTACAGCTCTATAAATATTACATTTTTACCAACAAGTAAAAATAACGTGGTAGTTTAAGAATACCCAATATCACATAAACTATTTCCAAAAATGACCATAAGCTTACTCTCTGTCAAAAATATTCTGTCACTATTTTTCATGTTTTAGCTATTGGGGTTTTGAGGGATTTTTTTGTCTGTTTGTTCATTTTTTCTTTATGGGTCCCACTTTAGTCCCAGATGACTAATCTTTCTCTAATTCTTTTTCCAGAGCCTACTCCCTCCACCCTGACTTTGTAGTGTTTGTATCCACAAGAACACAATCTCTCCTTTGCCTTCTCCATGCAGTCTATCCAAGGGTCTCACAAAGAGAATATTGGCAGAGAAGAGGATCTGCTAAAGTGCTTATGTGACATCTGTTGACCACTCTGTAGTTCCAAGTAACAGATACATTTTGATTTATTGATTTTCATTCTTAATTTTAAATAACGTTTTCCCAGATTAATAGAGTTGAGCCAAAAATGGTCCATTCTAGTTCATTCAGCATTTATTGAAGGCTCATTATATGTCAGTCACTGGCTTTAGTGAATTTGTAGGTGAATAAAGTACTCACGCAGAAAATAAATGATTTTAGGTAGTGAATTTCAAGTTGCACAATTAAGGGGTTTTAGTATGTTTGGGTTTTGTTTTGTTTTTTTGGTTGTAGATAATGACAATCAAATTCAGAGACTTAAGCAAAAAATTGACTAGAAATTGATTGCAAGCATGGTGAAGTAGCTTATAAAATTCAAAAGTGCTGAAAAAGCAAGTTTAAGAAAGTTGAGAAACCAGAACATCCTAGTAACCTCCTCAGCAGAAAATTATAGACCTCCCTTTGAATTGGCTGCCTCTGCCTCTCATAGTTCAAAATATCCCAATTCTGGAAGAGAGAGAATCTTAGTTGAATGGACAGAGCCAGGTTGCACAAGCATAGCTGTTGAAGGCTCATCTGCAGGACCTCGTGGTATCTGGGTACCACACCTGGATTTCAAGCAGCATCTTTAGGAATAAGAACCAGTGCTAGGACAAAAACCAACACACAGGGGGTAAAAACAGCTTATCCTGGGAGCAGGTGGTAGGGCTAGGGGGAGAGGATGTAGTTAGTAAAATTACTGAGTCAGAAATACTACTGGTTGAGGAGTTCCCATCGTGGTGCAGGGGAAACAAATCCTACTAGGAACCGTGAGGTTGCGGGTTCGATCCCTGGCCTCACTCAGTGGGTTAAGGATCCGGCATTTACCGTAAGCTGTGGTGTAGGTAGCAGGCTTGGCTCGAATCTGGCATTGCTGTGGCTGTGGTGCAGGCCAGCAGCTACAGCTCCAATTAGACCCCTAGGCTGGGAACCTCCATATGCTGCAGGTGTGACCCTAAAAGGACAAAGACAAAAAAAAAAAAAAGACATACTATTAGTTAAGTAGTAGTTAGCTAGATGGTTCATGATAAAGGAAAAGAACATTGAAAAATGAAAAATATAACATATATGGGAAAACTTGGTTCATTCTGTCTATCTTAAAGATTAATTTTTTTACTTTTTTTATTACTCAAATGAATTTATCACATCTGTAGTTGTATAATGATCATAACAATCTGATTTCACAGGATTTCCATCCCACAGCCCAGGCATATCCCTCCACCCCCCAAAAGTCTCCTCCAGAGACCATAAGATTAATTTTTAATTTTTAAAAATTTTTTATGATTTTTATTTTTTTCCATTATAGTTGATTTACAGTGTTCAGTCAATTTCTATTATACAGCAAAGTGACCCAGTCATACATATATACATACATTCTTTTTCTCACATTTTCCTCCATCACGTTCCATCACAAGTGACTGGATATAGTTCCCTGTGCTATAGAGCAGGATCTCATTGCTTATCTACTCCAAATGCAATAGTTTTCATCTATTATCCCCAGATTCCCAGTCCATCCCACTTCCTTCCCCTCCCTCTTGGCAACCACAAGTCTGTTCTCCAAGTCCACGAGTTTCTTTTCTGTGAAAAGTTTCATCTGTGTCATATATTAGATTCCAGATATTATCATATGGTGTTTGTCTTCCTCTTTCTGGATTACTTCACTTAGTATGAGTCTCTAGTTCCATCCATGTTGGTGCAAATGGCATTATTTTGTTATTTATGGCTGAGTAGTATTCTAATGTGTATATACACCACATCTTCTTAATCCATTCATCTGTCGATGGATATTTAGGCTGTGTCCATGTCTTGGCTATTGTGAATAGTGCTGCAGTGAACATATGGGTGCATGTGTCTTTTAAAAGGAAAGTTTTGTTTGGATTAGGCCCAGGAGTGGGATTGCTGGATCATATGGTAGTTCTGTATTTAGTTTTCTGAGGCACCTCCATACTGTTTTCCATAGTAGTTGCACCACTTTACATTCCCACCAGCAGTGAAGGAGGGTACCTTTTCCTCCACACCCTCTCCAGCACTTGTTACTTGTTGACTTGTTAATGATGGCCATTCTGGCAGGTGTGAGGTGGTACCTCATAGTAGTTTTGATTTGCATTTCTCTAATAATCAGTGATGTTGAGCATTTTTTCATGTGCTTGTTGGCCATCAAAGATTACTTTTTTTTGGCACCCACTTGCCTGGAATATACTTGAAAGGGTCCTTTGACCCCATTTTCTGGTCAAACTCCAGCTGATCATTAAAGATCTAGCTCAGGAGTTCCTGTCATGGCTCAGCGGTTAAGGAATCTGACTAGCATCCATGAGACACAGGTTGGTTCCCTGGGCTCGCGCAGTGGGTTAAAGGATCTGGTGTTGCTATGAGCTGTGGTGTAGGTTGCAGACTCAGCTCGGATCCTGTGTTGCTGTGGCTGTGGCATAGGCCTGCAGCCACAGCTCCGATTGGACCCCTAGCCTGGGAACCTCCATATGTCATGGGTGTGGCACTAAAAAGCAAAAAATAAAAAGAGAGAGATCTAGCTCAGAATCCTTCCACAATGTAATGTCTTCAAAGACAAGTAATATGCTACCTCTGTATATTATTCATACCTTTGATTGCACTTAAATTATATTGTTATAGTTTTGTTACATGACTATCATAATAAACTCTGGATGTGTGAATGGCCCAGCACCTGAGTTAATTTTTGGTATACAGAGCTAATCACCTAAAGTTTTCTATAAAAGAACTAAAAGCAAAGGGGACATCAAAGCATTTTGAGCTGTATCTGACATACATTTCTAGGAAGATTCTGTGGACATAGATTGGAGCAGGAGAGGACTGGAGACAACAGAAGAGGTTAGTTAGGCCAATACAAAAGCGATGAGCTGCAACAAATGGGGCATGGGGATTGGAAGAGAGGGAATGATTAATTGTGAATAAAAGTATTACAAATTGGAAAATGAAGAAATAGAGGCTTAAAGATGAGTTTCAAATTTCAGAGCTGGTGACTGGATAAAGATGGCAGTACCAATATTTAAGACAGCAAATACAGGTAAGGGTATATTGGTGGCAAAAGTAATGTGACCCATTTAGAAAATGTTGTATAGGGGATATCCTTGAAGATTTACAATCAGACCAACCAGCTAAACTGTGCCATACTTTCTAGGGGTGTTATGTATAGTAAATATGATAATGGTTATAATGGGCTTGTGTAGAGTTAGGAAGAGCTTGTTGAAAGTTTAGTGTAATTATTCTTAAAAGTGAAAGACTATGTAAAACTTCACATCAATATTGTATTTTTATTGCTCAAAGCCAGCTTTTAATGACTTTGATTAATAAAAGGTATGATGGACCTTCTTTAAAATCTGGCCCTAGCAAGCAGTTCAACAACACTTTCTCTTTTACTTTAAAGTAAGTACACGTTAAAAAAAAAAAAAATGAAAAGCTTATTTCAGAAGGGGTGATCAGGAGTTCCCGTCATGGCAGAAATGAATCTGACTAAGAACCATGAGGTTGCAGGTCCTATTCCTGGCCTTGCTCAGTGGGTTAAGGATCCAGCGTTGCTGTGGGCTGCGGTGTAGATCGCAGATGCGGCTCTGATCTGGCATTGCTGTGGCTCTGGCAGAGGCCGGCAGCAACAGCTCTGATTAGACCCCTAACCTGGGAACCTACATATGCCTGTGCTGTGGGTGCAGCCCTAAAAGGACAAAAGAAAAAAGACAAAAAAAAAAAAGAAGGGGTGATCAGAAAAAAAACTCGAGAAATGATGAAACTAACTTTATAAACTTTTCCTTATGTGGTATTTCTATTTTTTTCTAGAAACAGGATGATTAGGTAAACATAAACATTCAAATATAAGATCTAGGAGTGTGGCTTAAGTGAAATTTTCAAACTTTATAGTCATTAGTTTTTACTGCACTCATATTTCACATTTATAAAATTCAATAACTAAAAATAATAAAATTAGTGACTTGGTCAATCTTTCCTTGGAAGCGTTATTCATATTAGTAATCCTAATTTGGCACATGGCTGTTACATAGTAGGTGCTCAATAAGTTATTTTTGAATTGAATTGCTAGTATAAATTTTAAAAGTTTTTGAAAAATCCCTTTAAAATACGTTTAGCCAGCCAATTTATTATGCTTTATTTCTTACTGAAATTCTCTCTCAAGAGGAGTATAAAAGTTAAATAATTTAAACAAATAAATAATAGTGCACTTTGTCTAGCTACCTGCTAAAAGATTTTTTGATCGAACGGGATATTTGAATAAATTCACAACCTTCAGCCACTGCCAATAAATAAAACAAAGAAACATTAAAAACTAATAAATAATAAAAATAATAGGCCATGTCTAGTTTGGTCTAGCATAGGTCACAAAAAGAAACAAACTTCTTTGATTTTGTTCTCTTCTTGCCCCATATGTAATTATTAAAAAAAAAGATGATCAATCAAATTGGGTTGGCTTGATATAAAGCAGGAAGCAGGAAGCTGAAGCCTTCTGCAGGCTAATATAAGGGAAATGAGTCCAAAGTCTACATTTTAAATTAATAGCTCTAGCAATTATTCATGAAACCTGCTTTTAAACCATCTGGACCAAAGCAGGCACCAAAAAGAAATAATGCATAGAATTTAATGAACAGGATTAATATATTTAATCTAGCGTAATAATTCTCTGAAATATTTTATTGACTTGCAAGGCAATAGGAAAAAACTATTTAAATCACTTTTTGTACAGTCCCAGAGATAGAGTTTGTGCACTTCTATGATGACCTAGATTCTTATATCTGCAAATCTTTGCTATAAGCTTCTGGGTTTTTTCAAAATGCAATTAAAATTTAAACAAACATGTGAGAATATGCCCTTTTGCTTTTTACTTTCTGCAAAAGATTATGTTATGAACAGTCCAATATTCAATGTGCATTCATTTCACAACCTAAAATACCTAAGTGCAATTAACTCTAGTATGCTTGGTGAAGTGTTCTCCCATGAGGAAAAAAAATCTCATCCTATAGATCAAGGGATGTAAAACGAACCACCAACCCTACAGAAAAATATGCTGATTTGATTTTTTTTAAGTTTAATGGGATTTTATTGCAATACTAATCCTTGTTCCTCTTACTACCTTTAAATATTTAACTGTCTCACATCACGATCTCTCCAATTTCTTTGAGCTTGGCTTCAGCACAGCTGGGCCTCCCTAACCTTTAGCTTCCAGTTGTATAACTAATGAATAAAGACCATGGGAACAATGATCTGAGGAGTATGTGGGGTTGCTGAATAACCCAAGTGCAATCAGGAGTTAGTCTCAGCCTCTCTAAGGTGCCTATTTCACAACAATAGTACCTTTTGAGCTATTATATAAGGAAGAAATTTGAGTTCAGAACAACCCAGGCTAGGATATTGTCTTTAAAAATCCTGCACTTTCTATCTATCTGTCTGTATGTGTATCTATCATTATGTCATCATCTATCTATCCATATAACTACTCTACCACCAGAGTTTCCATATTTAACATATTCTGGTATAGTGGTGTTATATAGTGGCTATTGAGCAGATACCAAGGTAAGTAAATCTCCATACATGGCCAATGTCTAATGTGGACATTCATGTAAAAAAAAAATCACAATTCAGTGAAGTAAGTTAAATAGAAGATGTAAATATAGCTTTTATTTTATCCACCTTTCTTTTCACTTTAAAAACAAACAAAAGTCTATCATCTATGAAGCCTTCCTTATAAGATAAAAAAAGAAAGAAAAGTTCTTCTAGAATCTAATGACCTATCAACCTCTCACCCAAATTTTAATCTCTAAGTACCTTTATACTCATGGTTTTATTAATTCAGCTCTTGTTTGATTCTATGTATATTTTATTATCCAGAATTTTTTGTCTTATTTGATAATTGCTCACTGTGTACATGGTAGGTATAGTATGATACTAAAGAACTGAGTCTGTGGGAGTTCCCATAGTGGCTCAGTAGTTAATGAGGATCCATGAGGATGCAGGTTTAATCCCTGGCCTCGCTCAGTGGGTTAAGAATCTGGCATTGCCATGAGCTGTGGTGTTGGTCGCAGACGCTGCTTGGATCCCGCATTGCTGAGGCTCTGGCATAGGCCGGCAGCTACAGCTCTGATTGAACCCCTAGCCTGGGAACCTCTATGGTGCAAGAGCAGCCCTAAAAAGACAAAAAAATTAAAAACTGAGTCTCTGAAGCCATACTATCTGGTTTGAATCCAGCTTGACTATTTACTATTTGTATTCCCTTGGGAAATTTACTTAGCTGTCCAAGCCTCCATGCTCATCTGAAATTTTGCATAATAATAATTTTTACCTCATGAGGTTGTGATTTAATTGTCAGGGTTTTTTTTCCCTATTGTTTTATGATGCTTTGTCATCTTGGGACCTTTTGGACCCAGGGAGAGACTGAGTCTCCTAGGGTTAGCTAATTCCTAAGGATAGCAAACAATTTGCCTGTGAGCACAGCTCTGATGTGCAAACTAACCCACCCAGAGGCTATACCTCCACCTACCTTCTCTTATCAGAATCCACAGTTAGGGATACTGTCTGCCCTAATCACCAAAGGGTTGGGTAAGAACAACTAGGGACCCCCCTATAGCCCAGAGCTTGCTGAAATTATTCAGGCTCTCCAATCCTAAACCTACTCAGTTGTTTACCTTGCCTTGCATATTCCTTCTAGTGAAAACCGCAATAAAAACTGTTGTCAAGTCTTTCCCCACAGTCCTTCTGCCCCCTGACTGACCCTGGTACTGTTCCATGTGGCCCTGAGTAGTGTGCAGAACCCCCTCCTCTTGGGAACTGTGGGTAACAAGGCATCTTAACAATGGAAGTCATATCCTGTTGAGTTGACCTCACCATACAACTGTAAATTATATAAATTTATATTCAATTATAAAACCTCCTTTTAAAATAAGTTTTATAAATATTCATGTATTTATAAATATAAACATCCTAGAGAAGTTCCTTATATTGTAAATATTCAAATAGCATCAATTTTGTTTGGTATTATTTCCATGGAATTATATGCATATGGGTACTAAATAACTAACACCTTCATTCATTCATTCAACTAATATTAATTCAGCATTCCCCATTTGCCAAAAGATATGTTAGGCATCAAGGTAATGACAATGAACACAAGATAAGGTCCTTATCCTCATCCTTATAATCTTGTTAATAATTATAATGATTTAACCCTACATCCTATTATTCCTTAGTAGTACTTCAAACTATTGGATTGATATTTTATGCATAACAAATATTTCAATCAAAGAAGGAAATATTTCCTCAGTATTCTTCTTTTTGAGTTATTCTACTAAGTCCAGTTTTCACAGTATTAATTTCTATCATTCACCTCTATACTAGTCTTTTTCTCTTATACCATTTGTAGGTAAAGGAGAGAAGCCTAGAACAGATGCATTATGGTAAATGACTACTATGAGAAGTAATAACATAATAGCCTGCTATTAACATATTTCAGACTCTGAAATTCCAAGTGACAGCATTATGCTATTGATTCTCAGCTAGTCATTGAATGGAATCCAAATAATTTTGAGCCTATTATTTTTGCCTGGTCAGTCATTCTCCATCTATATGGTTTGCTTTTTGTTCTTAAATGTCCTCTGTATGTCTATATATAAATTTCTCAGCTCTTTTTATCTGGTTACAAACATGTTAAATATACTTTGGGGTATCTGCCATGCTATGCCAGTATCATAAAATTTGCCAATGCTCATAGCTCCTGCTAAGTGAGCATCAAACACCTAATAGCCTTGCTACCTCCATCATCATATAAGAAAACATCATGCAAGGATGACCAAATCACTCAGAACCATTCTCTTCTCTCTCTCTCTCTTACTCCCTGTGTCTCACAGAAAAAAATACTACAGCTAGTTGGTACTGGATAATAATGTGGTGTAGCCCCTAGGTAAGTAAACATGTTCATTTATTCAAAAATATTTACTGAGTACATAAGGCAATAAAAACATAAGTAGAGTCCAAAACCTTTTCTAGTGAAGGAGAATAACAATAAGCAAACAATTGTACAAGTAATTATTTTCAAAGTCTAGGCTAGGCTTTCCTTTTATATGACCTCAAGCAAAGGAGAGGAGGAATGTAAAAGGACCAGGGGTGTTTATATTTGTGTACACATGCCTGTGTGTTTTGAGAGAAAGAACTATAGGAGAGAAATCCTTCATCGAAGTAGCCACAAACTACAACATAAAAAAATAGTCGGTCAGGCAAAGGGGGAGAGCAGACAGTTTAGGGAGGTGACACTAGCTGTCTGTTAGCTCTGAGATGGGGAGGAATTTGCAACATGAGTAAAATGGAAAGATGGACAGCATCCTGGAGTTCGGTGAAGAATGTGAAGGGCAGGGTGCTTCAAGCCTTGAAAAGTAGACAGGTGCCAGATCATGAGCCCTTGTGAGCTGTCTTAAGGAATCAAGATGATAAAGTCAATCAGTAGAAATAGAAGAAAGAGTGAAGCTAATATGAGAGATCCTGGGGCCCTTTCCCTGAGCAACGCCTTGTTCCTTAAATCTCCCTGCTTCAGTTCCCTGTAGCCTTCAATTGGTCCCTTCTTTCCAGTTTACCCCCCATACTGCCACAAGTGCTATCTTTGTAAATACGGATCTTATTACACCAGTTCCCCATTTAGAACACTGATGACTGTCCATGTCTTAAGGATATATTTCCAATATCCACTTTCCTAGAAACATCTTCCACTTCATTCTATATTCCCTATACTTTAGTAATACTGGGCTATTCATTGTTCCTTAAAAGTGGCACATAGCATTATGTCTCCCTGCTTTTCCTTATGCCCTTTCCCAGCAGTGTCTTATCTGCTTTGGAAATTCTCAAAATCCTCAAGTGTCATCTCATCCATGAGGTCTTCCTAAATTATGTTTTCTGTACTCCAATAGCATTTTACCCACATTGTTTATACAAAGTATATGATTTTAAAGATTTATGTGTGCATTCCTACCCTAAAAATATGAGTTTGTTATGGGCATTTTGTGTTCAACTTTTCACTGTACCCAGTACCTAGGACTTGGTACTTAAAATGTTTAGTGAATAAATAAACATATTATCTTTTGGCTAAAAGCAACACATTTTATAGCACTCCCAAAACTGAATTTTACATATAGTTATAATTAATGTTGTTTTCCCCCCAGTGAGTCATCCAGCCACTAGACATTAAGTGAAAGAATACAGAGAGCTCTAAATTATATATTACAAGTAGACAATTTTTAGTAGTTACAGATTTTCCTTACCTAAAATATGACTTGATTGAAACTATATGTTTAAAAAGATGAGGTATTAGATGAAAGATGTTACTAGATACTGCAAAAAAAAAAAAAAAGGTATTTCAAGGAAAGACATGAAGTATAAGAGATAAAGAAATTACTTCCCTTTTATATTTATGTGATAGAAATAAAAATATATCCTAGGGCTCTTAAATATTTATCTGTTTTCGTCTTTTCTAGGGCTGCACCCACTGCATATGGAAGTTCCCAGGCTAGGGGTCTAATCGGAGCTGTAGCCACTGGCCTACACCACAGCCACAGCAACACGGAATCCGAGCCATGTCTGCGACCTACACCACAGCCTGTGGCAACACCGGATCCTTAACCCACTGAGCAAGGCCAGGGACCAAACCCACAACCTCATGGTTCCTAGTCGGATTTGTTAACTACTGTGCCATGATGGGAACTCCACCACTGGGGCTCTTTAAAGACATTAAAAAGCTACCTGTCCAAAATAATTTTAGGAAACTTCTATGCATGGGAAGTAAAATGAAATACATAACCTTTAAGGGATCCTAGGAGGTCTCTGATTCTCAGATCCTGATCCCTTACTGAAATCAAATACCCTGTTTGAAACAGGAGACCTTATTCTGGACATAGTTCTGGTACACATAAATTGTTGGACCTTGGAGTTCACCCACTTCCTTGGACCATTGTGTATTTGTTAAATAACAAGGTTGGATTAAGCAAAATTACTTTGAGCTCTTATGGTCTATAATTATACATTTAAAAATTATCCTTTTGTAAGAAGCTCCAAATAGGTCCAGTGAAATGCTGATAAAATTGATTGTTTAATATTTTGATATTGTTTTCCATATGCATTTTAAGAGAATTCTACTTTTTTAAATTGATCTTTGGCATCATCATTGCACCACATTCTGCTAATACCTACCTCACATAAACAAACATGCTGGCACTTACAGTCTGCTCAGGCAAGCTGCTTCCCTAAGAATGGCCCCTGTGAGCATTTGCACCAGGACTCTACCTCTTTTTGCAGAATTCCAACAGCAAAATTCTGCTTTAGGCTTAGAATCCGGCTGACCCAGTTTTTCATGCAACACTGCCTGTAGCTCCAGACAGTCTGCTAAAATAATGATAGCACCTCTCTCACCTTTCCCCTACTGGGCAAGGAGCTCCCTTTCTGTGAGGATTGCTGTTAATGAGAGGTAAGGATGCCCATATGGCCTCCTATTTTAGTCATCTTTTACAGAGAACTGTACCAGACCTCTCAGTTCTCCTTAGCACAGCCTTACATACAACCACTAATAATCAATTAGGCTTGGCATCTGAGATAGAGTTTGGCACCCCAGGTCAGATGGTCTCAACATCTACTTCCTAGCTTTTTTTCTAAAATAACCAGAGAATAGATTTTGTATTGTCATATAATTTGGTTTTCTCTTTCAGAAATATTATGTAGAAAAGACTGAGTCTAGTTTGAGCTAGTTCTCCTAGTTACATCTAATGGGTATAATTAGAGGTTATAGGATATTAAAACAAATTTTTAAAAGACTATCTTCTTTTCATTTTCTAACCAAGACTCAGTACTAGAGGAAGATAAAATCCAATTGCCTTCATTTCATTCTTTAATTATAATATTATTGACTATATAATTTATGTGGAGTCTATAAGTCTAAGGCAGAATGTCTTAAATTTAGCAATGACTGAGGAAAAGCCATTTCTTATCTCAATTAGAATCTCAAAACAAATATCTCTTATGACCTACTCTTAGTTGTCTGGGTTGTAGACAAAGGATACAAAAATATGGAAGCATTAAACTTTAGCTGCCACTGTTTTATATTTCTTGTTGTAATTCTTATTTCTTGGGCAAAAACTATTTTCAGACAAAAAATAAAAAAAAAAGAGTGACTATTCAAATTTCTCTCTAGCCCAGAATAATTTGTAAATATTGGCTAAGTTTAAACCATGTAAAATAAATAAGCAGTAGAATGGAATAAAGCATAGGCTTTCGTAGCTCAATGCATTTTGGCTTGGTTGCTCTTGGTGGTTGAATAAAATTTTATATATATAACATGTTATTTATCCATGCCATGGATAACCAAATATGAGATAAACTAACATCCTTTAACTTCATCATCTAACTACTAATTTGACTTCACAAAAGAACCCATAGATTTGGAAGTTTTGAGTATATGAAATGTTAGATGTGAAATTATCATTTTCTTGGTAGAGAGAAAAGAACCAATTTGGGGCAGGTACTTATCTTCTTTGGCTTATTCCAGCATTAGTCTAAAGCTGTGTTGTCTTACATGGTAGCTACAAGCAATCTCTGGCTATTGAGCTCTTGAAATATGGTGGGTATAAATTATGTGCTATAAGTGTAAGATACCCACTGGATTTTGAAGATTTATTACAAAAAATAATATAAATAATGGAAAACATTTATTGAATACTTATGTTTTAAGATCATATTCTAAGCACTAGTGAGATCTTCTTAGCAACCCTATAATAGAGTGACCACTTGTCCCATTTTGTCTGGACTGAGAAGTTTTTAGAATATAAAATTTTAGGAGTGGAACCTGGAAACATGCAGAGTAATCCAGGATGTGCCAGACACTCTACCTCTACATTAACTATTATTTACCTTTTTTTACAGATAAAAATATTGAGTCTCAGGGAGATTCAATAACATGCAAATTCACCCTACTGCAAAGTGGCAGAGAAGGGTTCATGTTGTACCTGGTCTATATTACATACTATAAACTATATATTATTCTATTTCCATCAGAGAAGATTGTTATTTTTACTCATTTCTCCAGCTTACACATGTAAAATGTATAATATGAAGTGTTATTTCAAAATCTGAAATAAAAATAGCTAACATCAACATATGTTAATTCTTGTAACTCTGTAACCTACATACTATTGTTACTCCCATTTTACAGATAAGGAAACTAAAGCACAGATAGGGTAAATAACTTCCTCATAGAAATAAATTTCAAGCAACTTGACTTAACCAAGAAAGTCCAATTTAATTTATATTTTATATTGGAGTATAGTTGATTTACAATATTGTATTTCAGGTATGCAGTAAAGTGATTCAGTTATACATATTACTTATATCCATTCTTTTTAAGATTCTTTTCCCATATAGGTTATTACAAAATATTAAGTAGAGTTCCGTGTGCTATACAGTAGGTCCTTATTGATTATCTGTTTTATATGTAGTAGTTAGTATATGTTAATCCCAAACTCCAAATTTACCCCTCCCCCCACCTTTCCCCTTTGGTAACCATAAATTTGTTTTTGAAGTCTGTGAGTCTGTTTGTTTTGTAAATTAGTTCATTTGTGTCAGTTTTTTAGATTCCACATGTAGGTGGTATCATATGGTATTTGTCTTTCTGACAGATTTCACTTAGTATGATAATCTCTGGGTCAATCCATATTGCTGCAAATGGCATTATTTTATTCTTCATTAAATTAAAAAATACTTAAGCAAGAATTTAAAAAATTGTTTAGGGCACTGCCCTTATTCTTTATGGACCTCAAATTTAATAATCTCATGGAATTAAGGGTTTACAGTGGATTTAGAGTCCAGGTTACCACTTAGCTTTTCCATACTTCCCCTGGATCTTTTTAGTCCCTTTCCAGCAATCAAGAAATCTGAAGTTCTTGCAACATTCATTAACAAGTAGTTCAGAAGAGCTGCATATGCAGTTTAACTACACTGAAATCCAAACTGCATTGTATCAGGAATGCTAATCATTTTTATAAAATCTAATTCTTAGGACTACTTTTTTAACCCCTACTTCATTCTTTCCCAAGTAATTTTTCATAGGCTCCAAGGTGGATTTTTTTTTTCCCAGTTACTACGCCATGACTTTCTAGACCCCAGTATTTATTGACAGAAAACATTTAGTGACGCAAATGAGGGAATTAAACTTTGTCCACCTTGGCTTGACACATTCGCTCTCTATGATCTACAATGTTAGAAAATAAACTCATTCATGGCCCCCTTCTCAATATACTAGCAGTTTTTAATCCAGTGAGGTTCCTCTGCTATGAAGTGGGACCTTCGACTACTCTCACTCGTTGCTCTCAGATCCTCTTCAGTGAGGTCAGGAGCTCAAAAAGGTACAGAGAGGGCTGATACCATGGCTCTGGGCATCCTCTCTTTAGTACTTCACTTGCGCAGGTTACAGCTGCCAGAATGCCCAGTGCTACTGCTAGTAAATGCATCACCAGCCTCCTTCTGTCTAATGTCCCTTTGACTGCCTTTACTGTGTGTAGGTGTGTGTTTGGGGGTGAGGGAAGACCAAAACAATTGTTTAGTTTTGCCCCGGGTTTTTGTTGGTTCAGACCTTCTGAAGTGTGTGAAGAGAAAATGTAACAAGGTGACCTAAAGGAGAAAAAAATATTTTTTCTACTCTTTTCAACTAGATAAAATCACAATAAAACAGCATAAGATTAATAGTCTCTTTTCTGCACTTTAAAATTTCTTCTATCGTTCTTGAAGTTACTGAAAACTCCTTTCAGATTTTGGCAAATAGTTTGTTTCAGTTTCATATTGTAATTGCATTGTTAGTATTCCTCTGTCTATGTCTTTAGATACTGAAATAATGCCTCTTTATCTGCATCTCCATAGGTGTTGAGAAGTCATGAGAGGCTGCAGTAAGAAATAGCTAGAGAAATTTTAAACTAGAACCCACTAGAATAGCTCTAGTTTAGCCAAGACTTTAAGTCTTATATTTTTTCAAGATTTCCCAGTATTAAATATAAAATACTTTTCACTTAACTTTCTTCATGATTTCCTATTAGTCTTTGAAGTTCAGTAGAACAACTCACACTCCTTTTGATATTTGCTGTTGCTGCATGGTGACTCTTTGAACATGTTGGGCTATAGTATTTATGTATCAACCTAAATAGCATCAAAGATTTGTGAACCACTCTGCTGTATGGGCAGTTTATCATACTAGCAGGCTGCTTTTGGTTTTGACACTTCTGCTGAGTCAACCTCCTATGCAATTGAGTTATCTGAAAATCACAATGGTGGTATTTGACTCTATGCTGGGCTTTTTTTTTTTTTTTTTTTGTCTTTTAGGGCCCCACCCACGGCATGTGGAGGTTCCCAGGCTAAGAGTCAAATTGGAGCTGTAGCCGCTGGTCTACACAAAAGCCATAGCAATGCGGGATCCAAGCCAGATCTGCAACCTACACCACAGCTCACAGCAACACCAGATCCTTAACCCACTGAGCAAGGCCAGGGATTGAGCCCATGTCCTCATGGATACTAGTCGGGTTCACTAACCACTGAGCCATGACAGGAACTCCTATGCTGTTTTTTAATGGGTCAGTCAAAGTAACTACGACATTAAAATGTATTTTTCCAACACTATTAAGTTTGACCTAGCAGTATTAAAGCAGTATGGACAAAGCCCTCATAAGCAGACTTCAGGAGTCTATTTTGCATTGGCAGGAGGTGATCTAACAGGACATTTGCTTCTCTGCCATTACAAGTAAAACATTTGCATTTGGAATATTATGCATGTGGATTCCAAAACAAATTCAATTTAAAGCTTCATCATAATTGGAGGTAATGTGCTATTAACTAATGCAATTTCCTTTACACTCTCTACAATTCAGTCTATATAACTATAGTTTTTTCTAATTCGCCTGCATATACATTCTAATGTCCCTCTGATGAAACCTCCTCTTCCTGGGGATCATGTGCAGACACCTAACTTTGAGTATCAAGATGCCTTATTTAAAGTTCCCTACTGCCAAATACCATTCCTAGGTGGTACTTCCCTGGCAAGGGTAGAAGCATTTTCTTCAACTTTTTATTTCACTAACATAAAGTTTCCATTAATTGAGTTCCCAGTACCTCAGCCACAAATGTGACATAAAGTCATATA
The DNA here is from genome assembly GCF_016906955.1 of Phacochoerus africanus. Taxonomy (NCBI): domain Eukaryota; kingdom Metazoa; phylum Chordata; class Mammalia; order Artiodactyla; family Suidae; genus Phacochoerus; species Phacochoerus africanus. Next base: position 137,152,202 of record NC_062546.1, on the reverse strand, counting down.
ATAAGTCTATGATAACAGCTTTAATTCTCTCTTCTTTTAATTAAATGGATTGATATATGAGTAAATATTTTTCTTAAGAAAAAGTGTACAGAAAAAATAATTCATAGAATGTGGTTAGTAGACCTATCATCTTTCTAATAAATAAATGGAACAAAAATTCAAATAGTTTTTGTAATATGCTTATTGATGCATATCTATTGCCAGTAAAAAATTATGAACATCATAAATTCAGAACTTTTCTAGCTACTTTAGAAAACTGGCAAATTTCATATCTGTACCACTACACTGAACAGCCTCAGAGACTGAATAAATGAATTTTAAGCAGCATATTTAATGCAGATATCTGAGTTTAGTTCAAAGACTGATTTGTTTGGAATATTTCTCTGCCTATATCTTTGAAGTGTAAGATGGGTGTACTATTTAGAAAATCTGAAAAACAAAGGCAGAATGAAAAATCACTACAGGGAGATAATTATGGTACATACTTAAACTAAGAATGATAACAGGTAAAATTATATAAAAAGGTCCCATTACAATAATGCATCTGTATTATTCATATATTTGACTTCATTTTTTTTCTGGCTGAAAGTACCTATAGGTCACTGGCCTCTCCTAACCCCAATGCAAATCTGGATACCAGGTCCCTAGCAGAGGGTCATGGAACACTGAGCACCATGCTAGGGTCCCTCAGCAGGAGCAGCCATGTAAGTGGGGCTGGGCAGTATGGCAGGAGTGGGGCCCTATGCAGGCAGAGTAGGGAAGGAGAAAAGCCTGTGCCCTCACCTAATTTCAGGGCTAGGGTTAGAGCCTGGTCCTGTGCTTTCCCTAGGGCCCTACCTCTTGCTCATCTAGTTCCTGCTATGATGACTGAGAAGGGTGTTGACATTCTGCTTGAGAAGGAAACACCATTGAATACACATGAGCTCTGGATAGGAAGATAGAATGATCCATTTTTCTTTACAAAAATTCTCTGCTTGTTAAGAAATGCCTACTGTGAAATTTTGTAAGGGGCCAAAATGTCACATCTTAATTCATGGTCATCAACAACTACTATTGCTTGGACATCCTGTCAGAACAAGTGATCGCTCCTCTAGATGTATCATGTCCCCACTCTAATGCAGATCTCTACACTAGAGTTTCTGAACTAGTGTGCAGCAAATGGGTCATCATCTGAGTAGATGAATCCATCTCTTCACCCCTCATGGCTGACGGGAGCCTAGAGCAGCCAGGACTCCTGGATTGGTAACCCTGGCTAGAAACACCCTCCTCAGGCTTTTTGCAGTATAAATATTAATATTTTCTATGTCTGCAGCATCTTGAAAAGACTGGAAATATTACTTTAATAATTATTAAGGCGTTTGGACTATGGGTTCCACTTCCATGTATCCTCAGGCAGGTTTAAAATGAGGACTCAAATGTACTTTCCATTTTCACTTTAAATATTGATACACAATGTTTACTTACCAATGCAAATGTCCAACCAGATGTTTTATATTCAATTTTAGACCTCTCAAGATTCTTTTTAACATACAAAATAAACTGAAACACCTTACCATGGCCTCAAAGGCCCTCTGTCATACTATTCCTATTCTCTTTGCTAACATCTCCACCAAGTCCCAGCATTTGCTCATTGCTTGATCCATATTGAACAGCTAACATTTCATAAATATACCATGTTCTTTTTGTTTTTGCCATTTTGTTTGCTTCCTTTGTTAACATGGCATATTTTTATACATTATTCAAGATTCAGTGTAAACATAACTATCCCTGCAAAGGCTTTCTTGGCAAGAACCTTCTCCGTAGCTCACCAAGCATAGTTCCTCCTACTTTTTTCTCCATATTCCTAGGCGAGATGGTTCACCTTCTCTAAGATCCTAGAGGACCATGAGAAATCGTTTATTATTGTACAAGTAACATTGCCTTAAAATATGTTTCTAAACCTGCTGTCCCATTAGATGGTAAGCTTTTATAAGCCAACAGTATGTCTAACTCATCTTTCTTTCTGGAATTACATGGCAAATGATGGGGTAGTGATTATATTTAGTTTTCTTTGCTTAGTACTCCTCTCCTCGAAATCAACAGCACCACCATCCCTGCCCCCTCCTTTTCAAACACTTGGAGCTGTTTCCTTTCATTTCTCTACTTTTATGGCCAGAAGATTTGGTTTTCGAGTAAGTGTGTGACTCAAGATTGCCTTCTTGAGTCTTTCCCTAGTATAAAAATATTGGTAAATTGGAGGTCTTTCCTTTCTGTTTAAACTAGGAACATATGGTCCAGGAAGATACCAGAGATCATGGACACAGACACAGAAATGAAATCAGTTTAAGAAGATGATGCATGATGGGAGAAGCAGAATTGAGAGAGGGAGGAAAGGCATTCTACTGGCATTGCAGACCCTATTGTGAGGTTATTCTGCTCCACCATGGACAAATGCTTTTTGCTTAAGCTGCTTCCAGTTGGAATTCTGTCATGACCAAAAAATGCTAACAGAGAAGGTCAACAATTTTTACATGGAATGATATTTGAATTGGGGATGGAGGGAGGGGAAAAGAGAGGAGAGAGGAAGGAAGGGAGGAAAGAAAATTTAAAAATCAAATGGCAAAGGAAATCCTTTTAACCTTACTAAACCTGCTCAAGGATTCAATCAGAATTATTAGAGTTGGGTAGCAATCATGCGTCAAACTGAAACTGAGGGTAGTCATCACATTAACTACAACTTGCTTAATAAGCAATAAACGGTAAACTTCCTTCACTGTTTCAGCTTGCTTTAGTTGTTTACAACAAAACTTGTATATACTCCAAGTGTCATGTGGCGTAAACAATAAGTAATAAGACCCCTTTACTGCCCCTATAGATAGTATCTCTGACAGAGGAGTCTTAAGATGTTTGCCTAAGTTACTTTCCAGGAACTTGGAGTAGCTCTTGACTGACTGGAACTCAAACCAGTTAAGACTGGTTGAGATCACTGACCCTCCAACTGGGCATGCAAGTGTCCAATCTGTGACCTTTTGAGGTCAAAGGGGCAAAAGCTCTACCCTTAGCACATACCAACACAGTCACTTTCTGAACATACTTCCCACGAAGAAGCAGGTAGCTTAGCTGCAACTGCACAGGATGATAAGGACATCACCTTTATCTTATCTCCAGTCATCTTTCCCCAAGTCTTGGGCCACACTGCTTCTTTATTCCATAAATATCCCAAGATCTTTGCTTTCCAGGAGGCAGACTTGAGACTTGTTCTCCTACCTACACATTTGGCTGCCCTGTGAATAAACCCTTTCTCTACTGCTAACCTTGGTGTCTAAGAGTTTGGCTTGCTGTACTTTGAACAAAAAACCAGGGTTTTGGTAGCACAACTTTCAGTATGGAGTTTTTTTTTTTTTTTAATTTAATGAATACAAAGATCTACTATGTAAATCACACAATAACTGTTAGAAGAGAATTTTAAAACTCTGCCTTGCTTTTGAGTTAAAACTTCTCTATTTATGAACTCAGAAGTCTTCTAGAAGTTAAAAAAAAATGTGGCTATGTTAATTTGGCTACTAGCCTCCAAAAGTTTGTAGTATTATTGTGAGATGAGAATAAGGTGATTGCAAATTTTGCTCCCTAAATTGACCAACAGTTTGGAATATTGAAAGGTTAATATAAGAGGTTCCTGGTGGAGCAGCAGGTTAAGGATCTGGCATTGTCACCTCTGTGACTCAGGGAACTTCCTGGCCCAGGGAACTTCCACATGCCAGAAAAATAAAAAGGCTTTTAAAGTCTGATGAATATTTTGTAGTTCTGAGAAAGATAATTATTCTATATTGATTTTTGAACCTTTAGTGTCTAGCGTCATGTGTAGGTTTCTCAGATATATACAAATGGCATTGACCTGTTTACACCTCATTTGAAAATAAGCCAATTATATTAAATATTGGCTCTTTGAATTGACAACCCATTATATTTTATCATAGTGTAATATGCACTAAAAGCAATATGTTTGGTGTTGGCTAGAAGCTGCAGATCCAAAGTCATTTTTCAAATGGAAATTAATTCAGCAGTCTAGGGAAATACTATCACAAAACAATGCCTTGCTGAATCTCATTAAATCAATTTGGAAAGGCATATGGGTGGAAAGGTAAAAATAAATCAATAAGATTAAAAAGGAAGTATATTGCTTTGCAACAAAAAGAGTTATAGTATCTGGTTGCTAAGTAACAGAAATTTAGGAATTATTTGTCTTCCTTATAGAATAAGGCAATTTTGAGGATTAGAGCAAAATATTGTTTGCATATGGTCTAATTTATAAATACCGCATTTCCCTCAACAAGACCTCACTCCATCCTTAAAGAGGAAGATGAGCTTTCACTGGAGCCATTGCCTAGCAACAAGATGCTAAGAAGGCAAGCTGAGTCCTCTCCAGAAAGAACTCTCTCTCTCTCTCTCCCTCCCCATCAAACTGCAATGACCTCTAGCACAAACTGATGCCCTTGAGAGAACCACCTCAACAACCAGAGAGCTCCGGGAGAAGAGTTTTGCTAAGATCATTACAAGGTCTAAGCTTCTTATGTTTTTAAACAGATGACACCGTGCCTACGACACCGTGCCTACTCCTCTGTGCTTAGCACTACACAAAGCATTTTTGCAAACATGCTTTTATTTCTTTTTAGCCCCGGGCTCCCGTCAATATTGAGTAATATAACAGTTATAGCCCTTGGGTCTATCTAATCTTACCTTACTGCCAGATGTTTGCTGAAAAGAATTGATCTCCGTCATCTTTGCTTTGGCCTCAGATGTTACATTCCCCACCTCCACCCTACAATAGGCAGGGAAGAGAATCTTCTTTTCACTCTTTCTCACAGTGTGAAGAGTCCTCTGCTCCTCTTACCCTTTACTCTCACCTCCTTGATAAAGATTCTAAGCACGCTTTTTTTAAAAAAAAAAATGGGTCCCTGTTAAATATACAGCGCTAGGTTCTAGAGATAAAATTAGGAACATGGCATAGTTCCTAATATAGGGGCTTATAGGGCTCTATGGGAGGAAATAAAAGAGGCATACAATAGCCAAGAACACCGAGAAGCAGTGGGGCAGGCTGCCTGGAGAAAGTACCTTTTTTTTTCTTTCTTTCTTTTTTTTTTCTTTTGTCTTTCTTTTTGTCTTTTTGTCTTTTTAAGGCTGCACCTGTGGCATATGGAGGTTACCAGGCCAGGGGTCCAATCGGAGCTGTAACCACCGGCCTAAGCCACAGCAACACGGGATCCCAAGTGGCATCTGTGACCTACACCACAGCTTACGGCAATGTGGGATCCTTAACTCACTGAGCAAGGCCAGGGATTGAACCCACATCCTCATGGATGCAGGTCAAGTCTGTTAACTGCTAAGCCACGACAGGAACTCCTGAGAAAGTACCTTTACTGTGACCTGAAGATACTGGAGATGTTAGGCAAAAGAATGAAGGGGCTTCAAACTCAGGTGGGATGGAAGTGGGGAAAAGGCATTTATCTGGCCAAGAGAGGACATCCTCTAGAGATAGGAATCCTGAGGCAGGGGGAATATGTTAGTCTCTATCTTTACAGTTCATTTTTCATAATTTTTCAGTTGTGAGTCAAATTGACTCAATAAATTTGAATTGCAACCTAGGACACAGCCAAAGATAGTTCACAGATCTAAGTTTTTAAAAAGCTGTTGCATTTCAACAGTCTTTTATTCAAACTACATTTAATCAAAGTGTGCTTCCATATGTCTCCAAAGAGGCGACAGGCTGTGGACTATGCTCAAAATAATTATCGTTAAAGATATAGGACAGTAGAAATAAGTGTTTCCTTAAGGAAATCTTTTTTCAAATTGTAATTACCCAAGAAAAAAATAGGAAAATATTCTGAGCAAACAGTGCTTGCAAACGTCTGTATTCACAAATACTTACCTATTCCTAAACCCAGATCTGATTTTTATTTTAAGGGAAAAGAGTAGGAAAATCAGTTGACTATGACTTTTTAAAAGATAAAAAATGCAGTTATATTTTTTGAAGGGGCATTTCTGAAAACAGTACACCCAAAATCAGAGCTTCTGATTTTCTCACTTGCTCGTCAGGGCAGACATCTATTCTGCCTCTCTACTGCCCTCATGTGAGTTGACGGAGCATAGCAGCACAGAAAATGTGGTCTCTGAGAAACCTGCCAGGTCCTCCCAGTAGAACTAGAAGGGAGGGATGACGTGACAAGCGCAAGCCTTTCTCACAGATTCCAGAAATCTGGATTTGTTGTGACTCAATCACTGTGCAGATGGGTTTCTGTCGACTAATATTTTCAGGTCTTGTTTCAAAGAGGGTAGAGTTTTTCCAACAACTCAAAATATATATTTAGATAATAGTAAGGATGAGGAAAGGAAGATTTAATTGGCTAATTAAGGCTCAAACTTGTACAATTACAGGACAATTATTACTTAGCCAAGAACTAAACCTTACTTTTATTTTTAATTCACATTAGAAGTACTATACAATTCTTGCTAGTGGAATGGTATACCTCAAGGGTTTTATCAGACTTCTTATTTTAATTGAGCTATTTTCTGTAAAAAAAAAAAAAAAAAAGCCTACTTTGTTAACTTGTATTACATATAAAATGTGGGAAAAAAACCTTCTTCAGCTAACTTGCATGGAGTACCCTTCAAATATGCCAATTCTTCCTTCTTTATTTCTATTCTGTGCCTTAGAGATTGTAAATATTCTCATAGCTTCATATATATACCTCTGCAGATGATTCTCAAACGATTCTCCAGCTTCTCTTATATACTAGACATTAATTTTTGAATGCCTCATCACAAACTTTAAATAAAAGGATAATTCTTCCTGCCTTAAAACTTCTTCCATCCTGATTGTCTTATATTCTTAAGGATATTCTTGTCATTTTTTCCCAGGCTTAACACTCAAAAGCTGTTTTCAAACAGCTTTCCCTCTCCTCTGTATTCATTTCCCAACCAGTCAATGTTAGGAACTCTGCTATGGGATTGGTTCCAATAGATTGAAAATTCCTCGTAAAAAGTGGATACTTAGTAAAGATTTATAGAATGAATGATTCAGTGGATGGATGGAGAAGAAAATGTAGATATTTAGTAATCATAATTTTGAAAAAATTCTAAGAGGATAAGTATGCTATAACAGGGTGATGGGATCTAATTCAAGTCAGGAGTATAAAAGGGATAGGCTTCCATAATGAAGTGATTTTTAAGCTAGTGCTTATTATTTTATTTATTTATTTTTAGGACCTCATCTGCAGCATATGGAAGTTCCCAGGTCGGTGTCAAATCGGAGCTGTAGCCATGGGCCCATACCAGAACCACATCAACATGGGATCCGAGTTGTGTCTGCGACCTACAGCACAGCTCATGGCAATGCCAGATCCTTAACCCACTAACCAAGGCCAGGGATCAAACCCGAATGCTCACGGATACTAGTCGGTTTCGTTACCGCTGTACAATGGAAACTCTGATTTTTAAGCTAATGTTTACAAGATAAGAATGTTAAGGTAAAAAAGAAAGAGGAAGCCATTCCAGGCAGAGGGAATGGTCAATTCTTATGCAGGAAGGAACTAGACATCTTCATGAAACTGCAGCATGGGCAGGGAAGAGAAGGACAAGAAGATGAAGAAGTGACCAGAGTGCAGTGCTGGCCAAAGATTTTTTTCCTCTTCTTTGGCATATTTATAGTTTACCCTGACTTATTTGTAATTGAATATGAAAACCTTTAAATAGGAAATAAAGGGACAAATACTCCAGGCCCCACCATTCATTATAATCTTACAGGCAGGCACATTCATTTCTGCCACCTTTCCTCCATAAATATTTGAGATTGAAATCTGGCCTTAGAACTCATATGATTAGAGATTTTATTCTAAGAGCAAACAAACAAACAAACAAAAACAACAAAAAACTGTGGAAAAATATTAAAGTGACACAAACAAAGGAATGACACATTCTGATTTGAGTTTATAAAACACACTAAACCTTTCCATAACACAGTTATAAATATGGTCTAGAATTTTCCACTGCTATTAAATGTGGTGTTTGTTATTGTTAGATCAATGAAGTGACCTGGATGTGCCACTAGGGACAGCAGGCTGTCGGTCATGGGAGTCCAGAGGGCTATCCAAATCCCTCCAAGTTGGGCGGGGTCTGCATCCCAGCCTGTTTGGCACCATCTAGTGGCAGTTGTCCACTCTAAATATTGGTGGGGATGATTCTGAGTGCTATGGATGGGATTTTCGTAGATTTCTGAGATTGTAGCGGCGAGCTCAGAAATCTTTTGTTTTACTGACACCACCTAGGGAAATAAGACTAGGAGAAAACCAGGAGAGTGGAGGCTCCTTAACCATTTCCCCAAATAGGAGTTTCTGAAATTTCCTCAGTGGAAATTTCCTTTCCTCCTTTGTGCCTCACCAATGAAAGATGAGAACTTTACTCCACCTTTGTTTGAGAATGAGGAAAGAACTGGGAATAACAACCAATCATGAATCACATTATATCCAAGTTTTCTTGATTAATGGTGGTTGTCACGGGCTTTTACAGTAACACTCAAGCTATTACGTGGAATTGTAGGTAGAAGAGGTTGTTTAGCAGATTTTTAGGAGGCAATTCCAGTGGCTCCAGTGAAAGATGAAACTTTTTAAACAAAAATGGCAGCTGCAGAAATGGAAGTAACAGGCAGGTGTAAGATATCTAGGAAATAGAATCAGCTTGACTCAGTGATTGGATACCAGGGAGTAGAGGAAGAAAGTGTCAAGAAAGATTTGTGATTACCCAGGTTTCTAACATGATAAAGTGGAATATGGTGGCTCAGTTTACTGAAATACATGGGAGAAAGTGAGATTCAGGAAAATATCATGAGTTCAGTTTTGAACAGGTGTTGGAAATCCTTTGAGTTGTTGAATTAGATTTTTTGCTTAAGCAAATGGATATGCATGTCGCAGAGCTCAAACAAAGGATTCTGGCTGGAGGTATAGATTTGGGACCTATTACTGTACAGATGGTAACTGAAGTGGTTAAAGAGAATGTAATTCCTTGGAGAAATTAACAAGAAAAGAAGGACTGAGACTCAAGAATGATGAGAATATGGGATTATAGAAACCAGAAGAAGAAAATTTTCTAGATGGGACAAGCAGTAAACCATGCTGAAAGCTGTTCAGAGGTCAGGCAAATCAGGACAGAAAATAGTGTGGCTAGGCTGTGACCTGTGGAGGGCATTGGTGACCTTCAACTCTTTTGCTAACCTCTAACCTGGTCACCCTGTATCTGGACACTCTCTACTCCTCAACACTCTGCACAGTTTGGCAAGTTACATATCATAACAAACTACTTCCACAATGTTACCTTTCCATGTAAACATCTTCAATGACTACAGAGGATACTGAAGAAGAGGTTCTGGATATTCAAAGTTAGTCAGGTCAGAATGGGGGATTTGGCCATACCTCAGATGTATGTTCACCTAAATCTCTTTACTCTTCTGTCCCTGTATAGCCAAACTCTTTTCTTTACACATTCTGGCTTCCCCAAGCTGTTGTCACTTATGTCATGACATATCATCAATCATCAAAGTTTACTTCTTATTTCCTCATAACTTACACTGATGATTTCCGTAAGGAAGCCTGACAGCATGCCTTTGTTTCTTCACTGTACTGATTTACATTTCAATTGAACTTCTAATGACTTTACCCAAATCCTCCAAAGGCAGGCACCATATTTCTCTTGGTCACCATATCTAAGGAGAAACTAAGCAGAGTACAATTTGCATTACACACATAGGTATAAGTAATGTTTTGCAATAGAGAAAGGATATTGAGAAAGTATAACAAGAAACAAGACAAGGGGTCTTCAAAAGGTCACTTCTGTGACAGCATTGTGCTAAAACTCAGTCATATTTCCATATGTTCAATATATGTTTCTTAATGGAAATATGCTCAAAAGAATTCTCTTCAGAAAGTCAGAAGCATTAAATTGAGTCTAGTCCTAACATAGATCTAATTAATTGTTTGACCTTGGGCAAGTCACTTCCCTCTGAGTCTCAAGAGTTCTCATTTATACACACACACACACACAAGAAATAGATCAAATAATGCCTTATTTTTCTTCTAGTTGTAAAGTCCAGATCTTTTTTGAGAATGAGGCTGGTTACAGGTGAATAGACATTTTATGATTTGGAGATGGCTACTACATTGTGATAATCCTCAAAGTCATAGTTCTTTCCTTGCATTTGGAAGGAAAAATAAAAAGTGCTGAATGATGCTTTCATTTTTTTCCTGCGCCACACTGTCCCTCCTGGGGAAAGCCTATGCCACCTTTAGAATACTGGACATAAAGCAGTGAAACTGCAATACTCCTGAATTGCTTGCTGAAAGGCAATGTTTGATAATGATTCCAGAGATAGTCTTATGGTACTACCTAATAAGGAAATCTGCCTTTAAATCAGACTCTAAGCATTAAACTCTTCCCATCCAAAAAAAAAAAAAAAATCTGAGTTTCCGCTGTGGTGCAATGGGTTAATGATCCAGCTTCTTTTGTGGAGACCCCTGTTCAGCCCAGCCTAGTGGGTTTTGGATCCAGCATAGGTGGGGCCAAAAAAATGCCCCTTAATTAGACAGCAAACAACAATTCTAGTAACAATAACAATTATTTCACACCTGTAGCTTGTAGCAGTTTGTAGCTGTGTAAAATAATCAGCTAACATTTCATAGAATTTCTTGGAAAGAAGCACAGAGTTAGTTTATTGATTAAATGAAGGAATGAACTCATGAATAAATAAAAAGATCTAAAGCCTACTCATTAATTAGTATTTAAGGAAAGACTAGGATTTGTAATACTGTGGTTAGAAATTAAAGCTCTGGACCAAGGTAGCTATGTCCCAGCTGAAAGAGCAGCAGCATGTGAGGGAAGAAGGTCATTATCAGAGTGTGGGAGGCATAACAAAAGCCTCCCCAAAATGCCTGCATCCTAATTCCTGGCATCTGTGACTGTGTTACCTTACATGATAAAGAAGACTTTGCAGATGTGATTACATTAAAGATTTTGATGTGGAGAGATTATCCTGGATTATCATGGTAGATTTAATATAACTACATGGGCCCTTATAAAAGTGAGGCAGGAGGGTCAGACTCAAAGAAGGCATTGCAATAAAAGAACCAGAGATCAAATTGATGTGGGCTCGTGAGACAATGACATTTTTACCACAAACTGATTTGGCCTTTTTCTTTGTCATGTCTACACACAGCTTAAAAAAAAATGAAAGAGGAAATTCAGAATTATGTGAATGTATGTGTCTCACTTTTTAATTGGCTCTGCTAAGTCTTTTCATGGTTTATTTTAAAGAAAAGTGTACTTTTTTCCTCTTTATACTATAACAAATCATCACCATCCTAGTGCATTATAAACACGGTTAATGATTTTCATTCAAGGAATCATAGTGCTTTATATAGTGTCTATGTGCCTAAATTAACTCAAATGGAGAATACCCAAAATTTTTACAAGAGTGGGTTCAGTTCATCTCAATAACTTTGTTCACTGCCCTTATCCTGTTAAAGATAGTATTATCTAGGTGTTTTGAAATATAGGAACATGAGCTGTCCATATCCATTTATCAGCAATAAATAAAGGATTTTTTTCTGAATAAAAATAATTTATAGCTATCAATATTGGGTGGGGGTCCTATGTTGCAGGAATTCAGAGGCAAAGAAGATGGGAGTCCATACTCTCAAGGAACTCAGGTCATCCTAGAGGAGAAGGTGATTTCACCTGTTTCATATATTTTTTATAAGGATAGTGTATCAGAATAATATTCTAAGTTATTTCTATCCATCAACAAGTAGCATTTTATCTGCCTGACAATACTCTATGTTCCATCATTTCAATAATATACATCTACTTGGAAAATATTATTTCTAGACACGTTGTGCCTTTGAAAAAAATATTACAACTCCTAATAAAAATTTGCAATCTGTAGAAAGCACTAATTTGGAAATGCTTCCTGACAGTGCGTGGCTTACTTGTATGACTAGACATGAAATTCATACCAAGACTTCATTTAGTCTGCAAATATGGTGGAGAATATTTATTTTACCTTTTCCATTGAAACAACAAAACTAAGCATTGTTAAATATTAGCTGCTCAGAGATTTCATGTAACAAATCATTTGCAGATAGAAGGATGCTCTCATTTCCATGGAGCCAGGGGTCTTATTCTGGAATCCATAACTCAGTGGCAGAAGCACTTTAAGGAATTTGTTAACCCCTTAATACTGCAAACTACTGTATGTGTGTGCACGCACACGCGCACAGACACACATACGTTCTTTTGGCTGTGGGTCAATAAATGTCATCAGTGCTTAAAGGAAACTTAAAGAGATCTATACCCTTTGGTAGGCTAATTTCAGTAAGCAAAAGCTTAGGTATTTGAAGTTTTATTCTTATGCTAGTTACACCATCTCAGTTATACCTATGTCAAATAATTTCATCTTTTAATGAATCCCATTTTTACTTCCTAATACAGGGCTAATGATGATTCCCTAATGCCTCATATCATTCAAGGCCCCAGTTGGAGACAGAGAGGGAATAAATACTCTGATCTCGCTCTCTTTCCTCTCCTCATCAGCTGAACCTAACTGTAAGCCAAAGTGCAAACTTGCCTTTTTATTGGTTCCTATAGCCTGTCTCATGACAAAAAGAGGGGTAGAGAAAGATAGAGCCAGTGGGTTCTGGGGTAGTGGGTAAAAGGAAGCTATCTGGCACATGCCCTAAGGTATGAGGTTCTCAAAGTTAAATGTACTAAGACATGATCTTTAAATTTGCTCTTCCATCCTTTTCAAGTCCTTGATCAGATGTCAACCCCTCGGTTAGACCTTATCTTCTCATCCTGTTGAAATATCAACACGTGTCCCTGACTATCCCCTTACCTGCCTGAAGTCTGAGGGTAGCACTATAGCATTAGAAAGACTATACATTTCACTTGCTTATTTATTTAATGTTTTATTATTTATTACCTTTATTATTCAGTCTCTCCCCACTATACCATGAGCTTCAAGAGAACAGAATATTTTGACTCCTGGATATCACTATGTCCTCAATGCCTGTATCAGCAACATCTGGGAACCAGTAGATCTCTAAGCTAATACCTGAGGTTGCTGCAAGGGTTGATGCATTTAAACCATTAGTTAATAAATGCTCAGTAAAGTGTATCTCTTATTAGACTGGTGTGAGCTCAGTATTTTTTAAACAAATGAATGGCTATAGTAAGATATGGAAGAATGAAATCCATACAAGATATAATCTGCCCATATCCTTATTTAGTGATGCATGAGAGGTCTCTAATGTGAACCAGAAAATAAATAAAAGCTTAGAGGGTAAGCTTTCAAGTCAGACTGCTCTCAACCAAATCCATCCCTTACTATCTGTGTGAAGTTGACCAAGTATTTAACTTTTCTACCCCTGAGTTTTCTCATTAATTTAACCCAGAGAGAACAGAGCCTTGGCATACTAAATGATCAGTATCACTAATTATTACAGACACTGAAAGCCAACTTGAAAAAAAAAGTTTTCTTTTAATCTGACAGGCTGTCAGACATTCACAAATTTTAAGAATCTTGCTTTCATGACAATAAATAAAGAACTATAATTAATCTTTTCAGAGCTTCTCATTGCTGAGGTCTTTTCAATATAGGACTAAGCCATAGACATTTAGGAAAAAAGAATTCAAAACAAGCAATGTTCCAAAGAAGTAAAATATAACTTCAAAAATCCTTTTATGTGATTGTTAAAAGTAATCCTCAAAGCAGCTGTTATTAAAACTTTCTGTCATCCAACAGTGTTACTTCACAATCATTAATAATTAATCATAGGTCTCTGATTCATTCTTGCACTCTTGTAAAAATAGGATACCATGAATAGACTTGGATCCTTAGCAACAGAATATTGAGTACTCTATCAGCCTAACCTGGGTACCTATTCACATCTTGCAAACAGATCTGTTTCAGGATTGCTAAATTGGAAGTTATTTCATGGCAAAGTCAGACAACATGTTTTTCTTATGTGTAGCTATTTCAAATTCATCTCACCAAAAGCCTCAACATTTCTTCTGTTCTTGCTGCTTGGGGACAGAGAGCAACAGAGTTTGTGCTGCCATCTTGAGACCCTGAAAATGGAGAGCAAGCATAAGATTTGAACCTTACGAACTAGCACCAACCTGATGGGAGTTTTTGATGTCCCCATGTGGCAGATATTTGAACAAATGCAGATGAGTGAGAAAATATCATTAATATTGGCAGCACCTAATCTTTTAATTTTAATTTGTTTATAAAGTGTAAGACACTACTGTACACATTTTACAAATATAAATTTATTTAATCTTCATAGCATTCCCCCACAGGGAAACCTATACAAAAGTTTAAGTAGGGCTCCAAGATCACACCGTAATAAATGGAGGATCCAGGACTGAAACCCAGGCAGCCTGGGTCCTAAATTCAAGAGCATAAGCCTTAAGCAATCCAACAAACTAGTAAACCATGAATTTGGTTAACAAACTCCCATATAACTCTTGGCTCAAAAGCAGGATAAACATAAGGATGGGTGTGTACATGTGTTTCTTAGCTTAGTATTCAACATATTCAATTCACCAAATCTAGCCTATGTATGGATTTCACTAACGTGAAATCCTAAGCAGAGAATAAGAGAGTTTACTGTAAAGATGTGTAACATAGCCTGCTATAAAATAATGGTGCAATAGCTTAAGATCCTTGATCCTTTGCCACATGTAGTTCTGGGCTCACCCAAGAGTAGGAAACAGCATTTACTTTTTCCCGTATGAAAAGTAGTCATTCTCTTTCTTCCTCAGATAGATGACAGACAGATAGATAGTATCAATGAAAAAAATGTTGCCTGCCATATCAATGAACAAAAGTTGTTGCAGCCTGAGGAGATTCAGGATGAAAAAGTACAGGATACTAGTCCCAAATAGCTAAGGTGCATAACAAAGGAATGATTTTAGTGGGCCCAGTCTCATGCATCTTCCCATATATAGAAAAATGCTAAAGTCCTTACGTTGAGATATCTGGTTTTCTTAAATTAACAACAATTTTTTGTGGAGTTCTCTTCATGGCTCAGTGGTAATGAACCTGAATAGTATCCATGAGGATGCAAGTTCTATCCCTGGCCACTCAGTGGGTTAAGGATCCAGCATTGCCATGAGCTGTGGTGTATGTCAAAGACATGGCTCGGATCCTGTGTTGCTGTGGCTGTGGTGTAGACTGGCAGCTGCAGCCCCGATTCAACCCCTAGCCTGGGAAACTCCATATTCTGCAGGTGCTACCCTAAAAAACAAATAATAAAAATAGTAAAAATAATCTTTTAATACTCTGACTACGTGGTTTTTATTGCAAAAACTCCTCTACATCCTGGCTCTTCCTGTACCTCTTTGGAGCAATTCCTTAGAGCTGTCTGAAAGGCTATGTGCCAGGCTTAAGTCCTCAATTTTGTTCACTGAATAAACCATAATTCTCAACTTTAAGATTGTGCATTTTTTTCAATTGACAATAGAGACAACCCCCACTTCTTCATGCAACCTAAAATCCTCTTTTGTTCTTCTTCTCTCCCCCTCATTAAACATACTTTCAAGCCTGAGCTCATGGATATCTCCCTGAACATCTGCAATGTGTAGAACTGTACTTGCAGCAGCCTGAACAGAAGTGGTGACAAAAATTCATTAAAAAAGGCAAGTTAAAAATTTTGTTCCTCAGTCCATTCAATACATGTGGCTAGTAGCCTTCGTGGGATGGTACAGATATTCATTCACCCACAGAAAATTCTGCTCTAGAGAAAGATGGGAGCCACTGCCCTTTCTGTCCTCTGAAAGTGGTACTGATTCATCTTTTCTGAGTTACTCTATTATTGTGTCATCATAAAACTACACAATTAAGTTTAAGAAAACTACTATAAACATTGAAATTCTTTGTCAGCTTTTACTTTATCAGACATTTTCTTTATTTAGTCTGCCAACATTTCTTGATCAAAATTATTGGCAAGATTACACAGATTTTTCAAGTTTTTTTTTTTATATATGACATCTTTCCAAGTAACTAGAAGTAGAAAACTTAGTATATGTGAATTTTTTTCCAATCCAACAAAATATAATTACATAGCTTATTCTTTTTCTTTACCTAAAATTTCAGTTAACTTAATGCATAACTAGGTGGGAATCATCTTTACCACATTATTTTCTATCCTGATGTAGCTTCACCTCACTTTGTCAGAACTGCATCCAAATAGATAAAACAATTGTTGAAGACTTTCCACATTATATCACTGGTACACTGGCAACAATTAAGCCACTGAATCAACAACTAATCAAATTTAGACAAGAAAAAACATGATTATTTTATCCTAAATATTAGACTAGTTCCTCCATAATCTCTTTTGCTAAAGGGAATTGTAGTATCTACTAATGTATTTATCCATCAGATGCTTAATTGTCACTAATATATGCCTGAAACTATAGTAGGTGTGCCCTAAAGTTCCTAAAATATGGTTGAGCTGAAATTACTGAAATAAAAAAAAATGTTATCCATCGCCTTTTGAGTTCCCATAGGTTGATGGTGACTACCTCAATTCATATCTCCACTGGTATTCTCCGAAGACCACACAGATTCCAAAAGGGAGTAAATAAGGCCATTAGTTTTAATAAGACCTATGCTTATAGCATAATCCGGATACAGAGAATATGACAAACTTCAAGTTACATGTAAACGGAATAAGCCTTCAAAGCTGTAGAACCACTCCAGGGCCTGGCCCAGGCCAAAGCCAAGAGAGAACAAGTGGAGCCTAGCAGCAACAAAACTCTAAAAGATACAAAATCACTCCCAGAAGGAGAAAGTTGCACCTGGACTGAAGAAGTATTTAGAATAGAGATATCTCATGGGGAACCAGAGCATTGGCTCCTGAAGCATTGAAAGGAAGGGACGGAAAAGAGCACAGAAGCAGAGATAGCAGTCTTGAGGAAGCTATGGACTCTGGGGTGGAGTCAGGGAACAGGGTGGGGAGTGAGGGTGGGAGGCATCCCTCGGAGGCTTGATGGTAAAGGGAAACTAGGAGCAAGTGTTAGAAACTGAGGAAAACTAAGAAACCAAAGAGATCAGAACCAGAATATACACCAACTGGCCTCTCCAAAAAGTGCTACAACAGGATAAGGCATTCTCAAACTAATACTTCCAGCAACCCACTCAAATCTCTCATCTCTGCACACAGAAAATCAAAAGTGATAGAAAATAATTTTAAATATGTAACAATCCAGAGAAAACAGTACTCATGAATCCTTCTGTAGGCTATACTAGAGGGAAAGCTTCAGCCAGCTAGATATGAACTGGACTATGATGAGTGCTGAATATATGTAACATATATATTTAATTGTAGATCTAAGATTATAATAAAGATGGAGAAAAGATGAAAGAATAGTATGTAACTATTACATATTTTGATAAAAGCATAAAATATTACAGGAGAAAAGGAGGAAAAAAGAGAAAAAAAGAAACATTTACTGAAATTATGTAGTAATAAAAGAATATCAGTTTAAGTTGGCAAGCCAAATAGAATTGTAACCCCACAGGAAAAAATACAAAATTTCCTAAATACCAAATTAAATACTTTGCCCACTCCAGCCCCTTAAAAAAAAAAAGTAAAGAAACAGACTGCCTGGAAAAACATATTAACTGTAACAATAAGTATGTACAATAAAAATAAAAAATAATGGGTTGAGACCAAACATATTAGTCATATCAACATATGAAAATAAACTTAGTTTACCTATTATAGAGATTTTCAAATTGACTCACAAAACCCAACTGTATTCTACAGGCTATAGACACATGTAAAACGAATAGATTCAGGAATGCTAAAAATAAGCAGATGGACAAAATTGTATCAGGCTAACAGAAAAGCAAGGTTGATAGCATTGATAGTAAACAAGGCTTAAATCAGCCCCAAAAGTATCGAAGAAGACAAGGAAGGGCATGTTGAAATGATAAGGGTCATAATTTATAATGAAGATAATATTTTTAAATAGCCATGAGTATCACCACCACCTTCATAAAACAGAAACTCCAGGAAATGCCAAAAGAAATGGTCAAAAACACAATAATAATGAGACTTTATTGTATCCTTCCCAGGCCAAGAAAACCAAGTGAACAACAAAAAGAAACAAGGAAATATATAAAATGCTCTCGCATCATGAATAAGATAGATCTTGTGAATCTATGTTTAATTTTACCACCAATAATAATTTATGTGTTTTCTTCTCAAGTGCATATAGAACATTCACATAAATTGACCATATAATATATCACATAGAAATTGTCAGTAATTTCTGTAAAGTAGGTATAATTCATACAATATTCTATAATCAGAGGTACAATATAAGTAGAAATTAATATAACAACTTTTTAAAATGTCTTTTCCAGATGAAAAACATCTCTTTGGTTAAAAGGGAAGTACTAGATTAAATTATTGAATTTCTTTTTAAACTAATGATAATAAAAACATATGAGACATAATTAAAGCTGTGATCAGAGGGACAGTCATTGCCTTTAGCACTTACATCAGTAAAAATTAATGATTTTAAATCTCAATCTGAAATTCTACAGAAAACATGCAAACAAATGAGCATTGTAAACCATAAGAAAGCATCAAAAATAATAAAAGTAGAAATTATTAGAATTAATAAATGAAAATGCGGTTGGTGGGGGGTTGGCAAACTTCTTGCTAACTTAAGGATTAAAAAAGGTGGAAAGCATAAATACACACAATAAGAAATAATCTCTAAGAAGTTTCCACTGTGGCTCAGCAGGTTAAGAACCTGACATAGTGTCCATAAGTATCCAGGTTCAAACCCTGGTCTCATTCAGTGGGTTAGGGATCCAGTATTGCCTCAAGCTGCAGCATAGGTCCCAGATGCAGCTCAGATTCAGTATTGCCATGACTGTGATGTAGGCCTTGGAGCTGCAGCTCCACTTCAATCCCTAGCTCCATATGCCACAGGTGCCTTAGTAAAAAAGAAAAATATAAAAAAGAGGACAGAAATAAAGAGTCCCTGAAATAGAGGGAATTAAAATATTTAAGAGACTATTTTGATAAAACTCTATGCCAATAATACAGAGATGAAATAGAAATTTCCTAGCAAGTTTAATAGATCAAAATTGATCCCATTAAATACAGGTAGCTCAGGTAGACTGATTTCCATAGGAAAAAAATTAGAAAAATTATCAAAAAATGAACCTATTGAGAAGGCAATAGGCCCAGTTGGTTTTACAAGAGAATTATACCAAATGCTCAAAGACTAGATAATTCTAATGCTTAAATTATTCTAGAATATAGAAAATAGAAAGAATACCCCCAAACTTTTTTGCTCAAGCAGGTAGAACATTGCTAACAAAATCTAAAGAAGGTGATACTAGAACACAACAAGTTAGTTACTCCTCACCTCACAAATGTAAGAGATTGTACTTCCCCAACCCCAAGATCTGGGAGTGGGTGGGGAATAGACAGTAGTCCTGTAAAATCTACCCCCTGGATGGAACTGGAACTGCAACAGAGACAGAAAATTTGATTTGACTAAAACTCAGCATTCTGGAAGGGGAGTGGTGGAATGTTTTCCAGCAAAGAAAAAATTTTTATTAAAAAAAAAAGGCTATAGAAAGATCAATCTAGTGATCATCATGTAGGAGGCCGCTGTAGTATCCCGGTGAGAACTGCTACTCAAAGTATGACCCACAGACCAACAGCACAGGCATAATCTAGGAACTTGCTAAAATGTACACCAGACCTATGGATCCAGAACCTGAATCTTAATAAAAATCCTTAGGGAATATATATGTACATTAAAGTATGAGAAGCAGTTTCCTAGACATCATAAAATAGCATCCAAAAAAAGGAGAGATGGTTGCAAGAGAAATTTTACTTCAAAGAAATGATAAAGATTAGAGAAGACAGTAAGTTTTCAGGATTGGGTTGCTGGAAATATGTGAAAACTGGCCTAAAAAGCAAATTCATAATGAGTTTGACTGTAGTTAATGGCTTACAGCTGCACTGCTGCTTATTTTCAAAATAATTTAAATTGTTAAATCATAGTAATATTTCAATTTGGAAAAAAAGTCAGTGGAAATCCTGCTATTACTACTTTAACTCTCGAAGATTTTACATGGCTTATGTTTTAAATGAAGCTATCCATCAGATTTTCCATTTTCTCTCTTACAATGTGGTAGATTTAGAGTCTTCCCCCAAATTCCCTTTGTCACTAACCTGGGCATTTCTCCAAGCCCAAAGATAGTAATGAAAATTATAGGCTCTTCCTACATACTTTTCTTTTTTAAGCAACTAGATCTGAGTTCCATATTAGCAAGCTTCAATCTTTCCCTATTGGTAGAGATTTTTTTCTTTTTAAACATAAGCACCTCCACAGTCCTGTTCAAAATAAAAAGCTTTCAAAAAGCTAAGCTCATTAGTGTGTAATTAAGGATGTTGATTTATATAGTTTATATTATTTTCTATTGAATAGACCTGAAGTTTTATAGATATCATGGTAGAATTATAGAAATGTGGAAGCATCTTAAACAATGAAATGCTGAAAAAGCCAATCATTAATATAGGGTATGTTAAATTTGGTTAATTTTATATAAATAATATATAAAGAGAAAGATGAGCCCCTCTGTGTAACTCAAATATATCAACAGCACTCTCATAATGCTTTACTTTCAAGGTAAAGTTAAAATTAATAAAACTTAGATGATTGTAGTAACATCCTGGTTCACTCTCAAAAAGAACAGAAAACTTATCTACAGACATGTTGAACAATTAAATATATGATTATACTTAAAACTGAATAGTAATAGAAAAGCTAAATGGTAATAGAAAAAATAATTTTTATAAATATCGCTGCATTTTTTTAAAAAAATGCCCCTCGGAAGACAGAAAAAGATATCTTACAACCTAATAATTTTAAAATTAATTTTCCATAATTAAATAGTCTCTTTCTTTGATCTTTTAAAATTTAAAAATTTCTTTTTTTTTGGCCACACCTATGGCATATAGAATTTCCTGGGCCTGGGATCAAATGCACGCCACAACAGTAAACCAAGCTGCTGCAGTGACATCAGATCCTTAACCCAAACACTGTAAGAGAACCCCAGCAATTTCTATTCTTTTCCTCTGATACATGCCTATCACTTTCATACTCATTTAAGTCTCTATCTGCATCTGTTTTTTCTCATCTAGTGGTCATGATCTACAAGAAATACAATTTCATATAATTTCTCTGATTAAAAACTTTATTGTAAATGTTTCCTACTTCAAAAACTAAAAAAATTGGTACATGGGGAGTGTTTAGGGATTCTTCTACATTATTAGTGTTATTACATGTCTGAACAATTCTCCCTGAGGAATTGACATGCACAACTCTTCATGCTTTACTCATGAATTTTTCTCAAAAGTGTGTATGTGCACATTACTTCAGGGTATACTGCTTCAGAGCAATTATGAACACTGTGTATGGAATGTTTCACTTTCTCTTATACTGATTTTCAGACTTTAAATTGCTTGTTGGACTATGTTAGGGTCTTTACTACACAATTTTTTTTTTTTTTGCTTCATGATATTAGAAATAGACACTATCAGTTCAAACATTTGTTATTAGAACTGCCTTATTCTTACAGAATGATAGAGACTATTCAGGAAATAACTTTGAAAAAACACTTGTTACCAGAATATACCTTGCTCCTAGATTATGCAAAATAATTATTCATCATATAGAAGTCTCAGGGAAATCCAGAAGTTTTAATTGGTCAAGTCAAAGAAAAAAATAAATGAGGCAGCACTTCCTGGATAGGAGTCCTGGGACTTTCTTGTAAGATAATTAATTTTCAATTAAACAAAAGGTAAAAAAAAAATGCTATTGAAATCAAACTGGGGAGTTCCCATCCTGGCGCAGAGGTTAACGAATCCGACTAGGAACCATGAGGTTGAGGGTTCAGTCCCTACCCTTGCTCAGTGGGTTGACGATCCGGCGTTGCGGTGAGCTGTGGTGTAGGTTGCAGACGCGGCTCGGATCCCGCGTTGCGGTGACTCTGGCGTAGGCTGGCAGCTACAGCTCGTTTAGACCCCTAGCCTGGGAACCTCCATATGTCGTGGGAGCGGCCCAAGAAATGGCAAAAAAAAAAGACATAAAAAAAAAGGGAATCAAACTGGGTGAACAGGGAAAGTGCTCCAAAATGCACATTTATGCTGACATATACACAGTCTTGCAAAATGGGCCAGTTATGAGTAGGTCATTTTGTATAGGCAATGATGTAGATATTTCATAAATAAATAATGTTTTACTAGTCTCAGTGGAATAAATCTAGAGAAAAGTCATTTTCACTCTCTACTTTTATCTCAACTGAAGTATTACTCTCTACAACTTTTGTGCTTACAATAAAATATGCATAGCACGACAATGGAAGAAAAAATTATGTATATATGTATATGTAACTGGGTCCCCATGCTGTACAGTGGGGGGGGGGAAGTATGTTGGGGGAAATAACAATAAAAAACAAATAAAAAGAAAAAAATTACATAGATTTACCCCATATTTTATTCTAGCAAATGTAATATCCCTCTGCATTCTTTTTAGCACACTAGAACAATTTGATTTAGGGAGTTCCTGTCATGGCACAGCGGAAATGAATCCGACTAGGAACCATGAGGTTGTGCGTTCAATCCCTAGCCTCACTCAGCGGGTTAAGGATCCATCCTTGCCCTGAGCTGTGGTGTAGGTCCCAAACTCGGCTTGAATCTGGCGTTGCTGTGGCTCTGGCATAGGCCGGCAGCAACAGCTCGGATTAGACCCCTAGCATGGGAACCTCCATATGCCACAGGTGCAGCCCTTAAAAAAAAAGACCAAAAAACAAAACAAAACACAGACACACACACACACAAAACCAATTTTATTTAAATAAGTTGCATTTAAAAACCTTAAAGATCAGATAATCTGACTACTAATTAAAGCATTCCATACAACAGAAAAACAAAGTTCCCCCAGTTTACTTTATGAAGATATAATGAGCAAAGTTTTAAATCTTGATAACATAGTTTTTAAATGGGTAGATCAACATCTTTTAAAAATTTGGATGCAAAATTTTAAATGAAGCAATAACAAAATTCAATGGTATACTAAAAGACTAGTATGATGATAAAGTAGAATTTCTATTAGAAATGAAGCTATTGTTCATAATTGGACTATATAATATCACACATACAAATATAAGCAAAAGATATAAGATATATAAAAAGTCAGTTGGAAATTCCTACACTTATTCCTGTATTAAGAATTCTAAGTAAAGTATGAAGAAACTAAATATGCTAGAGACCTATTCTAACTAAAACAAAGAGGAAAAGGTAAAATCCTAAAACCATTTTTATTAAAGTCCAGAACAAAATAGGAAAACTCACTAGAACTATGATTATTTAAATTTGTTTGGAATTTCTAACAATTCCAATAGTTATAAAAAATAAAATTTTGCCGTGAATGTGGAAGAAAAGAAACAATCATCTACACTTGCGGATAAGATTCTTGTGTAGCTAGAAAACCCAAAATCTATTGAAAAATAATTAAAATTAATAAGAAAATTTGATAAGGGGCATTCAAGATATGCTACAATCAGTAGTTTTACTTTTTCTCATTAATAAAGATAGAAATGAAAATTAAATAAAAACAGTTTCATAACAACAAAAGCATGAAGTTCCTAAGAGGGTACAAGGGCTATGTAAAGAAAATAATAATATATTATTAAATAGGCAAAAAATGATTCTGAATGGGAAGACAACATATTATATCCATATTATAACAATTCCAAATTAATAAATACATTTAAAATAATTACATAGACATTAAAACTTACTATGAAACTACTATAATTAGAAAATTAAAATATTGGTACTGGAATAAATTTGAATAACAGAACAGAGAATCTATATTATATCCAAATACACCTGTTCTTAAGTGTTAAAAAAAGTATTTTAATTCAATACTATTACTTAGAGACCCATGTGAAAAAATACAAATATAGACTCTTATACAATATATTTTTAAAATTCCAGGTTAATCAAATATTTTTAGGAGTTTCCGTTGTGGCTCAGTGGGTTAATAACCCGATATGGTGTCCATGAGGATGTGGGTTCCATCTGTGGCCTCGCTCAGTGGGTTAAAGATCTGGTGTTGCCTCAAACTGTGGCATGGGTTACAGATGCAGCTTGGATCTAGCATTGCTGGTATAGGCTGGCAGCTGCAGCTCCAATTCCACCCCTAGCCTGAGAACCTCCATATGCCATAGGTGTGGCCATAAAAAGAAAAAATATAAATTTTTAATATGATGCAATAAAAATACCAGAAGAAAATCCTTAGTAAAGATCTTCATAAGCAAGACAAAAAAACCAAGAAAGAAAAAAATAGTTAGATATGGCTATATTGCCATAAATATAGAAAAAAAGTTGTATCTGCCTAATATTGCCATAAATAGAATCTATGAATAAAGTCTGGGAGGAATATTTGCATATACATAATAACTAAAAGAGTTCAAAAATTGATAAGAACTCAAAATTGGACAATGACAAAAGCTATAAGTTCATAGCAAAGGATATATAGACCAACCATTTGATAAGATGTCAAAAGATATATTTTTTGACTGTGATAGAAAACCCATAACATGAAACCTACTTTCTTAGAAAATTTTAAGTATACAGCACAGTATTGTTAATTATATGCACATTGTTGTACAGTAGATCTCTAGAACTTTTTGTCTTGCGTTACTAAAACTCCATACCTATTGAACAGTGGTTCCCCATTTCCCCTCAGTAGAATCCATTTTTGTTATTCAGTGTCAACAAAATTTTTTTAAAAAATTCAAAATAAGAAAAAAAGGCATCATTTTCAGCCTTCAGATTGGCAACTTAAAAAAAAAAAAAAGTAACTCCAATGCTGACAAGGATGCAGGGGAAATAAACACTCTTTTATATCAATGTTGAGAGGCTGAGTTACCAAAAACATTTTAGAAAGAAACCAAGAATTATCCATTAAGATTAAAATTTCACATACTTGTAACTCCTAAGTCCTATTTTTACAAAAGGTATATGACAGGAAAAAAACCCTAAAGCATTTGTATATAGTGATAATTCTACAAGGATTTTTTGAAGTATTATTTATGGAGTTAAAATAAAAACTGAAGATATTTAGGTGTCTGTAGGCAAGAAAACCATCTGAGTATTGTGTTTTTCTACATTTTTTTTCAGGCAAAGAAACTTAAATATATTTATATATGCTTGTATGTGCCTGGAAGGATGTACAGCATATATTAAGTTGATTACCTGGCAGAAGTGGTGGTGGTGGGGAGGTGGGATTAGAGGCATTAGAGAAAGTTATGCTATTGTTTTTCCTTTATTTATCCTAGAAACTTTCGACTTGTTAAAAGGAACACACGCTAAAGAATCATAAAAATTTATGGCCAGAGTTGACTTTAAAGATATCTTATCCACCTCATTTTACAAATGGATAAGTAAAGCCCAATGTTGAGATGCCTAAGATTATGCAGCCATGATCAAATTGAGTTTTGCCTCTCAGATCAGTACTCTTTCAACCCAAAATATAAAATCAAATTCTGAAAGTAAGTTTCAGCTAACTCTACAACAAATTCTTATGAGCCCTTGGATACTATTATATACTTGTCTTTTGAATCTGTCTGTGTGATTTACACACTATACACACACACACACACACACACACACATTCTTTCCTTAGCACAAAATGTTAAAATTCCAGTAAGTTAAGTTAAAAATCAATACTCCTTTATATAAATGAAGTTATCTCTGTTGTCAAAAGATAAAGAACAGAGGTGTTATTCAAAATACTTATCAGCAGGTATAATACAGCCTTGAACAATGTCTTCAGACACCAGTCCAGTCAAAAGAGATACCAGTCATCCAGGTATAAATATCTGTTAGAAAAAGAAATATCAGCCATGCTTAAAGCTTAAATATGCTGACACATTATATCTTTAAAAGGATTAGAATATTATACTTGAAAATCTCACACCAGACTAAATTCAATTTCCTACTAAAGAACAATTTTGACAAACATTTTGGTTGAGCCTAGCTGCTAATGGATATGGCTTCATAATATTTATTTGAAGCCATAAATTATACTAATAGAACTTAACTGATTTACATGACAAAGTTTTCACATATAGAACAAGAAATATAAATATTCACCATGCAAATATTTACTGAATGTCTCCCATATCCCAGGTATTCCCCTAGCTGGTGGGCATGATGCAAAACAGATTTGATTCTTACTTTCATGGAGTTCATGATCCGTAAGCTAAACAGACATTGATC
Source organism: Phacochoerus africanus (assembly GCF_016906955.1). Lineage (NCBI taxonomy): Eukaryota > Metazoa > Chordata > Mammalia > Artiodactyla > Suidae > Phacochoerus > Phacochoerus africanus. Next base: position 137,125,785 of record NC_062546.1, on the reverse strand, counting down.
AAGTAAACAAAGAGGTGAGTATACAAATACAAATTATGAATAGAGTGCTTTGAAATAGAGTAATGAGGGAGAAGTTAATTATGTAGATTAGGTGGTCAGGAATGACCTGTCTGGGAAGAGAATATTTCATCTATTAGGATTAAGAAGTCAACCTTATGAAAGAAGAGAACAATTCTCCAGCCAAAGTAAGTGGTCTGCTTTTTATTTATGAGACTGGCTTATTTTTTAAAAATGAATCACAGTGCCTAATTTGTACTCCATTAGTGCTCAATATACATTTACTTATTGAATCTAACCATTGGATCCTATGTACTAATCCATTCCCTTAGCAAAGGGCTATCTATGTATGTGTTGAACTATGGTACAATGAGGCACTTTAAGAAATAATAAAATTATGCTGCAAATTTCACATGTTTATTTGCAATTAACACACTGATAATAAAAGACCTAAAGCATATATACAAATATTAACATAATTAAATATATATACAATTAACCCTTTCTATAGCTATGTGTTGTGGTTCTCATCTTTTTTCCCCCAATGTCCATAGTATTCATACTTCACATCTCCCCTTCAGTATCATCTAATTACAAAAAATGATTCCCATCTGGGAAAATGAGTTGTGAGGGATCACAGAGGTCTGCATTTTTAAGTGAGGATCATGTGCAATTTGAAAAGAATTCCCCAGATACTGTTTTATGCTGTCATCTATGCATATTCTTCTGCTCCGTCCCATTAAAGAAAACTGCATTGTTTTATGACCTTCTCAGTTCAAAAACTGATTAATAACTTACTTATCACATGCTTAGCACTGTGCTCAGCTGCGTGGAGAATTCCAAAGCATGTTCATGCCTCAGCTCACTATGGGCCATGTTTACCCCCTATGGCTCTTATGGACCTGGCCTTCTAGTTGTGCAATTCAAGTCTTATTCATCTTCTCAGACTTACTATAACTGAGCTCTTTTAACCACACCCTCCTTTTGAAACTATATTCTCCTTGGCATCCATGACCACCATCCTGAACCCCTTTGCTTTCCTGGCTCATCTTCCTCTCCTTGTCCCATGAATTTTGGTTTGTCCAAAATTGTCAATGTCAGTTATGAATTGACATTTGATCATTAGTCACTTAATGTAGGCAGTTTCCTATCCAACTTGCACTGATGGTCTCAATTCTGTATCCCTGGCCAGATCTCTTTCCATATTGCACATTCTGACCTCCTATGCCCTCCTGACATCTCCACTTGGATGACTCACAAACAGGTCATGATAAATCCAGATTCTTTTACTTTGCCTTGGATCTATGCTTCCTTCTTTATCTCCTGTATTTATGATGTCTCCTTAAATCATTCAAGAATCTGAAAGTGAAGCTAGTTTCTTGCCTTCTTCTTGCCTTCTTCTTGCCTTCCATATTCAACTGATCACTTGATCCTGACAGTTTTACCTTCTTAATATTTCTCTATGCTTCTCTTCCTTTCCTTTGTTAGGCTCTTAAATCTTGCATGGAGAAATTCGACAGTCATTTTTTAACTAGTGTCTGCCTTTCTAATTACTTTCTCCAACTACAAGTCATAAGATGTATCTTCCATAATTCCACCAAAGGGACTGTCTTAGAATATTAAAGTACAGTATAAAGTAAAATGTAGTCTTTAGTGACAATATTAAGCGTTAGAAGAGTGAGGAAAGAGAAAAATACATCCACTTTCCTCACCATGGACTCCCTCCAAAAGGATTAGGTCTCTAAGAAAAAATGTCACCTGAAATATCTCTCTCGGGAATTCCAATATAGAAGTTCCCATCATTAGGACAGACCATGTGTAAGAACAAAGGAAGTAGAGAAGAGTACAGTGTCTTTAGTAATTTAAAAGAAATCATGCAGTTGTGTTCAGAGACTAGTCTCCACCTTAGTATCCTGATTAGTGTTCTGATGAAATGAGATACAAAACAGGAAAGTTGAAAAGTGATACAGAGAGGCAAGAACAAGCTCTAAGAATATAATTGGAGGTCTAGGTACCCAATTATAGGGTCCTAAAGATGGCTTTCAGGTAATTTATCATCTAACGTTGTATTTGTCTTTCTGGTATCACCTCTCTCTTCACTTGATTCAGGAAATGTTCATGGAACACGGCTTCTGTGCTTTATTGTGAATGCTGTAGGGTATGAATGAGAAATATAAAAATAGTCCCCATCCTCAAGGAGCTTACAATCTAATTGAGGAGATAACATTATACAGGCAAATACACATGAAGATATGCTCAATGAGGAGCTAAAAAAACGAACGGTAACAGAAAGTAGATAGTGTAGTAAGGATAACAGAGGAAGAAGCTAGAGTAGGTAGAGTCCACTGACAAGCCATAGTGAAAGGGAAATGGAACCTGCATTGTTGTCATTGCCATGAGATTTTGTGATATGTATACACGTAGTAGGCAGCATGTTTCAAGAGGAGCACTTAGAAGTGCCTCACCCCAGAGGGTGATAATATAGATGAGATAAAAGTACATAAAAGATGTACTTTAAAAGTAAATCTTGACGGGGCTCTGTAATTATGAATTTAAATTTTAAATGCCATGATAATTTCTCAACCATGAAGATTAACCATTTGGTCAAATTAGTTTTCTGCCTAAGTATTGCTGAGATTCATATGGAATTATTTCTTCTGCTCTTTGAATATCAACCAGGCAGTGGTGGTTTTTAAAGCAAATATCTGAAGATTTTCCACAGCACAAAGCCCTCCAGATACAGCTCAGCATTTTGTAGGAGCAAATCTTAAAAGAGGTAAAATGCTACCCTCTAGTGGTCAATGTGCAAAATTGATGAAAACTTTTATTGTTCCTTACTGCCATCCAGTAATGGCAAGGCCTAGGTACAGAGCAGGATTCAGGTTTTAAATCGTTTTGCAATTTAAAGGACTAGAGCACCTTGATATTACGTAAGTACACCCTTCAAGAAATGAAATTCTGAATCAGACCAAATTAAAGTGTTTCAAAATGGGACCCAGCACTCTGATTACCATGATTCTGCAATATGCAGATTTTTCCTTCAAGGAGTTCAAAATTTGACTTAAAATCCAATTATCTTAATTTCTGGTCCAGTTTTTACCATGTAGAGAATTATTTACACTAATTCTTCAATAGGAAATTTTTCAGAACCCATCTCTTCTTGTTCCTAGACAAATATGCTCTTTCTCTGATCTGAATGCCAATAAGACTTGTTTCTAAATTTTATAGGTTTTGTGTACTTTGGCGAGAAATAATTTTAGTCCTTTTGTGTTCCCTAAAATGGTCTAGCATTTAGGGTGTGCTTTTTAAAAAAACAATTTCCACTTCTTTTGCCATTTTGAGCATTGCGGAAAATCTTTGGGTTTCTTAATTTAAGTATTTGTGCTTTTGACTTATTTCACAGTTGAATGAGGAGATGCCTTGATGATTAGACACTTAAAAAAAACAAGTGACAGATCCAAAAAGCAGTATATAAACTAGGTATTAAACTATCATAACCCTTAAGTGCTGGTAAAATTAAAAAAAAATGTTTGGGGGGTGTGCTTAATAAATATTTGAATGAATTAGTGAGATTGAATGATGAATGGACAGATAGATATTGATAGAGAGTAGGACAATCACCCTATTTAAGGAGAAAAAAATGCTATTCATTTTGCAAATACAAATACCTCCAAGGAGGCTCACTGCGCTGGCTCAGAGGCCACAATGCACAGCTATTTTAAAAAACATACAGGCAAGAACAACTCCAAATCAAGCCTAGGAGCACAACTGTACTCTGTTGACAGCAGGAATGGACACTGGCTCTGCCTGCTCCTTCCATAGGCCCTACAAGGATTATGCAGTTGTTTAGAGCATGAAACCAGAGAAGAAAATTTGAGAAGGCTAGAGCAGGTTCCTCCCCATGCCATCCAGTGGGCCACAGAGCTAAATATACAAGTCAAACTCTTCCTTGGAACTTGGTAGAAATGTTATAAACAATGGCTCCTGGAGGCACCACCGAAGCAAGTCAATCCCCGAATTCCTGGTTCTGGCTCAGACATTGTTCTGGTTCAGGTGTTCTGTAAATGGTCGATGATATAGGCAGTTGTGATATAATAATATGTAACAATATTAAAAGCCTGCCCAGTTCAGACTGCTTAAATGGCCCCTACTTGCCCTTGAAGGATCCAGCTGGGAAAGCATGAATGGATTTCTACATAGGTATTTACACTTGACTCCATGCTTCTCCATATAAGACCCCGCTTGTCCCCTTACTGAAGGTTGTTTAAAGCTTTCTGATCTTTGGTCCTATTCCTCTAAGCTGTGAGCTCTTGTTTTCTGAAAAGCTCTTTATAGATAACTTGACTCAGTCATAATACAACAGACTCCAGTGCAATTTTTCTTTCTTTTTTTTTTGTCTTTTTTTTTGCTGTTTCTTCGGGCCGCTCCCTCGGCATATGGAGGTTCCCAGGCTAGGGGTCGAATTGGAGCTGTAGCCACTGGCCTATGCCAGAGCCACAGCAACTCGGGATCCAAGCCGAGTTTGCAACCTACGCCGCAGCTCACGGCAACGCCGGATCGTTAACCCACTGAGCAAGGGCAGGGACCGAACCCGCAACCTCATGGTTCCTAGTCGGATTCGTTAACCACTGAACCATGATGGGAACTCCCAATTTTTCTTATCCACATCTGGCTCTCAGCACCGCAGTGTGAATAAAATATTCGGTGTTGTGCTCTGCTTGGGCAATGTGACAAATAAATTACAGGCTTGCCTTTCAGCCAGGATTCCATTTCCCTAGAGAATACGAGGTATTGGAAGACATAGGACATTAAAGGCAAAAATGAACAAACTAAGAGAAGGTGCCCCCCACACACAACGTATACAAAACAAGCAACACACACATGAGTGCAATTCCAGTTGCCAAACTCTCCTCTAAAGGATGTTCGAGATCAGCACCATTTTCTTACCATTAATTATTTGACCTCCTTTTACCACAATACTGGGACCATTCTTCCAAGAAACTCCAGGGATCTTCTTGGTGAACACCATGATCTTTCCTCAGTTCCTATTCTCATTGCCATCTCTTCAACACCTGACACTTCTGATATCTTAGATCACGCATTCCAAGAACAGTCTCCTGATTTTCTTCCGCAAATAATCATTAGTTAGTAGAAGTCTAAGCCACTTCCATTTTTTTCATAGTCCAAACAATTTGGTTATGTTTTAAACACGTTTTAAATGTGTACTTGTTATTAAATTAAAAGTTTAATACATATAAAACACAGTGGTGTGGTCTCATTCAGATCACCATAAATCTAAGCCTGAAGTCGTGAAGGCCCACAGTGAAAGGACAGTGACAGGCATGTCCTGCCTTTCTATCTGCTTCTACATCTCTCTCAGTAACTCCTCTTCCTCTTTTTTGCTGCAAGAGTCAGTCCTCAGTCCCAATATCAATCTACTTATGTTCCATTGGCCTATTGATCCTGCATTCTAACGCCAAGGATCATTTCCTAGTAATGACTACACAATTCATTTCCCAGACTTAACCTCTCATCTAAGCCTGGATTCCAAAACCTCCGCATTTGCCTGCACATTTAAACCTATCTACAAACTGAACATACAACCCTCCCACTGAATAGGAAACTAGCTTTCCAATTTCTCCTGTCTTAAATCTCGTTTCAGCAAAAGCCAAGAGTTCCATATAAAGCTACCTATTTGATGAGCAAATAGGTTGCTGAGGATACTGAAGGAGCTTGAAACAGAAGAATCCATCTGAAGGAAATTGTCTAATAAAGCTAGTTATAATGTGATAGACAGCTGTTATACCATTCTAGAACAAGGGAGTCCTCATATTAAGGACAGAACTCGGAGCTTTTATATGGAAACTAGGGCATAGGTTATGGGTATAGGGGAACTGTTACGACTGTTCAAACAGTTTAGACATCTGCAAAGTAAGAAGCTACCTCCTTCATGCCATAGATCCAAGTCCTATCCATTACTTACACGTATGTCATAGTAATAAGCTGCAAAATATAATTTTTAAACTACATTTTATTTTTGTTTATCCCTCCATAAATTCATTCTGTGGATCTGTGTAGGCATTTTTAAAATTTGAAGTAGAGTTGATTTTCAATGTTGTCTTAGTTTCAGTTGTACATTATAGTGATGCAGTTACATATATATGTGTATAAATACATATATCCTTTTTCAGATTATTTCCCATTACAGTTTATTACAAGATATTGAATATAGTTCCCTGTGCTACACAGTCAGTCCTTGTTGTTAATCTATTTTATATATAGTAGTGCGTATCTATTAATCCCAAACTCATAATTTATCCCTCTCTCCCCTGCTTCACCGACTTTGATAACCATTAAGTGTTTTCTATATCTGAGTCTATTTATGTTTTGTAAGTAAGTTCATTTGCATAATTTTTTAGATTCCATAAATAAGTGATACCATATGATATTTGTTTTTCTCTGACTTACATCACTTAGTATGATAATCCTTAGGTCCATCCATGAGGCTGCAAATGGAAATACTTCACTCTTGTGGCTAATACTCCATTGTGTGCATATATACATGTATATATATATACACCACATCTTTGTTATCCATTTATCTGTCATTGGACATTTAGGTTGTTTCCAAGTCTTGGCTATTGTAAATAGTGCTGCTATCAAGACAGGGGTGCATGTATCTTTTTGAATTAGAGGTTTTGTCTTTTCTGGACATATGCCCAGGACTGGAATTGCTGGATCATATGGTATTTCTATTTTTAGGGTTTTTTTTTGTTTTTTGTTTTTTTTTGTCTTTTTAGGGCCGCACCCACAGCATGTGGAGGTTCCCAGGCTAGGGGTCTAATTGGAGCTGTAGCTGCCAGCCTACACCAGGGCCTCAGCAAGAGGGGAATCCGAGCTGCGTTTGCAACCTAGACCACAGCTCACGGCGATGCCAGATCCCTAACCCACCGAGCGTGGCCAGGGATCAAACCTGCAACCTCATGGTTCCTAGTCGGATTCGTTAACAACTGAGCCATGACAGGAACTCCTATTTTTAGTTTTTTAAGGAACCTCCATATTGTTTTCCATAGTGAATGCACCAATTTACATTCCCACCAACAGTGCAGGAGAGCTCCCTTTTCTCCACACCTGTAGGCAATTTTTAATCTCAGTACTAAAACTCTCAGGAAATCTCATCATAGTTTAAAGTCATCCAATACCATCATGAAAAATCTGTCCCTCCCTTAGGTGCACCAGAATCAGTCTTAAGCAAGTTATGCATATTAACTCAAGGAAGGAGAACATGTGATATTTGCAACTTCCCTGTGAAAAGCCCTTCTAAGTTTAGACATTATGATTGCTTGCTTTCTGGAGTTTGTATCAAAGAGAAAAATGTACTTTTTATTGTCCAGGTGAGTATTACCTTGACCTACCCCAAATGAGGTGAGGTAAGCTAATCAAGATCAGATATCACCATTGGACCGCAGTTTGTGTATAAGAAAAGAAATAAGAAGGGTTGAAATTCTCCCTTTAGAAGAGCCACTTGCATTTTATCCTTTTTTCATGACCAGGACAGATGCATCCTCTGCTCACTTCTTCCCTGAATTCACCCACATAACACTGAACTAACACTATAAAGAAGAAATATACAAGAGCAGGCACCTAATAACTAAGGTCCCAGCAAAGTCTTGGTGGTATAATTTGAAGGAAAACCCAGTCATTTAACAAGATTAAAGAGAAAAAATGCACAGTCAACCATGGATTTATTCTTAGTTTCAGATCTATGTCAATAACAGTCTTGAAATCCAAAAGCAAAATGTACATGCCTGATGCTACCAGAGAACTTCAGTGTCACCCAGTTTGGGAGCAATCTTGCATTCATCCTGAATTAGTAGCAATGGTTCTCTTAGAGGCTTTAATTGTCACTGTCATTTTCCCTTAAGGTCAATGCATTCGTCCATGGTGTGTTTCATTTAGGAAATCCTTGCTTGAGCTATGAATCTTTCTTCACTCAAGTAGTTGTTTTTTCGGTTGTTATAGAACTACAAGCATTCACTTGGGAGTTGAGTAACTTTATACTTAGGATATGTGTAATATGAAGCCAACTTCTGCAGAAAGGATTAGTTCCAGGAATCCCACAAGTCTGTGGGAGACTCTACCAGTTTTAATCTTGCAAGTCATAATGACCAAATATTTTATAGCTAAACAATTGGTGTTCTTACACTATAAGATCATCTTCTTAGTAGGTGACACTTTGACCAATATGGGTTATTATTTAATTCCATGAGCTCCTGCAATTTGTGATTTCAGACTAGGACATCAAGTTCTGGCTCGTTTGTAGATATTCATGATTTATGCTCTTGCAATGGTTAATTTATCTTTAGCATATTTCAGTCATAAAAAATGCTCTAGGAGTTCCCGTCGTGGCACAGTGGTTAACAAATCCGACTAAGAACCATGAGGTTGCGGGTTCGGTCCCTGCCCTTGCTCAGTGGGTTAACGATCCGGCGTTGCCATGAGCTGTGGTGTAGGTTGCAGACGCGGCTCGGATCCCGTGTTGCTGTGGCTCTGGCGTAGGCCGGTGGCTACAGCTCCGATTCGATCCCTAGCCTGGGAACCTCCATATGCCACGGGAGTGGCCCAAGAAATAGCAACAACAACAACAACAATAACAACAACAACAAAAAGACAGAAAGACCAAAAAAAAAATGCTCTAAATCCATATTTTTTAATGACTCTATCATAAAGATAAAATGTGGAAGCAATCCAAATGTCCATCGGTGGATGAATGAATTTAAAAAATGTGGCCGGTACATAAGATAGAATATTATTTAGCCTTAAAAAGAGAATTTCAACTTTAAAAATGAGAATTCTGACATATTCTGCAACATGGATGACACTTTAGGACATTATGCTCAATGGAATAAGCCAGTCACCAAAGAACAGATACTTTGTGATTTCTGTTTATATGACTTACCTAAAGTAATCAAATAGAGACAGAAGGAGTAGTGGTTGCCAGGGCCTGGCAGAGAGGATGGGGTTTTTTTTTGTTTTGTTTTGTTTTTTTAAGGGTGAAAGTTTCAGTTTTCCAAAATGAAAAAAGTTTTGGAGATGGATAGTGGTGATGTTTCCAGAACAATATGAATGTAATTAATAGCACTGAACTGCACACTTAAAAATGGCAAAGATGGTAAATTTTATGTTGTATATGTTTTACTGCAATAAAAAAGGGGGGGGAATGACTCTTGTACCATATCACTATCTGAGGACAGATGTGTATTTTTCCTTCCCAATACAATGTTTTCCCGTAAAACAAAATACTTATCCTCTCAAACACCCCTATTCTCACTACCTATATCTAGGTTCTTATTTCAAATCCAGTCATGGACTATAGTTAATTTCAAGTGGTACAGGTTGAAGAATGACTTACCAAACCTTCAGATAACAAAGGACAAGCAACAGAGTTTTAAATAACCTAGCTGGTGATCACTTGCTCACCTGGTGTTTATATTTACTCACCTCACTGAGTAGCCATCTGTCTTGTCTAGTAAACGTCAGTCTCATTAATCCACTTAGCAGCAAATATGATCACAGCCAGCTCTGTTCAAAAGGTGCTCCAACTGTAACAAAGCATTTTGGATTTGTATAGGGAAGTCTGAGTCCAGACCTATGCTTTAAACCACTCCACTATATTGCCTAGATGAAACATAAAAGCACTTTTCAAATTACAATTTATATTATCAGAAATTATATTACAAAGATTTGAGTCATTAAATCTATTTAAAAAGGAAAATCCGAGATCATTAAAAGTAGTTTCATAAAGGCAAAAATGTTCATATTGGTTTAGAAAGCCAATAAAAACTAAAGCAGTAAATTAACTCCTTTAAAATAGAGAAAGGGAATTTATAAAAATCAACTTGGAAATTTTTCTGGTACTAAAAGGAAAAAAAATGTAATTAATGATAATAAAAGAAGTTAAGAGGTTTGCTTAACAAACTGTGGGACATCCACACCCAGGAATACTACTCTTCAATAAAAAGGAATAAACTATTTATAACAAGCAACAACTTAGATGGATCCCAAGGGCTTTATGATGAGTAAAGCCAATCTCAAAAACTCACCTACTATTTGATTCCACTTATATAACATTGTCAAATTACAAAATTATAGTGATTAAGAACGGGCTAATGGTTTCCAGGGGCTGTGGATAATAAGGGGTAAGGTGTGTGACTATAATCTTTGGGTCTAGCTGGAATAAATCTACATTTTGATTGTGGTGGTGATTACACAAAATCTATGTATATTAAAATGTCATGGAACTATACATACACATCATACTAAATTCCTAATTTAGTATCGTAATATAGTTATGTAAGGTATAACCATTGGGGGAATATGGATGAAGCATACAGAAGATTTCTCTGTACTACCTTTGCAGCGTACTGCATAAATATAATCACCTCAAAATAGAAAGTTCTTTATAATGATAGATGTGCTCACCAAATTGAAGAGATCAAATATACATACATGAAGGAAGAATTTGAAGAAAATAACAGCCAAGAAGAAATAGAGGAAAACAATACTAAGCCAAAGAAATACTTGTTTCTATTTTAAAGAGCCATTCAGGCAAAATCAACGTAATGTAATCCACAGCTACAAATAAATTTGAAATTTTGGGATTTCAAGGATAAAAGTCCTAAAGGTAGAAACTACAAATAATATACAAAGGAAAAAGTAATTCAAGTTGAGATTATACTTTCTTTTTACAATACAAGATTTTAGCAGTGACTAGAGAAAATTCTGTGCAATTAGCTTTTAAAATTTGAAACTACTTTGAAATCTTATTTAAAATACAGATTCCTAGACCTTATTTCCATATATTCTGAGGCAGAAGGCCCAAAAATCATTATTTGAATAAGACTATTCTACTGAGTTTTACAGAGAAATGATTTATAGTTTTTTAAAAAACCCTAAACTAGTTAAACTTTTATTAAAGTGAGAAGAAAGCAAAAAAGTACAAGGATTCATTGACTCTACTTGGAAAAAAAATGTACTTGGTACTTAAAAACCACTACAGCTGACGAAAGAAATAAATTAAAAAATTATAAAATCCCAAAGTTATGCGGTATTTTAAAATCGATAATGCACCCATTAAAATTAGCATTAATCTTATTAGTACTTTTTAATACAGCTATGTTACATAATCTTTAAAAAAAATTTCTTGGTAAACAGAATGCATGAAATAAAAAAATTCTTAATATCAAAAATTTAAATAAATTCATGTTTATGAATTTATGAACACATGTGAAGAAGGAAAAAGAGGAAAGTAAGAGGGTTATAAGTCATGTTATACAGGAGAATTGAGAATATTCTTCTATTCTTGTCATTGGCTTAAAATTACACATACATTAATGTGTCTATGTGTAAAAAACATATATAATACATAGAAAATATGTGTATATTAAAGCTAAACAGCAAAGAACAAAAATGGGACAAATAACATTCTACAAATACTTGAAGGAAAAAAATAATTGGAAAAAAGAAATTTTCAATGACATATAATGCATAGAGTATATAGTGTAATAAATATAAACCATAAATTATCAATTAAAATGACAAAATAAAACCATATATCACTTGCTACATAAATATAAACGGCTTAAGAGGAAAATACCATCAAATTGGATCAAAAAGTAAAATTGATGTCATTGTTAATTACAAAAAGGAAACATAAAACAAATTGAGAAAGAAATGTTGGAAGTTTCTTTGGGACTCAAAGGGATTCAGAAAGTTTCTTCAGTCAAAAATGAATATTTAAAAGTTAGAGGAGAAAAGAGGTAAAAAATATTAGACTCAAAGTGTCATGTATTATAGCCAAAAATATGAAAGTAAAAATGATTATTATGTATCTATCAAAATATAAATAAAAATATAACAATTGTGAACAACCTATATAGCATAGAAATAAATAAAATACAAACTATTAAGAAAGAAAACAAAATTTACCTAAAATTTAACATAACTTTTAACAAGTAGATTGAGGTGAAAATTTCAAGAATTATAAAAATTATAAAATATCAGTAACAGGCATGATTAATCTTGACATTATACAGAGAATATACATTTTTTCACAACAACCACAGAACCAATATTACAACTGACTCTATCAGTTTTAATAAAGTGGCATTTTTTAGGAGTTCCATGGTGGCATAACAGGTTAAAGACCTGGCATTGTCACAGCTGTGTTCAGGTCGCAACTGTGGAATGGGTTTGATCCCTGCCCCAGAACTTCTGCATGCCATGGATGCAGCCTCCTCCCCTCAAGTAGCGTTTTTACTCGTCCACCCCAAAAAGTATATTTTTTCCATATCCATCATACAACTCAGGATGTTAAGAAATAATCAGTATTTCCAATCTTTAAAGGATCTTGGCAACCTGATTTGATTGCTGCCTCATAAGCCTCTTAGAGCCCACAAGTAAATAAAACTCACATCAGCCTCTTTACACACTTGACCTGACTATACTAGACTGAATAAAGGCCTCCAAATATGTACCAATCCTAATTCCCTGAAACTGTGAAAGTTACCTTATACGGCAAAACGGTCTATGCTGCTGTGATAAAGGATCTTGAGATGTAAAGATTATCTTGGTTTATCCAGGTGGGCCTTAAATGTGATCACAAGTGTTTTTATAAGAGTAAGACAAAAGAGAATTTTGCCACAGAAGAGGAGAAAGTAATGGTACCCTAGGGGCAGAGATTCAAGTGGTGTGGCCACATGCCAAGGAATGCCAGTAGCCACCAGAAGCTAGAAAAGACAAGGAATAAATTCTCCCTTTGGCCGTACGGACACCTTGATTTCAGTCCTGTGACACTAATTTCAGACTTCTGATCTCCAGAAGTATGAATGAATAACTGCGTGTTGTTTTAAGCCATCAAGTGTGTGTTTGCCACAAGAAACTAATACACTGACATTCTCACTGGGTATCTACCTAGTTCCTCTCTCTAAGATTCTCAATGTGTCAGCAAGGATACTATTATTTTCCTTGTCACCCAATCATCATGAATTTCTCCCCTTCTTATCTTTGTATCCAAAGTTGGAGGATGGGGGAGAAATAAAGTGAATTTTTATCCCATTCTCTTCTTTTTTGGTGAATAGATTAAATTTTTAAAATCTCCAAAAGAGATAACTACATATCATTTAAAAGTGAAATCACCTCAGTTTGTATTCTTTTCCTCTCCTGGTAAAAATCCCAGAAATGAAGAAAGTATCTTAGCAACCTAAAGGCAGTGGAGATAAAAGAGATGCAAGAAAAGCACAATGCCTTAGCCAAGCCTTTAAAACAGTTTCTTTTCTTTTCTTTTCTTTTCTTTTCTTTTTTTTTCTTCTTTTTAGGGCTGCACCCGTGGCATATGGAAGTTCCCAGACTAGGGGTCAAATCAGAGCAGCAGCTGCCAGCCTATGCCACAGCTGCAGCAACAGCAACACAAGATTCAAGCCCCTCAGTGTCTGCTACCTACACCACAGATCACAGTAACACCAGATCCTTAACCCACTGAACAAGACCAAGGATCAAACCTTCATACTCAAGAATACTAGTTGGGTTCATTACCACTGAGCCGCAATGGGAACTCCGAAAACATTTCTTATTATCTCCCCCTCTTACCGAAACTTTAGGTTGCTAAAATACTTATTACTATAATTTTATTCTTCATTAATACTCTCAGTGGAAAAGCAACACCTTCGACAGATGTAGAGGCTATAATAAAGCCGTTTGTTCTAAGAACTAAGAAGCACACAATCTAATGCAGCACTTCTTTAAAGATTTCCCTCACTTTAATTTATGAGTCTTAACTTTCAAGAGATTCAAGTTGGTAGCTTCAAGAAAAAAAAAAAAAGAGGATCTTGTATTTCCTTCAATACTTAACAAAAAGGGACACAAAACAAACATTTCTTTTTATGCCTGTATCCTCTGTGGGAACTAGTTTGGGTCAGCTCAGTGAGTGTACCCATGCTTATATTTTTCTTCCTCAGTTATTGAAAGCGTGTTCACTATAGTAAATAGGAAGTAAACACTGTGGATTTGTCATGGTCTAACCAGAAAAACAGAAACCATTTCCCGTACTCACAGTAGAAAGAATGAAAAATACAAATTCATGGAAAATGGTCAGGCTGAGCATTAAGGAGGGAGCTATAAAATAAACCGTGACAATGGGTAATAGCAGGAAGTATCATCATGGGAGGGATAACAGGAAAACGTGGAACCGAGAGGTTAGGATGACCGTATGGAAAGTGGAAACTGGTAAGTCTGGATGCAGTAGAGGCTGGAGCCACAAAGGATATAAAACCTCTAGAGAAGCCATCCTCAGCCTGGCAGGGGAGAGGGGGAAAGGGGGAGGGGCATGTCTTGATTTCTCCTTCCTCCAAACACACTTTGTTACCCTACCCTTCAAACTTCCACCATTGACTTAACCCTGACTCTCCTTGATGTAATCCTTCTAGAAGTCAGCTAACACTAGAGCCTAGAAAAGTCACCAGCAAGTGATCATCTGAACCCTTGGAGTACACGGGAGGAGTGAAGGACAGAACTGAGGGCGGTTAGGCCCAGGACCAGCACACCTCTGATAAAATGATTTTACAGCGTTAGATAAAAAATATTGGTTAATTCAACCTTGTCATTTTACAAGTGAGGAAATGAGGTCCCAGAAGTTTAAACCATTTACCCAAATGCAAGCTTTTAGGTCTTGGCACACAGAGTACTTTTATTAGGATCTACTATTTACTGTGGAGCTGTTTTTTGTTTAATTAAAGCCACATGGCAAAGTGCTTGGTTGCTGGGCCCATGTCCTATTCATCCCTAGTATCTAATTCCACACCTGGTGTATAGAAAACACTCAAGAAAATATTATCAAACTAATACAAATTAGAAGAAAAAACATAGCCCATCAGCTGATTTAAGGGAGTTTAAAATATTTTCCAATTAATATGCGTTCCTGAACAAGTTAAACAAAAGAGACTACCAAAGCCACATCTCTCTCTTTTTTTTTTTTTTCTTTTCAGGGTTGCACTTGTATCATATGGAAGTTCAAAGGCTAGGGGTTGAATCAGAGCTACATCTACCAGCCTACACCACAGCCACAGCAATGTGGGATCTGAGCCGCATCTGTGACCTACACCACAGCTTGTGGCAATGCCAGATCCTTAACTCACTGAGCAAGACTAGGGATTGAACCTGCATCCTCAAGGATACTAGTCAAGTTCATAACCCGCAAAGCCACATCTCTTAAATGTTTTAAACAAAGCACACATTCTAATTGGCCTGTGATGGACTAAGTCCTCTACCATTCATGACAGGGGCAAAGACATGATCCTCTGAACTACCATACTGGCCTTTCATCTGCATTCAGTGATAAACAAGGATGTCAGCAATGAAAAACTGTACAGGTTACGTAGAACAGAGATATATAAATAAAAAACTAATAAATATTTTTATGGTCATGTGTGGGAGGTGTTGCCTAGAGTGTTTCCCCACAGCCATGACTATGGAGTAGAAAAGGAAATGTAGGGAAAAAATATACCCCAAAAGTATATTTAAATAGCATGGTGGACAGTAGGGGAGCAATGACTAATACTTCTGTTAGCAGTGGTATGGAAACAAAAGAGACAAGTCTGCTAGAGATCTGATTTCTTCTGTTAACTGATCCTCTTTAAAGCTAGTGCAGAAAAAAGGAAGGAATGGAGGAAGGAAGGGAAGGAATAAGGGAGGGAAAAAGAAAGGGAGAAAGAAAGGGAGGGAAAGAGGGAAGGGGAAGGTGAAAGAAACAGAGGGAGTGATGAGGGAAGATAAGGTGAAACCAAGGAAGGGTAGAAATTGGAGAGAATACAAATTGAAAACCCATTTCCTGCCTTTGGCCAAACAGTAATATACATATTTAAGAGCTCATTTTTTTTAATGGAACCTTAGGTAAAATGAATGAAAATCCAGCGCTACTTAAAATTTAAAATCAGTTCACTTTTTTATTCATAAAACCTTAGCATGCTTTTAACTAATATCATAACACCTGATGGAAGTCAAAAGAAACTACAGTTCAAAATTTAAGGAAAGGAGTTCTCCTTGTAGCTCTGTGGGTTAAGGACCCAGTGCTGTCTGTGTGAGGATGTCAGTTTGATCCCTGGCTTCACTCTGTGGGTTAAGGATCCAGCATCGCCACAAGCTTCAGTATAGGTTGCAGATGCGACTCAGATCTGGTGTTGGCTTAGGCCTCAGTTGCAGCTCTGATTTGACCCCTAGCCTGGGAACTTCCATATGCCATAAAAAGAAAAAAGAAAAAATGTAAGGGAAAATACAATATTATTTAATTTGAAGTGAAGAGAACCCAAAAGATAGAGAGACTGGCTAAATAAATAGTAAGGGTTTTCTTTGAAATTGCAAGTATTGGGGGATTTTTTTTCAGGAAGCTTCCTAGGGATCAGGAGAGAATCTCTGACACTCAGATCAGCCATCAGTCACTTACCACTGACTGCTCATTTAGGAGTGAGAGGAAGAAAAAAAATCAAACATATAAGAAAGAAAAAGGTGAAAGAGAAGAGGGGGGGTGGAGAGGGAGGAACTCTTCTGTTTCAACAAACTGCAAAGTAAAATTCCACTAGAACTTTCTAAGAAAAGTCACTTTAGGGATAGATGCAACGGTAAATTTGACCCTTCTATAAATAATATTTTTTTAACTTAGGATTTTTTTTCTAGTTTTGTTTCCAACAGTTTATGTTAATGGATTCATGTCAGGAGAATATATATAATGGGATTCAGTTGAAAAAAAAAGTTAATATTAGTCCTCACAGTAAGTATGGTATAGGAGATGAGCTACATCAGGACCATCTGAGCTACAGGAGAGTTTTCCCTTTCTTTTCTTATGAATAAAATTATAATTGTATTACCTTGCATGTATGTAAACAACCAAGGAAAAATCAGGAGTGGAAATTCAAAACTTGCATAGAACAGGATAAATTCATTTTAAAAAGGCATGTTCCTATTTCACTTGAGTATTGCCCAAAAGATGTCAATTCTTAGAAGAAAGGCAATACCAAAATTTGAAAATTTTATAGTCTGTATTAGAAAGACACATCATCCCCTATGTAATATTCATACTAAAACTATTTTGTCTAAATATAATCATGAAGAAAAAATAAGACAAATCCACATTAAGAATAATCTGTAAAAGGAATAACTTGGGCTCTTTGTTACATAAAAACAAAATAAAATAAATTAAGAAAGCAGAGAAACTATTCTTCCTGTCTTGCATCCATAGAGTAGGACTGCACTTCCTGGCCCCCTGAGGTATGTGGGTTAGGTGACTAGTCCTAGCTAAGGAAAAGTGATAAGTAGACATGACAAGCCACTTCTTTAATTGTTGATGAGAAACCCACCACAGTTCTTTTTTTTGTCTCCAGCACAGAAGGCGGGCAATTTTCCAGGTGGTGGCTGCCCTAGCAAGTGAGTTTCTAAATGACTACCATGAACAGAGGTCTCCTACTACCCACAATGGGTAGTGTGAGCAAGTGGGCCACCTAGGATAAGCAAGAATTACTCATGTTATTGAAGCACTGAGATTTAGGGATGGTTTGTTATCAGACAATTAGCTAAACTATTGTGATAGATAAATTAATCAAACCAAAGAATATACATCAAAGGTAAAAGGTGTGTGCTTCAATCATTTGGCCCATCATAGGGCAAGGGAATGGCTACTATATAGTACTTGTATTGCTTACATATTTAACATAAAACTCCTGGTTTAAATGATTCCTGAGTTCATTGATTATTAAAGACACTACAAGATGTATAATACTTGTATATTTGGCTTTCTATAAATAAGATCTCCCCACAATTCTTTATAGAGTTATACTAGTATTAGATGGATGATTCTCCATTTAACTTTATTGGTTCTGAGCAACTTGAATAAGAAAGAATTATTAGAAGAACACATGGATATGTGTTCTCTTGAAAGGAAAATGGAAAGTTCTGTTTTGTATAAGACATTTGTCCTTTTGTCAGTTAAAGACAACTATTCATTAGAACCTTTTTTTCTTTTTTTTAAACCCAATTTTATAGCATTTCCATTCCAAACCCCAGCACATCCCCCACATTAAAACTTAATCTTAGAGAATCTAAGAACTAGAAGCTAATGGATAACATGTCACTAAAGAATAAATTAACTGAGCTTTATCCCAAGAGTTGCCACTATAACTTATTTTAGCCAGGTCACTCAAATGTTTTGAATTTCTTTCATAACTTGGTAAGATTACTTCAAGTCAACCAGACCTAACAGAAAAATCAACTCTTGTCAGTCCTTCTGCCTAAAGTGCAAAATATCATGTCATTTGGATTTTATTTATACCCCCACCTTTTTTCAAAAAGAATTTAAAGCAAATTCCATATTGCTATTTTATTAATGAAGAAGAAAACCCTCAAGTAAACCCATGAGGATTATAAAGTTTTCCCCTATCATACTTCTCAGAGTATTTTGAGCATGTTGTAGTGTATATTCACTCATGGATTTTATACAAACTAAAGTGAAAATGAAAATGTCTTATCTAGAGCTTCATAATACTTAGAAATCAGAACAACAAAGAAAGAGGAATATCATATTTAGAAGTTTGTGTTTGACTTCCTACATAAGCTTTCTTTTCTTTCTTTCTTTTTAAGCTGCACCTACAGCGTATGGAAGTTCCCAGGCTAGGGGTCGAAATGGAGCTGCAGCTGCCGGCTTACGCCACAGCCACAGCAACATGGGATCCAAGCCTCCAAGCTACGTCTATAACCTATACCGCAGCTCATGGCAATGCCAGATCCTTAACTCACTGAGCAAGGCCAAGGATCCAACCACATCCTCATGGATACTAGTCAGATTCGTTTCCACCGCGCCACAACAGGAACTCCCCATAAGTTTTCTGATGCCCTACTAGAGATACCAAAATAATTGTATTTACCCCAAAATTAAATACTGAAGTCTCTGTAAATTAAGGATTATGATTTGATTATATATATTTTTTATTTGTAGAGTCTGTATAAATTAAACTAGTAAACATTCAATATAATGTCATAGTTTTAACCTTCCAGTGTATATGTATATAACCTAATATATCAAAATGGCACTGATCTTATGGTATATATATGTATATATAACAATTAACTTAAGCCAAATGAATTTTTTACATTTTTTCTTTTTAATATATTTTAATGTATGAGCAACATTAATATAAGATGTTTTCAAGATCAGCTCCATAGCTCTGCCATTTTTAAAATAAATTTAAGCCAAATAAATATTAACAGCCCAATTTTAACTATTCAAACACTAGGTAAGTATTTTTAATTATTCCTTTTGTAAAACATGATTTATGAAGACCTATATATTCTACTTATAGATTTTTAGATGTCTTCATACATGTTAAATCTTAAATCCCTGTGGATTTCCCAATTGTTAAATGTCTCATTTTATGGGATATCATGCAAATTTTTGCAAAGGTATATTAGAAAACTGTGAACTTTGGAATTCTCCAAATGGGTTTACCAGCTTAATTAAGCACATATTATATAACCTTGGATAGTCATCTACTTAAACTGAAGAACTTCATCATCATTTCTAAATTGGGGATGGTATTACCTACCTTTTAGATAGATGGTAAACAATAAATGAGGCTTATTCAATTACATTCACTAAGTTAGCAGCCCCCAAGTGAAGATCATCCATGAGGCAACAGTGAAGTTTTATACCTTTAAGATTATATACCTGTAAGGCATCTACCAGAAATCAAGCACCTGTTAATTAATCCTTACATCCCCCTCCTCCTCAACCTAACCCAAACTCCTAGTAAATGTAAGGAGGAAGAGAAACATTTTCAGAAATTTTCTTCTACTTATACAAAAAATTTTCTTCTACTTGTACAAATATGATATCTGAGGACTCACCCATCTACCTTAGTCTAGAGATAGAATACCAAAATTAGACATTATTTTTAATTTCAAAATTTCAAGGCTGCTGTTAAGAGCTGTGATTAAGGGAGTTCCTGTCGTGGCTCAGTGGTTAAGGAATCCGACTAGTAACCATGAAGTTTAGGGTTCCATCCCTGGCCTTGCTCAGTGGGTTAAGGATCTGGCATTGCCGTGAGCTGTGATGTAGGTCGCAAACGTGGCTCAGATCCCACATTGCTGTGGCTGTGGTGTAGGCCAGCAGCTACAGCTCCAATTCGACCCTAGCCTGGGAACCTCCATATGCCTTGGGAACGGCCCAAGAAATGGCAAAAAGACAAAAAAAAAAAAAGAAAGAAAAAAAGAAAAAAAAGAAAAAAGAGCTGTGATTAAACTACCAAAGACTCCTGGAGGATTAATGAATATTAACAACAAATTACACTGCTGACCGCATATACTATCTGGTGATTTGAGAGGCCACTTATTGTACACTGTAATTCACTGAAAAAAATAGCATGCACAATGCAAGTACTTCAGAATAAGGAAAATTAAGACTTAAAATGGGTTGTCAATGTAATGTGCTATGTTAGAAATAATACTTAAAATATGCCTCAAGGGCTAAGCAAGATTTTTTTCTGTTAAATAACAATACAAAGGATGGAGTTTAGGGGTAAATGATTCAATGAAAATGGCCAAATCAATGATGCTTGCAGGACTTTCCTGTTCTTGACATCTGAGCCTTATTATAATGTTCTATTTTCCTGTATTTCCTTGCCTAAATAGAATCTTGCTTCAGGCAACTTTTTGTCTGGACTTTTTATGTAAAAACCAGGGACTGGAGTTCCCGTCGTGGCGCAGTGGTTAACGAATCCGACTAGGAACCATGAGGTTGCGGGTTCGGTCCCTGCCCTTGCTCAGTGGGTTGACGATCCGGTGTTGCCGTGAGCTGTGGTGTAGGTTGCAGACGCGGCTGGGATCCTGCGTTGCTGTGGCTCTGGCGTAGGCTGGCAGCTGTAGCTCCGATTCGACCCCTAGCCTGGGAACCTCCATATGCTGCAGGAGTGGCCCAAGAAATGGCAAAAAGACAATAATAATAATAATAATAATAATAATAATAATAATAAGGCAGGAAACAGTGACACTACATAATATATAGTTCTCCCCAAATAAACACAGCTTTAAAGTTTCGTTTTTTAATAAGTTATCTGAATCCTGAAATGCATTTTCATGAAGGGCAATAAATTCTGAGTGATGGTTAGATTTTTATCATAGAACTAAAGCCTGCAATTACCATCTCATATACCATATGATGTTTGTCTTTAACTGTCTGACAAATTTCACTTAGTATGGTAATCTCTAGGTCCATGAATGTTGCTGCAAATGCCATTATTTCATTCTTTTCATGGCTAAGTAATATTCCATTTTATATACGTACCACATCTTCTTTATCCATTCCTCCACTGATGGACATTTAGATTGCTTCCATATCTTGGCTATTGTATAGAGTGCTGCAGTGAACATTGGGGTACATGTATCTTTTCAAATAGTGGTTTTCCCTGGATAGATGCCCAGGAGTGGTTCAATATTATTTTTATTCATTATAGCTGAAAACTAGAAACAACTCACATATATAAGTACATTGATAAACAAATTATGCTATATCAGTTAATGGAATACTATTGACAATAAAAATGAAGGAACTAATGATGAATTTACTGATATAAGTGAATTGCAAAATCATTATCCTGAGTTAGCAAAGCTAGACACAAATTGTACTTACTATATTATTTCATCTGCATGAAATTTTATGAAGGAAAATATAATCTATAACAATAGAAAGCAGATTACTGATTCCCTAAGTTCATGGGTGGAGGAAGATTGATTGTTAAAATGCATAAAGAAACTCATTGGGATAACGGGAATATTCTATACCCTGACTGGCAAGATGGTAACAAGGATGTGTGTCTTTTTCAAAATTGAAAACTCACACTTAAAATGTGTTCTGCTAGATTGCTGGGAGCTTCTGAAGGAGTAAAGTTACAGGAACTTGAATTGAGACACCACCAGTGATATAGGAAGAATTTTCAGAATCCATGAAATCAACCCACAAGAGAAAGATAAAGCTTTAATCTTTTAAGTACAAAGAGCAGAAGCCTGTTTATAATGACACTAGTCATGTATGAGGTTGAATATGAAACCTTTCCTAGGCTCTCAAACAGATTTTGGCAGAATGAAGAGAGCCGGGGGTGTGTGTTGGGGGTGGGGTCTATCAAGAAAAAAAGAAGCCAACAAATCCTCTTTCTGCCTTTTAAACCACCTGTGCCCTCCTGCTTCCCAAGAAAGCTTCAATTACTGAATCAAGATCCTAAGAGTCTATTACCTAATTGTAATGGGGGCTGTTGGAAATACCATTTGGTAATGAGGGAACATTTTCCTACTAAATAAATTTTAAGGAGGGAAGTAAGTGTTTTAATTAGTGTTTGCTACACTGGTGCAACTTGGAAACAAGCAAGGAAACACCACCAGCTATTCCCTGCGCACTAACCTCCTTATCAGTGGTTTCAATCAGATTGCCTAGGAAATCTTAAAGCTTCCATTACCTTGATCAATCAGTTATTACTAGGAATGGAGTCATTTTGCTAAAATGCAGATGCTTCTATTACTTTCTTTGAATTGTGTGGATAGTAAAAATTAAAATTCTAAAGAGCGGAGTTCCCTTCATAGCTCAGCGGTTAACGAACCTGACTGGGATCCAGGAGGATGCAGGTTTGATCCCTAGCTCACTCAGTGGGTTAAGGATCTGACATTGCCATGAGCTGTGGTATAGGTCACAGACATGGCTTGGATCTGGTGTTGCTGTGGCTGTGGTGTAGGCTGGCAGCTGTAGCTCCAATTCAACCCCTAGCCTGGGAACTTCCATATGCCGCACGTGTAGCCCTAAAAAGCAAAAAAAAAAAAAAAAAAAAGCTACAGAGCTTAAAAAGAGCATACGGAAACTGGGAACATGATTTAGGCTGTAAGTAGCAGTTGAGAGTGTTAGGAGAGGTAGTCTTTTTTCTTCCACCTTTCTCAGTTAGAAGGACCCCGGTTATTCCTCCTAAAGACAGTAAAGACCTGGCATCACTGCATCTAGACTGAAATCTGGCCTCTGGGAAGAAAGAGGAAGGAAGAATGGATTGAAGGGATTGGTAGAGGGAAGAAATTTAAAAAAAATAAAAAAATAAAAAAAAATAAATAAATAAAAAAGAGGAGAGAGAATAAAAAAAGGAGAATTCCCGGATACCTGAGGTAGACTATTTGGACTGGCTGATGACGTAAGTTTTTTAATGTTTGTATCATCCTCTAGACCCCAAATGCAACTCTCTAGAGATGCTGCGTAGCCAAACTGACTGCATAGAAGTCTAGATGTTCTGATGTCCCCACAACATTGATCCCAGGGCCTATGCTTCCTACTTCTTTAAGGACTAGATCACTGGGTCTTGCTAAGTGAACTGTGAATAATTTAAGTATCAAAGACCATGTTTCTCTGACTATGAAGATTTGTATTATCATTGGAGTCAGTGAAGGAGTTGCCTCCCTTGAATCTTATCAGTAGACCCATCACACATAAAAAGATGCCAGTTAATGGCTTACTAGAAAAGTGACTAGAGGTTATTTGAACCAACACAGAAGCCTATCACAAATGGATTATTATAAGTAAGGTACAGGAAAATGGACAAATGAAAAAAAATGTAGTTGTTTTTTCCCTCTAGCTAAATCAGTGAAAAGTTACAGTGTCTGATAATCACTGGGTCAGGTTCCAACCCCTCATCCAGTCAATGGCCAGACCACTGGTCAGCTACTCTGGCTTCCCTACCAAGCACTGGAGAATAGGATTGAAGAAGCAGTTTGAGCTAAAGGTGGGCCTGGACCATGGCCTGAACCATGACCAGTATAAATGGAAACACTATGTAGTTTTAAGTTTCCTCTGGAACACATAACTCCCCAATTCTATGATGTGAGTAGGACTGGAATTGGATCTTGATCATTAAAAGTAAGGTAAGGGGAGGTTAAAGAAATTCCTCATGTGACGAATAAGGCAGAAAAGAGCGAAGGTGTACATGATTTATTTTCATTTCCCCCATTTAATTTGGGGTATGTGGTGGGGGGGAGGGATGCATTAAATTTATTATATTGCTCTTATTTTTCCTGAGGAAAACTTATAGGCTTTTTTGTAGGACATACTTCATACCAAAAAACGTTCTCTAATTTTTACATTAAATTTTAAAACACACATAATCACAGTGTTTTATTATGGCCTACCTACTCTGGTTGTTGCTACTATTCCACATTTCTAATCGTTAAGTCGTGGTTTCTTCCCTTTACATAATTTACATTTTAATTGCAGTGTGTGTTTTACATTATTAAATTACTGTTTTTTCTGCCTCTGTAGTGGGGACACTTAAAGTCTGGGCAACATCATGCATACAAAGATTCAGTAAGAGCTTTGCTGTCCTGTGTTTCCCACCACATCTGGGTTAGGTCCCTGCAAAGCAAGGTCGTGAGAATGTGACCACTGTCTGCATTGCTCTTTTTCTAGTCCTTAGGGAAATGCAGGTCCTTTTGGACATTAAATTGAAGAAGGTAGTAGTATTTAGAACAAATATGCATAGATTCTTAGCATTCTTGCCCATACTATTTTAAAACTTCTTTTTATAATTGGGCTGAGTTCCTGACTGGCTATGTAGTAAGAGGCCACTCTATTTACACTGACATTTTTCTAGAAAACATGTTACAGTCTTATATTGAGAAGGAGAAGGGTTGGAATAACTATGAGAAAAAACACAGCTGAGGAAAGGAAAATTAAAGCAAAATGAACTGAAATTAAAAACAAATGCCTTTTTCAAAAAAAGAAAAAAGGATCAAGTAAAAAAATGCGTTGTTTCATTCTTGCTTTCACCTCATTTTCCCACATGGCTTTCAATATAAAGATTTCAGCTACTAATAAGAATGAAGCCACTTATTACAGTGTATTATTTTTAATGTTATTAAACACTCATATTAACTTTATTCGCAAATTGTGGCTTCCATAGCTGAAATATGAGTGGATAAATTTTACCTTCAACTGTTAGTATTTTGGATGTCCTTTATACCTATTTAAAATATTTCTAGTAACATGTGCTTCATGTTTTTAAAAAATATTTTACATCTTGGCAAACTGAGTACCTTTTCTACTTTTTTAGTAATATATATAGTTATATATATATATATATATATATATATATAATATATATAGTTTCCTCCATAGTTAACAGGAGGAAAGTATTTAGTAAAGGTCAATATTACAAACTGAAAAGTATTGAGATTTAATAAGAAAATAACTAAAATATGCTTTTATCTAGTTCCAAACATCCTTCTCTCTTTCTTATTTTATTTACCCCAATAATACATGTTTTTACCTTATTCCTCATGTCAGGAATTGCCATAATCTCCCCTTATCTTACTTTTAATATTCAAGGTTCAACTCCAACCCTACCTCAAATTATGGGATTGGGGAATTACACATTCCAGAGGAAACTTATACCTATGCAGTATTTCCATTTATACTGGTCATGGTCCAGGCCTACCTTTAGCTCAAACTGTTTTCCTTAATCCTATTCCCTAACTCCAACCCTACCTCAAATTATGGGATTGGGGAATTACACATTCCAGAGGAAACTTATACCTATGCAGTATTTCCATTTATACTGGTCATGGTCCAGGCCCACCTTTAGCTCAAACTGTTTTCCTTAATCCTATTCCTACAATAACTGTGTAGTTATTCCAACCCTTCTCCTTCTCAATATAATCCTATTTACTTGGCAGGGAAGCCACTGTAGCTGATCCAATGGTCTGACCATTGACTGGATGAAGGATTAGAATCTAACCCAAAGAGAACTCATCTCAAGGCTGGCAGCTTCCCAGGAGGAGGTGTGGTTCAAATGGCTATCTATGCTCAATGGAAATGAAGGTATTTAGCCAAACTTGTCAAATTCACTTCCTCCAGAATTTTCCCAGGAAGACAGAGTGAGTAGTTGGTCAGATGCAAGAGAAGAATGGATAGATCCACAAAAAGCAGCCAAAATTCCATGAAATAAAGTTTGCATTGACCATGATAAACAGAGAAAGCAAACATCCAGGCCTATCTTACACACTGCCAAGTTTTCTAGTCCTAAATCCACTATGTAAATTCTAATCACCACCTCCCCTCATTCCTAAAGAAGCTCAAGTAATTTTCTGTTACTTGTAAGCAAAGAACACCCACCATCCTTCCTATCCTTCATTATCCCCCACTGCACTATCATACAGCGTCTCTGCCCAGAGGTCATGCCCATATTTAAATATCTCCAGTAGAAATTTACCACTTGAGTTATCCCAGCATATCGCTCTGCAATTATATTATAAAGCCATTTCTTGCAGTGAGTAAACTTTTTATTCCCCTGTATCTATGTTTTCTATTTAAAGCTTCATGAGTCTGTTCATCATTCTGATTACTCTCTTCTGAAAATGTTGCAACATGTTTGTAAATTTCCCAAATTGTGGCTTCCATCGCTGAAAATAGATGGCCTAGTCTACCACTTTCCTTGTTCTGTGTAGTATATTTCAAGTACTCTTGGTTAAGACTTTGTCAATGAAATTGTTGAATCTATTTAAACTCATTGTTAACCAAAATAGTAAAACTTATTTTGAAATGAATTTCAGATAACCAGCATGTCCCCCCCTCCCCCCGCCATGGACCTATGTAGTTGGTTTTTAGAGCCAGGATCAGGTTGTTACGAGTTAAATTGTATCTTTGCTAGGTTACATTTTTATCAGTTTCCAGTCTTCAATCAAATGCCCATGACCACCCATTCCAGCCTTTTATGATGAATGATCCTGTATATGCTGTAGCAAATTCATCATTTCATTCATTTGATGCATTATTTATATCACTTAAGTTATTTATTCTTTAGTGAAGGTTGACTTCAAAGTGCAGAGCTGATATATCTTATTTTCAGAACCTGGATAGTACTATAATGAAAAGCTTTATTTGAAACTAGTAATGATAAAAAAAATGAATATTGTGAGCATATCCCATGGGTCCCACACTGTTTTCCTGATCAATGCCTAAGAGTTTACAGATACGTGACAGAAGTGGGTTATGCATTGGGGCCTCATACATTCTTTCTCCTCAGTATGGAGGAAAAGTGAATAATCCTCTTGAAATATGAGTGGATAAATTTTACCTTCAACTGTTAGTATTTTGGATGTCCTTTACATCTATTTAAAATATTTCTAGTAAACATTTGTAAAACAGCACCTGTCACAAGTGGTTGAAAGGATCATTTGGCTTGAATCTTCTTGAATGTTTCAAAATTCTCAGATTTAGACATTAACTGTAAATGAAGTTGTATATACAGCTATAGAGATATAATAAAGAAATTAAATTATGTCACTCACAATAAATTTTAAAATCATGTCCCATTAAAACACCACCTCATTTTCATGCATTAGGAATAAACATATTTTAATATATCCTATAAATATTGTATGAATCACAGAAAGATAATGCACTATATTTTGGCATTAAGGGCAAAGCATTAATTTGTTAAATGGAAATATTTAAAATTGCATCACAACTTTATATCATCCTGTTCCATAATTTCTTTATTTTTTCCAATATTCTGGTTGCATTAATGAATGGAGATGAGCCAGATCATTCTCAGTTCACAGAGGCCCTAGAGGCAAATGAGCATCATAATCTCATTACTGAAATATTCTC
Source organism: Phacochoerus africanus (assembly GCF_016906955.1). Classification (NCBI taxonomy): domain Eukaryota; kingdom Metazoa; phylum Chordata; class Mammalia; order Artiodactyla; family Suidae; genus Phacochoerus; species Phacochoerus africanus. The sequence continues at coordinate 137,098,064 of NC_062546.1, read as the reverse complement.
CTAATGGCCTTTATTTCTGGCCACATTAAACCTATTCTTACTTAACAACAAGGCTTTTTACAAGCTGATTCCTCTTGAGATTGTTTCTTCCATTTGGTACATTTTTAATGAGCAGCAGTAATTGTATGAATCAGTGTGTTAGGTTTAACAAAGAAAAACATCACCAACAGAACAAAATCAATGTGATCCTTTCCCTCAAAGAGCTTACCATTCCCATAGATAAGTCCACAATTACCAACAGTAGAAAGTAAAGGATTGGGTGTTGTATTTTAGGACTAAAGAAAATTACTCGAGACCAGAGAGAAGGAGATATAAATCAGGTTAGGAAATTTGGAAAATGTTGGCTATCTCCATATTTCTATATTGTGGACAATTCTGGCTCTAGTCATAAAGTTCTTTTTGATCCCTTTGCTCCTATTTCCTGATTTTAACCCTACTTGCATTCTTGGTGAGAAAGAATATTTCTGGCACACATCATGCATGAGAAAGCAATGCCCCAGCTGAGAGAGGATACATAGTCACAGTTGTTGCTAACACTTCTGCTGCCAAAATTCCACCCCACTCTTTGCTCCAGTTCTGCGAATTCTTGAGCTGATGTAGTCAAGAGTATTATAGTGCCAGGTCTCTAATCTTCCTAACCAGCCCATTTGAGGGGTATACAATATTCTTCCTCTAGGTTTAATTCAACTGATACAGAGCTGAAATATTGCAAATGAAACTTCATTATAACAAACAAGAAAAATCAGCATAGGTAATGAGCACTAACTTATTTCAGTGTAACCATCATAGATCACCTTAACTGAAAGGCTCTGAAGGGCACACGTACACAATTTCATTTCTTCAACTCTGTCACCGTGAATGTGCTTCCTTACCCAAAAATGTGGGCATATTTATTAATGAATGATAAAAACTGGTACTCTTTGATTATAAATCTCAACTTTCTCACCTTTGTAATGAGTTATGTTCTTCACATTGTAGTGGACACATAGTGACTAAGTTGTAATAGCCATTCACCTCCAGCTTCTGGAGCTTGCAAAGTGGTTCCAATTTTACAAAGTGTATTTTGTGAGCTGCAAACATTAAGGATAAAACTTGAATCTGGATTCCCAATAGAAAGAATTATTTCCATAGAGACAAAATTGAATTGCTTATCACATATGCAGAGAGGACAGGCAGTAGAGTAGAAGAAGCTAAGCATATACTCAAGACAGAGTCAGAGCTGCTGTTTTGCTGGGTAAGTTCTCAGGATAATGATCAAAGACTAAGGATTTCTGTGATGAGTGATACATGTCCTGAAACAAGACATAGACAACCAGTCCTTTCTAGGCACCTAAGGATCTAAGGATAAGACCAACAGAGGACACACAGAAGAGGACCCACATCATATTGAAGAGGGCCTCTTCCCCGGCCATATTAGCCAAGATTTCTTACCAGTTCATTAGCAAGGCAAAACTAAAAATAAAAAAATCTAACAATTGATAGTTAATTATATACTCAGGTAATGGTAAACTATATATGTGTGTATATGTATGTCTGTGTAAACACACACACACACACACACACACACACACAGGGAGAGTTTAATTAGGCACAGTAAATCCTCCTATTACTTCCACAAGGAATAATGTGGAAGAACCATATTAGGTGCTATAATAGAGAAATATCTGAATTGAATAAATCTGATTTGACTATTAGAATCATAGTTAGTACCCAGAATAAGTATATTAATAAGTATTAGATTTGTCTATAAGTGACAAATACCAAATAACAGCACTTCAAATATGATCAAAGTTAATTTCCATCTCACATCACCTGAACGATCCAGATCTGATATGATGAGCAGGGACCCAGATCCTTCCTATCTTGTTACTTAGCCATCTGTAATATGATGTTTCCAACAGGTAGCTGGTCCAGAATAAAGTTCCAGCTTCATCCAATGTGTCTCTGTACTCCAGCCAGCAGAAAGGAGCGAAAGAGAGGTAAAGGTACTACCCTTCTCTTTAAGAACTTAAATTCCATTTACATTTTTGATCATAGCTTAGCCACAACCAGTTGCAAGTGAAAACAAATGTTATTCTTCTTTCTAATGGGCATGGTCCAGACAAAAGTCAGAGACTATCATGGTGGAAGAATGGAGAATGGGTATTTAGAGGCAAACAGTAGTTTCTACTGCAATAGACAAAATTCCCTCTACCTTATACAATTTTGGCCTAACCAAACCAGTTATTCTTCTATTTGGATATGGTAGCAGCAAACATTTATTGAAAACATATGCTGTACCAAGCAATTAACTAAAATCTTTTAAAATAGTGTTATAGGTTGAATTATGTCCCTCAATTAGGATATGTTGTGGATATAGTATGTGACCTTATTTGGAAACAGGGTCTTTCCAGGTGTAGTCAAGTTAAGACGAGGTCATTAAGATGGACCCTACACCAATATGGTTGGTGTCCTTATGAAAATGTGAACTTGGACAAAGACACAGACACACACAGAGGAAAGAGTAAAAGTCACAGAGAGAACACCACATGAAGATGCAGCACTGATGTGATGCATCTTCAAGCCAAGGAACACCAAAGATTGTCATCAAACCACCAGAAGCTCTGAAAAGGCAAGAAAGAATTGCCCTATGTGTTTCAGAGGGAGCATGGCTCTGACAATACTAGATTTTAGACTTCTATCCTCCAGAACTGTGAATATAAATTTCTGTTGTTTTGTCACCCAGTTTATGGTATTTATTACAGAATCCTTTGGAAACTAACACAAATAGTTTATATCATTTAATTCCTACAACTACTATGTTATGAAAGAGGTACTGTTATTCTTCCCTTTTTGCAAATAAGGAACTTAAGGCTCAAAAAATCAAGCAACTAGCCAAGATTCCTTGAGCTTTGAATGCCCCTAGGTTTTTCAGAGTCCAGCCCCTCAGCTCATAATCTGCTATACTAACTAAAGGATTAACCAAAAATTATTGTTTTTTAAATCATCCATCCCTCCTCAGCTTGGACTCTGCTAGAAAAAACTATGAAGTGATAGGCAAATATTAAGTGGTATTATTATCCCCCAGGTACCTTTGTAGCATGATGTTGTAACTTATCCTTCAAATCGAGACACTTTTGAGAATGAAAATGATGCTATTCATAATTACAGTAGAACAAGAAGCCTAAATCAGAACTATCTTGGGCAAAGCAAGGCTTACTGTTACACTAATTTTAACTCACTCCTGAGCGCCCCACCCACCCTTAGTCCTAACCAGAATTGTCATTATAGTATCTTTATAGAATTCTAATAATTATGTTAGAAAACACCAAAATACCTTAACTATGCAATAATAATAGCATGGTACTTACATCAAGCATAAGATATTCCTTGATAATGAGTAATATAGAGATCACAGCAGATGTTTATAAGAATGATTTTGTAAGATAATAAATCCATAAAAAAGAACACATTTTGATTATTTAGCCAGAAGTATTGAGCAGGCCTATAAAGAGTGAGGACCCCCACCTCTGGAAAATTAAAAAAGTGAGAAGAAAGGTATATCTTGAGATTCTGCATATTAAGGCCTTGTTAATGCTAATAGAATGAATAATCTGATACTGTGAAGAATATAAAGCATCCATATTCGTTAAAAAAAAATTACCCCTCTTCTATACGTCTTCCCAAAGTGAAGGATAAAGTAACTTCCCTAGGGATGTGCATTGAAAATTGTCGTCTCTAGTCTTATCCAAATTTGAACCTTAATGTCAGAAAGAAGTCAAGCTAGCCATCAGGAAGAGCTCTATAAATTCAGACTTCTTCCAAGATAGAGCCTTCTTTGACTATTTCTAAGAGAGCTAGGTGCTCTTATAGGTCACCTAGTCTGAACTGTAACCAAATAATAAATCAAAGTAATAATTCTCCATGAGCATTGTATATTATTCACATAATTAAATAATCTGAAAAACTGACTCCCATGGCCTTTATCTGGGGCTAAGACAAACTAAAAAAAAAAAAAAAAAAGACTGTTTATGTCATGTAAATATTCACGTATTTCTCTACATCAAGCACTGTATAATCTGAGTAAACTGTAGGGTTCTAAAACATTAACTGTGTTTACTTGTGCGTGGGAGGATTTTCAGTGACTATGTGTTTTATTCTTTCTTTTTCATTTTTTTAAATTAAGAATATGGTACTTATGAAATTATAGTACTTTTAAAGTACTATAATATTATAGTACAATAATATTATAGTACTTTAAGCAAATAATACCTTTTTTTTGCTTTTTGTCTTTTTAGCGGCCACACTCCCAGCCTAGGGGTCTAACTGGAGCTGTTGCTGCCGGCCTACACAACAGCCATTGCATTGCTGGATCTGAGCCATGTCTGTGACCTATACCATAGCTCATGGCAATGCCGGATCCTTAACCCACTGAACCAGGCCAGGAATCGAACCCAAAACCTCATGGTTCCTAGTTGGATTCATTTCTGCTGTGCCAATACGGGAACTCTAAACAAATAATACTTTTAAAGTTAGGAGGAAAAAAGGTCTTTAAGAAAGATCATTAAATAAATAAAAAGAATTTCAGCTTCCGGTCCAGCACATGAGAAGCTGGAATATGCTATTCTGCACTGAAAAACAAGTAAAAAGCTAACCAAACTGAAAGAAAAAATCAACAACTATTCTTAGACTTTTCAGAGGAAAAGTCACAGGGCAAACTGCTGCCTCTGAAATTAGGCAAACGAACAGACAAATATAGGGAATCACAAACCTCCATGGAAACCAGTGCCAGGGTGGGAAACCTGAGCTGTAACTGATGAATTTCTGGAGCTTTAGCATCACATGTCTGAGAGATAAAAAGTCCAGGAATACTTAGTCACCAAGGGTCCCCACACTTTTGTGAATTTTACTACCAGGAACTCATTCAAGTTCTTACAGTAAAATACTGGAGAAAATCCTCTTACTTCTTTCAGGAGGAGGGAAAAGGAATCATTTTTAAATGCTCCAGAGTATTCAGTTCTTTCTAATGAGGTCTGCCCTCAGGCTAAACCATTTAACCTGCGCCTAACCTCCTGAGATTTTATCAGAGCTCAATTGACTTGGGGAAGAAGATACAGAACTCCAGCCTACTATTAACCATCCTGTCCCACCTCAGGGGAAGGAGAGTACTGAGAGGCGCGAGTGGAGTTCACAATCCTGAAGCACAGGCTTACTAAAAGACTGAGACCTACTCAAAGGACCACAGTATGCTTACCTTCCATCCTCTTCACAGTCATGCTACTAAAGGTCTACTTATAGCAGTTCATTGTACCTAGTACATCAGGTCTGTTTGGCTATCAGAAAAAAATATTGTAAGACATAATAAAAGGTAAAAAATACAGTCTGAAGAGACAGAGCAAGCATTAGAACCTGACTCCAATATGGAGGAATGTTGGAATTATCAGACCAGGTAGTTTTAAAACCATATTTTAAAACTACAATTAAGATGCTAACTCTTCTAATGGATAAAGTAAACAACATGCAAGAACAGATGGGCAATGTGAGCAGACAGATGGAAATCCTAAGAAATAACCAAAATAAAATGCTACAGGTGAAAAACACTGTAACAGAAATAAAAATGCCTTGATGGGCTTATTTGTAGACCAGATGAGGCTGAAGAAAGAATCTCTGAGATTGAGGATATCTAAATAGAAATATCTGAAAGTGAAAATTTTTAAAAAAACTGAAAAAAAAACCCTCATCCCAGAACAGAACTGTGGCACAACTATAAAAGGTATAATATATGCACAATAGCAACAGTAATATTTGAAAAAACAATGACTGAAAATTTCTCCAAATTAATATGAGATACCAGACCACAGATACAGAAAGCTCAGAAAACACCAAAGACTAGGCAAAAAAATTACTATACTTAACAAATATAATTTTCAAAGTACAGAAAATCAAATATAAATTTCTGAAGAAGGGGGGGGGGGACACCAGACCTATAGAGGAACAAAGGTAAGAATTATGTCCAACTTCTCAGAAACAATGTAATTAAGAAGAAAGTGAAGTGAAATCTTTAAAGTGTTGAGAAAAATCCCACCAACCTAGACTTCTGTACCCTGTAAAATATCCTTCAAAAGTACAGAGGAGGAGTTCCCTGGTGGCCTAGCAGTTAAGGATCAGTGTTGTCACTACTGTGGCTTGGGTCACTGCTGTGGCTCAGGTTGTCCCAGGTCTGGGAATTTCCACATGTGGCAAGCATTGCCAGAAAAAAGAAAGAAAGAAAGAAAGATTTGGAATAGAATTTTTAAAAAATTGATCAACTTGGACAGAATCGATATCTTTAGAATATTTATTCTACTTATCCAGGAATTTGGTGTTTCTCTCAATTTATTTAGGTCTTATTTAATGTCTTTGGATTGTTACAATTTTCTCTGAAGAGACTGGACATGAATTAGTTTAATTTATTCCTAAGTATTTGGTATTCTTTGACTCTATTGTAATCAAATTATTTTTCATTATTATATCTAGTTGTTTGTTGTTGCTGTAAAAAATTAATATATATATTTCAGGCCAATCATACATCTATTCAGCTTCTAAATTCTCTTATTACTTCCAATACTTTTCTTTAAAGTCTTTCTCTCTCTCTCTCTCTCATCTTTTTTGGGCTGCACCCTCGACATATGAAAGTTCCCAGGCTAGTGGTTGAATCAGAGTTATAGCTGCCAGCTTACACCACAGCCACAGCAATGTGGGAACCGAGCAGCATCTGTGACTTACACCACAGCTCACAACACCACCAGATCCTTAATGCACTGAGCAAGACCAGGGATTGAACCTGCCTCCTCATGGATACTAGTCAGGTTTGTTTCTTCTGCGCCATAGTGGGAACTTCCTAAAGTCTTTTTAATTTTGCTTTCTAAACAATTTTATCATCTTAAAATGAGAGTTAACTTCTACTTTTCCAATCCTCATACATATAAATTATTTTTCTCTTCTTATTGCTTTAGGCTAGGGACTCTGATAGTAAATAAAGGTCATGATGATGGGCATATTTTTATTTCTTAATTAAATGTAAATGCTTCCAAAATTTGCCCATTAGTGAAGATTTCTACTGTGATTTATCAATTTAAGGAAGTTGTCTCCTATTCCTAATTTATAGACTTTTTTTTCAATCATGAATTCAATATTATCAAATATTTTTCTGATTTTAGTAAAATAATTACATGGTTTTCTTTTATGATCTGTTAGTATAGAAAATTTATAGGTTTTTTTTAGTCAAACATCCTTTCATATTTGGACATACTCAACTTGGGCATAAATTGTTAACTTTTTCATATACTGTTGGATTCAATTTACTAATATTTTATTTGGGATTTTGAATCTATATTTCTAGTGAAAGGGCTATAATTTTCTTTCTTTTAATGCAGTTCTAATTTTGATGGAAAACAGTATGGAGTTTTCTGAGAAAAATGAAAATAGAACTGTCATATACCCAACATTTCCACTCCTAGGTATATATCTGAAAAACAAACAAACAAATAAAAACACAAACAAAAAAACAGTAATTCAAAATGATATATGCACCCTACTGTTCATAGCCGCATTAGTTACAATTGCCAATACTGGAAACAACTAATTATCCATCAACAGATGAATAGATAAAGAAGATGTGGGTGTGTGTGTGCGTGTGTTTATAATGGAATACTACTCAGCCATAAAAAAAGAATGAAATTTTTGCCATTTGCAGCAACATGGATGGGCTTGGAGAGCATTATGCTAAGGGAAATAAGTCAGACAGAGAAAGATAAATACTGTATGAAATCACTTATGTGTGGAATCTAAAAAACAATAAACTAGTGAATATAACAAAAAAGAAGCAAACTCACAGATAAAGAGAACAAATTAGTTGTTATCAGTGAGGGGAAGGGGCATTAATGGAGTAGGGGTGCGGAAAATATAAACTACTGGGTGTAAGATAGGCTCAAGGATATATTGTACAACATAGGAAGTAGAGCCAATATTTTGTAATAATTATAAATGGAAAGTAACTTCTTAAAATTATATAAAAATAAAAAAATTTAAAGGTTATTAATTTTGAGTAGCTCAAAATTGTAAACTTTGCATGACTGAAAAACACCACAATTTTAAGAGAAAGAAGCTAAAATATGTGTGCAAAATATGTAACTGACATTGGGTTGGCTTCCCAAATATATAAATAACTCTTACAAATCAATGAGAAAAAGACTAACAACCAAAATTAAATGGGCAAAGGATTTAAAAAATGAAATTAAGAAAGAGGACAACCAAAATATTTAATTTATATTCATTAAACATTTTAAAAAGATCCTCAATATCAATGTAGATTAAGATAATACAAATTTAAGCAATAATTATAAACCATTTTAAAACTCATCAGAATGTCAAAACTTGAAACTAAGTCCTGATATTGTTAACAATGCAGAAGAACAGGAATTCATCTCTGCTAGTGGAAGTGCAATTGGGACTATCAATTTGTATAGCAGTTTGGAAATATTTAGTGAAGTTGAAAATATGCATGAACAACTTCATAACAATTCTACTTCTCCAGAAGTGGTCATTTAATATGCTCCAAAAGAGTGCAAAATTAGAAACAATCTCAATGTCTTTTAGTGGAAGGATGGCTGATTGAACTGTGAGACAGATAAAATGAATACTCTATATCTGCATATATCTATCTATACAATATATCTTGAATACAGTATCCTAGCTAAACAAACAATAATGCTAGAGGGGAAATAGTGAGGTGTGGGGCCATCTTTGTCAATCCTGAAACTATTAAAATCATTTTTACATATAAATTATATCCACAAATGAATGAGTTAAAATATAAAGGATGGATAGAAAAGATACAAACTTCATGAACTAAAATATAAAGGATGGATAGAAAAGATACAAACTTCATGAACTAGTTAATTGCTCTTAACTAGCAATTAGAGAAAGGAATGGGGGAGGTCAAAGAGATTTCTATTGTGACATTAAATGTTTATATTTGCAATTGGAGGAAAATATGAAAAAATATTAGTATTTGGAATTCCCTGTTGTAGCACAGTGGAAATGAATCCGACTAGTAACCATGAGGGTGTGGGTTCCATCTCTAGCCTCACTCAGTGGGTTAAGGATCCTGTGATGCCGTTAGCTGTGGTATAGGTCTCAGACATGGTTGGGATCCTACATTGCTGTGGCATGGTGGAGGTCAGCGCTGTAGCTCTGATTTGACCTAGCTTGAGAACCTCCATATGCTGTGGGTGTGGCCCTAAAAAAAGCAAAAAAATATATATATATATATATTAGTACTTGTTATTTTGATAGTGGAAGATATATAAAATTTATAATTCTCTTTAGGTTTTCCTATGTTTTTTAAATTTTTCATAATTTTCAGTAACTGCTTATGAAAAAGAACCTCTTTAAGTATTTGGTAGGTAGTACTAATGTTGTATTACCACTCTTACTGTCCCTGAAACTGTTCTCTATTCTCTTTTTATTGAATGTTTTCTGGGTCTATTTTCTCATCTGTAATGTAAGAGGGGTGAACTGATGGTCATTTAAGATTCTTTGTAGCTGAATACCCTATGTGCCTTCCCTTTCCATCCCCTGACACCCACCCCAACCCCTATAAAGTTCATTACCTGACTCCATTATCAATCCATCTTCCTTTTCTTTGTCTCCTTTTCTGAAGTCACCAGGAAATGTTTGATCAAAGCATGCTCAGAATCAAGTTAGTTAAAACTCTAGAAAATCTTTGTGTTTATTTTCCATTTGAAGGTTTTATATTTCCATTGTCATCTCTGCCCTAAAAGAGGTGTAGGGAGCAGAAAGAGCTGGTAATAGAAAGGATACTCCTTGGAAGCAGGAGTGCTACTGCTTTCTTCCCCGGATGTCAGACTCAGCCAAGAAGCAGCTAATTTGGGAATAGTGAGGCCATCTTAACTCTGTACAATTTGGGCAGGTCAGCGTGGACAGAAAAAACTGTACTTTTCAGCTGGAAGTTGGGTGGGAGGGTAAAAAATGTGAGGTGCAGGGAGAGAGCTGCCCGAATCAGAAACTCCCTGAAGCTTCTCCGCCGGAGGAGAAAGGTGCATTTGGCCCGGCAAGCTCCAAGGTGAAACCGCCTAGGTCGCGGCTGCCAAGTGAACTGCAGCGGCGGTCCGCGCAGCTGGGGAGGTGCGGAGGTGGGGCGGAGGAGCCTTCGGAGCCTGTCAACCCAACTCTCCCGCGGCAGCTGACCTCAGACTTGGAGGTCTCAGAGGAGGCTGTTCCCGCTAGTCAAGTACCGCACGCAAAACTTCCACCTGCTGAGGATCCATGGGTTACCAGGGGCAGAGGCCGGCCATCCTGCCACAGGTAAAACTGGATGGAGACTGGGGCAGGTTCTGAAGGCAGGTCCTTTCGCGTTTCATTTATCCTGCAACAGATTTTGGCTACCTTCACCTGGGGTCTTGATTTAGCACCACAGAAAATTATCCTGGAGAAGAAGTTCTGCTTTGATCTGACTTTTTTCTTGGCAGGCAATTTTCAATATAACCCCTTTAATTTCACAAAAATGTATCACTGGCTTCCTAAGAGATCTACATCCTAGAATTTCGTGCAGCAGTCCGTGAACTTGGCACAGCTGCAATCAGGACATTTTAGGATGAAGTTGTTCACAAAGCTCTGTTAAATTGCTAGATGTTGTTACTCTTTATTATTATCCTAATTACTTTTTTTTATCATTATTGACATTACTTATTATTAATATAGAGTTGGTATCCTTCATTACATATTTGTCTTATGATGGTCTGAATTTTTGAGACAGTAAATATTTAATTGCCATTTTATATACTAAAACAGAGTGATCTAGATGACAGAGAAAACCTGGTTTCTGAACACAGCCACAAAGGGAAAGCTTGTCGCCAGTCTGCTGCTGTTTTTAATGTTGTCAACTCAATTATAGGATCTGGTATAATAGGTAAGTTGTTTTGTTTTTACCTTTTCAGTGAAAAGGCCACATTTAAAACATTTGTTATCTTGCTAGCATTCATAGATTATTTTCAAAGGAAACAATCTTAAATGATAAAATTGGTAATTTTTTTTCTATGAAAGCCTTCCTTTTTTTTTTTCCAATATAACAATTTGCACATATCAGTCTCACTTATACTGAAGATGGGGTGGTAATTCACTCTCTCCACATTTGAGATCATTCTCCATATGCGATAGATCCAGGTGAAGCTGCAGATAGGAGATACTGAAATTTTTTTTTTTCCCCCATAGGCTGCATAGTCAGTCAATAATGTTACCTAATTTACTTTTTCCCCTCTTCCTAGAGTGTCCACTATAACTTGAATCACCTTTCTGTGACCTTTGAGAGGTGTAAAACCTCCAGATAGTTGGAAATATTGGAGATACAAAATTTAATGTGAAAACCTAACAATCTTGTGAAAAATCAAGTCCATATAAATTTCCCTACCCATTTATATAATGTTAAATTTTAAAGTACAAATTTTTATGATATATTAACTTAAAATGCAGTCTAATTAATAAATAGAAATTGCTTAAATGGATTTTTAAAACAAAGGAGTCAAATAATCAGAATTGAATGGAATGAGATGCTCATATTTTCCCAATTTGAAGCAAGAAAATTTTTTTGACAAAATTAAATACATTGCAATATAGTAATAAAGTCAGTTTTTCAGTGCTTATTATTCTTTTTGTTATCTGAAAATATCCAATTTGAGAAAAAGGGAGGACAAAAAAAATCCTACAAATACTCATTGGGAATATTACTTTTTCCTGTAATGTTTTGAAATTTTAGTCACAGTTATCTGGACTGAGTTACTTTTCTCAACTTTTTCAAGTTGATGTGTTTCTTGACTTTACTTTTCAAATACAGAGAATTTTTTTCAAATGATAGATAAAATGTGGAACCCTGAGGTAAAGTAGTAGCAAGGAAGGGCCAAGACTTGTTTGAAATTCTGCCTCCATGTAACATGGAGTTGTAGGCAGAATTCCATAGTTAATTCCTGATGAACACTTTCAGCTGCTCCATGTCAGCAAGCTTAAAAAGTACCTCTTAATTAGGCTCGGCAGACTTTTTAAGGGGAAATTTTTCAGAGAATAAACATTCTGTGTAGAAATATTTTAAATATATTTTAAATATTTCATTTTCCATAATCTAAAATTTCCCATTGCCAAAAAAATTCATAAAAACTAATGTTATTTCTACCTCCTTCAGCTTTGTAAAAAATACTTTTGCCTTCTCATTTTCCTCTCCTTTTCCTACGGGGTTCACCATTTTCACCCCAGAGCTGGTCTTTTCTCATAACTCTTGCTTTCCCAGCCAGCACTTAAGGAGACCACTAGGTCACTACGCTCCACATATTCTAGGTCATACATCCCCCTCACCCTGAACTGAACATTATTTGTGCAAACTGGAATCTATTTTTCATTTAATGCTTTCTTATTCTTAGTTTTCCACCTCATAAACTTGCTCTCTTGACATTGCCTTAACATTTTATTCTAAAATAAGTATTAATATGCTACCATTCAATTTTAGTGTTCATATGCACTGTTTAAAACGTCACATAAATATGTCAGTTTACTTAGCTTATTGTCAGAGGGAAAATGTCTGTATGTCTGTATGTTTTATTAATGTGATGGGTGGGGCATTTTATATTTTTTCCAGGATTGCCTTATTCAATGAAGCAAGCTGGTTTTCCTCTGGGAATATTGCTTTTATTCTGGGTTTCATATGTTACAGGTAAAATACTATGTAATTGCTTATTCCTGCAACTTAAAATGTGCAATGACTATTTTATATACACACACAAACACCCTGTAAATGAATTTCCTAATTAAAAAGTGCATGGAAGAATCCTAAAGAATTTAGACATTTATGTCTGAGGAGATTTACTTTTCTTGCTAATCCTCTGAACAGATTAGAAAAGCATTGTACATTACCAAGCCTAAATCCTTTTCATGTGCCTTTTTCACTTTATGCAGAAAGTAGTAGTTGGGGGAGTCATTTTAAAGACTAATTAAGGCTGGAGCTGTACTCTGAGAATGTAGGTATCAGGGATTCCTTTCCCACAAAAAAACATGAGCAGGTGCACATGAATGAACAACCTTTTCCAGCTCTGTTTGTGCAGGTGGCACTGAGAGCCTGGGTGCTCAACCATCGAGGGTTCCCACTTCTGACCTCACCCCTGCCTGCCCAGGCTCTCTGCCTGCCAAATCTTGGAGGGCAGCAATAAGATGCCTCTGTATCACTTCTGTTTTGCTTCCCACTTTTCATGTAACATGCCCCTTCAACCCATGTTTGGCCAACCCCACCCCCATCTAAATGCAGGCTTTATAACTCCTAATCATCTTCTCTTCCTGTTGTTCTCATCCCTGCCCTATCATCCCCCCGCAGTTCACCTCATGACAAACACAATTTCTTTCCTATATCTCGGGATCACTGTGAAAGAGGCAGCAATTACAAACAGATACCCTCTGCCGTGGTTGTGCTATGGTGGCAAATGTGTGATCACCTAGATGCCGTTTACCAGGTAATGCAAAACACCTCAGCTGTTTTCAGAGTGTGTCTTGGGCCTCAGCAGTATCACCTTCCCGTCAGGTTTTGAACCCCATCCACCATTTTCTTACAGCCTGCAGTCAAAGACTGCCTGACAGAAACCCCAAAGCAGGCCTCCTTGGGCCAAGGAGTGTCCAATGTTCGAGGCAGTTGGAGCTCCAGAGGACCACCACTGCAAAGCTAGGCTGCAGCTAGGCTCCGCTGGAGATTTGTCCTTGCTGAGCTCTTTGCCTGCCCTAACCTCTCACTCTCCTTCTCCTGAGAGCACTTCCTCAAATCCCTTGCCCTGTCTTAGCTCTGCTTCTAGAGACCCTAAGATGCCAGCCCTTATAAATCGTAGACTTCCAAAACCAGGCTATAACTCTGATATTTTTCCTCAGGCTGAAGAAGAAGGTAAAGCATGCAATAGATACCAAAGTCAAAGTTGCAAAGGCCCTGGACTCCCTTCCTCTCTGCTTTCTTCTCACCACCTCCACTCCTCAAAGCTAAGCTGCTTTTAACTTCTACAGCTGTTAATTGTAGCTTAAGACCCATAATTTTGAATTAAGCAATAACAAAACAGAGGAACCCAAAAGAAAAGATAATTATTCTTGGATACATTAAAACGTAGAAATTTTATTTCATGAAAAATGCCATAAAAATGTTTTAATGTTGAACTGGGAGAAAAATTTGCAACTATTACAGAACATTTAGCAATCAACATGAAGGAAAGCTAATAGCAAAGGTATGAGAAGACTGTCTCCTAATCAAGAAACCCAAATGACTTAAAAAAAAAATCCTTGTTTTATAATGTAATATATTCATTCATCATCTTATATAGTTTATCAATAAACACACAAAAAAGACCCATAACTTTGTAATATGGAACCTATAAATTTGTTCCTATTTAGAGTTGCTGGTGTTTAAAAATTGTATTTTATTCATTAGAGCGTTTATTACATTAAAAAACCTCATTCAAGGATTTGCCCTTGATGTTTTTAATTTCCTGTTTCCCAGTCCATTAGTACTGACAAATAATTAATTTCCTCCTAGACATAATAACCACAGCTTATTTTATTGCATTGCAAACATTTGCACACATTGTAAACCAGTAGATAGAAAAAATTCAAAAACATATATCACCTAAGGATTCAGTCAATATTTGAAAAGAATGGTTTCTTTCTTTCTTTTTTTTTTTTTTTGTCTTTTGTCTGTTGTTGTTGTTGCTATTTCTTGGGCCGCTCCCGCGGCACATGGAGATTCCCAGGCTGGGGGTTGAATCGGAGCTGTAGCCACCGGCCTACGCCAGAGCCACAGCAACGCGGGATCCCAGCCGCATCTGCAACCTATACCACAGCTCACGGCAACGCCGGATCATTAACCCACTGAGCAAGGGCAGGGACAGAACCCGCAACCTCATGGTTCCTAGTCGGATTCATTAACCACTGCGCCACGACGGGAACTCCAGAATGGTTTCTTAAAGCCAAGATTATGCATACATAGATCATAATATGAATAACTTTCTCAACTGATGCTGTATGTCACAGTTATAGCAGTGACTGTGAGCAATCCTTTGCAAAATCATATATTACAAAATTACTAATCAGTAATTACTCTTATTAATTTAGTTACATGGTGAAATAAAATAATTTTAATAAATAAAAGTTGATTGCACAGAAGCAAAAAAATATAGACTATGATTCATTTTCTTTCTTAATTAGGCATTTAAGAGCAAAATCTGCAAGTAGAGTTATAATATTGAATTGTTCTTTAAATTGACACTGTAATTACACAGTAGTTCATGTCTACAATTATTCTTTTGTCTTTTTTTTTTTTGCTATTTCTTGGGCCGCTCCCGTGGCATATGGAGATTCCCAGGCTAGGGGTCCAATCGGAGCTGTAGCCACCGGCCTATGCCAGAGCCACAGCAACGCGGGATCCGAGCCGCATCTGCAACCTACACCACAGCTCACGGCAACGCCGGATCATTAACCCACTGAGCAAGGCCAGGGACCGAACCCGCAACCTCATGGTTCCTAGTCGGATTTGTTAACCACTGCGCCACAACGGGAACTCCTCTTTTGTCTTTTTAAACCCTTTGTCTTTTTAATGAGATATGTCCAGTTCAACAGTAGTGTTTCTAAGTTCCATTTTCATGTTTAAGACATGTTGGAGAACAAGAAGGAATGGTAAATATTTACAATAGTTTTGTTTTAATTTACTTTCAGGTTCTCATATTTGTTGGAGTAAAATAATTTTTATTGGCCAAGTACACATAATGATGTAAAAGAAAAATTTCTCATTGAAAAACATGGACTCATTCATGGATTATCCAAAATTTGCATACATTATATTTAAAGTAAGGTCAAAATATTATAGTGATTGATGTTTGAGTTTCCTAAAACTTTAGAGATTTATTTATAGCCTGTATTTTACAAATAGATGAAAGTACTTATAATTGACTATATTCTTAGCAAATTTTTACTTTTAAGCAATACATTTTGAATTTTTATGAAATTCAGCAATCTCATCCAAAAATACAGTTCTTACCAAAACTTTACATCTATAAAATTGGGGCCTTCCTGTTACTCCAGTCCTCACTGATTGTTTTCTTTGGCCAATAAGTTGCTGTTTAGTTTTCCTACCTTTAGCGGCTGTCTGCTTTCTGATTAGTTCTCCATATTGCTGCAAGAGTTATCTTTATAAAACTTGGGCCTGATATTTGTTACTCCCTCAGTTAGAACATTTTAAGACTCTATAATGACAACGCACACACACACAAATACTACATTTAAATTCTTTAGTGGTTCAGCCGCAGTCTGCATTTTTAGTCTTATTTCCCACTAACCTGACCTCTTTTGTTACCCTGTCACTGACACTGCCCTAGGTGGGACTTACATTTTAGCCATTCTGGACTATCCATTCACCACATATAGAATATGCCTTCATGCTGAATTCCCATAGATACTCCCTCTGCTTTACTTTTTTTTTTCCTTCTCTATCTGATTAATTCCTGTTTATCCTTGAAGGCACTACTCAGCTCTTTTGTGAAGCTTTTCCTAGTTTTAAGGAAAGGATGTAGGATTAATTGCTTTGTCATTTGCACTTGCAGAAAATTTAAAATATATATATTAGGTCATTTATCATGTTAAATTTGAATCAGGTATGTAGACATCTAGCAATCCTGCATATTAATCATTGATTCATTCAACAAATATTTACTGACACTGCTGCCATTATAGTAATGAAGAACATTATTGCTGCCTACACTAAGTTGACAATGTATTATGTAAGGCAGAAAAAAACTCATAATCATAATACTTCATGAAAAATATCATAATACGAATATGTGCATGACAATAAGGATACTGACATTTAACCCAGCCTCAAAGGAGCAGACATATTTTGAAGAGGAAAACACATCTTCACTGACTGTTTATGAAACAATGTGAGTGAGCAAAGAAAATGGAAGGGTACTTGAAGCGGATGGAAATGGGGAAATGCAAAAAAGAGCTGTGTTTAAGTGATTCAGTCTGGCTAAAGTGTAGGGCTGAATTTGGTAGGTGGAAAGAGGAAGTTAGAGAGGTTTGCAGAGGCATTTATGAAGGCTCCCATGTAATGATAATCATTACCATTTCCTGAAGACTGGCTAGATACTGAGCATAGTGCAGCCATGTATTTAATCCTTCTGAATCCATGAAGTTGGTATTCATTTTCTACTTTTTATTGTGGAGGAAACTGAGATGTCAGTAGGTTAAAATGATTTTCTCAAAGTCTGCAGTTACTGGCAACAGAGTTGAGATTTTGGTTAAGTATATGGATTCTGGGGCTAGCAAATTGTTACTTTTAAGCAATACATTTTGAACTTTTATGAAGTTCAGCAATCTCTGAGTCTGAATCCTGTCTCTTCCTTACTAGCTCTGTGAAGTTTAGCAATTTAAGTCTTTTGTGCATCACATTTCTCATTTATCAAATGGAGAATCATAATATCACCTACTTAAGGTTGTTGTGATGATTAAACAAGTTAATATACATAAATCATTTAGAAAAAGGCCTGCATACAGAAAGTGTTGTGAAGTATTTGCTAGTGTTTTTGAGGTTATCATCATTATCATCATTATCATCAGACTCCAAACACAATGCACTTTCTATCCCACCTGCAGCCTATAGAAAATAACTAAAAATGAAGGAGTTCCCCTGTGGCTCAGAAGGTTAAGGACCTGGCATCATCACTTCAGTGACTCGGATCACTGCTATGGCATGGGCTTTATCCCTGGCCCAGGGACTTCCACATGCTGAGGGTAGAGCCAAAAAAAAAAAAGAAAAATTAAAAAAGAAAAATAAATAAAAATAGTATAATGAATGTGAATGAATGAAAAAATGAAAAAAAATGAATTTTCACATTCATTTAGCCTCTATAGCATGCCAGGCATTGTGGTAGGCATTTAAACATCATCTTTACAGACTCTTCAAGGTTACGGTACTGCTTTACTTTACAAACGAGACTCAAAATCCTTCAAACAAGATTCGAACAATAATAAACATATTTTTTTCTGAATAAATTATGAAAAAGAGTTGCTTTTTATCCAAAGTCATTAGATGATTCCCCTGGAAGATTTTAAGCAGAAGACATGGTCAGATTTATTCTGTGATCCAATTCATCTGGTAGAGGGGAAATGTCGAGAAAGTTTTAGTAGGAAAGGGATATCAAAAATGTTTTGGGAGTTCCTGTCGTGGCGCAGTGGTTAACGAATCCGACTAGGAACCATGAGGTTGCGGGTTCGGTCCCTGCCCTTGCTCAGTGGGTTAACGATGCGGCGTTGCCATGAGCTGTGGTGTAGGTTGCAGATGCGGCTCGGATCCCACGTTGCTGTGGCTCTGGCGTAGGCTGGTGGCTACAGCTCCGATTTGACCCCTAGCCTGGGAACCTCCATATGCCGCGGGAGCGGCCCAAAGAAATAGCAAAAAGACAAAAATAAATAAATAAATAAATAAATAAAGTAGGTCCTTGCCACTTAGCTTTATTGTACAAGTTCAAAAAAAAAAAAAATGTTTGATAGGGAAGTTTCTGTTTGACTCAGTGAGTTAAGTATCCAGCATTGTCACTGCTGTGGCTCGGGTTTGATCCTTGGCCTCAAAACTTCCACATACCAGGTGTGCCAGGGGTAAAAAGTGTCTTGATGGGAGGCCAGTTGGTGGATGAGAAAACTCTTAGGAATTTTTGCAGCAATCCAGGTGAGAAATGATAGAAGTCTAAGCCCTCAAATAAAGCAGTTTAGAGATGAAAACTAAGAAGATATGGTTGAATAATTTGTGATACAATAGTTATTGGACTTGGTGACCAAAGAAAAAGAGGTGATGGATAATAAGTCTGGTGTGGTTCTCAAGTTTCTCTTGATACTATTCACAGTTCAGAGAAACATGAATGGAGAAGCAGGTTCCAAAACAAATATATAAATTAGAGTTGGGATATTTAAAATTAAGATCCCTATGAAATATCCAAGTTAAAGTATTTATTAGAGAGCTAGATGTAGAAATATGGAGATTTGGAAGAGTCCAGGCTGAAGATACAAACTTGGGAATTACTAACATCTGTATGAAAAAGTATGAAGGATTACAGGAGGACATCTTGAAGAGTAAGGAAAAAGTCCAAGAATCCAGGGTTTGAATAGAAGTGGTGAACAGAATAGGGTTTTAAAGAAACTGTTGCAAAACTGAGCATTAAATGGCCCAAAAAGTAGAAGGAAATTCAAAAGTAAATGATGTCACAAATGTAAAGGGAGAATGAGTGAGAAAGAGGAGAATGAAAATGGGGGGGGGGAATGCTACTGAAAGAGCAAATACAATGAATATTTAGGAAGTATCAATTGGTTTTATCAGCTTGGAGCTCATTGACAAACTTGTTGAAAAAGTTCCAATGAAGTGAGAGGGCTCAAGGTGGAAACAATACTGCAATAATTTGTATTTCTTCTTTGTATTCAAATTCATTTCCAAATAAATTAAAGGATAAATAATTCACCTGTGATGGAAGCAGGAACAAAAAAAAGAAAGAAAAAGAAAAAGCAGGAATTACATCCTCTACATATCTATGTACCCAAAATAAATACAGTGTCTGTTCACTAGGTGTTCAAAGAACATTGAGTTAAATGAAAAAGAGAGAATAACTTTTAATTATATATTTTCTATATATTTGTATCTTCGATTTCAACTCTAAAATTGGAACTTAAATCATTAAAATGTAAATTTCAAAAAATTCTTAATTATAATAACTATAAAGTTACTAGTTGTATTTTGTTATAAAACAAATTATCTGATTATCTTCTTCTGAATGCTTACAGCATTTTTTATTCTCAGTCTTCACACTTTGAATGCATATGAAATATTGGATTACCTACATTCTATTACATGGACAATTGAGCCACAACCTCTTAATAGTCATTGCATTGGTTAGTTTAGGAAAGTAAAATGGAAAACTGAAGCTTTAACTATCGTATGTACACCCTCTTGTCCAGTTCATTACAGACATGTTAACTGTATTTACATCTCAGTTGAAAAATATATAAGTGAAAACAGTAGTTTCATGAACTTAATGTTTTACGAAAAGAAAGTAAGCCTTGCCGTGCTAATTTACTGTAACATTAAATTCTTTAAAGTTTCTCTTTTTCTTTAAGTCAAAACATTAAAAAAAAAAAAAATGGGGGGAGTTCCTGCTGTGGTGCAAGGGGATCAGCAGAGTCTCTGTGGCGCTAGGTTTCAGGTTCAATCCTTAACCTGGCGCAGTGGGTTAAAGGATCTGGCATTGGGAGGCCAAAAAAGAAATGAAACAAAACCTTTTGTATTAAATGTAATCTGACATTTATTTAATGGTTATTTTTTCCACAGACTTTTCCCTTGTTTTATTGATAAAAGGAGGGGCCCTCTCTGGAACAGACACTTACCAGTCTTTGGTCAATAAAACTTTCGGCTTTCCAGGATATCTCCTACTCTCTGTTCTACAATTTTCGTATCCTTTCATAGGTGAGGATGTATGCAAAAATGAATATTGTAGTTATTTTCTTAAACACATAGCCATTTCTGAATAAAATAGTGTTAATAGTCATTAAAGAATACTAGCAGTTGAAATATTTTCCACATTAAGTATTTATCTTTAGCCGTTTTTCCCTTGTTTTCTGTTCCTTTTGGTCAGTTTTCTGAGTATTTCATTGATAAAATGAGGGTGATTTTCATTGGTTTAATACTTGTGATTCCCTAATTTAGTGAAAAATAGAATGATCTCGGAATAAAAGTGAATGAGAGAAATAATAAATTTCTTCTAAGGCTGATTTTATTTTTTCTAAAAACTGAAGGATTTGTAGAAGTTGTGTACAAGGCCAACATGTTATTTTAAGTTTGCACCTAGCACTTCTTAAAAAAGTGAAATGTTAATGCTCACCAATGGCCAAATTGGCTTCGTTTTAAAAATTAGCAATACGGAAGCTCTTGTTCAAACCGCTGGTTTCTTAGATCTGCACAGAAGACAAAGAATGTATTTCCCCCAAATTTTACTTTTGCAAGTGAGGGGATATTTTGGAATCTGCACAATTTTCTATTATTGTTCCTTGCTTTGAGAATACATGTGTTCCTAAAAAGTATTTGGAAATAACAAAACAAATCACATTTTTTTTTTGTCTTTTTGCTATTTCTTGGGCCGCTCCCACAGCATATGAAGGTTCTCAGGCTAGGGGTCTAATCAAAGCTGTAGCCACAGCCAGAGCCACAGCAACGCGGGATCCAAGCTGTGTCTGCAACCTACACCGCAGCTCTGAGCAAGGGCAGGGACCGAACCCGCAACCTCATGGTTCCTAGTCGGATTTGTTAACCACTGCGCCACGATGGGAACTCCACAAATCACATTTTAAATGACTACCAAAACTCACTATTTAAAGATGTTCTAGAAAGAATCAATTTGTAAAGTGAAAATCTTTTTGTAATACAAATTGATATTCTCCCATAAATCTGTTGTCTAGTTATTTTTAAAGTTGTACATATTCATAATCACAATATATGTTTGGAAGTAGGATTATGCAAGTATTTGAGAAGTGATAACTGATTACTTTCAAAATATTCATGATGAAGTATGCGAATAGCTTGTTTGGTGATTATATTATTATAATCATGTTTTTAGCTATGATAAGTTACAACATAGTAACTGGAGACACTTTGAGCAAAGTTTTCCAAAGAATCCCTGGAGGTAAGTCAATATATTTATTTTATATAATTATTCATGGTTAACATGGTTCACAATAATTTAAAAATAAAATATTTGCAAATGGAGCCACTGAATGACTTCAAATATCTGGTAACATCCATGACACAGTTTGATAGTAAAGTATTAATCTACTTTTATATATAGGGCAATTCTTTTTTAGCTATTTAAAAAATACATTATTATTCCTGTACTTAGAATGTTATATTTTAAATATCTTATGCTGCATATGTACTATTTTTACTATACCATTTCTTAAATAAGTAAGCTGACCTTTCTTCCCATTATTTCTATTAAGATATAATTCACTTTGGTAAAACTCACTCTTTTTAAAGTATAGTCCTATGAATTTTGACAAATGCTTATGGTCATAGAACCACAGTTACAATCGAAATATGGAACAATTCCATTATCTCCCCTAAATTTACCTGTTCCCCTTTGTAGTCAAACTTTCCCTCATCTCCAGGCCCTAGCCACCGCTGATTTGATTTCTCTTCCTACTTTTGCTTTTCCCAGAATGCCAAATAAATGGCATCCTATAGTAGGTAGCCTTTCAAACCTGGCCTTTTTCACTTGGATTGGTACCTTTGAGATTTATCCATGTTTTGGAGTGTATCAGTAGTTGCTCTTTTTTTAAAATTGATGAGGATCATTCCACTATATGGATGTAAACAGTTTATCTCTTACCCAATTGTGAAACTTTCGGGTTGTTTCCATAATTATGAAAAAGCTGCTATGAACATTTTAAGCAGACCTTAAACCTTAAACCTTTCAAGGTGCCACTAACTCCCCATTCATCCTTTCTCCATATCATGTCTATTTGAATAATTCAGAGATCAGGAGTCTTTCCTTTGGAGAGTTCCTCACCTAAACCACATAATCCCCAATTCATAGTGATTTTAACTCTATAGTTCTCCTTATCATTGAAATGGGTGCAAAAAACCTTTCCTTTTAGTGAGTGAATCACTCATTCTAGAGGCATCCAAACAAAATAAAACAAAACCTAAAACTAGACATTGCACTTATTCCTCTCACAGGGATTCTTGGGCAACAAATCATACACCCACTATTTGCTAGCTCTGTGACCTTGGGAAAGTTAATGCCCTCTGAGTTCTAGCCCTTCATCTCTGAATTATGAATTAGAGTATCACCTGATTTATAGGATTATTGTATTCAAAAAGGCAGAGAACACATACATTGCCTAGCATACAGGAGGATCGCCCCACACTGTTATCTATTATCTGTAGCTGCTCTCTTAGCCCCCAACCTCCAAATCATGTTTTCATTAACTGAGATTATGTAAGTGGATAAATCCTTGTATATTTTATGTTTACAACTTTTGTTTGCATTTGATCAAACATACTCGCTAACTCTGTTATTTCCAAGAGAGCCAAGAGTCTGCAATGAATACCAGGTTTCAGCCTCTTTCCTGTGATGTGTTTCCTATCCAAAAAGTTGTTTTGTCTACTTTTTTTTTCAGGGAAATCACTTCTTTCTAAACAGAGGGTAGAAGTATAGTGAATATTTTTATCAAAACCCTGATTTTTGATAAGTTTTACTGGTCATGTCTATCTGGAATATGAAAGTTAAAAAAAAAAAGCATCAGAATATGCTCTGTTCTCATGTAGCATACTTTATGAATGAAGGGTTTACCCACTAGAGGGTTTGGGACAAGGAGTGACATAATATCTTTAGGATCTCTGTAACTTCCAGGCTAAAATTATATTCCAAGGGCACAAAGGAAGGCAGCAGAAAAAATGATTGAGGCTATTAAAATAATTTGACTTCAAAATATTATAACATATTTGAACTGTAGGTTCATCCTTAAGTTATTTTGTATTTACATTTTTGTGAATTAGTTTTATGGAATTTCATTTACTCAAAGTTGTCATTTACATGACATTTTATATTATTTAAGTCATTTTGTAATTAAATATTTGGCTATGTCACTAGTGTATTACTCATATGTAAACTTTAAAACATTGATTGTGTTCCAGTTGATCCTGAAAACTTGCTTATTGGTCGCCATTTCATTATTGTGCTTTCCACCATTGCCTTTACTCTGCCTCTGTCCTTGTATCGAGATATAGCAAAGCTTGGGAAGGTAATATTTACATTTTAAATAGTTACAGAAATGCACTTTGTTACCTGAATTAATTTTGTCAAACTGTTGTCTATATAGCCAAGTTCTTAATTATACTATTCATCTTTAGTTTCTTTTAGTTTACTTATAATGATATTAGAGTAAGCTATTTTTGATATTTCATCTTATTTGAGAGAACTGATGGTTAAATCCTTGATGAATGTGAAATAAATATGTCCTTTTCCTTTTTTAAGGCAGATACTCTGGCATGAGACAGCATGCTTTAATTTTAGGAAATATAATGAATTCTACTTAAACCAAGACTAATTTACTGAATATATATATATATATATATATGCTCTATCATGTTTTATAGACAGCAGTTTAAACAATTTAAAATTAAACTAACTTTAAGAAGTATGACTGAATCACTTCATTGGCTTAAAATGTATTTGTAAATTACAATGTCTACTGTGCCCATTTTTTATCTAGTGAATTTAAATTTCAATATATTGATTAATTGTTGGAAATTTGGCCAACACTTATGATTCTTATTGGTAAAAATAAATGGTGATTTATTTCTAATGAAACCAAATAAGTATTCAAATCACCACATATGGTTATCTGCATACATTAACTTTTATCTGGCTGAATTTTATTTCCTTACTCTGATGGAATGTTTGTATTTTACCAAAAATATTATTGGTATTACATCTCAATTATACCAAGGATTCTGATTTTTAAAAAAAACGCATTTTAAAGAGTTATTAATATATTTTTATGTTCTATTTTGAAAAATCCAACAGTTGATAAATTTTACTTTTTGCTGTGATGTTTCATGTGTAGCCACAGTTGTGCAGCTCCTCCTTCCAGGCAGAGCTGAGACTGGGGATGGCATTCTAAAGTTTTCTGACTACTCTGCCTTCCTTCCCTAACAGGCAACCAGAAATAAACAAGAATATATTTAAAGGGGCTTTGGAGATTAACTTATTTCCATTTCACATGTTCAACATAGACATAAATGCTTTCTTCTGAGAGCAGAAGCTAAGGCATTTATGAAAAGAAAGCTAATATTCTATCATATTACTATTACTTGGATATTTTGTCCTTAAATATCCCTTTGAATTGTCATTTTAAACTATCTAAATAAATCTCCCAAAGAGCAAAGCAGAATAGTTAGGAACCCTGATCTGGAGTCAGGCTGCACATCTGAGTTCATCCTTGGCCACTTTCTACCCAAGGGACCTTAGGATTCTTTCTTAATATATCAGTGGATCAGAGGTCTCAGGACCTTCTCTCTAGTTAAAAATTAATAACCCAGGAAACAAGATTTATGACAATCAAATGAAACAGAACAATTTTATATTTTTCTTAGACAAAAATTTCTAAAATATGCTTATCCATTAAAAAAATAAGAATAGAAACACAAATCTAATGTAATGAGTGCACAGAACACACATACACACAGACCAGTTTATATTTTAACCAGTTGAAATAATTACAGAAGAGAGAAAGTAGCAAAGAAAACTTTAGAAACACAGACCAAAGGGCAAAAGCACATAGGAAAAATAGATAAGAGAACTAGAAAGCAGAAAGAAAAAAGCAGAGGCATCCCAAAAATGTGTGTGAGTGGGTGGGTGTGGAAGGATGTTACGTAGGAAGGGACAGGGTACGATAAAGACAGAAGCATAAAAAGCAATTATAGATTTTTTTAAAAATCAGAAGTCAACACTAAAATAAAACCTGAAGAAAAAACTTAATTTCATTTTATTGAAATAGTTATATTTGATATGTATACTATTTGGGGGGGGAACTAAAACTATGATCTGATAAAAAACTTACATGTCTGATATTATGAATACAAATCTATAAAAATATACTACTAAAGAATTGTGTTTTTAAAACTGTACATAAGTTAACACAAGTAAAAAATGAATCACCTAATATTTTCAATAAAATAGTCTCTATTCAAAACTGACAGTATATCTTTACATTTTCTTTTTCAGATCTCTCTTATTTCTACAGTTTTAACAACTCTAATTCTTGGAATTGTAATGACAAGGGTAGTTTCACTGGGTCCACACATGTAAGTTTTGTTGCTTTACTGGTTGATATTTGGTTTAAACCCATCATTTACATGTTTTTAAGACATTATAAATGCAGAAATATAATGGTAGAACCGGAAGCATCATTTATATTTAATATTTGAAAAATTGAGAGAAGATGATTACATTTAAGTACACCTGCATTTTTCAGTTGTACCCTGAGTGGCTGATGAGATTAAATTAACTTTACTTATTATCTTAATGGCCTGCCCAAATAATTAAAAGGAGAAAGGAAGGAAGTTCCATGGTGGCTCAGTGGGTTAAGGATCTGGGATTGTGGCTCCTGTGGCACAGGATTTGATCTTAGGCCTAGGAACTTCTGAATGCCACAGGTGAAGGAAGGGATTTTGAATAGTGAGAAATAGGACCAAAAGAGAGCAGTGGTATATGGCAGAAGGAGGGGACATGATAGATGGTAGAAATTTCTGTATCTATCCTAGAGATGGATTTGGTCTTTTTTTAAAACCTCTTTTAAAAATTAAAGTATGGTAGATTTACAACACTGACAATTTCTGCTGTACAACAAAGTGACCCAATCACTTCTCATATTATCTTCCATTATGTTCTATCCCAAGAGACTGGATATACTTCCCTGTGCTGTTCAGTAGGATCTCAGCGCTTATCCATTCTAAATGTAATAGTTTGCACCTACTAACCCCAAACTCCCAGTCCATCCCACGGATTTGTTCTTAACAAATTTTCACCAGTCTAGGCTGAAATAAAAAGAATAAAGAATATAGTGGTTGTTTTTCTCTATTGAATGAAATTTAGTCACTTGGAAAACCACCCTTTATTCTCTAAGATTATATTTGTTAATATTTTGTGCTAAAATACTTTGTCATTTGTGAACTGGTGATGATAGTTGATAGGGTTTTTTGGGTTTTTTTATATTATTATTTGGTCAAATAAAATGTTTGCAACTTGGTATTGGTTCCCCAAATTCTAAAATGTTATTTATCTGTGAAATTCAAAGTGGGGATACTACTGATAAAGACACAATTTTATGCTTTGATTATAGAATAGATTCATCAGATATAGACTGGGTAGTTTATAACCATATTCCTAAGAGAGTATTGGCATGAAACTACCTTACATTTAAACACAAAACTGGATTCCCACAATGCACAATAAATATTTTTTGATAAATAATACATTACAAAGTTTCCATGAGACCTTAAATATTTTCTATATTCTAAGTAAGATGAATAAAAATAAGACATAATTGCTCAAGGAACATGCTGGATCTTCAATTAATGTTATCTGTGAGGGAAAAAAAGAAAGCTGGTGAGTGGCTATAACTGATAATGCTGTCCCCAAAGTAATTTGTTTTTCCCTATTGATTAATTGTTGTTCTGCAAAATTACTTCATATATATGCTTATATCAGTTTTCTTCTTTTTTTTTTTTTCCTTCGGTCTTTTGTCTATTTAGGGCCGCTCCCGAGGCATATGGAGGTTCCCAGGCTAGGGGTTGAGTTGGAGTGTAGCTGCCGTCCTATGCCACAGCCACAGCAATGTGGGATCTGAGCCACATCAGCGACCTACATCACAACTCATGGTAATGCCGGATCCTTAACCTACTAAGCAAGGCCAGGGATCGAACCTGCAACCTCATGGTTCCTAGTCGGATTAATTAACCACTGAGCCACAACTGGAACTCTAACAGATATTTGTTTTCTAATAGTTCTGAAGCCTGGCAGCATGGTTGGGTTCTGGTGAGGGATTTCTTACTGACTTGCAGATGGCTACCTACCTGCTGTGTCCTCACATGGCAGTGAGAGAGACAAGCTTTCTGGTATCTCTTCTTATAAAATCCCATCAAGATTTACCTAAACCTCATTATTTTCCAAAGTCCCCATCTTTGGATACCATCACTTTGAGGGTCAGGGCTTCAATATATGGATTTTGTTCACTTCAATATGGCCACTTATTCTTTGATTTGTTAAACACTTATTGAATGCCTATTGCCTCTATTTTGCTGTGCCCTGAAAGATAAAGAGCAGAGAGGCATAAGTTACCACCTACTGCAAGTTGTTCACAATCAGGTATGGAGAAGGGATTTATTTTTAAAACAAAAAAGAAAAAAGAAGAAATGACAGTATAGTATTAGGAGTACAAAATAAAAGCCTAAATGAGGGCCAGTGGCAACACCAAAGAAGAGAGTCCTTAATAGTCTGAATTAAGTAGAGCTTCCTAAAGGAAGGGGGCGTGCAGTTCTGGGTGTTTTGAAAGATGAATCTGAATTTTTTCCAGGTAATAAGGGTGTAAAAGGCATTTACTGGCCTGGAAAAGGTAAGCATGAAAGCATGAAAAGATAAGCTGAATTCATTGACCAGACTACAAAATACAAATACATTGACCAGAATACAAAAAAATAATAAATTTTGGTTAAATTTTTAATTATATGACAGAACTTTTTAATTGAAGCTTTTGTCATGAAAAGTGATTCTAGAGAATAAATCATTGTCATAATAAAAGGTATTATGGATTTGGTATATAGAGTATGATGAGGCAATTTTGAGGGGGAAAAAATGTGAATAGCTACAAGTTGGAGATAGATAAATGTCATTAGTTGAGCCCCACCAGAACAGTTTAAAGCTATGATTTTCAACTCAGGCTTCACATTAGAATTACTGAGTAACTTTTAAGAATACCCATACCGGGGCCATTCCTGGAGATTCTGAAGGAATTGGTCTAGGGACCAGGCAATTGGATTTATCACTTAAAAGCTGTGAGTCTATGAACAAGCATCTAGAACCTTTTGGGTTGAAGAGATTAAAATCATGAGTACACATTTTAATTGATGTATTTCTAAAAATAAACCTGGAAGACCTCCCTGGTGGCCTAGTGGGTTAAGGATCTGGCATTATCACTGCTGTGCCTTGGGTCACTGTTGTGGCACAGGTTGGCTCCCTGGTCTGGATTTCTCATGCTGTGGGCATGGCCAAAAAAAAAAAATTGAAAAAAAAAAATTTTTTTTTGTCTTTTTAGGGCTGCACCCGTAGCATATGGAGGTTCCCAGGCTAGGGGTCCAATCGGAGCTATAGCCCGCCCCCAAGCCACAGCCATAGCAACGCCAGATCCAAGTCGCATCTGTGACCTACACCATAGCTCACAGCAATGCCAGATCCTTAACCCACTGAGTGAGGCCAGGGATCGAATCCGAAACCTAATGGTTCCTAGTCGGATTTGTTTCGCGCCATGGTGGGAACTTCCTGAAAACATTTTAAAAAATAAAAATAGAACAGAGGCTTTGTGTTATTTTAGTTACTGTTATGTCATTATTTTTCATGATTCATTCTTCACTTATTTTTTTCAGTATCTTCTCTAATTCAAATGTATGTGAAATACTATTGTGAATACAAAGAGAAAATATCTCTGCTCTAAGAGACTCACAGTTCAGTGGGGAAGATAAGACAATACAAATGTCTGTTACATAGGCCGTGTATCTTGATACAAAGGAAAGAGGAAGGAGAGGCCACTTCCTGGTGGTGCTAAATGAATTGATTTTTATGGCCAAAGAGCTGTTTATTTCTGCTATAAACAAAATGTGGCCTATATCTTTTTAACCTTCCTCTAATGCTGATTTCATATTTTATGTCTTCCAAATCTTTTGAAAAACAGATTTACTTACCTCTTTCAATATTTAGATGTTAAGTGTGTTTTTTAATACTGTGCCACCTTTTATTTCTGTTTGAATACTACCGCAAACAACTTCTGTTTGTCCAGATTTACAATCAGGCTAATCAAATCCCATGTTCAGAAGCTGCCATAATAGCTAGTCAGGCAGGCTTCTTTCTGAAAATATGACAGCCATGAATGTTTATAATCCATAAAACATGAGAAATTCAATACTCCATGTGTGTTTTCCCCATTTTTCTGTTCAGATGAATGATCAGAAAAGCTGTACTTTTTCATAGGGCTTTTAAAGTGGTATTTGAAAAAGATCTTTAAATCCACTATCAGAAAAGAGGAAGGTCTTCAATGGCTACTGGTATTGACCTTGTTACTATGGAAACACCTTTTTAGTGGTTGTGTTTTAAAAATAAAACACACGATTCAATTTCCTTTTCCATAACTCATAGGGCCATAAATTCTGCTTTTTGATATGATTTCAAATATCTCACAGTCCAATGACTTTCAATTCTTTTTGGAAATAATGTTCAGTTTTATTGTATTTTCTAACCTTTTGCTTTCTAAAAACTGAGGTGGCAAGGCAATTTAATTGCTTTCCAGAAAAGCGTGCGAGTATCAAAATGCAATAACAGAGTTCTCCCATTTTTTTTCAAACTAAAACTGGAAGCATTATCACTGTGAAAACCTTCATTCTCTGCCTCATTAATATTCAATTCTTTATATTCAGGATAGAAATGATTGCATGCAGTCCAAATTTACAACTATTTTCTCTCCATACAATGTCTCTTTTATAGCATTTTAATCAATACTATAGTGTTCCAAACTAAAAATGTGTCTACAGTTTTAACAGGTATTTATACATATAAAATGTGCCTTTTCCAAGGATCTCAATACATACAGATTCATCACCCCTTATTCATTCTAACTTTGAAATTCTGCAGTTATAACTAAATATAAAGAAGAACTAGAGGTGATTAAAGAAGAATCAGAAAAAGTGGGTAAATACAGAGTAATAGTGCATATTTGAAAAAGGGAATGATTAGTTCTGATTTTTTTTGAAGATATATAAATTATTACCTCTTTGATTGCAAATGACAATAAAATCATAGAACCATAGCAGGTTCAAGCAAAAAGAATATTTATTACTCTGACAGCTACAAAGTACCAGGGTATTTCTGTTATTATATTCAGTTGGATTTAGGAGCTTAATCAATGAAATCATAGTTTCTCTTTTTTTATTTTTTGACTTTGCCTTCTGTTTTGGCTCAGCTTCTGAAAGACTTCTCCCTCATTGCAATAAGATGGCAATAGCAGTCTCAGCCTTCACCAATTCAAGTCCATAAGATATTGAAAGAAATTTCTCTTTTGCTTTACTTCAACCTCATTTCTAGTATTAGTTCTCATTGTGGTTTGTGTTAACTTCTCTGTGTTAAGATATCATGTTTACCCTTGATGCTAAGGATAGGATCAACTCAACTAAAATACATAGACTATGAGTAAAGGAAAAAGTGTCCCAAAGGAAATCAAGGCTGATGCCAGGAAAAGAGGGAGTAGCCTTTGCATGGTGCAAATCACAGAAGTTCACTTCAGGTGATGGGAGGTTACTGGTAACCTTTAGGAGCGTCAATCAAATAATATGAGTGGAAGCTAGGTTAGAAAGAATGAAGAAAAAAGTGACTTTGGCAACCTCTCCTTTTTTTTTTAAGAGCATCAGGGAATGAAAATCACATGACAAAACAGTAGATTAATGCAGTAAGAAGTCTAAAAATACTCTTTTTTTACCATGGGAGATATTGAACATGTTTTAGACCAAGCCAAATGATGGAGCCAGAGTGCCCCAGGGGATCTTGAAAAGTTGGAATTTATGATATAGAGTGATCCTTGGAGAGGATTTAAGTAATGAGATAATAAAAATGATCTTGGGACAATAAAAATTTCATACAAAAACATTCTCTGTCAAAGAAAATTTTGCTAAGCCCACTTCCATGCTAGCAAAATTTGCTAACTCATTTGCTAAAATACCATTTGACTCCAAGTTCTACAGCACTGCTAGAGCCAGTGTTAAATTTCCTCAAATGATTGCTGACGTGAAGCAACATATAGAACCATCATTTGATTTGAGTCTGCATGAAAATAGAAAAACAAAACAAACAAAAAAAAAACCCCAAAAACAAAAACCCAGCTGCAAGGCAATATAGTCTCAGAGAAGGTTAGTACAAATCTCATGTTAATGGAGCTAGGGGAACAGCCTAGACTGCCCAATGTTAAGAATTCATTCCACTCATCATCAATTATTTTTTATAAATGGCCACATTTGTGAAGCTTGCCACCTGTCTGTTATTTTCAATTAGAAGCCAGACAGGTCTCTGGTGTAGATTAATAACCAAAGAGCAAAAAATAGAGTAGCCTGTTCTTTCAGCTAACAAGCATTTATTAAATGTCTGCTGATGCCAGTCACTCTTCTGGGTATTGAGGCTGTGAAGATGAAGAAAGAACAGTCCCTGACCTCATATTTATAGGTTGTGGAGGGGGAGAATAGACATTTAGTCTCAATACAATACTTAACAGAATTATGGCAAAGTGCTATGGAAATAGGAAGGGCCTTTAGCCCAATCTGGGCAGGCAGGTAATATTTCAAGATAAGACAGTGTGAGATCTATTACTTTAAAAAAAAAAAAAAAAAAGTACCAGAATTTGTTGGGTCAAAACAGGAGAGGAGGGAGACATCAGAAGTTACTGTTGGCAGAAGTGAGTGAGGCCCAGCAGTCTGATGTGTATAATGACCTAGTTTTAACATTAGGAGGGACTTGGAGAGAAGGGACACTGCCATCGGCTAGGAGAACTATCAAATAAAATAAGGGCACCTCCCTTGAGAATTTCAAAAATTCTATCTTGCTTTTATGTTTCTCCAAAAGTTTTTTTTTTTCCTTTTTTTTTACAGCTATGCCTGCAGCATATGGAAGTTCCCAGGCTAGGGGTTGAATAGGAGCCTCTGCCACAGCCACTGCAATGTGGGATCCAAGCCAAGTCTGAGACCTACACTGCAGTTCACAGCAATGCAGGATCCTTAACCCAACTGAGCGAGGCCAGGGATCAAACCAGCATCCTTGTGGACACTGTCAGGTTCTTAACCTGCTGAACCACAGAGGGAACTATATTTTTTAATCATAGTTTTAACAATGGTCATGTCTCCATATTAGCTTTTGAAAAACTGCCAAATATGATGCCTGCCTAACCTACTGACCTATGCTCTCCCGTCACCACCATCAGTACAGCTTATATGTGGATTTTTTTTCCCCTAGTGGTAAATACTACAGTACTACAACATCACAGTTGGTTGAATCTATGGATGAGGAACTCAGGGAGGGTCAACTATAAATTATTCTCAGATTTTCCACTGCTCTGAGTGTCAGTGCTCCAATCCCTGTATTGTTCAAGGGTTGCTGTAATTATTTGAAGCTTACATTTGAAATTATATTTATTTTAATGTAAACCTTGAGGACTTACATTTAAAAACGAAAAGATCAGTTTTGATGTTAAAGTGATACCCCAGGAAGAATTTTCCAGAACAGCTGTATTTATTCATATAGACCACAGTTGTCTATAGAGCAGACTCAGAAGTGAGCTGGGAGCAAGGAAATGGCAGAGAGTTGTCAGCTGATGGCAAACATGCAGATCTGCTTATGTCATTAATAGCTTATGGTGGGACAGGAAATGTGAAGCTTTTGTGTGCCAGCCAGGGCACTTAACTCCCGGATGTATCTGGCTGAAAAGGTTAATATGTAAAGCTCTCTTAACAAAAATACAGGCTCTGCCTAAATTGTATGACTTGGAAAGTGCCTGTGTTTAGTCAAAAGAGTTTGGGCAGGTATGACAGAGACATGTGACACCCAATCCTCCTGATCAGAGGTCTGCTGTTCTGGTGATCAGAATAAATCCCCCTGAGGCTTGTTTTCTCTAGTCTGTGAAGACTGGAGATGTATTTGGTAAGACTTGGCTTACTACTGCTCTGCCTTATTACTGTTCAGCTTTTGTAAAGATAAAGGAAAGTCTGTCTTGGGAGTTCCCGTCATGGCACAGCAGAAATGAATCTGACTAGGATCCATGAGGTTTCGGGTTCCATCCCTGGCCTCACTCAGTGTGTTAAGAATGCGGCATTGCTGTGAGCTCTGGTGTACTTTGCAGACACGGCTCGGATTCTGCGTTGCTGTGGCTGTGGTATAGGCCAGCAGCTGTGGCTCCAGTTTGACCCTAGCCTGGGAACCTCCATATGTCACAGGTGTGGCCCTAAAAAGCAAAAAAAAAAAAAAAAAAAAGCAAAAAAAAGAAAAGTCTGTCTTTCAAAATATACTGCAGTGTCTGAATCTAAGTATCCAAACTGAGATAATTTGCAAAATGAATTTAATCTCTCCAAACCTCCCCAATCCCACCTCACACACATAAAGAAAAACCTTCTAAAAGTTTCATAACTAAGCATCTGCCTGGATTTTTCAGAGTTAGGGAAGCAATCATTCTTTTGAAAGTATTTGTCATACCAAGGCTTCAAACTGCTGCAAGACAGTCTCTATTTCTGTTCGTATTAAAATATGTTAAAACACTGGAAGGATTGCTCCTTAAGTGAGCTGAACCTTATAATAAGCCTTCATTATGTTGCCATGATTTATTTGAAGCTTTGTAAGTCATTTTAAAAGATAACTGCCTCTCCCTAATATTGCTTTCACTTGGATTTATTTTTCTTAAAAGAGTATTCACATACTTTTACAACATCAAATATTACATATTGCTTTTAGTGAAATAGAGCTGCCTCCTATATAGTCCTTTCCAATTTCAGCTGTGTCTTTTGGCATTTACATTTCTACTTCTAGGTAATATGCTTATAACTGCTGTTTGTAGATTCTCACTTTGTCATACAGTACATGAGGATTTAGCCCTTTCAAATTATTTTTCCTCTTCTACCATATCATAATGTGTGAATATATAACACAAATTTCAAATTAAATACTTAAATTTCCCTTCCTATACATTTTTCCTATAATTAAGACTTATTTTTGATTTTGTTTTTAATCATGTTTAGTTGGATGTTCATTTTAGCTTTTTTTTTTTGTCTTTTTGTCTTTTTGCTATTTCTTGGGCCGCTTCCGCGGCATGTGGAGGTTCCCAGGCTAGGGGTCTGATCGGAGCTGTAGCCGCTGGCCTACGCCAGAGCCACAGCAACGCAGGATCCGAGCCGCGTCTGCAACCTACACCACAGCTCATGGCAACGCCGGATCGTTAACCCACTGAGCAAGGGCAGGGACCGAACCAGCAACCTCATGGTTCCTAGTCGGATTCGTTAACCACTGCGCCACGACGGGAACTCCCATTTTAGCTTTTTTTTTAAAAAAATTTTTAAGCAGTTTTAGGTTCGCAGCAAAGTTGAAAGATACAGAGATTTCCCATAACCCCCCTTCACATGCATAGCCTCACCCATTATCAGTGTCCCCTACTGCAGCATACGTTGGTTACAATTGATGAGTCTGGATTAGTACGTCATAATCACCTAAAGTCCATAGTTTATACATTAGAGCTCACCCTTGGTACCATACATTCTGTAGGTTTGGACAAATGTATAATGACATGTATCCATCATTACATTATCATGCAGTATATTTTTATTGTTCTAAAAATCTTGTGTGTTTTCCCTGTTCATCCCTTCTTTCCACCTCTAACCCCTGGAAACTATTGATCTTTTTGCTCTCTGTAGTTTTGCCTTTTCCAGAATGAAATGTAGTTGAAATCATACTGTATATAGTCTTTTCAGATTGACTGCTTGCACTTAGTAATATGCATTTTAGCTTCATTCATGTCTTTTCATGACTTGATAGCTGATCTCTTTTTAGTATAGAGTAATATTCTATCATCTGGATATACCAGAGATTACTTATCCATTCACCTTACTAAAGGATATCTTTGTTGCTTCCAAGCTTTGGCAGTTATGAATAAAGCCACTATAAACATCCCTGTGGTAGGTTTTTGTGTTGAACATGTGTTTTCAAATTCTTTGGGTGAATGCCAGGCAGTGTGATTGATAGACCCTATGATTAGAGTATGTTTAGTTTTATAAAAAATCATCAAACTCTCCTCCAAAGTGGCTATACCAATCTGCATGCTCACTGAAAGTGAATGAAAGTTCCTGTTGCTCTACAGCCTCACCAACATTTAGAGTTGTCAGTGTTCTAGATTTTGGCCATTCTAATTGGTGTACTTTTTTTTTTTTTTCTTTCAAAGTGTGCAGTGGTATCTCAGTGCTGTTTTAATTTGCATTTCCCTAGTGGCATATGGTGTGGTACATCTTTTCATGTGCCTATTTGCTCTCAGATATCTTCTTTGGTGAGGTCTGTTAGGTATCAGTGGATCTTGGCCATTTTCAAATAGGGTTGTTTGTGTTCTTGTTGAGTTTTAAGTGTTCTTTGTATATTTTGGAAATAATGAGTCCTTCATGAGTTGCATGTTTTTTAAATATTTTCTCCTACTTAAGCTTTTGATTTTGATTATTTTTGTTACTCCTTTTCCAAAGACTCAAACATAAGATAATCTCCCAACTTTATTATTTTTCCTGGAGACCTCAGAGCCTTTGTCCTTTGCTCCTCTGTAGATAGAGTGATTTATCAGTTTGTTGCCCTACTGTCACTCTATGACTTCCTTTCACCTCTTTTTTGTGTTAGACATCTTATATCCAGGTTCTCAGATCTTTCTTTTTTCTTTATTTTCTCCTTTAGCTAGAGTGTCCTGAATACCTTTCTGGTGTCTCCAAACTCACAGGACTATGTCTTTGTAACTTTCTCTGTTCTCAGCTGTTACCTTGTAGGCATCTACTTCCCTTTTTTCAAAATATCTTCTCTACTGATGTCTCTTCTTCCATCTTCCCCTCCCCTGTGGATTTAGCTCCCTTTTAAAGTCTTTTAGGAATATCCTGGTGAGATCAGAGGAGACAAAGATAAATTATGTGTCCTATCCACCATGTTTGTTTGGATGTCCAAGTTTAACAATTGATTTTTTAAATTTGCCTGCAGACTTAAGTACAAATGCAAATATTTTATTTAAAATGTATTTTCCTCCTTAGGGAAGTTATTTTGTTGTTTGTGGGGACTTGCACTATGCCATGAAATATAGCAAACAGTGCACAGGAGGAAGATGGTGTGAGAACCCTTTTTTAAAATTTATCCAATTATGGATTATCTAGTCCCCTTCTTTACTCTTAGTTTATAGCCTCCATTACTCTCTATTTGATGTAGAGATCAGGAAGAGAAAAGAATAAGTGCTACCTGTTTTAGCACTTAATTGAAAGCTTTGAGACGTTTTGAGAAGAGATGCATATGAAAAATAATGACTAATATATGATTTTTACCTTGTTTTGCTAGATATTTCTTTATTTAGCACCCAAAATTAGGAATTGATTGATTATTACTGCCTGTTATTTATATATTTAGTGAAATTTACTGCATCTTTAATTTCCTAAAAATCATGAGATTAATTTTCCATTGCTTCCAAAGACTGTTAAACACACACACGCATATACACACCTCAAGATTTTATATGGAAAGACCATTTCACCTTATTAAAACAAGATATAGGACCTCCAAATTATTCCTTAAAGTGAAATTCTAAGTTTTCTGATCAAGTAAGGTAGCTTCTGTATCTCTATATGAAGGTAATGTTCAGTGTTCAACAGATGAACTTACATGTCCTTGTACTTATATTTAACAATGTAAAGGTGTTCTTTCATAGTATTTCCTCATGGCGAAATACAAAAGAAAAATATTTTCATTGGCTCAGATTCAATCCCTAGCCCAAGAACTTCTAGATGCCACAGGTGCAGCCATTAAAAGAAAAGAATAGAAAGAGTATGAATATAATGATGAAGATTGTATTTCATGTACTTGCAGATCCTTACTCCTAGACTAAGACATGTATTGCTAATTTAGTAGTAACATGAGAAAAGGGGAAAAGAGCTGAAGAAGGTTCCATCCAACACTGATTGTCCACCAAATACCACACTATTTCATTCGTTTTCTCATATACCTTTTGTCAGATATGTAAAATAGAAATTCTAATTTTTTTCTTTTCTTTTTAGGGTCGCACCTGTGGCATATGGAAGTTCCCTGTTGAATCAGAGCTACACCTGCTGACCTACACCACAGCCACAGCAATGCAGGATCCGAGCTGTGTCTGTGACTTATACCACAGCTCAAGGCAACGCCGGATCCTTTAACCCACTGAGCAAGGTCAGAGATCAAATCCACATCCTCATGGATACTGGTTGGGCTTGTTAAGCCTGAGCCACAACGGGAACTTCCTAACTTTAAAATATTTCTGTTCTATAGCAAGGAAAACTGAGACCAGTATCATTAAGTAATTTGCCCAAAGTCACCCTGCTAGCATATTGTAAAGTTAAAATTTAAATGCAAGTCTGTCTGACATCAAAGCTTCTTCTTTTTTCCTCTTTAATCTTGTTGTATTCCACATGTTGTTTCTTCACGGAGAGAAAGGTTATCCTTCACAATGGAAATTAAGAGCATTATCGTTCTAGTTGTCCCTTATTGATAATATTAACCACAGTTTTACCTAGAGCCAGCAAATAATCACATTAAATGAAAGAAGCAGGTAGGAGCCAAATGGGGATAAAGAGCTGGTTTATTTATCAGTAGGTAACCTTAACACTTGCTGAAGAGATGCTGTCTGCTCCAGAGGACTAATTTCAGAACTGTTGGCTTCCACTGCAAACTCTAGATACACGCCAATAAATGCGATTGGTTTCAGTGCCTCAGGGAAGTTAACTTCAACGATGCTAATGGAGCAATCTAAAACAAGAAGAAATCAGAAGAGTAGTTCTTACTTTGGGGTTTCTTCAGAAGAAAATTGGACTCTCTTTGTACAAAAGAAGCACTTCTGAAGAATTCTATGTTAATTAATACATTTGATTTTGAAAAATCATTTGAAAACCATTTCCCATTTAGAGGTTACTTATTGTGAATTATTCTTCAAAATTAAAAAAAAAAAAAGGGGAAAGTGCTTGTCTTATAATTTAATCATTTTATAATAACAGATTGTTTTTACTTGATTCATATTTTATATTTCAATATGACTACTGTGTACTATGTTTTCCCCATATGTCTCTATTCATAATGGCAGTTTTGACTTGCTTCTTCCAGTTTGTTATTTTTTTTGCTTTTTTCTTCTTTTTCATTTTTTTTTGTGTGTGCAAATTCTCATATAGCCATGGTTCTTTATAAGTTAACAAAGTATTCTTTTGGTTTTTGTTATACTTATCTCCTCTATTCTTCTACTTGCCTCTCAGAAAGTCCATAGTAAATAGTAATAAATAGTAGCTGAAACTTATGGCATAAGGTACACTACAGGAAAAATGAAACCTCTTTAGGTAATTTCTTCAACTCTTCCAGACCATTAGAAGATGATTAGGTTTTCTACAACAAAAATTACCTGT
The DNA here is from genome assembly GCF_016906955.1 of Phacochoerus africanus. Classification (NCBI taxonomy): domain Eukaryota; kingdom Metazoa; phylum Chordata; class Mammalia; order Artiodactyla; family Suidae; genus Phacochoerus; species Phacochoerus africanus. Next base: position 137,058,979 of record NC_062546.1, on the reverse strand, counting down.
ATGACTACTTTTAGATCTGTGTTATCTAATGCAGTAGCAGCCAGACACACATGACTAGTGTTTCTTTGGCAGATGGGTCATTTCGAGCTGTAAACAATGAAGACCCCCAAAGACTCAGAAAGTACCTTTGACCTTCCTTGCTGCCTAGAAGAATTTAGTAAGAGGCCTGTTCCTGGAATAGAGCTATCACCAGAGACACTTGGGTGTGGTGGAGAAACTCCAGGGGCTAGGGATCAGAGTCCACTAAGTGTCAGCAAACATTTGTTTACCAAACATTTACTTTTCCATCTCCATGTGAATTGACTTCCTCCCTTGTAAAGTCCCAAACTGCTACCCCCAACATTCTCTTTTTTAGCTCAGTTAAGGTGAGGGCTTTTACCAGTTGAGTTACACAATTTTCTGGAAGTCTCTTCCATGTATACAGGTCATTGAACTTTTTTTTTAATTTTTCTCCTCTTAATCTGTCTTATGTCAGTTTAATTCTTAGACCAGCTAGAAGAACATAGAATAGAGGAAAATTTCTTCCTCCCAGACACACTATTGTACCATGATATTCTAGATTATGATGTAGAAAAAAAATATTTGACCTCTTGGTCTTTCCATGTAGTATTCCCAGTGATCATAACAGTGATTGCCACATTGGTAGTGTTCAGCAAAAATCTGTTGAAAATTTAATGAATTGAATAAGTGGAGAGCAGGAAGAATGAAATTTTAATTAGAGACTATATGGAAATTTAAGGTTAAAAATTAAGTACAGATCCATTAAGATCTCATGTAGAAAATATTGTATGATTATGTAAAGTTCAGGAACCAGTTAATTAGGCTAAATCTTTTTGAAATGATTTTCTGTATTTTGTTCCAATCTCTATCAACAAGACTGCCATATTTAAAAGTTAATTTATTTCTCTTTCCCTGGAGGTAAGCAATTACATTGCTTATTCTTATGCTGGATTCATATCTTTTTTCCCAGACATAACTGTTATCCTTAAGTTGGTTTGAATCATTCCTGTTCATGCTTTTATACTTATACTATACACTTATGTATAGGCAATAATGTGTAGTATTGATTAGAATGTTGTAAAATATACATAAATACTCACTGTAGTAAAAAAAAAAAATGCATTCTCTAATATAACTCACTATTTTCCCCTCAATATTGTATTCCGTATATTTCCATTTTGATACAATTAGCATCTGGTGATTCTTTTTAATTACAGCACACAATCTGATGATTGTTTCGCATTTTACTTATGGATTTATTTATCAATTCTATTGCTGGACACTGAGGTTGTTTCCAAAGTTTGGCTATTATAAACAATGCAACTGTCAATATCCTTATCCATTTCTCTTTGTGCACTTCCCTAGCCTAGAGTAAACGTAATTGCTTACAAACTCTGAGTCCCTTCAACTTTACTAGATATTGCCAGAATCTTTTCCAAAGTGTTTTACTGTTTACAATTCCTTCCATAACAATTGTATCTTGTCCTTTTCTAATAACTTCTCAACATTGCCATTATTGAATTTGGTGTGAAATGTTTCTTTTATTGTATTTCATTTGAATTTCTCTAATTATTAAGAAGGATGAGCAACTTATAGTATATTTTTGGCCATTCTCATTTCCTTTTCCAGCAATTAACTGTTTATTGCTTTTTTTTTATTTGCAGCATTTAATATATACTGGATAATAACCCTTTCTAGGTTATGTGCAAGACAAATCTCAACTCCCAATTTTTAGCTTTTCCTTATTTTTTAACTTCAACTATGGATTATTTTATTATACATATTGTATTTATCTTCCATTGATTTCACAAGGTTTATCAATTTTTACCTTTATGATTTTTGCTTTTATAGGTTTTAAAAAATTCTCTCCTCCACCAATATTATATTTTAGTCTGAAATTAAATATTAACTTGAAGATAATTGACATCTACATGATATTGAGTCTTCCCATTCATAAATATGGAAGTGGTATATCTCTCTATTTATTTGTCTTTCAAAAAATTGTCATGCCATTAATAGTATGCATGTCATTTTAAAATATTTAGTGTTTTTGTTGCCACTGCCACTTAGAAAACATTTTAATTGGTTATTTATGTACATCAACTCTAATTGATTTATATGTATTGAGCTTGTATCCAGTGACGTTGCTGAATGCTTTTATTAAGTCCGATAGCTTGTCAGTAGATTCCCCTGAATTTTCTCTGTACATAATTATATTGTGTCCAAATAATTTATCACTTTCCAGTGATTACATATCTTATCACTAAGTCTTATTGCATTAGCTAGGAATTTCAATAATGTATTCTGGGAGCAGTGATAGTGAACATTTTTAGTTTCTGCCTTTAATTGCAATAATATTTCTAACCTTTCACCTTTAAATATATCATTAGCTATAGGTTTTGGTAGATATTCCTTATGAGGTTGTAATAGCTTGCTTAGCATGCTTGTCAAGATTAATACTGGATTATAGGCTTTTCTCCATATTTTGAAATGGTCATAATCCTTTTTCCTCCATTAATCTGTTATAAATTATACTAATAGATTTTTCTATTATCAAACTACTCTTTCATAATAGGAAAAACTCTCTTAGTTATAATTTTTTGCATTTGATAATATTTCATTTTCTATTTGAGCATCTATATTCTAAAGTCAGAGCAGTCTATAACAGATTGGAAAGCCATATTCAGTGCTCTTTCCTTCTCTTTACACATTTTTTTTTCCTATTGTAACATATTGTTGGTATTTTCCATCTTGTAAAATCAGCATCATTAAGATGAACACAGAAAATCCAAAATTATCTGTAGGTACTATTTCATACTCCATCTTACCTGGGAATATCAAGGAACTATATGGACCAGGAAAAAAAATTTTCAACATAAATGAAAGAATAAAAATGAAAATAAAACTCCTATCTTTTCATTACTAATATAAGCATTAAAAAGGAGGGCACCACCACAATCTGTACTGAAGGGAAAAATGAATGTTATTCATATGCAAATAGCCTAAAAGGGAAAGTAGGTAATTTAAAACATACTAGAAAGTTAAAAACCTTCAGGCTTCTACAATTGTTAATGCTACCTTTAAAAAAAAAAAAGTTTAAGGATTGAGGACAAGATTTGTATTTTTCCATATTAACATTGGAATTTGACGGGTATGCTACTATGGGTAATGTTCATTGCGATAAGAGTAGTGGAGGCAGCAGGTGGCAGCAGCTCCCACTCAAAAAACTATGGGAATATGAACAAGCCTTGTTAACAGCAGGAGGCCTCTCTTGTAGGCTATTCATTTCCTTTGTGTCTGTAACTGTTCATTTCAAATACGGAAAGAAATGATAAAAGACATAAATCCCACTAACTTTGACAAAACAAATGAGACTTTTTTGTGTCTACACTGAGAATGAAGAGCAACTTAAGAAATAGATAGGTTTACACCAATCCTTTCTTCCCTGTCTCCCTCTTCTATCTTCATATGTCATTTTGGGTCTCGCTCAAGCCTTTACTTTTCAGAGAAGCTGGCCATACTTTTGGACATTTTGCTACCTTCTATTACTTAACACTGGATAATATAATATCAATACATAAGCTGATAATACTAGTGACCATTTATTGAACCCTTACTCTATGCTTGATTCTATTCCAAAGTTTGACAATTTTTTTTCATTTAATTTACACAATAACTCGATGAATTAGGTACTATTATTATTATCCCCATTTTATAGATATCGAAACTGAAACACAGAAAAGTTAAATAATTAGCCTTAGAGCACACAGCTAGTAAGTGGATGGGGCCAGAAGACCAACACAGAAGCTGTCTGAACTTGGAGCCTCTATTCTTCACAATTACTCAAGGAAACCCATCCCTGTCTATAGACAGGTTGGCAAATATTTTAATTCCACTAAGAGAGAGGCTTATTCAAGCTATTTAAAGTGTATGTATTTCCAAAACCTCTTTGAGAAGTGTGTCCACAGATGGGAATTTGAGGCAACTGACAGTTCAGTACAGAAAAGAGGGACAGACCATAGAGACAAATCTCAACTTCTTTACTTCTTATTTGCAGAAGCTTGACAAGATATGTCACCACCCAGAGCTTGACTTTCCTAATGCATTAAATGGATGATAATAATACTTAAGTGCTGTTGTGAAGAGTGAGATAGCATAGGATGTTTCCTGGAACATAGTTAAATACCTCTTCAATTAATATTAGTTCAAGTCCACCTTCTCAATAAAGTGTAGTGCCAATTGCATTTAGGTAGGATGGGCCTGGAAGAATGAATTAAAGAAAAATAAAGGGCAGCATTGATTATTTGAGGAAGAACATTGCATTATTAATTTTTGTCTCTCCGTTAATGAGTATCTCAAATGGTGAGTGTATAACAAATTTTGTTGTTATCAACAAATCAATAAGCAAATAAAGTCACAAAATTAAGTAGTCAGTTTTAAATATGTACAACTAGAGTCTTTCCAAGTATTTGGCATGCATTTTGGAGGACTGGGATTAACAGATAATGTCGATATTCCTGATATTTTAATTTATAATTAAAAAAGATTCAAAAGGGCTCCCTTATTAATTTTTTTTGTCTTTTTTAGGGCCACACCTGTGGCGTATGGAAGTTTCCTGGCAAGGGGTCCAACTGGAGCTACAGCTACCTGCCTACACCACAGCCCCAGAAACACCCAACTGGAGCTATGTCTGTGACCTACACCACAGTTCAGGGCAATGCCGGATACCCGACCCACTGAGCAAGGCCAGGGATGGAATCCACATCTTCATGGATACTATATGGGTTCGTTACCCCTGAGCCACAACAGGAACTCCCCTTATTAATTTCTAACCTAAAGGTATTCAATTCATATTGCACATCATTTATTGTTCTCTTATGTGCTTATACTTGCATTTGTTTAATCATTCATCAAATTAGCTGATTTTTCTTCTAGACCAAAAACAGAAGATGCCTGGATATTTGCAAAGCCCAATGCCATTCAGGCTGTTGGTGTGATGTCGTTTGGTGAGTACATGGTTTCAAAGGCCCTTTCTCAATATGGAGCCTTCTGCACAATAAAAAAAAAGTACTTATGTTTCATATTTGTGTCTGGAAAGCAGATGTCCTAAGTTTCATACTTCCTATTAGCAGCATATGATCTGGTTTGTGCCAACATAAAACTAGGCTCAAACTTTCCTCACTCATCACTAAAATTTGCTTCAATTTGGACAAGTCTCTTTCTCATGCTAAGAATTCATTAAAGTCTTGTTTCTTAACTTGAAATCTATCAAGTGTTATGGAGTTCTTCAAAACCTTGCACACAATGTGTTATGAATTGGCCAGTGATGTCTAAAGCTATTCTGTTGTATCCCAGATGGGAAGGGAAGCCCTAGACTGAAAATATGGTGGTGTTTAGATTTCCTTTAAGATTAGAACGGCCACTAGGAAATGGAAAATAGGAGAGGAAGTTGGATAGGCCTGGTTTATATCAAGAGTGACATGAAGAGATCACATAAGCCTAATGTGAGTGAAATTTTTCATTCCTTCAGCTATTAGGAAGATTATTTCTGACATATCTAGTAAATTAGCATATTTGAATTTCAGTTCATTCTTATTTCAAAGTAGCATACATCTCTGAATTTTCAGAAGTAAAAAGAGAACCTTGGTGCTTGCTTTAAATAATGCCTTTTTTTTTTTTCTTGTATTGCAGCATTTATTTGCCACCATAACTGCTTCTTAGTTTATGGTTCTTTGGAAGAACCCACAGTAACTAAGTGGTCCCACATCATCCATGTGTCCACATTGATTTCTGTATTTATCAGTATTCTCTTTGCTACATGTGGATACCTGACATTTACTGGCTTCACCCAAGGTAAAATAAGAGATTTGGTCTTGCTATAGTTTCGTGTTCATGTGGAGTGGTGCTTTCACTTCTCACTTTAAGTACAATTATACCCAATATTCTATTTCAAAGTAGAACTCCTTCCCTCCTCTACATTCCTGCTTCTCCTAATTTTCCTGATTTTCTCCTTTTTGAACTGCTAAGCTTTTTTCTGCAGTCCATTCTCTCTCCTTTCACACTTTCACTTCAAAGCACAAGAATTCTGGCTTTCCTCTCTACTAGTCCACTGCAGTTTCACCATCAAAGACACTAATGCCCTCCCACTCTTCAAAGCTAACAGTCTTCTTCTTGGTTCTGAGTCTCATGGACCTCTCTGAATCCCTTAACAGTTCTGAACATTCTTGCTTTCCTCTTGCAGGGAAAAAAGCACTACCATACCATCATTCACTCCCTTGATTTTTTTTTTTTTGTGTGTGTCTCTGAGTGATTTGTCTTGTCTTTGCTTTCTCCTCTCCCCTCTCCTCTACCCCCATTAACTGGCTCAGGCAAGTGGGCTTCTTTTCTCTTAACAAATTCTCTGAGGATTTTCATTGTTTTAACTCCAGTCCAGATTGTTCTTTTCATCTCCAGCCACTTGCCTGCAGGACATTTCTACTTAGTCGTTCCACTCTTGCCTTAACACAAAACATCATCTTTCCCACAAAACCAGTCCCTTCCCTCCATGCTCCCACTCTCACCCCACTGCCCCACACTGAGTTTATTTCTTTTTCTACTGTTCATTCAGCCCAGCAACTGAGTGGTCATCTCTTTTACGTCCTTGACCCTTACCTTCACTCACCTATGTAGTGTGATAGCGTATTCTGACAGCCTGCTAAGTGCTGTGATTCATGCATTTCACAGCTTTTGCAGGTCTATTTTCTCATTTGACCTTCAGACAACCCCAAGAAAGTAAGTGGAATAACTAGTTTTACCCCCTGCTTAAAACACAAAGAGGTGAAGTAACTTGCCCAAGCTGGCTGGTGACAAACAGGTCTTCTAACTTGCAGCCTCATTTTCTTTCTGTTTCACCTTGCTGTCTACCCCATTTTAGTCACATATGACCCATTAAAAGCTGTCTCTTAGCCTCTAGTTCTTCTTAGCTTACTTTCCAAATGACATTGAGGTACTCTTGTATTGGCAGTGCATTGTTCCAAATGGAGGTTACAGGTGCCTGTGATTATAGGGAGGGCTTTCTCAAGAAATAAAGATGGCTTCAAAAAGAGTGATAAATAACATAATTCCAGTGCCATCAAAAGTACAATACAGGGAGTTCCCATTGTGGTTCAGTGGAAATGAATCTGACTAGTGTCCATGAGGATGCGGGTTCCATCTCTGGCCTCACTCAGTGGGTTAAGGATCTGGCGTTGCTGTGAGCTGTGGTGTAGGCTGCAGACATGGCTCGGATCTAGCGTTGCTGTGGCTGTGATGGAGGCCTATGGCTACAGCTCAGATTAGACCCCTTGCCTAGGTACCTCTGTATGCCGCAGGTGCAGCCCTAAAAAAACAAAAAAGACACACACACACAAAATACAATACAGAATTTCCCATTGTGGCTCAGCAGTAACGAACCCAACTAATATCCATTAGGGCGCAGGTTAGGTCCCTGTCCTTGCTCAGTGGGTTAAGGATCCCATGTTACCCTGAGGGGTGGTGTAGGTCACAGACACAGCTCAGATTCTGTGTTGCTGTGGCTGTGGTATAGGCTGGCAGCTGCAGCTGTTATTCAGTCCTTAGCCCAGGAACTTCCATATGCCACAGGTGTGGCCCTAAGAAAAAAATTATATATATACGAATATGATACATGTGTGTGCTATTTGAGGCCAGTAATGAAGTGACTTTGAAAGTCTCGATAAGGAGTTCCTGTTGTGTCTCAGTGGTTAACGAATCCTACTAGGAACCATGAAGTTGCAGGTTTGATCCCTGGCCTTGCTCAGTGGGTTAAGGATCCAGCATTGCCATAGGCTGTGGTGTAGGCTGGCAGCTACAGCTCTCCAATTAGACCCTAGCCTGGGAACCTCCATGTGCCGTACGTGCGGCCCTGAAAAGCCAAAAAAAAAAAAAAAAGTCTTGATAAAAATTGTTTCCGGGAGTTCCCATTGTGGCACAGTGGAAATAAATCCAACAAGAAACCATGAGGTTGCATGTTTGACCCTTAGCCTCGCTCAGTGGGTTAAGGATCCAGTAGTGCTGTGAGCTGTGGTGTTGGTCGAAGACGTGGCTCAGATCTGGCATTGCTGTGGCTGTGGCTTAGGGCAGGGGCTACAATTCCGTTTGGACCCCTAGCCTGGGAACCTCCATATGCCACAGGTGTGGCCCTAAAAAGCCAAAAAAAAGGAAAAAATTTTCCAAACATTGCCATATCCATATTGTTACATAGATTGCAAAGATAGAATGGCCCATAGGCTCCAGTCTGTACAGAACCTTTTAAATACTTTTTCTGTAGGACATAAATCCTTTTACTTAGTCACACCTTCCTGGTGTTTTTATCAGTAGTAATTGTTCAAATATAATTAAGTCTTTATATAACAAAGCTGACAGGTTGGTTTTGGTTTTGGTTGTCTTATTTTTTCCTAGCTATAATTCCCTAAAATACATTTAGACTCAAGCTAGAATAAGCTGACTTTGTTTCTTCAGGCTATTTTCCCTTAGGCAAATCTAATTTTGTTTATGCAAACTGCATGCTTCTTTTCCCTTTCATTACATAAATTCTAGTTTATGAGTCAGTAAGAACTCTAGATTGTTCTCGAATTTCCTGGTGACTTTTGAAGATGTTCAAGACATTTTTAGTGGAGGTTAGTGAACAGGGAGCTTCAGTCCTTTTTTCTCAATGTTGGAACCCTTTTGATCAACCTTGAAGCAGGTCTCTACCACTACTGTTTTGTGGTTTAATCTCCTGCCCAGAAGAGACACTAGAAAATAATGAACATTTATTCCAATTAATAGGGGGAGGGGAAAAGAATCACTTAAAATAAGTCTTGGGAAGAGGCAGGTTGTTTAGTCTTTTAATGAAAAAAAGTACAGAAGTATTATTTTTTTTTTGCTTCCTTTCCAAACAGTGCAGTAGTGTGTAACTTTTATTTTATTTTCTATTCAGTCTAATTGAAAAATGTGACCACCATTTTTAAGATGTTAGCATGTTACATTTAGGAAATAAACAATCTCAAGTATTTTTTGTTTCTATACTGGGAAATTTTGGCTGAATGATGTCTGTATCCTCATTAGATCCCTGTATTTCCTCATAAGTGTCTAAGAAAATATTAGTCTCTAAATAAAAATTGGCTCAAGGTGTATATATATATATATATGTATATATATATATATAGTGTATGTATATATACATATATATATATAGTCTATGTATATATACATATATAGTCTATCATTTAGTTGGAATTAATTAATTATCATTTAGTTGGAATTAATTAAATACAATACTTTGCCTGTGAAATAACTGTATCTTCACTGTTCTGAATTAGTGCATTTACACTCGGGTTCATCAGATAGTACAGAAGATATGTTTGGGATTCCTTGCTGTGGTACTGAGTTTATGATTAAACTCTATAGCATGATATGCAGGAAATTCTACTCCCCACATGTACTGGTCTACTCTTCCTTTCAGGATTGTCCTTGATCTAAGAATAACATTTCAAAAGGAAATTTGTTTATTTTAACAGACTTTTTTTTTTTAATAATGAAATCACTTGCTTACCAGAAACAAAGACCAGAAGCAAGATTATAAAGCCAGTGCACAAGAATTTAAGGAGTTGATTCTGGTGTGAGTAAGAAGACAATGGATAAAGTATTTTTCAGAAGTCGATACAAATTTTAGGCTACTCAATTAAAAACAAACAATGAGAGTAAGAGAAAAACTTTTAGTGATGAATTCACTTTCAAGCGGAACGTGTGTTAATTTTAATATCCGTCAGTAATTATTTATCCCAAAGACCCAGTAGCTATTAAATAAATCTATTTTACATTATTTTCCTAGGAGACTTATTTGAAAATTATTGTAGAAATGATGACCTGGTGACATTTGGAAGGTTTTGTTATGGCATCACTGTCATTTTGACATACCCGATTGAATGCTTTGTGACTAGAGAGGTAAGCACAGTTTCTTTCCAACACTTTACATAGGTGATCGCTCTACTACATTAACTTAGGAATATTTATAAATAATTTGATTTTGCAAATTTCTAGGTGCACAAGTAATGTAATTTATAAAATTTTCTCTTAATGAGTTTAAAGATAAATTTATATTCAGATGTTTACAAGATATTTTTTCAAGAGTGGATTTGAGAATAGTGTTTGGTAGTTAAGTTTATATTTACATAAGTATAAATATTTATTCAACTGCATTCCAAACTGAATGCCAGCCTTTAATAAAGTCAAACCAAGATTTTTTAAAAAAGCATTCTTACAAAGAAATTAAGTACTAAGGTTTAAAACATGTTTTACAAAATTGTCTTTTTGCTAAGATGTTTTATAATTCAGCATGTATTCAAGACATCATAGGACAGATTCTGATCAGTTTTATTGTTTTTAAAAAACTAATATATCTGATTTTTCACAAGAAACCAAAACTCAATTTAAACCATAGTTTACAGATATATTTCATCTATATTTATTTATGTTTTATACATGTTTATGTTCATATAAATAAATTCCATATAAAAGGATAGAGAGTATATTACTTGTTTGTATCTGTGTCTATATGTAGATATATTTCACTTACAAAGTCCACCTGGATTTGTGGAGGAAGTCTGAAAAGAGAACTAATTCTTTTTGTGTAAAATTGGATAACATGGCTTGTCAGGAATATCTTATGCAATAAGCTAAAAATCCACTGTACCAGTCAGCAGAAAAATATGATCCTGTTTCATAGTGGTTCTTTCAGGAATCACACTGAAAAGGCTTAGTCTTAGGATCTATTCCTAGAGGCAGTTTACACAGTGCACCATATCAATGGGTCTAATGTGTGAGGCAAAATGCCTATAGCGCTTCAAATACACTAACTAATGGGCAAGCTTCTAGAGGCAGACTAGTGCTTACCTCATGCCAATTCTGGGCATAAGGATCTGCATAGGGAAAAGGAATAAGGACATGTTCTGCCCTATGCATATCCTTTACCATTAGGACTTGCCTTACAAATGTATAACTCACAGGCTAACTCTCCTCTTGAACACAGGGAGAAGTAGACTGAACTTCATCAACATTTTGAAAATCTAAGATCCCCTAAAAATTTTGCTGGCTGTGGGATGCAGGAAATGGTTTTATTTTAGCTTCTGCCCAGTACTTTAGGTTCAAATCTGATTTCTAGATCAGCAATAACAGATGGTACATTCTCCTGTGGTTTCTGGTGAACTGCTTATGGTCTGAGTCATTCCACCTGCACAGCTTATGCCTTCAGTACTTAGAACTTGTGTTTCCTTTCTAGCTATCGTGACAGGAAGATGAAGTAAATCAAGATTTCTGCTATGCTAGAACTAGATAGAGGAACTTTGTATATACCTCACCCATTCACTTCCTTTTCCTTTCTCTCTTTTCTGTGAGCCAGCGCGCGCACACACGCACACACACACAATAACACAATAAACACTTGGCATAAAGGTAATCAAAGTCATTTTTCTTTTTTTCTTTCTTTTTTTTATTTTTTATTTTTTTATTTTTTTGTCTTTTTAGGGCTGTGCCTTTGGCATATGGAAGTTCCTAGGCTAGGGGTTGAATCAGAGCTACACCTGTTGGCCTATGCCACAACAGCAATGCCAGATCTGAAGTGTGTCTGCAACCTACACCACAGCTCATGGCAATGCCAGATCCTTAACCCACTGAGCAAGGCCAGGGATTGACCTCATGTCTTCATGGATACTAGTAGGGTTCTTTAACTGCTGAGCCATGACAGGAACTCCCAGGATAATCAAAGTCATTTCTATTCAAAGGTAAAGTAGCCAGCCATGTACAAGGATGGCACAAATCCTGTTTACCCCTAGTAAATATCTTTCACTAGCTTGCCACACTGATTTTCCACTATTATAGTCCTATCTTAGAGGCATCTATAGGTATGAACTTTAAATGAGATAATACTGGGAAGGACATTACCAACTGTAAAACCATAAATGAGTAAAAGTGATTATTCACAGAGTTATGGTATATCCACTGGATGGGGGAATGTTACTCTATCACAGGAGTTGGCTACACTGAGATCCTCCAGCATCTGACCCTCTCCTACCATTTCCAGTTCTTGTCTCATGGTTCCGCCATATCAAGCTATCACCTCCTTGTCTCCCATAGTTACCTTTTCTGTTCTTATCTCTTTGCTCTTTTTCACAGTTTCCTCCGTCTATAGATCTCTAAATCACACCCATGTTTCAAGCTCTGCATCAAACCAAGGTAGGATGAGTACATTTCAGGAATGCTGCAAAGCTGATTACTCTCAGGGAGACAGATCTAGATACCTAAATCACCTTCTAATTCTAAATTTGCTCTTTTTTATTCTGTCAAAAATTGATCACTGTCTCATTAGATTGGTTGGATCTCTTCAATTAGGATGTTAATTCTTGAGAATAGGAATCATCTCCCAGACCTTTTCTCCTAGCAAACCATAACACTGTGTGGAACACATTAAATAGGTAACTGCTGATCATTTCCCTAGTCTGACTTTCAATGGAAAATGATAATCAATTCTTCTCCATTTTTATTGAGGAATGGCAAGATAAAATACTTAGCTTATATGAAATAGGATTTAGATATATGAAATTAATTTCCTATTAATAAAGAATATTACATATCCATTATTATTAAAATATATTATGGTAACTCCTTTCTTAGAAGTTATTCAAGGAGTTCCCGTCATGGCTCAGTGGTTAACGAATCCAACTAGGAACCATGAAGCTGGAGGTTTGATCCCTGGCCTTGCTCAGTGGGTTAAGGATCTGGCGTTGCCATGAGCTGTGGTGCGGGTGGCAGACGTGGCTCGGATCCCAAGTTATGGTGGCTCTGGCGTAGGCTGGCGGCTACAGCTCCGATTAGACCCCTAGCCTGGGAACCTCCATATGCTGCAGGAACAGCCCTGGAAAAGGCAAAAAGACAAAAAAAAAGTTATTGAAATAATCTAAACAGCATCTGTAGTTTGTGTTAGTGGTAACCTTATAAGATAAGGTAACTTCCCAAGGTCTTTCTTACACTTGAGAAATATATTTATTCACACATTAGTATGCCATGTTCTGAGTCTATAAAGTAATCTACTGCCTAATAGTTGAACAGAAATACTTATTATTGATATGTGTGTGTGTGTCTATGTGTAAATACTTTGGAAAAGTTAGAACATTCATTCATATGGCTTAAGATTTGATTGATTGCCTTGTTGGTAGTATTTTATACAGTCCTAATTACTAAAATATAAAATACTCTTTTAATAAGTTCTGCAAACTCTGAGAATCACTTTCTAAATAATCTGTTTATATTTGGCAGGTAATTGCCAATGTGTTTTTCAGTGGGAATCTTTCATCAGTTCTCCACATTATCATAACAGTGGCTATCATTACTGTAGCCACACTTGTGTCATTGCTGGTTGATTGCCTTGGAATAGTTTTAGAGCTCAATGTAAGTACATTTAAAGATTTACTCCTTTCATTTTAAAAATGTCTTAAAATGTTTACAGGGATTCTCTCATAGCACAGTTGTTTAAAGATCCGATGTTGTCACTGCAGCAGCTTGGTTGCTGCTGTGGCGCAGGTTCAATCTCTAGCCTGGGAACTTCCATGTGCTGCTGGTGTGGCCAAAACAAAATAATAATAATAATGAAATAATTACATTTAAAATTAGATGTGTTTTTTTCCTTAATAAAGATGGCACTTTCTAAAGTGGAATGAAAATATGCAATATTTATAATGATAACATTATGTACTTTATAAGACTATATTTTTTAGAGCAGTGGTTCTCCAGTGAAGGAAATATTTCCCTTCCCTCTCCACCCCCATGGGACATTTAGCAATGTCTAAAGACATTTGGGGTTGTCACAACTGGGTAAGCTGGTGCTAGGGAATGGGTAGAGGAGAAGGAACATCTAAACATCCCACAATGGACAGGGTAACTCCTACCACAAAAAATTATCCAAAGCAAAATGTCAGTAGTGCTGAGTTTGAGATACTGGTTTAAAGCACTTTTTTCATGTTTTATTTTCTATAGTACATAGGTGTTACTGAAAATAACTATAAATTAAATGGATCTGGAAATTCTTTTACAGAGTGAATATGGGTATAGAACTAGTCATTAAAATATGTGAAGAAGAGAGTTATATCCATACCACACATTCACTTATCCTGGTGCATGTTCTTTTTCTTTAAAATATTTTTTTTCTCTCCCTAGACCTTTCCCTTATATTCTCTATTGTTACCTCCCAGATCTGGGTCCTTACCATATCACATCTGAATTAATACTGGCATTTTGCTTCAACTTGCACATATTTAAGTTCTGCTTCCAGTTTATTGCTATCCTGCTTTAAAAATCTCCACTTTCCTACCAACAAGCACAAACTCTATTGCCTCTGTAATCTGACTCCATGCCTACTATGGAAAGTTATTTACCATTTACTTTCCAAAATCTACCTTCAGCTCTAGTTAATCTTATTTTTGACCTATAAGTAAGACATATTAATTCTTTCTTTTATCCTTTTTCTGTATTTTATTATTTTCCTTTAATTTCTGTCCAAATCTTATAAAGATTTAAAATCGAGTGCAACTTATAACTTTATTTGTTGATCAGATATATTGAATAATTACAATTGACCCTTGAACAACACAGATTTGAACTTCACAGGTCCACTTATACACAGATTTTTTTCAATAAATATGTACTATTTGATCTTCAATTGGTTGAATTTGCAGATGTGGATGAACTGAGTATGTAGGGGGCCAACTATAAGTTATACATGGATTTTCAATGGCTCAGAAGCCCCCTAACACCCATTTTATTCAAGGGTCAATTGTACTATATGTCACACAATAGAGATACAAGGATGGGAGTAAATTAGAAAGGATCCATGCTTTCATGGAGCTTAATATCTCACAAATAAACTTAAATTTTCAGCTGCTGTATAGGCAGTGATAAACAGAAAATGATGTGTGTGGACTTCTAAAAGACACTTTTGAGAAAAGATTGACAGAATTTGGTAACTGATTCAATTGGGAGGACAGGGGGATAGAGGGATAAATCAGGAATGACTTCCTGGGATTTAGCAATTCCTCTTCTAGGTATTTATCTGAAGAAAATTAAAACACTAATTCGGGAGTTCCCGTCGTGGCGCAGTGGTTAACGAATCCGACTAGGAACCATGAGGTTGCTGGTTCGGTCCCTGCCCTTGCTCAGTGGGTTAACGATCCGGCGTTGCCATGAGCTGTGGTGTAGGTTGCAGACGCGGCTCGGATCCTGCGTTGCTGTGGCTCTGGCGTAGGCCAGCGGCTACAGCTCCGATCAGACCCCTAGCCTGGGAACCTCCACATGCCACGGAAGCGGCCCAAGAAATAGCAAAAAAAAAAAAAACAAACAAAACACTAATTTGAAAATATACATGTACCCTGAAGTTCATTGCAAAATTATTTACAGTACCCAAGATAAGGAAATAATTTAAGTGTCCATTGAGGATAATGGATAAAGAAGATGTGGTGTGTATACACAATGGAATACCACTCAAGCATGAAAAAAAATGAAATCCTTCCATTTGCAGCAACATGGTTGGACCCCGAGGGTATTATGCTAAGAGAAATAAGTCAGACAAAGACAAATAGTGTGTTATCTTACTTATATGTAGAATCTAAAAAAGTTTAAAAAATTAAAATGAAAACAGATTCATAGAGAGAACAAATGAGTGTTTGCTGGAGGGGTGGGGGGGAGATGAAGTAGGTCAAGGAGACTAAGAGGTACAAACCCCCAATTATAAAATAAATAAGCCATGTGTATGTAATGTACAGCATAAGGAATATGATCAATAATATTGTAATAACTTTGCTCTGGGACAGATGGTCCCTAGACTTATCATGGTGATCATTTTGTAACACATATAAATGTCAAATTACTATGTAGTATTCCTGAAGCTAATGTAATATTGTATGTTAACTATATTTATATTTTAAAATGTGACTCCCCCCAAAAAAAGAATGACTCCATTCTATTTCGTGGAAATAAGCTAATGGTATCATTTGGTGAAACATGAATAGAAGAGAATCTACGACTTTATAGAGTCTTTAATCTTCCCTTCTGCAATCCTTATGGAATTTCTACTCAGAAACGCACCACTTAGCATTTATTAATCATGCACCACAGGGAGGGTAGGCTTTTACAGATAGGATCCCAAGTCATCATTTACACTCCATTGAGAGTTAAGGGGAAGGTGAAGGTATTATTGTCAGTGCCCAAGGCACTGTTCCCTCCAGGTACCATTTGAATTTGAAGTTCCACACAAAGCCAATGGGAGATTCAGTGAGGTACACCCTATTGGGAAGTGTGTTCAGAGTATGTGGAAAGTAAGTAGTAGGCAGTTCCTTCAAACCACAAGCGACTCTGGAAATATCTATTCCACCAGCAATGGAAAGAAAGCTCACAGGAGAGATGGAAAATTATTAAAGGTAACTAGTTCCTAATTTTGCACAGGCCACGGGCTAGAAGTTTCACTCAAAATCATTTCATATTCCAACCTTAATCTACTTTGCAAATGGATCACTGCTATCTTAATGCACTAACTTGATTTATGCATTACCTTGTATCATGTATTGTTTGGACTATCCATAAGCTTGCCTTCCTTACCAAAGTATGAATTCTTTGAAGATAAGAATGATACTCAGCTGCCATCTCCATCCTCCACAGTATATAGCACAGTGCTAAGCTTATAGTGCTCAAATTACTGTGTGGGTGATGCCCCTTGGGAACACGGTTGAGGACTGATTTCTTCAAATGCTCTTGGACATAAGAGACATTCTTTAGTGTAACACTGGGAAATTAAGTGTTACCAAAAAATTGTTGGTGTTGACAGTAATGGTAATCCTTTAATTACACTGAAGAGATGATAAGCATGATTCCCATCTTTGTTAATTCTTGTTTTGTCTCATTTGAGTTTGAATGTTTGTTTGAAAACTGTAGGATTGTGATGTGACAGAACATGTTTATCAACTGCCTTACCATTCACTATTTTGATAGCCTGACAATTTTTTGCTCCCTTTAAGTTAACCAAGCATACACATATTGCTTATCTTTTTCAGGAATGATATATTTTTTGAAGTTTTTGGCTGCACTCATGCATATGGAAGTTCCTGGGCCAGGGATCAAACTGCACTGCATTTGTGACCTGCACCACAGCTACAGCAACGCAAGATCCTTAACCCACTGTACCACAAAGGAACATCCAAGAATATGTTTTTGTGAATTTGACCATTAGTTTCTGTTAATTTTGAATTTCCCCAACACTTCCATAACAAAATTGTAAGCACATAATCATATTAAATATTCCCCGTTGTACCTACATTGGAATTCTTTTGTGGTTAATGGATTCTGGGATTGTCAAGTCATCAAATAATACTATTTGGTGAATATTTGTTATAAAGTCAAAATCTGAGCTGGCTGGCTTGGAGGACTATTTTTAAAATTTTTAAAATATTCTAGATCCTTAGATTTTTAAAAAACCTGGTTATATAAACATTCATGAAAAAAAAAATTTAGAGGGGTTTCCCATTTGTGGATCAGCAGGTTAAGACCCCAGCTAATATCAATGAGGAATGTGGGTTTGATCCCTAGCCTCAGTCAGTAGGTTAAGGATCTGGCATTGCTGCAAGCCAGGACACAGTTTACAGATAAGGCTCGGATCTGGCATTGCTGTGGCTGTGGTGTAGGCCAGCAGCTGCAGCTCCTATTCGACCCCTAGCCTAGGAACTTCCATGTGCTGTAACTGCGGTCCTAAAGAGAAAAAAAAAATTATAGTGCTCAACTGCCGTGATCTAATAACTCAATCATACTAGTCTTAAAGCACTTTGTAGGAATAAAATCTAAAGCTCTCCATTCTCTTCCAGACCACGTGAGTGTATATTTTTCCAATTAACAAAATCTTTTAGTATGCACAATATCATATTCAGGTCTTTATTCAACTCTGTTGTGTGGGCATTTGTCATATTTAATGAAGCCAGTTTAAGCATCATTTCTGTCAGTAACACAACTAGATCCTGAAACACTTTAGAAGTAACTAAAGCACGTGCTGTTCCACCTCCAAGCAACAATGTGAGCTAACATGTATTTACTCTGTGCCAAGTGTTTTGCAGGCATTATCTTCCTTAATCTGTATTAATTTTAAAGATGAAGAAACTGAGGCACAGAGTGATTAGAGCAGCTAAATAGGTCACACTAGTTTTTTTTAATTGAATTATAGTTGATTTACAATATTATATTTCTTCCAGGTATACAACTTTGTGATTCAATATTTTTATAGATTATATTCCATTTTAAAGTTATTATAACAGAAAGGCTATATTTCTCTATGCTGTAAAATACATCCTTGTAACTTATTCATTTTATACATGGTAATTTCTACCTCTCCATCCCCTTCTCCCTCCTGCCCCTTCATTCCCCCTAACTCCCTACTGGTAACCACTAGTTTGTTCTCTTATATCTGTGTCTGTTTCTTTTTTGCTATATTCGCTATTTTATTTTGTTTTATTTTTTAGATTCCACATGTAAGTGATAACATACAGTATTTGTCGTTCTCTGACTTATTTCACTAATCATAATGTTCTCTTGGTCCATCTACATTGTTGCAAATGGCAGAATTTTATTCTTTTTTTTGGCTGAGTAATATTCTGGGAGATCTTCTGAGGCACAGTGCATTAAGGATCGAGTGATGTCACTGCAGCAGCTTGGTTCCCTACTGTAGTGCATGTTCATTCTCTGGCCTAGGAACATCCACATGCCACAAGCATGGCCAAAAAAAAAGAGAAATATTCCAGGGTGTGTGTGTCTGTGTGTGTATGTGCGCACATATGCATGCACTCACACAAGCACATACCAGCATACCACACCTTCTTTATCCATTCATCTGTTAATGGACACTTAAATAGGTCACACTAGTTTTAAGCAGTAGAATCAAAAGATGAACACAGGTTTCCAAAACCTATAGCCCATATTTTTAATCATTATACTAGTATAAGGTTTCCTAAGTGTAAGACTTTAAATTATGTCATTTCTCTATCCATTTTTTCTCCCCATTTTTTAAGTTAAATATCTATGCATTGAGTTTACCTGTAAGTGAGATTAAGCATAACCCATAATATGTATGGATTGTATGTATCTAATAATGGGTTAAAATAAATACCAAGAGATGAAATTAAAAGTTTTTCATCTAAGTTCATAATTTTTAGCCAATAACTTTTAACTTAGTTCATAATTGTAGTACTTAAGCAATTTTTTTCTATCGTGGCTTCTGAGTCATCACTGAGTAAGGATCTTTACAGATGAGCTGTGTAATAGAATCAGGCCTTCAATTTCCAAAGTTAAGGAAATGCTGTTACTTAGTATAACTGAAATAATGTAGAATAAATTATTCAGGGTTATATTAGTTATTTAATAAAAAGCAAAACCCCATTTAAAACTTAAGCTTCCCTTTTACTTCATTATTTTCATGGCAGTAGACAACAATGACATATTTTCCAAGGCAAATTCACCCTTGATTTTAAAGGATTTATTTTAGAAACAAATAAAATAAAATTCCATTCTTGGTAATAAGAATTTAGCATCTCAGTAGTGATGTTGCTATTAGAGAAGAGAGGCATCTACAGTAATTGAGCCCTCCAGGTTTTTACTTGCAGTAGTATAAAGAAAAAAGATGAAGCTTCATGTGTCTGTGGCAGAGTAACCAGCCCAACAATCACTGTGTGCAATTTAACAGCAGAAGGAAGAAAGCAAACCAGTTACCCAGAGAGGGTACACACATAGAGTGAGCAAGCCATAGTCCAAGCTGTCAAAGACCTCTGAGCTAGATTTCTTTTTAAGTTACAGGAACACATTACTGAGTCCAAACTGATTACAAAGTAGAAATTTTAAAGACGTGTATTCTTTTATTTAGTTTTCAGCTTCCTCGCATCAAATGAGTGTTTTCTGTTCAGGTAGGAGAATTCGGATACTTTTCCAAACTGCACTACCACTAAAAATCTTCTTCAACACCTTCTATTATTTCTTCCTGCAAAACCATAAAATGCCTTGGCTTCAAAAGTGTTATTATCAAAGATTAGTGCTGCCCCGCCATTATAAAGAAGGCTATATTTCATTGTCCCTTTTATAAACAGTTATGGTATTTATGTCCTATCAAGAAATTTCAAAAATGATCCCAAAGCCAGTGGTGTATCCTCAGGTAAGGCTATAATAGATAAATCAAATCAGCTGGACTAATTTATAGGGAATAGAACAGATGGAACTGTTCTGTCATTTTACTGATGATCTTGGGTCCTAACAACAATCTGTAGCAAGACAGAGCTTTCAAATATTAAGAAAGTAACCACTATCTAGACAAGATACTCAGCTGGACATCGTCCAGTACAAACAGCAGCTATACAGTTTTCCCACTAATTGCTACTTTCTCAACTCTTAAGAATTGTGGCATAAACAGAACACCCATTGCTTTGCACTGCCCAGCAAGTTAGGTTTGGAAGAGTCCCAAAATGCTGACTGATGACAGCTTCTTAGCAGCAGCTGGTGGCAGTTTTCATCCTGATAGCACTTTCACACTCGACAGTTCCAGATAAGTAGCTTCACATGTTTGTTCCTTTGAAGAGACACCCCCACACACACACGCATGCGCTTGTGCGCACACATGTATGTGTGTATTTCAAAAATTAGTTCCTAGAAATCAAAGGATAATAATTATAAGCACAGCTTGAGTTCTAAAGTTTTTTTATAACTTAAAAAACATTTCAGGGAGTTCCCTTCATGGCTCAGCAGTTAACAAACCCAACTAGGATCCTTGAGGATGAGGGTTTGATCTCTCGCTCAGTGGGTTGCTGTGAGCTGTGGTGTAGGTTGCAGACATGGCTTGGATCCCGTATTGCTGTGGCTGTGGTGTAGGCTGGCAGATGGAGCTCCAATTTGACCCCTAGCCCCGGAACTTCCATATGCTGCAGGTGTGGCCCTAAAAAGCAAAAAACAAAACAAAACAAAAAACATTGTCAGTTTCAAGTGTCATGATGGAGCCTAAGGAATCCATGATTTATTTGATTCTGGCCATATGAATACTAATCCTTTATATCCTATGAACTTCTATAGGTGTTCAGGTGCTATTAATAGCAAAATTATATTGTCTATATATTTTAAATTAGAATATGGCACATCTTGGTATTTTCTCATTCCTATGACTCTTGACTACAGAAATAGTTTCCATGAAGTGCGGGCCCTCCTATTCTTCCCCAGATTTTTAGATACCACCTGTCTATTTGACTTCATAATGCCACCCCTTAACTGACACTTCTCCAGACTTTTGGGGCTTTGCAAAAAAATTTTAAAAATTATATTTTTAAAATCATGGTTATATATTTCTGGTTTGAGAATAGTACTTAGTATAAAACACAGTAAATTTAATAAATGGGGATACTGAGAAAACTTTTAAGACTATTTTATTTTATTTTAATATTTTATTTTATTTTATTTTATTTTATTTTTTGTCTTTTTGCTGTTTCTTGGGCCGCTCCCGCGGCATATGGAGGTTCCCAGGCTAGGGGTCCAATCGGAGCCGTAGCCACTGGCCTACACCAGAGCCACAGCAACGCAGGATCCGAGCCGCGTCTGCAACCTACACCACAGCTCACGGCAACGCCGGATCATTAACCCACTGAACAAGGGCAGGGACTGAACCCGCAACCTCATGGTTCCTAGTTGGATAGTCGTATTCGTTAACCACTGTGCCACGACTGGAACTCCGTTTGTTTATTTGCTTTTTGTTTGTTTGTTTTTCGCATCTTAGTGCTGTACCCACAGCAAATGGAAGTTCCCAGGCTAGGGGTCGAATCGGAGCTGTAGCCGCTGGCCTATGCCAGAGCCACCACAAGGAGGGATCTAAGCCGTGTCTGCGACCTACACCACAGCTCACGGCAACACAGGATCCTTAACCCACTGAGCAAGCCCGGGGGGTGGAACCTGCATCCTCATGGATCCTAGTCGGATGCGTTTCTGCTGAGCCACACGGCAACTCTAAGACTATTTTAAAGGCATAATTGTTTTTTTTACATCATCCACTTTCAAAATAAGCTTTCTATGATTTTTCTCTGGGCACAGTTACCAAAATAAAGTGTCAAATGCTTTCAAACCATAGGCGATAGTGTATAGGATTTCATTATACTATTCTTTCTATATATTTACCAATTTCCAGAATAACTTTTTCAAATTTGGAAAACATGTGTTTCATATAAAGCTTCCTTTTAATTCTAAACCATGTCATATTTGTTATTATCTGTTTTAAAAAAATTTTGTTAGAATTTTTTATAGAATTGTATTTAATATATTTTGTTAATAATATGGGTTATGTTTTGTTTAATACATAATTAATATCTAACATGATTAAAAAATATATCACCTAAAATACATTAAATTTTAACCTTACTGTATTTGCAAAGTTACTAGTGCAGATATGGCTTCCTCAAGGGGAATGTCTATTTCCTTTGAAGTCAATAACTCTTGGTCTTTTTATAATAGACAACACTACTCCCCATGATTTTTAATCTGACATTCCCCCTCAGGTTGGATTTATCCATAAGCTGGTGTGGGGGAAGTTGAATGAGTCATAGTTATTTAGTTCTGCTGTCAATTTTCTAGGGTAATTAATGTGCTTAGTTTTATTTGAAAGAGGTTTTAGAAATGCTATTTCATGCTAAGTACCCTTAGGGTTAAAGTTTTCCTTTCTCATACAAACAGGCACTGATTTACACATAAACTTAAAGAAGAACAATACGATGCATACCCTATATTCACCTCCTAACCGTCCCCTTTGTACACAGCTGACAAATAGACATCTCAGATTTGAATGACATAGTAGACACAGGAGTTTGAAACAAAGAGTAAATAAATACGATGCAACTGAAAATATGGGCAATGTTAAGAGTTCGCCAAGTCAATCTTACCATCCACTCTATTTTCTATATTGTTTTCTGATTAATATTTCTTAAGTCTGATATACTATTATTTTATTTTCTCATGTGTAAATATACCATCAGTAAGGTAAAAACTTATTCATAAGTCTTTCTTGGAATTATTTTTCTTCATTTGATTTAATGCAGCTATGAAACTTTTAGCATGTGTGACGACAAATGCATTTTGTAAATGCTTTTTAAAAACTGTCCAAGGAATGCTCCATTTGATAACATTATCTTGTTTCTTGTTTTCATTACGCAGGGTGTGCTTTGCGCAGCTCCCCTAATTTTTATCATCCCATCAGCCTGTTATCTGAAACTGTCTGAAGAACCAAGGATGCACTCAGATAAGATTATGTCCTGTGTCATGCTTCCCATTGGTGCTGTGGTGATGGTTGTGGGATTCGTCATGGCCATTACAAATCCTCAAGACTGCACCCATGGGCAGGAAATGTTCTACTGCTTTTCTGACAATTTCTCCCTCACAAACATCTCAATTTCTCATTTTCAACTGACAACACAACTTTCAATTTTAAACATCAGTATCTTTCAATGAGTTGAACTGTTTTAAGAAATATGTATTTTTCATAGACTTCTAAAACACATAACAACATTCATATGTTTTAATCTCTATATTATAAAAATTATCCCTTTGACATTTATCAAGACTTGGTTTTCTTTACTCTTTAGTACAGTATGAAAGATAAAAAGGAAAAGGAAATTGAATATATTATATCTTAAACTGGGACAAAATAAATGTTTTGTTTTGATGACTGTCTGCACTAATCTTAAATGCAGATGGAAAAGTGCTTCCATCCTCTCAAAGCATTATTCTCTTACTTAATATGTAAGCTATAGGTTATATCTTGTGCTCTAAAATAAGTAGATGATCGTGGGTTGGAATTTTGTGTATGTGTCCTTTATGGGAAAAATACATTTCTTTTGTCTTTTAAAGTCTACGGAATCAAAGGGAAGGAAAACTCAAAACTATTACAGAAACTACATATCCCAAGAGCAAAGTGAGGCTCTCCATTATAATTTTATCAGCATCCCTTATTTAGAAGGAAGTGAATCCCTGGAGAAATGAGTAAAGTCCTTCCCATGTTATGAAGCATGAATAATAGACTGAGTGTACAGAGCAAGGAGTGTGAAGAATCAAAATTACCTCTTAAGTTTTTATCCTGTGGGAATATGATGGTAGTGCTATTAAATAAATTATAAAACAGGGAAAAACCACAAGTTGTTCTGAGGCTCAAGCTCAAGAGATCAGTTAGGCATCAGCTTTGGACCTGATGAATGTGAAGTGCTGGCAGGAATAAAGGACTTGAAGCTGAACTTTCAGACTGGAATCTTGAGAATCAGGGCTACAAAAGAAGCAGTCTCACTACTCCAGAGGGTCCTCAGAGAGATTCTTGGGAGTTTATGTTGACTAGATTCTTCAGAAGCAGACTTTAAGATGGAGTTTGGCCTGTGGAGTATTTATTAGGGATTATAACTAACAGGAGAGAGAGGCTAAGCAGGATGAGATGGGTGAAATGGAACTGAAATGCAGGCTGATAAAGCCTCAGCCAAGTCCACAAGGAGTGTGGAGTTTACATGGCCCATCAGAGTTGTCGTGGTTCAAGTGAAATAGCCAAGTTTTAAATCCACTGCCTCCATCAGCCCTTAAATGTGGGCAGCTCTTTGCAGCTGAGCAAACCATAGGGGAACTGAGAGTTGGAGGTGGTCTGCAGGTGGCCGGGACACTATTGCTTCCTCATAGGGGATCTGGGAGGCGCAGCTGTGTCTTCCACAGCAGGCCTCAGTTTTGAATGAGGATTTTTTAATGTCTTGTAATAAGAATTTCATGTTTTCATAGCTATGACAGTCTTTTAAAAGTAACAAGAAAAGATGGGACCATCTGGATGGCTCCTTTAAATCAAGTATCACCCAAGATTTCATTTCTCACCTTTTCATTTGTATTTCAGTCGAGTTGACAATCCATAGTGCTGTATTAATTATTGTCAAATAGAGAGAAAATATCACATGCAGAACTGATGTAAACAAATCACAGGCAAAAAAAAAAAAAATCCCACAGGAAGTGTATAAGGCATAGTTTCATAGCAGTTTGAATAAAGAGCTGAGTCGTTATGTGACTCATAATAAGAAAGGCCTATTGAAAACAAAGGAGGCTGCACCTTCACTGGCAAGACTATGCTCAGACTTTGGTAGTATTTGCTTCAGCAAAATATCATCCATGCTACTGAATTAATTTAAATTCTATTGGCTATATAGCTTTTCTGTATTTGATTTGTAGAGTTGTTTTTTATAGTTAGTTAAGGATCATAAGGTTAAGTGATTTGTGTCCATTTTTAGATCAATACATGTTTTGGTAAAGTAATAATAAAAATACTTTCATTCCCTACTGAGGGTGGGTAAGAAACTTTTGCAGCAGTTCATCCCTGCATTACTCAGGATGGAGAAACACTGACCTACATATTTGTTAGATAAAGTCATGAGAAATGAGATTTCCAAGGGTTTATAAAGAGAAGTACGTCAAGGATAACGTAATTTAATACTTAACCTTCTATTATCTTGCACTTCTGGTATTGCTTCAGATACGCTAACCTTGAATCAAATAGGTGAAAAGCTCCGGGTAGGAACCAAGTGCTGCATTAATGCTGAATAAATATTTGCTCTGGTTTTGCTTGTGTGTGTGTGTGTGTGTGTGTGTGTTTGTGTGTGTGTGTATTTTCCAGATCAACTGTAGAACAACACTGCCTTGGACCCAGTTGTTACCAACATCTTTCAAAAGGATTATCCACATCTTTTAACTTATGATAGAATAAAATGTTAGAAACTCATATCTATTTCACAAGAATACTTATCTGTTTATTTTGCCAACATGAAGAACTTCAAGGACAACCTCCATCTATTTCCTGCCTCATTTTAATGAGATTACCACTGAAACTCATTCCTCCCCTGCTACTTCTTGCCCCTAACAAAGCAACTTGAATATTTAATCCAGTTTTTGAAGTTGTCTCTACATTTTACCCTATAAAGTTCTTAATTTAAAAAAGAGGGGAGGGAATAGTATCTTTACACACTACTACAGACATCTAGCAATACATTTCCTTTAAGGAAGTAGATTGGATGGCATCTGCATAACTCACAAATTGTGTCCTTGTGCATGTCACTTATAATAGGATCTTTTATCTCAACCCTGACTTGGACCATCTTCAAATACCAGAACAGGTAGACTGCCTTGCCTCTGACTGGCTTCAGTGGTGCCAAGCAATAATTGTTGCCTCTTGTCTTTCCTAAAAGGATCTGAAATCCAGGTTTCCAACTAGGAAAATCCCAATTTGTTCTCCACTGGAATCATGCTGCACATGTCTACTTAATTAAAAGTTAGTTCAGGCCTTCTGGTTTATCTGTTCCAATCTTCTCAGGGAAGCGGTGCTAGTCTGTTTTTTAGTAGAGCTGGCCACAGAACCAGGTAGCTACCAGGCATTCTAAAGCATGGATCAGCCAGGAACCATCAGGTAAGGTAGCCATAAATGCTTAACTGACTTTAGTAGAGGTAATAATTAGCTATACCAATCAGATAAGCTTCTTTAAGAATTTGTAATTATTCTCAAAAGTTTATAAAGAATTTGCCAGGATAACAGAGTAGATACCAACTTGGGTCGGAATCATTGGAGGCCTTGTAAAACACAGATCACTGGGCCCCATCTGCAGAGTTTCTGGTTCAGTACTCTGGGGTAAGGCCTGAGAATTTGCATTTTTTGAAAAGTGATGCAGCTGCTGTTGATTCGAAGATCACATTTGACTAAGGATGGAAGTTGGACATAAGAGAGATGCTGGATGGGGCTGTCTGTTTAGAGCCTGAGCAAAATTAAAGCAAGGTGCAGAAATACCACATTGGAGTCAGGGTAGAAACAGAGTGGAGCCAGGAGGAGAGCTATTGGCACGTTAAATGTACTTATCCTTTGTCTCTTTGAAAAGTCACTTGGAGAAGCTTACCGAGGGGTGAAGAGAAACCAAGACAGTAAGATTAGTGAAGAGTAATGACACCGAGCTGGGGGTGGGGGGGAGAAGAAAACAGATTATGGTCTAAAGTCAGCACAGCTGCTGTGGTTAAGCTGAAAGTCTTGTTTGGAACCTAGATGCATTCAGGGAAGACTGTGTGAGCTTCAGAGCTCTTATTATGAGAAGGAGGACACGGTTCCTCAAAAGTACGTCAAGTTTTTCTAAATGAGTTTTGTTAAACTCAATATTGTCTCACGTGGAAAAAACCTTATTCGAACACAAATAAAACTCAGTTATACTCATAATAACACCATGCAGATAAAGAACTCATGTAGCTATCTTTTACAAGACACTTCAATAATCACTCCAGTAATGTTTTCTCATTGACAATGAAGACTATCAGTAAATTTAGCTTTAAAATGTTTATTATAATTGTTCATTTAGAGCGATATGCTAAATGTTTCACTAAAAATAAATAAATAAATAAAAGGCATATACAGATTTAGTCTGCCCTTCATTCCTGGCACCTACTTGATTCTGGCCCTTACCAACTCACACCCAGACTACTACCATGGCCTTGTACCTGAGCTTTCTGCCTTCAGGCTCTCCTCCCTTCAAGAGGATTTGTGCATCACTCCAAGAATCCTCTTATTAAATTGTTGCTTTGATATCACCAAATGCTTGCTCAAAATCTTTCCATGAAACTCTTATAGGACAAAGCACAAACTCCATGATCTGTATTCAAAGATTTTATAATATGGCCTCAACATGTCATTCTGGCCTCATTTCCCATGACTGCAGGAAGGAAGCTTTTTTTTTAACATAACTAAAATATTGCTTTACACTAAAATTGCTGTCCCTTTTGCCATTGCCTTTGAAATCTTGCCATTCTCTCATGTGAAATATCCAAACTCTCCTCCCTTACCTCCATCAAAAGTCTGTCAATTTTTCAATCTTCTCTCTGTGCCATCCCTGACTCTCTAGGTTCAAGTTAGTTCTTCCTCATCCATAATTCTTACAGTTTTGTTATATGAAGAAACCATGTCCAGCCAACCAGACTAAAAGCTCTTTGAGGACAGTGTGTTTTAAGCCTCTTTTTATTCTTCATTGCCCATGGCACAGTGCCTTGAATGTAGTAAAGACAAGTTTTTGAAGTGAGATACATGGTGTGTTAGGGAAGATGGCTGATTATACCAACAGCCATATGTATTCTTTTGTTGGATTTTTCCAGCTATAATGGTTGTCATTAAGTAGCAGGTTAATGTGATGCAGTTCATTCATCCAACAAGCTGATTTAGATAATTGAGTTTCTTGGTTTATTATACATAGAACCTTTAGAGAAATTGTTTGAAATATTCTTAAAGGGACTCTTTAAATGCATACCAATCAGCACATATCTTTTTACTTTTTTGACTAAAAAAAAATTAAATAAAAATAAATAAAAATTTACTTGTCCTTTTCTTAATTATTAGCTCTCTGAGATCTAAGACTATGTCATATTCAGTTTTACTTTTGCCAGTGTTTGCTCATATATCTTACTCATTCAAGATGCTTGATAAACATTTATTGGCTTGAATTTACATAATTTACATGTATTTAACTAAAATTTATAATTTACCAGGAAAACTTACATTAACTACCTCATTTAATACTATTTCTTTAAAAAGTCAAAATTTTAAAGCAGAATATGTTTATGGTTCAGATACAATTATCACTGTGTTTAATCTCAATAGACAGCTCAGTAATTTGATAGAACACTGAAATGAAGAGATGGTTTGGGAACATGCAGGCAACAACTTAAGAAAAACACCCCAGGCAACATGAGTTTGCAGTTTAAAATTTGAAAGACTGGAGTTCCTGTCTTGGCACAGTGGAAACGAATCTGACTAGGAACCATGAGGTTGCAGGTTCGATCCCTGGCCTCGATCAGTGAGTTAAGGATCCGGCATTGCCCTGAGCTGTGGTGTAGGTCGCAGACACAGCTCAGATCTGGTGTTGCTGTGGCTGTGGTGTACGCCAGCGGCAACAGCTCCGATTAGACCCCTAGCTTGGGAACCTCCATATGCCGCGGGTGTGGCTCTAAAAAGACAAAAAGACAAAAAAATAAAAAAATAAAAAATAAAATTTGAAAGACTGAAAAATTTTATTTCCAAGGCACATTGGTGGCTGTGTATTTATTATTTTTAAATTTTGTTTTGCCAGAGGACAATACGGCCAATTCCAGAAAAATGAATCCAGTCCAGTCTTCTTACAGTCCCTCTAGTAACAGTATTGTTCTTTAAGTCTTTAGATTCTGGGAGAAAAAAATGGTAAAGCATCTTCTAAGAAAAAAAGAAAGATTATTGTATCCCAGAACAGCAGCCTTTGAGTGACTTCTGACTTTTCTTACACAATTTTGCATTTTTGTAAAGTCTTAAAAAGAATTTTCTAAGTTACACCTTTTAACTGCTGTTTCTCCATGTGCGAGACAAAGACAAACTGCAAGTTGAGTGATATGAACTAGGGTTTTATGTGCTCTATGTTTCAAAGCATTTCAAAACTAATGTAGATTTGTTTTAAAAGCTGTAAGCCTAGACAAGAAAGGAAATTAACTTTAAACATTTAGAAAAATAGGGCTTAGGAAACCCTATTTTTACAGAAGGGGCTACTCAATTGTACAAACACAGATGCTGCCTATTAGAGGACAATCTAACCTTTCAAAGTAGACATTCTAAACAATAGATTAAGAAATTTTTAAAATATTAGCTTCAGGTGGAAATTTTCCTTGGAACAGATGATTCTAAATGTATAACCTAAATGCCAGCTAAGGACACCTTACCCTCAAGTGAACTGGTTAAACTTGATCTTAAACCCCATTCCATATTCAAGAGCCTATTCCATAATTTTGATAAAGTATTCTGACTTACTTTCTCCTGCTTCTCTGTGCTACTGTAAACCTGTGTTCTTTTGCTCTGTGTCTGAAAAACTCCATACTCCAGATGTAAAACACATTTCCTTCAATAATTCCCATAAAATCTCTTCCTATCGAGGATTGTATGTATATTGTATTGTTTTTCCACCTTTTAAAAATTTAGAGTGCTTAGGAGGAGGGGTCACATCCTGGAGCATGGCCTTCAACCAACTTTAGGCTTCACCTCCTAAGTTCCTCCTTTACCCCTCATTTTCCACTTTCTCCAGATTAACAAGCAGATAGTTCTCTCTGACATCCTCAGTGAGGTCCCAGCATCCCAAAGGCTCTAGAAGACCTGTTTTCCACTTTACCCCATAACTTGTCATTATATTATTTTCAACACAAATGCAATTCTCATCCTACAAAGGGTTCAGGTGGAAGTTGTCAGCACATCCATATTTTTCCATTTCCTTACATATGTGTACTCTGTCATTGATATTCTGAATTGTACTTTCAATGACTTCACTCTCCATAAAAACAAAAGCTCAGAAGACTTCTGCCTTGCATGGGTTCATGTCATAAATAGCAGCTGTTCCATCCAAATGAGTAACAGAAGGACTAGTTCCATCTGTGGTTTCCCAAGAAACACTCATGACTTAGAGCTGTGCTCCCAAAGGCCCCTATTGTGTATTTCTAGCCATTGTAATTTTTTACCTCAACTCCTGTACTATTCTCCAAATAACAGCTATTTATCTATCTGCCTATTTCCTTTGCACTCTCAATAAAGCTGGCCTTTTAGAATTAGATTACAGCAGGCCCACCTATAGTGGGTGGATAATCATCTGCTTTATAAGAGTGGGGAATCTGAAATTCCACTCCTTTTCTCAAATGTATAAATGATACATGGTATCTGACATATTGTTGATTGCTCTACTTGTTTTAAAAATAGAGACATCCCCTAACGCTGGGGCATTCCTTAGAATATCCAATTCAACAATTAGAGGAGTTCCATCATGGCTCAGCAGAAATGAATCTGACTATTATCCATGAGAACACAGTTCGATCCCTGGCCTTGTTCAGTGGGTTAAGGATCTAGTGGTGTGGCAAGCTGTGGCATAGGTTACAGATGTGGCTGGGATCTGGCGTTGTTGTGGCTGTGGCATAGGTCAGCAGCAATAGCTCCAATTCAACCTCTCGCCTAGGAACCTCCATATGCTGCCAGTGCAGTCCTAAAAATACAAAAACAAAAACAAATTAACAATTAGAAAGTGTAACTCTAGGAAGTTCCCTGGTGACTCATAAGTATCCTGTGTTGTCACTGCTGCAGCTCTGGTTACTAGTATGGTACAGGTTCAATGCCTGGCCCAGGAACTTCCAAATGCTATGGGTGTGGCCATAAATAAATAAATACATAAATAAATGAAAGTATAACTCTAAGGGAATGAGAATTCTACCCTCCCCACGTTTCTCCATCTCCCTAAATTCTAGCAGCACTTATGATTTTGCCCAAATGCCTCCTTCTCTGAGAGTTCCTCCTAGCTTTTTCCAGTAGACAATAACTTTCTTTTCATTTTAAAAATAAGGAATGTGTTTTTATTTCTCTCATAATTAAAAAAAAAAGTGTGAACGTGGAGTTCCCACTGTGGCACAGCAGATTAAGGACCCAGCATTGCCACAGCTGTGGCGTAGATAGCAGCTGGCCCAGGAACTTCCATATGCTATGCATGCAGGAAAAAAAAAAAAAAAGCTGTAATTCAGCTATAGCCTTTTCTTCCAAGCAACTTCATTGTATGCAAAATCCCTTTTAAATGATAGACTCTTATTTCAGAAGGCAGTTAACTTTTCATCATTCTTTCTGTCTATCTAGATAGTATCCAAAGACATATTGTGTTGGTGATATAGTGGTGAGCATAGCTGCCTTCCAAAGACATATCCCATAAGGACAAGTATATGTACTCAGTCATCATACACAAACTGAAGTAAGTTCATCATGAATGCTGTGGCCTCAGAGCCAAAAACGACCCCATGACAAAGGGCAGCAGTGAGGCCAGCCACCAGTCAGGCCATAACATTTCTTCTTCTGTAAGACAGTGAGTGTATATCTGACAATTAACAGAAGGAATAATCTAGCATAAGTAAGAACTTTCTAACTGTTGTTGGCATGGGCTACCCTGGAACTCAGTGAGCCTTCTGTGCCTGAAAAAAATTTAGAAGCTGGACAAACTATTGCCCACAATGTGGTCAGAGCAGCTCATGTTCTGGAATTGAACTTAATGATCTTCAAGTTCTCCCCAAATGCCAAGCTTCTAGGTACTGCATTGTGTCCTGCAGTACCTAGTCTACTACCTAGTTCCATAAAATACAAAGTTATTATGGAATTCCTTTACTACTTATTTGCATGTCTTTTTTTCTAAATAAATATTAAATAGCTTTAAAACAGTGGTCCTTCATATTTCTTCAGTGCTTAGACCACTTTGCACAAAATAGGTGATCTGAAAAATTCATAGGTTGAAACATGAAAGATGGTTTTAAAGGGAAATTAAGAAAGGGAAGGGAGGACAACCAAGAGAAAATAAGGCAGATATGAAGCAGCACCACCATGTACCAGGTATCTAGGGATTAGGTCCCACTGAAGAATAAAAGTTCACAGGGAGTTAGAGGGATTCTTCTACAACTTCATTTGTTCCACCATAGAGTCTCTGCAGGAGTTATCACTGCCAAAGCTGATCAGCATGTGAGACCAGTTCTCTTCTT
The DNA here is from genome assembly GCF_016906955.1 of Phacochoerus africanus. Lineage (NCBI taxonomy): Eukaryota > Metazoa > Chordata > Mammalia > Artiodactyla > Suidae > Phacochoerus > Phacochoerus africanus. The sequence continues at coordinate 137,026,318 of NC_062546.1, read as the reverse complement.
GTCATCATTCCTGATTTTCTAATTATAGGAAAGAGATTTTCAGGAAACACTAGTTTTATAATTGTGGCAAATAGATCTATAAATTCTTTAATTTCCCCCTTTGATTGGAGGAAATTCTCTAAAAGCAGAACAGAACCCAATCACAGACAAGATAAAGACAAATGCATCAAACCCATAACTGGGTTCACAAATGTGCGGTGTCTATTGGCAATTAGGAGCTGAGAAGTAGTTAAAACCTTGTCCTGAAAAATATGGTCTGTAGACCAGCAGCATTGGCATTTCCCAGGAGCTCTTTGGAAATGCAGAATCTCAGGCCCCACCCCAAACCTACTGAACCAGAATCTACGTTATAACAAGAGCCACAATTTGTTCATGTTCAAGTTTGAAAAGCACTATGTACAGGTGCCCCTGTCCTCTGGGAGGGAAGCTTATCAGAATCAGCTAGGAAACAGTTAAGTAAGAAACCACCTCCTGGAGAGTCTATTATGCCCACACAGGGGCTTCTGCTGCTAATGATAATGTGTGATAACACATTTCTGGGAATTTGGGAAGGAAACCACTATAAATCATTGATTATGGGAATGACAATTACACTCATTTCTGCTTATTGTGGGTTGTTTTTTTTTTTTTCCCGGAACAATTATGCATTTAAAAAATCATTTTTTAACATTGTTTAAAATTGAAACACGCTAGCCATATATTTTATTTAGATCATAATGGTAATTTTTTTTAACTGTGGTAGAAACAATGCTACAGTGAGGAAAATGTAAGACATCCTGTTGATTTCTAATTTGTATGTAGAGAATGCTAAGAAATAAGTCAAAGTTTTTAGCAGGAAAATGTGCTTTGAGATTATGATTACATCTATCATAAACAATGGGGGGGGGAGTGAAGTCAGGAATATCACAGCAAGAAATGTTTAAAGCCTGAGCATAGTATTTATATTCAAATACATAAAGACGACAACTTCACAGATTAATGTATGAAAGTCATCAAAAATACTTACTGTTTATTCCAGATTAAGTAGTTGATTAAGCAAAATATTCACTGTCATAAGACATGCTCTTTAATTAGACTGAAGAGCAGCTTAAAATATATTTTACTTTAATGAAGATGAACGAGTAATTACTTTGTTAACTTTAAAAACAATGAAAGAAGTGTGCTCTATTTAGAACTAAGAAATAGCTAAGTTATACAGTTTAATTTAAATTTAATGAGCGTCTAGTATCCAGAAAAGGGAGAACATCCCTCATTCTAATGTCAAGAACTCGTCTGGGAGGGGTGAGCCACAAAAAGTCATATGTATATACGTGAGTGCCCCTGGTTGTCCTCAGGCACCAGCATGAGAGGGCTTGAGGTCTGAGTCCAAAGTTAAAAGGATGTCTCAACTTTGTTCTTTTTCATGTAAGCAAGTGATTTTTTTCTTTTATGGCCGCCCCACAGCGTATGGAGTTACTGGGCCAGGGATTATATCTGTGCTTCAGTTTCCACCTACAAGGCAGCTGCCACAATGCCAGATCCTTTAACACTGTGCCAGGCCAGGGATCAAACCTGCGTCCTGGTTGTTCAGAGATGCTGCCAATCCCTTTGCGCCACAGCAGGAACTCCTAACTTAACCTTTTATGATCTTCACTTTCCTCATGAAGAAATTATCATATCCTAGGTTTCTGCGAGAGCCTTTCCTATATAAATAATTTAAATTACTATGTACTGTATCACATGTACTTATTTTCTCCCATTGAGGTTTTTGCATTTTTTAATAACATGCCTTTATACCTAATGTATTAAATAACTTGAAAAAATATTCTGTTTTTATCTTTTCGCTTTATCATTGATTATTTTACCTGATAAAGTTTTTCATTTTATATAGTCAAGTATATTGTTTGTAATATTTTTCAGTAGTTCTTGTAAAAGTTGTTCTTCCACTTCAAGATACAGATGGTCCCTGACTTATATTGGTTCTGAATTACAATTTACCAATGTTATTATTATGCAAATGTGATATGAATTCAGTAGAATTGTACTTTGAATTGTGAATTCTGATCTTTTCTCAGGCTAGCCATATGCGGGGTGACCCTTTTTAGTGATGCTGGGCACAGCAGCAGCTCCAAGTCAGCCATGCAGCCAGGAGGGTAAATAATTGATACACTTACATGCATTCTGGTTTTCACTTTTAGTAGAGTATTCAACAAATTACATGAGCTATTCAACACATTTTATAAAATAGGCTTTATGTTAGATGATTTTGCCCAACTATTGGCGAATGCAAGTGTTCTACATTGATGGTAGGACAGGCTCAGCTATAATGTTCAGTAGGTTATGTATATTAAATGCATTTTTACTTACGCTATTTTCAATTTATGATGGCTTTATCAGGACTTAGCCCCATCACAAGTTGAGTAAGATCTGTAGATAATACTTCACACAAATCTAGTATTGAATTAATTACAATTCACTAATGTCTTTTATTTTCATTATAAAATTATAAAGTGTACATTGTAAATTAAAATGGAATAACACAGCATTAAGGGAAAATTAAAATCATCACACTGTTAATATTTTGATTTACTACCATCCAGCCGTTTTTCTATGCTTAATTTCTCCAAAACTGTGATAATGCTAGTGTGATATAATAAGAAATATATATTTGGTCTCTACCTCCAGTTCCTGACACAGAGCTCCTAAAACCCCTTTAATTTCCTAAGTAATAGAATGCTAGGAGCATCTTTTGTTCTGATAGTTGGTCCTTGACCTAGATTCCTGACATAAGAGCTTTTGAGACCTTTGAAATCTCTAGAGATATAAGTGTATTTCTGTATGCTAACAAGAAGACAGGTGACTGGGGGACACTAGATAGCTTCAGGTTAGGGGTTTGTCACCAGAAAGACCAAGGCGTGACTAGAAGGTTGAATTTTCATCCCCACCTTCAACCTATGAGGAAGGGGAGAGGAGCTGGAGTGGAGTTAATCACCAATAGTCAATGATATAATCAGACATTCCTACATGGAGTTCCCTGGTGGCTCAGTGGATTAAGGATCTGGTGTTGTCACTGCTGTGGCTCTGGTTACAATCCATGGCCTGGAAACTTCCAGATGCCAAGTGCACACCCCCCTGCCAAGAAAAAAAAATTTCCTATTTAACGGACCCTTCTAAAAATTAAACGACAGGATTCGGTGGGTGGCATGCAATGAAGAGGTCATGGAAACTTCATGCTACCTACCAGCCCTAATACCTTGTCCTATGCATCTCTTTCATTTGGCCATTCCTGAGTTGTGTTTTTCATAATAAATCCGTGATAGTGAGTAGGCTGTTTTCCTGAGCTTGTGAGTTGTTCTAGTAAGTTATCTAAACTGAGAAGGGGATTGTGGGAACTCTTGATATATAGGGACTCAGTTAGAAATACAGGTGATTTGGACTTGTGACTAGCAACTAAAATAGGGGTCTTCTTATGGACTGAGCCCTTAATTTGTGGGATCTGTTGCTAACTCCAGGTGGAAAGTATCAGAATTGAACTGAAATGCAGGACACCAATCTGGCATCAGAGAATTAGTCAATGTGGAGAAAAACCCACACATTTGGCAACTAAAAAAGAATTGTAATATCAGGTGAACAGGTTTTCTTTTAGCTGTATTTAAAATTCAGGGTCCAATTTTTCAATATATAATATTATTAGCATTTTCCTTTTTTATCAAAAGTCTTCATCGTAAATAAGATTTTTAACAGTTTCATAGTGTTCCACTTTTCATGTATTCCACAATCACTCTCCTGTTCTGCTTTTAGAATATTTCTCATTTTTGTTATAAATAACATTAATGAACATTCTGTAATGTAAAACTGTGTGCATTATTTCATTATATCCTTAAGATAAATGTCTAGAAATAGAATTATTGAATTAAATAATATTACTAGTGGAAATTTTAAGGCACTTTTTTTCTCTGCAAAATTGAAATCTAATTAAGCTAAAATTTCACAAGTATATATGAAAGTTCATTTTGCCACACATTAACACTATATATTACCACTTAAAACAAGTTATCCATCAGAGAAGAGCTATTCTAAATGATTTTTTTTTTCTTTTTAGGGCCACGCCTGCAGTATAGTGGAGTTTCCCAGGCTAGGGGTCAAATCAGAGCTACAGCCACAGCAACGTGGGATCCAAGCCACATCTGTGACCTACACCACAGCTCATTGCAATGCCATATCCTTCATCCAATGAGCAAGGCCAGGGATTGAACTTGCATCCTCATGGATGCTAGTCAGATTCCTTTCCACTGAGCCACGATGAGAACTCCTAAATGATTTTAAAACACAATATTTCGACTGTACATCCCTAAGAAGATATGCTTTAAAAACAAAAAGAACATTACTAAAACCCTACACATATATTTTATTGATGGTATTTGTGGTAGTGTAGGCATTGTTACTGTGAGTCTATTACATGTATTATTACCACTCAAGGCAAATGAGTAATTATAATGGTGTCCTTAAAAATCAGGATTTTGGACATGGAATGCAGATATAATAACAATAAAATTTTGTAAAATTCCTGTAGTCTTAACATTGAATTGAAAATATCTGTATGAATTCCAAAACTATTTTATCTTAGAAGAATTTAAAACATGTTTTAGCTCTGTCCAGTACAAAGGCCTAGAAGCGATGATCAATGCATAACATTGAATACAGCAGTGCCAAAATTGTTCTCTCCAAGTATCTTTCCCGATAAAAGGAGCCAAAGCTTTTTGAAGAAACAGCTCAATACAGAAGTGGAACTGACAATGTGCAAGATAAAAATGGATGACAAAAAACAGAGAAACAGAACCATCGAACAACACATAAGTCACCTTGAAGAGGTTTGCTTCTGTTGATCAAAGACAGGACAATACAAACATCAATGAGAATAGTAATAATGGTGGTTTAAAATAAATCCTGTACTTTTTAAATTAAAAAAATTAAAAAAACCTCATTCTTCATCTTTGGATGAAGGAACAATGCATTATTTGAAAACTACTAAATAAGAGAAAAATAAAGCATTTTTGTAGTCTTTCCTTTATAGGCTTTACTGCTAGATAACCAAAGAATTAATGAAAGAAAGTTCCTCTTTATTAAAGTACTCCAAATAATCAATTAAAAGGGAAGGATAGAATTAAAATATCACCATTCTGTGACTCCTGATGACTGAATAGATGTAAGCATCGATGGTCAACAGTTTTCAACATGGAGATAACCTGGTGTTATTCGTCACCAATAGAAAATCACAACCCCATCTATCTAGTAGTCTAGAAAGAAAAATCAAACCTGAATTATTATCAAGACTCTAAATCTAACTTCTAATTTTTAGAAAGAGACAAAGGAACCTATTAAATGACACCACTGGAATACAAATGGTGAAATTCAGACTATAGAAAATTCTACAGAACAAATGACTCAATTTCTTCAAGAAATAAATTGAAAAATATAAAAGGGGGGCAAGGAAAGAAAGAAGGAGGGGAAGAGAGGAAAGAAGAGGGGAAAAAGAAAGAGAAGTGAATCTATCAATTGAAGGAAACTACAGGCATGATATACCTCATCTTTTTAAAAGAACAAAAAAGAAACATTTTTTTAAAGAATTTTTTTTTCTTTAAGAACATTTTAAAAGAACAAAACACTTTTGAAGTATCCCCTGTGAGGTGAGAAGAAAGAGTGAATCAATCACAAATAACCTTCTATGCCTTGGGAAGAAATTGCATAGTCTGACAGTTTGGGGAATTATTTTTCTGTTGCTGAGGTATAGTTAATGACTGGTATAAGTTACAGGTGTACAATATAGTAACTCATAATTAATTTATTATGAAATATTGGTTATATTCCCTGTGTTATTCAATATATCCTTGTAGCTTATTTTATACGTAAGTTTGTACTTCCTTGAGAACTATTTTTTGAGTAATAAAAAAAAAAATGTGTGAGCTTGTAATTTTCTGGCCCTTGTAAAAGAAATGCTGGAGTTCCTACTGTGGTGCAGGCGAAATAAATCCAACTAGTATCCATGAGGATGCAGGTTCAATCCCTGGCCTTGCTCATTGGGTTAAGGATCTGGTATTGCTGAGAGCTTCAGTGTAAGTTGCAGACGCAGATTGGATCCTGCATTGCTGTAGCTGCTGGTGTAGGCTACAGCTCCAATTTGACCCCTAGTTTGGGAACCTACATATGCCTTGAATGCGGCCCTAAAAAGCAAAAAAAAAAAAAAAAAAAGAAAAAGAAAGAAAGAAATGCTATCCATGCCCAACTTAAAGAATAGTTAGTATAAAATAATAGAGTTAGTTCTTGGAACTCAGATGATATTAATTAGTGATACTTTATTTTCCTGTTTGCAAAAATGAAAGGAAGTGAAAATGTCATTAATAAGCATTTTTTCTTAGCCTCATATTTTTTAATGTTACAAATGTAGTTGGCTAGAATATAGACAAAGCAAGCTTATCCTCTGTGTGAAAGATTTGTAATTATTATCTGCTGCATTTTTTTTAAATATAGTTTACCAGTATGCAAATATGACTAAAAGACATAGTTTCCCGATGTGACACTCAAATTTAAGGCATGAATAAAAAGTCTCTCCTCAGTGGGTGCTCTGGACAAGTTTCTGGGTAATCTCAAGGCAGGATTGCTTCCCCCGACTCCCCCAACCCCCCACCAGGACCTCACAGGAAAGGTCTTTTCACCTGCAGCATATGGAGGTTCCCAGGCTAGGGGTCAAATTTGAGCTGCAACTGCCAGCATATGCCACAGCCACAGTAACATGGGGATCCAAGCAGCATCTGTGATTTACACCACTGCCAACACCAGATCCTTAACCCACTGAGCAAGGCCAGGGATCCAACCTGCGTCCTCATGGATACTGGTTGGGTTCATTACTGCTGAGCTACGACAGGAACTCCTAGATCAGTCTCTTTTTTCACTTTTCTTCATAGTAATACTCAACCCTCATGATGTCCACAGGAACACAGCTCCCTCAGGGTACGCAACTTATACAACTCATTTAGGACCATAGAATCATAGACTAAAACATTTAAAAAGGCTCGAATTCTATTACAGTGAGAAAAAATTTCAGAATACAAGTTATACAGTGTTGAGGTAATTTGTAAGTACACAGTCTCACATTCCTCAATAAACTTGGCACAGGTTTAAAGCTTTAAACGGTTTGTTCTTGGATGACTTCACTTTTATTCCCCTTAGAGACAGCTGGCCCCTCCTTTGGCCTTGACTCAGCATCACTGTCCTTTCTTGCTAGATCTACATTATTCCAGGCCTCCTCTGAGTTTTACTTCTACAGATTAGCTAGACCCTTAGAGAACCAGGCTCCTTTCCAGCTCTCTGCACTCACATGAAAACTGTTCTGGTAGCTCCAAATGTGAACTGAGAATTTTCAGACAACCTTCCTCTTTGGTCTGGGCAATGACACAGTTTCCCTGAGCTAAACATCATCCCATGATCAAAATGTTCTGGGTTTCCTCTTAACTGTTTTACTTTTTTCCCACTCTCCTTCCTTTGCTTCAAAAAAAAAAAAAAAAAAATTTGGCCATATCCTCAGCAGGCATGTGGAACTCCTGGGCCAGGGATCAAATCCACACCACAGCAGTGACATTGCTGGATCCTTAACCAACTGTGCCACAAGAGAACTCCTAAGCTTTAATTTTTTTTTTTTTTTTTCTTTTTAGGGCCGCACCTGTGGCACATGGAGGTTCCAAGGCTAGGAGTCTAATCGGAGCCACAGCTGCTGGCCTACACCATAGCCCACAGCCACAGAAATGCAGGATCCTAACTGTGTCTGTGACCTACACCACAACTCATGGCAATGCTGGATCCTCAACCCACTGAGCAAGGCCAGGGATCAAACCCACAACCTCATGGTTCCTAGTCGGATTCATTTGCACTGCGCCACAATGGGAACTCCCTAAGCTTTAAATTTTTAAATAACTTGTATTATCCCTTCCTTCCACTCCTGATCATGTACACCCAAGGATCCCTCAACACCACCGTCCACTCCCAATTCTAATTACAGTATCTATGAAAATGCCCAAGCTCTAAATGCATCCTTGGACTTATAAATTCAGCCTCACAGCTGACTCCTTATCAGAAGTGTTCTGTTCCAGCAAAACATGGAGAATCACATTGACAGCCATGTATTACACACATCCCTGGGGATCACCCAGATCCCCTTGGATCCTCTCTTCAAGAGGTGACCTCAAGGAAATTCCTGTAGTGGTTCAGCAGGTTAAGGACCTGATGTTGTCTCTGTGAGGTTTCGGGTTCAATCCCTGGCCTCACTCAGTAGATTAAGGATCCAGAGTTGCTGCATAGGTTGCAGATGCAGCTTGGATCCTGTGTTGCACTGGCTGTGGTATAGGCCTCAGCTGTAGCTCCATATTACATATGCTGTAGGTGTGGCTGTAAAAAGAAGGAAAAAAAAAAACCTGACCTTGAACTGCTGGAGCCCCTTCTGTCCTTGTTCTTTGAAGTTCTTAAGAAGCTCTAAATTCCTGGGAAAACCTATAGCTAAGTACTGACTCGCATGGGAGATTAACAGCCCATCCTTTGCCTCAAAGTGGACAAATCAAAGATAATTTATGATCTGGAGTGCCCTCTGGAATCCAATGCTGAGAAGTCACTGAAAATTTCTCCCTTGCTTGTCTTCTTCCCACTTTTTAGTCCTGCTTGCTCCACCCACTTCTCCTGAGAGCACTTCCTTAATAAATCTCATATATTGATAACATGAATCTTTATCTCAAGGTCAGCTTCCAGAGAATTCAAACTAAGTCCATACCATAAACATGCCAACATTTAATTACAAACAATCCCCAGAATTCTACAAAACTGATCATTCCAGATTTACCAAAATATGAGAGGAAAAAGTTCATACCTCCATTCTAGCCCTGTAAAATCTAGAGACAAAATTATCCCCTGCTAATTTTTTATAGTGTATTACTTTCTTGGGTATTAGCTTGTTTGAAAACTCATGTTCAATTTTCATATTTTTAAGACTCAAAGTTTACCTATGTGGAGTTTTTTTTTAGTATAAATTGGACAGAAAAATGATGGATTTATCTTATCCATATAGTAAACTGAATATATCTCTTGACCTGTATCTTTGCTACCAAATATTTTGGATTATTTTCCTTTACACCACATGGTTCAGAAATGCGGTCAGCTCCAGAAGCCATCTCAAACAATTGATTTGGTTTATATTTCAAAACTTAATGCATTTCCAAGTTTATTACATAATATTTCAACCAGTAAACATGTATATAAAAGTTCACAATTTGAATTTTTTTTCACTTATATTATATCCTTAAAGTTTTTTTATGTTATATATACATTTTTAAATGCATCAAAATCATATTATGAACACACATTTTTATGGTGAATAAATTCATTTTAATTTTAATCATTCCAGTTTTTCTGCTATGAATATAATAGAATATAAACATTTTTAAACTATGTCTAAAAAATCTGGAAGTAAATACACTTAAATATTTTTATGCTAGGATTTTTTTTCTACTTGTCTATATTTTTGGGATTATTATGAGAATATTTTATTTTCATAATGATAAATGTTAAATACAAATGGATAATAAAATCAAAGAAAATAGAAATGTTTAAAAAGCAAAACTTGCTAAAACATGTAAGCTCACATAATTTTTATAGATTTTTTAAGACATCTCCTACACTAACCCAGGAAGGAAAAAATGTCTGCATCTTGATTGTTTATATTTAAAATCAAATGTATGCTTCTCCCATCTAGTAGATTGCTTAATATTAGAGCACAATTCATATTTGCTGAAAACATATTTATGGTAATAAATAGCTTTAATTTAGCTTTGTGTTCATTAACTGATTAAGTGAGATATTTCACAATGAGCATCGCTACAATATGAGGCAGGTTTTCTAGTGTTTATACAACAGATCAAGATTCAGAATTCATATTCCCATGTGAAATCTTTCATCAAAAAAAGAACATCTACTTACATAAGCAGGTTGAACATTAAACAGAACCAAGATGCAAGAATTTAATATTTGATTCCCTATATGCAAAGTAAAGGTTTCTGTTTGAGATTTATACTTATTGGTAATCTGGCTATTATTTTACATACTTAGTTACTACTTTTAATATCACAGTTCTAAGGAAAGCTTTTATCCTGGAAAGTGCTTTAAATACTGCTGAGCACCTTTGATTTCAATTTCAGACTCCTCATAGTTCAAATGTGAACTTTTCTTAATCCATTGGAAAGAATGTAGAGATTTATGGAGCTAATTTAAGAAATAGAGCACTTCTACTGGGAAAAGAGTTTTCTTGTATCAACACTAGGTAAAAAAGGACTTTGTTATAAGAATTTCAGCCATTTATCATTAGTAGGAGTTTCCACAATTATTCTTCCCTTAAATTTCTTTCAAATAAATTAAATATGTGACATCTCCACCTCAACACTCAAAAAGTATCAAAGCATCTAAAATAGTAAAGTATCACCAAACTTTAGCTCCCACTCAATTTTCACTCAGTAATCGCTGTCATAGCATTTCTTTTTTATCCAGCTGTTCTGTCTGCCAAGAGCAAAACCATAGCAAGAATGAGTATAATTATTAGTAACAGAAATTAGTCATCAGATAAAGCTTCATAGAACAGATGACCAAAAAAGGGGGGGCGGTGGGGGAAAGTGGTGATTAACACGAGACAGCTAATCTACTATAGCAAGAGGCACTGGACAGTTGGTCTCAGGGTGGGCGGTGGGGGGTGCTGAACAATAGAATAACTGTCAGTGTGTAGTGGACCCATCTGGATTCAGGCTGAACTGTGTCATTTCTTGAAGACCTTTGCAATAGCATGAGCTTGTGTTTATTCATGGAGGAAACTTTTGTGTCATCTACACAATTGGACCTCTACAGCTTTAGCTTTATGGAAAAAGTGAGACAAATTTATTTTCCACGTAACGATTTAAGAAAGAAGAATACTGATGAGGTACTAGGTTATGATGTCTTGCAATTTTAGGTACAATAAGTTTTTTCTTCACCAAGGAAGTATTTTCATTGATTCAGATAAAAATATGTAAATAGTTAAATACACATGTGTTTATTTATATTGAAAGGAGAGTTAACATTTTCAGAGCAAACGTAATTAATAATGTCTTGCATGAACTCAAAGCAAGAAATGTCAGTGTGAATGATCTTCAAATTGAAAAAAGGCAGGCTGACATGTCCTCAGTAACTATTTTGACTGAATAAAATCTGAAACAATGAAAGAGGTTTCAGAGTTCTTTTACAGAAGCCATAGGCCTCAATATAATTAATATAATTGTGCAGTGAAATCTTGGGAAGAATCATGGGAACTTACTTAGATTAAAATATAACAACTAGTAAAAACAGTATTCTAGCATTCATGCACAGCCCACCTTTGCCAACTTTGTGAAGCAAGACTAAACCAAAATCTTGTTCAGTATTTATTCGAGTAATTTTCATAAGCTATAACTAGCGTGTGAGAACATAAATTTTTTTCTAAGATATTCTGTCATGCCCTTTATTTACCAGCCAGTAAATATTCCTTATATTTACATATCAAATAATCGTTTCCCTTAGTTCTTGGAAATATGAAAGTAACTACACAGACCAAAGACAGTGCCAATCTTTTCTCACTGTCCCTTATTTATTAATCACATATGAAACATTTAGGGCATTTTGCTAGTGAAGAGTAGCACTTAGGTTGAAATCCTGGCATGGTTCATTGCCACAGGGATGAAATGCAGAGCACCCCAGGGACCAAGCATTTCTGCCAGCATGTTAAGGCCTGCTGTAGTATTCTTTCAGCTTTCGCTATTTATTCGATATAAGCAAGTATATAAGCAAGTAGTGAATAAAGCTCATACTTGTCCTTGGCCAGTTTCCTTTGCCCTTCGCCACTCTCTGCTTCTTAGAGATTCACTCCATCTGCCTCTTCCAACTCTAGTCTGAGGAGTGCCCTTTGTTGCCCTGGCTGCCCACCAAATTTACCCAGGAAAGGCCAAAACAAATAGCACCATTGACAGACATTACAGAATGTCTGTCACCTTGCCAGGAGCTTCAGCAGACTCACAAGCCCCCCCAAGGGGGTTTCCAGGGGTGAGCTGAGTCTAACATACAAATCTCCAGACTTTTTGGAGCTCTCTGCTGTTCTTCTCATAGATGGGAGGTGGTAATGATTTAAGGATGACTTTTCTGACTCATTTACAGGTTTGCCCATGGACTCTGAGTAGAGGGAGGTAAAGACAATGTCCCTTCAAAAGGAGGCAGGTAGGTAAGTAAATGGCTGTCTAGTCACACCAGGAAAGCAACAACCATCCAAGCTATGCCTGTCCACTAAAAACCCATGGTATATTATTTTTAAGTAACATAGGACTTTACTAACAATGGAAAACCACTGAGGGCTTTGAGAAGACGAGATGTGTTGTTAAAAGGTTATTCTGACTGCTCTATAGAATATAGACTAAAGAGGGTAAGGATAGAAGCCAGGAGGTGAGTCCAGAGTCCACTGCCATGGTGTAGGGAAGAGAAGATGGTGACTTGGTTTGAGTTACCGGCATGTGGGCAGGTCTATAGGGAAACAGTGTTCCAGTTTAGAAGAGTTTATCTGAGGATCTTCTTTTTGGCAATAGTTGTATAGCAGAGTTTATCATGAAGGTTACTTCTAGTACCCCAAAATACAACTGTGTCATCTCTATGTAACAGTGAGTCTATTAGTTAATCTCTCTATGCGTCAACTTGTTCTTGCCTAAAATGGGCTAATAGTACTACTTTCACCTATGAAGTTATTTTGAGAATTAAAAGCATTAATACCTATAAAGCTTTTAGAACAGAGTTTTTGCACATAGTACAAATAAATACAGCTAATTATTATTAACTTTCTACTTTCTGTATTACAGAATGACAAGTAGGAGGGCGTAAATCACAGTCTTTCAGTCGTTATGATATAAAGAGATGGACAAAAAGTCAGCCTTGCTTTATCCCACTGATAAATATTATCTGATTTATGAAGAGCTAGTCCTTCTACTTACTGACTCTGGTCTTGTAGTACTATGAATGTCTCTATTGAACAGAATTTAGTTTAGCTCATGGCTGATTCCTGCCCTTAGAGTCAAAACACAGGAGTCTTTAAAAGACATAAGCAAGATTTTGTTATTGTAACAGAGTTTGCCTTACAGGGAGAACATGATATTTCTTCCCTTCTCCCTTGTAGCCCAAGGAATCTGACAGTGCCCATGTCTCTTCCATTGGCTCCAGCTCCTGCTAATAGTACCCTTACCCCTCGTATCCGTGATCACTGGTCTACTTCTCATCATGTTACTGGCTCTAACCTGAGTCCAGCTTCTGGTTTCTGGTAACCACACATTCATCTGCTGTCCTTCTGGTCTGAGGTTGATCAGAGATTCTCTGAGTTGCCTTCAATAACCCTTGTCTAGCTTCTCTGTTTTCCATCAGCTGGGTAGTCAATTCCCTGTATTCTCTCTCTTTCAAAGATTGAGTGTAGTTTCTGTCTTCCTGGCTAGACACTAAATGATAGAACATTCATAGAGTTGATGTATTCATGGAGTTGATAAGGTAGAGCACACTATTCACACAATTACATAAACATTTGGAGGCAGGAAATTTGGGAGGAGGATACTTTACCTACCAGGAGGTTGTGCAATAATTTTAAATGATGCTTAAACTTTTGTTAGAAAGATTATAGGTGCTTATTTTAGGAAAAAAATGGAAGTGTAAAAATAAAAACTTTTTATTAGTTGTAATTAATATACTTCTTTCTTGTACTTGTGTACTTCATGGTAGTATTTGGGGTAAGGAATGGGAGAAGCAATATTTCTATTTAACCAATTAAATTTCAGTTTGTTACATCTGAGCTATTTAAGGTAAGGTAGATAGGAGTTTCTGTCATGGCTCAGCGGAAACGAATCCAACTAGGAACCATGAGGTGGCAGGTTCAATCCCTGGCCTCGCTCAATGGGTTAAGGATCTAGCCTTGCCGTGAGATGCGGTGTAGGTTGCAGATGCGGCTCAGGTCGGATCTGGCGTTGCTGTGGCTCTGACACATAGGCCGGCCACTACAGCTCTGATTCGACCACTACCCTGGGAATCTCCATATGCCACAGGTACGACCCTAAAAAAGATAGCGTAGATATTAATTTAGTGATGATTTATGATAGCAGAGTTTAATCAAGACTCACTTGACCACCCCCACCCCCCTACCCCTGCTAAATGGAAAACCAGCAGGAGGCAGTAACAGTTACTAAAGAGGAACAAGCAGGCTTTGTAATCCAGGGGCTTTTTGCAAGCCTGGATCAAGAAAACAGGGAGGGAGGGAGAGAGAGATTCCTCCTTCCAGGGGCTGAATAGATAAATTCCTTTGAAATACACTGTGGTATTCAACCTCCTACTCCAACCTAATTCCTAAATAATCTCTCTTCAAAGACATATCTCCTGAGCTTTCTCTTTCTAATAGAGAGCGCAGTTTGTACACTGCATCTAAGATACCACCTCATGTTGACTTTAATTAAACATTAACAAACCAAATCAATTATATTCTTAATGGTAATTAATATATGCCAAGGGCCTCAAAATATAAATTAAATATCCAAAATCACTCAATCTGAAAGAATTTACTTCAAAATATAAAATATTCTAGAATTTGGAGTTTCTGTTGTGACTCAGCGGTTAGAGACCTAACTAGTATCTATGAGGATGCGGGTTTCATCCCTGGCCTTGATCGGTGGGTTAAGGATCTGACATTGCCATGAGCTGTGGTGTAGGTCACAGATGTGGCTTGAATCCCGAGGTACTGTGGCTCAGACGTAGGCCAGCAGCTATAGCTCCAATTAGACCTCTAGCCTGGGAACCTCCATATGCCACAGGTGCGGCCCTTAAAAAAAGACAAAAAAAAAAATCTAGAGTTTGAAAGAATATAAAGAGTTTATCCCATCTATCAGGTAGCCAACCAAGAAAGTTTATATCCAAACCAACAATCATTATCAACTCATCTACAAAACCCATCATTAAGATGCATTCCTTAATTTCTCCTCATTACATGCTTTCATTAGTCAGTGTTTATTCTGTCACCTTAAGATTCCAGAAAGGGATCAAATAGCAGATGAAGGTCTTTTCCTCCAAGGGAAGAACTAACTTAAGTTTTACACAGGCTGCAGACAGCCCGCCTTCTGGGCTGGAGCCAGAGAAGAGTGAAAAAAACTCACTCCCCTGTTGGTAAGGCGGAGTTGGCAGCTCTCTCTTAACAACTGAATCCCAAGGCCAAATAGCGCTGCAACTTCTTGTTGCATCAGCTTCAATCCCATGGAGCACATTTGGAATGCCCTATTTTTTAAAAGATTTAAAATGATAATAGATTTTACAACTCTCTGCCTATAGTGGTTTAAAATCTGAACGTGTTATCAAAGCCCACTTCAGTATGAAGTTGATAATAAAACATCAAAATTATAAATTAACCAAGAGAAGGCTGAGAAAAAAAATGGTATAGAGTATTGGCTGTGTACGAAAGAAATGGGTTTAATTATATTTCTTTTCTGCCTGAAAAAATACATTTTAAATTCTTTCCACATTAATTCCTAAGTAATTTCTCTTCAAAGACATATCTCTTGAACTTCCTCTTCCTATCAATAGCACAGAGCACTGTTTGTATACTGCATAGGAGAATACAAGGAAATTACTCACATGTCTTTAATTAAATATCTCCTCTTCTCCTTTTTATTTCATGTATCTTCCTTTCCATCCCCCCCACTTCCTTCTTCAAATTTCTTTATTTAGCACAAACCTGGTCTCAAAACTCCTCTAATTTCCAACCCCAGACCTGGCAGGCACACTTTTTTTCTTGCCACAAAATACCTTAAAATTTTTTTTTTTGCCTTTTCTAGGGCCGTACCCGAGGCATATGGAGGTTCCCAGGCTAGGGGTCGAATCAGAGCTGTAGCTGCTGGCCTATGCCAGAGCCATAGCAACGCAGGCCCCGAGCCACGTCTGCAACTTACACCATAGCTCATGGCAACTTACACCACAGCTCATGGCAATGCCAGATCCTTAACCAACTGAGCAATGCCAGGGATTGAACCCGCAACCTCATGGTTCCTAGTCGGATTAGTTTCCACTATGCCACGAAGACAGGAACTCCATACCTTAAAATTTTATCTGCATCACTTCCTAACTCTTTAAACTGCTTGAAATCAAGATTTTATTACTACATTTTAAAATTTCAGTTATTTGTGAGAATTAGTGACAACATCCCAGTATCACTACCTGTTGACAAAATTGACAATAACACTATTATAGTATCCCTAAGAAAATTCATCAGCTATTGGAAACCAATTTTGATGTACAAAATCCAAAATGTAATCTACTTGCCTCCATTGCATCACTCCCTACTTTTTTGTTGTTTTCTTTGAGACAGTGCCTGGTCTCAGTTGTGCAATGCCTAATTAGGAAAAGATTATGGAGTAAAGGTGTAGTGAGAGCAGCATTTCTCCCCACCACTAACCCCCTACCTCCACCCCAGTGTGGAAATGGGCAGAGTGGCAGTCTCAGCAGCATCAGAGGTTCCCACCTAGGGGAAAAATGAGGAGACTTAGCAGATGAACCAACCAGAGAGCCTTGTTTCTAAGCATCTCTAAGGCGAAAAACTGTGAAAGTTGCGGGAAGAGCTAAGGCAGCTGATTTCTGATAGACTCATTGGGAGCACATATCAGTATGGTTTGGGTTACATGTATATCCCTAACAAATATAAAGAAGATTAAAACAAATTCATATACAGCTCAGATAGTAGAAAACTATACAGGGATTTTTATGAATTTTAATCAAACACGGTAAACATTCATTCAGTGTTTTTTTGTTGTTCTTGTTTGTTTGTTTGTTTTAGGGCTGCACCCCCAGCATGTGGAAGTTCCCAGGCTAAAGGTCGAATTTGAGGGGCAGCTGCCGACCTATGCCACAACCACAGCAATGTGGGATCTGAGCTGTGTCTGTGACCTACACCACAGCTCACGGCCACGCCGGATCCTTAACTCACTGAGCGGGGGCTCCAGAGGCTAGGGGTCGAACCCACCACTTCATGGTTCCTAGTTAGATTCATTTCCACTGTGCCACAATGGGAACTCCCCTTTCAGTGTTTTCTATGTGTAGGGAAGGAAGGAAGTTATGGACTATGTTCTTAAGAAGCTTACATTCTATAATAAAAATTCCAAATAAAAAGAGGAAATCCTAAGGCCCAGAAACTGGTATTTCATGGGAGTATAGAAGAAAGAAAAATTTATTTCTGAGATGGGCATTCAGGTAAAATTTAAATGGATCCATGAAGGATGCAGTGATGATGTAGTCTAAAGGGGAATTTGGGTGACACAGAGCCAGGTACAAAACCCCTTTCCATCATGCACTAATGAGGAATTGTATTCAGGTATAAGCAACAGAAAACAGAAGGTATAAATTAGCAAGTTAGGCTTTCATGTTTTTATCCAACAAAAATTTCTGGGTGGGTGACAGTGCAGTAGCAACCACCTAGTACCATCAATGTCCCAGGCTCTTTTCACTGTTTTGATTTACTGATTTTAGTGTTAGACTCTCAATCTGAGAGTTCCAAAATGGTCCCTGCCTCCCCAGGCATCTCAGCTCTGCTTCCTACAGAATAAGGAGGAAGGAAGAGACATGGAAGAGACAATACAACATTGCCAGAATCCCCATGAGACTGTCACGTAAGTCTTCCAGGCTAGAACTACATCAAAAATTCACACTTTGCTATGTGCAAAGTTGAGATATGTATTTTTTTAATTTCTTTTTTGTTTTAACTGGCCACACTTACACTCTTCTAAAATAAATAAATATATAAATAAATAAGGTTCTACTAAAGAAAAAAAAGGAAGGAAGAGTATTAGGTTGGTAACTACCAGGATGTGTCACATACCTTTTACCTATTGTGTAGCCTAGGGCACGAGTCACTAACACTTCTGAAAGTCAGTTTCTTCACCTGTAAACTGGTTATCATTATATCTTCCTAGCAGATATTAGGGTGGGGATTAGAGTTTATGTATTCAGGATGTTCAGTATTATCCTGATGTGCTAGGAGCAGAGAATAATATGTAGATGCTTTTATTATTTTATTATTTTTTGGTTGATATGTTAGTTGCTTGGTTGATTAGGAATTGAAAGATTCAGATTTCAATAAGTAAATATTGTAAGAATATAGTTTTGTTTGTTTAGTTTTGGGTTTGGTTTTTGTTTTTGTTTTTTTGCTCTTTAGGGCTGCACCCACAGCCTGTGGAAGTTCCCAGGCCAGGGGTCGAATCAGAGCTACAGCTGCTAGCCTATACCACAGCCAAAGCAACGCTAAATCCAAGCCAAGTCTGTGACCTACACCACAGCTCATGGCAATGCCAAAGCCTTAACCCACTGAGCAAGGCCAGGGATTGAACCTGATTGACTAGATACTAGTCAGATTTGTTTCCACTGAGCAACAGCAGTAATTCCCTGGAAGAATGAAATTTTAGATGAAGAAAGTAAGATTCTGAAAATATAGAATTAGGAAAAATATGCACTAATAAAATATGCACTCTAAAGAAATTTAGAGTGTGCTCAGAAAGTTTTGTATAGTTTAGGAAGACTGTCATCCATGTGAAAGAGAATAAAAGGGATGGTAAAACTAGAAAGTTAGGTTGGAACTGGGTCATAAGATGAATGTTGACCTGGGAAGATAGTGAGGAATTACTGAAGGTTTCAATGCAAGACTAAGTCTGAACTGTGCTTTGTACTGACCACTTGGATAGCAGAGCATAAGATATGCTTGGAAGCTGGAGAGGAATCAAAGCAAGAAGAAAAGTAGGGGAATTAATTTATATCCAAGTAAAACACAATAAAATCCTGAAGTAAGATAATGGCAACAGAATGGAAAAGGAAGACTGATTTTCATTTTCAAACTATTAAAATGACAGAATTTGGCATCCAATAGAATAGAAAAGGTCAAGGGGAAAAAATGGTGCCAAGGACGTGAGCTAAGCTTCAAGTTTAGTGGTGTCATTACACAGGGTGGAGGGTAAAATGCAGGCCAGGGAGAAAGAGGATGGAATTAAAAGGTAAAGGAATAGAAAGGGAAGTTAAAAGGAGGGGAGAAAGAGAGAAAAATACTAAGAGTAGAAATGTTTATCCATGTGAAGTAAGATGTATAAAAATGGTTATTTTCTGGAGTTCCCGTCGTGGCGCAGTGGTTAACGAATCCGACTAGGAACCATGAGGTTGCGGGGTTCGGTCCCTGCCCTTCCTCAGTGGGTTAACGATCCCGCGTTGCCGTGAGCTGAGCTGTGCTGTAGATCGCAGACCCGGCTCGGATCCCGCGTTGCTGTGGCTCTGACGTAGGCCGGCGGCTACAGCTCTGATTCGACCCCTAGCCTGGGAACCTCCATATGACGCGAGAGCGGCCCAAGAAATGGCCAAACAAAAGACAAAAAAAAAAAAAAAAAAGGTTATTTTCTATGGGGTTTTTTAATCTGCATGAAGAATTTTCCCAGGCAAATTAATGAATTTGCCTAAACTAGATGCCTAAACCTAGTTATGTGCTAATTTAGCCGTGTGGGGAACACCCCTCCATGCACACTTTAGAATGTTTACTTGCAGTTGCATCTGCATTAGCATAGAAATAGTCAAAAGTATGCCAATGAGTTTCTGAAGAATTCCTACTCATTAGTTTTTCACTCTCATTAGGATGCAAAATTATCCCTCTGGAAATATTTGGGCACGGTTTGTCCTTCCTAGAGGCAGAGGGATGAGTTAATTTACCTCTTTGGTATCACTTGCAATGTTCATTCAGATCCTGTCATTACTGGTTCTGGGCTCAGTTTCAGCAGTTAATGGTCAAGTGGAAATCCAAGGAGAAAAAGTCCTGGGGAATCGTTGCTGGAATCAAGGCACATTGTCACTTTGAGAACATTCAGGAACACAAGCAATCTATTGACATAATTGTTTGCTTATCAGTTTTAGCACCAGACACTTAAAACTGGGCAGGAAACACCTTTGAAAAACGATAATCCCAGGTTAGAATTAATGGTGTGCTTTCATCTCTATTTCTGGAATTTGGGGTTATTTAGATGTTAATATTATATGTAGCCTCAAATCATCTAAATACATTCTTAAGGATGCAGAACTAGATTCTAGAATCATATTTTTGAACTTATTCTGAAAAATGATTTTAGTGAAATCTTTATACAGACATAATCCTTTTAATTAATTATTCACTATTATTTTAAGTAAAGTGTTGGTTCATTTTAAACTTCAGAAACCCCTTTTTAAAATGTCATCATATGTTTCTTCCAGTGTTTTGATTTACTTTATTTTTTTATTTTTATTTTTTTTTGTCTTTTTTAGGGCTGCACCTACGGCATATGGAGCTTCTCAGCCTAGGGGTCCATTTGGAGCTACAGCCACCAGCCTATACCACAGCTCACAGCAATGCTGGATCCTTAAGTCATTGAGTGAGGCCACAGATTGAATCCGTAACCTCATGGTTCCTAGTCAGATTTGTTTCCGCTGTGCCACAACAGGAACTCCTGGTTCAGTTTAGTAATAATCATTTCTCCCTAAATGAAACTCCACAGGAATTTACTACAGTATTTAATTTAGTACTTGCTCTGCCTCAGGCACTTAATTAGCACTGATATAAAAGGCATAATTTTATTATCCTAGATCATCTCACTTGTAATGTTTGATTAGGACTAAATAGTTTCAGGAGTCAAAGTGATTTTAAATAAATTCATATTAGAGGGCTGACTAATGAAAAATTATGTTTTTCTCATCTTTTTGATTTTTATTACATGAGAGATTACAGATCCCATGAGCTTATGGCACTTAACCTAAAAGCAGTGAAAGCGCAAAACTGGGTATTATGTGGTATTCGTAAATCAACTTATAATAATAAAAAAAAAAAGCCTGAAGTTGGCAGTCACCTGCAATGAAACTAAGCAGTCTTCTTTCTGCCTCCAGATTCATGTAAGTACTCTCTTAGTCTTTGAATCTCACTCTGAAGTTCCCAACTGCTAAAGTAACAATGTCTGAGTATGTATAGGACCTTCCTTGTAGAGTTTCTGGCATAAATACTAATGAAGGAAATAGAAGATATCTGTTATGATCTTCTTCTACAGTGCCTTAACCACATATTTTATAGACTTAAAAAGTAAGGGTTAAATCAAGGTCATCCAGTTAGAGATTAATTTTTTAAACACACAGTCTAGTGTTCCATTCATTGCCTTATCTTTATTACCTTAAAAATCACATTCAGCATGTATAATAAGTTTAAACTTTGTAAAACACAGATTGGTATCTGAACCAAAGTATCCTGCCTTACAAGTAGTTTGCTTATTTAATAAATCCATTTGCTCAGCACATAATGCCAAGTTAAAAGAATTCAAAGAACTCATATTTAGTTGCTTTTAGTAATTCTCATTATGACCTACTAACTTAAATTACAAATTGCAATGCAGCTGAAATAACTCTGTAACCAGTGCTGTTATGGCTAATGAAAAGGTTTCAATCTCTAACACTCATCTCCAGAACATTTATTTCCATGAAAGTGTTCCATTTGCCAAGTACTAATGAAACATGTGTAGGGCCAAAATCTTGCCTCTGAATTTTTAAGAAAAATCACAGCACCAAACTTAAAGAAGTGTGGGGATACAGATGGGGCTCCAATTAGTGTAATTCCAATTAGCACTGATTTCAATTAATGCTATTAACCTTCAACTACTTGCCAGAGACTGTGCTAGGCCCCTTCATGAACACTATGACGTCTAATTCTTCCTCAAACTTGGTGGGGTAGGAATGACAATCTCCACCTCACAAATGATGAAATTTCAGGATCCTGAAACATAGTTTGATGTTTTGTCCATAAGCTTCACAATAGCAAATAAGTTGATATTGTTTGCATCTGGCATTGGGGCCCACATGTAAGACAATATATAATGAAATTTTAATATTTATCATGAATTGGTTAATTCATTTATAAATTTGGCTGATATTATTAGCAGACAAATGAATTTATACTTGAATAAAATGAAACCGGTTGGGCTGTGGTAATGGAACATATTGTAGAACTTTATATGTTTCTATATTGTATAAATGCTTATTAGAGTAAATATTAATTATAACTAAAACAAGTAAAATATAAGAAAATGGTTAACATTAGATTTCTTTAAAATATGGCAATATCTACTTGTTTTAATTAGATACTGCATCTTCCTAATATGTGTGATGGAAATCGATAATAATAATAATAATTGCAAACATGTATATTTTACATGTTTATATGCACAATATTATTACATATGTTCTTTATTTTATTAGGTTTTTTTTTTTTTGGTCTTTTTGCCTTTTCTAGGGCCACTCCCATGGCATATGGAGGTTCCCAGGCTAGGGGTCAAATCGGAGCTGTTGCTGCCGGCCTACACCAGAGCCACAGCAACACGGGATCCAAGCCTCATCTGCAACCCACACCATAGCTCACGGCAGTGCTGGATCCTCAACCCACTGAGCAAGGCTAGGGATTGAACCCACAATCTCACGGCTCCTAGTCGAATTCGTTAACCACTGCTCCATG
This sequence comes from Phacochoerus africanus, assembly GCF_016906955.1. Lineage (NCBI taxonomy): Eukaryota > Metazoa > Chordata > Mammalia > Artiodactyla > Suidae > Phacochoerus > Phacochoerus africanus. The sequence goes on along the minus strand of NC_062546.1, from coordinate 137,003,697 downwards.
ATGGGAACTCCTACATACGTTCTACATATGTCAACTCATTAACTTTTTCCAACTCCTTGAATTGGAGATTACTATTATTTCTATTTTGAGATGAGGAAATTGCAAACACAGAAAAGTTCAAGAACTTTCCATATTTACACATGTAGCAAGTGACACACAAGCCAAGCAGTATGCCTCCTAAATACAAAGGTTTTATTCTTTTTTTTTAATTTACTCATCTCAATTTTTTAATTAGCCTCAAGACTGTCAAGGTTTATTGCATTCACATTTTATTTTGTTACCATTTTCCCCACAGTTATTTAGAATTAAGTAAACTTTTTTTGTTTTTTTTTGTCTTTTTAGGGCTGTTAGGGCCATGCCTGCAACATATGGAAGTTCCCAGGCTAGGGGTTGAATCCGAGCTGTAGCCGCTGGCCCTACACCACAGCCATAGCAACACAGGATCCAAGCCGAGTCTGCAACCTGCACCACAGCTCACGGCAATGCCGGATCCTTAATCCACTGAGTGAAGCCAAGAATCAAACCCCCATGATCATAGATACTAGTCAGGTTCCTTCTCACTGAGCCACAACAGGAACGCCCATAAACCTTTTACTCTTTATTGCCATACCTGTTTGAACTCCCCTATAGTGTAGCTCAATGACTATAAGTTAGGAGATCATTTTGATAGTTGTGTTTTGGCAATGAAGTCCTGAATTCCTAATCCCTATCAGATTTAGTAATTAGAAAACCAAATTACATTCAATTAATTTCAACACATATTTGTTGAGACCTGTCAGATGCCAGACAGTCTTTTGGATACTTAGGATGTGTCAGCTACCTTTGGACAATTGAAGTAGTAAAAGACAGGAAAAAAAAATTCTTCACCTTCATTCCTCATAAAGCAAAGCCCATGACCAAGGGTTAATTAAGTATAAGTGCTTAATTTAGAAGTATGATCTCAGTGGACAGGAGTTAGAAACAGAATGGGATAGAATGAAAGAATGGTGGAAGAATCAATTAATGGTTGCAATAAGTTGGCCACCACTCTGGTTGACTTGGTGTTCTATCCCAGGGATGTTTTGTACAAAGCATCCAGGAACATTGGCCTGAGGGAATAAAATGCTCTCCTCCCATTGGCCCAGGCTAGCCTGCAGGATTAACTCCCTCACCTTCAAGTTACACTAATTTTGAACCCAGAAGGTTCCTAAAGACTGCAAAGAAGCCCTTAGGCAGGAATTTAAGATGTGAGTCTGCAGTGAGGCATGAGGCACATTCAGATTTCAGACAAGCCACTTGAAGCAGGTCAAAGCCCTCAGGGAACCAGTGTCCATGGCCAAAGCATCATAGGTGAGGCCAGCAGGATGGAGAACTTTGCACAAGCTGTGTTCATTGCATCAATGAGCAAATATTAGTAAATCATATAGTATTTGAGAAATTGACAAATGCTAATGATAAACAAAAAATAAAATAAAGCAGTTTAAGGAGATTTGGAATAGAGAGAGTGAAAAAAAGTTCTGAAACTTGAATACATTGGTCAGGGTATTCCCTCCTTAAGAGGGAAATAATTGAGGGATGAGTTAAAGGAGGTAAAGAAACAAGTCACACAGGTAAATGAAATTTAAAAATAACCTGAGTACTATCAATTATTAAGAATCATTGAATAATTTCCATCTGTAAACTTTTTACTTCAAGATCTCTAGTGGGGGGAGGGGCAGATTTTAAGTGTTCATTCAGATCCGTTATTAACCAAAAATTTTAGTTTGGTTTTCAGGGAATCCATTAATTTCTTTCAATTTTACTCTGGTTTTGTTTCTTTCCTATCAAATAAGGTAAGCTTTTATTACTCTTAGGTAATAAATTAAGACATATAGTAATAACATAAAGAATGTTTCCAAGCCCAATCTCTCCCTTAGACTCCAGACCTACAGATCCAATTGCTGACTTAATATCTCCACTTGCATATCTAATGGACATTTCAAAGTTATCATGTCCAAAGTTAAGCTCCTGATTGCCTCCTCATCCCAAATGTACTCATTTTATTTTCAGTTCAGTACAATTCCATTTTTTCAAGTTTTCTGTACCACAATCCTTCCTTCTTCTTTTACTTTCCATATCTGGTTTGTTATCAAATAATTTCAAAATATATGTTTCCATATTTCAAACTGTATCCAGAATTCAGCCTCTTCCTCATAGCCAGAGGCCTGATTTAAAGCACCATCATCCCTTACCTGTATTACTGCAGTCACTTCCAATAGTGTCCTTGCTTCCCCCCATTACTCTCCTACAGATTATGAAAACCTGCTTCAGATTACGCCATTCCTCACTTAAAAAGCTGCTGTGGCTTCCTGACCCACCCAGAGTAAAAACCAAAGTCCATTTCTGAACTGCAAGGCCCTGTATGTTCTGACTACTCATTACCTCTGTGACCTCATGGCCAATCCTTTCTTGTTCCAAGCAGATACACTTCCTGCCCTTAAGTCTTTGAACTTGCTATTTTCTTCTGCCTGAAATGGTCTTCCCCAGATATTGGATGATGAAGTCTTTCAGTTCCTTCTGATTTTTCCCAACTATCACATTCTTAGTGAGGCCATCCCCCAATCCCATCTCACTTGACCCCATGCCTACCCCCACCCTGGAGAACAGCACAACTTCCTCACTCAAGACTTCAGTTGCCCCTCTTTGCTTCATTATTCTCCTTAGTATTTATTGCTTTCTAGTACCTTCCTTATCTCTTTGATTTATTGTCTGCTTCTGCCACTAGCATGTCAAGCACCTGAAATAGTGCCAAGTGTGTAACACATGCTCAATAAATTTTTGCTGAATGAAAGAATAAACAAATGGTTTCAGAGGCATCCATTTGCCTTCAGGATAGTTATAATGATTACAGTAGAAATCCAGAGAAAAAAAAACATTCAGCTGTTGACACCAAGGTATAATTTTTTAGCTCGTGAATAGGATTGAATGTCAAAATTTGTTGAGAAACAAAATATTTTCCAAATTTCTTTAGCTCCCATTAATGTATTAAGAACAAAGTTGAGCAAATTAGATGGCAGGGTTTTATTACAGACCACAGGGAAGAGGAAACCCATGATTGGCATAATTAGCATTAGAAAGCAGGAAGAAGCAGAAAGCCTTTCTCTTCCAGGAGAGGTGATACTGGGAAGGAAAGGGGAGACAGAGAAATCAATCCTTCAGATGTATATTATCATCTACGTACACCTCTCAGGATTAAATCATTGGTTAAGTACAATATTAGTTCAGTTGAAAGGAGAACTGGGAGCAGGAGCTTTGGCCCCATCTCCCACTTCATACTCTTGGAGTAGATACCATGAGACCATCCTCACACTGGGGCAGGGAGAGGGCAGTTGTAACAGTGATGAGGCGGTGGATGGAAAGGGTTAAAAGGTGGTTACAATGAGAAAATAAAAGCAGTCCTTATAGCAAAGAACTTTAAGGCAGGCATCCAGACCAGAGAGCACACCCTGAGAACTAGAATCAAGACAGTACACAGAGGGAAACCAGTTAGGTTCTGCCCTAGTCAAGATAAACAGACCATAATTTTCTTGCCATAGATTTCAATGATGAACACTGGCAAGACACACTCAGACTGGATTAGACTGGATCAGAAAAGTCACTGGATGTCATTCATCAACCACTGCAAATCCAGACCAGCACAAAAATCATAATGAGATCCTCCTTCCCTCAAATGACGACCCTAAATTTCCCCTCCATCTAGCTGCCTTCTGATTAAGGAAGCAGGCACAGGACAAGTAGTCCTCATTTAAAAAGTTGATTTGTGAGTTGACTAAATGTTTACCTAATCAAATTGTTTTTACTGGAAAGAAAGTGTCTAAGCTGAAAGAAAACAATATACCTTTAACTGGCAGGTTGAACTTTTGCTCTCTACCCCAATTATCCCCACTGAGTGAACTGAAAGCTCAGAAAAAAAATGTATCTGTAATAGATAAATAAAAAACCACATTTTTTTTGCACATCTGTATAATAATGAATTTTCAACCCTACAACTAAAGTAGATACATTACCCCTTACCACCCCAACCAGGAATTAAAATATTGTGGTTGATCTGAAACCAACCTAATTAATCAATTCTTCACATGTTACTTCACATGGATCACTATAGGGACAGAGTAGAAATTCAACTCTGTCCAAGGTCTTAGGGTTTATACTTCTGAGAGAAGATATATGGACAAGAAAAATAAGCTTTTGTAATAATGGAACCGTTGGCTCTCAACATAATATGGAGTGTATCAAATATAAAAATATGTATGTCAAAAAAATATATATATAGTTTAGTCTACTTTCTTCTTCTCCCACAGTTCCAGTGAAATTCAAGATATACTTTTCTATATATTCATCATGCAGTCAACCAACACCCAGCTTAGGAACTGACACCCTGAAGTGTTTCCAAATGGAATAATGACCAAGTATACAGTCATGTGACTGCAGGTAAAAAGTACAAATCAGGATATCCCTTAATAAATGTAATATTTATGAATATAAAATATTAAAATATTTTATTGGAAAACAATGTAAAATGTCTTTTTTTATTTAATGGCGGTTTCTTCCTTTAACTGTACGTTTACCTGGGAAAGACTAGTTCAATGACATCTAAAACAGGATCTCGGCTTTTGCATTGATATGTAATAAATAAATTTAATGTATCATTTGCTGAATTTAATTGCTATTTTTGAAAACAAAGTAAGAAGTTATATCCTGTTGTTGTTTTTGTTTGTCAGTAACTGCTTAGGAAGAGTTTCCTGGCTGAACAATTAAGCTAATAACATAGTAATTATTTAAATTATAGATTGGTGTCTAAGACTTACTGGGGAAAATTTATGGTCATGAAGATGTATTGACTAACCAAGATCAACTATCCTATTTATTCATCTCATAAAATCTCTCTCCAGAATAAGGCAGCAAGAATAATTTAAATATTACTTGACATACATAATTTGATCCAGGTATTCAAGTCTTTTAAAATATTGTATTGTAACTGGTTTTATTGTGTACATAACAATGAAAGACATTATATAAAAATTCCAAAGGTAAAGCAAAATGTATACATATTTCACTGTTCTTTTTCCATGTACAATTTACTAAAAATAGTTAGCTCCTTTTCCCTATGAAAAGTAATTTAAACTTTAATTTCTTTCTGTTACCAAATCAGGTTCCTGCTGCTCGCTGCTTACAAAATCAATACTCAGAAATGTCGATAGAAAGGAAACTTGCCTTTAACCAGAATGCTGGCAATGGGAAGATGATGGACTCAGCATCCCCCCAAAACCACTTATGAAGATTCTACTCAGCCAGGAAAGCCAATGAAACAGGGAAGTAACCTCAGGTAATCATTAAGATGGAGGTCAGAGTAATTACCATCATCAACAGTGTTCAGGCTTGTCTATTCCTCCTGATCTTTCTTTAGATGCTATCTTGTTCACACAGCTTGCTCGTGAGATTACTGAAGGGGAAGCTAGAGAAGAGGCCTGGTCAGCTATTACTTACCTATTCTTCATTTCTACTTCTTTGATCTACAGGGAAAACTAACAAGTTAGGCAAGGTATTGTGTGGTCAAAAGATGTGAAAGCTGTACTAGGGCTGGAGGGGTGCCTGGCTTAAGGTTAGTGACAAGACAAAGGGTGCCTGCTGCAGAGAGAGCTCTTTCCCACAAAGAGCTTTTTCTTGCCATAAGTTGCTACATTTTCACTGCTACATCATTACCTGCCTATTGCTCCTATTGACCACATTCAAAACTCAACCTTGATATTTACCCCTCTTTCTCTAGTACCAGCTCTCACACAATTACAGTTGCTCCTAAATAAGCAGCATATCATTCTCAAAAAGCATGCTCTCTCATTTTTCTTTAATGTAAAAGTGGCTAGAAGAGAATGTTGATAGCAAAGCAATCGGTGAATTTACTAATTAGAAAATACTGTTATAAACTTAAGAAAAGTAAGACAATGATAAATTAACAAGAAATACAACTGGTGATTTTTAAGTTCAAACAGAGTGATAACCTATGTTAGCCAGTCGATTTAGAGAAATACAATCTTTTCATCTCATTTAACATTACATGCAAGGCAATCATCAAATTACAGCACTGTGTTTCCTTTAAGATTTTAAAAGCTAATGGTTTAAAAGTTAGAGAAGTTAAACAATCTTTATGTTGGAGTAAAATCTCAAAGTTAAAAATTATAAATCAAAATAAAATTTTAGGAATTCCCTTGTGGCACAGTGGGTTAAGGATCTGATGTTGTCATTGCAGTGGCTTGGGTCACTGCTGTCTCATGGGTTTGATCCCTGCCCCATGAACTTCCACATGCCATGGGCAAGGCAAAAAATAAATAAATTATAAAAAGTTAACTGTGAAACTTAAAGTGGACTTAATTATATTTTTTGATAATGTATCATTTTCAAAAAGTTGAAAACACGACTATAATACAAATATAGTATCAACTGAAGAAAAATGCCCAACCTAGAAGTTGCAAATTATGTTGTATTCAGGGACCTTATTGAGGACTATAGCCCAGGAGAGAACCTTTCAGATAGCTCTGAGGAATTGCGCCAAAAAAGCAAGGGGGAGCTGAGATATATAGATTTTTTGCTGAAAAAGCAAGACAAAACAAAACATGTAGGGAAACACACAAGGATTACTGCTAATCACAAAAGCAGACATCTCAAGTTAGTGATTTTAGTGCTTTTCTATATAAGGGGAGAAGCAAGAGTCTAGGCTAATTGAAATTATTCCTTAGGTATGCATCTGAACCATCTAGGACCACTATCCTTTTTCCTCCATCTTGAATTCCCTCCAGGGCTCACCATCAGGGCTGGCTGCAACAGCTAATTGGCTTGATGCTGGGCAACATTCATTGTTTCCTGGAATGGCAGGCAACTTTTTTTTTTTTTTTGAGTCCACAATAGAATAAACATGTGTCAAAGATTTATTTAGTTCATTAATTAAGGAAACAAGATATTAAATCTGGTTCCAGGGGCAAAAATACCAAAAATTACCAAATCAGATCTCAAAAACATCTTCTTTTAGTGGGTATAAAATATTTTCCAACTCATTTGAGCTCACAAATATACAAACAAACAATCCGCCCAAATTATTGCTGGAAACAAAATAGGGTTGTCTCATTATATTTGACATGTGGCTATAGCAGGAAATGTTAATTAACTAGCTAAGCCTCCTTGCTGAGGTCAGCTCATCTAGAGCCAAACAGCACTGAACAACTACCCAGGACAGAAAATTAACTTTTCTAAACACTTCATAAAAGAGTCTAAGATTGCATTTTCAATAGACTCTATTTCCAGATACAGTCTTGAAATTTCTTTCTTTTTTTTTTTTTGTCTTTTTAGCTATTGCTTGGCCCGCTCCCGCGGAGGTTCCTGGAGGTTCCCAGGCTAGGAGTCGAATCTGAGCTGTAGCCACCGGCCTACGCCAGAGCCACAGCAACGCGGGATCCGAGCTGCATCTGCAACCTACACCACAGCTCACGGCAACGCTGGATCCTTAACCCACTGAGCAAGGGCAGGGATCGAACCCGCAACCTCATGGTTCCTAGTCGGATTCATTAACCACTGCGCCACGACGGGAACTCCTTGAAATTTCTTTTACTGTTTTATTTGAGGCTATGAAACAAAACTAAGAAATTCATCTCAACAAAGTTCAACCTGTAAGATCTGTAAATTCTTCTCTTCTCAAGGTCTCTAAAGTACAGAAGGATTTCTGACCTACCAAGGAGTTACGTTATTTACAGCCTGTAAGCTCTAGAATGCATATCAGACCAATCTTCTGGGACTGTTTTATGGGTATTGGTTTCACCTTTGTTCTTTCCTGGTGGGCTTGCCAGACCTAATGAAATAAGGTTTATTCTCATATATGACACTTCCAAGTATGGTCTTGGTTGCACAATCAATTTATCCAATTATGTCCTGATAAAAAGAAGGACAGATTTTTATCAAACTAGTACAATTAACTATCATTGACATGATACATGCTAAAAGACTTAGGAAAGTATTTGTTCCTGAATTCCAAAGCCTTAAGAAAGTTACCAGTTAAAGAATGTTTCATTTCAATTTGCAAAAGCATAGTCTGCTAAATTGAGGACTAGGGAAAGATCAAGGAAAAGAAAAAAGATGTCCTTATATACTTAAATGGAGGAAAAAGAACACTAAAAATAATATCAACAATTAGATTTCTTTTCTATTTGAATCTTAGGTATTAGGTCACAGCCAGTCAGTGTGATTTCGTGCAATTGTCCTCTTCAGAACTAAAAAGAGTATTGAGAATTCTAACATTACATTATTTTTTATAGTCTTTAAGTACCATCTGACAGTTGTCCAAATGTTGGCAGTTTAAGATCCTGCACCCAGAAGTCTATATCTTGAAATATCAACAGTTAAGATATGTGTGCAATCTATATTCATCTTCTGTTGCTGTGCAAAAAATGACCACAAATATAGCAGCTTAAAACTTTCTGTTTGTAATCTTACCATTCTGTAGGTCAAAAGTCCTGGTGGGCTCTACTGGGTTCAAGGCTCAGGATCTTACAATGCTGAGATGAAGATTTTGGCTAGAATTCGCTCTTAACTGGAGGCACTGGGGAAGAATCCTACCTAGGTTGTTGACAGAATATAGTTTCATCAACTGTAAGTCAGAGGTCTTGTTGGCTGACAGCCAGGGTCCACTCTCTGCTCCTAGAGGCTGCTTTATTTTCTTTGACCTAGTCTCCTCCAGCTTTAAAGCAACAAGAATGAGTTAGTTGAATCATTCTCACTCTTCAACTATCCCTGATTTTCCTTTCTTCTATCAAGTAGAGAAAACTTTCTACTTTTTTATTCATTTGACCACACCCAGGGATCATACATATGCCACAGCTTCTGACCTGAGCTGCAGCAATAATGACACTGGATCCTTAACACACTGAGCCACATGGGAACTCTGAAAAATTCCTGCTTTTAAAGAGCACCTGTGATTTAGTTAGGCCCAACTAGATATCCTCCCTATTTCAGATCAACTGATTAGTAATCTTAATTACCACTTGCAGAATTCCATTTGTCATGTAACATAACATAATCACAGATCTATCAGTTCATCATTTTCATAGTCCTGAGGATTAAGAGGGGAAATGAGGGCTGGTGGGGAGAGGTAGCATTTTAGGATTTTAACTACCACATAATCCTTTTCACAAAGCTCTGAGACCTTTTTTTCTAGCCTATAGTTTAGAGAAGAACCTCCAGAGAAGGAAGGTAGGAATGGAGAAGCCGCATGTTGATGATATGCCTGAATGCTTGAGGTTAGTTTATTATAATAACGAACAATGTCCCAATAGAAGAGTAAAATTCTTTATTGGGATGCCACTTGTAACTATTTCTATGGATTTGACCAAAGTTTCTCTTAAGAAAAAGAGCACATTATGGACAATGTGGGAAATGACAATTCTACATTGAAATATTCTAAGTGTTACAAATAAATAACTACTTCATAATTTCACATTCATACTCCTTATCTATCTTTACCTAAATGATATTTTCAGGGCAATTGGAGTCATTAAAAATATTAGTGTGAGATTTTTATGTGTTTCACATTGTTCTCAAATCTCTCTCAACTTCATGGAAGATGCTGAATTTGAACACCAACCTCTTTCCCAATTCACAGCTTCCTTCCTCCAGCCTCTTTTCTGCCACCTCCACCAAAGACTTTAAAAGAGAAAAAGCAGTTAAAGGTTTAGCTACACTCCATTTTCTTTTTCTTTGAGTTTTTGCTATTACAGTCACACCAAATCATTATTTCCTTTTGAAAAACCACCCTCGTAATAACAATTTCTGTTCTAGACCAGCTTCTTTGTTAAAAGGAAGAAATGTTGCCCTCCAAACTCCTATTTGGTAGTCTTTTGTTCTGTTCTTTTCTTGTCAGTGTCTCTCCTTTTTAATTCACAATAGTATTATCCTTTCACATCATCCCCAGAACACAAAATGCCCTACATTAGGATAGAACAAATATTATTCTATTATATTGCATATATTATTAAAGGCATTAAAAACAAATTGCTCATATTTATTGAGAGCCCACAAAGTAAGAGGTGTTTCAAAAAAGGTGTCATCTTTGTTTTCATCTTTGTATATTAATACTCTCAGTTGGACAGTCAACAGTAAATTATTACTCAAACAGTGCTGATGAAATTACACAAATCCACCTACAGTTTTATAGCCTATATTTTTATGACTGCTGTCCAGAATTCTCTGTGAAGTCAAAGATCATGAAACAAGGTGATCCATGTGAGGTAGAATCTGTAGCCTAGTAAAAAATATGCAGCACTGGATGAGTTCATTGTCTTTCCCCAGAAAAGTATATTCCAAGCCATTCTGTCTATGAAATTTTTTAAAAATCAGATTTATAGAATATAAACAGTAAAGAGGAAGTTCTTCTCATGGCTCAGTGGAAACAAATCTGACTAGTATCCATGAGGACGCGGGTTCACTCCCTGGCCTCACTCAGTGGGTTAATGACCTGGCATTCCTGTGAGCTGTGGTGTAGGTTGCAGATGTGGCTCAGATCCCACATGGCCGTGGCTGTAGTGTAGGCCGGCAGCTACAACTCCAATTCAACCTCTAGCCCAGGAACCTCTAGCCAAACCACAGGTGAGGCCCTAAAAAGCAAAAAAATAAAAAATAAATAAAAAATAAATTACAGAGAAAATTTGTTATGACATATTGATATGATAATTCACTATAGCAGATATTGGCAAATTTTCTGAAAAGAGATAGTGAATATTACAGGCTTTGTGAATCATACAGTTTCTGTTACAGCAGCTATTTGACTCCATTTCCCATGAATGTAGCCATAGACAATATACAAACAAATAAATGTGGCTCTGTTCCAAAAAAAAACTTTCTTTAAGGACATCGAAATTTTAATTACATGTAATTTCCGCATATCACATTACATTATTTTTTATAGTTTTCAATTATTAAAAAAATGTGAAAACCATTCTGACTTACATTTTGTTGAGCCCCCCACATACCATGTATTAGGCAAACTCTAAGTGTGCTTCTCGAGCTAGCATCAAGGAATCATGGTTAGAAGATGCTCTCATGGCACATTGCAGCTACAAAACTCAACCTCTCTTCAGATATAGGTTTAAGAACAAATTTAGGAAGTCTGTCACCTCCATTTCTTGGGTCTTTTTTCTTGTATGGCAAATGTCAGCAAATGCTAGCCATTGCTATTACTATATTTGTTATTTATTCCTAAGTATTATTAGTTCTTACCAGGCACAAATCACTATGATATGTGTTTATATGTGTGTGTGTATATATATATATGTATGTATATATCAAAAAGGAATATGGGAAGTACAAATAAAGACAGGACCAGACATAATAAATTAAGAGACTGGCAGCTAACAGGAAGGCAAGAACTCCTCCGTTTGTGATGAAGGCTGCCTGAAGGAGGTATGATTTGACCTGGGCATATAGAAGTGAACAGTATCAATATTAAATACTGAAAAAGGACATTCTGTTTATAATTTAGCTAATGAAGTTACACAAAAAAAACCCTGTACAGGAGTTTCCTGGTGGCCTAGTGGTTAGGGATCTGGTGTTGTCACTGTTGTGGCTTGGGTCACTGCTGTAGCACAGGTTCAATCCCTAGCTTGGGAACTTCTGCAAGCTGTAGTCACAGTACAACAAAAACAAAAACAAAAGTCTGTGCATATGTCCAGATCCCCTCTTTTCTTGACAAATAGTACTTACTCACTAATAATCTATGAACTCAAATATAAAACACAAAGAGAAATATTCCAAGTTTCCTAAAAATCCTAAAAAGCCTTTGTCTATTTGTAAAAGTTACTAGTGTTTACTAATCATAATACCCAGAAAAATCTATTTCCCCTCTAAATTCAATCCAGTGTCTAAACCAATAAATTTCCATCTGCTCAACACTTCCACTGTGCTTCAATTTGTGTTGTGAATATTTACTACATAAAAAGCTCCATGGGGATATTTGTACCAAGCAATATCAATAAACTAGGTGCTATGTTAATAGAAAATCTTTTTCATCTGTATATTATATATTTAACTTTGCTTTATAATTAGATAAATTGAATTAAAAATTCACAAAAAATCAAACATCTAGATATAATATCACATTTTTTTCGCTGACTTACAACAGCATTTCAGAGCTAAACACTAAAGAAAATTTATCCCCAAATGTTGTTACAACACATTTAATCCTAGCATTTATTTTAAAAATCCATCTTTACTTGCATATTATATATATTCTCAAGATTTGCCTATATTTCTCCAATTTAGAGAAAGTAGCTAACTTTTGAAAAATCGAATGAAAATCAATCATCCTAAGTTATGCAACAGTAGGTAACAATATTAATTTCCTGTATACATGTTAGCTGCATTCAACAAATATTCATGTGATATATTTTCATTAACATAAAGTTTAAAACATCTTCTAATTTCCCCAGTGATTTATTTTTTTCACCCATCAGCTATTTAGAAGTGTAATTTCCAAGTACTTAAGATTTCCTCTAAATATCTTATTGTTACTTATTAATTTCTAGCTCGATTCCACTGTAGAGTATACTCTGTATGACTGCCAATCTTTTAAATATACTGAGGTTTGTTTCATAGCTCAGCAAATACTTGATATTGGTGAACACATGCACTTGAAAATGGTATTTTGCATATGCTGGGAATTTTGGGCTATAAATGTCAACTAGGTCTTAATGCAGTATTGTACAAATCATCTATTTCTTGATTGTTTGGCCGGATCCACAGCATGCCCAAGTTCCCCGGCCAGGGATCCAACCTACACCACAGCAGGAACAACGCTGGATACTTAACTGTTAGGCCACCAGGGAATGACAGATCATCTATTTCTTTATTTTTTTTTCTACCTAATTAGAACTAATTGTGATACATCCCCCTCACTCCTTTTGCCCAGGTAAATTCTTATAGGTGCCATGTTTTGTTTTATTTTTTTTAAGGGAAAAAACAATATAAGAGAACAAAAACTAGCTTTAGTCAGAGTTTAGAAGAAAAAAGAATGATTCATAAAGCTGTTGAAAAATGGCATTTTGGTTTTGTGGTTTGGTTTTTTGATAAGAAGCTGGCCACCATTGGAGTGTTTCTTAACTAAAAAAAGTTTAACAACCGAAGACATCAGAGAGAACCACCCTTGTCTTGTCAGCCAAATCTTTCCTCCCAGTTTACAGCCAGCCAAAACACATCAAGTTGAAAGAGGACAGTTTTTAAAACGAGGGTGAGGATGGAAACAACTACACGGAATCAGAAGTTTGGGTACCAATTTCCTTACTCCTTTTTTTTTCTCTCCAGACTGAAGCAAGTGGTAGTTGATCATCCCTTCAGCTGCCCTGTGAAGAATAAGTGCATTCTGTTTGATGCCTCTGTGTGCTCAGTGGATGGATGGCTGAATCATTCTCATCCTCATTAGCGCCCACCTTTGAGTGGCATGGTAAGAAGTGGTGAAGTCATCATGCTGCTCCATGTATCATTTTTAAGTGATTCAGTCTCTTTCAAGTAAATGTTCAATTTTTTAGATTTCTACCTCTACCATGTGGCTTCTTGGCATGTAGGGCCTTATGTGATCTCGTGGAATAAAGAGATAATGGTGCCAGAGATCCACACATATGCAGTCTCCTGGATCCTACTGGGTCAGGATGATTCCTATACCTATTACCGCGATGACGTAACAGGATGCTTGTTGCCTTTGAGGCATTCTCACTTACTAGCACTCTGTCCATACCCCAGGCCAGCCCTCTGGGTCTTTCAACACTTTCTAAGACCTCCTGGCCAAGGAAACTGGCATGACGGAAGGAGTGCTGTGTTGATCTTACTTACCTCGCCAATCCTCTTCACCCATCCTTTTCACCATTGCACCAAAGGCCTCAGGATGCAGGCCATAGGCTTTTATGTTCTCAGGTTATCTTACACTTATCTGATTATTTCTAACATATTCCTTTTTCTGGTCTTTGCACCCTTGAAGAAAGGAGATGAAGATATACAGAGCCCTCTGTCATTTTTTCTTACCCACTTCCTTAAATTCCAGGTGCTCACTAAAGGAAATTGGAATGAAGCTGATGGAGGGAGACCAAAGAGAGGAAGATATGGGAAGGGGTGATATCCATAGCAATATGGAATTGATTTATCTCTTTTGTATCCCAGACTATGAATTCTTCTACCCTATCAAGGGCCAGGTCTGGGGCCACAGAGAAGGGGCAGAAGACATCAGAGGGTACTCAATTTATGAAAGAGTGATTGACCCTGTTGTTATTAGGCTTATTTTATAACTATTTTTATATAAATGTTCAATCATTAACATTAAAAAGAAACCTGAGATACACAGGAGCTTATAGCCACCTAATCTGAAAAGCAGTTTTCTAGTGACACTGGCTGTTTCTGCTTCATTCGTTTGTTGATTATTTCATCTTTATATATAACAGCACCGTTACATAATCACAAGTCCTAAGAGTTATCTAAACTGTAAGTCACCTTCTCATGTGTTCGTTGTTCTTTTTGTTACAAGATAGAATAAATAATTGAGCTTAAAACAGGATAAAGTATCTAAAAGTTGCATGTATACTTATATGCCATATATATTCCATATGTAATATATTATAAATATATATGGTATAAGCTACTCGTCTGGTTTTGGCTGAATAAAATCTTCAGTGTTATTCCTGAAGAAGTAAGTTAATAACTAAACAATGTGGGTAATTTTTACACAGGAGGCTATTATCCCAAACTATAGTTAAAGTTACAACAGGGTTAGCTGTTGGCTGTATTAAAGTCATTTATGGAGTAAACATTTTCATAACCAGAAGGCATACAAGACAGGTTTTCTTGGTACATATGATACATATCAGACTTGGCCTGTTTTCCTTGTGTGACTTCTCATATTCTGAATCATGATTATTCATAATTATGTTAAATACTGTAATCATAAATTGGCAGGTATAAATAAGTAGTGGCATGACTATGATTCATTTTAATGTGTGACTTGCATATAGCAGGAATCTTTTGGTGGGAGGAAATGTTTGAGTTGGCAGAGATACAGGGTATTAAACTTTAGTCAGAAGCATCTACCTGAATTTATCACTCACTTGACTTTATTCTTAATCTTATGAATAAATTTTGGGAGCTAGACATATTTGCTTATTTATTAAGTATACAATAGTAAATATAAAATCAAACAAGAGTTGTACGACTTGGTTCTCTAAAGTAGATAGTAGATAAATACCATATTGCTGCAATATAACATGGAGAAAAGTTACCATAATCTCTCTCAAAGAAAGCTTTGTCTCATATATATATAAAATAACTATACATGTGCAGTCATTTACAGATTTTTCTTGAATGAATGTTACTTTTCTTAACAGGAAAAATGATTACTCATTTCCTTAGTGAAAATAATTAAAAGAAAAATAAAAATTACAATTAAAAGAGAAGGTACTGGAAGTTCTCACTGTGGCACAATGGGTGAAGAATCTGACTAGTATCTGTGAGAACACGGGTTTGATTCCCAGCCTCACTCAGTGGGTTAAGGATCCAGCATTGCTGCCAGCTGCGGTGTAGGTGGAAGCTGTGGCTTGGATCCAGAATTGCTGTGGCTGTGGTGTAGGCCCGCAGATGCAGCTCTGATTTGACCCCTAGCCATTGGAACTTTCATATGCTGCTGCAGTGGCTCAGGTCACTGTGAAGGTTCAATCCTTGGCCCGGGAACTTCCATGTGCCATAGATACAGCCTTAAAAGAAATAAAATAAAATAAAAGATAAGGTATCTACATGCTTTTTGTGAGTGTTAGGAGTAAATCTGTAAGTATAGCTTATATTTGTAAGCTGTTATAAAAGGACATAATTTCCAATAATTGTACAGGTCCAATATGGAGACATGTGAATGAAATTTAAGACAAATCTTGATAACACAAGTCCAATAACCCCTATCTTAAGTTGTAGGGTTTTTTTTTTTTTTTTGTCTTTTGTCTTTTCAGGGCCACACCCACGGCATGTGGAGGTTCCTAGGTTAGGTGTCTAATCGGAGCTTCAGCTGCTGGCCTACGCCAGAGCCATAGCAATGCCAGATCCGAGCCATGTCTGTGACCCACACTACAACTCACAGCAACGCTGGATCCTCAACCCACTGAGCGAGGCCAGGGATCAAATCCGCAACCTCATGGTTCCTAGTCAGATTCGTCTCTGTTGTGCCACGATGGGAACTCCCTTACGTGTTAGTTTAAAAAGACTAGGCCTCTCTCTAATAAAGCTCAACAACTTGAGTAATAAATCAGTGCAAATAAAGACCGCTCTGATAGTCTTTAAAAGTATCTTTGGACAACTTTAAACATATACCGTGGTAAAATTGTACAATATGTTCAGTAAAAATCAGAGAGCTTTAAAACTTATCTGAGGGCACTAAGACCAGAATTACACAATAAAAGTTCATTTACTTATTTAATTCAAAAATAAGGAGTTTCCGTTGTGGCACAGCAGAAACGAATCTGACTAGGAACCATTAGGTTGTGGGTTCGATCCCTGGCCTCGCTCAGTGGGTTAAGGATCCGGCGTTTCCATGAGCTGTGGTGTAGGTCGCAGACGCGGCTCGGATCTGGCATTGCTGTGGCTCTGGCAAGGCCAGTGGCTACAGCTCTGATTAAACCCCTAGCCTGGGAACCTCCATATGCCATGGGTGCAGCCCTAAAAAAAAAGAAAAAAAAAGGAAAAAATAAGTTGCGAAAGAATAAATGTCATTCTTTTCCATTTTGTCTACCAACACTTGTTTTATTTAAATATCTTATGTAAAGGCAATCATGGATATTTGCTAAAAAATACAGTTGAATGAGTGTGAGACAGAAATGAAAAAGACTAGTGAAAGATCTGTCCTTTATTTGTCTGTTATGGGCCATGGTCTTCTTTTCTTGGATGTGAAAAGCTGTGAGTCAGTATTGCTATTTATATAGAAAATAAATAGCATCTTCTAATAAGAGCCTGTTATAGTGCTGGGCTACCAACGTTACATTCGTGAAAAAGATACTAGTGGCTCATCCTTTTTACACTATTAGACTGTATTGTGAAGTGCTTTTTGCAAAGATGACCATGAGTTTTCTCATCAATAAAAAGAAGGTAATAATATTAACTACACTGTGTTTTTACAGCTCTTAAATAACATCTACAAAGTGCTTAAAATAGTGCTGGGAACCTGCTGTCTTAAATATATGGTAATTAGTTGCTATTGTTTTCTTGGCATCTCTGTAGAAGACTTGAGATCGTTTGAAAAAATCCAAAAGACTGCTTAAAAAATGACTGCAAAGAAGCCAATTTAGAAGATTTAAATACTCTTTAGAGTTTAGAGATATTCTCCCTGGTGCTGACAGCACTATCTATTACACTGTATTATGCACTTGTATTGTTCAGGGTTGCATCAGAGATGAATGTTTCGACAAGCAACTCTTTCAAGCGCAGAACCAGAGTTCTCTGAGTGCAAGCCACATCACTGAGCACATAGCTGGCCAAGGAGGCAAGTCTGAGTTCTTTAATAGAGGCACAGCTGTGACATATAAAATTAGTTAAACTGAAATAGAATTGTCTTAAGTGAAAATTCGCCATTATTTTTTTTCCAGGTTTTTAAATATGTTAGGACCGTGCTAGCTAAGAAATAAGACTTTTATGAAGACGGCTTTGCTTTTTTTCCTTAAAACTTTCCACCCTAGGAATCATTGTATAACCTGAGTCAGAAACTAATATGTGCAGGCTACTGCCTCTCTTAACTTCATCTCAATTTCAAGCGAGAAAAATCTTTGTAGAGTCTACATAGCTAGTTTTTAATATGTTGTGGTAAAGAAAATGTGAATTTGTACCTTCAGAGGGTCATCTTATGGAGTAGTTTACTTAGGTAGCAGTCAATGATCCAGAGATGAGAAGTAAAAGGGTGAATGTTAACACCCTTTAATGTGGCAGAGACATTGAGGTAAGGAAAGACCTAGAGTGTGTGAAATTCAAAAACATTATGGAGAATATCATTTTCTATTTTAAGGCACTCTAAAGAGTACTTTCTTTTCATTTCAGCCAAGACTTATATAGCAATGAAAATTCATTTTTTTTAAATTGGTTGGCCACACCCACAATATGAGGAATTTCCAGCGCCAGGGATCAAACCAGAGCTGTAGCAGTGACAATGCCTGGATAGCTATGCTATAGGCCACCAGGGAAGTCCAGAAATGAGAAAAAATTATGAATTTTGTCTCACCATTTCTAAACATTAGTGTACACAGATTAAAAGGGCAGCATTATTATACTCCCTCCCAAATGCCTGCCTTTGGAACCTGGCAATTTTCCTTTGTCCTCTCTTGGATATGTGTAAAACTATCAAGACTATCTCTGAATACTGGCTGTTAACACTTTCTTAAAAGTATCACTCATCAAAGGAACTCGGCCTTTTATGTGATATATATACATCCCATCATTGAATTCAAAGTTCTCTCTTAGTTTCGACAACATTTTTTTTTCAGTTCTCTAACAACAAATGCCCTTCTAGAATGGGCCCACATTGGCTCTCAAACTGAGTTTATTCCAATCACTACACATTAGGCCAAGCTGTTTTCACAGTGAGGAATACTCTTGCATCTGTGTTTTATCTATCCAAATTTACATATATCCAGGCCTCTCTCTTCAGCAAAGGCTTCCACAGATTTCTTCCAACTCAGAACTTCTAGAGCACCTGGTTTCTGAGCCACATATTTGCAGTTAGGGATATATGTGTATTGCTGTCATTTTAAGTGTATACATTTAACTCCACCCAGAAAAGGCAACACACTGCTAGAAGGCAGGAATCTTGTTTTATTCTTTTTTTTTTTTTCACTTTATCAATTCAATTAGTGTATGATGGTCCTTGGGCACACCAAACTGTGCCAAGCCCTGGGGATACTGACTACCTTGAGAATTTCTATGTACAGTCAAGAATCTCATAATTACTCAGTATACCCCCTCCCTCCATTTTTTTCTCAGTAGAGACAAATGAGGGGCAATTTTTTGTTTTACTGGCTTACCTACAAGGTTCTCATATTTTGAGCTGTACTTTATACTTGGGCTGGAAGGGCAGGGTGGTAGAGGATGGGAAGATTAGGAATCAATATTTGTAACATGTATACCAAGTGATTATGCTGCTCAGCCAGTGTAAAATCCTCTGCCATTGAAAAAGACGAAATCCTAGAAATGTCACTGAATTCCATAATTCAGCCTTTTCTATGTACTTTAACCTCTAGCTTAAAGCAAGATTTTAATAATATAATTAGTGGTAGAACATTTTGAAATTAAATACTGGTTCCATCCCTTAAGCTAGGGGTTTGGGCATGAAATCTTAAACTCTTGGAGAGCAGTGAAAATGGGGATTAGACTAAAGGAAGTCCTTCAGGATTTTTGTCAAGAATGTATATGAATTTTGATATTACTTATTGATATAAATAATTATAGTAGGCATTTATCAAATACTACATAGTATATATTACTTAGGTCTGGATATTAATTTGCTTTAATACATTTTCATTTAACACATAAAAATGGTAAATAAAAAATGTAAGTAAAT
Source organism: Phacochoerus africanus (assembly GCF_016906955.1). Taxonomy (NCBI): domain Eukaryota; kingdom Metazoa; phylum Chordata; class Mammalia; order Artiodactyla; family Suidae; genus Phacochoerus; species Phacochoerus africanus. The sequence goes on along the minus strand of NC_062546.1, from coordinate 136,984,082 downwards.
GTAAGTAAGTAATTGTATAATGCTAAATAGTAAATATATAATATTATAATAATTAAATTTATAAATAACATGAAATGTATAAATTGGATAAATACATAATACTAAATAATAAGTGTATATTACCAATAACATAAAAATATTTACCAGATTCTGCAAATATTTCCATTCACTGTTCACCTGGGTATTTTTGTCTGTCTGTTTTTGACCACATCTGTGGCATGTAGAGGTTCCTGGGCCAGGAATTAAACCAACACCACAGCAGTGACCCAAGCCACAGCAGTGGCAGCACTGGATCCTTAACCCACTGAGCCACCAGGAAATGCCTAAAAATAATGTTATATTCCTTAAGTAATTTAAAAATTGTTCCTGGAGTTCCTGCTGTGGCACAATGGTTAACAAATCCGACTAGGAACCATGAGGTTGTGGGTTCAATCCCGGCCTTGCTCAGTGGGTTGAGGATCTGGCGTTGCCGTGAGCTGTGCTATAGGTTGCAGATGTGGCTCAGATCCTGCGTTGCTGTGGCTCTGGCGTAGGCTTGCGGCTACAGCTCCAATTCAACCCCTAGCCTGGGAATCTCCATATGCCGCGGGAGCAGCCCAAGAAATGGCAAAAAGATAAATAAATAAATAAATAAATAAATAAATAAATAAATAAATAAATAAAAATTGTTCCTGGATTTCTCATTGTGGCTCAGTGACAAGAACTCAACTAATATCCATGAGGATGCAGGTTCGATCCCTGGTCTCTCTCAGTGGGTTAAGGATCTGGCATTGCTGTGAGCTGTAGTGTAGGTCACAGATGCGGCTCAGAATCCAACTTGCTGACTGTGGTGTAGGCTGGCAGCTCTAGCTCTGATTGGACCGCTAGCCTGGGAACTTCCATGTGCTGTAGGTGCAGCCCTAAAAAGAAAAATAATTAATTAAAATAAAAATTGTTCCTGGTATTAAGGAAAACTAATGTATCATGTTCTTTACTGAAATTAGGAGACTCGAGTACTACTCTTCCACTGATTTGTGTTTCCTTGGGGCAATCCTACAATAAATTTGAGCTATATTTTGTTCATCTTTAATGATGATTAATTATGCCTTCTCATTGCCTGATAAACATGTTGCAAGAATTAATTACATCTTTTAAATATATAGAGCCCTCTACCGCTTTACAAGTAAATATAACAAATACCAAATATATGATTATTATAATATTAGCATTAGATTTTCTTTCTTTATGGTATGCTAAAAGGTACCATGTGTTGTATTTGCATTCTTTTTTTTTTTTTGTCTTTTTGCCTTTTCTAGGGCCGCTCTAGTGGCATATGGAGGTTCCAGGCTAGGGGTCTAATCGGAGCTGTACCTGCCAGCCTGTGCCAGAGCCACAGTAATGCAGGATCCGAGTCACACCACAGCTCACGGCAACGCCGGATCCTTAACCCACTGAGCAAGGCCAGGGATTGAACCCAAAACCTCATGGTTCCTAGTTGGATTCATTAACCACTGAGCCACGAGGGGAACTGCTGTATTTGCTTTTTTTTTTTTTTTTTTGTCTTTTGTCTTTTTAGGGCTGCAGCTGAGGCATATGGAGGTTTCTAGGCTAAGGGTCGAATCAAAGCTGTAGCTGCCAGTCTATGCCACAGCCACAGCAATGCCAGATCTGAGCCCCGTATTTGCATTCTTAATGCAGTCTCTTTTATAGAATTTTAAGACATTTTATAATTTATTTTATTTTATTTATTTTTATTGAAGTATATTTGCTGTACATCATGTTACAAGTGTACAACAAAATGATTTACAATTTTTACATATTATACTCCATTTATAGTTATTATAAAATATTGGCTATATTCCCCATGTAGCTTATTTTATACATAACAGTTTGTACCTCTCACTCCTCTACTCCTATATTGCTCCTTCCTCCCCTCCCCGCATAAACTCTAGGTTGTTCTATACAAGATCTTTTATTTTTTTACCATGTTTTCTTTTTTTTCATATTTCTAAGGAGTACTTTTATAAAAGAAAATTATAATTTGGAATTAGCTACAATTACAACTCTTTCTAATTGCTCTCAAAAACAAAGATTCTTAGATTTGGGAGTTTGCATTGTGGCTCAGCAGGTTAAGGACCTCACCTTGTCTCTCTGAGGATGCAGGCTCGTCCCTGGACTCACTCAGTGGGTTAAGGATCTGGTGTAGGCTGCATCCAGTCTGAACTCTGGCCCAGGAATTTCCATATACCACATATGCAACCATACAAAGGAAAAAAAAAAGGATTTTTATATTTGGAGGGTATCTAAAATTTTGATCCAACTTCCCGCTCGGTATAAGTATCAGCTTTATAACCCACCTGATAAATTAACTTCTAACCCCAATTTGACCTTTTCCCAGTAAATACTTCACAAAGAAAAGCACTGCATTTAAACATCTTGGGGAAAAAATGGAAATAAACATTCAGGATATCAACAAAACCAAAAATTGCTTATTTCAAAAGTTTTATAAAATTGACATAGCTCTGGCAAGATTAACAAGAATAAAAGAGAGAACATATAAATAAACATCTTTGGAATGAGACTTAATTACAGCTTTTTTAAAAGTCTAAACAAATAGGATATTATAAACTTTATGTTCATAATTGTGAAAACTTACGTGAGATGATTAAATTATAAATTTACATGAAAAGGGTAAATTTACTCAATGAGAAGTAGAAAAGCCTTAGTAAGAACTTTGGGGCACATGCCCTCACTAAGTGGGGCAACTCAAGAGCCCTGCCTCAGTTTCCAGGAAGCCTCCATGCAGCATGCCTGTCTACCCCTCTGTAACTGAAGATGTTTAGTGTACCAACTCCTCAGTGCTATTTAAGCCTTGGATTTGTTGGAGTTCCCATTGTGGCTCAGAGGTAATGAAGATGGCTGGCATCCATGAGGACACAGATTCGATCCCTGGCCTTGCTCAGTGGGCCAAAGGATTTTTTGACGTTGCCTTGAGCTGTGGTGTATGTAGAAGTAGTTTGGATCTGGCATTGCTGTGGCATTCCCTTAGCCTGGGAACTTCCATATACCATGGATGAAGCCCTAAAAAGACAAAAAAGAAAAAGAAAAAAAACCCAAAAAACAAAAAAACCAAGCATTGAATTTATGTTACACACAAAAATGAATAAAGGTAGCTTGTGATGAGAAAAATATGTGATCATCTAAAACATCAATTTAGATCAGAATAGAGCTATAAAAGGGTACTAACACTCTAATTCTTAATTGTTCAGAGCTAAGATTTCATGACACTTAAAAATTAATCCTGACTAGATGTATTCAGAAAACATGCATAGAGGAATAACTGCTATTCAGCTCTGGTTAACATGTCTTAGCAAAAATAAAAAAGAAACACTGATTTTCAATGTGAGCACTTTTCAAATTCTAAGAGAATGAAGTAATTCAATAACTAGAGTCAATAGATTCAAAGGTTTCCATTTCAAATGATGATTTTTAGTTTCTTATAAAATTATGGTTAGGGTATATGGTTATTTTGTTTTCTAAAATATTCTACTAAAAACTTAGTACTTTGTAAGAGTTTTCTGTAAACTCCTTAATTATTTAGATTCTATTCCTCATCAGTGTATAGTTAACTGCATACCCTTTGAAAAGAATTATGATACCTCTCTGGGTAGGGTTGTTGGATAAAATATAGGGCACAGAGTTAAATTTGAATTGCAAATGGTAATAAATATTTATTTAGTATAATTAAAATTTACATAGGACATTCTTATGCCAAAATCATTGTTTACCTGAAAGTAAAATTTAACGTGGCATCTTGTATTTGTTTTTATTAAATCTGGTAACCCTATTTATGTCTGTTTCTAATAAATATAATTGATGGTTTGAGTGGACAATCCCTAAAGTCTTTCTCAGATTTAACATTGTATAATCTGTATCTATTACAGTCAGACTTAAAAAAAATTTATTCACAATTCAAACCTTGCAACATAAAGTATCATATTAATTTATTACCATCTTTGATGATCAAACTAAAAATTACAAAATTATTTTCCAAATTTTCCTTCAGATATGGAATTATGAACTCCCACCAATAAAACTATGATAATTATAAAATAACTAGTTTCACTGAATTGACTTAAAGTTTATATGGAAAGATTGTATTCCAAAACTACCATTACCATGTTAAATTCTTAAATTCCTCAACTTCTTCTAACATTGTGGGGGAAGAAAGCTGAGATAATTCAGAAAGAATTGGAATGAAGCTCTTGGGTGTTGAAATAGTATTAGCAATAACTCAACTTGTTCTATATCATTGACAGATTGCAAAATTTATAACATGCACAAGAATCATGCTGGAGCTATGAGGTAACACTTAATCCAAATCAAAATATATATAGAGAAATGTAGGCTTACATTTGCCAGTATAAAACTATGTTTTAGTAACACCAAGTAAAAGGTCCCTATGTAATCAGGGAATTAAGAGGTTAAAACTGATATGGTTGTATGTCATTTTCATTAGCATCCTCAGAAAGAACATCTTAATCCCATTTTTATGTTTTTATTCCAAAAATAACTTCATAGTTATTTAGAGCATTCCCAGATCTCTGTATGAGAATATTTGTGCCTTTCTGACCAAAGCTATCCACCTTATTACAACAGAAAACTGTAAAGATCTAGAGAATACATATTATTATCCCTGAAATTTACACAGTAGCTCCTATAAATATATAATCATATAAAACATACCAAATAGGAAAATAACTTTATTCAAGTAATCTAATTTGCTCTCTACTTGTCTTGTGATGTATGATAAATACTGTAAGCCCAGGAGAAAATATTTCAATCAACGGTGACCTGCATAGCTCTTTCTAGTTCCATTTTTGGTTGTAGACTTAGGCTAGTATGGCCAGATCTGCTTCTGTATGTCCTCTGTATGTTAGACATTCTGCTAAGTCTGTTAATGAAATAGGCATTATTTTTTCCATCTACTAAGTAAGCCTAAAAAAAAAAAAAGTTGACATACTCACCTGTATCTAATTAGTTTATAATCCCATCCTTTTCTGTTTCCCTACCATATTTTTCCACTTCTGCTATAGTCACCAGGGTGTAAGAGCTAAAATAGGCAATAATTAATGTTCAAAAAATGTTTTTAAATCCCTGATATGTGCTAGACACAGTAATTTCTATACATGAGATGGACTTTTGGTAGTGTGTGCTTTCTGCCACACTATCAGTATCCTAAATATACATTTTGTGATTATTTTCCTTGTCTGACTTTCATGTTCCCAGATAAATTTTTATTTTTTGTAAACATAAGAAAATATGCAGTATAATTAATTTAGCTGAAAATCTTTCAGAGGATGGTTCTTGATAAGAATACTGTGATCTCACAGTAGCGCATGCATTATTAATAACAAGATTTTACATTTTAAGCAACTTTGTTCTTCATTGGTCAAGGGTACCTCACTCCAGAATGCATCTGAATTTCTGATCATCCTTGAATTTTTGTGTTCTGCCTTCCAGACCTTCATATTCTTTGGCTAAAACTGGAAACATCCACAATCTCAAAGTCTCCCCAGACTAAAAGGGGTCCTTTGGGACAAGGCAGGGTTAGGTAACCAGTACCTTTAAAGCTGACCTAGAGTTCAGAGATGGAAGAAGATATTCAGCATAATGTTTACATAGTAACATTAATTCGCTGTTGAATAACTTTTTTTTTTTTTTTAGGTGCTATCCTTGTAGCAAGATAGCTGTAGTGTCACTTTATTTTTTTTATTTTTTATTTATTTATTTTTTTGTGTGTTTTTGCTATTTCTTGGGCCGCTCCCGTGGCATATGGAGGTTCTCAGGCTAGGCCTATGCCAGAGCCACAGCAACGCAGGATCCAAGGCATGTCTGCAACCTACACCACAGCTCACGGCAACGCCGGATCGTTAACCCACTGAGCAAGGGCAGGGACCGAACCCGCAACCTCATGGTTCCTAGTCGGATTCGTTAACCACAGCGCCACCATGGGAACTCCTGTAGTGTCACTTTAAAAATTCCAAAATAGAGGAGTTCCCATCATGGCTCAGTGGAAACAAATCTAGCTAGCATCCATGAGGACACAGGTTCGATCCCTGGCCTTACTCAGTGGGTTAAGAATCCAGCATTGTGGTGTTGGATCTGGCCTTGCTGTGGCTGTGGCACTTGGACTGCAGCTACAGCTCCCGTCCGACCCTTAACCTGGGAAGTTCCATATGCTGTCGGTGTGGCCCTAAAAAGACAAAAAAACAAAACAAAATACAAAATAGAAACTAGAAGAAGTGACTTTTGAACCTAGTTTTGTCTCTTCACTAATATAGTAGCTTTGGGCAAGTCATTTGCTTTAGTTCCCAGAATAGTAAAGTAGAGATATGGTGTCTATCTCTGCAAATTTTTGAAGGGCTCAACCAGACTCAATAAATGAAAGCATTTTGCAAGGCATTACAATGAGAAGTCTTGTTCTTAATCACTCACATATAAATATCTGATAGTTTTCAACACAATGATCTTGATTATTCTACATAGAGACAAAAAGAACTCTAAGATCATAGAATATTTATAGATAACAAAATTGAAGATTCCCTAGTTGAATTTTTTGACCAAGAATATGATAAGCACAAGGAGCCAGAACTCTCAGGAGCAAAAAGATTTCTGCCTCAAAAACGAAGCCATAACCAAGACACAGGTGGCTCCCATTTGTAACATTATTTAAGAAAAGGGTCTCCAGGAGTTCCCATTGTGGCTCAGTGGTAAAGAACCTGACTAGTATCCATGAGGATGTGGGTTCGATCCCAGCCCTTGCTCAGTAGGTTAAGGATCTTTAAGGATCTGGCGTTGCCATGAGTTCTCATGTAGGTCGAAGATGTGACTTGGATCTGGCGTTGCTGTGTCTGTGGTGTAGGCTGACAGCTACAGCTCCTATTTGACCCCTAGCCTGGGAACTTCCACATGCCATGGATGTGGCCTTAAAAAGACGAAGGGAAGAAAAAAGAAAGAAAGAAAGAAGAAAGAAAGAAAGTACCAGAACAAGCACATCCCCGCCTCCACTTACATTCATGGACGGGCAGAGCCTTCGGCCTATGCTCTCGCTCTCCCTCCCTCCCTCCCCCCCGCCCTTCCCTCCGCTCCTCCCTCTCCTCCCGGCCCCTCGCCCTCCCGCTCCTACCCCCCCTTGTCCCGCCCTCCGCCCTGCCCCTCTCTCTTCGCCTTCGCCCTCCCGCCCTCCGTCCCTCCCGCCCGCCCTCCCCCCTCCCCGCCCCCCGCCGCCCGCACCGACCCCAGGTCTCCTTACCCTCACTGGACACTTATTTTATCTTCACTGGTGGTTTTTCTTTGCTAGGAACGTTAATGTCACCCAGATAGTAAGTTGCCAAGCCAGGGATGTGAACTCAAATCTACCCATCTCCAGAGCCTGAGCTCTTAACCACGCTGGTACTTAGTTAACCGCACACATGCTCAGCCTTCCAAGAGAAAAGGCAAGCTCTTCAAGAAGGAAATATGCTGAGGTGTCTTAGATTTATGCCTGGAAAGCCAGAGTCAGTGGCTGCCTGGCTCAAAGTTGTACATTTTGATACATAGAAACTGATAAGCAATTAAGAGTTTACCAAGCTCTTTAAGACTTAGGGAGAAATGTAGCTCCCAGTTATAGTTACAATTTAATAGGCAGTATTAAAATGCTAAATAAACACCACAATTTTGTTAATTGTTATATCAAATAGATATAATTTAAATTGGTTTTTCATCCTTAGTCTTTATTTATTTTTTTTAAGAGAGGAAATATCCATTATTTGAATAGTGTTTTAAGTCACAAGGGTATTTTTCACAGTGCTGAAACTTTAATGTTATAAAAGGGCTTATTCTCTTCCAATGAGTAAGAAACGTACTGCCAACCAGTAACAGATTATATAATCCAGAAAAAGAAATTCACTTTGACAAACAACTTAAAGAGGAAAGAAGAAAGTGGATTTTAGACAACTTGGTGCCGACATATCAGAATCAGTGTCTTAGAATTTAGATGGGCACTGAAACCTTGGCCCCCTGCATGCCCATTGTACTAAATATTTTACATGTCTGCATGCCCATGCATGTTTCTTTAGGCCTCACTTTTATCCTGGAATGTGTGCATGTTAATAAGAGAGTCTGCCTAGAAATGTATATGATGATATAGAAATATAGTGCCATTTATAAAAGACATAGCTTATTAAACTTAGGCATTTCTTCTTTTGATCATTTGAACTGAAGATACATTTGACTTTATCTTTTGGAAGAGAGATAGAGGATCCTACACTGATTATTGACCAGTTTCCTTTAATTTTCACTTTCCTGAATACAACAAAAGTATTATTGATTCCAGTGGTCTGAGCCCCTTCAGGGTAGAGGCAATATCTTTGCTATCTTTGTTTCCTTAGCCCAATGCTTGGTATTGAAGACATGTAATAAATATTCCCCTTATCAAAATAAAATTTAATTCATGAATGCATAATGTATAATCTATTTGGGAAGTCTATTGTAAGAAAATGTTCAGTGATTATCCAAGTTTCAAGATATAAAATCTGATGAGTTAAAAGCTCATTGAAATTTACCAGAAAGAACATTTTTCTATACTTTTAATTTTTAGAAATATGATTTTTTCCATTTTAAATAATAAACCTTTTCTGTGGCACTTATACTTGAACAAAAGGATATTTAGGTATTAAAAAGGTTTTCATTGTTCCAAACAGTTTCCAAAAATATTTAGACATACCCCAATTTCATATTCTAACAAATTTTGCATTCCCACTTGAACCAATGTATGTTTCTTTTTATATAAGTGCTTATATATTTAGGTGTGTAAACTGCTTTCCCTTTTAATATTCTCCAATAGAAATCTGAAACCTAGATTGTCATGCAAAGAAATGTATAGCTAGATAGACCTCTCTACTTGGTGTTTTTTGTTTTTGTTTTTTTGTCTTTTTGCCTTTTCTTGAGCCGCTCCCAAGGCATATGGAGGTTCCCAGGCTAGGGGTCTAATTGGATAGCCACTGGGCTACACCAGAGCCACAGTAACTCGGGATCCAAGTTATGTCTGCCACCTGCACCACAGCTCATGGCAACGCTGGATCCTTAACCCATTGAGCAAGGCCAGGGATTGAACCCACAACCTCATAGTTCCTAGTCGGATTCGTTAACCACTGCACCATGATGGGAACTCCTTTACTTGGTGATTTTGAAACTAACTCCATCAGGTAACCATGTAGAGAATAAATCTCTCCCTGGTAGGACAAGTTCACCTCTTATCTGTTCCATTTTAAATGGTTAACTGCCCCCTTTGGATTGAAAAAGACTTCCCAGACTTGAGGTCCCACTTGCCTCTTAAGTTCCCTGAAGAGTGGAGTCCTTAAGGATTCCCTCACTGCTTAATTCCTTCCGCAAATATGTGCAGAGAGCTTCTTGTGTTCTGGGCTATGCTTTAGGGACATAAAGGATAAGAGGCAGTCCCTTAAACCCTCCAACGCTGTTACTGTGTAATGAATAATTGAAACAAAGTGTCTTGAGGCCTGGCCTCACCTCATAGACTTCTAAGGGGGATAAGAGAGGGAAGAGCTAATTCTCCAAGTGCAGTATGGAAAGTCCTCCAGAGGAAATAACACCTAAGCACATGAATTAAAAATGATTGGATGGAGTGGGCAAGGGAGAGTTCCAAACAGACAGAAATTGAGCAGAATCTTGGAAACGTTGACAGTTTTGCAATAGTTCAGCAAAGAGGGAAGGACTGGGCAGGGGGCAGTTTTTCACTATTGTGTACAAAGATTTATAGCAACTTGATTACTATGTTGCTAATGAGCTGGGCAACCATCAGACTAGGGGTGGGGGGGAATAGTTTAGTAACTACCATGTGAGAACTCTGAGCTTAGCCTATTAGAGATTCTGAAAGTCATCAAATATAATTACAACTAAAAGGAGTTCCCATTGCTTCTCAGTGGGTCAAGAATCTGACTGTATCCATGAGGATGGGCCTTTGATCCCTGTCCTCTCTCAGTGGGTTAAAAGATTTGGTGTTGCCATGAGCTGCAGTTGTAGGCCTGGACGCAGCCCAGATCCTGTGTTGCTGTGACTGTGGTGTTGGCCAGCAGCTACAACTCCAATGTGACCCCTAGCCTGGGAACTTCCACATGCCACAGGTGTGGCCCTAAAAAAGAAAAGAAAAGAAAAAGAAAAACAAAAACAAAAACAAAACTAAGGCAGGCTAAGAAATGCTGGACAACAAACCACTCCAGTATTTTAGTAGCTTAACCCAACACAAGTTTATTTCTTGCTTTATGCTAATTCTGTTGTAGATCCTGGGGCTCTCCAGGGCAGCTATGCCCAGTGTAATAGTACAGCATCCCAGGATCTTTCAGTCCTATGACACCTTCAGCTTAATGTAAATCTTTGTGATTGCAGCAGCAAGGGAAGAGAGCATGGAAAGTCAGGTACTGGCCCTTAAGGAATTCTACCAGGAAATGAAACATTTCGTGTCTGCTTACATTTACTTATCAAAACCAGTTACATCACCATACCTAATTTCGGTGGGGTGGAGAGTGTAATCCTCCTCCACACCTAAAACCAGGAGGAGGATAGGAAAAATTGGTAAGCATTCACAAAGCCTCCAGCAGTTATGAAATGTTATGGTAACATTTTATGTTTCAGATTAGACTAATGGAGTCAATAAAATTACTAGCATGTCATAAATTAAGGTTGAAACTAAAGTTTAATCTTCATTTGGTGACTGAAATTTATAGACTTTGTTTCACTATTACTCAATGTTTACATTATTGTCTGTGAGCAACTGTAAAAGCTAGTCATTTAGAGGTATAACTGGTTCATGAAATTGAAGACTAAAATCCAGATGGATTTAACTGAATTGACTAATATATTAAGTAAAACATTAAACAGCAACTTTTTCTGATATGACTCCAATATTGTAATCCAAATAAGCTACTTTTTCCCCTTTTCATATGTAGAAATACAATGAAAGGAATATATTATGCATAGGAAGGAATAAATAGTAATTACGGTCCATAAGAGACAAATGGCATATTGGGTATTTAGTATGTTAGTTTCAGCAATCCTCTGGGTTGCCACAGTGGATATAACTTAAAGAGCCTTAGTCAAACTTTGGTTTAGCCAAATGTTGGTTCTAAGTATCAGTTTAACCCACCTACCAAACTTTATTCTATCAATAGGGTGAAGTGGTTAATACAGATGGGTTGTTTTTAACTGCGCAGCAGAGGCCTCCTAAAAGATGGTCTTTCGTCTAATCTCTCTACTAGTTTATTGAAGTATTTCTGTTTTAAAGTGTAAAGTTAATTTCTAATTTCAAGTTGTATTCCTGAATGTAAGCTTTTGGACCAATCAAAAATGGCTTGCACCTTACAACAACTGGCACACAAGATATGCAAATATACCTGTTTGTCAGGTGTAAAGGATCATCTAAAGGCCTTGCACGTGGGAAAACGTGCAGTTACACAATTGTGTCTGATTTCTTCCTGTAAAACTTTCGAGGTGAATAAAACCTATCATTTGAATCTTAGTTCATAGATTGTCACCAGATATACTGTCCAGGCCTCATGTCACAGTTATTATAGGCTTAAAAATTAAAAAAAAAAAAAAGAAAGAAAGAAATATGCCTCTGAAGACAAGGCAAGCTTAAACATGTCACCGCGTAGAAAAATCACAGTGTCACGGGTATGCTTTTAACAGAAGAGCAACTTTAGAAGTCAGGTTGGAAAAAAACAAAACAAAGCAAAAAAACCCACCCTGGATGGGGGAAGGTGAGACTGGAAGGGAGGGCAAGCTGCTGGCCCGGTTCTTCGAGTTTCTATCGGCACTTCCACGGCTCCTGGATCCTCCCCTCGGCTCCTTGCCGGGCAGGTAACCTCCCTTCCTCCCCACCTGTCCGGCCCAGGCGGGCCAAGCTTCCCAAAGCGACACCCTAGCGGTGGGAATGAGAACACACTGCGCAGGAGCCTCCTTTCCGTTCGGCTTCCCCAACTGGACCCCAAAGCCCCTAAACCCCAGGGGAAGGAAATTACCACTCGGTCCTCGCCCACCCCCGCCCGGTTTCTCTCCCCGGCTCGCTGCTCGTCTCACTCCCATGCCGCCGAGCCCCGTCGCCACTTCTGAGTGGCCGACTGGCGGAGGCGGCTGCGGGCTCCCGGGCTCTGGTCAGGGAAATGGGGCAGGGTGAGTGAGCCGACCCGGGGAGAGGCCAGGCGGCGCCGGCACCCGCCGGTGAGGTAGGGGATGCGAAGCTGCGGTCCGGTCCGCGCTGGACTGAGCCTCGTAGAGGCAGCCGCTCTCTCCTCAAGCCCTGGCTGGAGAGCCGAAAGCGAGCGCCGGGTCTAGAGGAGGGACATGTGGGAGAGGAAGCCGTGGGAGAGAACAGGGAGCTACTGTCTCCTTTTGAAAAGAAAGTAGGAGCCCTGGGTGGGAAAAGAGAAATGAGCCCTCCCAGCTTTTTTTTCGTGAAAAGTTTCCCCAGGGCGTTTTGTTTGTGCAAACTTGGCCGAGGGGGCCCGGAATCACACTGCCGGCGTGGCGACGGTGGTGCCTGTGCGCCTCGCCCCTCGTCCCGTTCCTCCTCCTTCCAGCCCGGGCAGCTCCGCTCCCTCCCCGAGAGGCGCCGAATGGCTACCCAGTAACCCCAGGGGCGGGGGCTACTGCGCCGCCTCCCTCCGGCCGCTAGACCCGGCGGCGCGCCCACAGGCTGGGAGCCCGGCCCGCAGGTGGAAGCGCACCCGGGAGGCGGGCGGTCTAACCCAGGGCTCGGGCGACTCGGGCGGACTCTTGACGCGCGGCCAGCCCTGCTCAGGCCTCGGGAAGGCGTGCGTCCCGCCCTGACCCGCCGGCCTCTCCCACTACAGCAGTGACGCGCCGCCTCGGAGCCAGAGCCCGCGCAGCACCCAGCAGGGCGATGGACGGCGGAGTTCCGAGCGCGCAGGACGCCCTGGCGGCGCCTCAGCCGGCTGCCCCAGCAGGGTGAGTCTCCAAGGGCCGACCCGGGAGGGAGAGGACGAGGTTTGCCCGGGCTCCAACCAGTTACCTGGCTAGCAGCTCGCCACCCAGTCGGCGGCCTGATTCACCCGCAGTAGGACACGCGGCCGACGAGGCGGCTTCCTCCAGGCTTCCTCGGAGGCCGCCCAGGGTCGGGGCTCGGGTAGTTTTTGATTGCTTTCCTACCGGGGCTTCTCTGAGTAGCTGAAGGGCAGCTGAATGCCAGGCATTGGGTAAGAAGTCCGGGAGCAAAATGGTAACAAAGGGCCCATTGTTGGGGCTGTGGGAGAGAGGCGGAGGATACCTGTAAGTGAACTCCTGGGAAGGGGAAAAAAGTTTTCTTGGCCAAGGGCTGAGGCCCAGCAGGTGAGCACTGTCAAGGTGACTGTAGGAAAGGGGCTTTCGGCGACCGGGTGGAGGGCGACGGGAAGGTGTGCCAGCTGTCAGTCCGCATGACAGTTCCGGGACGGGCAGGTTGCGCGCCTCGGATTGGGGGTGTGTGTGCCTCTAGCCAATTGCTGGTGCCAAAGCCTAGCGCAGAGTCAGACTGCAGACACGATACTTTTCTTTGTATTCGTACACGTTCAAGAGAGATTGGAGGGGAAGGGGCTGTCACATGGTGAGTTAATATTAAATGGAGCACGTCTTCTTGCCAGATATGCTAATAATCACCTTGCTCAGTCTTTGGGTAAACAGTAACGAGAACAGGTAGTTCTGCAAGAGATGGGGAGCACCGGAAAATAACCTTCGTCTTGGTAAACAGTGAAAGTTTAACACAGGCGCTAGTTGAGCTTGTGAAGTGGGAAGCCCTTTTGTAGAAGTGTAACTTTTTCCTTCAAGTGTCTCCCCCCAGCTCAATTTCTTTTCTGATAGTTATTCTGAACACAGAAAAGCATCCAAGAGAATATGAACAGACACGCTAAGGAAGAATCGACTGTGTAACTAATGAATGAGAGTTGTATAGTTTTCCTCATTTAGGAGTAGAGAAGTCATTTTCCCCTGGAACATGACATGCGTTTCCTTAGAAGCAAGTCACAGCATGTTTATTCATCAGAGACCATTTGAACATTGGCAGTTGTCTAGAGGAAACATGGAAAAGTCTCAAGGCAACATGACTAATATAAAAGATATTTAGTATAATGCTTACGTAGAGGAAACATGTAGTGTATGAATTAATTCTTTCATTTTTTTGTTTCAATTAGTTATCTTCTCCCCTTTGCAAATAGTCATATTTCTGTTGACTTCTGTTTCTAATCTTTCCCCAGTTTTTTTAATTTAAATATTATCATATATTCTTTCATATATTGTCACGTTAGGATGTATGAGGAAAGAAATACACTGTCAGGAAGAAATTAATCATTAAAGCGTGGACCTCTCAATGGAGCTGCAGGAATACAGAAATGTACTCAGGTACCCCCCAAATAAGATAGTATTAAATTTGTGGATTTGCAAATGGATTAGATGTTCAGAAATCAAATAATATTTGTGGGTAAAGTAGGTGAGATCGGATGGCTCTGAGATGAAAGAAATAGAACTTTCTAGTGTTAAGCACCACTGTAGCAAGATACTTCAGATTTTACTTGTGAGAATTTAAAAGTTAAATGGAAATTCTGTTTAAAAAAATGTACAAAATTGCTTTAGCTGATTTCTCAAATATGAGGAAAATACTTTTTAGGAATTTTGCCCTGCCATCTCCAAATCTAAAGAAAGACCCGGAAGAATACTTTCGCATCTTATCTAAAATAAAACCCCTCACTATATCATTTTGCTTTGGATTATTCTATTCAGAGAAGTTAAAAATATCTGAAAGGTATAAACATTTTAAAAATTACTTCTTTGTCTTCTTTCATTTGTTTGTATTGTTCCTGGGCATATCCCAAGTGCCTATTATATAATACCTGTTGAATATTTAGTATTCAGTGTTGCCTTTTTTTCCCCTGAAAACCCCAAAACATTTTTTTAAAAAAGGTTTTATTTCTGGGAAAAAATTATCCTAGATATGTGAATTTGGGAGGTGGCAGGGAGCAATCCCAATCAGTATGTTATAATAAATTGTTAGATCTGGAAAGTAAATTCTCTACCATAAAAGTAATTAAATCATGATTTGTTATTCTAATAGCCTATGAGGCCTAGTTGGGTCCTTAACTATGGATATTACTGCTCTAAAGAATCCCTTTGTATGTAATTTTCCAAGTTTTACATATTTGTAACAGGTCGTTTTAAAGAAATGTAGTACAACTCCTTATAAGAATCCGGAGATCAGATACTGAGTGATTTTACTGAAGTCCCAGAGCAAATTAGTGGCAAAATCTGAAGGACTTTAGTTGCCTAGTTTATTGCATTAATTGCTTTTAATCTTTTCCTGACCACAGTATGAGAAATTTTAGAGTCCACAGGATACGTTATCTTTAGAACTATCAGTACTGGTGTTCTTGCTTGATGGAACAGATATATAAAATATAAATTTTCAGGAATGGTTAGGGTGAAAAAGCCTATTTCTTTATAATTTTGTAGCTTTGGAGCTATGAAGTTAATTGAAGGGTAGTAAAAATTAAATGATTAAGCAGCTGCCTTAAGCTTTTATTTGGATGCATTATTGGTTCTCAAATTTTGCTGATTGTATAAACTGAGTTCTTGTTAGCTAACATTTATTTATTGAGGCTGTACCTATGGCATATGGTGATTCCCAGGCCAGGGGTCTTATTGGAGCCACAGCTGCCAGCCTATACCACAGCTCACGGCAACGCCAGATCCTTAACCCACTGAGAGAGACCAGGGATCCAATCCGCAACCTCATGGTTTCTAGTTGAATTTGTTTCTGCTGTGCCACAACGGGAACTCTTTCACTTATTGACTACTTAGAAGTTGAATGCTTTTGCTGAGGTTTCAATGTAATTACCCAGGTGTCTTTAAAACTAATATTCAAGCTCTCACACCCCTACCTATTCTAATTTTAATTGACCTGGGAGAGGATAAGGGCAGAGAGAGGTTTAAAATGCTGTTAGGTGTTTCTAATATGCGTTCAGATCTGCAAACCATTCATTAAGTGTCACCAGCTGAGATGGAGGTGAAGCCATAAATGGAATGGAGGCTGTTATTAACCATTTTTAGGGAACCCGATATCCTAACTTTCACCTCTATTTTGCCTTTTGAAAGTTTCCATGAAAGTATTGTACAGTATTTAAATTGTTTTTCCTGCTTATTTTTAAGGAAGTATATTAACTCCGTTTTAAAATTTTGGAGCTGAGACTTAGAGAACTTAATTAACGTACTCAAGGCTATATAGCGTTAAGGGATGCAAGTATAATAGAGATAGAGTTGATTCTCAATATGCTCTTCGTCACTAGGCTTGTTACCCAGGATATTTGCTACCATGGATTATACCTAATGGATTAAGTCGCTTTATGGGTGCATTGTCTTAATTCTTCTTACAATTTTGTTTACAGTACACTTAAAAAAAAAAGCTTCTACAAATTCAAATGCATATGAAAAAACCCAATGTCTAGCATTTAAAAGGAACTTAAATATTTGGTTTATGTCTTTAAAGTCATATTTAATACTTTCATGATTTAATTTAACTCATAGTAAACTGACCTTCTTTTGTCAGATGACAGATGTCAAATCTATACTTATTTTCTGCTCTTAGGAAACTATTGAATTTATTATAGCATAATTTCAAAAGTAGGGTTTTTGACCAAATAAGAAAAATACAATTGTTTACTAAGATAATGCCAGACATTTTGTTCAAAGTCTGATTTCCTCTGAATATGTTAGAGAATAATAGAATAACATCACCTAACCTTATTATTGAAGCACCAGGTGTATTTATATAATAATAAATGTCAAGCTTCATGTTATTGAGACAGGTGTGTTGATGTAATTAATTAGTCAAAACTTGTGAGCCCTTATTTTATATAAAACACATTTTTTTTCTAGGTACTGGGATATTGACTTTTGATCTTAAGAGCTTTACTTATGCAGTAATAGTGCAGGAAAAAAAATGAAGGAAGGTGATATTAGCATAGAGATGGTACTTTGATATATTAACTTTGAAACATTCTGGATATGCTTAGAACTTAAAATGCGGTATCCTAGCTCATTGATCAGCAAACTTTGGCTGAGCAAACTATGTCCAAAAAGTTGAAATGAGCCCTCCACCTTTTTGGCTTTTGTCTTCTTTTTTCTAATTTTTTTAAAATCTTGGCATAATACACATAAAATTTACCATCTTAACCATTTTAAAGTGTACAATTCAGTGGTACTAAGTACATTCATATTGTTGTGCTGCTATTATCACTGTCCATCTCCAGAACTCTCTTCATCTTGGGTAACTGAAACTCTGTACCCATTAAACAGTAACTCCCCAGTCCCTCCCCCCAGCCCCTGACAAGCACTATTCTACTTTCTATCTCTGATTTGACCACTCTGATTACCTCATATAAATGGAATCAGACAGTCTTTGTCTTTTTGTGACTGGCTTATTTCACATATCATATCCTCAGAGTTCATCCATGTTATATCATATGTCAGAATTTCCTTTTTGAGGCTGCATAGCATTCCATATTTTGCTTATCCATTTATCTGTTGATGGACACAAGTTGCTTCCCATAGTTTAGCTATTATGAATAATGCTGCTGGAAACATGGGTCTTCAATATCTCTTTGAGACCCTACTTTCAGTTCTTTTTTTTTTTTTTTTAAAGGGCTGCACCCCTGGCATATTTACATTCCCAGGCCTGGGGTCAAATCAGAGCTGCAGCTGCTGCCCTACACCATAGCCACAGCAACTGGGATCTGAGTCACGTCTGCAACCTACACTACAGCTCATGGCAACACCAGAGCCTTCACCCACTGAGCAAGGCCAGGAATCAAGCCCACATCCTCATGGTTACTAGTCTGGTTCCTTACTGCTGAGCCACAAAGGGAACTCCTACATGCAGTTCCTTTGTAGTAGAATTGATGGATGATATGGTAACCCTATTTTTAATTTTTTTGAGGACTGCCATGCTATTTTCCATAGCTGCTATTCCCCGAAACAGTGCACAAGGCTTCTTTCTGGCTTCTCCACATCCTTGCCAGTACTTGTTATTTTTGTGTTTTTTTTGACAGGGCTGTCCTAATGAGTGTGAGGTGGTATCTCATTACAGTTTTGATTTGCATTTCCCTGATGATTAGTGATGTTGTATGTAATTTCATGTGCTTATTGGCCATTTGCATATCTTCTTTTGAGAAATGTCTATTCAAGTCCTTTGCCTTTGTTTCAATTGGGTTGCTTTTTTGGTTGTTTAATTTTAGGAGTTCACTTCATATTCTGCATATTAATCCTTTTTACTCTACCAGTTTCTGTAGAGTTTTGTTGGCACACAGCTGTGCCCCCTTATTTACGCATTGTTTATGCTTGCTTTCATATTGTAGTTGGCTAGTCCAGACAGAGATATTATGCTTCTAAGCTAAAAATATTTACCCTCTGTTCATATGCAGAAAAAATTTGCTGACGCCCCCATAGGCTAACTTATGAAATTGGTAAAGGAAGTAATGATTATTGAATTCAAAATTTATTTACCAGGGGAGGCATCTAGGTACTGAACTTAAGTATAAATTGTAACAAAATGACATTTTATTTGCATAAAGCAAGATATTTCTTATAGTAAGAGATTTTGTAGAATGGTGATTAGTGGTAGTTGTGTTCCCCCCACAGGCAAACAATATAGAATTTTAACATTTATATGATATCAGAATATATTTTAAAGAGAAGTTCTAAACTTGTGTGCTGGAGACACTTTCATCAATAAATGACTGAGGCATTTAGAACCAAGGAGCTGGCCCAAGGTAGCAGGAACTCCTAGCTAGTTTTTTTTTTTTTTTCCTTCCAGTTTATACCTATTTCACGAGTTACACAAACTGTCTTTACAATTTTCAGCAAATGTTTTTCTTATTGCTGTTAAATATGCTTCAGGCATACCCTTGTGGTGCAATGGGTTAAGGATCTAGTGTCACACAGTGGCTTGAGTTGCTCCTGTAGCTTGGGTTCAATTCCTGGCCACGGAACTTCCACATGCTGTGAACAAGGCCAAAAATAGAAAGATATTTCATATCCTTAAGATATTAGTTCTCTAACATTAGGGTGACAGTTATTATAAGACCTTTTTTTATGACTTCGCTAAATGTTTTCCCCATCTGTTACAGTAAAAACAAACTAAAACTATGGGAGAAAGAAGTTTCCCATGACTATTTATAAAGGGCCAAATGTCTTCAGTTTTGCATACAAACTTCATATCTGAGGAATGAATCCCTTGGAAAAGACTCTCAAAGACTGACTAGTCTTTGGAAAAAATGCTTGAGTGAGCTTGGTTTTTGTTTTTTTCTTCCTCATATACTTTAAGTTCACAATGCTGTTTATAAGTGTAAAGAAGTTAAAACTATTTATTGACTTCAGACATAAAAAGAGCTGTGGAGTTGAATTGTAGAGTAGTTTGAGAAAAAAATAATTGAGATGGCCATCTCATTATTAAGACGGCAGAAGAGAGTTTAAGTTCAACTTAGAGAAAGCTGAAAACCTAGAATTATTTGTAACTTTTAATATATTTTAAATCGTTACACATCTTTACAAAGATGACACTTTCCAAGTTTCATAGGGAATAAATGAAGGTATTTGGGTTTCCAGTATGTGTGGTGTCCTGTATTGGGCAACATCTTCATATCTGTGCCTTTTCATGCTGCAGAGCTCAGGGGTGTAGCTCAAGGCAGGTCTTCAGGGATTTGAAGAGAGGAAAGCACAGTACATTATGGGGCTGAGTCATTTTCTTCACTGTCTCCTCTACAGAAAAAAAAAAAAAACTGTAGTCCCATCAAGGTTTTCAGGTTTGTGGTTGTGAGGCAGTGAGGATGGAGGTGCTCCGTGAGCAGAGAGAAGAATGACCTCTGAATCCCTCACTTTAACTTCCTGTGGGGACTCTTGTTCCCTTCCTATTGAGTGCCCCTCCCCCACTGAAATCAGAGCTTTAGAGGTAATACAATTATTTTTTTAAAGAAGAGTATGGGTTAATAGGACAAAGGTTTTCCTTTGTCATTGCCTCAGGCTTGTAGAAAATTACTTTGGATGGAATTAAAAGAGTGAAAATACCATCCATATTTGGGGGGATTTGATTTTTAAAAATAACCAGAGTGGTTCAGAGGCAAGACTCTGAAGTAGGGTTGAAAAAGAACCTGAGATACAATAGTTTGTGTCCAAAATGTGGTTGTGCTTTTAAAAGAACGACTCCGATTTCTTGTGTGGGGATGTAGGTTAATTTTAAATAGGGTTGAATGCCACAGGAATCAGGTTGTTTTTTAAATGATAATATCACTGGAAAAAGTGCATTGTTTTGCAATATAATTAATTTGAGAGATTAGCACTAATTTGTATGTATTTTGGTGTATTTTTTAAGAATTAAATACACCATTTCACTCTGTAGCCTACCATTGCAGCTTCTGTACTTACACCAATTTATGTTTGTAAGGAAGTAGAGTTAAGATGCTCAAGTCTGGGTAGGATGTTTATCACCTCCTGGAGGAGGACTTTTGTTTCTAACCTTCACACCTGCTATTACATGCACATTCACACATGCTGTTATTTCTGGAGAAATGGAAGTGAGGAAGTATTAGATAACCCCATAGGGAATAGCCAGAGTTTTAATAGCTGCTACAGTCATGTATCAGTTCAGTTGTGCTGGAAAAACAGGAAATTGAGTTGCTAAATCTGAAAATGGCTACCATCTTGTCATTCCCAGATCTGATGGATGTGCTGTAGTTTCTAGAGGGATTGCCCCCACAGTAGTCAAGATGATTATACGAGCCATTGAACTGATTTTCTTCTTTGTACTAAAGTGGATGCATGCTATACACAAAGCAGAAGTGGCAGGGAGAGGAGCAACCCTTTGTTTCTCTCTTCTTTTTTAATCAGGTATCTCTGCTCCAGTAGAATTAAGAGGCAAGGTCCTTGTCTTACAGGACAGCATCTATGTTTTGTGGTTTGAGGCAGCTCTCGATATTCTCAGGTATTTGTAATTCGGTTAGTAGTTGGCAGCAAAACTACTGAGCAAAATGTCTTTCCAGATTATGGGAGTGGTTTCTTCCTGTCTTTGGTTTTACATAAGGTGCCCATTCCCAGGAAGCAGTTAGATGCTTTAACTTAGAGCAGAAATTGTTATTTGCTGGGCTTCAGTAGAGCAAAGATGAAAGTGGCAAAGAATGTTAGAAGGTAGAAAGAAAGTACAGTCTGGTATGAAAGGAACAATGTCCAAGAGTAGTTCATATTGTCTACTCGTGATCCTATATGTATGTAGAAGTACATAGGAAATTCACTTTTAGATGCTGCTGAGAAAATGCAGTCCCCAAATTTGTGCTGGTAAATTTGTGAAGGCTAGGAACGTGTTTCCACCTAATTTAGTGCTTATAAGAAGTATAGCCTAAAATATTAAAGGAGTATAAAATGTATACACTTCATATTAAGTACCACTCATATTAAAGGAGTATAAAATGTATACACCTATGGGCTTTTTTTATTTTTTGAGTTTTCTAATCAAATTCAGGACTGTGTATGTATATAATATATATGTGTGTGTGTATATATATATTTGGTGTGCAACACTTTGGGATTTTCATCTTTCTGTGTGACTCACTTATTTAGGACACAAAACAGATTATCCAATCTGGATTTAGTGGCAATTCTAAAAGTTATCTGATGATGTTGAATGAATATTTGCTGTAATTTTTGTATTCTTCCAGGTACTAAGTACATCAAAAGTTGAAGTTGGCAGTAATGAATATTTGAATATTGTGAATCTGGGGCATTCACAGTTTCCTTATATCACTGTAAAACCTAAGCAAGGTAAAGACCAAGTTTCTAGAACCCACGGATAATGGTAATGGTGTGAACACAAAAATATCCGAAGTACCACTCATATTAAAGGAACAGCCTTGGGTCACTGAGAAATGATGGGTCATGCTGAAACACACATGGTTTAGGAGGCAGGGCATAGTGTAGCGGTAGCTGTTTAATTCCATCCTTGATACCTTTACCACTCGTCGGTCTTCCCAGGGGATATCATAAAAGTTCCTGTCAAGAAACAATTTTGAAAGAGTCTGGCACTTAGCCATTTTGTTTTTATAGTTCAAGTTTATTTAGAATGGCTTGTTCTCAAGTCAAACCTAGTCAAAGCTTCTGTTTATTGTGATGAGCTTTCATTCTGGCGTGTGATTTGTGTGACTGGTCTCAGGGGCTGAGCTTTGCACACATTATCTCTGTGATGCTAGGAAATTTTTTCCTCAGAATGATAGTCACCAGCACAGCCCTGTGTCAAACGTCCTTGTGGAAGTGGAAAGAGAGTGAGTGAGAAAAGAAAGGGAGTCCTTAGATGTTGAGAATGGAGGCATTTTCCTTCCTGGATCCTAGAGAACTAATTAGCTTAAAATCACCATTTCTAATGGGGAACACTGAAGTTGTGGTTTCGGGCCACGGGGAAGTTCCCAAGCTAGGGAATCAAATTCACGCCACAGCAGTGACAATGCCAAATCCTTAACACGCTTGGCCACCAGGGAACTCTGACATATGCATTTAAAGTTCTAAAATTGGCTATATCAAAGCAGAAAAAAATGTTCAAGGTGTTTTTTCTTAAGATAAAAAGGAGGAGTTCCCATTGTGGCTCAGTGGAAACAAACCTGACTAGTATCCATGAGGACTCAGGTTTGATCCCTGGCCTTGCTCAGTGGGTTAAGGATCCGGCATTGCCGTGAGCTGTGCTATAGGTCACAGATGTGGCTTGGATCTGGCCTTGCTGTGACTGTGGCGTAGGCCAGCAGCTACAGCTCCGATTCAACCCTAGTCTGGAAACCTCCATATATCATGGGTGCAGCCCTAAAAAGACAAAAAAAAAAAAAAGGAAAAATTTGGGAGAAATGGTAATATCCTGTACATACGCAATTTTATTTTTTATTTTTTGTTTAAATACATCAAGTGCACATCAGCTGTGTATACAATACTCATTACTCCCTTTCTTTGACCCCTTTGTAATTTGCTTATATTTTTACACTACTGCTTCATGGAAAAGTTGAATTTCATGGATTGGGAAGGGGAGAATTTTCCTGATATTTTTTCTTCTTTGATTAGCCAAGTAGATGCACTCTGTGCTAAATGGATATGTAAAGTTAATTATAATTTTATTTATGGATGTAGGTGCACAAAGGAATAGGAAAACAGGCATAATATATTTAGTGACCAAAAAATGAAAACCAGAATAGTTTCTGATGGCAGAAGAGGCAATGGGGCAAAATTGCTAGTCTATGTGGACACTAAACTAGCAGTTTGAGGTTTGAATTTTTTAATCTCTCATGTTCAGTTGGTAACTCTAGCACCATTAATTTGTGAAACACTTCTGTGATCTTAGGTTATTAGAAAGCATTTTCTGCCCCAAACCATATATAACCTCTTCAAAATACCATGTCTGCTTTTTTTGTGGGGGGAGAGTCCATCCAAATTTAATTGGTAATTATGCCAATGATAGTCATTCCCTACAGTGGTGTTTATATAAGATGCATCATTTTAGTCATTATTTTTCTACTTGGCAATATATTCAAATGGCTCAGAATTCAATAGGAAGAATGACGGATAATGAGAGATCTTCCCCCTCTCCCACCCCACCATGCCCCTTGGTTCCCATTCACCCAGATTTCTCTCCAGGGGCAATCAGGGTTATGATTCTTATAAATCCTCGAAGGATACTCAGTACCAGTGCTGTCCAATGGAAATACAATGCATGCCACAAATGCAATTCAAAATTTTCTAGGAGCTAGATTAAAAAATTCAGTTTAGGAGTTCCCGTCGTGTTGCAGTGGAAACAAATCCAACTAGGAACCATGAGGTTGCAGGTTCTATCCCTGGCCTCTCTCAGTGGGTTAAGAATCCAGCGTTGCCGTGATTTGTGGTGTAGGTCGCAGATGCAGCTTGGATCTGGCATTGCCATGGCTCTGGTGTAGGCCCGCAGCAACAGCTCCAATTAGACCCCTAGCCTGGGAACCTCCATATACCACAGGTGCAGCCGTAAAAGGCCAAAAGACCAAAAAAAAGAAAAAAAAAATTCAGTTAAATGATCTATTACCTAATGTAGTGGTTAACATGCGTCTAATTCTACAAAACAATGAAATTGTGTTAAACAGAAAAAAAATTTTTTTACATGGTCAGATTTGAAATTTAAATAAATTATGTAAAATTTAAATGTCAGTTTCTTAGTCACATCAGCCACATCTGGTTGGTGGCTATTTCATTGGACAGATTACCTCCTTATAGCCAGGAGCAAAATGGCGTGTGTGTATGTATAATTGTTTCTTACTCTTATATACACAGCTGGTGATGCTTCGTACCTTGCTTTTCTCCTTAATAATATATCTTTTATTATTACCTTATTATATAAAGGGCTCCATTCTTTCCTCTATAGCTGTGTATTATGTCTTTGTAGGAATGAATTATGATTTATATAACAAGTCACTTATTGATGGATAGTTGGATTTATTTCTCCCTCTCCTCCCCCTTTGCTATTATTAAGTGATCATTTTAGCATCCTTTAAGCTATATGTACGATCTGTTGTACTAATATTTATTTTGGTGTGTTTGATTAAATTAACTAGATTTTGAAGCTCTAAAACACAGAGACCACATTCCTTTTTTTAAAATTTTATAGGACTTAAAAAATTATATATAAAGTTCAGAAATCATACACAGCTCAATGAATGTCTACATATGTAAACATGTAATCAATCAGATCAAGATACAGAACACCTCTAGGACCTTATAATCCTCCCTCTTGCTCTTTCCTAAGTCAGTACTTCCCAAAGGAAACCACTGTTTTGACCTCCATCGCAATAGATTAGTTTTGCTTGTTCTTAAACTTCATATAAATGGAATTAAATCATTCTTTCATGATTGATTTCCTTTCTTCAACTCTTCTGCCCATTTTTGATTTTTTTTTATACTGAGTTACATAAGCTCTTTATTTTGGATATTAACCTCTTATTGGTCATATCATTGACAACTATTTTCTCCCATTCAGTAGGTTGTCTTTTCATTTTGTAGATGGCCTCTTTGTGAGACTATGTTCTTAAACATTGTTCTTGTGTATACTGCTGAGTTTAATACATGAACATACCTAGACTTATGCTCACTTATTGGATGGTTATTATTTGAATTGTTTGTGTGAATCTGAGCAAGAGGTCAGTGTTGGGGATACAGACCAGCAAATTACTTGTCTACTAGAGTGGTAGAACCTTAGGTATGCAAGAACTGAGTAGTTAACATTCATTTGTTAATTTGAAATCCTCCAGTGATTTTTAATTGAAGTGTGGTTGAAGTACAATGTCATGTAAGTTACAGGTGTACAATATAGTTAACATTCATTTTTGTAGCTGTTAACCAATGAATTGTTACTACACCCTTAAAAGTGCTATTGTAAATCTCTCAGCCCTCCACTATAAAACTCTGCTCTTGGTTTGAGCGTCTGTTTTAGCATTAATCCTCACATGGTACTTATGAATGAAATATACATTTCATTAGTAGCATAAGCAAAAATTCTAAGTAATGACACTTACATCTCAAACTTACAGAAAACAAAAACTTTGGCCATCATGGGTGGAGTTGTTTAACAAGACATAAGTACTTTATTATTATTTGCAGCCTAAATAATCCTATTTGAATAATGATAGCAGAGCATTTGATTTACAGCATAAGTTTTAGGTTTGGGATGTTAAGCAATTAATCATTAATTACATAATTAATTATTATGCAAGAATTCTCATTTGCATCAACACCCCTGAAATCTAAACTGTCAAGAGCCTTGCTATTTTTCTATTGGTAGAAGAAATTAGCCTTTTTTTTTTTCTTTTTTCTTTTTAGGGCCTCACCCATGGCATATGGAGGATCCCAGGCTAGGGGTCAAATCAGAGCTGTATGACCTCTGCCATAGCCACAGCAATGCAGGATCCAAGCTGCATCTGCGACCTATACACCACAGCTCACGGCAATGCCAGATGCTCAACCCACTGAGCAAGGCCAGGGATCGAACCTACATCCTCATGGATGCTAGTCAGATTCGTTAATTGCTGAGCCATGATGGGAACTCGGAAATTAGCCTTTTGATGTGAACATTAATAGCTAAAGAGTAAGACCAAATAATAGAGGGCATATTTTTCCAGCTCATGAAAGAAGAGACTGAGAATTTAGAGGTATCATAAATGAAAAAAATTACATTGTTAAAATAGTCACCTAGGAAAGAAAAACCAGTGAGTGCTCCTTCTCCCAGTGGTTTTGACAGTTGCACTTCAAAATGGATACAAAACTGAAAATATAGTGGAAAACAAGTTCATCAATTTTTGGTTTCTAAGAATGCTTTTAGCAACAAGTTGGCATTTTACATTGTTTCAAATAAGATGAAATTCTAAGCCAGAATTAATTTGGGAAAAAAAAAAAACCAAACCTCTGAAAAGTGATCATTTGGGAGTTCCTGTGGTGGTTAGGCAGTAACAAACCTGACTAGGAACCATGAGGATGCAGGTTTGATCCCTGGCCTCATTCTGTGGGTTAAGGATCCGGCATTGCCATGAGCTGTGGTGTAGGTCGCAGATGCAGCTTGGATCTGGTGTTGCTGTGGCATGGGCTGGCAGCTGCAGCTCCGATTCGACCCCTGGCCTGGGAACTTCCATATGCCACAGATGTGGCCCTAAAAAACAAATAATAATGATAATAATAACAATAATAATAAATAAAAAGTGATCATTTAATGCATGGGCAGGCAATAGAACATTCCATAAAGTATTTTAAGCGAGCCTGATACTCTCCATTTAACTCGGCAGCCTACCTTCCTGTCGTCTGATGCAGTGAACCAGTATACTTGGCTCTCTGGCATTTAACAGCATTTGGTTTTGGTTTCAAATAAAACTGGTCCAGCCAGAAGTTAGAATAAGCATTTGGCAGGCAGCTGTAAAAGGGAGTTGGAGGCAGAAGACCTGGAACCGAATCTCTGCTCTGCCACTTGCTGGCTTAGCTACTTCCTTTCCTCTTGCTGGGCCTCAGTTTCCTCCCTGGGGGAAGAAGATGAAAACAGTGTGGAAACAACACCGGTGCATGGCAGGCATTCAATTTATGTTTGTTAAATTTTAAATATTATCTGCTTTGTTGGATAACAGCTTTTGTAATGCTGGCATCATTATTATATGTGGAAACCCCCAGAGTGAGGGTGCAGGCCCCGTTCTTATTTTTCTCTCCCGGGACGTGGGTAATGGGGTTGGTTTTCTTCCTAAGTCCTACTGTGAAAGTCCCTGTGCCAGATGCAGGGAAGTTATTCTTGAAACGCTGAGTACAAAATGGGTACTAATCATAATGAAAATCACATTCCCTTTTAAAGGAAAATAATGCCCCCTCTGAGATTCAGAATATGCTACCAAGGTAATTATAATGCTGATTGTTCCCTAGCTTCACCATTGCCTTTTAGTATTTTACTTTTCTTCTAAGATGAGAGTAACTCTTAACTGCATTTCTTTGATTTTATTAGGACTGATATGTAGTGACTGACAATTTTCAATTGTAATATTATACACAAGAACATCATTATTCAAAAGAGAGTTGGAGCATGAGCACCATTCTAATCATAGGCTGTCATATATAGAAGATAACTTTTTTTAAAATACATTAGGTTAAAATAAGATCTTTTGCCTCCTGTAAACAAGAAATTGATCAATTATACACTACCTCAAATGCTGTAGAATGGAAGTGGCAGTCTAGAAACTAACTTTAGTTATTGATAAGAGAAGAAAAAGAAGCATCTGTAACTGCTGACTTCTTCACCCTTCGGGATGCTCTGACAGTATCATTTAGTACAGAGGCAATGGCTGGGCAGCATTTGTCCCAATGTGTAAAGTTATAACTCTTTAGATTCTGGTGGCAGCATGATGGCATAGTCTGAAAATTAATCTAGCACACCCTTGACTAAGCTTTCCTTATTTATCTGGATTTGCTCTTTTATGGTGTAAGAATACTTTCTGTATTTTGGAGTTAAGTTTTAATGTCAGAGAGGAAAGACTAATTCAAACTTTCTTAACATAATTAAGATCCACTTTTTCTTAGTATAATGAAAAATTTCACGCAGAATAAATTATACCTGCATGCACAGACTCTGCACTTGGAAAGTTTCTTGAGCAGTAAGGTGTTCCTGGTAAATTTACTTCTAAATAACATGTTTGACAAGATAGTATGTAAAATCATATGGAGCCTTAATTGCTTCAGTGGTTGAATGCATTTTTGTAAATTTATTCAAATTTCCACTGCTTAAAAGGATCAGGGTCACAGTTGTTTAAGAACACTGGGTGATGGCTTGAGTGACTTTGGTTATACAAGCAATGAGCATTTATAGAACACTGACTAGTCACAGTTCTGTGTTAACGTGCTACTGCATTTAATAGTCAACAGCCGTTTTATAGAGTTGAGGTGGTTGTTTTCTAGATTGTGCAGAAGAAGAAGCTGAGGCTAGCTGAGCTGCGCTGAGGGTAACCTCCCAGGGTCGCATGAGCAGGCAGGGGCAGATCTGAGGGTGGAACCCATTACTTTGATCACTTTACATTATACTTTCCTCCCCCTTCCTCCCTCCCTGGAACTGCCAGGGGTGGCAAAGCCAATATAATAAATAATAGTAGGAGTGACATAAAGTGGGACTAAACATTTTTTAAATTTTATTTTATTCTATTTTTATATTATTTTGATTAGGAAATTGACATCCTTATTACAGAATATTTGAAAATAGGAATATATGTAAAGAAAAATAAACATTATCTAGGCCACCCGAAATAACCACTGTTAATGTGATTTGCATTTTAGCATTTCCCATTTAGCTCTTCTAAATAAGAAAGAAGTTACCATGATTTTTGAAAAAACAATTTCCATGGTCAAATAATTTTAGGAAAGTCTGGGTTAAACAGAAACTGTTTTCCTTCCCTAAAGCTCTTCTCAGAGATTTTACTATGCCAATATGCATAATGGGCTTCCAATATGGAAACATGGAAAGTAATATTTTTCAAACTTACCTATCAGAAGAACACTGATTTATATTTAAAAACCAGTATTGCATAAGGTATACTTTAAGTAGAATGCATCCTTCTAGATGATTTTTTTTTTTCTTTTTAGGGCTGCACCTGCGGCATATGGAAGTCCCCAGGCTAGGGGTTGAATTGGAGCTGCAGCTGCTGGCCTACACCACAGCCACAGCAACACCAGATCCTAGCAGCATCTGTGACCTACACCACAGCTTACAGCAACACTGGATCCTTAACCCACTGAGCAGGGCCAGGGATTGAACCCACATCCTCATGGATACTAGACGGTTTGTTAACACTGAGCCACTATGGGAACTCCCGCATCCTTCTAGACTTTTAAAGAAGCACTTAGATTTTTAACTATCTAATTATTTAAAAATAATAATAAATATTATTTTTCTATTCCTTTTCTCCAGGATTGTATTATAGGTTATTTCGGTTATTTAAAATTCATTTTAAAATGCTTTTTGGAATATCATATATCAAATCATATATGGGTCTCGTATGTTTGCATTTTTTTGGCGGGGGGAGGATCTGAATACATGTTGTGTCAGGGACACAGGGGCAGGGGCCACTTCTCTGCAGTATCCTGAGACAGTGCCCAGAGCCTTGGAGCTGGGGAGGGAAGGTGGGAAATCTGTGTTTTCGGTTTTTTAATTTGTTGTTAAACCTTTGGGCTATTTCCAATGAAATCATTAACTTTGATAGGTTATGAGTTTCAGGCTTGGATGAATGAGATTCCAGAATTGAAAGACTGCAAAGTCTGCTGCAGCGAGGAAACCAGCTCAGGGTTTGTTACAGCTAGAAACTGTGAAAGCCATTACAAGTTTCAGAGAAATCTATGTGGGATGGCCCCATCTGAGAGAGACATGTCAAAGAAAGGACATTCTTAGGGGGAAATAGGAGTAGTCAGTTATTAGAACAGGCTGAGAAGTTAGGTGTCTGAGTATGTAATTACCCACTTGGTTTGAAAGAATGCATTTCTTCAGATGCAGCCTGTGTGGTCCCCAGGCCAGGCCTGTCTCCTCCCAACAGCATGGGGAAGACTGGACATGTGGGGAGTTGTGGTTGTCAATTTGCTGGGGTCAGGAGGGTGAGAGGGTTGGGGCTCTCAGGCTCCACTGAGGGGTGACAAAACTGGGCTCATGGGCAGGTTTGGATTTTGAGAAGGGGGGTTTTAAACATGGATTAGTTGGGAAGGATTGGGTTTGAATCAATTTAATAGATAACCCATTTTAATAGCAACAAGAATGAGAAATCTCCCTGAAAGAATCAACAGTTCATTGATTTTTTTTTTTTAATTCAAAAGATGCCTATCAAAGGCTAATTATGTGTTGGGTATCATGTTGGGCATTGACAGCTAATTGTATTGAAAATATATGTACATGGACATTATATTCGTGGAATTAAATCACTTTAGTTGGAATGAAAATGTGATTCAATCTTATTAAAAATACACATCTTTGAACAACCTCCAAGGCAGTGTAAACAATACGGTCTCTGTTTTAAAATAAGGAAAGTCCAAACCTCTGAAATGCCAGTTCCTGTGCAGTTTCAAATACTTTTTTTTTTTTTTTTTGCTTCGGTTAACATAACATCTGGTTCCTCATATGAACCTTTTTTTTGAATATAGAATTTGTAAATGTGTATGTGCCCTGCCCTACTCCCATTTAAATTCTCCTGAAATTAATTCTTCTCACTGGACTCTGGGAAGTTGTTAGCCTTGACTTTTCTTAGTCAGAACCAAGTATCAAACTGTCTTTCTCAGGCTGGGATTGTTTATGGCAAGACTAGAGAATGCCACCCTCACTGGGGCTGTGGATTGCAAGGCCCAGTGAGGTGCCAAAGGGAAAATTCCTACAGGGAATATCCAGCAGCCTTGAGGCTTGCGGATCGTTGCCATAGCAGCAAGAGGTGGTTGGCTCTGGCCTGTTCCTTCCCTGCCTGGGGCTCCCCAGGCACAAGGACAGAGCTGCCAGTTTGACATCGGGCAACGGTGGATTCTTTATCGGACCAGACTCCAGCAGTCACCTTTGTAGCCTCAAACTTGTGACTTATATCTATGTGAAGTGACAATCAAGAAGCACTGGGAATAGTCTAAGGGACACAGACTTGGCATTTCAGAGAGAAACTGTACCCTGGTATTGTACCCTGGCTTAGCCACTGACCAGTTGTTAGGAAATTTTGGACAAATTATCTATCTCACCCCTTTGCATCTGTTTTCTTTTTTCCATCTGAAAATGAAGCTAACTATTTTTTTTGCCTGGGATTAAGGGGAAGTATTTAAATGTGAAATCATGCAATATTGACAGAGGAATAAAAATCACTGACTGTGCTTTAAATTTTACAATTAAATGTCTGTAGCTAAATTATTAAAGCTTTTGAGCATTAGCCATATGAAAGGTTCATGAGATTGATTTAAACTGCTGACTCTTGGTGTTTAATAAGTAAAATAATATTTGATATTTGGTTAAGAGTTACTATTTCCCGAATATAAATCATGCTGTTTTGTAATTTGTTAGTTCATGGAATGTGATTCTCTGCAAGCAGGTTTGCTGGCCCTTTACAATCATTAGAGAAGCCTCTACCTGGTAAGATGTGGAGATAGTGAGCACACAATGTGTGTATTGTAAACCTTTATTCCTCTTTCCTCTGAAAAAGAAAATAACCAACCAATCAAATGTGTTCTTTCACTGGGCTTTATTGTTGGCAATGTTTCTGACTGAAAAGAGCTTATCTTTGAGACTCTAAGACAGTTCCCTCACATGTAAGAAGACGAGTTTTTTATTTTGGACCTTCGCTGACCACTGCTCAGGTTTCATCCCTTTTTCAGGAAGCTGCAATAGCAGAAGACAGGCCAAGAACCTCTTACTAGGTGGTCACATATTTTGCACATCTGTACACTATCAATAACCCCTTTTCATTAAAAATGTATGTAAGATGAGGACAGCTTATCAATTGTTTGTTGATGATATGTCTTGAAGTGATTTGGTTGAATGGGTTATATATTTCCTTCCTAAATTCTTGATGAGGTTAGTTCATTTGACAGCCTAAATTCTCTTGGGTGTGGAGTGTGAGGTGACATCTGCATGAGGTGGAATTTCTCATCAAGCTTGCTGGTGCCATATTCATGTCATGCCGGTTTCATTTCCATGTGCGTACTCATTAAAAATTGTCAGTGGCATTTCTAAAGAAAGGCAGATTATTACTTTGATCATAAAGTGAATGGCTACATTTTTTTCTCACTAAGGTATCCCAACCAGGTTACCATCACTATGGAAAACTGGTGAGAACCCTCAAGGCATGAAAAAAAAAGGGATGGTCATGAAAAAGGGTAATACACTATGGTGTGTTTTCAAAAAAATTACAAACATTTTTATTGAAACTGGCCATTATTTGAATGGCATGAACACTTGCCATACATTACTATTTTGTGATTTCAGAGAAATAGATATTCTTAAAGATTCATCAAGCATCAGAGTTCCCTTCGTGGCACTGCAGAAATGAATCTGACTAGGAAACATGAGGTTGCAGGTTCAATCCCTGGCTTTGCTCAGTGGGTTAAGGATCCAGTGTTGCCGTGAGCTGTGCTGTAGGTCACAGACGCGGCTCAGATCTGGTGTTGCTGTGGCTGTGGTATAGACCAGTAGCTGTAGCTCCAATTCGACCTGTAGCTTGGGAACCTCCATATGCCGTGGGTGCAGCCCTAAAAGGACAAAAAGACACACACACACACATAAAAAAATTTGTCAAGCATTGTTGAGTTTCCTGATGGAACGTGTATGTTTTATGAAAACAACAGCATCTTGTTCTTTTCACTAACCTATTCTGAGTAGAGAAAGTGTTCATGACATTAAAAAACTAGTTTTAAGTGGAGTGTAATCTATAAAGATACCGAATTGCTATGTTGTACACATGAAACTAATGTAGTATAAATCAACTCTGACTTAAAAAAAATCAATGGGAAAAACTTGCTGTTTCTTTTTACCCCCTTCTGAAATAACCAAACAAAAAATATTTAAAAATCTTTGATCTTTTAGAGTCAAGGACACACTTTAAATGAGGGTCAGTAGAAACCTGGCCTCAAGATTACTAACAGTAGACACATACCCAAGTTTTTGAACAATTGTTTCCTTCTCTACTTAAGATTTACTTTGTGTTTGACAACTTGGCATCTTTCATGATGTCCCTGAGCCTTTACTGCATTTTTCCAGTTTTCAGTTTGATTAAAAAATTCACTTTTGGAGTTTCCATTTTGTCTCAGTGGTAACAAATCCGACTAGTATCCATAAGGATATCAGTTCGATCCCTGGCCTCGCTCAGTGGGTTGAGGATCAGGCATTGCTGTGAGCTATGGTGTAGGTCACACAGTTCAGATCCTGTGTTGTTGTATAGACCGGCAGCTGCAGCTTGGACTCAGTCCCTAGCCTGGGAGCTTCCATATGTTGTGGGTGTGGCTGAAAAAGACATTAAAAAAAAAAAAAACTTGGTAGTTTCCAGTTTAATAAGGTATAATATTTTCATTATTTTAAATTTGTATTTCTTAGATCATTCATGATGTTAGAGGAATTCTTAAAATGTTTTTTTCTCTTAAAAATGTATTTCATAACCTTTATCTCATTTGTTTCTATGTTCCTCATATTGAAAGATTTTGTGAAAGCTTTTCTATGTATTTTGCTCTTTTTAATTTTATTTATTTTTACATTTTTTTATTACTCAAATGAATTTATCACATCTGTAGTTGTATAATGATCATAACAATCCAATTTCACAGGATTTCCATCCCATAACCCAAACACATCCTCCCACCCCCCAAACTGTCTCCTCTGGAGACCATAAATTTTTCAGTGTCTGTGAGTCAGCATCTATTTTGCAAAGAAGTTCAGTCTGTCCTTTTTTCAGATTCTACATGTCAGTGAAAGCATTTGATGTTGGTGTCTCATTGTGTGGCTGACTTCACTTAGCATGATAATTTCTAGGTCCATCCATGTTGTTAAAAATGCTGGTATTTCTTTCCTTTTAATGGCTGAGTAATATTCCATTGTGTATATGTACCACATCTTCTTGATCCACTCCTCTGTCGATGGACCTTTAGGTTGTTTCCATGTCTTGGCTATTGAAAATGGTGCTGCAATGAACACCGGAGTACATGTGTCTTTGCGAGTCATGGTTTTCTCTGGGGAGATGCCCAGGAATAGGACTGCTGGATCAAATGGTAGTTCTATGTTTAGTTTTCTGAGGAATCTCCATACTGTTTTCCACAATGGTTGCACCAATGTACAATTCCACCAACAGTGTACTAGTGTTCCTTTTCCTCCACACCCTCTCCAGCACTTACTGTTTGTAGACTTTTTGATGATGGCCATTCTGGCTGGTGTAAGATGATACCTCATCGTGGTTTTGATTTGCATTTCTCTAATAATGAGTGTTGTTGAACATCTTTTCATGTGTTTTTTGGCCATCTGCATGTCTTCTTTGGAGAACTGTCTGCTTAGATCTGCCCATTTTTGGATGGGGTTGTTTGTTTTTTTTGGTATGGAGCTGCAGAAGCTGTTTATAAATTTTGGAAATTAATCCCTTGTCAGTTGATTCACTTGCAAAGATTTTCTCCTACTCTGTGGGTTGTCTTTTCGTTTTGTTTAGGGTTTCCTTTGCTGTGCAGAAACTTTTAAGTTTGATTAGGTCCCATTTGTTTATTTTTGTTTTTATTGTCAATACTCTAAGAGGTGGATCTGAGAAGATGTTGCTGTTGTTTATGTCAGAGAGTGTTTGGCCTATGTTTTCCTGGAAGAGTTTTATAATGTCTGGTCTTATATCTAGGTCTTTAATCCATTTTAAGTTTTCATGTATGTGTTAGGGAGTGTTCTAATTTCATTCTTTCCCATGTGGCTGTCCAGTATTTTTGCTCTTGATATGGAAAACATATTGACTTTTTATGTTTTATGTTCTATTTCCTCAGTTTTATCATTTATTATGCAGCTATATGGAAGCATTTTTAGCATTCTATTTTCATATTATTTGAGAGGCAATTCCATGTGTTTTCCTTTCTTGCTCAGAAATACATGTACTTGCTTAGAAATGCAATGTAAATCTTTAAAATATTCCCTTATCTTAAATTTATAATCGATTTTTTGAAATAACATAAAGTTTGTTCTTTTGTATATGAAGATAGGCTCTCAATTTTAAAAGTAATTGCTTCAATGTTATCTATTGAACAATTGATCTTTTCCCACTGATGTGAAATGGCACCTTTACATTAAATTTATTTTTCTTTTCTTTTTTTTTTTTTTTATTTTGCAGCCACACCTGTAGCATATGGAGGTTCCCTGGCTAGGGGGCAATTGGGAGCTGCAGCTGTAGTCTATGCCACAGACACAGCAACACTGGATCTGAGCCACATCTGTGACCTACGCTGCAGCTTATGGTAATGCTGGATC
This sequence comes from Phacochoerus africanus, assembly GCF_016906955.1. Taxonomy (NCBI): domain Eukaryota; kingdom Metazoa; phylum Chordata; class Mammalia; order Artiodactyla; family Suidae; genus Phacochoerus; species Phacochoerus africanus. Next base: position 136,948,519 of record NC_062546.1, on the reverse strand, counting down.
CTTAACCCACTGAGCAAGGCCAGGGATAGAACCCTCATCCTCACAGAGACAGCATCAGGTTCTTAACTCACTGAACCACAACAGGAACTCCTTAATTTATTTTTATTTCTATGTTTGTTAATGGGCTTTCTCTTCAGCTCTGTTGATTTTTCTGCTTTTCTATCAATCCAAAATATTTTACTTTAATACATTGTGTCTGTTAATATATATTAATGATCTGGTAGAGAAGTCATAATGGTCAGTTTTCTTTTTAGAAATTCTCCTGACTGCTCTCAGGCCTGTTTTTCCATTTTGAATTTAGAATTGGGAGTGAGAATTGATTACTTGCATTCAGTTTCCATGCAAATTTTTAGGGAGTCAGTATTGCCACTATATTGAATTTTCTCATTGAGGAACACGTCCTCAGCACTATTTTCTTTTTCTGTTGTCTCACCTTATGTCATAGGACAGCAGATTTTACTATTGGGAAGGTAAGCCTTCTTAAGTCCTCTCTGTTAAGAGCAAATCATCCTGAGGGCAATTGAATTAACCAGATATCTACAATTAAGTAACTTACTTTATAATTATGGTATAATGTTGTGGGGCCCCTGGTTTGCAGTGTCACTGTGACTGGGAACTTGATAGAAATGCAGATTTTCAGACCTACTTAATCACAAGGTCCGAGGGTGGAGTCCTGTTTGAATAAGCCCTCCAGGTGATTCTAGCCAAAGGAAATGTTGAGAGCTGTAGACATAGTTTTGGAATCCTACAGTTGACTTTGAACACGGGTTTGAACTGAGTCCACTTATATGTGGATATTTTTCACTAAATTCATTCTGTAGTCATACGTGATACCTGGTTGGTTGAATCTACAATGTGGAACCAAGGATACAGAGAGCTGGCTGTAAAGTTATACTTGGATTTCAAACTTTGTGGAGGGTTGGTGCGTCTATCCCCATATTGTTCAAAGGTCAGCTGTAGTATATAAATTCCTACATTAGCCCTTTACTTCAGTGAAATTTCAGGGTAAGTTATTTGTATATTTAAGTCTACACATCCTTATCTGTAATATGGGTTGTTAGAATTATATGTATCCATAAGCAAAGGGTATAGATACTGAGTAGCTATTATTGTTACCAGATTGCTTTCTAGTGCACAGTATGAGTATTAGATAGTACTGGTGCTGTCGAGGGGAATGGAGGGAAAGTTCTGGAAAGCAAGGGGTGTTGCTGGTTTTGATGGGTTCTAGATAATGGGTGATGCCTAGAAGGGCATAAAAATTCCTGGTGTGAGACAGTGAGGATAAACAGTTTTAGTCTTGTTCAGACACAATAAATAGCCTACTATTATTGAAGTCCCTGAATTCCATCTTAATGAAAAGGCTAAATTAATGCAAATATATTGTATTCAATATATTTGAAGTTACATCAAATGCAATAAAAAACTTCTGTCATATTGCTCTAGTTTTAAAAAATCAAATTTCTAAGAAGTTGATGGGGGATAACTAGCATATGCAAGTGAAATAAGTATTAATATCTTCATTCAAATGGTAAAGATTAATTACAAAAGTAAAGAAATACATAATGCCTTATCCAGTTACTGGGAAAAATTGGAAGAATGTTAATTTACTCAACATATAGATGAATTACTTTGTCAGAAACTGGGCTGGTAGTAAGCATAAAATAATAATTAAGATTTAGATCTAGCTTACAAGTGGTTCATAATTGGGTGGTATAAATAGCCAATTGACGTGATATTATTGGTTGTAAGCCTAGGAATAAAGGCACACAGGGATAGCTGGGAGGGCCCTAAAAGTTTCCTGGAAGAGAGAACTCTGGAGCTGATCTTGAAAGACAAGTAAATACTATTCCAGGAGAGGTATGTAGAAAAGAACTCACCTAGCGATTAGCTCTGGTGGATAGCACTAGAGTTTTTACGGTGGAGGTGACTTAAAGGATGAATGGGAGTTGCCAAGCCGGGAAAGGAAGATGGATATGTAAATGGAGGTGAACATACACCAAAATGCCCTGAATATTGGAGAATGCGGAGTAGTCCAATGCGAGCAGAGGTGAGGCTACTAGTGAAGCTGGGCCCAGTTTTGCAAGTTCTCCTAAGGTTATGGTGGACTGAAAGACTTTTTGTTTTAATACTTTATCTTATTTTTAGATAAAGGCATTTTATCTCAGTGGGTGTTAGGTCTTTTTTTTTTTTTTTTTAACCTATGCCATTACAGTAGTATCACATTAGAAATTTAGGTTAGGAGTTCAGAAAAACATTTGTATTATGAGTTCATGTTCATATAATACAATTTTAGTTTGGATCTTATTTGGCCTTTCTCAGTATTAAAGACTTTAAGCTTGTGGGTTCAAATGTTGGTTGGTTTATTCAGGCAAAGCCTCTTCCACCCTTGGTCTAGAATTATCCATGCTACCCAAAGTGCCACTGTTAAGTGTGCTGACAACATCCATCTACTCAAGCCTTCCCCGGTGAGCCTGCAGATGTTTCTTATGCCTCACTGGAGTCCTGCCTTGAATGGCAGGCCATTTGGCTGGGCCCTGACTCCCCAGTTAGCTAATCTTTTCCTCTTGGATTTCAGTGTCCTTAGTAACTAGCTTTGAGCCTATTATGAATCAAAGAGACCCATCAGGAACCTTGACCATATCCCCAACCTGACTTCTACACATACAAGTAACTTGAGTGATACCTTGGCTATAGCATTTCATACACCAACAGATACCCCTCTATTACAGTATAGATCCTCTTATAACCAGTATTGAACCTATATTTAGCAACTTTTGGGGGTTATTTTGACTTTTGGTCTCACATGCTGGTCAGCCCCTCTCATTCCAGCCCCACTTAGCCTACTTTTAACTTTTATCCTGAGTGGAAGAAATGTATTTATACATTACAAGGATTAGAAATTACTGAATCCTTTGGACCCTTACAATATCATATCCTTTTAATTTTCCATTTCCTGATGTTCTAGTTTAGGCCTGGGCTATTTTGATAGCCCCTTCTTGCTCTAAGTTTTTATTTTTTAGGATTTAACATACTCTAGGGATATTTCCAAAGCATGAGTCTGTTCATTTCAAGCTCCCTTGCTCTCACCAAAAAGGTCTTTGCTGCCTGTATAGCAAAGGCCAGACGGTACTCGGCTTTGGAAATGCATGGATGCCTGGTCTGAACTTTCCTTTCTGGCCTCATCTCCCATCATCTCTCTCCACCCACATTCTTTTCAGATCTGGGAGACAGACTATGGCATCCCAAAGTACTGGGAAGTTTCACCCTCCTTGCTTTTGTCTCATGTTTTTCAGTGTGGAATTCTACTGGCCCAGAGGAATCCACACTTTTTTTTTTTTTTTTTTTAAGGCCCAGTCACAAATACCACCTTCTCCTTTAAGCTTATATAGATCCATGAGCCAGATATATTTCTTTTTCCCTTTTGCTTTCATGGTACTTTAACTCTGTCAGAGCATGTATTACTGTCTGTCTTCTATTTTTGTTTTGTTTATAAGGTTGTTTCTCACTAAGTTGTAAGCTTCCTAAGAGCAAGATTTAATCATCTTTTTATCCACAATAGCACTAGCTCACATTTTTTTGTTCACAGTGGATTTTCAATTATTGCTTTTTCCACCTCAGGATTTTGGTGGTCTAAGAAACTTTACTTTTTGCAAAGAGGGGTGCAGTAGAAGAATTTGTATTTTTCCAATAGCTGCCTATTTCTTCCTGTCCTTTCCCTTTCCTCTTTCTTGTACATGTCAGATACAGGAATCTGGGTGAATGCTTGAGGTGGCAAAATGAATGTTTTGGGAAGAAACACTCCCCCTGGGCCTTTAACTGGTTAAGGTGATTGTAATGTTTTTTGTTTTTTTTTTAAGTTGCTTGAAAAAACATCATAATCCTTATCATCTATTGATATTATTAAAACCAAGGACTGTGGCAGCATTTTCACCTACACTGGCTCACCTAGTCCCTCTCTCCCAACAACCCTGTGGGGTTCTTGTTTTATCGCCTTTTACACAGTACACTCTAAGGCACATATAGTTTTCTTAACTGAGATTAAGTAAAGTCTAGAACCAAGTTTTCACATCAGATCTGATTCCAAAGCCTATGTTCTTCATCACTGTGCTGTCCTCCTTTACCTGAGCATTTGAAAAATTTGCACTGCTCACCCCACTTTCCTGCTGTAAAGAATCAAATCAAGATCACTGGGCAATGGAAAAAAATGATTCCAGTGTGTGCCCTTCCCCAAGCTAGTGCTTAAAGTGTCAACAAGGTAGATTAATCTATCAGATTGAATTATAAAGAAGATAAGTTAAAAATATAAATATTAACTCAGACATTTATACCACGTAGAGTCAGTGGACAAACACAAAAAATTGATTTTGTCTCTTCCTTCTTTGCTGTATGATTTAGAGGACTGGTAATTAGATCTTATTGGAGAGTGGTAGAAGATTTCAGAAGATAATGAGAATTTATACATTTTTCTAGAGTTCAAGGTTATTACTTTTAAATGGAGGGAAAAAAACTGAACTGAGATCTTTTTCGCATGTATATCTGCCTGGGTTTTCTTTACATGATGTATTGAAATTCTTGTTTTTGTTGTTTGTTTGTCCCTTCCTTCCTTTCTTTCTTCCTTCCTTCTTTCCTTCCTTTTTCTTTTATTTTTCCCTTTCTCCTTAACCAAGTAGGACTTCCTATGAAGAATCGTTTGTTCTCAGAGAACTTCTGAATCAAGGTATCATTGTGAGAAAAAGAAATCAGCAAAAAGGATAATTTTAATTTTACTGTCCGTTCGTATTTATGCATTGAGATAAAAGTGAATGGAGGGAATTCTCCTGTGGTGCAGTGGGTTAAGGATCTGGTGTTTTCACTGCAGCAGCTTGGGTTGCTGTTATGGAATGGGTTTGATCTCTGGCCCGGGAATTTCCACATGCAGTGGGCATGGCCAAAAAAAAGTGAATGGAAAATTATTAGATTTATTTATTCAATGACTGTTGAACACTGACTGAATTCCATGCTCTCTATTAGAACAGGGAATAGGAAAGACCCAGTGGCTTCCTCTGAAACCTCACAGTTGATGATCTAGCAGAGAGTAAAGATTTATTTTACACATGGCAACAAAAGTAATGTACAAAAATTGACCAACATTGGGGAGTTCCCATCATGGCGCAGTGGTTAATCCGACTAGGAACCATGAGGTTGCGGGTTCGATCCCTGCCCTTGCTCAATGGGTTAAGGATCCGTTCTGGCATTGCCGTGAGTTGTGGTGTAGGTCGCAGACGCGGCTTGGATCCCCCGTTGCTGTGGCTCTGGCGTAGGCTGGCAGCTACAGCTCCGATTTGACCCCTAGCCTGGGAACCTCCCACATGCCACAGGAGCGGCCCAAGAAATGGCAAAAAGCCAAAAAGCCAAAAAAAAAAAAATGACCAACATTTATTAAGACCTTATTAGATGCTGGGTCTTATGCTAAGTATGTTAAATATATTAGAGTATTTGTCTTTCTAACAACCTTTTGTGAAAGATACTACTATCTTTTTTCTTATTTATCATATGAAAAAACAGCAAAACCTGGGACACTGAGAGAGAAGGCAACTTCTCTAAAATCATACATACTTGGTACCTTACTGCTGTGATCCATCCCAAGTGTGTGTGATTTAGTATAAACCATGTGAAAGACTCCCCCCCCCAAAAAAAAAACTTCTTAAAAAATAACATTCCATCTACCTATTCTTTTTTTTTTTTTTTTTTTTTTTTTTGCTACGCCCACAGCATGTGAAAGTTCCTGGGCCAGGGATCAAACCCATACCACAGAAGCAATCTGAGCTGCTGCAGTTATAGCACCTGGCCTTTAACCTGCTGTGCCACAAGGGAACTCCCTTCCTCTGCATATTCTGACTTTGTCATGTGGACTTGAGTCTGAATTGAAGAAATGCCATGTTCTTACGGGGTAATCTTAGGCAAGTTACTTAACTTCTCAGAGCCTCTGTTCCCTTGCTCATAAAATAGAGATTAAAATATATTTCATGTGTGTTAAAGCACACGGTAGTAGGACCCTAAACTCTTAGTTCCCATTCCTTTTTCTCTTTTACTTTTCCATAAAATGACTCAAAACAATCATGAGACTATATAAAAAAGATATTACTAAATTTTTAACTTGACCACTAACAGTTTTCTTGTAAACAACTTGAGGAGTTCCAGCAGCCCAATAAGTTCAGTTGTGATGTTGGAAATTAAACATTGGACTTGAAAATTGCAGGTCCTGTGTTTAGGGTGCTACTTTGTTGTCCATTTCTTATTTTAGGAGGGATGGAAAAGCTTTTATTTAATAATTACCTCATGACTTTTTACTACTTGTTGATGTTTGAAAGGGCTACCAACTCTCCAGTCAGGCAAAGAGAAATCATCCACACCCTCCATGTTCCATTTGGATGGTGAGAGTCAGTTACATGATGGGAATGGTGCTGTTTCTATCGCTTAAGCTAAACTAAACAGCTGTGATTCTCAATAAAATCTCACCTTGGAGTTCCTGTCGTGGCTCAGTGGTTAACAAACCTGATTAATATCCATGAGGATGCAGGGTTCAGTTCTTGGCCTTGCTCAGTGAAGGCTCCAGCATTGCCCTGAGCTGTGGTGTAGGTTGCAGACACAGCTTGGATCCCGAGTTGCTATGGCTGTGGCCAGGAGGTACAGCTCCAATTCAACCCCTGGCCTGGGAACCTCCGTATGCCACGGGTGCAGCCCTAAAAAGACAAAAAGACAAACAAAAAAATCTTGCCTCACATTATGATAAGCTTCTCGAGTGCCCAGTTTGACTTTAATAATTTCGAAACATTTGGTTACTCCCATGAGGTCTTTTGAAAGCACATGGTTGTTTATCCAATGGTTAAAGTAAATGCGTGACTACAAAACCTTTGTTGTTGATTAAACAAAGATTCATATGAGAGTGTGGATTTATTTAGGGTGTTCTGTTTAGCTGTGCTCAAACACTAGATTTAAAGTAGCAAGTGACTGCAGTAAAGATGTGTAATACTGTATTAATTTAATGTTTCCACATATATCAATCCACTTAATGATATACCTATATGCATCATAACTAGAAGCATGTGTCACTTTTTAAAATATAATTCTGTAAAAGTTGTTTAAAATAGTTTTTTTTTTAATTTGAAAATTTGATTTTTGGTCTTAATATGTACTGAAAGAAGTTTTATTTAAAGAAATCAAATTAAAAATTTTGGTAGGGCAGATAATCAAGCTCTTATGTGAATTTGTGTAGATGAAACTTATTGGTTTATACCACATATAGAGGGAAAATACAAAAAAGACTTTCTGTCTTGGTACACACCTGGTTACCACTGCATAATAAAACTTAAACAATGACCTCTTAAAAATAAGGTCCATTCTTATTAAAATTATTAAAATGAATCAGGGCCCTACATCTTTTTTTTTTCTTTTTTTTTAACATAAAACCCTGGGGTTCCCATTGTGGCTTAGTGGGTTATGAACCTGACTAGAATCTATGAGGTTGCTGGTTCCATCCCTGGCCTTGCTCAGTGGATTAAAGAATCTGGCGTTGCCTTGAGCTGTGGTGTAGACTGCAGACACAGCTTGGATCCCACATTGCTGTGGCTATGGTATAGGCTGGCAGCTGCAGCTCTAATTCGACCCCTAGCTCAAGAACTTCCATATTCCATAGTTGTGGCCCTAAAAAGCAAATAAAGAAATAAATAAATCCTGGCTAATAATTATGGCGTGCTTACTATGTAAGCCAGGTATTGCACCAAGAGTTTAACATGCATTTTATTTTTGTAGCAACTCAGAGATGAGTGCTAAGGTGATTATTTTACAACTGGAGGAATTTAGGCAGAGAAAGGTGAGATCTTGGCAACGTTAGAGACTTAGAAGATGGTGGGAGCAGCAGTGTGAACCTGTTCACATTCACATTCTCTTAACCATTAGTCTACCTAGTTTTCTATGGTATTACAAAAATGTTCCCTTTTTTACGAAAGTTTTTTTTTCCCTTAAATGAAATTTATCGTTAATATTTTATTCCAGAATATAAATAAATAGTAGATGTGAACTAAGTAGATTATAAAAGTTTAGGAAAACAGGGGCAATGTTTGTCTAACCTACTTCCTTACATAGATCACAAATGCCTGGCACACAGTAGGGTAGTTGATTCATTTTAAAAATTGAATTAAAGGAGTTCCTGTCATGGCGCAGCAGAAACGAATCTGACTGGGAAACTTGAGGGTGCAGTTTCTATACCTGACCTTTCTGGTTAAGGATCTGGTGTTGTGGTGAGCTGTGGTGTAGGTCGCAGAGTTGGCTCAGAGCTGATGTTGCTGTGGCTGTGTTGTAGGCTGGCAGCTGTACCTCTGATAGGTCCCCTAGCCTGGGAATCTCCATGTGCTGCGGGTACAGCCCTAAAAAGCAAAATAAACCAAAATAAAATAACATTGTAGTATAGAGATATGAAAAATTTTTGTCTGTGAAACAGGCGTTCATGATAAAGGTATTCAGTATTCTTGACTGACTGATATACATGTCAGAAATTATAACTACCATGAGATACCACCTCACACCAGTCAGAATGGCCATCATTAATAAATCCACAAATCACAAGTGCTGGAGGGGCTGTGGAGAAAAGGGAACCCTCCTGCACTGTTGGTGGGAATGGAAACTGGTACAGCCACTATGGAGAACAGTTTGGAGATAGCTTAGAAATCTATACATAGAACTTCCATATGACCCCACAATCCCACTCTTGGGCATCTATCCGGACAAAACTCTCCTTAAAAGAGACACGTGCACCCGCATGTTCATTGCAGCACTATTCACAATAGCCAAGACATGGAAACAACCCAAATGTCCATCAACAGATGATTGGATTCGGAAGAGGTGGTATATATACACAATGGAATACTATTCAGCCATAAAAAAGAATGACATAATGCCATTTGCAGCAACATGGATGGAGCTAGAGAATCTCATCCTGAGTGAAATGAGCCAGAAAGACAAAGACAAATACCGTATAATATCACTCATAACTGGAATCTAATATCCAGCACAAATGAACATCTCCTCAGAAAAGAAAATCATGGACTTGGAGAAGAGACTTGTGGCTGCCTGATGGGAGGGGAAGGGAGTGGGAGGGATCGGGAGCTTGGGCTTATCAGACACAACTTAGAATAGATTTACAAGGAGATCCTGCTGAGTAGCATTGAGAACTTTGTCTAGATACTCATGTTGAAACAGAACAAAGGGTGGGGAAAAAAAATGTAATGTATACATGTAAGGATAACTTGATCCCCTTGCTGTACAGTGGGAAAAATAAATAAATAAATAAATTATAATGGTTTTATTCTCTTTTATTTGTGATGCTGCATGTTGGTGAAAATGTCCCAAAATACCGTTAGGTAGTTGTGCTGTCTGATAAAATGCTACCACAGAGGATTATAAATTTAGATTCACAGTTGTAGGTAGATTTCTAGAGTTTGACCTGGAGAATATAAGCGAAAACTTTTTTTTCCCTCAACTTTTACAAACTTTTGTTCAGATTCTTGATTTATTCTTAGCTTTAACTTGCTGACAGAAATTTAGACTGACTTTTTGGATGTGCCATATTTTTTAAACTTCTTGTTGATTTTCATCCTTTCATCTGTTTTTCAGATAAGAAATTTTTAAAATGTAACTTTGATTTTTTTCTAGAATATCTTTTCAGAATTTCTTTTAAAAGTCAGTAGTTATGAAATTGAGAGAGAAACTAGTGCACATATTTGCATTTGGGTATGGAAAATCTTAACTAATATAGAACACTGGTCACACATGATAGATTTTAGCCCTCTAATAGACAATCTTTAAATGTATTACCTTTCATTGAATCTAAAATGCCATCAAATTTTAGATTCGTCATTACTTTATGTACCACTAAAAGAAAAAACACTGCCAGTTAAACTTGTACACAGTTCCTAATTTTTTTTTATTAAGGTACAATTTATATATGGTAAAAGTTACGTAGTTTAATATTTAGTTATGCAAGTCTTGACAAACAAATGCAGTCATAACACCATCCCAACCACCATCAAAACTGAGATATAGAAAAATTCCATACACAATCTATTACTACTTAGTTTTTATATTATATTTAAAGAAGCTTAAATGGATTTTAAATAAAGTTGACACATTGTCATTATATTATTTTTGTGCAGTAATAAAAAGGAACATATAAACAAAATAATTTTTTTTTCTTAAACTTTTTCATATTCTGTGTCTGATTCTTCTTTTGAACACAGAGTTGTCAGTGACTGTTATTTCACTGTCTTGTCCTCTGCAGTCAAGACTGTGAAAGACAGTGTAGCATTTCTGGGAATATGTTCTATTGTTGCTCCTATAATTTTCTTTCAAGTTGATTATATCCATTAGTTAAGTTTGGGCTACTATTTTCTTATTTGATTAACTCTAGGTTTTATGTTTCCCTCAGACGAGTCACTGGAAGTTAAGCATCTTCTGTTCAAAGTCAGTAGGGACTTTCTCACACATTGAGGCTGTGTCAGTCTTGCTTGGATGCTTTGAGTCACTGGTCTCATCAGCTGTGTGTTGCTTTCAAATATCTTCATCTACTTTAGGGCATTTGGTAGTTTCTGTGCCTCTTGTTGTTTTGCTTGGTTGGCAGTACCAAATGTTTAGCTGCAACAGTGCACTTAATTCTCTGGGGTTGATGACAACACTGGACCACATGTGGACATGCCTGCCTGGCATCGTGGCTGTCACCAGGCCAATAGCACGTGTAAGATGTCATTGAGTATAATACACAACTAGATTGCACACTTGTTAAAAAGTGAGGAAAATGTGGATTAGAATTGACAAAACGTGGTTTTATGTCCACCACTGCACAGTTTTATGCGCGAGGAAATCGAGGTATGCAGTTGAGGTCATAGAGCTCTTTGGGAGAAAGGCCTGGAGCCAGACCTTGGATTTCTGTCTGCTAGTTTGAAGTTCTTTCCATAATACTCCTGGGAGAGATGTTTAGATCTGACAGAAAGTTGGTATGGTAGCAAATGTATTGGCTTGGTGGTCAGATAGGTGGGTTGTTTGCATTTCCATTCTGTGCTTACAGACCTGTGATTCTGGAAGTTATTCGCATTCCCTGTCTTATTTTTTGTCATCAGAGAAATGGAATAATGATGATAGCTGGCTTTGGAGAATTGTTAAAATTAATGAACACTTGCATAAAAAATTGACGTATTCTTTTTTTTTTTTAGTATTGAAAGAATATTATTCTTTTCTCTATACTTTCTTCCTTTGTATAAAATTAAATCTATGGTCCCAAAATGTATGGTTTATAACTCTTGAGACTTTTAAGTTTCTCTGTCATCATCTAAAATGCTGTAGTTTCTGCATGTAAATGCTATAGTAGTGGCAGAAAAGTCCATGAGTTTGACCATTCACATGAAATATACACTTGGTAGTTCCTTCTTCAAGTCATGGCAGCTGCTTGATTCACTAAGTAAGACACATTAAAATTTTCATCACTCAGAAATCATTTAGCATTTTTTATATCATTTTATCATCCTTTTTAAAGACAGAAATCATTACAGGTAAGTTCCCTTTAACCACCAGTCCTGTTCTAGTTACCCTGCAAAAATGCTTTTCGTATATTTCTTTATTTTTCTTTATATTTCTTTTTAGACAACTTTTGTTTAGGATAGTTTTATTCTTTAAAGATCCCACTGTGAACTACATTTCTGACATCTGAATTCATTTTAGGGAACTGAATAAAATTCAACAGTAAGAATTTTGAGTTTTGGTGATTTTGGAGAATTATTAATTTTTAAAATCTATTCTTGGCATACACAGGTAACAGTAAACAACTTCAGTGTTACCATAGGGGGAAAAAATCAAATATTTTGATGTTAGGGTATTTTCTTTAACTTTTAACATTTTAGATCCTGTATTTTTGACAGTCATAAACTCTTCTATACTGCTACAATAGTAATTAAAATTTTAATATCTACCTTATATTCTGTTGTGTTGCTGTGTCATTTAACTTATATGGTACCTGATTCATTATATAGTTACTTTTAGATTATACGACTTGGATTTTTAGAAATCAAGCTTTAAAAAATTTTTTTCCTGATGGAAATATGCTATATGACATACTTATATCTTGGGAACATAATTTCTCCCCATCCCATCTTCAATTTTCAAATCTGTTTTAAAAATATTGAATATATCCCAAATATCAGAAAAGGAAAATATTCATTAGGCAAGCATCCAAAAATATGTTTATTTTTATTAGAGGTATAGATAATGAAAATCTTATGATATGGATTTACATTGAGATCTATAAAAATGAGTAATTCATTTTTTCCTTATCCAGCTATTTTTTCTTTCATTCATATGAGACTATATCTAGTGATATGAATTTGATATTTTACTTTTGCTGAGATAAGTAAAATTTGCTGAGCATCTCAAAGTAGAATGAGATGATATGTAACGAATTGTCTGGGATTTATTTTAAAGAGAACGTTTTTGGTTAACATGATTTTCTAGAGCATTTAAGTGAATGTTACTAGAATTTTGACTCTTTGGATACAAAATGTAAATATATTTATAGCATGAAATTTTGAACTGAAGTGTAGGTAAAGATACCTATATTATATTATATATCATGATCAGAGCAACTTACAGTACTAGAAAGATACTGACTCTAGGTGTTTAAAAAATAACAACTGATTTTGTGGTGTATTTAATGAAAATGATTATTATAGTCTTTAATCCGATGAGTTGATAATAAGTGACAGATCTCTGAATGAAAGGGTTGCAGGTTTGTTTTATCACTATTTATGTTATTTAAAGCCCCAAATCTGAAATTTACTAACTGATAAAGTCCTTAGTAACTGGTAACTTAGAGGTTAAATGTTGTTGTTTGTTAATACTCTGAGATTTGGCTATTAACTTTCCAAGGAACAATTTTATAGTTTTGAAGTATTTTACCTTTCCTTTGGGCAACTAATCCTGTAGAATTTTAGACCACAAAATTATTTTTAATATTAAAACTTCTGATCTTATAGATGAAGAATAGAGATGCCCAGATGACCTTCTAAGAAACAAGAATTTGCTGTTTAGAGAAATTTTATTATATAATGTAGAAATAATTCATCATTGTATTTTTTATTTAATAGTGAATATTTATTTCCTTTGTACTTAGGTATTCATACCACATGGTTTATATGAATGTTATTAAACATACCTCCTGGAATAGTAAAATATATAAGCTGTATATATCTTTCAACTTTGTAGTTTCTATAGAAATGTGGGAATAGGTTACTTAAGGTTAATTCTTTTCTCGAAATTTGAGTGTAAATTTTATTCATATCCAATTAAAATGATGGAATTTATTTACAAAGTCAACAAAATACTATTTTAGACAAGATGGGAATATAAACTACTTAATATATTGTTCTTTGAGGATGACATAGTCTGATGATTAAAGAATTATGTTAGTGTGGTATAATAATGTTCTCTAATGTAGGTACATTGAGACTATTTAGTGAATGTTGTAGAAAATGCCACATTGTTTAGATATAAAAAGGAACATTGTTCTTTCTTTATAAGGCTGTGTGAGTGGAGCAACAAACCAGCTATTTCTAGTTGAAATGACTTCACTTTACTTAGTGATGATCTCTTTCAAAAGGCAGTGATACAGAAGACACTATACTTTTCAAAGACTGTGGACTTCTGTGCTCTGTACTTAACACAAATTTTAAAAGATAGTGTGTAGTATTTTATTTTTTAATGTACTTAAGTACTTTTAAAATCCTTAATAATAAGATACATAAGTACTTTAAAGTATTTTACAAATCTCTAAATACTGGTTGAACTTACGCTGAACCTTGGGGAACTAAACTGAGAACAGGTAAGTAAGTAAATAATATAAGGTCAGAGTAGCTAAAGTGTATGTCACAAAGGTCAAGCATTTTTCTCAAAGGGCACTGACAGATTCCTTTCTCAAACCTTATCAGATTTTATTTAGCATCTATTCCTAACAGATGGTACTATTTGATTTCAAAACCAAAGGGAGATGCTAGAAATGGTGTGTAGAATAGTGGAGATAAACTACTGTAAGTGTGACACACTAATAGCAAGTAATGATGGCAGAAAGAAAGAGGCAGAGGAGTTCTTGTTGTGGCCCAGTGGAAACAAATCTGACTAGCATCCCTGAGGACACAGGTTCAATTCCTGGCCCTGCTCAGTGGGTTAAGGATTGGTGATGCTGTGAGCTGTGGTGTAGCCCAGCAGCTACAGCTCAAATTCGACCCCTAGCCTGAGAACCTCCATATGCTGTAGGTGTGGCCCTAAAAAAACCAAAAAAGAAAAGAAAAGAAAAAGAGGCAGAAGAACTATTAGAACTAGATTCAAGGACTCTGCAGACCTTATCATAGGAGCCCATGCATATTGGTAATCCCCTAAATATGTAATCCAGCAAGGACAGAGCACTGAAAATAATACTTACCAAGTTAAAAGAGACCATAAGGCATCAAACTAAGATAAAAATGTGCTTTTTATGTTTAAGAAGGTTGTAAAACTAATTATAGACTGGGCCAGAAAGAAAACCTAGTTTTATTTCCATAAGTATGAGTTGGACAGAGACATTCTTTGACCCAAAGATATTATTTAAAATAAAGTTCAGACAAAAACTGCTTAACTACATGGAAATAATAAACGAATTCTCCTAAGCTCTTAGGGTAACAAAGATGAAATCAAAATAACAATGATAGACTAATAATAAAACAGTGCTAATAAAATAATAAGCTATATTCAGAATAAAATGCATAAGGATATATACTGTATTTTCATTATTAAACTGGAGAAAGAGAGATCATGACATAAGAACTTCAACTCATGATACTAAGACAAAGCAGAAGGAGAAGTAAATAATACATTAATAAGCAGGAATTAATGATTTAACAAACACAAAATTGAAAAACTATTAAGTTTTTGTTGGGGGGGTGGGCAACACAGCTCTCCTGCAAATTCGGTGAAAAGGGAACAAATGTGTTATAATAGATTCCAAGAGTTTTTAAGTTATAAGAATAATAGATACAGTAGTAGGTTAGAAATTCCAGATCAAATGAGTGATTTTCTGCATAATATGTAAACTAAAAGTTAAATCAAGAATTAGAGCTGTTGAATCAAAGTATTATAGAAAAAAATATGAAAAATGTTATCAGAGGACTATCCTTCAAAAGACTCTGGGATTAGTCATGGAGGCAAGTTTATAATAAGATCACTAAGGCTTTAGGTAGTGAAATTTTTTCCTTATATTTAAGGAAATACTTATGTCATTAAACCTATATTGTAGGAAAAGCTGAATGGTTAATGACTGGAAAGTAAATATAGGATTTGAAGGGGTAGGTTATTATCTGGGTTCTACAAACAGGAATGGACAAATGGACAAAGAGCTGGATGTTTCATTTTCTTTGTCAAACCCCTTTTCCCTTACCTTGATCTTTTCAGGAAAGCACTCTCTTGTGTATAAAAGTGGGACCTTACTCAAGACTGTTTTTGAGTTTGGTTCTTCTTGGAGCTCTTGGCACAAACTTGCAGCAGTAGGAGCTGCTGCTTTTTTTTTTTTAGTGGCTGCACCCATGGCATATGGAAGTTCCTGGGCCAGAGATCGGACCTGAGCTGCAGCTGGGACCTGTGCCACAGCTGTGGCAATGCCGGATCATTAACCTCCTGCGCTGGGCCGGGAATTGAGTCTGTGCCTTCACAAGGACTTCAGCCACTGCAGTAGGATTCTTCAGTGTTTGTTTACTTTATGATCACACCTGTAGCATTCAGAAGTTCCCGGGCTAGGGGTCAAATAGGGGCTGCAGCTCTTGCTTACACCACAGTCACTGGATTAGAGCTCCATCTATGATCTACACTGCATCTTGCAGCAATGCTGAATCCTTAACCCACTGAGCCAGGCCGGGAATCAAGCCTGCATCCTCTCGGAGACAACACTGGTATTTCAAAGAATGAAACCTGCTAGTATTGAAATAAAACTATCTCAGAATTTTACTTTAATTTCTTGCAAATTTCCTATAGCCTACATCCCTGGACATACTCACACCCTAACGTCCTTCATCATGTCATCCAATGGATCTTACTTGAAAAGTAAGTGTGGTCTGATGAATGGTGCAGTGGAAGCTGAGTGTACAACCTCCTCTTGACTTCAGTAACCCCCACCCTTGCTTTTTCCTGCTATGTTGGACCAAGTGAACACAATTTTTCCACAATTAAATCAGTCCCTGGCCTCACATTTATTACTGGCAGGTTGTCCCACGTGTTTGTATTCAGTGCAGAGGTACATGTTTAGTCTGTGGGCCTTATGTCGGATTTTCCTTTTTATTCAATGATAGCTTACGGAATTAAGAGTGTTTCCCACATGCTAGATAGTCTGCTGAATGTGAGGTCTACAGAAATACAAGTCTTTCATTTTTTTTTTAAGATTCTTAACTTTCATTTCCCCACAGATAAGCTTTTCTTTTTTGTTATGAGCATTCATTTGTGAATGTTAATCTCATGTTATTTAGTTGCTAAACTCTGTATTTCCAGGTTCTAAGCCAAATTGAACTTAGTTAAGTGTAACTACAGATAATCAGGACAATACATTATTATGTTCCTTTCATTTTTCCTTCTGAATTCTCAAGAAATAAAACAGTTCAGTTGACTAGCAGTGTCTATGGGGTTTGTACTATAGTCCAATCTCCCTTCAGCCTCTAGAGCTCATCATTCTGCTAGAAATGTGCTATACACAGAGAATGGAAAATAATGTATATTTCTTGTGCAGTTGCATTCTCTTGTCATGGATATTTTTACTTTAGAGTTGATGCAGGAACAAATCAAAAATTATGTGGTAGTCTGGGTATCAAAGGCCATTCTATTAAAAATTTTTCGATTAACATAACTAAAATGTACACTTACTGGGTGTACAATTCTTAGAATTTTGACCCATGCATAGATTCATGAAAACTTTACTACAATCAGAACACAGAGCAATTCCATCCTTCCAGAAAAAACTTCTTTGCAATCAGACCCCATCCCCAATACTGACATCTAGTGACTACTTATCTATTCTCTCTCATCATAGTTAGGCTTTTTAAGAATGTCATAAAAATGAAATCATAACCTATTGATACCATCTTCTTTCACTCAACATACTGCCTTTGAGACTCACTCAATTTTTATGTGTATCAGTAGTTCTCTTTTATTGCTTAGTGTAGTATTGATGTACTACAGTGTGTTTATCTACTCATCCATTGAATGCTATTGGGTTGCTTCCAGTTTTGAGTCACTATGTATGAATAGAGCACTTAACATACAGCTTTTTGTGTAAACACTTGGTTTTCATTTCTCTGTGTCTAGGAAAGTGATTGTTTGGTCATATTGTAAGTGTATGTTTAACTTTGTGAGAAGCTTGCAAACCATTTTCCAGAGTGGCTGTACCATTTTGCATGAGAGTTTTGTTTCCTCTGCATAATCACCAGCACTTGGAATATCTGTTTTAGCCATTCTGATAGGGTGTATAGTGATCTCATTTTTAAAAATCTACATTTCCCTTGTGGCACTAGGTGTTGAACTAGTGTCTTTTGTTGATCTTCTTTAGTGAACTAAGTGCTTTGTTGACTTTTAAAATCGGGTTATTTAGTATTGTTGAATGTTCAGAGTCACTTATATATTCTGGATAAAAATTCTTTGTCTAATGTGAGTTGCAAATATTTTCTCCCAGACTCCGATTTGTCCTTTCATTCCCTTAATGTGTATTTTATACAGCAAATTTTCTTATTTATTTCAATAGGGTCCAATTTGTCAATTATTTTCTTTTATGGATTGTTCTTTAGTGTCTTATCTAAGAACTTGTTGCCCAGCCCCAGATCATGTTGTCTTTTTTTAAAGCCTCATAGCTTTTCCTTTGTAATTAGATCTGTTATTTGAGTTAATTTTTGTTAAAGGTATAAAGTTGGTTCTTTTTTTTAGTATACAGATGTCCATTTATTTGAACATCATTTGTTGAAAACACTACACTCTGTCTACTGAATTTTAATCTGTGTCAAGTATGAGTTCTTCATAGTCGTGTGATTTTCTTTTTAGATTCTCTGTTGAGTTTCATTAACCTATGTGTCTATCCATGTCAATACCATACTGTCTTGTTTACTGGAGCTTTATAGTAAGATTGAAATTGAGTAGTGTGCGTTCTCTAGCTTTTTCTCCTCCTTAAAAATCCTTCCTATTTTCATTCCTTTGCCTCACTATGTATTTTACAATCAGCTTGTCTATCACTAGACAAAAATTCTACTGGAGTTTTAACTGGAATTGTGTTAAATGTATGGACCAATTTGGGAAGAATTGACCTTTTTATTTTTCTTTAACTATGTTGAGTCTTCTAGCCAGGAACATTGTATGTCTTTCCATTTAGTTATGTCCTTTTGATTTCTTTTAACAGTGTTGTGTAGGTTTCAGAATATAGATTCTGTGTATATTTTGTTGACATTATAAACAAGTAGTTCATTTTTGTGTTGTTTAAATTTTTTTTCTTGGCTGTTATGTAAACATACTTTTGAGTTTTTTTGAAAGGAAAATTTAAAATATATTTTTCTTCTTTCTATGCATTAAGAGATCACTTTCCTGCTCTTTGACCCTGAACTACAGGGTTTCTCTTTGTATCTATTTCCTGCTTCTGAGTTTGAGGCTGCCTTGAGTCCTGGCTGGGGTATACTGAAGGACAAAAATGGTTAATTCATCACCAATTCAGGGGCACATTAAATTCTGGTTCTCTTCATTCCACTTGCTCTAATTTACTCTGAGTTCTCAAAGTGTTGTGTCATGCTTTCTGTCCAAGTTTTGTAATTGTATTCCATTTGTGAGATAGAGTGTGCTTACTTCATCTTTTCTACAGCTACAACTAAGAACAATCTTTTTGCAGTGACCGTAACTAAGCCTTTTTAATCATACCCCAAATTTTGTTTATTATTAGCAGGTAATCCACCTATGTGTTGGGATCTTATAACACTTCTCCCTTGTCTGCTCCCTGTCAGGAAAATTACATTATAACTCTTTCTTAACTCTGAATATGCAACTCCTATTTATAGTTTTAAAGTATTTATTAAAGGAAAATATAACATTTTTTTGGCTTGAGTAATTGGAGTTGAATGTATGATGTCAGAATGAAATATTTATGACATTTTTCCTTAAAGATGAAAAGTCATGAAAAATTATGTTTGAGTTACTTAAAACTGCTTCTGTGGTAGCTTTGGCACACGTTAGAGAGGATTGGAGAATTGACATTTTTAAAAAAATCTATATTAGGAAATAAATTGTAGGAAATTTGATGTTACACATTTAAGAAATCTTATACTAATGATGATGGAATGTAGAGGCAGGTATTTTAAAGAGGGAATAAACTTCCTTAATTTGCATAGGAGTCTGAGGTTTTAGTTATTATTTTTATTCACTGCTGATTTATCTCTTTGGAAAGTCTACCGTGAGAGCATTGATAATTTTTGTGTTGAAGTTGGGGTAAATACACTTTCTTTTAAATTTGTTGGCCACTTTTGTGTTTAAAGTTTGTTTCAAGAGAGTTCCTATCATGGCTCAGCAGTAATGAACCCGACTATTATCCATGAGGATGCGTGTTCAATCCCTGTCCTTGCTCAGTGGTTAAGGATCCAGCATTGCCCTGAGCTATGGCATAGGTCTCAGACATGGCTTAGATCTGGCATTGCTGTGGCTGTGATGTAGGCTGGCAGCTGAAGCTCTAATTCAACCCCTAGCCTGGGAACTTCCATGTGCCATAGGTGTGGTCCTGAAAAGACAAAAAAAAAAGTTTGTTTTAGGTATGCTAAGCACAAGCCAATATAACTATCAATTTCTGACCTCATCTCTGGTAATAACTTATTCTTTCAATGTAAATTTTAATAATTCTACAGCCAAGCATAATCATTTAGAGGTAAAATTAAAGAGTTTCAGTTTCAATCTGGTTTCCCCAGGAACTGAAACTATTCAGTAACATTTGTTATCTGTTATAGCAGTTCTTACTTGGGTGGGGGCAGGGAGGAAACAAAGGAGAGGTCAGTCCTTAGTAGTGGAAGAAAGTACTCACTAGCTTTTTCAAAAGTGTGCAAAGAGCCCTCTATATTCCCTCCTGTTTTTCTTGGAAGCAAAATATACCTTCATTCAAAAGAATATAATCAGAACATCTGGAAAAGACTAGCTGACAAAATATTTGAGTTATACCTCCTTTTGATGAAGGATAGGCATCTGAAGGGAGGATGGTCATGATGAAATGAAAGAGCATAGACTCTGGGATCAGAAAGAGCCCATAGAGGATTTATTTATTTGGGCACATTTGTCTTCAGGTGAGCTTGTGAAGGTATTAGACTAAGAACAATAAAAAGTAATAGGTCAAATGGTGGGGAGTCCTCCTTGTGGTTCAGTGGGTTAAGAACCCAACCAGTATCCATGAGAGTGCGAGTTTGATCCCTGGCCTCGTTCAGTGGGTTAAGGATCTGGCATTGTCCCAAGCTGTGGCGTAGGTCACAGATGCAGCTCAGATCTAGTATTACTGTGGCTCTGGTGTAGGCTCCAGCTGCTGGTGCAGCCCAAAAAAGAAAAAAAAAAGTAATAGGTCAAATGATGATTATATGAGTTTATCGCTGCCTGTGCCTGAGAAAAGTGACCATATTATTCAGTATCTGTAGCCATCTGGGTCTCCTAAAGAGATAGAAACCACACAGGTTAAATGGGAAATTTAATATAAAGATTTATTAACTATGATAAAAAAGTAACTATAATATAACACTACATAGTTTCCTAGGGCAGAGGGAGAGTGAAGGAAGGACAGACTCACAAAGGGTTCAGATCACCTTAAAGATGTGGATCAGTCCCCGAGAGCAGAGATGCTTGCTGGCTTAGCCAGGCTAGGGCTGCTCTGGAGCTTCTATGCAAGCGATGGGCCACCTTCCACAGTGTAGGCCTGGAGCAGGTGTAGACCTGCAATGGGAGTGTGAGTGATGGAGGATGGGGGGGCATAGGTCCTTCCTAGTACATGGGATGGTGGGAATGGGGCCAGAGGGTGTGGTGATGTGGTTGGTGGAATGTAGATGAGCTCAGAGTGACTTTCTGGGCCACAGGTGATGGTGTACAGGCCTCAAAGGGCCTTGCTCAGTACAGACACCAGCACAGGCAGGAGCCTTTCAGGGCGTTTGGTCATGGCGGGGGCTCAGAAAAGTTATTTGCAGGAGGAGGCAGCAAGATCACCAGGAATGGTGTTCTATGCCTCTGGCTAGGACAGAGTCTACCAGATGTCTTTACTCATACACCCCTGGAAATTCCAAGAAGCCCCTTCCTCTTCAGTATCTCAGTGCAAAACCTCAACCTCATGCCTACTCTAAGGAAGGATGCTCAAAGGAATTTCATCATTTTTCTCAGGGCCTGTATTGAAGGATGCATTTGGAACTAAGAGGCAGTGAATTGGTGCCTCACACAGCATCTCTTGTGAGGGGTTATGCCAGCATACCCAATCTAGAAATTATGTGAAATATAACCTGATACTCATTTTGCCTTGCTTACAATTTCCTATCTTCTAAAGGAATGATGTATCAAACTTATGAGAACTGAAGTCATACCAATGGTATATGAAAGGCTTGCTGAACTTTGATCATAACATCCCTTAAATCTGCTAGAAGCAATTTAGTTTTGTAACAGCTTGTCTCAAATTAATGATGGTCATCTTGGTGGCAGAGGTCATTTTAGGTTGCAGTCTAAGAGAAGAAGCTGCAGGCCATGTCTCCCTCTCTGTTACCCTTTATCACTCCTTCTCCCACTTTGCCTGGCAGATTTTAGCCCGCAGGGACCCAACGTTAATACCTGCACACGAAAGGACTTTCAGTTTCATTGACGTTTTACCCGTGACTGATGACATCAGCAGGATTCCTAGAAGTAATGTCTCATTTTCCTTCTAGCTTTATGAAGAATGTTGACTTTTAGAACCTTTATGGGCGATACTAGATGTGAAAGGATTTCAGTTAATTTTTTTCCATCAGACAGTTTTATTAACTAAGCCCCTTTCCATTCTTTTTGGAATGCCATAACTCCATCTGTCATTACACACCATGAAATTTTATGAGATTGGTTACCTGGACAGAAATGCAACCTCTTTTTAAGGTTTTAAATTATAAGATTATGTTAATATTACTTTATCAGAAATATCCATTATAGAAAGCTAGAAGATATTGATAAGTGAAAGTAAGATAAGGTGGCATTCTCTCTTTTTTTTTTGACATTCTCTTATCTAGATATTATCTCTATTTACTCTTCATGATCAAAATATGTTTATTCCCACACACATTTGTTTTTACCCAAAAGAAATGCTATTCATGCTGGTTTATCAACTGCTTTTTTTCTATTAATGCTCTTTATCTTTCCGCCTCTATATATTTTCATTTTATGTAATACTTAGTCCATTCTCACATTGGCTCATTTGCCTCTATAACATTTATAAGTACTTTGTTCTAATTAGGCTCTAATCTGGGACTCTGCATCCAGTTATATCCTATAACCTTCTCAAGTGATAACAACTGGCTTTTGAAAGTACCAGGCTATTTGTCCTACAAAATACTGCACTTTCTAGATTTTTTTCCATTGCTTCCTTGTGGTGGTGTTAGCTTGTTCTTGGATCCCTCTGTATGACAGAGTTAGATCTAGGCAACATGGATTGAAGTTAAATGTTTTTTGACTAGAATATATTGTAGATGTATATTTTATGGCAAGCTGCATTAGGAGGCACAATGTCCAGAAGGACTATCATTCTTGTGGCATATGCTTTAGATCATAATGTCAGTGTTGCTTTAATCTGGTATCACTGCATATTGAGGTTCACAATTTTTTCACCCTGATTAAAAAAACCTTATGCATTTCCTTTAAAAGTTTTTTTTTGGTCATCTTGAGTGAAAGTTTGAAATGATTTTTAAGGTTGTCAATACACTATTTGCTTTTCAGAGCTTTCCTCAAAATTAAGCATGTATTATTTTAAACTTCTTCCTGTAGGATCTTTGATCTCAACAAAATAGTATCTTAGATGTTTTAGGTGTATGTTCCATGCGATTTTTTAGAAAAGAGACATAATAAGACAATTTAAAGCTTTTTTTCCCCTCCTTTGTGACATCTTTATTTTTTCTACTTGGTAGATGAACAATGTGAACACAAGTCAGAAAAATCAGCTACATTGAGACACTGAGCCCAATTGTAAAACAGAAGGGGCCATGGAGGGGGTGGGGGTAGCAGTTTTAGACCAGCTTTCCCCAGAGGGCTTATGGTCCAGGCCCAAAACCAAGGGTGTTCCACGCAGGACTTGCAGTACAGGCTCTGGGCAGGAGGGACAAGAAGAACGAGTCACAACAGGGAATGCAGACGGGCATGAGTTTCTTGGCTTCTGGCCTCATGCTCCTGCCGGATAAAGTTAATCAGCCCATTGGTGGAAGAATCATGAGAAGTCACTGGACTTCTGCCATCAAGCTCAGGCTTAATTTTCTTAGCATGCAGTCCTAGATGGAGCTGATTTAACTGGAAGGTGGTAATTGGGCAATTTATCCACTCCAGGTACAAGAAGGGTTTAGAAGGTATCTACAGTGGTAAATTTGATAAAGTGTGATGAATAAATGGAAATGATTAGTAGTAATGTCATGAAAAAAATTGTGACATTTAATTCACTTTAATTTGCTAACTCCTGAGGGAATGCATATTTTTATCAAAAATAAAAAGTACCACTTTCCCATTACAGTTTCTTCTCTCTGCCTCTCTCTTTCTATGTGTATATGTTTGTGCATTGTATATAT
Source organism: Phacochoerus africanus (assembly GCF_016906955.1). NCBI lineage: Eukaryota > Metazoa > Chordata > Mammalia > Artiodactyla > Suidae > Phacochoerus > Phacochoerus africanus. The sequence goes on along the minus strand of NC_062546.1, from coordinate 136,924,655 downwards.
AAACATGCATATGCATAATATTCCTCTTTTACTGAAGAATTTTCATGTGATATCCTTTTAGCCTTGCGAGTGCTCCAAAATAGTGTCACTTAAAAAAAAAATTAAGCATGTTATTATAAAGGAGAAACTTTAAAAGAAACAGCTAGGGTAGTTTCCCTTTCAAAATAAACATTTGATTACTTGATATGTGGAAGCAACTTTTCCCTAGAGATAGAGATGAGAGGAGTCCTAGAAGGAAGTGGGCTTAGTGAAGACTGGTAACTGTGATAAGTATTTCTCACAATTCACTTTTGTTTGTTTTGGCTCTTGCTGTTGGCATTGACTTAGGAGGCTTAAAAATTCATATTCTTGACTTTTTTGAACAATACCAGGTCTTAAATACTAATACTTGTTGGGTGGGGAAAGGATTTTGTGAGTTTAACAATGTCTTTTGCTTTTATGTATAAAGGGTATTGAATTAATGAGAAAACATTAGAGCAACCAAAAGCAGAGAGGGTGGAGTGCAAGGGGAGGTGTCTCTTTGAACCATCACACTTTGTATAGGGGATGAAATTTCCTTGTGATTCCTGGGAGCTTAAGTACCTGTGCCATATCTGTTCTAAGCCTGGTCAGTCCTATTCTTTCTCCTCCATCTCTGACTGCACTATTCAGGAGTGTGCACCTGACTGAACAGTGGAATTTGCCAAATGGTATGACATTGGTTGGGCCATCACTATGGCTAAATTAAAGGGTCACTGAAATGTCAGAGTTCTAAGTATGGCATCATAGGATTTTTAAGGACTTCAGCATTTTCCTTATCTGATTTTTGTCTTCCCTACCCACCCCCTCTCCCAAATCACCTGAAATGAACTTTTATTTGTATACTTCTGAAAATTCTCCCAGGACCTCCCCCAGGTTTAAGATACCTCTGAAACTCAAGAGGCATTCCTTCTACCCTTCATATGTAGCATTTAGACAAGTGCAGGTTTTTTATCTTACATCTATGGAATGATTTGGGTATGCATAATTTAAGTCTTACAATAATGTTAAGAATAGGTACTATCACCAGGATACAGATGAGAAGGCGGTGGCTCAACTTCAGTTTTGAGATTTGGATTTTTCCTTTCAAAGAAATTGGCACGTGAAAAAGGCAAACAATTCTTTTGCTTAACAAAGAGTTCTGCAGTTACTTCCTTAAAATTCATTCTGAACTGGTGCTTGTAAATAGAAAAACCATATGATTTGGGGCAGGGGGAACCCTAACCATGATTGAGTAAATAACTTATGTAAAAGCTGTTTTAACAACTTGAAATTAAAAGTCTCATTAGCTAAAATATATCACATTTGTAAAAGTTTTGGTTTTGATGATGCTGTAATGTTAAGAAGTATAAATCACTTCTTTCTTTTGTTTTTTAAAGAAAAGTCCAGAATCTTTCTCTAAAAAGGTTTATAAACCACTGACCTGGAGCAGAGTTTTGTTCCACCTGCAAAAACGTTCCATTTATTTCTGTAATTTAAATAGTGTACAAGTCACCCCAGAAAGGAATAAACCGGGTGTTCCGAGACCTGAATCACATTCTACTTGGGGTGGGTTTCGCTCATAAGGATAAATTTAAGAGTTTCTGCCCCTCGGTGGGGGGGGGGGGTCTAGGAGCTTATTACCCCTAGACTGCTTTTGGAAATAAGAAGCAGAACGTAGACTTGGTGATTATTTTTCACCCTGGGCTGAGTAGTGATCCCTGATAGGAAAGGAGTTTTGTGGTAAGAGTGTTTATGGGTGGGAACTGCAGGGTGTGTCTTCCCATGGAATGTCCACTCCAAGGAAAGACCTGGCAGAGAGTAGGCCATGGAAGGGATTAACCCTGGGGTGGAGCAGCAGCAGGTCATTTAATCTTCCCAAATACTGATTTCAGGGCAGGAGTTGGCGGAGGGCAGGATCTCCACAGAAAAAGAGTATGTGCTTAAAGTGTTCTCTCCATACACAAAGCACTAGTAAAACATGGACATTTCAAAAATTTAAATATTCCTGAAGGTTCTTTTTTTTAGGGCCGCATCTGTGGCATATGGAAGTTCCCAGGCTAGGGGTCAAATCAGAGCTGTAGCTGCCAGCCTACACCACAGTCACAGCAATGCAGGATCCAAGCTGCATCTGCGACCTACACCATAGCCCACGGCCACACCGGATCCTTAACCCACTGAGCGAGACCAGGGTTCGAAACTGCAACCTCATGGTTACTAGTCATATTTATTTCTGCTGTGCCACAGTGGGAACTCCATTTCGAAATTTTTATTGAGCCAAAAGAACCTTTAATTGACTTGAAAAGAAAATTCTTTTTCTTCCCATGACATCTAATATTTAAGGGACTTTACATATGTAATTTTAATACGTAGTGTCGAGTAGTGTTTCTGTGTGGTTAGTGCTACTCTACTTGAACACAGAGGAAATCGAGGCTCACAGAAATTAAATAATTTGCCCAGGATCACATTGTGAGTAATGGAGTCTGAATTTGGCCCTAGGTCTTTTGAAGTTGTGTGTTTCTTAGTCCTGTTTTTAAAAGCTGACCATTTTCAATTATGAGATAACTGAGACCCTAACTCTTCTTTCAGGAACCAGTGCAAATTGGCTTGGAAAGTGAATCTGCTCCTGAGTTAAAATAGCCTCTCTCGTGTGTTTATTCAGGAGAATTTGGGATTTAGAAAAAATTGAGCACTTTTCTTTTTAAATATCTTAATACTAATGTGTATTATCAATTTTCAGGTTTAGAACATGAAAGAAAAACTAGCTGTTCTAAATAGGAAAGAAAAGGGAATATACTTGTAAAAGTGTTGGCAGTTTGGAGACTCAGGACCTAGGCTAGGCCTTCAGGTGTTGGAACACTGTTTATCTGGCCTGGTTGTGGGGGTGGGGTGGGACACTGCTGCCTCTGCCACAGTCTGGAAGGTGGAGAAGCTGCCCTTGGAGCATAGCTGTGGTCCAGGAAGCACAGTAACCTTACTGCAAATGGTTGCTCAAAATCCTCTCTCTGTATATTGGATTCATGTTAGCCAAACAAAAACAAAAACAAAAAAGCTTCCTATGCTTTGCTTTTTAACACCCATGAAATTAGTTACTGGATCATGGGTGTTGTGGCAGCAAATCCCAATGTCTCAGAACCTTGCCAAGCCCACTTTCTCCTTCCTAACCTCATGTCTGAGTATCTCACTAGTGGCCCCTTGTTGCAAGGGATCCTGGAAAAGAAATGCATCAGGTTCTGTCATACAGGAAGAGAGTTGGTGTGGAGGCTGAGTGCCATTATGTCTATCATACCATTAGTACCATTAAAAAAGGATCACCGGGGTGAATGAGACCTTGCTTTGTGTTCCATGACCACATTTCCTGACCTTCCTCGCTCTGACCCTCATTAAAATATTCCCTTGGGCCTTTCTGGTCCTGTGTCCTGTGGAAGATTTTTTTATGATCTTTCCAGTGTTTTGAGAGGGTACATATACAGGTGACAAGATTTTTTTTTTTTCCTAACAATAATTTCTGAGAAACTGCCATCATATATAATCAGTTTATGGATATAATTTGTTTGCTGTTAGGGTGTTTATTCATTGTTTTTCCTTCCAATTTTATTGAGATATAGTTGATGTATAGTACTGTATTAGTTTAAGGTGTACAGCATAATGATTTAACTTAGATACATCATGAAATGGTTATCACAGTAGATTTAGTGAGCATTCATCATTTCATATATATATATATATATATAAAATAAAAGGAAAAGAAAAAATATTTTTTCCTTTTGATGAGAACTCAGGATTCTCTTTATAACTTTCATATATAACATAGAGAGACATTAATTATATTAATCATGTTGTACATTACATCCCTAATACTTATTTATCTTGTAATTGGAAGTTTGTACCTTTTGACCACATTTACCCAATTCCCCCCTCCTCCCACCCCCACCTCCGATAACCACAAAGATCTTTATTTAACCCTGCCATTAAAGACTTTCAGTGAATAAATACTTTCAGAAGAAATATTTGAGGAGTTCCTGTTGTGGCTCAATAGGTTAGGAACCCGACATATCTCCATGAGGATGCAGGTTTGAACCCTGGCCTCACTCAGTGGACTAAGGATCCAGGCTTGCCCCAACCTGTGGTGTAGGTCACAGATGTAGCTCAGAGGTGGTGTTGCTGTGGCTGTGGCGTAGGCCTGCAGCTGCAGCTCCAGTTCAACCCCTAGCCCAGGAACTTCCATATGCTGCAGGTGTGACCATAAAGAGAAAAAAAAAAAATTTGATTAATAAGTGCAGTTATACTTTTTTTTTTTAATTTGAGAGGTTGAATATTACAACAAGGGGAACAAGGGATGCTAGAGCTAAACTCTAGTTCTTAATCCCAAAGTACCAGAAAAAAAGTAGTTAGCGATATATCTCTAGAAGAGCGTCCTAAATCTGTTTTATCTCTAGGGGAGAATTCTTCAGAGTAATTTTTCAGAGGTAAACTTCAGAGAATAAAGTGTGTGTACAGTATAAACTTGCTTATTTTTATACCTTTTTTCTCTGAATGGAAAGTAATTTAGATGTGAGTTTTCCTAGAGATTTCTGTTGGGAGTTATCTTTTGGAAAGTGCATTATAAGGCAATAGTTTAAGTTATGCAAAAGTGTGGAAAGGAAGTTATTTCTAAGCTCAAATTGTGTCTTTTGGCATTGTTTTTAGATTAAATGCCTAAAACTGTCAAAAGCTGAATTGGCTTCTAGAGAGAAGTAGAATGTCCTCCAAGACTTTCTCTCAGTGACGGATGCTGTGTTATATAAGCCATGTTTTCTTTTCTGGAGTTCCTTGTGTAGTCTTTCCATTTTTTTTTTTTCCCTCTCTCTTCCTAAGAGAAAAAATTGACTATGGAGTCTTTTGTTCATGTTTAATTATAGAGAATTTGTATTCATATTTTTATCTTGAAATTTATATTTTTTCACCTTCATCTGTTTCCTTTCAATGCATTTGAGTATAAGAAAAAACTGGTAAGCTAAAAAAACAGCTGGCTGTTTTGGAAGTATTCACAGTTATGTAATTGTCCCAGTATGTATAAAATATCCATCAACTCAAGGGCAGGAAAGTAAGTAGTAATCTTAGCAGAGAATTATCAAGTTGCACTCAGTTATTACTTAGTTTCAAAAATGTCTTGTAAAAGGAGTAATTGCAGAGAGAATATCTGCAATTACAATCTAGATTTTGATGTGAGGAATAGGCTTGCTGATTACAGGTTTTCAGGTAGATATTTAAGTAATAATTAAATTAATCTTCTCACCTATTCTGAAATCTGAATAGAAGTAATATGATGCTAAAAATATATAGACTTTTGGAGTTCCCCTCGTGGCTCAGTGGTTAATGAATCCGACTAGGAGCCATGAGGTTGCGGGTTTGATCCCTGGCCTCACTCAGTGAGTTAAGGATCCAGTGTTGCCGTGAGCTGTGGTGTGGGTCAAAGACACACCTTGGGTCCCGTTGCTGTGGCTGTAGTGTAGGCCAGCAGCTACAGCTCTGATTCAACCCCTAGCCTGGTAACCTCCATATGCCGCAGGTGCGGCCCTAGAAAAGACCAAAAAAAAAAAAAAAAAGAAAATACACATGCACACGCACTTTTGAGAATTAATGGATCAGCTAAGTATTCAGCTGTACCCTCTGAACCTGTCTGCTTGGTAACACATACAACTTTATACCTCTTCTACTTGCCACATTATTCGTGTTCTTGAAGAGTATTGCATTTCCTTTGGAAGACAGTCATTCTCCTGAACCCAGAGGTCATATTCATACTAGCCTTTCCCTGTGCCCTATTTTTGATTCATATTATTCTATATTCTTGTCAGAGGGAATATAAAAAATCAAAAAACCTCACTACCTTGGAGATGGACACCAGTTTCCACCACCTTGCAGATTGATGCCATTTGGCCAAACACTTGACTACATTTATAGCTCCCCATTTCCCACCAGTTTTTCTCAGTTCCCTCTAAGCTGTCATCATGATCTCTATTAAGATGGTGTATTTGACTCATCCAGTACCCTATTTTAATGTTTTGTGTCTTTTTTTAAATTTTAAAAACAAAAACACCCCCTCTCTCATAGTCCTGCCAACCATCTCTCTTGTTACTAACTGGAATGAGCATACCTCTGAAAGGATAAATACAGAAATTTCACTCACTCTGTAGATTCTTATCCTCTTCTCTTTCCTACTCATCTCTTCTGCTCTTTACATCTCTTGAACATTTTAATACTTTTTTAGTTATCTGAGTTCTTAGGCATTTCTTTCTTTGTTCTACCTAAACCCCAGGGTCAGTCATTTTAACTCCCTTCAATAGCTACCTCCAGTTTTCTCTTCTTCCTAGACAAACGTTTGCTCAACATGCCACCAACCATAACACTGAGTCAGCCCAAATTATAGCACCTCCTATCTCAGTCTTCCAACCAGCGGGTGCTACTGGAGGGAGAAAGTGGGCTTGGGTAACCTGATGGCATATTCTCTGCATCTATCTCATGTAATATTCCTAATCCCCATGGAAGTTACTGTTATCTTTTTTTAGATGTAAAGAAAAATAAGATGCAAAGTTGATTGGAACCCCAGCTTTCCAGTGCATGGTAGCACAGTGGATGCAGCAGTTCAAATGTCACATCTGCACATCAGTTTTTTTGGGGGAAGAAAATCTCTCTTCCCCTGATTGTCAAAAAGACTCCTGGGCTTCACTCTAGACCAGCTCTAAGCCATGGTCTCCACAGCAGTTCCTATGGCCAGAGTCACACCAGCCTCAAATTGGTTTGGGCCTGAGTTATTGCCAATCCATAGTAATAAGGTTGTGAGATTTTGCTACTTGTTTTAGGCCATTAAGGCCCACTTACATGGCTAGCTGGCAGGAATCAATCCCATCTAGTCACCAGAACTGCTTAAACTGTACAAGTATAAAGTGGTTACTAACAAAGCCACTAACAAGAGTCTGTTACAGTGGCTGATATTTTATTCCATGTGAAGAAAGGGCTTCTTACATTTTCAAATTCTAATAGTTTATTTCTTACATTTTCATATTCTAATAGTTATTTCTGGAATAACTACATCATAAGAGAGGATAGTCTGAAATCAATAGTAGAACAATTTTGCAGCGTTTACTTTCCTCAGAAGCCCCTATAGGAGTATAAAGTATTATTATAGTAATTCCAAGTTGAGATTTTATGAGCCATAAGCCAGGAGATCAAGGATGCAAAGTAATGGAGATTGTAGGTGGAAGTATAGTTCATGTGATTCACCAAGAAGTCTATGGTGGGAGTTCCCGTTGTGGCTCAGTTGTTAACGAATCCGACTAATGTTATATTCCTTAAGTAATTTAAAAATTGTTCCTGGAGTTCCTGTTGTGGTGCAATGGTTAACAAATCCGACTAGGAACCATGAGGTTTCAGGTTCGATCCTTGGCCTTGCTCAGTGGGTTAAGGATCCGGCGTTGCCGTGAGCTGTGGTATAGGTTGCAGACGCGGCTCAGATCCCGAGTTGCTGTGGCGTAGGCCGGTGGCTACAGCTCCAGTTAGACCCCTAGCCTGGGAACCTCCATATGCCACGGGAGTGGCCCAAGAAATGGCAAAAAAAAAAAAAAAGAAAAGAAATCTATGGTGGATGGCAAGTAAATGAAGTTATAGCATTTATTTGAGGGATTAAGTTCACAGAGTGGGGGACTCAGCAGTAGAAGAGTTATAAGAAATTATAATCATCGGATAAGGTATTAAAGTATATCTGATGGGTCAATCTTTAAGACAGTGATGAGGTCCTGTGGTGATGGAGTACGGGTGTAAGGAGGCTGGTGTACTAGAGTAGGATGTTGAATGAACCATCACTATGGGCACTGACATTTACAGAGAGCTGACAGCAAGAGGAAGGGCAAGTTTACTATGAGCCAGATGTCAAATTTCTCAGGAAACATGGAGAAATGGATAAAGTGGCAATACACCTAGTTGGGAGAACCTTGGAAGAAGAGGCATGATTGTTAATGAACTAGAGGAATACGTTAGTGTTATGTTAGTGTGGAAGCTGCAGAAGGGATTCAGGAAAATGCTGACTCTGGTTCCTTTTCCTCATCTACAGAGTCAGAGAGAGAATCAAGTTTGCGATGGCATAGTTGGGGGAAAGGGAATATGTGTTAAGGCAAAGAATTCTCTCTAGAAATTGATATATGGAAGATATTAAGAACTGTGTACTGTGCTCCTTGGGAATTAATTAGATAGCAGTTCCCAAAGTGCAATAGAATGGTGTCTGGCTAGGGATTGATAAGAACCTGGGAGAGTGACATTCAAGCCACTCCAGGTAGTGGTTATGGATTATGGGCCTGAGAGAGATGAACCTGTTAAATAAAGACCCTTCGTTAGGTCTCTCTGGTGTGATTCAAGACTAGTTATTATTTTTATGAGTGTTATCACTAGCTGTTGCTTGTACTCTTCCTCCTAGACCACCCCATAAACAAAGCTGATTGCTGTTCTCCAAGCCCTGTTTATGCCTGCCTCTGCTCATGCCTAGGACATCCATTCAGTTTTCAAAAAGTCTCCCTCAGTCAACCTCAACGTCTCACATTCATATCTAGTAAAAACCTTGTCAGTCCTCACCTCCTCCAGGATGTTTTTCTTCATACTTCTACCCAGATATATACACTGTTTTATTTGGCATGACTTTTAAGATGCTTTGAGGCCATGTTATTTTGTGTGCATTTATGGCAGGAATGCATATTTTAATATACTTCCTGTACTCTCTAACGCAGTGCCTCATCCTTTGCATGTGTAAAAATAACTTTGTGAATATGACAGTTAAAAGGGACACCAAATGTAGCATAGAGAGAGCCCTCCAGATTCGAGGAACCATAATCCATGTGTTCAAATATTCTTGATTCCTTTCTCCATGCAGCAAGGTCAACATTGTTAACTAGAATTATTGCTATACTTAGGGAAACGGTAAACTGAACTCAAGATATTACATTCCTCTGAAAAGTTATATTTATTATCTTTTTTAATGTTATTGCTTCACTTCAGCCCCTTTATCACCCTTAGCTTTCTCTCTTATCCTGGCTGGTGTGAAAATTCCCCCTTTTGGGAAGAGGGGGTTAGGATGTTCTCTAGCTATTTTTAATGGAGAAAGGCCTCAGCTGTTGCCCGTATATCAATTTCCTGTTTTCTGAAAGAAAGGAGAATAAGCTTCAGATGTTATTTTTCCTTTCTTAGGCTCAACCACCACTGAAAACCCCCCATCAAGTAGGGAGCATAGTTAAATGATGACTGGACTATCTGTACAAGGTTTATTTTTGCTACCATAGTAACTACTAGCAAGTACATTGTCTCTCACTGTTGGAGCTCCTAGCTCACATAATAATGTTTGGTATAACTTCCCCTGCTAGAAGTGTCTCTCTTCCTGTTTCATCTGAAAGACCTTTGCCCATTGTTTTTGTTTTTATTTTCTGTTTTTTGTTTCTTTCTAAAAAAAATCCTAACAAAAACCCAAACAAAAAACCCAGCTCTCTACTTCTTTGACTACTTCATTCATGAGCTTCTCTAGAAGTTTTCTCATGAATGTCCAAATACCCTTATTTTTCTGATACCAATAGAATTGAAAAATGAAAATGACAAATTTCCTGCCCTAAAGGTATCCACAGTGTAGGAAGGGAAGTAGATAAATGTGTAATAAGTATCATGTAGAGCTTTTGCACTCTGATCACCAGTGAATGGCCTCCTCAAAGTGCTTAGTAAACACAGGACAGGGGGCTACAATCTTCCAATGGGAGGGAGGGGGTGAGATTAGGGATGTCTTTTTAGAGGAGTTAACATTAGAACTGGTCTTTTAGAGATCCAGCGCTCTGGACAATGGTTATGCACACATCACCAAGGAATTTATGGAAGCAGCTGTGCAAAGTAATTATGTATGTGGATTGAGCACCTCCTGTATGCTTTAGCAGTGTATAAGGAACTTGGGGGAATTATTTTTAAAGGACAGAACTAAAATTTAGTTAGAGATACAAAATGCAGACATGAAAATAGAACAAACAGTAAGACAATCTAGGATTATAAACATTGCAAGTGCCTATGGTGTGGCTTCTACACGCTGAGGCTGTGGTGATAGCACTGTCTTCTTTAAGGGTCTGAAAGTCTATTTGAGAATGTAAAACATGTAGAAATGAAAGCTTAGCATTTTAGTCAGTCCTTAAAATTAAGTGCTGTGAGGGAGTTCCCACTGTGGCTCAGTGGAAGCGAATCCAACTAGTGTCCATGAGGACGTGGGTTTGATCCCTGGCCTTGCTCAGTGGGTTAAGGATCTGGCATTGCTGTGAGCTGTGGTGTGGGTCATAGACTCGGCTGGGATCCCACGTTGCTGTGGCTGTGGCATAGGCTGGCAGCTGCAGCTCCAATTCCACCCCTAGCCTGGGAACTTCCATATGTCACAGATGTGGCCTTAAAAAGCAAAAAAAAAAAATTAAGTGCTGTGAATACTATGGAATGAAAGGAATCATGAATTGAGGAGAGAAAAGAACCCTGAGAAGATTACAGTGGTCCACTTGGACCTGCTACTTCTCCTGCCTGAACCCTGGTCTTGCTGTCTCCTCTTCATGGCCTAGCTTGGCACCTGTGGAAAGAATGTGACAATATCCATTCCTATCAGTAGTGTTTGATGGCTTGAACTTCCTTTTTATTTCTTGCTTACAAGATTAAAGTGTCTGATGCTATTATCTCTGAATCTTGGATGTGTTTAGAATGTTTGGGAAGGAGGACGAGATTTTAGTGTTTGGATCTGGCCAGCCCCACACAGGACATGTGTTTCTGACACTAATTGACTAGATGGCCTTTGTCAGGGCCACAGCCCACCTCCAGAGAGGTGTACATCCTGCTTTTCTGAAAGACCTGTGAAATTTTGGCATTTGTCGTTGGATTATTGCCGTGGATGTCCAAAAATACATAGTCATCATAATCACATACTAAAAGCTTAACCTTTGTATAACATAAGAAAAAATATTGGAAAGTAAACAATCTACTGAACTATTGATAACATTTTATTTTTTTATGTTTATTTTTTTTGCTTTTTAGGGCCACACCCACAGCATATGGAAGTTCCCAGGCTAGGGGTCAAATTGGAGCTACAGCTGCTGGATTACACCACAGCCACAGCAACACAAGATCTGAGATGTGTCTTCGACCTACACTGCAGCTCACAGCAATGCCAGATCCTTAACCCACTGAGCGAGGCCAGAGATCAAACCCACATCCTCATGGATCCTAGTCAGGTTCTTTACCGCTGAGCCATGATTGGAACTCCCTGATAACATTTTAAACTTAACCATTTTATTTTAAATATAACTTCCTTTGGGATGTTGGGATTTTTTAGGAGATAAAACCTGCACTCGCAGTGGATTTTCTTACTATTTCAAACATGCTAGTATGATCAACTTTTGTTAAACATTATTTAATAAGTGATATATTAATAGACATATAACTTATATCCTAATTGCTGTTATGAATTATAAATCTTGTATCAGAAATCTACTTGTTATATTAACAGTCAAAATATCTGGCTGCTTTTTTAAAAATTGTAATGAAATACACATAACATAAATCATATTTTAACCATTTTATCTTATTTTACATTATTTTTTTAGGACTGTACCCACCACATATGGAGATTCCCAGGCTAGGGGTCAAATCAGAGCTGTAGCTGCCAGCCTATACCGCAGCCACAGAAACTTGGGATCCGAGCCGCATCTGTGACCTACACCACAGCTCACGACAACACCAGATCCTTAACCCACTGAGCAAGGCCAGGAATCAAACCTGAGTCCTCATGGATGCCAGTCAGATTATTTCCACTGAGCCACAATGGGAATTCCTGTTTTAACCATTTTAATGTACAAGTATTGTAGCATTTAATACATGTACAGTATTGTGCAACCACAACTATCCAGCTCCAGAACATTTAATCATCCCCACAGGAAACTCATACCCATAAAGCAGTCATTCCACATCCTCCCTCCCCCAGCTCCTGGCAACCCACTAATCTGTTTTCTGTTTGGTTTTTGAGGTATACACTTTGATGTCATACCTTGCAAAATAATGGAAAAACTCTGGTTTGATCTTTATTGCTCAGTTTATATAGTGGTACAGTAATACTTTTCTATTCAGTTTGTTAGACTGATTTTCTGATCAGTGAGTATTTTTTAAAAAATATATTAACCAACAGAAAGTTTATTTAGGGATGGGAAGCTCTGCCTTAGAAATTTTCTATAATATTAAAACAGTAATTGTATTAATGGAACCAAAAACTCACAAAATTGGAAATACGTAGGCCAGGCATTTTCTTAAACTTTTATAATACTGAGCATGAATGGCTATAACTATGCTTCCCATTAAGATTATTCACACTCTGTAATCTGTGGAAATCTAAAATTGTAAAACATAAAAGTAAAAGGCAATGCAGAGTAACAGAAGAATTAAAAGTATCATCTAAATGAAAAATGTTCTAAAGTACAAGGATAAGTCCCCCGCCCCCTTTTTTTCTTTTACTGGATAGTCTTCTGAATACCTTGCTATGCTCTTGAGATTTATTGAAAAGAGGTCTATTGTATTGGTTTTCTCTCTGTGTGTAGTTCCTTTATGCTTTCTTTTTTTTTTTTTTTAAAGTTTTGACCATAGAGTGCTTGTAGATAAGCTATCTCGCAGAGAAGCCCTTTGAAACAAAATCAGGTTGGAAGACTTAATTTGGAGCACATTTGGAATTAAATCTGACTTTAAGTTTAGTGGATAAAAGTATAGGTCTGGAGTCAGACTGCTTGGGTTCAAATCTGGCCCCTTGGTCGGTACTACTTCACTGACACTTACCCCTGAGCATCTTGCAAATAAGCTGAATGCCCTTTTGTGGGTGGTTGTAAGGAAGAATGAAAGTGGGCCAGAGGTGCACTCTGCAAAGAACCTGCTCTGCAGTCAGTGTACAGTGAATGTGAGCTGCTGCTCAGAGCCATGGTGAAGCCAAAGCATCCTTTTATCTGAAAATTAAAATGTCAGTCCAACACTTCTGCAGCTCATTAGGAACGATTTTATTTTCGACCACCTTACACAAAACTGTTCCTACCCCTCTCCTTAAATATCCACATACTTTGTTCCTTTGAACATGGGCCACTGTTGTGATGTTTTTGCATATGGATATGAGGCACCTAAAAGAAAAGACTTTTGACTTTTTGATTTTAAAAAAGTCTAATAACTTTTTTTTTGTCTTTTTTGCCATTTCTTGGGCTGCTCTGGCAGCGTATGGAGGTTCCCAGGCTGGGGGTCTAACCACTGTAGCGGCCAGCCTACGCCAGAGCCACAGCAACGCGGGATCTGAGCCGCATCTGCGACCTACGCTCAGCAAGACCAGGGATTGAACCCACAACCTCATGGTTCCTAGTTGGATTCATTAACCACTGAGCCACGACAAGAACTCCCAAAAAAGTCTAATAACTTAATGCAAGGAAGATAAATGGCTATTCTCTCTGCATTATTCATGGCGAACTACATAGAAGCTATTGGATCTTACTTTCATGTTTTTGATTTTAAAGTAGTGGAAATTACATTTACAATTAAAATGCAATATTATGAGATTCAGGATATTATAGAAGAAAACACATTACTCACTGCTGGTGAAATTCTGGAGAAGCATGTGTCTATTTAAAATTCTCCCAAGGGGAGTTCCCGTCATGGCGCAGTGGAAGTGAATCCAACTAGGAACCGTGAGATTGTGAGTTCTATCTCTGGCCTCTCTCAGTGGGTTAATGTTCCAGCGTTGCTGTAGCTGTGGTGTAGGCCAGCAGCTGTAGCTCCGATTAGACCCCTAGACTGAGAACCTCCATATGCCATGAGTGAGGCCCTAAAAAGCAAATAAATAAATAAATAAATAAAAATTAAAAAAAGAAAATTCTCCCAATATGAAAGAAAGACCCAGGTGAAAATATGCACAGCAGGCAGGGTATTCTTAAAGGGTGTCTGTTCTGGAGTTTGACCAAGTGGAAGAGCAAATTATTGACTGGGAATGATATTTACCTCTTGCCCAGAGACCTCACAAGGTGACAACGTGTCTTCAGGAAAACACAGCATCTGCACTGTCTTTGCTTACCCTGCCTTTGGATTTCCACTTAGCCCAGCAGAGACACTGGCAGCACCACCCAAGGTAAACAGTATTTGGCTTCTAAATAAGGCACAAAGTTGAAAATACACTAAAGTGGAGTGGTTGCTAAATCAATAGGAGTCCTGCTTCTCCTGTCCATGCTATATGCTGACGACACTGTTGTTTTTGTAAAACTCATAACCCAGTATCGTGGGAGACAAGGAAAATAATATTTAACTTTTCTACTAACGTTTAATTATTAATTATTTTCCAAGAGGAAGCCACACTAAGAAAGTTGGTCTAGAAAAAGTCCTCATGAAAAATCTCAAAAGTTTTCCATGTGGCTCTCTCAGAATCCTTTAAACACACACACACACACACACACACACACACACCATTTGTGTATCTTAAAATTGACTAATAGCTTGCAAATTAAAATATATTAACTGATTTGCCTTTTTTTAAGGGATTAATAGAACTAATTTCACTTTCTAAATTGTTTACTACAAAGGTCTCCTTATGTTCTCTTTGAGGCATTAGAACCCTCAATAAGTGTAGCTATTTCAATGCTGCAGGCATTGTGCTGAGGACTTTCTCTATATTACCATTAAATTTTCCCAGAAAAACCCTTGAGTAAGCATCACTGCCACCCCATTTCACAGGTAAGGCTCTAAGACAGAGTGAGGGTAATTAACTTGCCCTGGACCACATAGCCAATTATTGACTAAGCTGGGAATCTGCCCAGGTAATCAGCTGTATCTTGCTAGACTGCCCACATTTTGCAAAAGCGGCACTTTGCTTGGATTGTAGGACAGGGAAATGATGCTGTAATTATGTATCTAAATTGCAAAAGGAATAAAAGTAATCATATATAGTTTTACCTTTTAATATATGAAAAGTGCACAAGGAGAGCTTTGCTCTCAACAGGCCTTACCTAGGGCTCAGTGCAACATACAACTTTTCACAGGTGGAAGCCTGACCAGTATTCACCACTTGCAGATCTCCTACTCTGCTTTTAATTTTGCACATGAACTGGTATCACTCTATTCCCCTAAGGTCTTCTTTCCTCTTAAGGAAAGAATTGCTGGGACAATGGCTGTTTGAAGAGCCCTAGTCTGTGAGGTCTCTGCTGAGAAGCCAATGGCCTTTGTTAGCAGAGGTCCTCAAAGGCGACCCTTCTGCTCTGAAGTGTCAGCCTGTCTGGGCCCCATTGTCTATGGGATGCTGAAAGATATCCTGTAGTGAAAAGACCCACACAGTATCTCTTCTCAGAATTTAAATTCTGAGGAGAGCTGGGTTTGGAGAGGACAGCCAGACCAACAAAATACATAAGAAAAAAATAAACAGCGATAGGTGCTTCATAGAGAATTAAAATAGGGTGATGTGATAGCAACTGGTTTGCTTCTATAGACAAGATCTCTGAAAGTCTTTATGGATCTCAGTGATGAGGAAAGCCAAAGGGGCAAAGCATTCCAGATCTTGGGAACAGCAAAGGCAAAACTGCTAAGCCTGGGAGGGCTCGGGGATAACAAGCCAGGGTTGTGAGAGCACCAGAAAGCACTGAGAGAGCCTGAGAGGGCCAGTCTTATTGAGCTTCACTCACCAGGATGAGACTTTCAGATTCATTCTTAGAGCCATAGCAAGCCTTTGGAGGACTTAAAATTCATTCTCAGTTTTTTAAAATGATCACCGTGGAAGTTTTTGGAAGTTTTGGTTGCAGTGTGAGCACAGAGGCAGGGAGACTGTAATGGTAGTGTGGCTGGGAGGGGCTGATGGGTTCACCTGGAGTGGCTGCAGTGGAGATTAAGTATATGGCTTCAGCATCTATTATGAACTAACTGTAGGCAATGAGGGAAAGAGTTTAATTATTAGATTTTTGGCCTTAGCGAGGTTGTTTATTGAGAAAGACTAAGCAAGGAGAGACGAAGATTTCACTTAGGCATTGTCAGGTTTAGGATGCCTAATTAGATAGCAAACAGATGTAAAGAAAAGGGCAAATACCCTGTAGGGTGACCAAGCAATTGATTGTGTAACTGGGGACGCCTCTGAGAATGAAAGGAGGGTGGAGTAGGATTTGGGTTTTAAATACTAAAGCTGGGACAACAGAGGAAGATTGGGGCTATCTTGGCAAACTGGAATGCATGATATGTGGGAATTTGCTTCCAGGCAAAGATTTCAGGATTGACATCAGATGTTTAGAATATTGCTAAGAAGTCAAGTGAGATAAGAACAGAGAAGTCTCTTCTCCAATATCCACAATAACATGAGGGTCACTGCTGATAATAAAAACACAGGACAGCCTTATCTTAGTGGGATTTGGGGATGGCAGTCAGATGGGTGTGAACTTCTGACTGGATATGAGGTAAGGAAATAGAAATGGAAACTATAGATACCCTTTTAAAGATTAGGTTTTGTTGTGGGGAGGGACATGGGTGAAAAATACCTAGAGCTCTTAAGAGACCACTGAGTATCATCAAAATTGGAAAGGAAGTCCCAGTGGAAGTTCTTATTTATTTTAGGCTGTAGCTGCATCAGATTCAATATTGCACACATGGAATAAGAAATAATGCTTCTTCTTAGTGAAAAGAAAGGGGCATATAATTTGGGATCAAAGTTTTATATTGTTTTTATTTGAATAATCTGTATTTGGTTTTGAACATCCTAGAAAAATCTGAATTGTTGCCAAAGATGAGCTTTGATTTATAACAGGACCAACTGTGAAATCCACTCTTTTGATTCCACTTCATTCACATCAGGGTTCATATCATTCTGGACCAGTGGGGCGAAGCCATGTCACTCAAGCATCAGCTTCCATTGGCTGTATCGGGGTTTCCATGGTAGAAAATGGTGCTTGCCTTGAACAATTGGAGTATCTGCAGAGAATTGACCTTTTTCATTTTTCCTTCTTACAAAATTAAATGCCTAGTCTTTTCTTTAAATCTGATTTTCATATACCCAGCTTTCTTCATACTATCTACAAATAATTTTTCCTTTAATATTATATAGATGTGTTTCTTAACACTAGCATTTAGTGATAAACTAAATTATCTCGTGAGATGTTGCTTAACATTTGCATAAACTTATGTTGAGAATCTGAAAGCATTTATAACTTTATAAAGGAGACAAAAGCATTGAATTCTCTAGTTTTTAAATTGCTTAGAAAGAAGTTAATTTTTAAAACTACTATGTAAAATATATTCTCTTCAGAAAAAGGACCTGTGAAAATGTTAAATGGTCATTCCTGGAATGATTTTGTAAGACCAGTGAATTCCTTCTTTTACATATTTGCCAGAGGTTAGGAGTGCCTGGCACATACAGACATGAAAAACAGTAGAGTTAGTAATAGAACTGGATAGTTGGTTTAGCATTTTCCAAGTATAAATTGCCAAAGGAACTGTACTGCTTCATAGAGACTTCTGAAAGAATTGTAAGTATATATTATTCATAAAACTTTTTAAATAATTTCACATTTTCTAATTGTCTGCTTTTAAAAAGTCTAATATTTTCTTTTGAACTATTATTACTCTTAGAATTTTTTTAACATGTGTGAAAACTCATTTAGTCAGAATTTTATAGAAAAACTGAAGAATTTATGGTTTTTAGAATTGATATTTTGGAGAGTAAATTACATAATTTATTTTCCTTGACACATTAAATATATGCGCAATGATGTAATTTATGCTTGCTAGAGAAAAAATTTTAGTATAATACTTACTTCATTAAACTGTTTCTATGTAAAATTAGTTACTGCTATTCATTTCTGTTCTTATTTGGTAACTTTCAGCCTTTAAAATGGGGTGAAAGTTTCTTCAGATTATCATGAACTTTTTTTTAAATCTTTTTTTTATCACGAACATTTCAATAAGCAGTATGATAATTACACTTATCTAGTGTTTTCACAAGAACACTGTAAAGTAGACTTTGGATGTTTTCTTCATTCAACATCAGTAAAACAAGAAAGCTGAGATTCAGAGGTGTTACGTTACTTAACAGAGAAATTCAAACTAGAGTGAAGCATTTTGATGCTTAGATTTGTGCTCTTTCCCTTATTCCATCCTGGTGTGGGTCCTCTCTGTATTAAGCCATTTTTTAGGTAGTGAGTAAAAACAACATTTAGTCAAATTTACGAATTAACACACACACAAAACAAAACCAAAAAAAAAAAAAAGGTTAACATATTACTCTTAGAGCAGACCCCAAATTAACTGTCAGCATGTAAGTGAAGAAGTTGCTAGTGGAAATTCTGACTTGGCTGGCACTTGATTACATATCACTTTGCTTGCTTAACTAACCAAAGAATGCAAACTGATTCATCACTTTGCTTAGAATACTATGTTTCTTTTGTAAAAATGTGTGTCCCAGAACTTCATTCTGTTTTTAAAGACCAGACTAATCTTATCCCTTAAATAGCTGCTTGATATTATGTAATCTTAGGTGAAATATGAGAATGAGTCTTCTTGTGTATGCTAAAATTTGGGGGTGGAATATCTGTGGAGGTTTGGTGACTTAGAAAAAAGTAAAATGAAGAAAAAATGTGAGCTAGCATTGCCTTGCGGTGGAAAGTGTTTTTTTCCAGCTTTATTGAGATACAATTGACATAGAACATTTATAAGGTTAAGGTATGCAACATGTTGATTGGAGGTGCTTGTATATTGCAAAAAGATTACCACCATAGCTCTAACTAACACCTCCATGACATTGTATAACCACTACTTCATTTTTTATGGGGAGAACATTTAAGATCTCTCTTAGCACCTTTCAAGTATACAATAGAGTGTTATTAGCTACAATCACCATGCTGTACCTTAGCTCCCCAGAACTTATTCATGTTATAACTGGAAGTTTGTACTCTGGCCATCATCTCCCATTTTCTTCACTCCTTAGCCACTGGTAACACTGTTTAGTCTCTGTTTCTCTGAGTTTGACTGTTTTAGGTTCCACATGTAAGTGATCATACAGTGTTTGCCTTTCTTTGATCTGTTTCATTTAGCATGATGCCAATATGGTCCATTCATGTGGTCACAAATTGCAGAATTTCCCTCTTTTCTCCTAGCTGAATTATATTCCATTCTCTCTCTCTCTTTCTCTGTGTGTGTGTGTGTGTGTTTGTATACCAATCTTCTTTATCCATTCATCCATTGATGGGTTGGTAGACACCTGGGTTGTTTCCATATCTTAGCTATTGTGAATAGTATTAAAATGAACACATGAGTACAGATAATCTCTTTGATATCCTCTTTTTATTTCCTTAGGATATATACCCAGAAGTGGGATTGCTGGATCATATGGTAGTTCTGTTTTTAATCTTTTGAGGAACATCCATACTGTTTTCCATAGTAGCTGCACCAATTTACCTTTCCACCAATGGTGCATAAAAGTGTTCCTTATGATATAGATGTTCAGTATTTAAAGAAGTCTTCAAAGACCATAGAAAATAGAGAAGAAATAACGGTCGTTTGTTCCTAGGAAAGATTTTGTGTGTTTCAAATTATAATTCAACTTGTTATCATAAAATGTACCTTAAATCTAGAAAAGAATTTGTTTAATAGAATCAGAGTGGTTACATTTTTTAAACAAGGGCTATGTTTCTAGATAGCATTAGAAATATGCCTTGCATAATTCAAATTTAGCTTTTCTATAGAAATAAATGTTATATATTTTTTCCAAATTTCACTTGCAAAGAAATTTTATTGTACTTTAAGGTTCACATAGGTCAAAACAATAGAAAATGCAATGTCATCATATTTTAAAGATCAAAAGATATATCAAGTTATTACCTCCCTCTGGTTAATTGCTGCTAAGCACACGCTGAGGATTAAAAACTAAACAAATCCATTTATCCATGTAGGCCATGAGGTTAGATAGACGAGACTATAAATAGGCAGATTTAATGATGCCATTAATAAGGAAGAGGAGAATGTACTTCTGGGGTGTCTTGTTTACTTGCACTAAGCATATGTTCTTCAGAAAGCAAATTACTGAACCAGATGGAATAAGGAAAAAACTTAAGGTGAGTAATAGAATTATTTTACACAAACTCATTATACACTCAACAGAAAGAGTATAATTATATTCCATTTTTATATTTTGAATGATTATGTATTAATCTTCAGAATTAAATTTGGGTGAGTGTTTTCTGCAGAATCTTGGAGTTACCTAGTTATGACTTTTAAATGGAGTGTGTGGATGCCTTCGTATCACTCACTAACCCTGTCAAGGATAGTTATTTGTACGGACACAGATTGCGGTGGTTAGTCCATAAACTATGTATATGGAGATGGACAACTAGACCTACTGTTTCAACCTTCTCAGAGAATTGGTACTGACCCATCTCCTCCACCCCCATCCCCACCCCGACTTTTTTGCCTCCAGCCTATTGTCACGTTGTTAAACTCTCAAGACATAAGGTTCACTCTGATGATTCTGTTTGTTGGGGTAACTTATTTGTTAATGGTTTTCATTTTGTAAAAATGTACCTGCCCAAACTCATTCCCCGCCCAAGAGAAACTCTTTAGAAAACAACATATAACTGTTGTTAAACAAAAATTGAATGGAGTATTAAATTGCTGACTGGTTACATTTGATTGAGGGCTTTTGGGGGTTTTGTTTGAGAATTACTCTTGTAGAATCACATGAAGATGATCTTCCAGTTTTCATAGTGAATTGTAAAAAACGCTGTTGGTTAAAATTAGCTGTTATTTCTTAAAGTACAGATGTATTTTAAAATATCGCAGATACATTATAATTCATGAAAATATGCAGTAGTCCATCAAAAGGAAATAATTAGAATAAAGGATTACTTTGGCTTTTGAGATAAAATATAAATAACTTTCTTTATCTTTTCTAGTTTTTATTTTTTACTTTGTTTTCCTTAAGAAAAGTGGTATAAGGAGATTGAGAAAATAATGATGGGAATAGTGCTTATGAAATTTGGGGGACAAAAAGGAGAATGGAATGAACTTTCTGTGAGATCATTGCAATACATATATCTGATTAGTTTTTATTTTAGGGTCAAAAAGTGAATGTGTCATTATTATTTTAGTTTCTTTATCTTGGCATTTATAAAAACAGGACCACACCTATTATACCAGAATTCTTGTGCTATAAAAGAGTTGTTTTAATGGCTTTGATATTCTAAGAGCTATTTTTGAACAAAATCTTTGCTAAGACTTATGCTGTATTGACCATCAGTACTTGGCATGTTATATGTGCTTTGTTTCCAGTTCCACCTATTTCCTCAAGGAAAGTTTATATAAATGAGACTACTGTATATTTCTTTGTCATTTCCTTCTGTTGTTTCTTGGGAGGAAGAATTGTACAGTATTTCTACACTAGATTAGCTACTTTTCTGTGGAAATGAAATACATGGTAGTTGGGAGGGTCAGGAATAGTATTTTAGGTAGCTTAAACCAGACAGATGACACAAAATATACTTTTTAGAATGTAGGTGATTTCCTTTACTCGAAAGGACTGTAGATTTATAGAGCATAAAGCCATGGGTCTGATGAATTTGTCTTTAGCATATACATGTCTCATGGTTTTCTTCTGGTGAGTCAGTGCTTCTTTCAGATACTGTTCCAGAGAAAATAACAATAAATTATATTGATTAGATAAGTTCACACAGTGTTGCTTTTTTTCTTTCTGATCTGTCACTACAAATAGAATTTTAAGATCTCCATTTGTGATTTTGCCAGTGCTGGATGCACACAGTAGGAGATTAAGCAACAGAATGGTATTGGGAAAAGGAGATAGACTTAGAAATGAAATACCTTCGATTAAAACTTAGATCTGCAGTTTATGTGACTGAGGATAAGTCAGTTCTTCTCTTGGGAATTTGTTCTTTTTGATGTAAAATACAGATAATTGCAGCTCACAAGGTTGTTAAGAATGCATACATAGCTTGTAGCTTAATAGATAGCACCGTTGATATTAATAATGGGTACTCATTGATGAAACTGAAGACACCTAAAGAGAAAGGGAGAACAAGAAAACATTTGGGACTTTTATGTGTGGTTGAGTAAAATTGTACAATAATTATTAATTTTTTGAGTACAGGAACTGATGTATTTTTTTTCTCTGTCCAAAGTTAGTTTAGGTGCTGAACGAATGCTTGGGGCGGGGCGGAGGGGTGTGTAACCAGTGTTTCATTCCTTTTGGGTTCAGAGTTCTTTCTCAAGTATCACTACCTTTAACTCTGTATGATTACTCCATTAAGGGAGCTCATTTTAATTAGTCTATAATTTGACCTTTTCCACAAACAGAAATATAAAGCACATTCTTATTTGCCAAAGATTGGAGGAGAATATATATAAAATAATTTCTTTGGAAGTTGTCTAATAATGTAACTTTGGAAGCTGTCTAACAGTACTTTTACTAGTGTGTAAAAGGTAAATGACTTTATGTTAGATGGGAGGAGGAAGAGAAAACTGTTTTAATGGGTTATAGATGTTAAGGATTCTAATGGTTGGTTATTTTTATATATTGCTTAAAGACAACCGGATTTTTGTATGACTGAGAATAATTTATTCCTTGTGCAAGTTTTCCTTGTTTTCCGAGAATCAGGGTCAGGTCATGAAAGGAAACTGTCATTTTGTACCAAATACATCGAATGTCCTATCCTAGAGTGCTTCCAAGAAATTAGAGGTGTTTTCTTTTTTTTTTTTTTTTTAATTTAATTGAGAGAACATTTGAGGACCTAACTCTATGTATGTGTGTGTATCTACCTGAAAGAGAAAATTCATTCATTTAACAATATTTTATTAAGCATCTTCTTTGTGCCCCAAAATATTCCAGATCCTTCAGGATATGGCACTAAACCAAAAAGTTAAGGTGCCTAGACTCAGTGAGCTTCCAGTCACTAATAAGAATTCATTAACCCAAACTAATCATTAGTCACTTTGCAATAAGCCGCTTGAACATTATTGTCACTGTATGAAAAGTATAGAGTATATAAACTGGAATCTCCTATACAGTATATAAACATTATTGTCACTGTCTGAAAAGTATACAGTATATAAACTGGGATCTCTTTGTTTAGTATACCATTATGTGCTTGCAATAAATAATACCTAAAGATCATTAAAGAAATAGGAAGGCCAACTCTTTCACAGAGATTTTTATTTGTCAGTATTCAGTGTTAATAAATATTATTTGGTTTTCAATTTCACTGTGATTTTTTAGTTACGATTGCACAACTAAGTTTTTAAAAACGTTTTTACTTCCTTTTATTAACTTATTTATTTGGGGATTGAAAATAGTCATGAAAGCATTTAATTAATAGAAATAGATTATTTCTAGAAAGGGATAAATTGGGAATTTGGGATTAACAGATACACCCTACTGTGTTTAAAGTGGATGGACAGTAGGGACCTGCTGGGTAGCACAGGAACTATATCCAGTGTCTTGTATCCTGTAGTGGAGGGGAATCCAAAGAAGACTAGATACATATATAAGTGTCAGTGGTTGAGTCACTTTGCTGTATACCAGAAGCATTTTGGGTCAACTATACTTCAATAAAAAGGTAGGGGGTGGGGAGAAATGTATTGTTTCAAGTCATTCTTCTTTGGATAAAAGGGACTATTTCTATAGAATGTTAAAAGTGATGGTTTTTGGAGACATATGTTTATGCATTTATATCTTACTACTGCTTAGGTTATTAGTCTATTGAATTATTAGTATCATTTCTGACATGTGAGATCTGATTCATGATGTTCCCTTTTTTTTTTTTTACTATCTTTCTTATAAAATTAAGAGGTAAATTAAGAGGTAGCTGGTGTGTGTTTTGCTTGGCATGCAATTGTTGTTTGGATTAACTAACGAAATTGAATTTTGGGGCAACAATTTCTTAAAAAGATTTATCAGTGTATGTATGGATCACTGTTTTGCAGCAATCCTATGTCTAGTCTAATACTGTAGAAGCTCTTAAATTTCATTCTATTCATTCACTGGGTCAAATAAAATTGCCATTCCCTTAGTAAAACATGCTAAATGCCTGTCCTTGGCATAGTGAACCCCTCAAATCAAAAATCTGTTATGAATATTTCCTAACCTGTTAAGACCTGTTTTTATAATTATTGTAATAATGTAATTAACCTAAGTATTATAAACATATGATTTGAATTCAATAAGAGAGTTGTTCTAGAAAAGCAGAGTTAAATATTTCCGAGAAAAGCTTTGATGAGCTGGTTACCTCAACCCCCTCCCCCAAAAAAGGTAACATTGAATTATGTGTGAATGAGATACTAAAATCAAGGAATTTGCATTCAAATTGCTTGTGTCAAAATCCTTGGCTTACTTAAAAAAAAATGGAAGTGGAGGGCAAGTCATTATGTGCTACTTATGCCAGAAGTACAAGGTGAAAATTCAATCATCGGGTACAATTGCAAATATAGAGATTTCACTCTACGTCAAACATCAATGAATTAATGTATGTGTATTTTAAGTTAAGATGCTTAATGTTTTCTTGAGATTTTGATTTCCTACTTTAAATGGCTTTTTAAAATAACCTGTTGATTAAAAATATTAGTTTTGTTTTATTTGCATTTCTTTCCTAAACCACTATTTGCAAACTATTTTTTGTAAGGTAATAATATCTATTCTGTTTATAGGTTTAAAAACAGTAGATTTTTTTCTCCATATGAATTTATTTAAATTTATAGGAAAAACACTAAAAACACTTATTTAGTTTAAATAATTAAAACAAACTGTTTAAAACTACAGTTTTGAGCAGTTCCCTTGGGTCTCAGCAGATTAAGGATTTGGCGGTGTCGCTGCTGTGGCTCGGGTCGTGTGGCATGTGTTCAGTGCCTGTCTCAGGAACTTCTACATGCCATGGGGGTGGTCAAAAATAAAAATAAAAGTACAGTTTTGAAAAACACATTAATATATAAGCAATGCTTATAGGGGAACCTTTTCTAGGTTTAAGTAGTGAAGTTAGTATAAATTAAATGCAGTTATGCTGTGTTTTCAATTATACTGTCTATCTTGTCCTTTGTTAGATAATGTTAGTCTATTCAGTGATTGCTATTTTGTATCTTATCTTAAAACAAATATGTTTAATTATTCATTATGGTTATTGTATATTTAATATTTCTATTAACCCATTGATCTGTAGTTGAAAGAAGAATGGCTTAATAGAAAAGCAGAGTCTTGTGCTATTTTAAGTATAATAAAAATGTTTCTTGGATCATCAATTTGTGTATGAAGCTATGTTTTATATAATCTAAGTATGGCTTATAACTCTTGAATATGTATTGGTCTTTCATGAATAAGCGGTAATTTTAAATGCCAGTGACTTCAGATAACTTTGGGGAATCATGATTTTAAACTATTTCCATGTACCTGGTGAGAGACAGAAGAATTATTTCATTGGATACTAGGAAGAGGCTATATTAGTTTTGTTGTGGGGTATGAACATGAATGACATCCCAAGAAGGGATGTGTATAGACTTGCATGTAAATGTTCATAGCAGCATTATTTACAATAGCCAAAAAGCGGGAACAACCCACTGTCCATCAATTGGTGAACAGA
Organism: Phacochoerus africanus; assembly: GCF_016906955.1. Taxonomy (NCBI): domain Eukaryota; kingdom Metazoa; phylum Chordata; class Mammalia; order Artiodactyla; family Suidae; genus Phacochoerus; species Phacochoerus africanus. The sequence continues at coordinate 136,899,018 of NC_062546.1, read as the reverse complement.
TAAATAAAATATATTCGTATAATGGAATTTTCTTGGGTAATAAGAAGTAACAAAGTATAAATACATATTACAATGTGGATGAACCTCCAAAGCATTATGACAAGTGAAATAAGCCAGTCATGGAAGGATATATATTATATTATCTCATTTATATGAAATATCCAAAAAGACAAGTATATAGAGAAAGAAGGTTCATTAGTGGTTGCCTAGGGCTTGAGATGGGTTAGAGTTAGGGCAAAGATATTAGAAAGAAAAATGGTGATTTTTGCTTACTTGAAGCACAATTAAGTATTAGAGTGGAAGAGGTAATAAGGACTTTTGTTTTTAAACCTGCCTCCTGTGGTATTATTGTACCTAACAAAACAATTCTTTCTGACTATCATCTTACACTCAGTTTTTATTTAAATTTCTCTAACAATCATTTTGTCCAAATTTGATTCAGTTTTGCACATTACTTTGGTAGTTATGTTGCATAAATCTCTCATTCTGTATCAGTTCCTACCCCCTTCCCTTCAACCCCACCCCTCACCTTTTTCCCCATATTGTCAATTTGATAGAGAAACCAGATAATAGACTATCCACATTCTAGATTTTGCTAATTATTATGTTTGATAATTATCACGAAAAACAGCTAAACTGTTTGAGCATATTCAGAAAATGACTAATTTTTCTTCCAAAAGAATTAATTTTCCACAGAGATGAGAGCACATGAATGAGCTAGCATTTAAGAGCTTGTAGCAACTGTTTAAGATAGAGATTAGAGTCTTTCAGAAACTGATAGAGATTCAGCAGCCTCAGGTGTTCTAAGATTTGATGTATTCTCTGTCATATTGCTCCATTTCTCCTGGTAATAAGATGAATGGAAGGCAGTGCAAAACTGTGACTCATTCCTCAAAGAGGAAAGGTCAAAGAGGCCTAGTAGTGTTAGGTGCTTGTCACAAAGACCCCGCAAGGTAATTGCAAATATGGTAGGTCTGGGGTTTGAAAGTTGTGCCACTTAGTGAAGGGCTTCTTGGGAGAAAATAATTGAAGGAAGTCTTAGCAAACTTCCTGAGATTTAATTCTTCTTTTGTTGTATATGAAGTAATGTCTAGGTTGATCTTTTAATAATTTCTTTTTTTTTTTTTTTGTCTTTTTGCCATTTCTAAGGCTACTCCTTTGGCATATGGAGGTTCCCAGGCCAGGGGTCAAATTGGAGCTGCAGCTGCCAGCCTACTCCAGAGCCACAGCAATGTGGGATCCGAGCCCACTGAGCAAGGCCAGGGATCAAACCCACAACCTCATGGTTCCTAGTTGGATTCGTTAACCACTGAGCCACAATGGGAATTCCTTAATAATTTACTTCTAACAAAAGAAGCTTTTAGATCAAATGCCTTCATGCTTGTATTTATGTGTGTAGTTTCCCAACAACAGTGATTTTACATAGATGCACAAGTAAGGAACTTTAATAGAAATTTTAAAATGTAACCTTTGTTTCTTACTGAGAATGTTTTTTTCTACATGCCTTTGTTTTAATAACATTTTTTTTAAATCAGCATTTTCACTTCTGTACTGATGTAACATATTTGTGTCATGAATAATGGTATTTGCATTTTTAAAATAGATCAAAAATTTTCATTTGTGTATCTTTCATTGAGTCTCTTGGCTTAGCAAGATAGTCTATGAATAAGGGTCTGTGTAGGTAGGACTTCTTTAGTAATTAGCCAGCCATTAAATAGAACAGTATATATTGATGGAGATCATCATTTTTCTTTCTAATACCTTTGCTTTTATTTTAGCCCGCTGGTTCTCAAACTGTAATGTGCTGATCACTAATACATATTACCTGGACCACATATGCAGATTCCTTTTAAATAAGTGGGGCCACCCAAGCAGATTTGTATTAGTAACAAGTTCCATAGGTGACTCTAATGCCCATCGAATTTTGAGAATTACATCCTTACATAGATTTTTATTGTGTTCTATTTCTGAATGGTTTGATTTGGAATAAATTGCAAAAAGAGTGCAGAGTTTCCCCTCTGCCTTCCCCCACATTTCCCCCCAATAATAGTATTTTACGTAACCATAGTACATTATCAAAACCAGAGAAATGACTTTGGTACAATACTATTAACTCAAGTACAGACCTTATTTAGATTTCATTGACTTTTACATGCATTCTTTATTATTTAAAAAATTTGTTTTGATTTACCATTCTTTGAAATTTTATTCATGTGTAGATTTGTGTGACTTCCCATCAGAGTACAGAACTGTGGCATCCTGCAAAGGAACTCTCTTACTTTACTCTTAATAGTTACACCCTGCCTCCAGCCTTGGCAGTCCGTGATCTGTTTTCTATGATCTTAAGTTTGTCACTTCAGGATTCATAAATAGAAGCCTACAGTAGCCTTTTGAGACTGGCTTTTTTCACTCAGCATAATGCCCTTGAGATCATCGAAGATATTGAGTGTATCAAGGCTGGCTTTTTATCGCCGAGTAGTATTCCTTTATATGAGTGAATCACAGTTTGTTTATTCATTCTCATGTTGGAGCACATCTGGGTTGTTGCCTGTTTGGGTTTGTAACAGAGAGCTGCAGTAAACATTTACATATGGGTTTGGTGCAACGTAAGTTTTCATTTCTCTTGTGTGAATACCCAGGAGTAGATTGCTGGGTCATGTGGTATGTGTATGTTTAGCTTCATATTACGCTGCCAAACTGTTTCCCAAAGTGGCTGTACCATTTTGAGTCACCTTGTTCAAGCCGCACATGAGAGATCTAGTTTCTCCACATTCTTGTTTGCACTTGAGCTTATCAGTAGTTTTGATTTAGGTGTGCAGTGGTATTTTGTTACAGCTTTAATTTGCATTTCCCTAAGTGGATAATGATGTTGAACATCTTTTCATGTGCCTGTTTACCATTCTTACATCCTCTCTGGTAAAGTGTTTAAACCTTTGTCCATTTAATGATTGAATTCTTTGTTTTTGTAATATCAAGTTGTTTAGAGGGCTCTCTCTATACTCTGGATGTAAGTCTTTTATTGGCTATGTGACTTGCAAATATTTACTCTCAGTCTGTAGTTTTGTCTTTTTAATCCTCTTAACTGGGTCTTTCACAGAGCAAAAGGTTTTACTTTTTGATAAATTTCAGCTTATTGACATTTCAAAAAATCTTAAAGATTGTTTCTTTGGTATCATGTCTGAAATTCTTTTGCCTAAGCTTTGGTCCCAAGGAGTTTCTCCTATGTTTCGATCTAAACATTTTTTTTAATTTAAGTTTTACATTTAGACCACCTTTAGGTTAATCTTTCTATAAGGTACAACTTTAGATTTTAATATTTCTATACTGAGATACTATTTCCAAGTGGGGTTTTTTAAGGCAGTATTTGACAAAACTGTAGCTAGGAAAATTAATTTGGAAAGTTCTCTAAGGAATTTTCTTTCAGTGTGCAGTGAGTGTTATCCTTTGAATATGGCTTATTCCAACACATACCACTCCCCAGCATATATTTAAAACTTTAATACAGGCTAATTGACTAAATGCTGTTTGGTATTGACCAAAGTACATATTTGTGTAAATTAATAAGATTGTGACTTGAAAGCAATTTTTGCTTTCATTTTATCATTGGTTAATCCAATAATGTGTTTGTTTGGCTGACGTGTATATTCTCACTAATATATGTGCGTGCATATATTTTAATAATTATAACATCCACATTTAATGTTTTTCAGTTCCTTACCTAGCAGGCTTTTGAAAAATTGAAAAAACATTCCCACTAAGAACTCTTTTTTTTTTTTAAGACAATGTTTTTAGAGCAGTTTTAGGTTCACAGAAAAATTGAACAGAAATTACAGATTTCTCCATATATGCCATGCTCCCCCACATGCATAGCTCCCCCACCCCCATTATCAGTATTCCCCACCAGACTGGTACATTTGTCACAGCTGATGAACCTATACTGACATGTCCATAACCATCCAAAGTCTACATTAGTAATCACTCTTGATGTTGTACATTCTATAGGTTTTGACAAATATGTAATGACATGATTTCATCTTTTCAGTATCATGTAAGTTATTTTCACTGCTCTAAAAATCCTCTGTGCTCCACCCATCCATCACTCCCCAAACCTCCTGGCAACCACTGGATCTTTTTATTATGTCCATATTTTTTTCTTTTCTAGAGCATAATATAGGTGGAATTACACAATATGCAGCCTTTTCAGCCTGGCTTCTTGCACTTAGTCATATGAATTTAAGGTTCCTCCGTGTCTTTTCATGACTTGGCAGCTCATTTCTTTTTTAGTGGAAAAAATGAAAATAATGGGGTAATATTCCATTGTCTGGATGTACCATAGTTTGTCCATTGCCCTATTGAAGGATATCTGGGTTGCAAACTAAGAACATTTTAACTTCCTTCTACAGGCGAAAATTTCTTTTTGTACATTTACTGTTTTGTAGTTTCAAAAAACATAAATAAAACAATACAAATGTGGATGATTTTTTTGTCTTAAATTTAATAAAGTATTTAACTTCTTTTGAAAAAAAATGGAGGTATAACTTTATAGGGTTTTTTTATATTTACTTTTAATGTGGCAAAGAAAAAATAAGCCCAAGAAGTTTTGCATAGTTCTCTCTCATATTTTTGTTAATCATTTTTTAATTTTTAAATAGTAGTATCAATCACATTTTTTAATTTACCTTTTCAGGCTAATTTTCATAAACTGCACTGACTTTCCCATACACATTGCCTGCAAGGCCATAAAAACAAAGTTCAAAGGAATCTTCCAGTAGATGATGCTGAGTCCAGTTGCCACCGACATTTCTTAATGAGCAGAAGGCCATGCACAGAGTGAATGGAGCAGAAGTGAGCACTGCCGGGGCCAGCTCAGCAGGATGGGGCTGAAGAACGGGTGCTGTGGAACTTAAGGAAAAATAATTAACATAAAACAAGACACAGAGACATTTATCTTAAGTAGAGGTGGGAGCCAGGGAACTCAAGGTCTCAGGGACCAAGAGCGCCCTGCCTCCAGAAACCACACTGCTTTTATTGTGCTCTTTAGATGAGATCAAGTGAGGAGTGGCTATGGGTGGATGATACAGGGTTTGTTTACTATTATATAAGTTCTTTTACTATTTAGAAAGCCACTTAGGTGGTAAAGGGTTAAGCTCTTACTCTGACCTCTAGGCACATAACAGTTCTTAAGCTTAAGTCACTTATGCCTTTAGGTCTTTGCTCTTATACTTAAGTCATTTACCAGCACTGTGACTGTTTTTCAAAGCAGGAAGATGGGATAAAGTAAAGAAGGACAAGATGGAGTTTTCAAGGAAACATGTCTTGCAACATCTCCCCCTTTTTGTTTTACTTGCAACAGAGCACTGGATCATGGCTTTGGAGGTTCAGTTCGTTTTTGAGAAAAAGTATTTATTTGCTAATCTCTATAAATGTTTATGAATGTAATAAGATACTTTTTTTTTTTTAAGGACTTGTTAAGGGATTATCTATGTAGAGCATTTGCACAGTTCCTGGAACTAGATAAGTATTCAGTTAATTTAGCTTTTGCAGGGTCCATTTAGGATAGTGTGACATTGTTTGGTTGGAGTCATTTTATTTTTAAGCTACTGGTATCAGAAGAGGTCATGTGGTATTTCTTTAATCTATTCAGATTCTTTCCATAGCACTGAGCACACAGTGGGTGCCCAATAAATGTTGTTGACTGTCTTATGACTCATTGTTTATATTGCTTTGAGATCTGTTTTTTCAACTTTGCTCATTTGTTTTGATGAATTTTTGATCTTCTCCTTTGATACACACTTTTCTACTAAAGGCTTTCCTCATCATTCTTCTTGTTGACATTTGACTCTCTTAACAGTGCATAAAATAAACATCATACATAAGAAAGCCCAGAGACAGACTGAAATTGTAACATTTATGGTACAGATAGGAGAAATTTAGCATTTAATTTTTAATTTATTAGATACATTTTCCTGCTCTTTGGTGGGTCCTTGAGTGTGTATATATGTGTAAAAATGTATTCACTTACATTTGTAAGTGTATAAATCATAACTCTGTATAAATTATAACTCCGTGAAAGATAAGAGAAAGTTATATTTTCCTTCCCTCCATATGGAATTTCCTTCTTAGATAAAAGGAAGCCAAATATATGTGTGTGTGTATATATATATATACATATATATATATATATATGTATATATGTATACACACACATATATATACACATACATGTATATATAATATAGTTTATATATATATACACATACACACATATATAATTTATATATATATATATAAATTTGGAAAAGTTATTACTAAGCTTTGGGTTTACATTTAAGATTTGTTATCTTCAATGATTCTGAGACCTTTCTGAATTTACACAAACTTGATTGACCTAGGTAGCAACCATCAGGCAGTGTTCCAGAGTTTACAAAGTTCTTAGGAAGGTAAATCATTAACTTTTCTTGAATACCTCCTATCTATCAGCTGTTATGCTAGACCAGTGGTTCTCAAACTTGGCTGCACTTTAGAATCATTTGGGGAGATTTAAAAAATCCTTACAAGCCAGTTAAATCAGAAGTTCTAGGAGTGGGACCTAGGCCTCAGCATTTTCTAAAACTCCTCAAGTGAGTCCATTCTGTAGTCAAATTTAAGCACCGCTGTGTGGAGATGGGCATTGGCACCCCTTCTGAGTGTTCAGAGAATACCTCTACAAGGAGGAAATATTTTATCTGAAGTCTGAATGAGCGGAGGGAACAGAAGGTTTGAAGGTCGGTGGTTAAGGACATTTGTGGCCGATGGAACAGTTCTGCGTGTCCCTCAGGTGGGAAGGAAGGGAAAGAATGCCGGTGTGAATTACATGGGGAGTGAAACTGAATAGTAAGCAGGGGCTCAGAGGTGGGCTGGGGCTGGCTCAGTGATTTCTTAGACTTGAGCACACATCACAGTCAGTTGGATGTTGGCAAATGTGAATTACAAAGCTCTATCCTCAGTGTTTCTGATTATCTAGATCTGGGATAGGGCCTGAGAATTGCGTTTCTAACAATGTCCCAGATGCTGCTGCTGCCCTGAAATCACACTTTGAGAACCATCAGGCTGACTCGTGTAGGGCTTTCTAAACCAAGGACAGGAGTATGGGGTTTTATTCTCAATGCATTTGGAGAAGAGTGAAGGGTCAGAGATGTAATGTGCTCTCATTTAAGTATTTAAAAGATCACTCTTGACCACTGTAGAAAGTGGATTTTATGGGACAAGAGGAAAAAGGAGAGAGACCAGTCAGGAGGCTATTGGAGCAGTCCAAGCAAGAGATGATGGCTTAATTGCCAGAGTGGTAGAAGAAGAGCTGGTGGAACATTCAGGAGATGTTTTAGTTAAAAGCTCCTAAGACTGGATAATAGAAGATAGAAGTAGAGAGGAGTCAAAATATACCTACGGTTTTTTGCCTTAGTTAAATTTTTGTTTTAGGGTGGTTTGTGTGGAGCCATTTGTGGAGATGAGGGATACTAGGGGAGATTTGGAGTTTAGGGGTAGAGGGGAGAATCAGGAGTTTTGATTGTGAGATACCTATGGGACATTGAAATGGAGAAGACCATGAGATGATTGGGCATATAAATCAGAGCTCAGTAAAGAGGTCAGGGTTGAGCTGTGAGTTTGAGAGTCAACTTGTAGTGGTATTTAAAGCCATGGAGTTTCATGAAATTACATGGAGGTGAGTACTATAGAAGGAGAAGGGAAAGGAGCAGACAAAGAGCCCTGGGTGCTTCAAGGCTTAGACATCAGGCAAGGAGATGAGGGCCTTGAGATTGAGGAGTGGCAGTGACAATTGTGGTTGCGTTTCCAACAAAGAAGCCAAGGGGGAGAGAATCCCAAGTAGAGGGATTGGGCAACTGTGAAATGTGTCCTTATTGGAATTTAGGAGGTTACTCAACTGTGTCTGAGATGAGATGTATGGTTGTCTATTAGGTTTGAACACACATAGATGATTGGTGACCTTGACAAGAGAAACATCTGAGAGTCATATAATGCCTTGGGTCTCCCCTTGTTGCCTTTCATCACTGCTTATCCTTGAAAGCCACTCTGATATATTCTTGCTGATTAGATATAAGGTTCATCATGAAAAGGAACCTTTTGCTGTTCTTAATTGCATTCCCTCAAGCACATAGCACCCTGTTATGCCTACTTTGGAACAAATTTTTGTTTAATAAAATCTTTCCTTGCTTCATTAAACCCAGAGAGAAACACTAATAAATTATTTTGAGGAACTGATCTCCACTTTATAGTTGAAATGCATAGGTTAAGGGCCATCAAAACATTTTCAGCTATTTTGAAGGACTACCTTGTCAATAGTTATTACCATAAGGCAACTAATGTTTGGTAGCCCTCTGTACTGACAGAGTGGCTGTTAAATATCTTTTTGGGTCATTAGAATGTAATACTTAAAAACCTACTGTTTTAAGACTTATTATTCCTTTCTTATATTTTGTCTTTAATATCAAAGCTGTATTGTATAATATTTCTCTAAGTCTACAGGATATCATATAAGTATAGCAAACAGATGAGATTCCACTGGACTTGAATAGCTTTTTAAGGATGCAAGTATATCTCCTATGCAATTGAAAGTTTTTTCTTTCAAACTAAAAGGAATTATTTGAGTAAATCTCTGTTGTTTTTCTGAGCTTCTCTTTTATTCCTTTTCATTTATTTTAAGGATATTAATATTGACAGGGATGGAGTAATGATTACAATGGACACAGGATTTGGAAGTGCTTTGTGAATCAAGTGATAAAAAGATCTATCAGTTGGAGTTGAATTCTATGTTAAAGTTAAGTTTGAGTATTTTAAAGATGTTGCATGATGTGAAATTGTACCTTAATTTTCATTATGAAAAATTGAATATAATATTGAGATCATGAATAAAATAATGCTTTACTTAAGCAATAATTTACTGTGGCTTCTTATTTTTAAGGCCTGATGAATGAATATTTGCCTCATCACAGAAAAGTTTTCTATCTCAAATATCTTTTCAGTATAACCTTTTCTCTACCACTCTTATATAAATTAGCTGTTTTACTGTTGAGGTAGTGGCCTCTGAGAAAGTGAAACAGAAAGTCAAACTAGGCCACTGGTGAAGAGGAGCTTATGTAAAAATCCCTTGAGTAGGAAACTGGCTCCAACATCATGCCTATTTAAAAGGAATGGAGGGACTTCAATGGCATTAATATATTAATGAAAACTAGTGTTCTTAGGCCATAAATTATAGTTGTTATTGCGTGTTGATATGTTACTTTGCAGTACAAGAATTTCCTATGCTTAGGTTATGCTAAAAACTAATTTGCTAAAAACTATCTTTGGCTTTGGGTGACATTAATTTAATTTTGTTATTGCTTCAAAGCATCTCAACTAAAATTTTAAAACATTGACAGAAATGTGAGTAGGTAAAGGTATTTAAAAATTTTTGCTGGTGAGTAAAAGGTCAAGTAAGTTAAAGTCTTAAAGCTATTTAGGATTCAGCTCAAATCCAGGTCCCTGACTAGTATTCTTTTCACTAGACTACACGATGTAAGAAGCAAACTTTAACTAGATAAACACATTCCTGAGTTTAATGTAAATGGATCACAGTTGGGAACCAACATATAAATGATCATCCAGGCTCCACCTGCCTAAAAACTACTTTTGTTTCAAGAACTGAGTCACTTATCTCTTCTTTTTGAAGAAGATACCTTGATACCTGCCTTCATACTCCCACAGAGTTCATTTCAGCTTGCTCTCATTGCTCTGAATTTTCAAGGTTGCCCATTTGTTTAAACATACTTCCTCTTTTTTTTTTTTTTGCTTTGTATTTGTTATTTAATTACTTATATTTGCATCTTCCCTGTTGGATTTCTAATTCATTGCAGAAGGATCTTGGTATGGTTCCCAATACACTTTTCAATTTTCAGGACCAAAGGTGACAAATGCTTTATTATAATAATAGGGAACACTAAGATGTTCTTAATAGACATGCTATGGAAATAATATTTCAATTAGTGCTTTGTTCTGCTTTCCTTTTTTTTTTTAAAGTCGGCTTATCTCTCATAATTTAAGATGGTTTTCATCATAGACTCAAAGTACCTTAGGAAATAAAATAGTCAATCATACACAAAACTTTACAACTGTTAGAGTTCATTGTAGTGTGCAGTCAACAGGGAAAATGTCCCAAGGAACTGTGATTCACTGCAGACCTCAAAGGATACATAGTATATGTAAAGGCAGAGAGAATGGGGAGGGCTTTCAAATGGAGACCAGGAGGACCAACACTTGGAGATGGGAAGGTGCCCTCAAATATAAAAGCAGGGGATGGGGAGGTGACAGTAGCAGCATGCATTATATGGTGCCTCTCTTGAAGTCCATTGTGGACAAGGTTGTTTTAGATGTTTTATCTCCCTGTTTGTGATAGGCTTGTCTTCTGACCTTCCCCATGAAATTCTTCTAAAACCCTAAGGTCCCCAGTTATCCTTTGTTAATAAACCGAGTGTGTGCTTTTCAATACACGTCATCCTAAAAATAAAATATAATCAACTTCTAAAATCCAACATAGGTAGGTACTCCTGAAATACCTTGGCAGTGAGGACATTTTTCCTTCATAATTGTATGCTTAGGAACCTCATATGTGTGGGATCTATTCATTGAATTCATTCATTTGGTAAATATGAGTGCCTACTGTGTGGCAGATATTGTTGCAAGGATTCATTAGCAAATATGTGTGACACAAAACAATGGAAACAAATCTCTATACCCATGGGATTAATTACCCTGATGGAAGGAGACATGATAAACAGGTATATTAGTTGCTAATAAGACCTCAGGCAAAAGTAAAGCAGGGAAATAGAGGTATTATCTTAAGGTCTGGAACAGATCCTGTAGAGGGATCAGAGTCAGGATTGTTCTAAGAAAAAGGCAAGAGTCAGTCATAGGACTGGAAGGCAGCGAGCCTAGGGAGAAAGTGGGGGAAGGGAGACTGGTGAGGCTAGAGGTAGGGAGGCCAGATTATAAAATTCAAGACCTCATTTTGGGGAAAATCGGAAGCCATGGGAAAGGATGTTCTGTGACCAGTCTTAACATTTCGAGGATCACTCCAGCAGTTATGCTGAGAATAGAGTGTAAAGTGACAAGGTTGGAAGTTGGAAGACCAGTTAGCAGCTTGAACAGAGGTGTTCAATAATCAAGGTTGTTGATAGATTCTGGGTCTATTTATAATATAGAGCTGGCAGAATTTGTCAATGGATTGGATTGTATGTGTTTGAGACAGAGATTTTTGGCCCAGGCAACTGAAAGAATTGTGATTTACTGAAATGGGAAATCTTGGAGAGGAAAAAATTTGCTTTGGAGGAGCTTGGAAAGAGGCATTGAAAGTTAAATTAAGCTGGAGATTCCAGTTAGTCATCTGAGTCAGATGTCAAGTAGGCATTGGATTTACAAATCTGTAGTCGAAGGGAGAGATCCAAAATGAATATTTGGCATTTAAGATTTTCTTCATATAAGTTTTGCAAAATTCTTGTTATATTTATTGTAACAATTTAAAAAATTCCTTTTTGTTGCTAAAGTTTTTTCTTTCATTATATTTGGTAAGTTTTTGCTTATGTTTACATAGGCTATTGACATTGGCGTGTTTACTTTGTACCAAGCCACCTTGCTGAATTCTCCTATTTATAAAAGCTTTTAAATTGAGTCACTGATTTCTCCTTTTTACTTCCCTGGAATTTTACCAGATTCTTCAATTCTGAGAAGTACTACTTTCTTTCATGTCTTAATTTGCTTGCCTCTGCCTAAAATATCAGTTATTCCTTGTCTTTTCCTGTGAGTTTGTATTTGTTCTCCAAAACCCAATTCACATTTCCTATCTGTCAAAAATTTCCATATTCTTAGGAAACTTTCTCTTCTTATGAGCCTCAACTGTACCATCTACATACCTGTATTAGAACAATCATCAAACTTTTAACTTTGTATGTACCTGTCAGTCTTTCAGGGGTAGGAGACCTGGGTCTTACTGTCTTTACCTCCCCAGTATTTATTGCCTGTTACAGGATAGATGTTTGTTGAATAGGTGAGTGGTCAGTTTTGGCAGATGAAAAACATTTGAAAATTGGATAAAGTTTTTCTTCATATAGATTTCTTAAACTTGTTATATTTATTGAAACACTTAAAAATCACCTTTGTTGCTATTCTAAAAGAAATCTTTTCTAAAATATAAAATAGCTTGCAATGATACTCCTAAAAACTAAAGGCCTATTATTTTAGAAAATTAATATACAGGGTACAAAACTTGTTTCTGTTTTTTCACAATACTGAGTGCAACATAGATGCTTGGATTTGTGAGAGCTTAAATTTTGAAAATACCGAATGGCTGGATGTTACATATTTACTTACAAAGAAGCCCTTTTATCTCGCTTGCTATTTATTCTTGCCTAGGAATGGGAAGAGGGAGAAGTTAAAATTCGTATTTTTCTAAATAGAAAGCAGAAGTATTTGTTCTTCCAAAAGCAATCTGGGGGTGGGCAAAATAGGTGAAGGGGATTAAGATGTGCCAAACCTCCAATTATAAAATAAATAAGCCATGGAGATGTACTATATACCATAAGGAATATAGTCAATAATATTGTAATAACTTTGAATGGGGACAGATGGTTGCTGTCATTATCATGGTGATCATTTTATAATGTATGTAAATGTCAAATCATTACATAGTGTATCTGACACTAAGATCATGTTATATGTCAACTATATTTAATAAAGTAAAAAGTAACATTTTCATAAGCTCGAATTTGCTTTCAAAATATGTATATGTGCTTATAGTTACTTTATTTTATTTTTTATTTTCATGTCTCTTTTTTTGAACTCATCAAATCATTGAATTGGCTCATGTGACTTTTTTTCAGAATATCTGCCATTGTTTCTATTATAAATCAGTTAAGGGATGGTGCTAGTGACACTGAAACATATTTACTAGAATACATATTTGCAACCTTTTTTTTTTTTTTTGTCTCTTGTCTTTTTAGGGCTGCACCTGCGGCATATCGAGCTTCCCAGGCTAGGGGTCTAATCGGAGCTGTAGCCGCCGGCCTTTGCCAGAGTCACAGCAACACCAGATCTGAGCTGCGTCTGCGACCAACACCACAGCTCACGGCAACGCCAGATCCTTAACCCGCTGAGCAAGGCCAGGGACTGAACCCACAACCTCACGGTTCCTAGTCGGATTTGTTAACCACTGAGCCACGACGGGAACTCCTGCAACTTTTTTATTGAAACAGAAACATAACTTTTAAAATAACCAATCATAGTTTGGGGTTCATTGCTAAGCACAGTGAGAAATACAGCATACTTCTTTCTTACAGGGAGTAATGAATGTAGGTAGAGAGAAGAAACTGGTAGGTAGGAGAAAAAATGTTACATTTATGGGAGTGCCATATAGAGAGACAATGGACATAAGTGGGAGAAGGGTGGCTTCAGCTAGACTTTGAAGGGTAGGTAAAGTTTATCTAGATAGAGAGGCAAAATACACTAGAATCGGGGAAAAAATAGAATAAAAGGTACAAAGTAAGAGTTATTATGAGGTGTAGGAACGAGATACTGATGTCTACTCTGAGACAGTAAGGATTTTTATAGTTTATCCCATCAAAGGAAATGCGATATTTTTGCTATAGTGAATACACATTAGTTGCATTTAATGAAGGCCGATATCCAATCTCTGTTATCATGTTTCTTTGTATTACTAAGTAATGTGGGTATATTGTTGAAAACAAATATACTAATTTTAATAGGCAAAAAAAAAAAGCTTAATGCCATCATCTGTAGTAAACTAACAACCTTTTGGTGCATTTTTTTTTTCTAGGTGTGAAAAACATTTATACTCACATTTTGTATTTTTGTTAAATTTGATGATATTAGCAAGTTATTTTTAAGATGCATATATTTTATTCTCTGTGTTTTGCTTTTATTTTAGGAGAAAACCAAAAGCCAAGGCACCACTTCCTCCAGCTGAGACCAAATACCTTGATGCTTCTTCAGTTGATGATTCTGTAGAATCCTCTGCTTTTATCATGGAACAGAAGGAAAACATGATAGATAAAGACATTGAACTCTTAGTGGTTCTACCTGGGGATATTATCAAATCTACTACTGTTCATGGCAGGTACGATGGGGGTGAATGAAATACAAGGACTTCCCTTTCTTCTTCTGTAACTGAAAACCTCTGTTGTGTATTTCTTGATTTTTTTTTTTTGATAGAATATTTCATTCACCACTCAGTTTGGTTATCTATTTAAAAATGCTAAAAGGTATTAAAATTTTTCTAACAACGTTTTAAATATTAAATTTATGAATTCTACAACCCCAGTGAAGTGACTCTTGAAATTTGGAACTATTTTACATTTTGTTAGTCATTCGATAAATCCTTTTTAATAGGTTTTCTCAGAGGAACAGTCATGAGTTTTATTGATTTTTGTAAGTCAAACTCACAAAGCAAGCCAGGGACTCATAAGAAAACCCTTTCTGTTCTTTTCTCAATTATTCTTTCTCTTTTAAGCTGCTTTTCCAAATTTTATTTTGTAGAAGTAACTAACTACTTTTAAAAGGTAATACTCTCTTACTTATCAAAACAGATAAACTATCTATAAAACTAGCTGGATTTTTCACATCATTGAATGATTTAATAAATTTATTAAGAATGTGGATAAATTTAATAGAAACATAAAGTTAAACTTTAACTCAGCAGAAGGAACAGTGTGATTTAGGAGACTGATTATTTTTTAATACCTGAATAAAAATTGGAAAAATGGAATAAAGCCGAGTGTAATTTTCCATCTCATTTTGAAGTGGAAAGTTACATGAGTTATATATGTGGTCTTGTTTCACCTTTCACCTTCAACTACCCATTTGTTGTCAGGAGTCCTGTTTTAGAAATTTAAGCTGTTTTTAACCTTAGAGTTTTGTGTGTATGTGTGTGTGCAGAACAAAAGAATAACTAAGCAACATACTGGGTACTACCTTTTTGTAATGTGGTTTTAAATAGAGGAAACTCAAAAAGATAACATTAATCTTAGGATTTATCCTTAAAATTATGTATCGCTTTATGAATTTAAAGTACAGGAAAATAGAAAAGTTGAGCATCAGCAAACAACACATAGTATTGTTTACCAAATTCTCATTAAAGTAAGTTGCAATTTGCCATTTATTTTGTGTTGAAAGTAGTTTTGGAGGTCACACCTTGAACCATATGTAGAACGTTGGGAACCCCAAGACTGGCCTTGTGGGATTCCACCCCAGACGCAGGTAATCACCTTGGTTGTGCCTCTTCTGAGTGAGGGAAGGCATCTTGTAAGTTAGAGACAATGGCCATAATAACATCTTCAAGTCTTGAAATCATACCATTAGCCTGGCTTTGAAATAGTAATGATAACAGATGTGGCTGGAGTCAAAAAGGGAAGTCCTCTTATGTTCCCTGAATTTAAGGTAATTTTTTGTTAAGTCAGTATTTTTCTTAGTTCTTCACTGATGCTCACAGGTAATGGCATCATCAGTACTCCTTGGAATTTTTTCTTGAATCTACCAGTCATCTGTTTATATTGCCATCTTCTCTACCATCAGCCTTCTGGGTTCTTTAGTTTTGTACTTTTTTTTTTTTTTTAGTATTAAAATCATGGGTTTCCTCTCTATCCTGTCACCCATCATAATTAGTTAGACTTTCCCACATGCTACACTGAGCTAACTTTTCTTCTGTTTCCTGTACTCTGGGAAACTACATCCATAGTCTACTTCCCCATCCACCTGAGGGTAGAATCATTGCTTTGAAGTTGTCCCAGTACCGAGGTCTTAGGGTTCCCTCTTTGATTAAAACCTTTTTGAATAACTTATCCACTTTCACTTTCTTGATTGGATTGGTTCTTCATCCTCCTTATAATTCTAATTAAAGACTTCTCTTCCAGTTGTTGCATTTTTCTGCATATTTGACTTGGATTCTGTGTCAGTCAATTCTACTGCATTTGTACTGACATGGACCCTAGATTTTCCCCACCCTTTTGAAGTTCCGGCATGTTTACCTCCCAGGTTCTTAGAGTAATTTTCCATCAGTCCACTTTTTGTTTCTGGGCTGACAACTGTTGAATTGCCTCAGTCTTCTTATCTATAAATGTGTTTTATAACTGAATTGTTGTTGGGATTAAATGAAATACTATCAGTGCCTGACACATACTGGCCCCCCTCCATTTTCTGTTGAGAACCGTTTTCCGTCACCCCGGGCTCTCTCCATTCATTCTCCATCCTCAGGTTAATCTGGGTAAAACATCCCTCTGTTTGTGACACTCCCTTTGATAAAGACTGCAGGGGCGGCAATTCAACAACAAAGTAAGGAAGTCCAAGGTACCAAGCTTGGCCATTGGGTACCTTCTTTTCTTCTTCCTTGAAGTTATGCAGGCTTCCCCTCACTACTCCCCTTTGACTATTTTAAGCATCACCCACATGACTCTTTCCTTCTACAGATACTCTACTTTTTCCACCCCCATACTTTTTTGAAAGTTTCTTCATCTGCAGTACCTTACCAGCGAAATTTTCTCCAGTTACTGTATCTCAAGTGATGCTTTTTATATAAAAGCTCCCTCATCTCCCCAGAATGAACTGTTGCCCCTGACTTCCAAACGCTTCTGACACTTTATATCAATAATGGTTATCACACATTGTTCTATGCTACAATTTATATGTATGTCTTATCTTAAAACTGTAAGATCCACGCAGGTATCCTGACTTTTCTTTGTGGTGCTTAGCACAGTTTCTGGCAATATTGTAGGCATTTAGTAAATTCAGAATATTGTCTCCCTAATTCCTAATATGTCGATGGAAGTAGCAGCTTCAGTGGTGTGTCTTGAGGCATTTGGATAGGCTCTGGTTGCTTTCCCAGGATCTTTTGTTTATTTTATTTTTTTGTCTTTTCAGGGCCACACCTGCAGCATATGGAAGTTCCCAGGCTAGGGGTCAAATTGGAGCTGTAGCCCGGCCTATGCCACAGCCAAAGCAATGCCAGATCTGAGCCATGTCTACAACCCACACCACAGATCAGGGCAATGCCAGATCCTTAACCCAGTGAGTGAAGCCAGGAATTGAACCCGTATCCTCATGGGTACTAGTCAGGTTTGTTACTGCTAAGCCACAATGGGAACTTCCCCGGGATCTTGTAAATAAAGATATTTCCTTCAGGTAGAGAGCAAGGCAAGAATGCCTTAAATTCTGATTGCTTTTTAAGATTTTGTTTGTGACTGAAAAACTTTTCTGAGAATAGAATTTGTTTTGTATCAGTGTTTTGACTAGGGTGTTTGATTTAGGAACTGTGTTTTATCATTCAGGAATGACTCAAGTTGTAGATATGAAGACTAATTTTTTAATATTAAATGTTTATGATGAAAAGTGGCTTTGTGATTCTGAATATTTCAGGAGTATGATTGTGGATATCTTAAGAGTGATTCCAGTTATTTTAGAATGTGATGCAGAATATCTTAAGAGTGATTTAGAGTGAAGGTTGCAGCAACTTCTGGCCCATTGCTTTAGAAAACAAAAACAAACAAACAAAGAATTTCTAGGTAGCTCAGCAGGTTAAGGATCTGGCATTGTCATTGCTGTGGTGCAGGTTTGATCCCTGGCCTGGGAACTTCCACATGCTATAAGTATGGCCAAGAACAAAACCAAACAGCAAAAAACAATATTTAACAATAAAAACAGAATGTACAAATAGAAAGACATACTCTACTTTTGAAAAATGTTAGCTACCTAATGTGAAGACCCATGATTGAACTTAAATTTGTTCCTGGCTTTGTTACCATAAGTGAAATAGGAAATTTTTCAACAAAATGATCCTGAAATTTAGTGGGGCACTATAGAAGAGAAATTTTAAATAAGGCATAAAGTTTTCTCAGCTAAATCAGAGTGGCGTATATCACTGTGAAGGGTCTCTAATATAATTTTTTGAGACCAATCTATCTAAATATTCTTTGCATACTTTATTTTGATAGTATTATTTATACATATTTTTTCTGAAGAATAATATCAATATTAGACAGGAATAAATATTTAGAAAACATCATATACTTCATTTAATTTTTCAGAAAAGTTTTTATTTCTCAAAATATATTCTTGAGGAAGATTTTTAGAAAGTTCCCCTTTCTCTTCTTAAACAACTCATGCAGAGGTATGCTCAGAATGTTCCATTTTCAAGAATGTAACATACAGCAGTATCTTCAGAAGAATGCATTTGTTTGTACATTGATTTTTCACCAAAGAGCTTATTCAGATTAGGGAACACAATAAGGTTGGAGGTGGTAGTCGACTTTATGCTCATGGGGAAATGGAAAACTTGTTATCTTTCTGCAGCCTTACCAATCTTTTGGTACCAGAGCTTAGTAATATTGCCTCTTTAGTGACCAGAAGTCACACAATGTCTGTCACCCGATGTTTGTGATCCTTTGCTTACACTAATGGAAGCTGCCGTGTTAGCCTGAAAACTCTTGGGCATTTCTGTGTCTTCTGCTATCATGGATGATTGTATTGAAAGGAGTATAAGATATGTGTACGTATATGTGTCTCTGTATGTATATCTACATAAGCCTGTGTGTGCTAGTTGAGTAAACAACCTTTTTAACAAGGCAGAGCAGCTCTGTGCCTTACTAAAAGTGAACATTAAAGAATACTGCTATTGGAGGCAAGCTACCCAGGGTCTCAGCTTCTCAGAAAATGCCACGTTGCATACGCCATAGCATGAGTGGTGGTGGCTACCAGTACTTGGGGAAAGTTAATTTTTAATGAAAATGAGTTTATTAGCTAAACTGTTATAGACACTACAGAGAAAAAAGAAATATGTGGATATGTTTCTATATCATGCTAGGTCCTAACCTTGTAGTCAGGTGTCTGTCCAGTACCTAATTATTCCTCATCGAGGAAATACTTATTTCTTTTTCCTCTCTTCTCTTTCTCTGGGGACACTTGGCAGTTTTCATTTGGGTTAATTTGATAAAAGATTGACATTAATCCTCATTGTTAGCCTATAGGGAGAGCATCCTGTGGCTATACTAGCATACTTTCTTTCCTATAACTCATGATATTTATACCCTGAATACCATAAATAAGATTTTCTTTTTTTTTTTTGGTCTTTTTGCCATTTCTTGGGCCACTCCTGCTGCACATGGAGGTTCCCAGGGGTCCAATCGGAGCCATAGCCACTGGCCTACACCAGAGACACAGCAATGCTGGATCTGAGCCGCATCTGTAACCTACACCGCAGCTCATGGTAACACCAGATCCTTAACCCACTGAGCAAGGCCAGGGATCATGGTTCCTAGTCGGATTTGTTAACCACTGAGCCACAACGGGAACTCCAGAATTTGTTTTAATTGGAGCAAATCTTAGAGTACCAGAAATGGAAACACAGATAAAGAAACTATAGAACTTGAAGTTAGAAATCTCAGACTATAGTTTATTCCATAACTTTCTATATGACCTCAAGCAAGTCACTTCGCCTCTCTGGCCTTTATGACCAGAATTTTGACTGGCACAGAGAACTAGTCTAGGAGCATTTTACATGGATTACAGTGCCATCTATTGGGAAAAAAGTAGACTGAAAAATGACAAGCTACTACTGAATCAACATGGGTTAATTTTGTTTAAACGAAAACAGAAACAGAACAAAACAACAAAACAAAACACAAAACCCCAAAGAACTGGTAATACCATAAACAATATGGATCTCAGAAGAGTTTCAGAATTTCATATCATGATTATGTTTATTGAAAAGTGTCAAAGGTGTGGTAAATACAGATGTGTGTATAAATACATTATATAAGAAGCTGATAGATTTCAAAACACACTGCTGAAAATCTATTGTATGGGACACTCATACTGAACTCCACAATTCTGGTAACCATCTTGCCTGAGTTTTTACTTAGCTATCATCCTGTACTCTAGGCTTTAATATTGCCCCTATCAGCCCTGAGCCAGGGAGCACGTAAGCCTCTGTTGGCTGATCGCCCTCCTGGTTGGGAAAGGGTAACAGAATATTAGAAAATGCTCTCCAAGTGTCACTCCTAGGAAGGCCACCCTCTTCCCTTTCCTTTCCTGGCATTTATAGCAATGACCCTGGTTAATTTAATTTTTAATGCCTATAAATGTTTGGATATTACAGAGAGTAGGAAAATACAGACAAACCAGAAAAAGTATTTAAAACACCATGTCACTTTTTTAAGGAGACAGATCAAGCTATTAACATTGTAGTAATTAACCTTTTACTCACACAGGCATATACACAGACACATACCGCACATACACACACAAGGGTATATCTACACACATACCTATATAGGCACCTTTTCCTCTTTTGCCAATATAGCATCATACTGCATGTGCTATCTTGTAACCTGCCTTTTTTTTCAGTGAATGATCTCTAACTTTCATGTCAATAAAATTTTATTTTATCCTTTGTTCATATTTGAATTGCCCCAATTGCAGTGAGGTATATTTGTAGTATTTCTCTTTTTATAGGCGATGTATATGTGTGTGTTTAAATATGTTCCTAAATCACAGTTTTTATAAAGGTAATTTTTCATAATTAGCTTTGAATATAACATCCAAGATACATGATCAAGTAGAGTTTAATCTAAGGTGGGAAATTTCAACTTTTTTTTTACTTTGAGAAATATCTATTTTCAGTATTTGATATGTCTTTTAAACTATTTAATACCATCCTGATCTTCAAATTTTAATTCTGTGTTACTTTCTTCAAAACATTTCCTATTTCATAATTCAGTAAGCACTCTCAACTTAGAGATTAGGTTTATTTGTTTTATGTTCCTGATCCACTTCATTTCATGCATACAAGCATAGTTTGAGAGCATTCCTGAACTCATTACTCAACTCATCGTGAACTAGGTGGGTTAGCTTCATTCCTGAATTCATTACTGAACTACATGGGTTAGGTTAAGATAAATAAACATCAGTAACAAAGGGGAATGTTCTAATGGTTCCTATATTGTTTCACCGGTAAATTTAATGGAGTTGTTGGTATGCCTTTGTAAGGGACACCTGGAACCAATTTAACTCTACTCAGTTTTGAGGATGCATTGAAAATGAGTAAAATAGTCTGTTGGATACTGGGGCAGATTTAAAGAATCATGCTAAGGAGGAATCTTATTCACTAGAGTTCAACTCCTTATTAGATGCGTGAAGTCAATCTAGTCACAATAAGTACTTATCATCATGCATCCTTATTTTCCTCTGACAGTCCCTGTTTGTACCTCTCATTCCAGAGTAATAACTGGTAGTGCCACCTTTCGCTCTCAGTTGTCCCAGATGGGATGATAAGTTATATAACAACGCTATTTTTTAAATTATTTTTATTTTTTCCATTATAGCTGGTTTACAATGTTCTTTAAATTTTCTGTGGTACAGCAAAGAGACCCAGTCGCACATACATATATACATTCTTTTTCTCCATCATGCTCCATCAATAAGTGACTAGATGTAGTTCCCAGTGCTATATAGTAGAATCTCATTGCTTATTCATTCCAAAGGCAATAGTTTTTATATATTAACCCTAGATTGCCAGTCCATCCCACTTTCTCCCTGTCCCCCTTGGCAGCCACAAGTCTGTTCTTCAAGTCCATGAGTTTCTTTTCTGTGGAAAGGCTAATTAGTGCCATACATTAGATTCCAGAAATGTGATATCATATGGTTTTTGTCCTTCTCTTTCTGACTTAGACTTCATTTAGTATGAGAGTCTCTAGTTCCATCCATGTATATAGCAACCCTATTTGTGACTTTATTTATGCACCTCCAAGGTTGGAAAATTCACTAAGGCAGTTGTTGGAGATCATCTAAAAGCTCTTTGATAAACTATGATTTGCATGTTTCGTACCCAAGTGGATCAAACACAAAATGGAAGTTTTTGTCTTATCTAGCAGGTAGTAAAACTAGGACAAGAGTACCCTTAATATGTGTCATGAATGCAGGGAGGGTCACTGGAGGATTTTGGGGAATAATTTATTGATGTCATCAGTCTACGAAGTAAAATGCAGCAGATAGCCTGTTGCAAATCATCCGCCCTATCCTGAATCCTGATTCATGGGATCATGAGGCTAAAATGTAGCTGGCTTAGTAGTCATGACATTTTCATCCTAATTGCATCCTAATTCTATTCTTGCTCTTCATAATTCATTCTGTTCATATAACTTCATTCTGTTCATATAACTTTTCAAACCACATATTTTTCGTTCATAAAGTGGGAGTAGCTTTTGTGGTGGTTGTGAGCTCAAATGAGATGATACATATGAAACTAATACAAGGGACTTTTGTTTATTTCTAAAAGGAGTGGGAAATCTCATTGGGATTTCTTCATTTCAAAGAAGAGTTTTTAAAGGTTTTTTTAAATTTTTTAAATTTTTTGTTAATCTGCCCTCTGGGAAATCATTGTTTTACAAGAGAAAAAAAAATCTGTAAATAATTTAATGCAAGGCAGATTCTGTTAAATAAACCAAAATTCAAAGTAATGTGGTAGCATAGAGGGAGAAAATATTTTCTTATTTAAATGAGAATAGGATAATCAAATTCAGCCAACCCTTTTCAACTTTTAATTATTTGGCTCCAGTTTCAGGTGGACTGCTGGCACGTGCTCCCATCTTAACAAGCGGGAAAACAAGTGTCCTTCCTGTTGTGATCACGTGGTTGAACCTTTCTGCTAACTGCTGTTAGATGCATCAGTTTAGGACAATTATCCTCAAACCAAAATTACTGTTTTTGGTAGAAGTAACTCAGCATTCAGGTGGATAATTCTAAACTACAGTCACGAGATGATTCCATTTTCTGTGGGAGCACTTTGTGACTAGTGAAGCCCAAAAGCAGCCCCTTTGCATGCAGGACCTGCTTAAAAGTTATGCCCTGCTTTTATAGTATTATGGCTCCTTTATGGTAGAGCCTGACAGTCAGTAATTCCCACCCTCAAAATCGGTTAGGTCAGGGTCATCTTTTCTGAGCTTTTACTGCTTTTAACGCTGAGCCTTCAATTGAATACTTCAAGCAGTCAAACTGGTCTGAAACTGTTTTTGGAAAAGGTCTTGGCCCAACTTAATGCTTACATACTACTGTGTAAAAATGTACTGGCTTTCGATACAACAAAAACTGAAACTGCTTTCTCACATGTGAGGTGTTTTGTTTTGTTTTTTTTAAAGCATGTAAAACTCCTTTCAACAATTTCACCTTTTCATGCATCAGACACTGAACAGACATATCAAATACATCTTGTCTGCTATGTATTTGAGCTCATGGATGTTTAAGCAGAATTACCAAAGAGATCAATAATCATGGGTTCCTATAAATTCCTCATTCACTGACACTGACCCTACTATGTACCTGCATTATATTAGAACCTGGAAAGAAAGACTGCTGAGAAGTGGTCCTGCTAGAGAGGAGTTCACATCTAGATATAAATGGAATCCAGACAATATTGTTAGGTCATTCTCCTCTTTATTTTATTTTATTTTTTTTTGTCTTTTTTTGCTATTTCTTGGGCCACTCCCGCGGCATATGGAGATTCCCAGGCTAGGGGTCCAATCGGAGCTGTAGCCACCGGCCTACGCCAGAGCCACAGCAACACGGGATCCGAGCCGCGTCTGCAACCTACACCATAGCTCACGGCAACGCCGGATCGTTAACCCACTGAGCAAGGGCAGGGATCGAACCCTCAACCTCAGCGGGATCCAAGCCGCGTCTGCAACCTACACCACAGCTCACGGCAACGCCGGATCGTTAACCCACTGAGCAAGGGCAGGGATCGAACCCTCAACCTCATGGTTCCTAGTCAGATTCGTTAACCACTGCGCCACGACGGGAACTCCTCATTCTCCTCTTTAAAGCCTCTGAAAGATTGGCCTGAACCCTATTCCACAAATACCCTTTATAATATTATTCTAAATTCCCAAGGGTTTATGTTCTTCCAACCACCTCTGTCTTGGACTTATATTTTTCAACTCTTATTTTTCAGTCTCTGTGTTTAAAATTTCATTTCTATCCTTGATTTAACCCCCCTCAAAGCTACCAGCACCATTGTGACGGTTTGTGAACCACCAAAGGAGAGGTTAGTAAGCATATCACATACCAAATAACTAAAATTAGCATTTTAAGAGTTCCTTTGTGGCTCAGTGGGTTAAGAACCTGACATAGTGTGAATTTGGTCCCCAGCCTCACTCAGTGGGTTAAGGATCTGGCGTTGCTGCAAGCTGTGACATAGGTCACAGATGCAACTCTGATCCCGTATTGCCATGGTGGGGTGTAGGCCTGCAGCTGCAGCTCCAATTCGACCCCTAGCCCATGAACTTCCCTATGCTGCAGGTGCGGCTATAAAAGAAAAAAAAAAAAATGAACATTTTAGGCCTGTTGAGCCTTTCAGCAGCCTTGCCTCTTGGTAGTGTCCTTGCAGTCTTGGCCTCTTTCCACAGGCTGCCTCCTCTTTCTGTCTCTTGTGTTATTTTACCCTTTTCTTCCCGCATTAGATTTAATCCTATTACCTCCTTACAAAATATCCTGGAATCTGAATAGAGACAGTCAACCACTGTCTCTCACCTAAATTTTTGCAATAACCTTATAACTGCTCCCCTAGGCTGTTCTGAATACCACAATCAGAATACAATCCTTTTAAAGTAGATCACATCACTCCTCAGACCCCTCCTGTGGTTTTCTCACTTCATAAAAGCCCTATAAGAAAAATCACTAGTCTTATCAGTCCTGTAAGAAAATGACTCTATCCTATCTACTGTTTTCACTCTGTCAGGCTAGTTTCTGTTTTTCCTTAAACACGAGGAGCATACTTCTGCCTCAGGGCCTTTGCACTTGTCAGCTCTGCCTGGAATGCTCTTTCCCCAGTATTCCATTCCATTTAGGTCTCCATTCTAATATCATTTTTTTCAGTTAGGATGTTTTCTAATCTCCTTCCCTGTCTTATTTTTCATCATAGCATTTATCATCATCTGATATATAATTTACTCCTTTATCCTCTTCTCTTCAGATCACTGGTGAGAAAACTACACTTATGTTTCAGCTGGAGTCCTATGCCTCATTCCAGAGTTTCTTTTTTTTGTCTTTTGTCTTTTTGTTGTTGTTGTTGTTGTTGCTATTTCTTGAGCCGCTCCCGCGGCATATGGAGGTTCCCAGGCTAGGGGTTGAATCGGAGCTGTAGCCACCAGCCTACGCCAGAGCCACAGCAACTCGGGATCCGAGCCGCGTCTGCAACCTACACCACAGCTCACGGCAACGCCGGATCGTCAACCCACTGAGCAAGGGCAGGGACCGAACCCGCAACCTCATGGTTCCTAGTCGGATTCGTTAACCACTGCGCCACCATGGGAACTCCAAGAGTTTCTGATTCAATGATCTGGACAGGCAATTGATAATCTGCATTTCTAACAAGTTTCCAGTGAAAATGATGCTGCTGATCTGTGAATCATACTTTGAGAATCAATGCACCAGAGCTACTCTGTCCAATATAGTGGCCACTTACCACATGTACATTTAAACTATTGAAATTGAATTTAAGTGAAATGAAATGAAAAATTAAGTTTGTGAGTCTATTAGCTTAATGTATTTCAAATACTCAGTAGCCATATGTAGTAAGTGGACACTGGATTAGACAGGACAGATACAGAAAACTTTCTTCACTGCAGAAAGTTCTACTGGTCAGCACTGTCCTAGAACATAAACTACATGAAGATGGATTTCTTTTCTGTCCCCCCGACCCCAGAGTTATAGTCTCACATCTATATAGCTATAGTCTGCTCGGGCTTACTTTAGTGTAAGGAATAAGGTAGATATATAACTTTTTATTTTTCATCAGATTTTCCCCAATATCAGTTGGGAAATTCACTTCTTTCCCCAGAAACCTGAAATATCATTATCATAGACAGTATTAAATCCGCATCTGTATTTGTGTCTGTTGCCAAACTTTCTGGTTGGTCTTTTGCATTTATCTGTCTGGGAATAGGAATATTTTCTAGACAAGATTGGCTTCTGGAATTATTGAATAAAAAATTGAGACTGGAATTATAGAATGAGAGAATAAAGTCATAAGGAAGGTCTGTAACTTTTAGTTGCCTTTCCAAGAGTCATTTTTATTAGAAAATGTTTAGGCAGTAAGTTCAGAGGTTCTAGTCAGCATGCAACATTTTTGCTGTGAAATCTGGTATAGCATGCAAAGATTATAGATGACCATATTGACTAAGGGAATAGGCTATATTTATAATATTTTTGGCCCATTATCCATCGGCTTTATTAAATTAGAAAATTTATGTGTCACAAAAATACAGTAATTCATTAAGGCATATAAGAAGGATTAAATAGAAGTATACATAAAGAGTGTCGAATTGTCCTTTAAAAAGTTTTTAAATATCTTTTTCCTTAAAAGTTTATGTTTATACATAATGATGAAAAGTGTTAGCACGAGAGTAGGAATTAATAAAACAAAACCAAAACTTGAAACGCTCCTTTTGTCTTGTTAACTTTTAGTGTGTATTTCTGGCAGAGATTCTAAAGAACTGAACATTTAAGAAGTAAAAGATGTTTGAAGTGAAAAGTTTAGAGTTTTTACATATATTAATTGGCACATTTACAGATAAAGATAAATGTAATCCAAACATATCACCATTTACTCATAGACCACAGTGGACAGCTCTCCATTTAGCTGGCAGTGAAAATTCTCTCCTCTTCCAGCTTAACTGTATTTATAATTATGTTTTATTTATCTAGACATTCCCTAATCTTCTTAACTTTATTTCCTATCAGAGGAAGAAGTACCATTTCCAAATCTAGGATTGGTATATAGCATCAAGTTGCTATCATAGTGTATATACTATGTTATCAAAAAATGAACTTCAACAATACCATATGCTAGTCTTTCTCTGGATGAAATTAAATGTGTACTATCCAAAGCCAAAACTGGGGCAATTATAGACAATTTATGTGTGAGCATACCAGGTAGCTCAACTAAAACTCATAAATATTACCATGCAAGCATTTATTAAAAGCATAAGAAACATATTTAAGAGACCAATTTTACTGAGGAACTTAATCTTTTATTTCTTTTTCTTGGTATATGTGTAAGAGGTACAACCTGTATATGGAAGAGAGAAGGGAGGTGAGTGTACCATTACAAATGGGCAAACAACCACAGAAGGTGAGGGTGAGGTAGAGAGCTGAATGCAGGGAATGGTGTGAAAATCTATATAAAGTGTTTGATCTCAAGACCACATAGCATCCGACAAAAATCCTTCACCAACAGGTTACTGCTTTTCTGGAAACTCTGAACCAGAGAGGCTGCAGACCTGGAAACTCCATTTAAGAGAGTGAGGATGAGGTGCATATGAAAACACATGTACTAAGTTAAAAATAGCATACTGAACAGTGAGATTTTTAGCCTTATTTCCCTGTTTAGTTTCTAGAAAACTGATAGCCATGTTCATATATCTAGTCAAGAAATTGGAGAATTGTTTTTATTGACATTTATATCTCCCACTAGAAAAAAAAAAGTTGGCCACGTAATTATCCTCAAATGAAGCCTACCAACCCAAATACCTCATCTCATGAAAACAGGAATTTTACATGTGTTTTAGGGCCTTAGTCTTAAATAAGAACGAATAGCTTAGCATCTCTAGACTTTTGAGGAAAGCACATAATACAAAAGATTTTTTGGTGTACTTTCCTTTTTATTTTTTTAGGGCCACACCCCTCCGCATACGGAAGTTCCCAGGCTAGGGGTCAAATCAGAGCTGCAGCTGCCAGTCTACGCCACAGCCACAGAACCGTGGGATCCAAGCTGCATCTGAGACCTACACCACAGCTCACAGCAATGCCAGATCCTTAACCCACTGAATGAGGCCAGGGATTGAACCTACATCCTCAAAGATACTAGTCAGCATTATTATTGCTGAGCCACAAGGATGGCTGACAGGGAAAGAATTGGAGACCACATTGTTCTATAGATGGTGTGAATGCAAACACAAATCTGTGTCAACAGTTGGGAGTCTGTAGAAAGGGAGGTAAAAAATAAGAAGTGTCTCTGAATCTCAAGTTGGATTTGCAATTCCCTCTAGAAATAGGCTCGGTATTACCAGTTAGTATTCAACACTTAGCCACTATTGGAAATTGTCTCACACATTTTCTTGGTTATTTTTTCATTGTCTACCATGAGTCTATAGCCTTTTCTGTCCAGAATCAGATAGCAAATATTAGGCTTTGTGGGCTATACAGTGTCTGTCACATCTGCTCAAATCTGCCATTGTAACACAGAGCAGCCCCTCCATACTAGTAAACAAATGAGCATGGCTGTGTGTCAGTAAAACTCTACCTATGTAAAAACACGCTGTGGGTCCATTTTGACCTGCAGATTGTGGTTTGCTGATACTTGGTCTAGTCCCTCTAGCAGAGTATTAGATCTATGAGAGAAGGTATGCCTAACAATTGTACTGTGTCTTTAGTGCCTAGAATATAGTAAATGCTGTTTGAATAAATTAAGAAATATGTACGACACTCTTTAGCATTTTTGGGGGGTTTCCTCTTGTAGATACTTTCTATGCTATCTAAAGCCCAAAGGGTGGTGGTCATTTTTAATGCTTCATTCTTAGGAGAACTTTGAAATATAACCAGTTCCTAAGCTAAATACTGCTCATATTCCAAATGGCATTTAAAAGGATCATCTGCTAAACTAAGTGACTGCTTTTGCGTAAGGAAAGGACTTTCTTTTCTCCTGAAATCTATACTATGAAGACAGTTTGGCAGATAAAATATACAAAATTTTTAAACCATCACAAGGATCCAAGCTCTCTTGAATACCATTCAGAGTTTTTAAACTATGATAATTTTGTCTGCTTAAATATCTTGTTCGATTTTTAAACTGCTTTCACAAGTAATATTTTGTAGCCTTGTTTTATCTACTGAAGATGAGAGGCCCTAGGAAAAATGCTTAAAACAATAACTTTAACAGTTAATGAAATTGTTCTATGATCAGAATTACTCTTGCTTTACAGTAAACCTATGATGGACTTGTTGATATTCCTCTGTGCAAAGTATCACTTAAATCCATCAAGTCACACAATTGATCTGCTGTCAGCTGAAAAGAACCCCATTAAATTTAAACCAAACACACCAATAGGAATGTTGGAGGTAGAAAAAGTCATTTTAAAGCCAAAAATTTTGGATAAGAAGAAACCTACACCTATAATACCAGAGGTAAGATTTTTCACTGTAGAGTTTGACATTTCACAGCCAAAATACTGGGTTGATTTTTTTAGTCATTATCTACAGCTCACTGTAAATGAAAAAAAATTGCCTTTTCTCATCAAATTCGATGTACACATGGCTATCATGTTTTCCTGGGTCACTTTGTTTAGGATTCACTTGGTTGTTTTTCCTTGGATAAGCTAGAATTGGGAGAGTACATGAAATTTTAGATGTTCTAAAGTGATGTATATGATAGCATCAGAAACTGACGATTATGAATGATCTGTATTTTAAGCTACTCAGAGTATTTTGCATTTTACAAAAGGCTTTAGAATCTTTTAATACAAATTCATTTAAGAATTTATTAAAATAATTTTTTGGCTGCTCTGTATTTGGTAAGTAGTAGTTGTAACTGATTAACTTCTAAATTATTTGAGCTATACAATGGCTCAGTTTTCCTTTTTTTTTCGACTTTTTGCCTTTTCTTGAGCAGCTCCCGCAGCATATGGAGGTTCCAGGCTAGGGGTCTAATCGAAGCTGTAGCCACTGGCCTATGCCAGAGCCACAGCAACACGGGATCCGAGCCACATCTGCGACCCACACCACAGCTCAGGGCAACGCCGGATCGTTAACCCACTGAGCAAGGGCAGGGATCGAACCCAAAACCTCATGGTTCCTAGTCAGATTTGTTAACCACTGCACCATGATGGGAACTTCCTCAGTTTTCTGTAATGTATTAATTTTAAGCAAAAAAATTTTAACCACAGTGATTCTAATATCATCAATTCTCCTTTATAAATTTTTCGTTTCTATAAGCAATAGGGATACAAGTTTATGGGTTTCTAGAAATACTCTTTCATTAGGAGCGACATCAATCATTTTTAACTTCAGAAAATATATAAAGGTTTATGTATTCATTTGTATATGATTTACTTAGTATATATATGTATTCTTTTCTCCATGTTATTATGAAGCTTTTTTACAAAAAAGTTAACTTTATTAAACAATGCTAAAACATATTTTACTTTCTACAAAGTGTGATTTTGTATTAAAATTTTTTTTTTGGTCTTTTGTCTTTTTTAGGGTCGCACCTGTGGCATATGGAGGTTCCCAGGCTAGGGGTCGAATCGGAGCTACAGCTGCTGGCCTACACCGCAGCCACAGCAACATAGGATCCAAGCCATATTTGCGACCTACACCATAGCTCAAGACAACGCTGGATCCTTAACCCACTGAGCAAGGCCAGCAATTGAACCCACAACCTCATGGTTCCTAGTCGGATTCTTTTCTGCTGTGCCACGATGGGAATTCCTATATTAAATATTAATTGGGCTCTTTTCTATCAGTATATGTATACTGTTTATCTAGATGGAAATAGTTATGCTATAGCATGAGATTATATATGGTCTTTTAGTTTTATGAATACATGTTAAACTTTGAGGATCTACAATCTGTAGGCTTCATCTAGCATGGTCACATGTTTCTAAATTCCCCATTTATATCCAGGATTTAATTCAATTACATTAAAATGTTAAGGTGCTTAAAGTCTTCTCAATAATTTTGAATTAGTGTTAAATACCTAAATTTGGAATATTTTAATATTCTTTACTAATATATTACAATTAGCCAGAGTACTAAATAATAGTGGCAACAACAACAGGTAGGCATAATTGTTAATATTTATTTATTGATAGTTTACAATGTGCCAGACACTGTCTTAAGTTCTTTGTGTGGATTAACTCACTTATCTCAAATAGAGAAAAGCTCAAAATTTCAGTGTTTCCATTAAAAATCCCTTTTTTATTGAGACAACTGACAAACCATTAGAAAGATAAATATTTCTCAAGCTCCCGTTGTGGCTCTGTTGTTAGCAAACCCTACTGGCATCAGTGAGGACACAGGTTGGATCCCTGGCCTTGCTCAGTGGGTTGGGGATCTGGTGTTGCCGTGAGCTGTGGTGTAGGTTGCAGATGTGGCTTGGTTCCTGCATTGCTGTGGCTGTGGCACAGGCCGGTGGCTCCAATTGGACCCCTAGCCTGGGAACCCCCGTATGCCTCCTGTGTGTTCCTAAAAAGACAAAAAAGAAAGAGAATGAAAAATACTTCTCAACTAAAAAATAGAATAATAAAACATGATAAATCTATTACTATGTATGCTTGCTAATTTTAAAGTAAATATTTTAAGGAATAAAGGAAAAACATTTGTAGGACTAGATATGAGGCTAGTTTCTATTTGGATTTAAATCTTACTGCTTTACAAGACTTATGGATTTAATATAGATTATTTAACAAGCAAACTGCTTCTAAGAATCTGGCTTGGATTTAGGGAGTAACAGTAATAAAAAAAAATTTACACCAAAATAGAAAAATACTGTTTATTATGTGAATATGTACTGATAGATTATCTCATTATTCTAGACATCACTGTAGAAAGTTTGTTTCCGTTAATTACAGCATAACTCTGGCTTTAATCTGTGTTTCAGAAAACTGTGAGAGTAGTGATCAACTTTAAGAAAACGCAGAAGACAATAGTGAGAGTTAGTCCACATGCGCCACTTCAAGAACTTGCCCCCATTATATGCAGCAAATGTGAGTTTGATCCATTGCATACACTGTTATTGAAGGACTATCAGTCTCAGGAGCCTCTCGACTTGACGAAATCTCTTAATGACCTGGGACTAAGAGAATTATATGCCATGGATGTCAGCAGAGGTAAGTAAGATTTTCCTGTTATTCATTTGACAGGATGTGCACATACGTGTGTTTATGTATAAGGGTTCTTAAGTTCATAATGGCATATCAATGGATCCTATAAATAGATGTCAATACATGTCATTGGAAATAAGAAAAAAAAATAATAAAATTTAACAAGTTCAGTTATTAAAACTGGAATGAAAACTTGTCTTCTTTAGCTGTGATCCACATTTTATACTTTCTCATCTACCTATGAATATTTTGGAGTATAATATAACTTAATTCCCGTGGCTTCGAGATATAAACAGAAAATTAAAATTTACATGGAAATTCATTCTTATTCTATGAAGTCTGAATTATGATAGACTATCAATGGTTTTATGAGCCTTAATTATCTTTCAAATTTGTAAGTTTCTTGACAATTTTTTCTAAGTTCAGCACCAAAAATAAAATGGCTTATAAAATAAATCAGTCTAATTATAAAAATCTTCTAAGTAGAAACAGCTTAGAGCATTAATCTATAGAAATAATGTATTAAAATTTGGAAAATTTAGATAATGTTGATTTCTATGATGTCTAATAGATAAATGCAAGCTTATTTATTCAATAGAATAATTCTGTTTTATTAGAAATAAAATTTTAGTAAAGAAAGATACATCCTCTGTGTATAAAGAACTTCAAACTTTATCCTGAGATTGTGGCTTTATATAATCCATAGACAACTGTTTCAACTCTGATGTTTTATACTTGAATAAACAATATCTTTACAGTCAATTTACCATCCTTTATCCCCTCCTTCTGTAGCCACTTCTGTTACTGCCTTCAATAAGTCATCTTTACAAGGTAAGACTTATGAATCAAGAGAAATAAATTGTAATGTGAACTCTCCATTGGGTAAAGTGAAAATAAGCTGTTAATTTTACATGTTTTCTTAACATTACTAATATGTACATTCTATGTGAGTTTTGTTTTTGTTTTTGTCTTTTTAGGGCTATAACCGTGGCATATGGAAGTTTCTAGGCTATGGGTCAAGTTGGAGCTATAGCTGCCAGCCTAGGCCACAGCCACAGCAACACCAGATCTGAGCTTCATCTGCGACCTACACCATAGCTGACAGCAACGCCAGATCCTTAACCCACAGAGTGAGTCCAGGGATCAAACCCACGTCC
This sequence comes from Phacochoerus africanus, assembly GCF_016906955.1. NCBI lineage: Eukaryota > Metazoa > Chordata > Mammalia > Artiodactyla > Suidae > Phacochoerus > Phacochoerus africanus. The sequence continues at coordinate 136,865,897 of NC_062546.1, read as the reverse complement.
TCATGGATACTAGTCGGGTTCATTACCACTGAGCCACAATGGGATCACCTCTCTGAGAGATTTTAATTTTGAAAATTTTTGGTTTTTATTTCCTGAACAACAGTTTAGGAGCCCACTTTGATTTCTAAATTTAATACAGTAATTACATTTCAATAATGGTTTGAAAATTAGTATCATTTTAAGAATGAGAAAAACATATTCTTGATTTTTGGACAAGAAGAAATGATTTTGCTAGGATCTTTATTGGATACATACACTGATAGTTAGGCGAGTCCATGGAAGGGTCTCAGATTATTTCTTTGGAAACAATTATTCAGAATAATCAGGGTGTACTCATCATAGGAAATTTTTGCATCCATTAAATTGCTTATGAGTATTTTATAATAACACCGAAAGTGCTTATGCTAAAATCAGCTTTTAAAGCATTTAAATGTTTAATACAGTAAGGTAAAAAAAAAACAAAACTTTTACATGAAATTTCTGAAAAGAAATATAGAACAATTTTAAAAGTGGATACCCTGGGTGGTAGGACCATGGGTGACTTTTTTCATCCTTCTTTATGTCATAGAATTTTACATTGGAAATGTATTACTTTCATAGAAGAAAACTGTATTAAAAATTAACCAATAATAATAAAGTCTGGAAGTCTTTCCCCCATTTAAAGGGATAGGCCTAGATAATTGATTACTATAATAATTACCACCCTACTAAAAAAAAACTTAATAAAATATATACATTATGTTATTAGATTATTGGAATCTTCTTTCTTTACCACTTCCAATTTTTTCATAACCCAATGAGACTCTCAATTCCATAAATTAAGTCCATATAAGTAATAGTGTGATTATTTTTAGTGCCTATTATGAAAACTAGTCTAATCAACAGAGTTGAAAATTTTTATGACTGTTAAGTATACACTGGCTTATAATGAAAAGATAGGTGTTTTAATTCTGACACTACATTGCTGTTCAAGCATATTTGGTAAGCTGATAGGGCAAATGGATCTATCTGCCCGGATCTTACCTTCCACTTCTACGGTAATAAAGAGATGGGGAAAGGCTGTTCTCTGGTTCTTTCCAACAACATTCTTTTTATTTACTTGGCTTTTGCTCCTAATCTTGCCACTCTCTACACATATAACCCAAAGCAAATTCCATAATTTTATTGGCCTCATTTTGAAGGTATTGAATGCACTGATTTCTAATATCCCTTCCAGCCAAAAAAGTTGTGGTTTATGCAGAGTATTAAATATTGTGAATGTAATCTTAAGAGATTGGAATAGGAAAATTTAAAAAGCCCCTTTCTAGGTCTTCCCTTGTAGCTCACAGAATAACTACCTGGCATTTCTCTGCAATGGCTCTGGTTCGATCCCTGGCTGAGGAACTTCCATATGCTGTGGGCCCAGCCACATGTTTAAAAAATAAGCAAACAAAAATAAAAAGCTCTTTTTACAGTATCAGAATCTACTAAGTCAATCCAAATGTTGTAAATTCTACTGCCTCCCTATTTTTTCTGGTATTATCAGAAGGCTTAGAACTTTGTGTGAAATTATTTACAGCCTGTCTTTAGGAAACGGGAAACTACAGAATCAGAGTTACTTATTTCTAAGTAAGCTCAAGTGTTGCTTGACTTAGTGTTTGACTTACAGTGAACCCTGAAATTGAGCTTTAGTGAAAGTGAAGATTTAGGAGGTGACAACTGCAAATGATGCCTAGGTGCCTGGAAATTGCTTTACCAAAAATAACTACATGAATACTCAGGTTATAGTTATTGCATTGCACCACTATGTAAATTTTCTGTCTACTGTCCACTAAATTTAATCGCATATCTACATTCGATTAGTGGAGGAGTCTATCTTAAAATGAAATAGTAGCATTTCTTAAAAAAAAATAAAAAGTCAGTATACCTCTCCTTAAATGGATGTTTGACTTAATTCTACCTTTTAATGTCTGTTTCGGTACAAGTTATTCAAACTCTCTAGTGATCACCACCAAGGCCTTGGATGTGTAAAGAGACGGTACCATCTGCTTCCATTTTTTTACATTCCTCAACTTAGAAAAAGGGCTCAGAATAATAACTTATGACACCCACTTCACAGGATTGTTCTAAGAAATCAATTAGGCATGTGAAAAAATCTTTAACCATAAAGGGCTGTCCACATGTCTATTATTATTAGTTGTAACATTGTCAGCAAACTCATTGTATAAAATGCATAGTGCTTATTTAATACTTGAAGCATCTAATTTAAGAAATTTAATTTGTGAAATATAGTTCTCTTTAAAGTCTCATTGAGGCACATTGTATTAATATATTTATTGGCATTAACTATCTTTGTTTCCCTGGAATAATCCTTACTTTGTCATAATGTATTTAATTTTTTAAACATTTATTTTAAATAAAAAGACTATAATTTACTCTCAAGAGAGGGATATATATTTATACATTGAGCTGTAAGTTCTGCTATGACTATATCCCACAAATTTCAACATACAGTACTTAGTCTCCAGTGTCACTAAAATTATATTGTCGTTGATCATGAAACCCATATGTGTTTAATAGGAGAAATATTTTTAAAATTTACAGATCCCCCCTCCTATATCTGTCTTTTAAATTTGCTATTTATTTATTGAAGAAACCAGGGCATTTGTCTTACAGTATTTGCTACATTCAGAATTTTGCTGATTCCATCTTCTGTGCCACTTAACATATTTCTTTATCCTATTTCCTATAAACTGATAAATCTAGAGACTTAATTAGATTTGGGTGAGATATTTTTGGCAAGAATACTTCATACATGATATTGTGTATTTCCATTAACAGACATGTAATAGCAAGTTATCTTTTTTGATGTTAGCCATCAATAATCATTGCCTATGCCTATGTTAATTAGGAGTTAGGAAATAATTATAGTGTTGCAAATATGCCTTTAATTATCAGTTGATATATTTCTAAAAAAAAATCAAATTTCTTTATGACAGCTATTTGTCTACCTAGATAGAATTCATTCAGAAAATACAAGACAAAGAGTGTGGTTCTTTCCTTCAATAAGTTTTTAAACAGTGGACAATGAAAATAAGGCCTTTTGTTTGTTATCATTATGATCTCACATATTTAAACATAAGTGTTATGTTTCATCTGGCTAAGTTATTCTTATGATGCCCCAATTATCCTGACTTTGGCCAAGGAGAAACCATATCAGACTGGTTCCTGAGATGGTTCCTGGATTTTTTTTTTTTTTGGCTTTTCATTTTTTTGGGGGGCTGCACCTGCAGCATGTGGAAGTTCCCAGGCTAGGGGTCCAATCAGAGCTGTAGCTGGCGGCCTATTCCACAGCTACAGCAACACAGAATCTGAGCCACATCTTTGACCTACACCACAGCTCACAGCAACACCAGATCCTTAACCCACTGAGCAAGGCCAGGGATTGAATCTTTGTCCTTGTGAATGCTAGTCAGATTCGTTAATCACTGAGCCACGATGGGAACTCCCCCTGAGATGGTTCTTTATTGTGGAAAAGGGTATTTAGAGCAAGACAGTCTGGGCCAGGGTGACTCAGCACTGTTGGATTTGTCATTGTTTGTAGGCCCTTGCAGGTAACATTAGGAAGTAGTTTTTGGAAAATGAAATGTCATGTATGCAACCTTGAGGTTTGACATTTGCCATTCCGATTAAAGTATGGTTTCATTTCCGCACTACTGACATTTGGGCCTGGATGTCTTTGCTGTTGGGTGGCTGTCCTGTGCACTGTAAGATGTTAGCAGCATCACTAGCCTGTACCCAGGGGATGCTGGTAGCACAGGAGCATCATTCTGCTCCTAGTTGTGACAACCAAAATTGTTCCTAGACATTGTTAAGAGTGTGTCTATGCAAAATCCCCTCGGTTGAAAACCACTGGATTAAAGAAATATTTTAAAAACATTTAAGAGAGCACTAAGTAATTATAATGAATCATGTTTTGGAGAATTAAATATTTCATAATAGTTTAGTTCTGGAACAAAAATTATAATTCAACAAAGGGAATACTGTATGATAGCAACTTCATACCTCATTTAATTCAGAGTCATTTTTACTTCTGAAATATTGGTAATTGTGTCTAAAACAGACTTTGAGTCGTAAAGAATTGGGTTTATGTCCTAGCTGTCATTTCCTGTCTGTTGGCCTGATTATGTATCTTAGTTTTTTAAGCTTCAATTTCCTCTGTTGTGTAACAGGTACAATAATACTACATTTGCTTGTTGCTTTGAGAATTAATTAAAATACAAGATGCCTTGCAGAGTGCATGGTTCATAGTATGCCGTACTTCATAGCTTTTATCATTAGGTAAAGTTATCAAGGGAAAGAAATTGAGAGAAAACTTGAAGATGAACATATAGCCTGTGAACAAAAGTAAGGTGCTTTTCTTCTATTTTTAGAGTCCTGCCAAATATCACAAAACCTAGACATTATGAAGGATAAAGAAAATAAAGGGTTTTTCAGCTTTTTTCAACGCAGTAAAAAAAAGCGGGAGCAAGTATGTATTTCCTTATACAGCATTTTATAAGATTCTTCTCATCTGTTTTTAATTGCAATGTGCCGTTAATATTAAAATTACCTGTATATTTTTCCTTTTCATTCTTTACTAGACTGCAAGTGCTCCTGCAACTCCTCTAGTAAGTAAACATCGTCCAACTTTTCCGAAGTATAATACCGTTTCCAAGCAGTATATTTCAAACACCCTGCCATCGGATGCACCCAAGAAGAGGCGTGCACCGCTGCCTCCAATGCCGGGGTCTCAGAGTGCCCCCCAGGACCTTGCCCACATCCAGGAGAGGCCAGCTTCCTGTGTGGTGAAATCCACAAGCCTGGATGAAACAGATGAGGTGAGTAAATCTCTATTGTCATTTTAGGATGGGGCAGGGGACCATCCATTTTTCCTCTTCCTCACTTGTCTTTTTCCACATAGGCTGCTGATAAGGTTAGTAACAGTTACTAATATGTAGTAAGATGAGTAACTAGTTACTAGTAATGTTGGTACTGTGAAGAAATTCTCTATATAGGTACAATTCTGCAATGCATGAAAAATAAATATGTCCATTTTAAGTAGCTTTTATATGCAAACCATAAACCTGAAAGTCCTGGTTTATTAAGGCCCAAGCAAAGGTTCCTGCTTGATACATACATTAGGAACGGAAATTATTATTTTTTTAATTTTTAAACTTTTTTTCTTTTTAGTGTTGCACCTGTGGCATGTGGAAGTTCCCAGGCCAGGGGTCCAATCAGAAAGGCGCTGAAGCTGCCCACCTTTGCCACAGCCATGGCAACACCACTCCCAAGCTGTGTCTGCAACCTACGCTGCAGCTTGTGGCAACACCAGATCCTTAACCCACTGAGCGAGGCCAGGGATGGAACCTGCATCCTCATGGATACTAGTTGGGTTCTTAATCTGTTGAGTCTCAATGGCAACTCTGGAAATTGTTATTTTTGAACAGTAATACATCCTTTATATTGCATTCATGGGTTTCTAACTAGATACAGTCTGGTATTCTTGACCTGATTCTCAGATTTTCAGGGAGGAAACCCTTATGTCTGCCTGATGCATACTCTATATTTAAAAAAAAAAAGAGGAGTTCCCATTGTGGCTCAGCTGAAACAAATCTGACTAGCATCAATGTGGATGCAGGTTCGATCCCTGGCCTTGCTCAGTGGGTTAAGGATCTGGCGTTGCCCATGAGTTGTGGTGTGGGTCGCAGATGTGGCTTGGATCTGGTGTTGGTGTGGCTGTGGTGTAGGCCAGCAGCTACAGCTCTGATTTGACCCCTAGCCTGGGAACCTTCATGTGCTGCAGATGCAGCCCTAAAAAAAAAAAAGACAAAAGACAAAAAAATGAGTCTTTTTATACAGAATATATTGCAGTTACTATCATATACTTATATGTTCAAGACAGTTCTAGATGTCCCTTTTTACCAAACATTCTGTTACTTCTAATTCCAAATTTTCCTGGAGCATGCTGCTTTGTAGAAATCCATTTGCAAACAACTTTTCATGCCTATAAAGTCTGTACATTCCTTACTTTATTTACATGACTTATAAATGATTTTAAGTAAATGTGATTGAACGTGAGACCATATATTTTGTTGCTTGTAATCAGATGATTTAAGTAACTCTGAGAGCAAATTTTATTTTGAGATATTTGAGACTCTGGAAAGTTTTCTTGTATCTCATTGAAAGGTTTTATTCCTCCCTTGGAAGCATGAAGTAAATTCATCAATGCTTATATAAATTAATCCTCCCCAACCAACTCATAAACATTTTTGTACTTCTTTAACCTTAGAAAAATTTTAACTGTAGTTTTTTTAATTGTAATATTTAAGCTATCATATGTGTCTTTATGAAGTAGCAACTGGAGTAGATAAAAATGACCCCCCCCCAAAAAATGCTGAAAAATGCTAAGTAATTACTTGGAAAATCATCTATTAAAGCTGTCTTCTTATTTCTGTTGACTTTCTTATCTAACGGTTGTGGTGTAAAATCTTGTCTTACCAATCAGGAAGATAGTTATTTTTTCAAATGATAGAATAATTTACTACAGGGTTTTCCAGGGTGACTGCTTGCTAGTCGGGTTCAGTCTTAAAAGCCGTGTGGGAGTGCATCAGTCGGGAAGAGGAACCCTTCGAAAGATGCAGAGAATGTGAGGTCTGTGGCAGGCCCAGGCATGAGCTACAGAGACTGAAACTGAGCGAGTGAGAGAAGCAGAGACCAAGTCGGGACTCCAGGAATTTCATTTTGTGTCCATAACTAGTTTGCATTTCTTCCTAGTAAGTCATTTAAAAGACAGCACTTTCAGGATTGTTTCCTATTTTTAATTACCATAAAACTGCATTATAAGAGTATAAATTATTATTCCCTGGAGTGGTTACCAGGGTCTTTTTCTTTATGTAGGTATAAATCTTAGCCCTGCTCACAAGCTTTTGTGCCAGCTGACTTCATCCAGTCTATTCCCGTAAATGTCCTTTGTGTTTGGATTCCGAAGAGGTCTGAACTATCTTTCTAATAGTCAGCTTCTTAAAATTCTGAGCCACGCTACCAGTGACCTCACCCAAAGCCATTTCTTTTGAGTCTCACCCTCTGCTCTATGACCAGTTGATGCCCCCAAGTTAAATACTAATCCTTTGCTTTTTAGTCTGTTGCCTTTGGCAAACTAGACATATTTATATAATTTTCTAATTATTTTTTCCTTTGATCTGGACATCTGGCTAGTTCTTTGATGTATTGTTTAGTAGAACCCGGAATTATTTGTTTTTCCCTAGAGCAGCTGAAGAACCATTTTAATAAATGTATTCATTACAAAAATTCTTAACAATTAAGCTGTAGTTCTGTATGTGATTGTGTGTGTGTGTGTACACACAATGTACATGTGTGCTTATATGAATTCATGTTTCCTAGGCATCCTAGCACTTATTTCCTTGACTTCTTTGCCGTATTTGGTGGGGTAGATCAACCTTTGATTGTGATTTTTCTCTCCTCCTTGGTCTTAATTCTCTTCTTATATCTCACCTTTCTAACTTTTTTTTTTCTTTTTTTGGCTACCACTTCCTTTACTTATTTTATAAATTTAGAAGTACTTTAATCCATGTTCCTAGCCTGTATTTACACTCTCAGAGACTACATCTGTCTTTGTTGAGCTCTCAACTATAGTGTTTTGAATAGTGTCCTCCCAAAAGATATGTCTAGGTCAAGGATCTAGAGATGAGGTAATGCTGGGCTTAAGTTGGGCTCCAGTCCCATGCTGGTGTTGGAATTAGAGGGGAGACACAGGCACAGAGACACAAAGGAGAAGGTCATGTAGCGGCTGAAACTACAGTGATGCTGCCATAAGCCAAAGAGTGTAGGAGCTGCCTGAAGCAGGAGGAGGCAAGGAAGGATTTTCCTTCAGAGGAACACAGCCCTGCCTGACACCTTGATTTGAGACCGCTAGCTTCTAGAGCTGTGACAGAATAAGGTTCTGTTGTTTGTTGCAGCTCAGTCCTGGTAATTTGTTATGTGTTGTGGCAGCCCTCGGAAACAATACGTCCGCTTTGTAACCCAGTTGCAATGTTGTTCCACTTGCAATTTAAACCCACAGTTGTTTATTGACTCATCACTACCTGGAAGTCAGTGTATTTAAAATCAAACTCACTTTTTTTCTTTTCCTCCCAGATTGAAAAGCTCAAAATCATCTTTGATGTTTTTTTTCTATTTCTTTTCACATCCAATTAGTGATTAGCCCTTCATTTTCTCCCTTCACAGTGTCTCCTTGTTCCTTTCCTCCATTCCCTCGGCTCAAGTCATGCCTCAGGGAAGCCCAGGGCCAGGAGGATAAGGAAATTTGTACTTAACTTGTCTTGCCCCTTCTTGTTGTCAGAATACAAGAACGTGGCAAGCTACTGCATTTATATATTGTAATTATCACTTCCCAGTTCAGAAATTTTGGATATCTGGCTGGTATTTTCTAAGTGTTCGAGGCCCTCAGCAAACATCACAATTGGGGGTGTGCGGAGAACTCTACTTTCCTTCCTTCCCTTTTTCCTTCCTTTTTTCCTCCTTCCCTCCCTTCCTTTTCTTTCTTTTTAGCTTTATTGAGGTATAATTGATAAAAAATGTAAGCTATTTAAAGTATGCCTTGTGGTCATTTGAAATACATACAATTGTGAAAAAATTCCCCCTAATTAACACATCCATCAGTTCACATGTTAGTTTTGTTTTTATTTTTGTAAGAACATTTACATTCTACCCTCTCAGCAGATTTCACTTATATAATGTCATCAGCTATACTATGATCCTATACTCACTGTACTCATATTAGATCCTCAGTTCTTATTCATCTTATAGCTGAAAATGTATCCCTTTTTACCAACTGCAGTCTATTTCCTCCCACCCCCTTGTCACAGTCAACCTCTTCTACTGTTTCTATGAGTTTGACTTTTTTAGATTCCACATATAAGTGATACCATGCAGGAGTTGTAGTTGTGGCTCAGTGGTTAAAAACCCGACTAGTATCCATGAGGATGCAGGTTCAGTCCCTGGCCTCTCTCAGTGGGTTAAGGATCCTGCATTGGCATGAGCTGTGGTGTAAGTCGCAGACACAGCTCAGATCTGTTGTTGCTGTGGCTGTGGTGTAGGCTGGCAGCTACAGTTCCAATTCCACCTCTAGCTTGGAAACTTCCATATGCTCTGGGTGTTGCCTTAAAAAATAAAAAAAAAAAAGAGGCATAAGTGATACCATGCAGTATTTGCATTCTTTGTCTGGCTTATGTCATTTTGTGTAACACCTTCAAGGTCCATCCATGTTGTCACAAATGGCAGGATTTCCTACTTTCTCATGGCTGAATAATATTCCATCATGTGTGTATCACATATACATATTTTTAACACTTCACATCCTTCTTTGTCCATTCATCCATGCATGGACACTTACATTGTTTCTGCATCTTGACTATTGTGAAAAATGCAGTAAACATGAGAGTACAAGTATCTCTTCAATATTCTATGTTTATTTCCTTTGGATGCATACCCAGAAGTATAATTCCTGGATCATATGGTAGTTATGTTTTTTAAGTATTTGATGAAACTCCGTGCTATTTTCCATAGTGGCTACACCAATTTATATTCCCACCTGGAGTGCACAAGAATTCCCTTCTCTGCACATTCCTGCCAGCACTTATCTCATATATATATATATATATATATTTTTTTTTTTTTGTCTGCCCCCACAGCATATGGAAGATCCTGGGTCAGGGGAATGAATCCAAGCTGTGGCTGTGACCTACCCCCCTACTGCAGCAATGCCCGATCTATAACCCACGGCACCAGGCTGGGGATCTAACACTTGCCTCCACAGTGACCCATGTAGTCAAATTCTTAACCCACTGTACCACAGCAGGAACTCCTCAATTCTGCTCAGTTTTGATTGCACTCCCATAAGTTTCTCCTCACTCTTCTGCCCTTTCCTTCTTGGAGGACATGAACTGATAAAGGGTTCTGTCGAGTCCATGAGAAGATGCTAATTTCTGCTTTGTTTTCCCTATAAAATAGACCCCAATACCATACAAGGTTTTGTTTTTGTTTTTGTTTTGTCTTTTTGCCTTTTCTAGGGCTGCTCCCGCGGCATATGGAGGTTCCCAGGCTAGGGGTCTAATCAGAGCCATAGCCACCAGCCTACACCAGAGCCACAGCAACTCAGGATCCGAGCCACGTCTGCAACCTACACCACAGCTCACAGCAACGCCGGGTCCTCAACCCACTGAGCAAGGCCAGGGATCGAACCCGCAACCTTATGGTTCCTAGTTGGATTCATTAACCACTGTGCCACAAGGGGAACTCCTCTTATATTCTTGATGATAGCCATCCTAAAGATATAAGGTGGTATCTCATTTCAGTTTTGATTTGCACTTCCCTCGTGACTTATGATGTTGAGTACCATTTCATGTACCTGCTGGCCATTTGTAAATTTTGGAAAATTGTTTATTCATTTCTTCTGCCCAATTTTTTTTTAAATTATAATTGATTTACAGTGTTTTGCCAATTTCTGCTGTATAGCAAAGTGATTCAGCCATGTATGTACACACACACACATACCTATATACACACAATCCCTTTCTTATCTTTCATCATGGTCTAGTCCAAGAGACTGGATAGTTCCCTGTACTATATACAGTAGGACCTCATTTCTTATCCCTTCTAAATGTAATAGTTTCCTCTGCCCAATGTTTAATAGCATTTTTTTTTTTTTTTTTTTGCTATTGAGCTGTATGAGTTCTTTATATATTTTGGATATTCCCCTCATCAGATATATGATTTGCAAATATTATCTCCCTTTCTGCAGGTTGCTTTTCATTTTGTTGATGGTTTCCATTACTGTATAAATATACAATTTTATTTTTAAACTTTAATTCCTCATCATTTTCAGTATGCTTCTAACTCTAACCAGATTTGACACCACTTGTGCAAAAATCCTGTTCCCTGTCCTTTCAGAATAGAATTACCCCTCAGCTCTGTCTCTTGCATTCTTACCCAAATTATACTTGTTTTTTTACTTGCTTCATAAAGAATTTTCTAAACATGCCAACAAAGTGATCTTACTTTTTCTGAATTTGTCTCTCTTGTGCCTTTTTATTTTAATTCACATACGTGTAGGTATTCATATGATATGTATTTCTAAAGATAAAAAGGTAAATACAGTGATAATTCTCCTTTCCTACCCTGCCCCCAAATTCTTCTGCCTGTAAGCAACCAGTAACAGTTTCTTGCGATTTTTCCAGACATAATTATTTAAGCCATTACTCATCTTCTATATGATTTTTTCTTAGATGATCATATGTTTCATGTACTTTTGTTATACCTTGCTTTTTAGAACTGTAAGATGTATTTTGGATATTTTTATCAGTATATAAAAGGCTTCCTTCTTAAAGGTTGCATAATATTCCATTGATGGATAGAACATGTTATGGGTAGATACCCTATCCTCTAGAGATAAACATTAAGGTTATTTTATTGCTTAAAGCTTATAGCATTGTTAAACTCCCCCCCCTCCTTTTTTTCTCCCCAACCAGATGGCAGGAATTGTGTTTGCCAGAAAAATTCTTATGATAAGTAAATTTTAACTACAGCTTTCACACAGTCAGGTAGTGTGTATACAAGGGGGACTCTGTCCCACAGAATTTTAGCATTTCATGTGTGGATCTGATAAATTTCCAGAAGTACCTGAATACCTTCAAAATTACATACATTTTTAATATTAATTAGTCCAGGTGGTTCTTGGAAATATTTTCATTAAGCTTTTACAGAAAAGCCAGGATTTTGACAAGGTTGTATTGAAAGCTTAAGGACCAACAACTAAAATGTAGCAATCATTATGTAATGCCTATAAATCAAATTGACCCCTAAATTGAAATTTCTTATATAGCCAGATGAAAATATTCAGGAAATACAGCAAAATATATATATGTTTAGGGGTGAATTTTACTTATTTTACTGCTGGCTTCTTTTAAATTTAAAATCAAAGGTAGTCATTATCACTGTAGACATTTGATATCTGTTTTAACAATTCAGTTTTGAATTAAAAAAATTTTTAAAGGCACTGTTTTTACTGATTAAAAGTAATACCAAGTTGGGAAAAAATTACTGGGGGAAGGGGGGAAACAGGACAAAATAATTTACAAGTCCATGAAGAATTTTGGATACGTTCTTACCCTGTAACTTTTACAGTTTAGGAGATAAAATAAACCACAAGGGTGCGCTGTTTAACAGAACTACAGCATCCAGATTTTTCCAGGTTTTTTTGGTTTTTTTGTTTTTTCTTCTTCTACCCAAAGCATCCTTTCAATAAAGCAGAAAGAAAATATTGGAAGTAGTTACACTACATTAGAACTAGCAAATGCTTATATCTAGTGGGTAAGTTCCAGAAAATAGCTAGAGAGATAAATATCAGAAATGCATGTGATTTATAATAGCACAGTTTTATTCATTTTGAGCTTTTATTTTAATGTTTTTTAAGTAATCATTGATATTATATTTGCCTTAGACAAGCTTACAGATAAGTCAGTCTATCTTCAGCTTGGAAAAATGTTGTCAACCACATTTATTTTATACTTTTGGGCTGTCTATATTTACTAATTTGCCTCATTCCTCAAAGGCATTTCTCAATACTGGCAAATTAAGGTATCTTGGTAGTGACTTTGGAGCTTCAAAATAAATGTTCACATAAAAGGCTGTTGATTTTCTGAGCTAATTGTGGCAACCAATTGTGCAGTTTCCAAAGAGGATTCAACAATGATCCCAGTTAGTAAAATAATTTATCCTAACCCTTTTGGAGAACATTTCTGCATCTAAAATTATCTCTGTCCACCTAAAGAATATATTTTAAGGAATATGTAGTTTACTGTCATTGTGACAGTGTCTTTTGCACTTCCCTGAATTTTTTTCTATTCTTTACACATGGTTTCAGGTCTTGTGTCATTTTCCTTATAAAGGTGATTATACAGTCTTCTATGGAAATGTTCATTTGGAAGAGAAAACTATCCAATTAGAAATTTTTTGGCAGTTTTTCTTGGTACTTTCAAAGCATTTTGTGAATATGGTTCTGCCTGAAGATGTGAAATGCCATTTGTGCAACAACATATGTAAGAGATGGCTCCTGCTGTCATTTATGTGGACTAGATCTCATGTATTACCGCATAAAATGTGGACTTTTTTTACATAAGACTGTCATTATTTTATACATGACAGAAGTCAGAAATGCATTGACTTAAAAGTGACATAGAATTCTGGGATTGAAACTAGGTTCAGAAATCCAGTTTCTATTCCATGTCTGCTGACCAAGTACCTGTGAAGAGCATGTTTAATAAAATCAGTGGCCAGAGGATGTCCTAGTATTATTGACAAACTAGTCTTCTAAGCCTATTTTTTGAGGAAGAAGAGTTGGACAGAAACTGTGTGATCTTGACCATAGAATTTACAATCCTTTTGGTGAATTCTTCATTTTTGCACTTTTGCTGTGGCTTTGTTGCTTGGAGTTATGCGCATATACAACAGAGTACCCCTTTTCCTGGGCTACTAGCATGGCATCTTGTTTTCTTTAGGATATTGACTTTTGGCTGAAAACACAAAAAGGAATGCTCTTATTTGGGCATTTCACTTGGTCTCATTTTGCATTCTGCTGCAGAAAACACTCAAGTGTTGAGAAATTGAAATTCTTTGCCATACAGTATTATGCAAGTGAAATTTAATACTTAGAGTGTTAGTTTTTTAACAGCTGATTTTTTTTTAATATTTGGCATTATTCATCTTTTACCCAATTTTATCTTCTAATATTTATCATGCTTTATGAACAGATAAGATGATAGATTGTGATATGTTTGTGGAATGTATAAGTACATATTTGGTCTTAGCTTCATTTAATGAGTTTAGCAGTTATATGTAGAGTCATTAAGGTTGTCAATAATGAAGCATGCATTTGCAGTTTTTAAGAAATATACCTCCTTTTAGTTTTTTCTACAGGTTATCACATAACATTTCATTTTCACCTCCACTCTCCAGTTATATTTATTATATAGAAAGTGGACACACACATAATTCTACAATTGCCTAGGAACAGTGGTTGCCATGGCATCTTCAGCTTGATATACGGGATACAGCTGTCTGTTCTTCCAAAAATATGACTTATTTCATTCAGTAGAGAAATGCACCAGCACAGTATAATATTTAATGTGCTTCCTTTCTTAAGGCTTTTCCAGATATAAAACATAATTTGTATTATAGTCTTCATCAGATTTTCAAAGGTCCATAATCACACAAGAGCAAAAGTAATGACTAACGTTTCTATAGCACTTATAATATTTCAGACAAGGCTCAATCACATTATGTATTTTATACTCACAAAAGTCCTGAGCCATTACTTTTTAGGTTTCTTCCAGCTTTACCTCTGACCTAAGTGTAGAGAACTATGCTCATTATAAAGTTGTTAAAATTTGGAGGAGTTCCTACTGTAGCTCAGCAGAAACAAGCGGGTTCGGCACCTTGCCTTGCTCAGCGGGTTAGGAATCCAGCATTGCTGTGAGCTGTGGTGTAGGTCGCAGACATGGCTCAGATCTGGCATAGCTGTGGCTGTGGTGTAGGCCAGCAGCTATAGCTCCAATTGGACCCCTAGCCTGGGAACTTTCATATGCCACAGGTGCAGCCCTAAAAATCGAAAAAAAAAAAAAAATAAGTTGTTAAAATTTAAAGAAGAACAGGAATAGGTTATTTACAGAATTAGTATGGATTTCTATTCCTTATATAGTAGTTTATAGAAGTGTACCTCTCTGAAGTACATTAGTTAATAAGATATCATTGAAAATACTCAGTGTTAGGAGTCTTCCTTTACAAGTTCTCAGAGTATGGAGTTTACTTAGTCTTTCTACTACTGTGACCTTTGGGACCTCATGGTCCCAAAGACATGCCTTTCTCTGGTAACCAGAATTTACCAGAGGTCAGGGCCAAGAGAAGCAGGCTTCCTTCCTGGAGCAGCAGTGAGAAAATTGTCAGGTCGCTTGGATAATTCCTGCTGTTAGCCTTGACTCTCTTTCTGGAATGAACTGAGTTGGCTCCAGTTTGTTCCTTTACTCTGGTACAGGCTCTAAATCAGTTACCTGTGGATGCTGAGTATCCTCCTGCCCTGCCCCCAGATACCCCTCTGTCTGGATCACTGTGACCACAGAGAACCAAGGTTCCCGCCATCATCTGTCTTTTTAACTTGAGCCTGATCTCTGATCTCTGCCTTCTTCTGGTTCACCTTGTCTTTTTTTCATTCAAGTCATATCACTCAGGCCCTCATCTTTGGGCATTTAAATAATGTTATAAGTAAGGAATTAGCACTAGCAAGACTTGGTTATATGCTTTCTCAAAGTATGGGGTGTTGATGAAATGAAAGCAGACTGCCTCAAGAAGAGAAATGTAAAACCCTGTGTTACATTTTGGGTTATCTATCATTTAAAAGAAGCAGAAGATATGAAATGTGTGAAGAAGATATGTTCAGGTCAATGAGTTTGTTAACCAGAGAAGACAGATGTTATCGTTCACTAAATGGTGAGTTTAAAACTAGACAGTTTTGAGAGAAATTAGTGACAAGCCTGGCCACTCAGAATCCTCTGAAGAGATTTAACTTTTTCTTAGTAACCCAAAATGTCTAAAATTAAGAGTGGTGGTGGTCATTTAGATAACTATTAGTGAATCCCACTCTAATTTTATTGCTTCTTCTCATAGAATTTGTTTTAGAGATTGATAGAAACACTCTTAAAATTGGCAGAAGAGATGACTGCTTTCACAGTGTGGCTTAAGAACTCCAGGCTCTGATACTGCTGCCCAATGTCTCCTTTCCTTAATTACAGTCATTTGGCACCTAAAATTTGTTATAGCCCTTCACTGATAATGACTTTCTAAAGTCTAGGTTGACCTAAGGAGGATAAGACTTTCAGTGCTAGCAATGAAGGATCTTAAAACAAGTTTATGGAGAGAAAAAGAAAAGAGAATATACAAGTCCTAGAATTTTAGGACTAAGGAGTAAGTGCTGCCCAGGGGGGAAAAGAGTGTAGAACAAGGAAATTCAGGGCAGCAAAATAAACTTGCTTTAGACCCAGTAAAAGACAGCATGCTATGTGAGAAAACATCATAAACAAAGAAACTGGTATGTGCGCTTTCATCCAATACAAGTCAAAACACGTGTGCTCGCACGTGTGCGTGTGTACAGGTATAAGGAAAAAAGTTAGACACCAACATTTCTATGAGGTGACCTGTATTTGCTAGGATTTAGTGATTTTCCTTTCCCTTTTTCCTCATCAATGTATGTTCTGTTTGAATGTCATAGGAGATTGTGCTAATTTTATGATGAAATCAGTAATAAAACTGATTTCACTGTAATAAAAAAAAAAACTTAGCTTCAGAGCTTTGCCTACTTTGACATTCAATAGAATATATTCCACTTCTATATTATGTCCACTGTGGTATAATATGTTTTGAAGCTTAAGAAAACTGATTTGTTGTTTAAGTTGTAAAATTATTTTAGAATTTTTCCATCAAAAGTTAGGAGTTCCCATTGTGGCTCAGTGGGTTAAGAACCCGACTAATAACTATGAGGATGATGGTTCAATCCCTGGCCTTGCTTAGTGGGTTAAGGATCCAGCATTGCTGTGCTGTGCTGTAGGCCGGCAGCTGCAGCTCTGATTCAGTCCCTAGCCCAGGACTTCATATGCTGCAGGTGTGGCCCTAAAAAGAAATAAACAAACAATAGTTAAGAGTTAAAGCTTGATCTTTAGTTATATGAAAGTTGGGTCATTAGGATACAATTCACTGTAAATTAGGGAAACCTAATGTTAATTATAAGATATTTTATAATACTCTATAGCATTTCTTGAGACTGTCCAGGATGGAAAAGGATTATGGGCATCTGTCCCTTAAGAAGAAAAGAAAATTATATGAGTTTTCAGACAATTTTAAAAGGTTTCTTTGGTCCTTTTTAACCTCATTACCCCCCCACCCCCAACATGGAAATCATATTATAAACAAATGAAAATCCAAAAGCTTCTAATAGAAACATTTAATAACATCATTGAAATTGGGCCACTGTATTTCTATCCTTTGAATCAGTCTTTTAAAAATTATTTTCCTATTTGTATTCTTTTAACCAGAATTTATTGATTTCAATGATCCACATCTTATATTTCAACTATGATTAATAACTGATCTAATAACTAGCACAGAGCTAGTCCTAAATAAACCTACTGAATGCCATTCAATTCTATTTCCTTCAGGTAAATTTAGTTCCTTTTTGTTGTTGTTGTCTTTTTGCGATTTCTTTGGGCCGCTCCCGCGGCATATGGAGGTTCCCAGGCTAGGGGTCTAATCAGAGCCGTAGCCACCGGCCTATGCCAGAGCCACAGCAACGCGGGATCCGAGCCACGTCTGCGGCCTACACCACAGCTCACGGCAACGCCAGATCCTTAACCCACTGAGCAAGGCCAGGGATCAGACCCGCAACCTCATGGTTCCTAGTTGGATTCATTAACCACTGAGCCACAACAGGAACTCCTAGTTCCATTTTAAACCAGTGAATTTTGATCTGGATATGAATTATGAGGGATTAACTATCTGTCATGTTTTTCACCTTGACCTTGCCACTTTCATTAGTGAATTCTATTTCTCTGTGCAATATTTTTCTTTTCACAGACCATAAAATTCAGTGCTGTACATTCCTGTTAGAGGTGCAGTTTTCACTGAAGGCCAGCAGACTTAGTGACTTTAACTAGAGTAAATAATTGAATATGTCTAATCATTAACCAAAGTGTTTTTAACATAGTAGAAAGAAACCTCTCTGTTTTCTTGTTTTGTAAATCCTTTGGACTTAAATATAATTTGATCTAAACTCCTTTTAAAAATTTTAGTCATAATTTGACTAGAGGAAATGAGCCTTGCCTTGGCAGTTCTTTCATTTTAACTGTTCACCTTAAATTTATGAAAAATTTATGAAATATTCAAATTTGTATATGATAATTAGCTCCCTATACTCCTCAATAAGATTTAACAAGCTACTATTAAAGATATTTAGCTTTTATTAAATTCCTTTAAGGTAACATGAAGCTGCCTGAGGTGACTTAAAGGTGGGGTTTTAATACACAGTGAATTTGGTTTGTGCAGTGGACTAAGCACACATTGCTTAAGTTGTTTAAGGTTGATTATAACTGAGGTTGACTCTAACAGGACACCCACCACCACTATCACTAAAGAAAGTACAGTCTTAGAATTCTTAGAAAAAAATGTCTTGAGTGAAGAGATATTTAACTCTTAGCTGTCTCCTTTTATCGTCACATTTTACTCTAACCTCTACATTATCACCATCATTTGCTTATTTTATTTATACTTTCACTCACTTGAAAATAGGCCAATTATATGTAATTAACATTAGCTACTATTTATGGAGTGTGTACACATGCTAGAGGCAGCACTTAGTGCTTTACCCAGGTCACTTCACACAAGCAGCTGGTCCCTATGCAGCGCATACTCTTACTTTTTCCTATGTTGTGGAGAAGAAGGCAGAAGGTTGCAGGGACAATAAAATAAATGCCACATTCCCTGGTTCAAGCTCTGGCATCGGCCCCAAAGTTCATGTGGTTGGGTAACCATTTCGCTGGCTGTTGTCCAACTTGAAAACCCTCTGTAAGCTCCTGTCCAATTAGACAGACTCAGACTCAAAATCCTGGGTAGCTCAGCCCTGACAAATGCAAGTATAGAACTATTGGTTGCCTGTTAGGGAGCATGTTCCTGAAGTGCACAGAACAAAACAGAGTTTAGCAATGCATTGGTGGCCTTCCACACTTTTTTTCTTCTTTTTTTCAACATTTATGTGGGAACTCATGATATGTTTACTTAATAACGATGATAGTTTAGTACGTCTGCTTTTTAGCACACTTGTGTGCTTGATCCATATATTCTACACGCATTCCACAGAACATACCAGTTTTCTTGGCTACAGTCTATTTAGGAACACCTAGATCTTCTACCTTAAAATGCCCCCTCTCTTCCTGCAGGCTTCTACCCTAGAGACAGATGTTTGCAGTAGATATGAGGTCCCAGGGGTTCCTCTATTTTAGACTTAATAGTGATGTTTTAGTTATCACAAAATAACTCCAAGTTTGATTTTCTCTAGGCTGCTGCTTAGCTGATTAAAATTCTTGTCTCTTTAAAAAAACCAAAAAACCAAAAATAAAATTAAAAACACTTGTCTCTCTGTCTTATAGGAAGCAAGAAGTATATATTAAGGTATTTCCTCAAATGCTAATACTAATGTCACTCACATCTCAGAACAAAACTTAGATTCTTATCACTAATCTGCTGATTATCCAAATTCACCATTCTTATTCCTGCCTTGGCCCATCTCATGTCAGTTGTTACATTTACGTTTCTATCATAAAGTTAGTAAGTTCGAACCATTAATTACAGCATGGAATCTAGTTTTGCAGGGAACAAAGTTGACCTGGTTGCACTTGGTGGCAGTCATGTTCTCTTCAAAAGTCTTTGTTCTTAGTCTTTATGGTCCAGTTGCAGGTCTGGAAACATAAATCCATTTTCTTTCATGACCCACCCACATGATAGAGTAAGGGGGTAAATTTTAAAGAGTTAAGGTTATACAACATGGGCTCCCCCCAGGATGTTCATGGCTTTGCCCTTCTAACATGAATTCCCTCAACTATCTTCACAAATGCTATCAAAATATTTTAGCATTTTTAACACTGAAATATTTGTACTTTGAAAAAATTTTAATGCTTTGTCCATAGAAATATAAATATCCTGTACCAAAAAAAAGTTAGCTTATTTTAAGACCTCTAGAGTGATAAATGAAATATATGAGTTTATTTTTATCCTGTCTTTGAGTTATTAGGGCCATATAAATGTGTGAGCCCGTGTATATACATTCCTCCCTTTTTTATTTCTTTGCTATCTGCTCTATAATATCTCAACCAAAATTTAAGAGCTCCAACTCCTAGACAGATACTGTTGTCTGGGAAACTCATGTTGTGGTTTATCAGGTCATAGAAAAGACCAATAAATGTTAGCGGCTAGGACTCTGACCTACAGAAGAACCGAGTTATCACAGGCTACATGACGGCAATCAGTCAAAACATAGGAAGCACATTTTAGGCATGGAATTAGGAGGAAAATCAAATGCTACCATGACTTCATGCATTCACAGTTACTTACTGATCACCTACTGTGTTCCTACCGGTAATAAATTAGGTCTGTGATAGCAACATGGCATGCTTGAATAGGGCTTTACAGAAGTAAACTCATCAAGAAATAAAATATTTTCTACTGTCTTTGATGTTCTAGATCAATATTTTAAAAAATGAAGTGTCACATTGTCTCAGGAGAGTTTTTGCTCTTCTACCTAATGATCCCTAAATTTCTTACTTTTTTTAGATAGCAAGTGAAAGTTTCTGAACACAGAGACATATCATTGGTATGAAGGTTTTTATTTAAACTTTATGTTCTACTCAAAATGATATTTAGATACTGCCGATCCACCACTACATTTCTTTCTCAGCTCTTTATCGCTGAGGGTGCTTCTCAAAGTCCAAAAAGCAAATGAGGACCCACCTATACACCCACCCAGGTGGGGTGGGGAGAACCCTCTTATTTAATCAGAATTGGCTTTAGTGACTGAATCAAAATCTGGGTTTGAGTGACAGGCTTTCACTCTTTTCATGCTGGATTATGGAGATGTCTGTAGGAGGCACCAGAGCAATGAGTGGAGCATGATGGCTGCAGCTACTGACCAGCTGATATGGAAGTTGTTTAATGTTTTGACTACTGATAAGGCTAGGCTGGTACCACCCTATCCGACCCCCTTATAAAGATGAGTTAACCTTGGTGAGAGGTATGTTCTGCCAGGTTTCTGCCAGGTGCCTGCCACTGTGGGCCCAACTCTGCTTCTGTCCCTGTGAGATGAGCTGCCTTCCTCATTAGTGCTTCACACAGCTGGCGGTGATGACAACTAACTCAAACTTGTCTCTGGGAGGGCAGGCTTCCTTTCTTCTTTGGCAGAAATATTACAATATTACAAAATAGTAAATTTGCTAAATTTTATGTAGTGTGTAGCAGGTCATAATGACTGACAAATACCTTATGAACTATGTCACTTCCCTTAGTTATACGTACATTGTCTCATAAGACTGAAATGGCCCAAGCTTTACAATAACTCCCTAGTCCAAGTTTATCAAGGCTTTCATTGGCAAAATAAGAAGGAAATATTTTGTTCATCTCTTTCATTCACTCAACAAATATTTATTGAGAAACGTCCATGAGCCAGACATTGTTCGGGAAATACAGAAATGAGCAAAATAGGAGGGGAAAAAAATCCTTGTCTTTAGAGTCAAACCTGGTGGAAGCAACAATAAATGAGGTAAATAAGTCGTCTCTGTGTTATGTTAGAGAGTGATTAAATCCTGATTATAAAGATCCATTTGGGAACAGGGATAGGGAGTATTGGGGGGGGGGGCGTCAGTCAAGGAGGAGCTCACTGAAAAGGTGACAATTGTGAAATGACCTGAGGAAGATTAGGGGGTAAGTTATTAGAAGAGCATTTCCAGGGACAGGGAACAGCAAGGGCAGCCAACCTGAGGTGGTAAGACTCCTGGCACATTTGAGGAGCAGCATGAAGGCTATCGTGTTCAAGGACTAGATGAAAAGGAACCAATACAGAAAACAGAGTTTAGATCTATACAGAGTTAGGAATAATGCCTGGAAGTAAGAAAAAGTAGATTTTGCAGGGTGGTTAGCTCTGTTTAGTGCTGCTAATAGGTAGGATAAATGAGTTCTAAGAAGTAACCACTGACTTAGTCATGGGGGAGGTCATTGATGACTTTGATCATGTAAGGGGAAAAACTCAGTTTGTACCCATGTAGGGAAAAACCCAGTTGTTCCTTACTCTGTGTTTTTTCCCTGTGAGTTGTCTTTGCTACTCCCACAAAACATTTCACTTCTTCTCACCAAATATGGGGAGGTTTTTCCCCACACCTCCTAGCAATTTTTAGGTACCAGCAAAGTGTCTAAGATTCAATTAAATTCCAATACCATCTACCCAGAAACAATCAGATTCCACAGGATAAGGTCTCAGTTCCACAGGACTGACCTCCCTTTCCCATGCACACTGCAGACATTAACCATGAGTCCAGGTTATCAGCTGTGCTCCTGACCTGTGGCTATTGATTAGAGGTTCCAATGACACCCCTCCTTGGACTTGAGATACCAGTCATAAGCCCAGATTGTTTCCTACTTCTGATCAACAACTGGCTATAAGTTAGAGGTTCCTTTGACTCCCTCCTCAGGCTCAGTTAAATTTCTATAGCTCACAGAATTCAGGGAAACACTTGCTTACATTTACCAGTTCCTTAAGGGATATGCCAAAGGATATAGATGAATATCTAGATGGAAGAGATGTAGAGGGCAAGGTAGGCAGGAAGGGTCATGGGGCTTCCACAGCCTGTCCAAGTATGCCACTCTCCTAGCACCTCCAGCTGTCCAGCAATCTGGAGGTTTTGTGAACTCCATGCACTTGTGCTTTTATGGCAGCCTCACTTACGCATGACTCATTAACTCCATTTTCAGCCCTTCTCAAGAGAATGAGGGCAGGGCTGAAAATTCCAAGCTTCTTGTCATGACTTTCCTGTGAATAGTCTTCATCCAGGGGCCCATCCAAAGTTACCTCATTACAATAAAAGATATACTCAGGGAATCATAAAAGTTTCAGGAGCTCGGTGTCAGGAACTGGGGTCCAAGGCTGATATTAGAACAAGGGATACTTCTAGTTTTCTGGCCACTTAGGAAAGAAAAGGGTTTTAGGGGCTCTTTGTCAGGAATGAAGGCAGAGAACTTTATATATTTTCTATTATGTCACAGATAGGAATAGTTTTAATAGATCAAAGGCTAGGAAAAATCTGATTGGAGGGGGTCAAGTGGGAGATGAGAAATTGGAGACAAAAACTATGAATAACTCTTTTAAGCAGCTTTGTTGTTAAGGGAAAGAGCAAGGTGACATGGCAATGGGCCAGGAGGCACCAGCCAGCCGGCTGACAGTCACATGCTCTGAGCGTTAGATGTGTATAGAGTCAACGACCTCAAATGACCTTGCCTTGGGTAGACATAGATTTTTGAAATGTTTGTCATTGACATATTATGCTAAAAAGAGATCCTTCAAGCCAGCCTTAATGTACAAATATTCTTCCCTTTTTCACATTTTACTTTAAATCCAGTATTTTCTCCAGATTTTTCTTCTTTAAGTGTGTTGCCTCTGAGTCTTCCACATTTTAATTAGCTGTTTACATGCTGGCCTCCCATCCTAGCCTAACTTTCTTGAGAAGGACCATATTTTATTGTTCTTTCATATCCATCTCTCGCATGTGGCAGATACTCCATAAATGCTTTGTGAATGAATGACCTTCATGTTCCATACTGGCCTGTGATATGTCTGATGTAAAGGTCAGTGTCTTCAAGTTTGCTGTGCACTTCTAAATAGAAATTATGTTGGGTCATTTTGCTTTCCGTAGAATTCCTGCGGAGCAGGCATAGTGAGGACAGGCTCTCTGCAGCTCAGTAGCAGATCCACTGGGAATTCATCTTTGAAAAGGACAAAGCGAAAAGCACCTTCCCCACCCTCCAAAATAGCCCTGCAACAAAGTGATGAAAACAGTCACGTGACTGGTAATGTCTCTTTTCCTGTTAACATTATATTTGTGTTGTCTTTTTTAAAATATAGACAATAAAAATGATACAGGTTATAAATCTTTTCATTAAATAATAATAATATTTAGGCTTTTTTTTTTTTTTTTTTGCGTTTAGGGCCACACCTGCAGGATATGGAAGTTCCCAAGCTAGAGGTCAAATTGGAACTGTAGCTGCCAGCCACAGCCACAGCAATGATGGATCCGAGTCACATCTGTGACCTCCACCACAGCACATGGCAATGCTGGATTCTTAACCCACTGACCAAGGCCAGGGATCAAACCCATGTCCTCATGAATACTAGCTGGGTTTATTACTGCTGAGCTACAACAGGAGCTCCCTAAACTTAGGCTTTTGATTAATTGATTATAACAATAATACTTAGATAATCCCTGATAATTCTACCTATAAACAATCTGTAACTTAACAAAATAAAAAATTTTACAGCTCCTTTATCCTAAAATGAGCATGTTATAATTTTTGAATCTATTCAGAAAGATACTACCTTTCCAGGATTGACTACACCTAGGAATGGGAATCTAAGTTGATTTTAGTTGTGTCACAGCTAGACAAGTAAAATAACAATTTTAGCAAGGTTAGTGCTCTTTCTGAATTAAATAAAAATTACTAAATTAAGCCACTAAGGAATTGTTTCATTTCTGAATGTGACTTGCTTATAAGCTGTGTTTCTTCTGTCTTCTAGCCCTGCAGTCAGTACCTGCAGTTCCTCCAGACAGTGTTTTAGAAGCAAACTCTTCCGAGGGCCTGTCCAGCCCAGGTATGACACCTCTATTCTGTATCATGTAACTACTGAGAAAGAATTTCCAGGACAGTTTAGGAATGAATCTAGTTCTAAAGTGCTGTATATGAAAGAAATACAGATGCTTTGACTACTCAAATGTTGTGTAGTATGAAATGACAAGTATACCGTATCTTTTGAGTTTGGAGTGTGAAACACAGAAGTCAAAATTTTAGTTCTGTAATGATACCTTGATTACTTTTCCTACTAGGTCTCCTGCTTTTCCTTATGCAATGCCAGGTTTTCCATTTTTCAGTCTTCTTCCCAAGAAGAATGGCATATCTTAGTTAGGAATGTCCCTTGGTGTGTTCAGAAGAAAACTTATATGAAGGTGTAAAGTACCATTTGGATGCAACTGTCCTAGGTGTGTTCATATTGTTCTAATCCAATGATAAAAATTTATTAGGAAATATTTTCTATTAAATGATTTTATTTTGGATTCTCTCCAAATAAGTGAATTTCCACTAAAAATAATTAAATTTAATATTGCTTCCTAATGTTTAATAGCTATTTATTAGCTATTATAAGAATAAATGTAAAATTTCTTAATCCCTAAAGTTAGTTATACATGAATATGAGAGAATGTTTAATCAAAAATATAATATTACTATATGTACTTTAGCATGGGGATAGTTTGATAGGTATAAAAAAATTGCCTAATGTAACTACTAATTTTTATAATTTATATTCACAAATACAGGAAAACTCAGAAGCACCCAAATGCTCCTGAATCTTTAATCCTTAGGTGATATATAGGAATTTAAGATTTTGACACAGAATTCTTTTCCTCTGTGATTAAACACACTACCACTAGATAACCACTACCACTAGATAACCAGTAATGATTTTTCTCAAGTCTTACCCAGAATATCAATGATACCATTCTGTTTCACAAAGAAAATTTATTAAATAACATCAAACTATATAAATGAAATGAGAAGATTCTGAAGTATTAGAGAAAAGTGGCTGCTATTCAAACTTTGCTTGTTAGCTCTTTCTTCTCATCCTATTTTCTCCTTTTAGCTCTTGTTTAATGCATAGCTAATTGTGAGCTCACAAATCTGATTTCTTCTGAAATGCTTCCTGGTCTCTGCTTGCCTTAGCCCTGTTGTTGAAGTGCCATTTCTACAGATTGTACTTTTTTGGCAGAAGTGTCCCTTGGCCCCGGGCTCCCTCGTCCTGAACAGGGCACTGTACCTGAGCTGCTGGCCGGAGCACCTCTCTCAGAGCGCCCTGCAACACCTGAGGCAGCCGCTGCATCTCTGCCATGTAGGTGACCTGACTTTCCTGCCTGCTGCTTTGTTTAAGGCAGATTGAGATGTCTTCACACATAGATTTGGTTACTTGGTAATTCCTTGTGTAAAAATGTCTCATAAGAAAATAGCAGAGAGTTTCCATCACGGCTCAGCAGTAACAAACCCGACTAGTATCCATGAGGACCCAGCATTGATCCCTGACCTTGCTCAGTGGGTTAAGGATCGGGTGTTGCCGTAAACTGGGGTGTAGGTCACAGATGTGGCGTGGATTCCGTGTTGCTGTGACTGTGGTGTAGGCTGGCAGCTGCAGCCCGAATTCGACCCCTAGCCTGGGAACTTCCATATGCCACAAGTGTGGCCCTAAAAAGACAAAGAGAGAAAGAAGAGAAAGACAGACAGAAAGAAAGAAAAAAGTAGTTTCTTATCACTTGAAATTTTTGGAGTTTGAGGTTTTCCCTAATCACACAGTAGATGAATATGGCAACATGTAAGATGAATAAAATAAGTGGCTCTGAAGGATTTCAGCTTCTATTTGGCTTTCTGCTTTTGGGCAATACTGTTTGAACTTTATTATTTTCAGTGTATAAATATAGAAGAATATATATATTTTCTTTATTGAACTACTCTTTTGTTATCTAAACATGCTTATTTTCTATACCATTGCTTTTGATTGGGATTTTTATTTTTTAATTAATTAGAATTATTTTGTTACCAGATGACAAAACTTCATAGTTAGGTAAAGTTTGATCTGAATCCTATCAGAAATAATTTTACTCAATTTCTCAGTGACTCAAAGTCCTTATCACCTCAAACCAGTTATTTAAAATTAGTATACTATCACACACTACTTAAAGGAATGAAACATCGTGTGGCCGGTTTGGGAAATATTTTAGCAAGTTTTTTTTTTTTTTTAATAAAAACAAGGATTCATTTTCTGTATGACCTAGAAATCCCACTCCTAAGAATTTTCTCAAGAAAAATGAAAACGAATGTGCATACAAAAACCTGCATGTGAATTACTATAGAATTTTTATTTATAATTGCCAAAAATAGGCAACAACTCAATGTCCCTAAACTGAGGAATGGATAAACAAAATATAGTCTGTCCAAACATTAGAATACTATAACTTAGCTATAAAAAGGAACAAGAAGCTAATACACAAAACAGCATGGCTAAACCTTAAATACATATGTTAAAGGAAGGAAACCGGGCTTTCCTAGCTAGATGCTGGATGATTTCATTCATCTCACATTCTTGCAAAGACATAACTATAAGGATAGTTGTTGCCAGGGGCTGGGGTTAGAGAGAGGAGCTGATTACCAAGGAGCATGGGGGATTTGGAGGGATGATGGAATTGTTCTACATCTTGATTGTGGTGGTAGTCACACAAAGATAGATCAATCGATGTCAAAACTGAACATTGCTGAATGTATTCCAAACATGATGAATTTTTCCTGAATGTAAATTGTATCTCAGCTTTTAAAAGGAAAGAGAAAACAACTCTGGCAGCAGCTACAATGGTGTCTGACACAGTGAACATTTTTTTGAATGAATAACTTAAAAAAAAGTAGTTCACCAGAATAGAACAGATTTAATCTAATAAATTCTGTTTTAGCAAAGAATAGTATTTATCAATTTTGCCCTTTTGACCATCTCCAGGAAACCTACAAAAAGCATCTTTGAAAAATTTAAATTTATTTTACACATACCACACATTTTGTGGATTTTAAATAATTTTAAAATTTATTTTTAATGTTAATTTTGCAATCTTTAGAAGGAGTTAAAAATTAAAATAAAGTGTTCAAATTATATAGAGCTGAGGGTAAAAAATTTTAATAATTACACTTTCAAATTATGTTTTTTATAACTTTTAAACATAGTTTAGTTTGGAAGTTATTATATCTAAAAACTACACTAAGATTTTGCATACTCTTGTTTCTTGAAAGTGAATTTTCTTAGAACATATGAAGCTGAAAAATGATAGTTGCAATATAACATTTGTGAAAATTACTCATTGTTCACAGCCCCCAATTCATTTGTTGTTGTTGTTGTAATTCTAAAATTTGGACATAGTTTAATTGTGTTAACATATATAAAGCAAACTTAATTTAATATTTAAAGCTTGGGAAAATTGGTACTAGTCAAACAAAGTGTGAGAGTGTTCTTAGATGATTAGAATTTTTTTAAAAGAATCACAGTCTTTTCTAAGACTTTTAACAATAGGAATGCATTTCAAATATATATATATTTAAGGACTTGTAACTATTAAGTTATAAATAAAACCCCAGAAAAATAATTTGCAAAGATTTTTTGAAACATGTGACTCATTCTTCATACCTTAAGATCAGTTTCTCAGCAAGTACCTCATACTTAAATTTGTGTATCTCTGAAATACTTCTGATGGTCAAGAGAGAATTAGGAAGATCAGTAGTTTGCCAAATGTTACCTCAGTTAATGTAATTGCCAAAAGAGCTTAATATATACCAAAGAGCCATATATAAAATACACTTGCATATAAACCATAATAGCCTTTCATTTTTCTCAATAGTTTTCAGATCATGTAAATATACTCTAACTATATAGATGTAATATGCTATTGTAAAGAAATGATATTGTACATTGGCATCAAAATGACTATTTCAACATGTCATGAGATAAAGCAAGATTTATATATATATACACATATGTATATTAAAGTCAAATTATTTTTTCTGTAATTAAATAATTTAAATTATATTTTTTAATTTATAACAAAAATGTCATTAAATTCCCCATATTTGTATATTAAAAAGCATAAATAGCCTATATGCTTAAAGATAAAATTAAAGAAATACATTTTAAATATTTCAAATATTCTTTAAATATGTTAAATCCTGTATTAAATTTGTAGATGTGTTGATCACTATAATCCAATGCTATACTACCTTCCCCCCCCCAACCCTGGTAAAATTCAACTACTGTTGTATAAGTAGAAGCACTGGATTATATTTAAATAAACAAAGATCTGGAACCTCATTCTTTGGTTTATATTTGCTGTCACAGCTAGTATGGACACCAGCTGCTTAGGATGTCTCCTCCTTCTTTACCGTGTTGGCCATTTGTTGTCTGTGCTAAGAAATAATAAAACACTTTTATACAATGAAATACTAATGGACAGCTATTGAAAAGAGTCACACATATACACACTCATATGTTGATATGGGACAATCTTTAAGATATAGTTAAGCGGGGAGTTCCCGTCGTGGCTCAGTGGTTAACGAATCTGACTAGGAACCATGAGGTTGTGGGTTCAATCCCTGGCCTTGCTCAGTGGGTTAAGGATCTGGCGTTGCCATGAGCTGTGGTATAAGTTGCAGATGCAGCTCAGATCCCGTGTTGCTGTAGCTCTGGCGTAGGCCGGGGGCTACAGCTCCGATTCAACCCCTAGCTTGGGAGCGGCACAAGAAATGGCAAAAAGACAAAAAGACAAAAAAAAAAAAAGATATATTTAAGTGGAGAAAAAAAAGTTAGTGGAAAACATCAAATATATGCTTTCATTTACATTAAGTAAACCAGCAAGAGAAGAGAGGAGGAAATGGGAGTATGCATATCCACTTATATGGTATATGTTCATTATACCTTATGATAATACAGAGAAAAAAACTGTTAAAAGTTATCTCTGAGAATCTAAGTGAGAAAATTAATTTTCATTGTGTAATACTTATTCTGTGTCTTAAGTATATTAAGCATCTAAGTACAATAACTTACTCTGTATCTTAAAAAGTATATTAAGCATTTAAGTAAATGGCTTTTAACCCCGGATGCACCTAGAATCACCTGAAACCTCAAAAATTCTTGGTCCCACCATTAGAGATTCTGATTTAATAGATGTGCAGTAGTGTGAGCATCAGTATTTTTAAAAGATTATCAGATAATTCTCAATCATAGTTGGTGCTAATAACTACTGAGTCAAACTTATAAGTACACTTGTAGCCAATATAAAAATTTTGTGTTATTTTCATTTACAATTAAAGCTATCGCATTAAGGTAAAAGTCATTTAAATTGAAAGTTGTAGTCTTAAGTGAAATATATAACTTGAAACCTAAGAGCTTAATAACTTTTTTCTAGCATGAATAAAACCTGTAGTGATATATTATTTTTAGAAATGCCTGTCTGCGATAGTCTGATTTTATGTTAACGTAATTATTCACCATTAGAAAAGTATTTTACTATTAGCTTTGAATCAGAGTTTTTAAAAGTCCAACTAATTATTATTTTGAAAATTCCTTCCTTGCCAGGATTTCATAGGATGAATGAAGCAAATTAATATTTAGGATTATATCTTTATTTCTTTGCAGCTGGAATAAGCTCTGATTATAGCCTTGAGGAGATAGATGAAAAAGAAGAACTGAGTGAAGTGCCTAGAGATGAGGCTGAAAATACTTCTCTGAAGTCACAAGATATTCCTATTGGTTCTTCTGATATAATAAATACACTGAAAAATGATCCTGACTCAGCCCTTGGCAGTAGTACTGGAAAGTCCTCACAAAACTCCAAAGAAGAAAAACAAGAAAGTAGAAAC
This sequence comes from Phacochoerus africanus, assembly GCF_016906955.1. Lineage (NCBI taxonomy): Eukaryota > Metazoa > Chordata > Mammalia > Artiodactyla > Suidae > Phacochoerus > Phacochoerus africanus. The sequence continues at coordinate 136,835,516 of NC_062546.1, read as the reverse complement.
ACAGATGGACAGTAAGTAGTCTGTATGCCAGAAGTGCCGGTGCTGGTTTGTTTGACTGATACTAGTCTTCTGAAATACAGAACTGTATTTTAAACTCAAATATAGTCATTTATTTATACTTTATCCCTTTTATCATTATAAAAATGTTCATAAAGTATCTGTTTACATGGGATTGTTTTTAAACCATAACACATAGGTACTTGGTATGGCAAATAGGGCTTTTGTTTGTGTTGTGTTTGGTTTGCCTATTACTTTTTTGGCCTAAATGAAGTATTTAATTTCCAATTTTCACCAAATGCTCTTGAAGAATTTTTACTAACTGGTATATAAAACAATTCCGCATATTAGAATATGATGTAAAATCACTAATATTTTTGAAATCAACTTCATGATGCAGAGAATGCACTTTCCCCTTGGTCCTAGGAATCAAAAGTTATAGTGCAGTACACTTCCGTTAAGTTAGAAATGCCACAGTATAAATGAAGATGAAATCAAGTAGGCAAAACAGACCATTTCTATCAAAGTTTTGCTTTAATTTGCATGGGACTGTCTCCAGGTTAAACTCTTCTATCACCAAAAAGACCCAATGAGGTCAATTCAAATTCTGACTTGTCAGAAGCTGACCTTGCCAGATGCAAGAAAAAATGTCTGAGAGTAAATTTCATATAGTTGCTTTTTCTTTAAAAGATAATAATTGATAATAACTAAAGACACTTTGGGGGAAGGTGTCTATTTTACCAAGCTTCATACCTCTTTCTTTGTAATGGGGCCACAGCATTTCCTCTCAGTTGCATTTTTTGTTATTAAATTTACAGTATTTAGCAAAAAAAGATGATTATTCCAGTCCATCTGTCTTTGGAAATTATTGCCTTTTTTCTCCTCGTGTGTGTGTTTGAATAGTATCGATATATAACATACAATATTATATGAATAGTATCAATATATAACATACAATATTATATTTTACAGAGGACCACACATTATGGTATACAATGCAAGCAACGAAGAGAGCATAGTTGATGGTGTAAGAAACTTGATGTCACTGGGCCCAAACCAAGAGAAAGGTGAGTTATATAAATACCAATAGGCAACACTTTCATAGCACTTACTATCGGCTAAGGACCTTTCTTAAGTTTTTTATATGTATTGTCTCATTTGTGGGTATTATTATTTTACAGATAATTGAGCCACAAAAATATTATGTAACTCACCTGAGGTCCCACAATTAGTAAGCAGTAGACCTCAGATTTAGACTTGGGCAATATGTGTTCATTCCAAAATGTGCTTCTAACCACCATGTACTCTAATTTTATTATTAAATTTTAGAGGTTATTTAACTTACATCTTGGAGCTTGAAAATGGATACTCCATGTATACTTGTGATCGACTTCTTTTTTCTGTCTGACTCCCTAGGCCTATTTAACTTCACAGTCAGTTTACTATATCTTGGGTAAAACTTGTCTGATTTTACAGGCACAAACCATCTAATTATGCAACAGTATTTACCAGTACTTCCCATTACCCACCCCCAACTCTAGACAGTTTATTCTCCTGCTAATGACATATGTCACTCAGTTCTATCATTAGGGCTATGCTCATTTTTATCTTTGCCTGGAAAATAATTTTCCATCTATCTCAACTATTCAGCTATTGTCCAAATCATGCCACTTATTCTGTTACTTGATTTCTAGAAGCCATGCAGTTCTCTGATCTTAACTCAACTAAATTGGAAAGTCTTGGATCAGAGAAATATCTGGTACTTTATCTGAATTCCTTATAGCACCTAGCAGAATACTAAGATACTATTAAAGTATATATTTAGGGTTGCATTTCAGCAAAACATGATAGTATACAAATAGAAGAGGCAAGGAATGCACAGTGGTATTTTAAGGTGATATGAAGGAAGTGGCTTATTCTCATTGTCTAATATGTTAACATTATAAAACTAGGTTAAGATTCACAGAAAATAAAGTTTATATATGTGTGTATATATATATATATCAATATATATGTATTATTTATAGATATGTATGTTCCATTTTAAAATTATATATTTAATATAGGAACCTTATAAAATAAGAGAAAATAATAACCACTGTGATCAAATAATTGTGCAGTTAGGGCAAAAGCAAGAAAATATTTTTTAAAAATTGTTTATAAATTTACCTGGCAACATGATTTTTTGGCATGCATATCTTTTTTTCTTCTTCTTCTTTAACAGAAGAACTATTTGAAATAGCTTATGACATTTGGGGCAGTGAAATTTATCTTATAGATGAAAATGAGTGATTATAAAACTATAGAGGGATGCTTAACATCCTATCACAATTTGATTTCCAAGGGCCACATTTCACTTGAACTATGCAAACTATCTTATTTGAAAGGAGAGGCCACCAAGGCTAGCTGGTTTTTCAGGAGAAATGATTCTTTGTGGCATATGACTAGAGGAGGACAGTATCTAAATCACTTGGCTCCATACAAGACATGTGGTGTACACTCATAAATCTATTTTCTTCAGGATGCTTCATTCCAGCTCTTTGCCATCATTTTGTTGGCTGGCAATGGCTGCTTTGTTAACCTAGGCACTGCAAATGGTTTTCATGAGGTCTGAATTAGAATTAAGAGGAAGGAGTTCCCTGGTGGATCAACAAGTTAAGAATCAGGTGTTGTCATTGCTGTGGTTCAACCCCTGGCCCAGAAACTTCCACATGCCACAGGCATGGCCAAAATAAAAAAGAATTAAGAGGAAAAGTAGTGCTGGGGAGAGGGGGATTGTTTTCCCTACCTGGATTCTGACATGAGAAATATAACGATGTCTTTTTCTCAGAGGAATAGCAAGCCCACATTAAGTGTTTTTATGTAGTTCAGATCACCCATAATATGACTGAAAACAAAGTTTTCTTAAAGTATTTAGCAAAAACACCTAATTAACACGACAGCCAACTTTGGTTCTATTTTTACTTCAACCCTTAAAGGTAAGATTCTGTTGTCTGCTTTAATTAAATTGATAGAATTTTCTGAGATTATTTCCCTTTTAATGTTAGGTATGAAATATAAACAGGGTAGGGGTTATAGAAAGACAGAATCAATGCATAAACAATAGGACAGGTATTTTGTTTGAATTTGCCAATGTCTCTGGTCATTCTTTATTTTTTTTATTTTAGGGCTGCACCCATGGCATATGGAAGTTCCCAGGGTAGGGGTTGAATCAGAGCTGTAGCTGCTGGCTTACGTCACAGCTCACAGCAACACTGGATCCTTAACCCACTGAGTGAAGCCAGGGATTGAAGCCATGTCCTCATGGATATTAGTCAGATTTTTTACCTCTGAGCCATGATGGGAACTTATCATTCTCTTTATTTTTGGATTTTTTTATGTCCACTCCCACAGCATATGGAAGTTCCGGGGCCAGGGATTGAATCCAAGCTGCAGCTGTGGCAACATCGACTCTTTTAACCCACTGTACAGGGCCAGAGATCGAACCTGTACCTCCTCAGCAACTGCAGTTGGAATCTTAACCCACTGCACCACAGCAGGAACTCTCCCTTTTTCACTTTGGAGGAGGAAAGCATTGAAAACTTAAGGTTTTTCCTTTTTTTCATATACCTTGTTATTTTTTTTCTCTAGACAAAAATGAAATAATTGTCATTCCAACAAACACAGAAAATAATATGGAAAATGGAGTGAGAACAGAAATCAATGTAGGAGGTATTGCCAAAAATAACAATGTGGACATGAAAGTTGACAGACTACCAAATTATCAGGCATATAAAACTGATACTACTAGAAGTTACAAGGAAAATCATCTTGCTACTTCATCAGCACCAGATCAAAAACTGAGTGAACCTAGTACAGAAAAGACAAAAATGCAAGATGCAGCAATTCAGACTATCCCTTCCTGTGATAGTTTTGATGGGAATCACCAAGATCATAATTTGTCTGATGTTAAAGTTGATGAAAGTGTGCAGACTTCAGGTAACAACAAATCAATTCAACACTCATCTTTAAGTCCACAGGATCCTATAGATACCTCAGGAGAATTCAGGAGTCAGGCCCCCCTGCGAACTGTATATTCAGAAGAGCTACTTCCCAGAAAAGATCCAATTTGTGCACATGGTAATGATGATCTTCTGTCTCCTGTAGATGGGACTGATAAAAATTCAACAGCTTCTTACATAAAGAATTCTCCACTTTACAGACAAGACTACAGTCCCAAGCCAAAACCTTCAAATGAAATTACAAGAGAGTACATACCCAAAATTGGAATGACTACTTACAAAATAGTGCCCCCCAGATCCCTGGAAATATCAAAAGATTGGGAATTAGAAACCACAGGGTATAAAAATGATCAGGAGACAAAGATTTTAGGAAAAAAGGACACTCAAGAGAATGTGAAAGAAACTGCAATCCAAACAGAAGATCTTGTCATTTCTGAAAGCCTGAAGGAGCCACGAGAAGACCTGAAACCAGAGCCTACCCTGAGAACAGAGCATCAGGTGCAAAGGGAGGAGAGCTGTACCCGCAGCACAATAGCGAATCCTCTGAAACCTACTCCCAGAATGACAAGAGACACTGGCACTGCTCCTTTTGCACCAAGTTTGGAAGATATAAACAATGTTTTGGAGTCTAAACTGAAATCTCGAGTTTCAAATCCCCAGACCAAACCAAGTTCTTTTTTCTTGCAGATGCAAAAAAGAGTTTCAGGTCACTATGTGACATCTGCAGCTGCCAAGAGTGTTCAAGCTGCCCCTAATCCTACTCCGAAGGAATTAATAAAGAAAGAGGTAGAAAGTGATACAGTACCTCCTCCAGAGCCAACTCTTTCTCCCTTAAGTAAATCTCCTCCACAGCCCCACATTAAAAATACTGATGATGACAGCACTAAGAAGCCCACAGAAACCTCTCCCCCTCCCTTAGCCTCTCCCCCTCCCTTAGCCTCTCCCCCTCCCTTAGCCTCTCCCCCACCAGTAGCCCCTAAACCTGTTACTCTTCCCACAAGTCAGTCAGCAGCACTAAATCTGAAGACTCTGAAAACTTTTGGTGCCCCTCGACCATACTCCAGCTCTGCTCCTTCACCATTTGCCCTCGCTGTGGTAAAACGGTCACAGTCTTTCAGCAAAGGCCGTACGGGCTTATGCAATGAGGAGGTCGACAGTGCATCCTCCCCAACTCCGACTGACACACAGGAAGGGAAGATTCCTTCTGTAAATACATTTGTGGACATCCCACAACTAAGTGTGAGTCGTAAGGTAAATGTAACCTTCTAAAAGTAAGGGATTCTTATATAACATGGTTTAAATGGGGTTAACAAGCATGTCCGTATGTTTGTGTGTTACTTAACTCTGAATTCATATTAATCTATTGCCAAGCTACATAAGATAAAAAGAATGGCAGTACATGGCATCTCATTATTTACCCTCAGAATATTATAATTAATATAACTTCATCAGGTCATCATTATGAAACTGTACCATTAGCAAATATTTTCATTAAGTTTCTTTGCTTGTTGGAGTTCCTGTCATGGCACAGTAGAAACAAGTCCGACCAGGAGCCATGAGGTTGCTGGTTCGATCCCTGGCCTCACTCAGTGGGTTAAGGATCTGGCATTTCTCGAGCTGTGGTGTAGGTTGCAGACGCCGCTCGGATCTGGCATTGCTGTAGCTCTGGCATAGGCCAGCAGCTGTAGCTCCGATTCGACCCCTAGCCTGGGAACCTCCATATGCCACAGGTGCGGCCGTTAAAAAGACAAAAAAAAAAAAAGTTTCTTTGCTTGTACAGTTGTGTAGTGTGTTATTTTATAGTTCTGACTCTAGTTTTCTGTGAATTGCTTATCTCAATTTGTTTATAACTTTTCTGGATGTCTTGGTTTATTTTTCTTCTCCAATCCATAATAGCAAAATAAATAGTTTTAATTATATAGAATATAAGCAGTATCAAAGACATGATAAAATAACCAAACATCTCTCAGTTATGCATTTTCTATTACATATACTCAACCTCAGCTTACCAAACATTGTTACATAGAAATAATTTAAGTTGAACCCAGAGTTTACATATGTAATTTTCTTAATATCCCACAATATCCCATTTTATTCAGTGTCAACTTTAATTATATTATGTTGATGAAAATATCACTTAACCATCATTTAACCTTAATCATGTACAAGAAAGGGGGATTTGTTGACTCTTTGTTTAATCAACTAAATGATATATAGTCAAAGGAGAGAATGAAATTCGGTGTGAATTATGATAATCTACATGCAATTTAAAAAAATACATTGTATACTTTTACTCTGATAGTGTTTAAAGAATACATTCATATTTGTATGACAGTTCCAAAAGTATTTTATACTATTTTTCAAACATTTCCAGAGTTAACAGAACATTAACCACATTTCCAAGTAAATATTTTTCCATAATTTTAAAGCAGTATTTACCTTAAAGAATTTCTTCATATATTTCACATTTACGTTTATTACTTTAATATAATGTCAGAAAGAGATAATAGAGAAACTAATTTTTTTTTCTTGCTTTTCAGGGCCGCAGCCATGGCATATGGAAGTTCCCAAGCTAGGGGTTGAACTGGAACTAGAGCTGCCAGCCTATGCCACAGCCGTGGCAAGTGGGATCCGAGCTGCATCTGTGACCTACACCACAGCTTAGGACAACGCCAGATCATTAACCCACTGAGCAAGGCCAGGGATCGAAACCACAAGGATGCTCATCAGTTTGTTTCTGCTGCACCACAACAAGACCTCCTGAAACTAATATTTTACTTAGGAACAAAGCCTGTTTTTGTTGTTGTTGTTGTTGTTGTTGTTGTTTTTCTTAAAATGAAATACCATTTCTAAACAACAAGAGCTTGATTTAGATAATAGTTTTTATTTTTTGCTTTTTAGGGGCCACACTGGTTGCATATGTAGGTTCCCAGGCTAGGGATCAAATCAGAGCTACATCTGCCAGCCTACACCACAGCCACAGCCATGCCAGATCCTTAACCCACTGAGCAAGGCAGGGATTGAACCCGCAACCGCAAGGTTCCTAGTCATATTTGTTTCCGCCGTGCCATGACAGGAACTTCTAGATAATACAGTTTTTTGAGCCATTGTCTGAAGTCTGTTTAGCTCATCTTTTGTGAAGATATTTGGCAGGTTGAAATAGACATTTTTAAGATGGTTTGAATACAGCTGACAGTTAAATCAGTAAATATCCCTTCTAAGAAATTTAATTAAATTTTGATTCTTAAATTTGAAAATTTCTAATATTTATTTTTAGTCTCGTGGGAAAAATAAACATGGCCATCACTTAGTACCTGTGACTTCCAGAAACAAAATAAGCTGCTACATGTAACATAGTCATTGATAGAAGATATGTTAGGTTCCACTGGCATGAAATTGCCAGTATTTCGTCCATTTGTACTATCAAATATAATAATTTCACAACCCTTATATATTGGATCTATGAAAGAAGTTTTCAGTCTCTGAAATTTTTTATTATTTGGCTCTGCTAGCCAACTCCAGTGGAGAAATCAGCGTTATTTGACTCAAAGGCAGTAAAATTACCACCGTATTTATGAAACAAAGAAAGGTATCATTTTTCTTCCTTAGCCTCCTGAGTTCAAGAGCAGGGAAAGTAATTCCCTCATCTTCTAGCTGATCTCTGGCAGCAGAGATCACTGAGTAGATGAGGAAACAGCTGTCTAAAACACCATTGTGGTAAATGGTGATTCTTGAAGAGCTATTGATGATGAACATGTTTTGAATAATGGCCCATTCTTCACTTAGTATTCATACAAATATTTCACATTTATCTTTATAGGAGAATAACTCTGTACATAATGAACAGAATCTCCAAATACCATCTCCTACCGACTGCCCATCATTCACCCTTAAGAGACAAAGTTCTTCCACATTCCAAAGCTCTGACCCAGAACAGATCCGACAGAGTTTGCTGACTGCAATCCGTTCTGGAGAGGCTGCTGCCAAATTGAAAAGGGTAAGTTTTCTTTATCAGATGGGTGACAGTGGGTTTATTTTTAACATTGTCCAACTAATACTTAGGGGAAATTGTTTTCTGGCTTTTAAATTTGAATAGGGAAGATGCCAGAAGTTACTCTTTTATGTCAAGGGTCATTTTTGAAGTATAAGCTGAGAGAGTCCAGAGTATTACACAGACTTAAAAATATGTCAGGTCTATTTTCCAAAACATGGGCCAGGTGCAGAACACGAGTTTTGCTCATTATTATATAACTATATATAGAAAGTGCCCTGGACTCTCATTTTAAGAAATTGTGTTAGCACAGCAAGAAAGATTTTTTTGAAAAGAAAGTCCCTCTTTTATTCCAGAAAAGCTGCACTATTGCAAGAGCCTGAAAGTTTTAGTCATAACTTCTGCAGTGATCAATTCATACATGGGATTGAGTGGCTGGGGGAGGAGTTTTACAGGTTAAACCAAAAAAATATAGGGAAAATCTACATAATTTAGAGGAAACCTAACACAGAAAGAAATTCAGATCTTAATAAGGCCCTGCCAGAGTCTAGCTGCTCTTTGCAAGGAGGTGTGCTCCTCAGGCAAACCCCAAAAACATCATGGGGAATTATTTGTAGATGAATTTCCTCCCTTTGTCACCTTCATCTGCTGAAAGAGGATGGGGTGAAGCCCTGAGCCTGGCATCATTACTTGGGTTTCCTAGAGGCTGCAGTCTCCCTAAATGTCTTTATTGTTCTTTCCTTAGTTGCAAGTTCTTGGACATCTAGAACAAGAAAAGTACTCATTCTTTTAATGACTCCCTAGTCATTTCATTTTGTGAATTCCTTCTCTAATCATTTTGGAAGCTGTTTAGAGAAGAGTAAGAGACTTGTTGAGCAAAGCACTGAACTCAACAAAAATCAAATCTGCAAAGGAACAGGAATGCTGCAGAGATAGGAAAGGGGGAAGGCCACCAGGCACATCCAGCCTTGCCTGCCCCAGCCAGTGCGTCTCGGTGGAGCTGTGAATGACAGCCATTCCCACAGAGGGCTTGGTGCTCCCATCTGGGCACGCATGGAGACAAGGCAAATAGTGTGTGCTGTCAGGAGTGGAGGAAACATGAAGGGATTTAAGTTTGAATTTCATGGATTATTTGTAGAGTTTGAATTTACATACCAGGCAGCAAAAAATATACATGTATATTAAAATTGGTATTTCACAGGCCATGACATTTATTTTTGTGAGAAATATGCCCCTATAAGTTGTACATTCTCATTTATGAAAATACTAATCTTGTAAATTAAGGATGTTTCAAAATTCTCAATTCATTAAGTTTGGAAGCATTTTTTTTTAAATTGAAAAATACCAAACATTGTACTAAATACTGGGAATACAAAATTGAATAAGGCTCTGCCTTCTGAGTGTTCACAGCCTGGGACTGAGAAAGTGGTACATCAGGCCCACAGGAGAACAGAAAATAATTGCAGTGCCCTTTGTACTAAGGTAGTGGATATATTAATGAATTTCAATGGACTAATTGCAAAAAAACAGTGCATTAAGTTGGAAATGCCTTTAGGCCAACAGAATTGTACAGGCAAGCAGCTATATACTTGGTATGTTATGGGCTCTGACTTGGCAGTCTCTTCACATATAAAAGTCTCATTGCTTCCAGAATGAGTTGGATGTGAATCAACACAGAAAACAACCCTAAATGATGATCCTATAATTGTATCCTGTTTATAACTCATTACTTTAGGTTCTAGTGAGTCTAAATTTTCTTTTTCAGTAGGAGGTTATTTATTGATCACTCTGACTATAGTGGCACCTCCTAAATTTTGTTTAATGAAAATTTCTTACATAATCCTTGTTCTTCCATTAAAATCAGGCCCAGGGTCTAGTAAAGTTCATGATACCTACATTCCATGACCAGCACCTTCACTTCTAATTATATGTACTAAAACATGTGGTTCTTTTCTGTACCAAGACTCAGAATATTCATGGAATATTGTTTGTAATAGCTCTAAATACATATAACCTTCATATCCAAAAATGGTAAAATGGTAGAATAAATAGAAGTATATTCAAAGAATGGACTATCAAATAGCAGTAAATTGAACAAAGTACACTAAACACAACAATGTAGAGACATACAAAAAATATGATTAAAGGTGACAGCATGCAAAACTAAATTATATTTTTTGATGATGCATATGTAGGTGGCAATTATTTTTAAAAGTGAGGAAGTAATTATAAAAATCACAAATGGGGTTACTTCCAGAAGGGAGGAAATGGGGTGGTTGGGGGGCTTATTGGAATAAGACACAATTTGAGAAGGAACCCCTCCCAAATTAGTATCAAGATAAATATCTTAATGCAATATTTTTAAATGTACAAATAAATGCAAAATGATAAAGAAAATGTCAATTTTAAATAAAGATCAATAGGGAGCTGGAAGTAGTTTTGACCTGGGCGGTGGACTACATATATATGTATGTTTGTTTTCATTGAGCTGTTTAAGTTCAGTGCACTTCTCTGTACATGCATTATATTTCAAAAATTGCAAAAGGCAGTACAAATGGTCACATGAAGGCTCTAATTTCTTGTGATCTTTGCTTAAGTCCCATATTTCTGTCCTGAACATTTCTCCTACTTTGTTTTAAATTATAACATTTCTTTTATAGAACAACAGTTACAGTGCCAAATAAAATCTCCAGTGATTTTGACAGTGGGTTTAGATTGTTCATCAGAAAGTTGGCTCTGTGTTTGCCTATATTTTGGCACCCAAATGTTTAATTTAGCTCCAGGTACCAACCTGCCTTATGGTTCTTGTTCATACCCAAGCAATTAACCTTCATTATAGTAGTTGGTTCACAGTAGAACAATTATCTAGTTGATTGCTCTACTGTAAATGTAGTCATGAGCATGCCATGTTTTTTTCATGTTTAAGGCTTTTTTTCCATACCTTACCCTCACTTGACCCCCATGTAGTCACAGTGACTTGTCTTCATATAAAGTGTTAATAAATCTAGCACAGTATTTTATAAAATGTGCTGGATGTTAAGATGTACATATGAAATCAGCAAATTGTTTGCAGAGAATAAGACAGATTAAGTCATCTATCATCATTGATTTGTGTTGACATTAAGAACTTCTCTGGCTGCTTTTGGTTCTTGCTGGCGCTTGACTTACTAAGGTTATTACACCATCACAAGGAGAATGTAGGTTTGTGAAAATAAACTGAGAATGATATTTAGTACTTGGTATTAAGTGTTTCCTCAGAAATTAAATTTAATCTTTAGCTAGACAGAAATCTGGAAGGAAGAGAAAAACTGGCTAAGTCACCCAGAATCTTGCTGGCTTGTTTAATTAGTCGGCTTTTTATTCATATTTCTTCGGTTTGAATTTGAACAATCCAGGTGTTTCAGGTTGGCAGCTCTTTCCATGTATTTTTAAAGTAAAAATAAGTGATGGTTTCATAGTTAACACTCCTTATAGGAGTAAGAAAGCTATGTGACTATTCCTGAAAATTCCTTAAACTTCAAGGGTAGGCAGTCAACTAGTAAGATGCTCACGTCAGTAAATTCTTAAATGTTACTTTTTAAAGATCGCTTCACTATGAGTGGCCTATGGTCATTGTTCAAAAAATTTAAGCAATACTTTATAAATGTTTGTAAAAAGTTACCCTATTTCATTCAAGAAATAGTCACTGAGCTATACTGTGCCAGGAACTAAAATAACCATAATATAAAGTGGGTATAAAGTGGCATTAAAATAGACAAAGTCTCTGACCTTAACAAATTCATAGAATAGTATTCTAATGATTTCTTCTTATGTTTGAAATTTAACAAATTTTTAAGTATCACACAAAATACCATTTCCTCCCAAAGCAACTGCTCTGGGTAGAGTACAGTGTAACGTTTCAAATCACTTTTGTAGCATGCAAACGTTTAATATTTCTAACAAAAATGGAATCCTCTAAAATATTCATAAACATATATGTCTCTTAGAAACTTAATTTTTTTGCATACATATCTATGCTATTCTTTTTAAGACTGCATAGTATCTGACTAGATAAATTTATTTGCTAGCTTATTTGCTCCTTATTAGTAAACATTTAAATGGAATCTAAATGATATTAAAACAATGAATATGTTTTATTTGTAGACATTTAGAACATTAGTGTGTTTTTTAAATGCTTTAGCCAAATTTACTTTCTTTTACTTTACAAAGAATATGAGAGCTGCAATTTTGGCAGGAATTGAAAAAAAAAAAAAAATAACCCCTCACATGCACAGACTTTTCAGACCAAGGTCACATAATGAAAAGTCATTACCTGTTTGTTGGCTGTACATGGAAAGAAACCCCACATGAGTACTGAACAGGGTGCACTTAAGTGTTTCTTCCCCAGTTGCAACTTTTCTTCTCAGCTGTTTTATTTCAGGTGGATGGTGTCAACCACTCTATTCCATCCTGGGTTCATAAGACAGTCAAGAAATCTGATTTGTTTAGATGAGCTATCTTTAATAAAAGGCAAGAAATGAAGCACCAGGAAACAAAGCCAAACTGAACTTGCCAATTTTATCTTCCTTTTCATTTATGTTGCTAGGCAGAACCTGTGGCCTTTTCTACCTCAGTTCTCTTCTTGGGAGGAGATAATGTTGATTAGGAAGCTAAATTTGTCAAATTATAATTGAGAAATAAACCATTTTCCTAAAATATTGTCATATATGTAATATTTCAAAATATTATAATTATTTATGATTGAGAACCCAGATGATTCTCTTTTACATTCTTATAAATAATGTTAGAATTTTAAAGTATTTAGGAGATTTTGTTTTAGTGTTTTTTTGATTCACGTACAGATTGTAAATAGGAAACTTTGCCATAGACTTTTGGAACTCAGAAGTTTATTTAGTAAGAGGGAAAAATCTACTTTTCATTCTGCAGTTGTTTTGACAAAACAATCATTGGTTTCACTTTTTTAGCCCTTCATATGAAGTCATTTTAAAAACCAAAACTACTTTTTCTTATAAATAAGGGAGTAACTTCAAGTTAATCTATATTATCAATACAAAATTATAGAATTCATTGCTTTGTGGAATTGACTTCATTCTTCTATATTCTCCAAGGTACTTTAAGGGAGCCAGAATTAATCTAGCTAAAAATGCTCTTTAACAGCTTGGCCTACAGTCTGTTTATGCTCTTGTACTTTGAATTGATTTGGTAATTTTGTAAAGACTAAGATGTGTTAATGGGTTATTTAACTTGTTTGTTGTGGAAATAACTCTAAAGTCATTTTTAATTTCATGGTAGAATGAACATTTATTCTTGGATTATTTGAAATTTATTGAATAATAAATACTAAATGTTAGCATTTACAATTAAACAGAAGTTAATGAGGTAATTGTTGTAGACTGAAAATTTTACAGCCATTCCATTTAAAATTAATGGGTGCAAAGTGTGTTTCTGTCTCTTAGGTTACGATTCCGTCAAATACAGTATCTGTGAATGGAAGGTCAAGACTCAGCCATTCCATGTCCCTTGATGCTCAGGATGGCCACTGAATGTTGCCCTGCCATACTGCACTTCACAGAACAACTTCCTACTAATGGACAATGTTGGCAAATGTATATTCAGATGTATACTAATATATTATCTATTAAAGCATAAGAATTTGTGTGTGGCTTTTAATGCCAGAAGAATTATCAGAGTTTATAATTTATAATAATATTTTTGGCCTATTTTGCCTTGAGCTGAATATGCTGCTTCAGAACTTAAAAACAAGGTGTTAGTGACTTTCATTATTTTCAAATGAGAAATAGTCACCTTTTGTTAATTTCACTTATCGACACATTCTCTATAATGGTGACTTAAGACAAAAGGCTAAGATTCATAGACTTATATTTGTGTGACACGTAAATAGCTAGGCAAACAGATCTGACATTTGCTGCCTCAGTGTTACAGTTTAATTGGAAATATTTAAGTTATATTAAAGCCTGTTTGTTCTGAAATTAGTTATGATACAAATAAATATATTCAATTTTACAGTTAATTTCAATGATGAATCACTTAGTGTTCAAGTCTTATCTTGTGTATTCTTTATGAAAGCTCATAGTATTTTAATATTTTATTAACATGGACACTTAGTTTTTTAATCTTTAGAACTTAAATTGCACAAGGAGAATTTAAATATTTTTGTATATAATTATGACATTATTGTCACACAGATATTACACATTTTATGTGCCAGAAGCCTTAAAAAATCTTTCTGTGAAAATGTTGATATATTGTGACAATTATTTCAAATTCAGTCTGTAGACAAGAGTAGGGGTTAGTTTATGTCCATATTGGAAAACTTTAAAGACTACTTGGAGGTTTCACAAATCCTGGTTTTAATTAAAGTGATAAAGTCATTACGTAGCTCAGATGCTAATATTCTCAATAATAATTTATATTTACATTAAAATTGTTAAGCAAAACAATGCCAATTTGTTGGCTGATAACTATTCTGGGGTCTAGAGCTTGTTGATATTCATTTCTACTTTAAGAATTTAATTGCTCACTTACTCTAAAAGCTTTGTCAAACAAGCTGATGTTAAGTTGGTTTTTACTAAAGCTACTGAAATTATCTGCCACTTTGGAAAATGTGTTGATTTTTTTCTCCCCCAGTTTAATAAAAGCAAGTTATGTATTTGGGATACTTTCTTTAAATGCAGTATTGTGTTAATCATCATATTTGTGTGTACTTTATCTGATCAACACATCTCTATGAGCCAGTAAACAAGTAATAGTAAGACAAGTAATAGTGTTTCAGGGCCCAGGTATTTAACTCCATGACACATGACAAGTACACATTAAAGGTGAAATATTGCTACTCTTTGCTTGAATCATATTTTTTAAATGATTTTTATTTTTTTCCATTATAGCTGATTTACAGTGTTCCGTCAATTTTCTACTGGTCACTTACGATGGAGCATGATAATGTGAGAAAAAAGAATTGAATCAGATTTGAAAATACTCTCATACGGAAACCTAAGTCAAGTCATAAAATAGGGAAGGGAGTGACTAAAAAATTGTGTTAGATTATCTGCTTGGAAAACAAACTTGGATTCCTACCTCAAACCATAAATATATTTGAGTTGAGCTTTTAAAATATTTTGAAACTGAGATGAATATATTCAATACTTCCCAGACCTCAGCATAAGAAAATTATTTAAATAAGACAAAGGCAGTCATAAAATATATTAATTTTAAAATATCAAAATTTAAATATAGTACATTAAATACTATAAAAGTGAAAAAATAAGCCACGAGAAGATGATGTTTTTAATATGTATGAATTAAATTTGGTGGGTTTTTTTGGTCTTTTTAAGGCTGCACCCATGGCATATGGAGGTTCCCAGGGTAGGCGTCGAATGGGAGCTGCAGCCACAGCAACGCAGGATCCAAGCCACATCTGTGACCTACACCAGAGCTCACAGCAATGCTGGATCCTCAACCCACTGAGTGAGGGCAAGGGTCAAACCTATGTCCTCATGGATACTAGTCAGATTTGTTTCCGTTGAGCCATGACAGGAACTCCGAATTAATTTATAAGAGTAAAAATTCCTAAAGCTCATGAAAAGACTACCTAATAGAGAAATAAGCGTACACTGAGGTGGGAGGAATCTGAAGAAGAATGAATATACATATATGTATAACTGAATTACTTTGCCATACACCTAAAACTAATACAACATGTAAAGCAACTATATTCCAATAAGATAAAAAAGTATTTCTTTTTATAAAAGGAAATCTAAAAGGTTAACAACATGGAAAGAATACTCTTTACTAACAAAGAAATACAAGTTAAAAACATAAGACAGTGTGCCACATCATACTCATCAAATCAGTAAAAATCTGTTTTAAAATAGCAAGTGTTATCAAGGACAATGAAGTAATAGAAACTCTTACTGTTGGTGGGAAAATACATTAGCACAACCATTGCATTTGCAATATCTGGTAAAACTGAAGATCTCTTGCCATGTTACCTTAAAGAAGTACTTATGTGTGTGCTTAAGAAGACATAAAAATGTTCCTGACAGCCTTGTATATGATGGCAGAAAGGAGTCCTAACCAGCACTCAACCTTGATAGTATATTCATATAATAGACTTTTGTACAGTAGTTAAAATGAACCAACTAGAATTATGCACATCAACATGGATACCTCTCAAAAATAATGAGGAAGAAAAGCAAATTGTGGAACAATGCTTGTTTTATGATGCCAGTTACATAAAATATGCAACGTGATACTATGTATTATGGCTCTAAGTAGAAAAAAATACACAGGTTTGCTGATGAGAATCAAGAAGTGAAGACTGGGTTGGGGGAGAATTACAGGAGGCATCAATTGTGTTTGGAATATTTTCTTTTATAAACTGATTTGAAAAGTTTTACTCCAGATTTTAGAAATAGTTTGTATTAAAATATTTAGGGTAATACATATATGAACCATTAAAACACATTCTGAAAAAAGTTGCTTTATTCATACTATTTCAGGAGAAAAGTATATGCTACTCTCTCTACCTGATTGGGAAAAAAATTTGAGACAATTTTCACTAATCATATCCTTAAATAATGGCAAAATGAAGCTATAGGAATGATTTAGAACCAATTTCCAATTTTCTTTTTTGTCTTTTGTCAGTTTAGGGCCACACCCACTGCTTGTGGAGGTTCCCAGTGTAGGGGTCAAATCAGAGCTGTAGCTGCTGGCCTACACCACAGCAACAGCAACATCAGATCCAAGCCGCATCTGTGACTTTACACCACAGCTCATGGCAACGCTGGATCCTTAACCCACTGAGCAAGGCCAGGGATCGGACTTGCGTCCTCATAGATACTAGTCAGGTTCATTAACCACCAGGCCAGAATTGGGAAATCCCCAATTTTCATACTTAATTTTTGGCATCTGGGCATTTTCCTTTTCCCCCATCAGGTTATTCCTTTATGATATGTATTTTTAAATTATCCAGGTTCTATATAAATTACAAGGTATGAAATGAAATATGCTCTTTTCTGTCTCCAGCATTCCACTCCCCTCTTCAGAAATGACCCATGTTAATGTTTTGGTATGAATCCCTAAATGTATTTATATCCAACACATATGGGTTTGTTTTGGGTTTTTTTATTTTTTCAGTTTGTTGTTGTTACTGTTGTTTTTAAGATTTAAAAAAAGTCACGCTCTAATAGTATTTAGGAACTTACCTTTACACCAGCAATGTTTTGGAAGAACTTTTCTTTTTGCACATATTTACCCTACCATATTTCAGTTTGCTGTTCTCTTATTGTTTCTTGATGTCATACACAGTTATGCCTAGAGTCAAGATATTGGGTTCAGAGTTTCCATTATGGCTCAACAGGTTTAAGAACTCATCTAGTATCCATGAGAATGCGGGTTTGATCCTTGGCCTTGCTCCGTGGGTTAAGGATCCAGTGTTGCTTTGAGCTGTGGGGTAAGTCACAGACCCCTAACCTGAAAACTTCCATGTACCACAGGTGCAGCCCTAAAAGGAAAAAAAAAAAAAAAAAAAAGATCCTTGTGTTCAAATCATAGGTCTGCCACTTAAGAGTCACAGAATCTTGAGCAATTTATTTCATCTGTATCTCATTTTCACCTTTGAAAATTTGAATTAATACACTTATTTCATGGCAGTAGTTATAAAGATTAAATCAGTTTTTAAATTGTTTGGCGCACACACACAACTCATTTTTAAAAGCTACCTATTTTTATATACTATTAAAAATACTACTATTGGGAGATCCCTTCATGGCTCAGTGATTAATGAACCCGACTAGGATCCATGAGGATGAGGGTTGGATCCCTGGCCTCACTCAGTGGGTTAAGGATCTGGAGTTGGTGTGAGCTGTGGTGTAGGTCACAGACATGCCTTGGATCCTGCATTGCTGTGGTTGTGGTGTAGGCTGGTGGCTGCAGCTCCAAGTCAGCCCCTAGCCTGAGAACCTCCATATGCCACGGTGAGGCCCTAAAAAGCCAAAAACAAAAAACCCTATTACTATTAATGAACAGGTATTATTTTAAGACCACATCTGGCCTTGGCCTGAAACACCAGAATCCACAACTGCTACTTGATCCAGACCTTGAATGAACCCAGTCATTTTCCTAAGAACTATCATTGCTATAATTGAAACTTAAAGAGTTCCAATTGATAACAATTATTCATCTTGTGCCAGTTCATTTCCTACCTACTATTAATAGAGAAAAAAAGAGCTAAGAATCAAACCCATCATTTCTACTATCAATTGACTTTCATAAATGACTTGAAAGGGAACTTGCAATTAGGGGTCACGATGATTTCCACAAACAGAATATTTTTTTAAATTATTTATTCCCTTTTGAGATTATTTTAAAATGATTTTTATATTTTCCATTATAGTTGGTTTACAATGTTCTGTCAATTTTCTACTGTACAGCAAGGTGACCCAGTCACATATATATATATATATATATATAATTTTTTTTCCTCACATTATCTTCCATCATGCTCCATCAAAAGTGACTAGATATGGTTCCCAGTGCTATACAGCAGGATCTCACTGCTTATCCTGGAATGTTTTTCTTAAGATTATTTTTGATGTAAAAATAGCTAATTTACTTGGTGTTTTAGAGTTTACACAGAACTTTTATATTATTTGATCCACATATGGGACAAGAAAGTTTACAAAGTCATTGCTACTTTACAAAGGTCATACAACCAGACAAGTGGCAGAATCCCACATCTGACTTCCAGTCTGCTTTTTCTAATGGCCAGACTTTGCAAATGATGGAGAAAATGGTGCTAGATTTCAAGGGACACTTAAAAGAGTAATCTACTTGTTCTGGGTCCTCAACTGGTCTTCCTTTTCTCTGAAATGTTACCACTTTCCTGCAAGTTTTTGTCCCTAACACCTCAGACTCTTCATATGGATAGATATATTTTGTTTATGGCAAGAAAAAAATGCCACCATGTGCTCTCACAAAAGAACTTTTCTGACAGGTATTTCGAGAGAAATTGTGAAACATTCCGATAATTTGTGTAAAATTGTTGGCATTTCTGCTTCACAAATTGGAGAAATTCATTTGGAAGTCTTGCAAAGTATTCATCTTGAAGAAAAAGTGCTACAATTGCAAACTTAGAGTCTTCAAAACAAACCATTTCTTTACCTCCCAATTTATCCTTATGTTCCTACCCATTACTTGTGGTAGAATATAGTGATGGCCCTGTTACCTTACCTGCTTCCACACTTTTTGCCACATGACTGTAATTCCTCTCACTAAGGAGACAGAACCCATTTCCCCATGCATAGAAACAGGTTTTGTGACTAATTGAGATGAAAATGACACAGTGCCAGTTCTGAGACTAGACCTCAAAGTTTGCATGTTTTTCCTGGCTCTCCCTTTGTACCTGAAATGTAGTTATATGAGAAAGACCTGAGTAGTCCTTAAAAAAAGGATGAGAGATGCATGGAGCAGGCCTTTCAAATGAGGTCAGCCTAGAGCATTTAACAGTCAGACACCCCTACCCCACCCCAACCAGAAATGAGCAAGTTCAGTCAAGAAGGGCAGGGCAACATAGCCACCCCTAACTGCCCCTCATGTATGAGCAATCAATGCTTATCCCCTAGCTAGGCCCTTGAGATTTATGGTTGATTATTACATAACATTGATGTGGCAATAGATGCAATACACCCTCTCAAACTCATACACATACAAATCTGACCCAAATTATAAATTCATTCAATTGGTTCAGGTCCACATACAGTATTTCCCCCAGAGTTCTACACACTATTTATTAACTCCAACACAAATACACCTCAGACTCTCTGTTTAACTCACAACTAGCTCAAAAAATTCTAACTTAATAATTCCTTTACAATTCATGATGCAGAAATATTTTATTTCCTTTTTCTTCTCTGCTGTTTTATCTTCAGAACAGGGAGCATGAGAGTCCAAATATCAAAGAGATCCAAAGCCCTCTTAGAAGCTCTTTGAACTTGCCTATTTCATAGAGCTGCCAGTTAAAATACATATTTCTCAGCTGAATTCAAATTTCAAAGATAAACAATGAATTAATTTTTAGTATAAGTATGTCCCATGCAATATTTGTGATATACTAAAAAAGAAAAAATCATTTAACTGAATTTTAAATTTAATTAGCTGTCCTTTTTTATTTTTATTTATTTATTTTTTTTGGGGGGGGGCCAAATCTGGCAACCTTATTATTTCATGAAAATCTGAAAGGAGTAAATGAAGCAAGAGGAAGCATCCAATATGTGGGGAAAAGAGAAGAGAGAGCAGGCACAATACCAGGTAAGTCAAGAAACCAGGAAGTGGCATTTTGGAAGCACAAGCTTTGTTCTCTTTGATAGCTCACCATCAGAGAAACCCTCATGTAATGAATAAGAAAATGTTTATTGAAGAGTTTGCAACAAAAAAACTCTTTGGACCATTTCTGTTGGTGGGTTTTAGATACCATCAAGTCATCAGGATATAATATACTTAAGAAATTTTGCTAGGGATCACCTAAGATGGTGGGGTAGAAAAACACTGAGCTTACCTCTTCTCACAAGCACACCAAAACCACAACTGTCAACAGAACAATCACTAATGAAAAAGATTGGAACCTACCAGGAAAGGCCTTATACAACTAGATTCATAAAGAAAGCAATGAGACAGGAGAAGGAGAACTACAATATAATTAAGTCCCACACCTCCAGGTGAATGACCCGCAAGTTGGAGAATAGTTATATTGTATAACTTCTCCCATAGGAGTAAGTTCTGAGCCCTGTATTGGCCTCCGCAGGCCAGGGACCCTGCACCATGCAAATAACCTGCAAATAACCTGCATTTGAATTTGAAGGCCAACAAGGCTTAATTTCAGGAGTCCCACAGGACTAGGGAAAAGAGAGTCTTCATTTTTAGAAGGCATATGCAAAATGTCACATGCATTGGGACCCTACAATAATTTGATAGTAGACTAGGCCCAACCTACATGCTGATCTTGCAGAGTGTCCTAGAGAGGCAAGGGGCAGCTAAGGCTCACCCTTTGGACACTGGCAGGAGCTATATTTGGGAGCTTTGGACATGGCTGCTGGGGAAAAACTTGGGACCCTTTCTTTGGCTCATTAGCACCAAGACCTGACCCCACCCAACAGCCTGTAGCCTTGGACGCCCCAAAAAAGGAAAAGAAAAACCTCACTGGGTGGGGTCACAACTCTACCCATCAGCAGACAGGCTGCCCAAAGACTCTGAGTCTACAGCCACCTGCAGAAATGCCCATAGACATGGCCCTATCTACCAAAGGGCCAAGAACCACCTCCACCCACCAGTGGGAAGGCACTGGCCTGCCCTCCAGGGAGCATGCACTAGCCTCTAGATCAGCCTCATCAATCAGGGGGCAGACAAGAAATAAAAGAAAACCATAATCCTACAGCCTGCCAGTACCAAGCCAGCCCTTACACTGGGACCAGCTGTGCTACCCAGTAGCAGGACAACATAAGCTTCAGGATACCCCAGACCCCATACCCAACCAGTGATCTGACATCAGTTCTGGGACCCCTTGGCCTTGCAGCCAGACTTGAGGACATGGAATCTTCTACACCCTTACTCTACCCACCAGCGAGCCAGCACTACTCCAATGTTTCCTAGGGTTCTGCAGCAAGCCATCTCATGACTCAGACATGCTAACCACCAGTCAACAGGATCTGCACAAGGCAAAACCTGGCCACTAACCAGGCTAGGGGCCAACTAAGCCTACCAAATAGCCCATACAACAAACCTGCCACAAAAGAAGGACCCACACAGTCCTCTTAGGAGGAATCCCCTAGAGCATATACCTTGTGTGACGAGTGGGGAGTGTGCTTCTGCAATACACAGGACATCTCCTAAAAAAGGCCACTTCTCCAAAGTTGACAAACATAATTAACCTGCCACACACATAAAAATACAAATAGCAACTAAGACAAAATGAGGCATCAGAGGTACATTTTCCAGAAGAAAGAACAAGATAAAACTCCAGGAGAACTAAGTGAAGTGGTAACAGGCAATCTACCCAAGAATGAGTTCAGATTAATGATTATAAAGATGATCACAGAATTCAGAAGAATGGATGCACAAAGTAAGAAGTTTTAAGTTTTTGACACATATAAATTGAAAGTGAAGTGATGGGAAAGTATATTTCATGCAAACAGAAAAGACTGGAAAGCAAGAGTTGCAATACTCATCATACAAAATAAGACTTTAAAACAAAGGCCATAAAGACAAAGGACACTATTTAATAATAAAAGGACCCATTCAAGAAGATGATATTACAATCATCAATATATATGCCCCTTATAAAGGAGCACTCAGCTACCTACAACAAATACTAACAGACATAAAAGGAGAAATTGATGGGAATACAATAATAGGAAGAGATTTTAACACCCCACTCAAATCAAAGGACGGATCCTCTAGACAGACAATCAATAAGGCAACAGAGATCCTAAATGACAGGATAGGAAAGTTAGACTTCATTGGCATTTTCAGGACATTACATCCAAAACAAATAAGAATATACATTCTTTTTAAGTGCACAAAGAACATCCTTAAGAATTGACCACATACTGGGGCACAAAAATAATCTCAATGAATTTAAGAGTAGAGAAATTATTTCAAGTATCTTCTCTGACCAAAATGGCATGAAACTAGCAATCAACCACAGGAAAAGAAATGGGAAAAGAATTAACTACATGGACACTAAACAACATGCTAATAAAAAAATGGGTCAATGAGGAAATCAAAAGAGAAATTTTAAAAATACCCTGAGACAATTGATAAGGAAAACACAAGCATTCACAATCTATGGGATGCCACAAAAGCAGTGCTTAGAGGGAAGTTCATAGCAATACAAGCCTTTCTAAAAAAAAAAAAAAGGAAGAAAAGAAGAAAAATATCAAATCTGTAACTTAATCCAGCACGTAGAAGTATTAGAAAAATAAGAACAAAAACCTAAAGTCAGCAGAAGGAAGGAAATCATAAAGATCAGAGAGAAAATCAATAAAGCATAAATTCAAAAAAAAAGAAAAAAAATCAATAAAACCAAGAGCTGGTTCTTGAAAGGGTAAACAAAATTGACAAACCTCTTGCTTGACTCACCAAGAAGAGGAGATAAAGAACTCAAAATAAGAAATGAAAAAGGAGAAATCTCAATGGACACTGCAGAAATACAAAACACCATAACAGAATATTATGAAAAATTATATGTCAACAAACTTGACAACCTAGAAGAAGTGGACAACTTTCTGGAGACATACAGCACACCAAAACTGAATCAAGAAGAAATAGATCAACTGAACAGACTGATCACTAGAAAGGAAATTGAATATGTAATAAAAACACTCCCTACAAATGTCCAGGACCAGATGACTTCACAGGCGAATTCTACCAAACAGACAAAGAACTTATACCAGTGCTTCTTAAACTTTTCCAAAAGGTTGAAGAAGAGGGAACACTCCCAAAGACATTTTGTGAAGGCATTCCATCACCCTAATACCAAAACCAGACAAACATACAACCAAAAAAGAAAATTACAGGCAAATATCTTTGATGAATACAGAGGCAAAAATTCGCAACAAAACTTTAGCCAACCAAATCCAACAATATATAAAAAAGGTCAGACACCATGAAGTGTGACTCATCCCAAGTTCACAAGGATGGTTCAACATATGCAAATCAATCAACATCATACACAACATTAACAAAAGAAAAGTCAAAAACCACATGACCATCTCAATAGATGCAGAGAAAGCATTTGAAAAAGTCCAACGTCTATTCATGATAAAAACTCTTACCAAAGTAGGTGTAGAGGGAACAAACCTTAACATAATAAAAGCCATTTATGACAAACCCACAGCTAATATAATATTCAATGGAGAAAAGCTGAAAGCCTTCCCACTAAAATCTGGAACAAGACAGGGATGACCACTCTTATCACTTTTATTCAACAGTCTTAGAAGTCTTAGCCACAGCATCTGACGAACAAAAAAATAAAAAGTATCCATTGGAAGAGAAGAAGTAAAACTGTCACTCATTGCAGATGAAATGATACTATATACAGAAAATCCTAAGGACTCCACACAAAAACTACTCAAACTGATCAATCAATTCAGCAAAGTAAGAGGATTCAATATTAACATTCATAAAGCAGTTTCATTTCTGTATACTAACAATGAAATATCAGAAAAGGAATATAAAAATACCTTTCAAAATCACACACCCAAAAACCAAATACTTCAGAATAAACCTAAGGAAGTGAAAGAGTTATATGCTGAAAACTATAAAACATTAATCAAGGAAATTAAAGGGGATTAAAATAAATGAAAAGATATTCCAGGCTCCTGGATTGGAAGAATTATTATTGTTAAAATGGCCATACTACCCAAAGCAATCTACAGATTCAATGCAATCCCTGGTCAAATTACCCATGACAAATTACCCATGACATTTTTCACAGAACTAGAATAAACAATCAAAAAAAATGTATATAGAACCATAAAAGACCCAGAATTGCCAAAGCAATCATGAGGAAACAAAACCAAGCAGAGGTATAACTCTCCCAGACTTCAGACAACACTACAAAACCACAGTAAACAAGAGAGTGTGGTACTGGCACAAAAACAGACATACAGAACAATTAAAAAGAATAAAGAACCAAGAAATAAACACAGACACCTACGGTCAATTAATCTTCAACCAAAGAGGCAAGAATATAAAATAGGAAAAAGTTTCTTAAGCAAGTGGTGCTGGAAAACCTGGAAAGCTGCAAATAAATTGATGAAACTAGACACACCCTCACACCATGCACAAAAATAAACTCAAAATGGCTTAAAGACTTAAAGACACCATCAAACTCCTAGAAGAGAATGTAGGCAAAACATTCCCTGACATTAACCTTACAAATGTTTTCTTAGATCAGTCTCCCAAGGCAATAGAAATAAAAACAAAATGAACCAATGGGACCTAATCAAATTGACAAGCTTTTGCACAGCAAAGGAAAGCATGAAAAACCAAAAAGACAACTTACAGAATGGGAGAAAATAGTCTCAAACAATGCAACCATCAAGGGCTTAATCTCTAACATATACAAACAACTTATACAACTCAACGGCAAAAAACCCAACAACCCAATTGAAAAATGGACAGGAGGACTGAATAGACAGTTCTCCAAAGAGGACATATAGGCATATGTAAAAATGCTCAACATCACTAATTATTAGAGAAATGCAAATTAAAACTACAATGAGGGAGTTCCCGTCGTGGCTCAGTGGTTAACAAAGAAGTATCCATGAAGATTCAGGTTCAATCCCTGGCCTTGCTCAGTGGGTTAAGGATCTGGCATTGCTGTGAGCTGTGGTGTAGGTCACAGACATGGCTTGCATCCCACGTTGCTGTGGCATGTGCTGGGAGCTACAGATCAATCTGGTTTGACCCCCTAGCCTGGGAACCTCCATGTGTCACAGGTTCAGCCCTAAAAAAAGACAAAAGACAGGAATTCCCTTTGTGGCTCAGTGGTTAACGAACCTGACTAGGATCCATGAGGATGTGGGTTTGATTCCTGGCCTTGTTAAGTGGATTAAGGACCTGGCGTTGCTGTGAGCTGTGGTGTAGGTTGCAGACATGCCTCAGATCCCACATTGTTGTAGCCTAGGCCAAAGCTGGAGTTCCAATTTGACCCTTAGCCTGAGAACTTCCCTATACTCTGGGTGTAGTCCTAAAAAGCAAAAAAGCAAAAAAAAAAAAAAAAAAAAGACAAAATATAAAAACAAAAAACTACAATGAGGTACCACCTCACACCAGTCAGAATTGCTATCATTAACAAGTCAACAAATAACATGCTGGAGAGGGTGTGGAGTAAGGGGTACCCTCCTTCACTGTTAGTGGGAATGTAAACTGGTCCCATCACTATGGAAAACAGAATGGAGGTACCTCAAAAAACTAAATATGTAACTACCATATGACCCAGCAATTCTACTCCTGAGCATATATCAGTACAAACTTTAATTGAAAAAGATAAACACACCCCTATGTTCATTGTAGCACTATTCACAATAGCCAACAAGACATGGAAACAACCTAAATGTCCATTGACAGATGAATGGATTAAGATGTGGAATACATACATAGTGGAATACTACTCAGCCATTAAAAAAAGGAAAATAGGAGAGAGAGAGGACAAGATGGCAGAGGAGTAGGGGGACACACTCGCCCTCTCCCACAAACACAACAAAAAAAGCACATCTACAGAATAAATGACTCACACAGAACAGCAACCAATCGCTGGCAGAGGAACCTAAACTCCAATAACGGCAAGAAGTTTGTGACATTACTGGGCAAAACGGGAGAAAAGAGGAGAGTGAGAGAAGGTGAATCTGAGCGGGACGGGTGCTCCTGAAAGGGAACTGCGGAGGAGAAAGGGATCCCGCACCCTGGAAAGTCACCTACACGAGGGAAAGATCAAACGAATGAACCGGAGGAATCTCCAGATGCAGAGAAAAGTGTAGCAGTAAGTTGGAGTACGGAGAAGCCGATCAAGAACTGAAGGGACCATCTGAACTACAGGCACCGTCACCAAAAATTGAGACACCTGGGAGGGGCTGGGCACCAAATCCTCAGCTCCAGAGGTTAGTCCCCAGGAAAGGGCCAGGGGACACCTGGGTGGGGCCTGGGCACCGAGACCTCGCCTCTGAAGGTTAGTCCCCGAGAAAGGGCAGGGCGATGCCTGGGTGGGGGCTGGGCACCGAGACCTCTGCTCCAGAGGTTAGTCCCCGGGAAAGGGCCGGGGGACGCCTGGGTGGGGCCTGGGCACCGAGACCTCGCCTCCGGAGGTTAGTCCCTGAGAAAGGGCTGGGGGACGCCTGGGTGGGGGCTGAGCACTGAGACCTCGGCTCCAGAGGTTAGTCTGCGAGAATGGGCTGGGGGGGCGGGGCGGAGCGGAAACCGCTTGGGAGGTCTAGAAACCATTTGACGGGGCAGAGACTGCCTGGGAGACTAGAAAACAAAGCTGTGGCAGAGAAAGGGAACAATACTCTAGGGGCGGGGAAGTGGAAAGCCGCATCAGAGGGAACCTGGGAGAAGAGCCTGGTCTGCGCCTGTGCTGGGGAGAGGAGAGAAGAAGGGGTGGGTCCCCATAGAATACCCCCCACACCACAGCAAGCTTACAGGCCCGCTAGCTAGCTGAAAGTTGTGCTTCCCAGTGCATCCCCTCCCCCCACCCCCACCACCCCCTACGCTCTCGCCGAACCTGGGGCTGCCTGCCATCCAGGAGGGCGGGCCTCAACAATTGCCTGAAGCCTACCACCACAGGGGCTGTCCCTGCACAGGCCTGCTTGCCCTTTAGAGGGGCTACACTTCCGCAGAGCAGCACCAAACACCACCAGCCCCCGAGAAAAGGCCTGCAGCCCAGAAAAGCTAGAACAATCCTAGCCAGGCCGTGAATAGATCTGCCTAATTCCCAGACAGTTTTTCTGAGTTGGGCTGCCCCTGGGAGGAGCCTCTTGGGTTTCCAACGGCCCTGCTACCCGCCCAAGCCCCCAGGGGGTGCCCTAGTGGATCAGCTGCATAGGACTGCCAGCTCCAGGCAGGACACCCTGCAGCCCAGAAAAGCTGCAACAAGCCTGGCCAAGCCGGGAAAAGATCTCAGACGGTCTTTCTGAGTCGGGCTGCCCTGGGGAGGAGCCTCTTGGGTTTCCAGTGGCCCTGCTACCCGCCCAAGCCCCTAGGGGGTGCCCCACTCCCATGGAATAGCTGCTCAGCACCACCAGCCCCCTAGAAGAGCCCCTGCAGCCCAGAAAAGCTGCAACAAGCTTGGCCAGACTGTGAAAAGATCTGCCTACATTCTCAGGCCAGCCTTCTGAGTGGGGCTGGCCTAGGGAAGAGCCTCTTAGGTTCTCAGTGACCCAGATAGCTGCTCCAACCCCCAGGGGGTGCTGCACTCCTGAGGAAAAGCTGCCCAACACCTCCAACCCCCTGCAAGAACCCCACAGCCTAAAAACACCAGAGCAAGCTCTGCATGACCAAGTGACATCTGCTACCATCGTGGTGTGGACCTCCCAGTCCTGTCTGCCCTCAGGAAGTCCTCCTTTGCTTCAAAGGAACACTGTTAGCCCCATCAACACTCCAGAAAAGCCACACTGCCTCAAAAAAGATTGACCAACAACGCCAGCCCTCAGGAAATATTCCACGGCAGTGACAAGGCAAAACTCAGGAGAAAGAAAAGAACAAGCAAGATGAAGAAGCTGAGAAACCACCCCCAGTCAAACCAACAGGAGAACTCACCTAAAACAGTCAACAATGAAACAGATCTCTGCAGTCTGACAGACCTGGAGTTCAAAAGAGAAACAGTGAAAATACTGAAGGAATTAAGAGAAGATATGAACAGTAATGCAGATACCCTCAGAAAGGAACTAGAAAATATAAGGAGGAGCCAAGAAAAACTAGAACCTTCACTTGCAGAGATGCAAACTGAACTAAGGGCAGTAAAAACCAGAATGAATAATGCAGAAGAACGAATCAGTGATATGGAAGATAGAAGAATGGAAATCACTCAATCCGGTCAACAGACAGAAAACCGAATCAAAAAACTGGAAAGCAATATAAGAGACCTATGGGATAATATAAAGTGGGCCAATCTACACATAATAGGAATTCCAGAAGGAGTAGAAAAAGATAAGGGAATGGAAAATATATTTGCAGAAATTATCACTGGAAACTTCCCAAATCTAAAGGATACTGGGTTCAAGATACAAGAAGCACAGAGGGCCCCAAACAAACTGAACCCAAATAGACCCACAGCAAGACACATCATAATAAAAATGGCAAAAGTTAGTGATAAAGAGAGGATCCTAAAGGCAGCAAGAGAAAAACAGAATGTTACCTACAAGGGAACCCCCATAAGATTATCAGCTGATTTCTCTACAGAAACACTACAGGCTAGGAGGGAATGGCAAGAGATATTTAAAGTGCTAAAAGGAAAAAATATGCAACCTAGAATACTCTATCCAGCAAGAATATCATTTAAAATAGAAGGGGAAATAAAAATTTTTTCCAACAAACAAAAACTTAAAGAATACAGCAACACAAAACCCAAGTTAAAGGAAATATTGAAAGGGCTTCTCTAAACCAAAAAGAAAGGAAGGAAAGGGAAGAAAAAAGAAAAGAAAAGAAAAAAAAAAGAAGAAGAGGAAGAACTAGGACTAAGGAAACCGCAATCAGAGAGCAGTCACTCAAATAAGCCAGCATACAGATTTAATCATGAACATGCTTCCAACAAAATAAAATTAAAAAAAAAAAAAAAAGAGTCATCAAAACCATAAAATGTGGGCAAGGGATGTTAGGAAGTAAATAACACATTTTGTTTGTTTGTTTGTATGTTTCTCTTTTTAATTTTAATATAGTAATGAAGGGTTTGAACTTACAGGACCATCAGGCTAAAACACACAATTATGGGAAGGGGTTAGCATAATTAAAAAACAGGGCTACCACAAGCCAAAACCAAATATTGCATTTGCAAAAAATGAAAAAAAATAATACACTCAAGCAGATAATAACAGGAGACCATCCAACCAAAAAAAAAAAAAAAAGAAAGAAAAGAAAAAAAGAAAGGAAGAATGGAGAACCATAGAATCAACTGGAACACGAGGTTCAAATGGCAATAAATAATCATCTATCAATTATCACCTTAAATGTCAATGGACTGAATGCCCCAATCAAAAGACACAGTGGCTGAGTGGATAAAAAGGCAAAAACCTTCAATATCCTGCCTACAAGAAACTCACCTTAGGACAAAAGATACATATAGATTGAAAGTGAAAGGGTGGGGAAAAATATTTCACGCCAATAGACATGACAGAAAAGCAGGAGTCGCAATGCTCATATCAGACAAAATAGACTTTAAAACAAAAGACATAAAGAAAGACAAAGAAGGACACTACTTAATGATTAAGGGATCCATCTAAGGAGAGGATGTTACTATCGTCAACATATATGCCCCAAATACAGGAGCACCCAGATACATACAACAAATATGAACAGACATAAAGGGAGATATTGATGAGAATACAATCATAGTAGGAGACTTTAATACACCCCTCACATCAATGGACAGATCCTCTAGACAGAAAAACAAAATAGAAAAGTTAGACTTAATTGATATCTTTAGGACACTACATCCAAAAAAAGCAGAATACACATTCTTCTCAAATGCTCATGGAACAATCTCAAGAATCGACCACATCTTGGGACACAAAGCTAATCTCAATAAATTTAGGAGCATAGAAATTATCTCAAGTATCTTCTCTGACCACAATGCCATGAAATTAGAAACCAACCATGGGAAAAGGAAAGAGAAAAAACCTACTACATGGAGACTAAACAACATGCTACTAAAAAACCAATGGGTCAATGAGGAAATCAAGAAGGAAATTAAAAACTACCTTGAAACAAATGATAATGAAGACACAACCGCTCAAAATCTATGGGATGCTGCGAAAGCAGTGCTCAGAGGGAAATTTATAGCAATACAGGCCTTTCTCAAAAAAGAAGAAAGATCCCACATGGACAACTTAATCCTCCACCTAAATGAATTAGAAAAAGAAGAACAAAAAAGGCCTAAAGTCAGCAGAAGGAAGGAAATGATAAAGATCAAAGAAGAAATCAATAAAATAGAGACTCAAAAAACAATAGAGAAAATTAATAAAACCAAGAGCTGGTTCTTTGAAAAGGTAAACAAAATTGACAAACCCCTGGCCAGACTCACTAAAAAGAGGAGAGAAAGAACCCAAATAACCAAAATTATAAATGAAAAAGGAGAAATCACAACGGATACAGCAGAAATACAAAACACCATAAGAGAAGACTATGAACAACTATATGGCAACAAGTTTGACAATCTGGAAGAAATGGACAATTTCCTAGAATCTTACACCCTGCCAAAACTGAATCAAGTAGAAACAGACCAACTGAACAGACCGATCACTAGAAATGAAATTGAAGAGGTCATAAAATCACTCCCTACAAATAAAAGTCCAGGACCAGATGGCTTCACAGGTGAATTTTATCAACCATATAGAGAGGGATTGGTGCCCATCCTCCTTAAACTCTTTCAAAAGGTTGAAGAAGAAGGAATACTCCCAAAGACATTCTATGATGCCACCATCACCCTCATTCCAAAACCAGAGATACCACCAAA
This sequence comes from Phacochoerus africanus, assembly GCF_016906955.1. NCBI lineage: Eukaryota > Metazoa > Chordata > Mammalia > Artiodactyla > Suidae > Phacochoerus > Phacochoerus africanus. The sequence continues at coordinate 136,804,285 of NC_062546.1, read as the reverse complement.
AAAGAAAACTATCGGCCAATATCATTGATGAATATAGATGCAAAAATTCTCAACAAAATCTTAGCCAACCGAATCCAACAACATACCAAAAAAATTATACACCATGACCAGGTAGGGTTCATCCCAGGTTCACAAGGATGGTTCAACATACACAAAGCAATCAGCATCATACACCACATTAACAAAAAAAAAGTCAAAAATCATATGATCATCTCAATAGACGCAGAAAAAGCATTTGACAAAGTCCAACATCCATTCATGATCAAGACCCTCGCCAAAGTGGGTATAGAGGGAACATTCCTGAATAGAATCAAAGCCATTTATGATAAACCCACAGCAAATATAATCCTCAATGGGGAAAAGCTGAAAGCCTTCCCACTAAAATCTGGATCAAGACAAGGATGCCCACTCTCTCCAATTTTATTCAACATAGTACTGGAAGTCCTAGCCACAGCAATTAGACAAACAAAAGAAATAAAAGGCATCCATATAGGAAGAGAAGAGATCAAACTGTCACTATATGCAGATGACATGATACTATACATAGAAAACCCTAAGGACTCAACCCCAAAACTACTTGAACTGATTCATAAATTCAGCAAAGTAGCAGGATAGAAGATTAACATTCAGAAGTCAGTTGCATTTCTGTATACCAGCAATGAAATATTAGAAAAGGAATACAAAAATATAATACCTTTTAAAATTGCACCTCACAAAATCAAATACCTCGGAATACACCTGACCAAGGAGGTAAAGGACCTATATGCCGAGAACTATAAAACTTTCATCAAAGAAATCAAAGAAGATGTAAAGAAATGGAAAGATATTCCATGTTCCTGGATTGGGAACATCAATATTGTAAAAATGGCCACACTACCCAAAGCAATCTACAGATTCAATGCAATCCCTATCAAATTACCCAGGACATTTGTCACAGAACTAGATCAAACAATCCAAACATTTATATGGAACCACAAAAGACCCAGAATCGCCAAAGCAATCCTGAGAAACCAAAACCAAGCAGGAGGCATAACTCTCCCAGACTTCAAGAAATACTACAAAGCCACAGTCATCAAAACAGTGTGGTACTGGTATCAAAACAGACAGACAGACCAATGGAACAGAATAGAGAACCCGGAAATAAGCCCTGACACCTATGGTCAATTAATCTTTGACAAGGGAGGCAAGAACATCAAATGGGAAAAAGAAAGTCTATTCAGCAAGCATTGCTGGGAAACCTGGACAGCTGCATGCAAAGCAATGAAACTAGAACACACCCTCACACCATGCACCAAAATAAACTCCAAATGGCTGAAAGACTTAAATATACGACAGGACACCATCAAACTCCTAGAAGAAAACATAGGCAAAACACTCTCGGACATCAACATCATGAATATTTTCTCAGGTCAGTCTCCCAAAGCAATAGAAACTAGAGCAAAAATAAACCCATGGGACCTCATCAAACTGAAAAGCTTTTGCACAGCAAAGGAAACCCAAAAGAAAACAAAAAGACAACTTACAGAATGGGAGAAAACAGTTTCAGATGATGCAACCGACAAGGGCTTAATCTCTAGAATATATAAACAACTTATACAACTCAACAGCAAAAAAGCCAGTCAATCAATGGAAAAATGGGCAAAAGAGCTGACTAGACATTTCTCCAAAGAAGGTATACAGATGGCCAGCAAACACATGAAAAAATGCTCAACATCGCTGATTAGAAGAGAAATGCAAATCAAAACTACCATGAGATATCACCTCACACCAGTCAGAATGGCCATCATTAATAAATCCACAAATAACAAGTGCTGGAGGGGGTGTGGAGAAAAGGGAACCCTCCTACACTGTTGGTGGGAATGTAAACTGGTTCAGCCACTATGGAGAACAGTTTGGAGATACCTTAGAAATCTATACATAGAACTTCCATATGACCCCCCAATCCCACTCTTGGGCATCTATCCGGACAAAACTCTACTTAAAAGAGACACGTGCACCTGCATGTTCATTGCAGCACTATTCACAATAGCCAGGACATGGAAACAACCCAAATGTCCATCGACAGATGATTGGGTTCGGAAGAGGTGGTATATATACACAATGGAATACTACTCAGCCATAAAAAAGAATGACATAATGCCATTTGCAGCAACATGGATGGAGCTAGAGAATCTCATCCTGAGTGAAATGAGCCAGAAAGACAAAGACAAATACCATATGATATCACTTATAACTGGAATCTAATATCCAGCACAAATGAACATCTCCTCAGAAAAGAAAATCATGGACTTGGAGAAGAGACTTGTGGCTGCCTGATGGGAGGGGGAGGGAGTGGGAGGGATCAGGAGCTTGGGCTTATCAGACACAACTTAGAATAGATTTACAAGGAGATCCTGCTGAATAGCATTGAGAACTTTGTCTAGATACTCATGTTGCAACAGAAGAAAGGCTGGGGGAAAAATGTAATTGTAATGTATACATGTAAGGATAACCTGACCCCCTTGCTGTACAGTGGGAAAATAAAATAAAAAAAAAAAACTAAAAAAAGAAAAAGCAAAATAATGCCATTTGCAGCAACATGGATGGAAATAGGAACTTTCATACTAAGTGAAGTCAAGTCAGAAAGATAAAGACAAATACCATATGATATCACTTATATCTGGAATCTAATATATGGCACAAATGACCCTATCTATAGAAAAGAAACAAACTAATGGATATGGAGAACAGACATGGTCGCCAAGGGGGAGGGGGAAGGAATGGGATGGACTGCGAATTTGGGCTTAGTAAATGCAAACTGTCACATTTAGAATAGATAGACAATGGGGTCCTGCTGTATAGCACAGGGAACTATATCTAGTCACTTGTGATGGAATATGATGGAGGAAAATGTGAGAAAAAGAATATATATATATATCTCATTGGGTCACTTTGCTGTACAGCAGAAATTGACAAAATTGTAAATCAACTATAACAAAAAATCTTTAAAAAAAGAAGTACTAAGTTTTTAACAGAAAATATAAAAAGGACATAATAAGGTTTTAAGAGTTAGAAAATACAGAGCAATAAAGAATATAATAACTGAAATGAAAAATACACTAGAAGAAATCAAAAGTAGACTAAATAAGCAGTTCTTGTTGTGCCTCAGTAGGTTACAGATCTGACTAGTACCCACAAATACACAGATTCAATCCCTGCCTCAGTGGTTTAAGGATCCAGCATTGCTGTGAGCTGTGGTGTAGGTCATAGATGTGCCTCAGATCCTGCTTTGCTGTGGCTGTGGCCTAGGCTGGCAGCTGCAGCTCCAATTTGACCCCTAGCCTAGGAACTTCCTTATGCTGCAGGTTCGGCCCTAAAAAAGAAAAAAAAAAGTAGGCCAAATGATAGAGAGGAGTGGATCAGTAAGCTGGAAGATAGTAGCAGAAATCACTGCCACTGAAAAGAAAAAAAAAAAGAAAATGAAAAGAAATGAGGACAGTTTAAAAGACTTCTAGGACAATGACAAGTATACTAACATTCAGATTATAGGACCTGTAGAAGAAAAGAGAAAGATACACATAGAACATATTTGAAGACATAATAACTGAAAACTTCCCCAATTTGGGAAAGGAAACAGTCACCCAAGTCCTGGAAATACAGAATCCATACAGGATTAACTCAAAGAGGAGCATACAAAGACAAATTATAATTAAAATGAAAAAATTAAAGAGAGAATATTAAAACCAGCAAGGGAAAAGCAGCAAATAACTTAAAAGGGAGCTCTCATAAGGCTATCAGCTGATAATTCAGCAGAAACCCTGCAGGCCAGAAGGGAGTGGTACAGTATATCTAAAGTGATGAAAGGGAAAAAACCTACAACAAAAATAGTCAACTCAGCAGGGCTCTCCTTCAGATTTGGTGGAGAAATCAAAAGTTTTATAGAGAAGCAAAAGCTAAAAGAGTTCAGCACTACTAAATCGGCTTTACAATGAATGTTGAAGGAACTCTTTATGGAAAAATAGCCCAAAGAAACAAAAAAATTATAGAATGAAAAAGCTCACCAGTAATGGCAAATATACAGTAAAGGTAGGAAATTATCCACATACAAAATTAGTAGGGAGGTTAAAAGAAAAAAGCTATCATGCACTGTAGATAAGAAACACAGCTAAGGGAGTTCCTGTTTGGCAGAGTGGGAACAAATATGACTAGTATCCATAAGGAAGAGGGTTTGATCCCTGGCCTTGCTCAGTGGGTCAGGGATCTGGCATTGCCATGAGCTGTGATGTAGGTTGCAGATATGGCTCAGATCCCACATTGTTGTGGCTATATGTAGGCCAGCAGCTATAGCTCTGATTTGACCCCTAGCCTGGGAACTTTTATATGCCATGGGTGTGGCCCTAAAATAAATATATAATTTTTAAAAAGAAACACAGCTCAGAAATAGATCTGGGGGCTTCTACTCCAACAACAAGGGAGAAGACTCTGCCTTTGACAGGGAAATTACAACCACAGAGCAAAGGGAAGAGCCCATTAATATGTAGTATAGGCTTAGATCACCACAACAGTCACATCTCTTATGAAAGGGATAATGGCCAGCATACAATGAGGAAAGAGGTGGCAGGTATTCATTGTAAAAATAGCCATTATGCAAAAAAAATTAAACCTATGTTGACTAAACAGGGAAGTTCCCACATAAAAATAGCCCTCCAAGACCAATGTAGATAATTGTTTCTCTTAAACTCATAGAGCAAGAGAAATGTAAGCAAAATTAAGAAGCAGAGGAACAACTCTCAATTAAAGAATCAAGAGAATTCACCTGAAAGAATGCACAATGGAACAGACCTCTGCAGTCTAATACTGGGTTCAAAAAGGAGATAAAAATACTTAAGGAATTAATAAAATCTATTGACAGAAATGCATGCTACTGTAAAAAGTAAATAGAATCTACAAGAAGGATCCAAGAAAAATTAGAGAACTCATTTGAGGAGATGAAAATTGATCTAAATGCTATGAATAGCAAAATGAATGATAAGTGAACTGGAAGATAGACTAATGGAAATCGCTCAATTAGAACAACAGTCAGAAAAGCCCAGATTTAAAAAAAAGAAAGCAATATGAAACTTATGGAATATAAAGTATACTAATCTATGCATAATGGGGATCACAGAAGGAAAAGAAATAGAAAACAGGAATGAAAATATATTTGAGGAATGGATGGCTGAAAATTTTCCAAAGAAGGAAAGAAGGAAACAGATATCCAGATACAAGAAGCACATTGGGTCTCAAACATAATAAACACAAATAGGTCTACACCAATACATATTATAATAAAAATGGCAAAAGTTAAAGATAATGAGAGGATTCTAAAGGCAGCTAGAGACAAACAAAAAGATAATTACAAGGGAACCCCTAAAAGGCTATCAGCTGATTTCTCCACAAAAACATTTCAGACCAGAAGGGAGTTGCAAGATATATTCCAAGTCCTAAAATGGAAAATTCTACAACGGAGACTTCACACAGCAAGATTTTCATTTAAATTAGAAGAAGAAATGAGGACTTTCTCAGATGAGCAAAAAAATAAAAGAATATAGCAATACTAAACCTTTCCTAAAGGAAATATTGAAAGGTCTTTAAATAGAGAAGTAAGAATCTGTAAGAAAGAAAAAATCACAATTGGAAAGTAAATTACTTAAATAAGCCAGTACACAGATTTTCAAAAATAAAAAAAAAATCTGTGACACCAATGATAACCATAATAAACAGGAAAAGAATGAGCATGAAGGTGCAAAACGGGACATCAAAATCATAAAACATGGGAGAGGTGAATAATAAAATGTAAAGTTTTTCTTAGAATGTGTTTGTGCTTATATGACTACCAGTCTAGCAAGCAGATATAGGCAGAGGTTAACATTCTTGAAAAACAGGGCAACCACAAGTCATAAATATACAATAGATTCACAAAAACTAAAAAGAAGAGAACATATACATAATAGAAAAGAAAATCATCAAACCACAGAAAAAAGGAAGAAATATAAAATCAATAGGAAAACTAAGTTTAAAACTGCAATAAATAGATATCAATAATTACTTTAAATTATCTTGGACTAAATGCTCCATTCAAAAGACAGAGAGTGGAAGATTGGATTAACAAAATAAAACAAAAACAAGATCCTCCAATATGCTGCCTATAAGAGACCCACTTTAGGGCAAGGGAAACATATAGATTGAATGTGAGGGGATAGAAAAAGATATTTCATGCAAACAGAAATGGCAAGGAAGTGGGGGTCACATACTCCTACCAGACAAAACAGACTTTAATACAAAGGCTATAAAAAAGAAGAAAGGACACTATATAATAATAAAAGGGTAAACCGAAGGAGAGGCTATGACACTCATCAAAATTTATGCACCCAATATAGGAGCATCCCACTACATAAAACAAATACTAACAGACATAAAGGCAGAAATTGAATACAATAATAGTTGGAGACTTTAACATGCCAGTGATATCAATGGACAGATCTTAGAGACAGAAAAATCAATAAAGCAATAGAGATCCTAATTGACATAATAGAACAGTTAGACTTTATTGATATCTTAAGGGCATTACATTCCTCCCCCCACCCCAAGAAAGAATACACTTTTCAAGGAAACATGGAACATTCTCTAGGACTCACCATGTAAGAGGGCACAAAATAAGCTGCAACAAAGTTAAGGGTATAGAAATTTATTTCGAGCATCTTTTCCTGACCATAACTGCATGAAACTGGAAATCAACCATAAAAAAGAAACAAGAACAAATAATTACATAAGGAAAACAACATGCTACTAAAAAAACAATGGGCCAGTGATGAAATCAAAGAAGAAATTAAAAAAAAAAACCTTGAGGCAAATGACAGTTAAAACACCACCTTACAAAATCTATGAGATGCAAAAAAAAAACAGTTCTTAAGACGTTCATAGCAATATAGGCCTTGCTCAAAAAGCAAGAAAAATCTCAAACAACCTAACCTACCACCTAAAATAATTATAAAAGGAAGAGCAAACAAAATCTAAAGTCAGCAGAAGGAAGGAAATATAAAGACGAAAGGAAATATCTGGTAATTTATGATGGAGCATGGTAATGTGAGAAAAAGGAATGTATACATGTATGTGTAACTGGGTCACCTTGCTGTACAGTAGAAAATCAACAGAACACTGTAAACCAGCTATAATGGAAAAAATAAAAATCATTATAAAATTAAAAAAACACCTTTTTTTCAATATTACAGCGAAAAAGCTCTTGATTCTCCTGTGCAAGATGATGTGTTTAGCACACTTTTATTTTCCTTAATTCTTTCCCTTCCACTCCCCACATCCTGCCATCTTGGTTTTGTTCATGCAGTTTGGGCTTTTTTGACCTTTTGTTCATGAAATTTGGCCTTGATTATTCCTCTTGGAAAAAATAAATTTCTTTTGCTACATTATGTATTTTCTCTTATGAGAGTTATTTTAGACATTTAAATAAAGTTCTTTTATGCATAAAAATATTTTTAAAAATCAGAGAGGAAATAGAGATCAAAAAAAGTAGAAAAAATCAATAAAACAAAGAGCTGAGTCTTCAAAAGGGTAAACAAAATTAACAAGGCTCTGGCCAGATTCACTAAGGAGAGAGAGAAATCCAAATAAATAAATAATAAGAAATGAAAAAGGAGAAATAACAACCTATACCACAGAAATACAAAAAAAAAGCTAAAATGATACTATGAATGATTTATATGCAAACAAATTTGACAACCTAGAAGAGATGGACAAGTTTCTAGAAACATACAGCCCACCAAAACTGAATAAAAAAATTATATATAATTTGGACAGATCACTGTAAGTAGAATAGACTCTAATGAAAACAAATAACCCCCCCACCCAATTCCCAACAAAATTCCAGGACCAAAGCGCTTCACAGATGAATTCTTTTTTACCTTTTTTTTTTTTTTTTTTTTTTGCTTTTTAGGGCCTCACCCTGTGGCATATGGAAGTTCCCAGACTAGGTGTCAAATAGGGGCTACTGCTGCTGGCCACAGTCACAGCCATGCAAGATCCAAGCGGTGTCTGCAACCTACACCACAGCTCATGGCAATGCCAGATCCTTGACCCACTGAGTGAGACAAGGGATCAAACCTGCATCCTCAGGGATCCTAGTTGGGTTCTTTATCACTGAGCCATTATGGGAACTCCCTCACAAATGAATTCTAACAAACACATAAAGAACTTATGCCAATTCTTCTCAAACTCTTCCAAAATAATGAAGAGGAAGAAACAGTCTCAAAGGCATTCTATGAAACCACTATCACCCTGATATCAAAACCAGACAAAGATATTACCAAAAAAGAAAATTACAGGCCAATATCTTTGATGAATATGGACTCAAAAATTCTAATAAACAAAACATTAGCAAACCAAATCCAACAACACATTAAAAAGGTCATACATCACTACCAAGTTGGATTCATCCATCCCAGGATCACAAGGATGGTTTAACATATTCAAATCAATGTGATACACTTCATCAACAAAAGAAAGGACAAAAACCACATGATTATCTAAATAGAGGCAGAAAAGTCACAGATAAAATTCAGCATCCATTTACGATAAAAAAAAAAACCCTTATGAAAACAGGTATAGAAGGAACATGTCTCAACAAAATAAAAGATATTTAGGACAAACCCACAGCCAATATAATACTCAATGGTAAAAAGCCAAAAGCCTTCCTTGCTAAAATCTGGATACAAGGATGCCCACTCTCACCACTTCTCTTCAACACAATATTGGAAGACCTGGCCACAGCAATAAGACAAGAAAAAGAAATAAAAGGTATTCAAATTGGCAGGGAAGAGGTAAAACTGTCATCATATCCAGATGACATGATATTACATATAGAAAACCCTAAGGAGATGGACCAAGATAGTGGAGTAGGAGGGTGTGGAGTTTACCTCTTCCCACAAATATATCAACAATGATTTGACTAATCAAACAATCCTCCCAGGATACCTACTGAACACTGGCAGAATAACTCAAACTCTTGAAAGGACCAGAGGGATCTCCACATAACTGGATTAGGATGAAAGGAAAAAAAAAAGAGGTGGAAGCAGGCTGGGACCTGTGCCCTGGAGAGGGAGCTGAAGGAGAGGAGAGGTTTCCACACATGAGGGAGTCCCCTCACCAGCAGGGAGATGAGCTAGGACAGAAAAAGATCTTTGGATGCTTGAAAGAAAATAGCTGGTCTATGGTAGACAGGACAGAATGAGGCATACAAAGATGGTCTGTGCAACCATCCTGAGCACCCAAGCCAGAGATGAGTGTCCACATATGAAGGCAGGGGCTGAGTGCTGGGAAACAGAGCTTGGAGTACAGACCTGGGAATAGAATGGCTGTTGGTTGTACAAGACAGCCTGGAGGAGTGGAGGGGTGGAGGGCCACAACCACAATGGTAAGGTATGGGCGTGCCACTACAGTTTCCTTCCCCATACAGACCACTATTTTTGCAGGTTCTAAGGGAGGTTCCCACCTGAGCTGGACTGTGCCTCCCTATTGCAGCTCCACCACTGTCCCACCTGTAACAGAGCCCTGTGCACCCCAATTGCTGATCCATCCCACCAGAAAAGGCCCATAAACATCCAATCATGGCTTTACCCTGCCTCACTGCCCAATGATTGTCACCCCACCCCCCTGTATACCTGTTGCCTCAAGAACAGTCGCTGGTGGTTACTCACACATAGAAGTGCAGATGAAACCACAGCTGAGCCTGAGGGATCATGAGACTAAGGAGGAAGAACTGAAAACGCTCCTCCAGCTACACAAACTGTGGATATACACCTCCACTAGTGGTCTGATAAATTTAGCACTGATAGAACATCCAAACATATAACAAGTGCTCCCAGAGCTGAAAGAGTTCTGGCTTTTAGCAGCTCTAGGCTTTGTGGTTTGTACACATGGGGAATTAAGTCCATAGCTCCCACAGTAGGCCCAGGTACATGAATACTGGAGCCCTGGGTCCTGAGCTCAGTGGATCTGCATGGGTAGCCAGGGGAAGACAATGCCTGAGCGACACCAAGGCCTATTACTGACATACTCATGCTCAAGGTGGCACAGCCAACAACAGTGTACTTTGAGAGCCTGCACAGTGAGTGAAAGGTAACATAATAGAGCACACTTGCAAATTAAGCGCTCTAGAGGAGGAATACTCAGAAGCTCCTTTTCCAGTGAGAGTGCTGCAATCCCTTCTACCTTGTACCACAGGAAAGGAATGGCTCAGAAACAGATCTGGGGGTTTCTACTCCAACAACTAGGGAGAAGAGCCTTCCCCTTACAGAGCTGTGATAAATGCAGAGAAATAGGAGGCCCTGCTCAACATCCAGTGCAGGTTCAGGTCACCAGAATATCAGTCACATCTCCTATAAAGGAGAAAATGGCCAGCATACACTGAGGAAAGAGCAGGCATCCAAACTAAAAACAGCTCTCACACTCAAAAATCTTAAACACACACAGGCTGCCTAAAGTCATACTGAGCTGATAACCACCTCTTAACACACTCTTTAATATGGCCCTGACCATCAGAGAATCAAGACCTAACTCCACCCACCAATGGGAAGAGACCAGTCCCTCCTACCAGGAAGCCTGCACAAGCCTTATCTATACCAGAGAGCAGGCAAAAGACACAAGAGGAACTAAAAACCTGCAGCCTATGGTAAGACCACAAACATAGAAAGTTAGATGAGATGAGAGAGAAATATATTTTGGACACAGGAACAATATAAACACTCACAAAAACAAGTAAATGAAGAGGATCAAGTAATCTACCTGAAAAATAATTCAAAGTAATGATAATAAGGATGATTCAACATGTCAGAAAAAGAATGATGCACAGATCAAGAAGTTATAAGAAATGTCTAATGAAGTACTAGAAGATTTAAAGAGCAAGCAATTATGAACAATAAACTGAAATGAAAAAACATACTAGAAAGAATCAATAGCAGAACAACTGGAGCATAAGAATGAATAACTGAGGTAGAAGACAGAGTAGTGGGAATCACTACCATGGAAAATAATAAAGAAAAAAGAATGAAAAGCAATGAGGACAGTCTAAGGGACATCTGGGACAACATTAAATGTACCACCATTGGCATCAGAGGGGTCTCAGGAGAAGAAAGGGCCTGAGAAAATACTTGAAGAGATTACAGACAAAGACTTCCCAAATATAGGAAATACTTGCTCAAGTGGAGGAAGCACAGAGAGTCCCATACCAGGTAAACTCAAGGAGAAGCATGCTGAGACACATAGTAATCAAACTGACAAAAAATGAAATTCAAAGAAAAAATATATAAAGGAACAAGGAAAAAGCAAAAACTAACATACAGGGGAACCCCCATAAGGCTATCAACTGATTTTTCAGCAGACGCTCTGCAAGCCAGAAGGGAGTAACATGATATATTTAAAGTGGTGAAAGGGAAAATCTTTCAGCCAAGAATATTCTACCCAGCAAGGCTCTCATTCAGATTCTACAGATAAAACAAAAGCTTTACAGGCAAGCGGTTGAAAGAATTCAGAACAAACAAACCAGCTTTAAAAGAAATGCTAAAGGAACTTCTCTAGGTTGAAAAGAAAAGGTACAACTAGAAGAAAATTACAAGTGGGAAAGTTCACCAGTAAAGGCAAATATAAAAATGAGAAATAATCCACAGACAAATATGATATCAAAATCAGCAATTGTGAAGGGAGGATTCAAAACTGTGAAAATGCATTTGAAATTATAAGACCATCAACTTAAAACATATTTGTGCGTATACACACACACACACACACACACACAAAATGCTATGTCAAAACTTTGTGAGAACCACACACAAAAATCTACAATAGACACACTCATAAAAGAGAAAAAGCAATTCAAATACAACACTAAAAATAGTTATCAAATCACAAGAGATGAGAACAAAAGAGGAAGGGAAGAAAGAATTCCAACAATAAAAAATCCAAAACAATTAAGAAAATGGCAGTGAGTACAGACATATTGATAATTGTCTTGAATGTAAATGGATTAAATTCTCCAATCAAAGGACATAGACTGGCTGGCTGGATACAAAAACAAGTCCTGTATACACACTGTCCTCAAGATCTGAGAACCACTTCAGATCTAGGAACACATACAGTGAGGTGATGGAAGAATAAAAATGGAAATAACAAGAAAGTTAAAGTAGGAACACTCACATCACACAACAGATTTTAAGATAAAGAATGTTACAAGAGACAAAGAAGGACATTGCCAAATTATGAGGGGAGAAATTCAAGACATAACAATTGCAAATATATGTGCACCTAACATAGGAGCACCACAATATATGACAGCTGCTAAGAGCCATAAAAGGGCAAATTGACAGTAATACAGTAATAGTGGGGGACTTTAACACCCCCATACATCAACAGACATCATCCAAATAGGAAATTGATAAAGAAATACAGGTCTTAAATGGCACATGAGACCAGATATCCTTAGTTGACATTTATTGAACATTCCATCTGAAAGTAACAGAATATAAATGCTTCTCAAGTGCACAGAACATTCTCCAGGATAGCTCACATTTTGGACTAAAAATCAAGCAAAAGTAAATTTAATAAAATTGAAGTCATACACAACATTTTTTAAACCACAATGCTATGAGACTTGAAATTAACCACAAGGAAAAAAAACCTACAAAAAAACCCCCCCACAAACACTTGAAGGCTAAACAATATTCTACTATACATCCAACAGATCACTGAGAAAATCAAAGAGGAAAGTTTAAAAAATCTAGAGATAAATAACAGTTAAAACACAATAATTCAAAAACTACTGGACACAGGAAACTCGGTCCTAAGAAGGAAGTTTATAACAATACAATTTCACCTCAGGAAATAGAAGAGTCCCAGATATACACCCTCTTTACCCCTAAAGCAACTAGAGAAAGAAGAATAAACAAAATTCAAAATCAGTAGAAGGAAAGAAATCATAATGATCAAAGCAGAAATAAATGAAATAGAGACAAACAATAGAGACCTATGAAACCAAAAGTTGGTTCTTCAAAAAGACCAACTAAATTTATAAACTTTAGCCAGATTCATTAAGAAAAAAAGGGAGAATGCTCACATCAATAAAATTAGAAATGAAAAAGAAGTTACAACTGATACCACAGAAATACAAAGGATCATGAGAGACTACTACAAAGAACTATATGCCAATAAAATGGACAACTTAGAAGAAATGGAAAAATTCTTACAAAGGTACAACCTTTTAAGACTGAAAAAGGAAGAAATAGCAAATACAAATAAGTGAATCACAAGTACTGAAAGTGAACCAGATTTAAAAACTTCCAGGAAAAAAAAAATCAGTCCAGGACCAGATTGCTTCACATTCTTTGAAACATTCAGAGATGACTTAATACCTATCCTTCTGAAACTCTTCCAGTAATTTTCAGAGGAAGTAACACACCCAAGCTCATTCTATGAGGCCACAATCACCCTGATACCAAAACCAAAGATACCACCAAAAAGAAAACTACATGCCAATATCACTAATGAACATAGATGCAAAAAAATCCTCAACAAATTATTACCAACCCAAATCCAACAATGTATTAAAAGTCTTATATGCCATAATTAAGTGGGATTTACCCCAGGGATGCAAGGATTCTTCAATATCCATACATCAATCAATGTGATAACACCACATGAACAAACTATAGGATAAAAAACAATAGCTTAATAGATACTGAAAAAGGTTTTGACAAAATTCAACACCCATTTCTGATAAAAACTCTCCAGAAAGTGGGCATAGGGAGAAACTACCTCAACATAATAAAATCTATATATGACAAACCCACAGCTAATATCATTTTCAATGGTTAAGAGTTGAAAACATTTCTGCTAAGATCAGGAACAAGATAAAGATGTCCACCCTCACCAGTGTCATTCAACGTAATTTTGCAATTCCTAGCCACAGAAATCAGAGAATAAAAAGAAATAGAAGGAATCCAAATTGGGAAAAAGTAATAAGTCTGTCAGTGTTTGCAGATGACATGATACTATACATTGCAAGTCCTAAAGATGCTATCATAAAACTGTTACAGCTCATCAATGAATTTGGTAAAGTTGCATGATACAACATTAATACACAGAAATCTCTTGAATTTCTATACACTAAGAAATGATCAGAAAGATCAGAAAGAGAAATTAGAAAAATAATCCCCCTTATCACCACAGCAAAAAGAATAACCCTACCTAAAGAGGCAAAAGACCTATATTCTGAAAACTGTAAGACACTGATGAAAGAAATCAAAGATGACACAAACAGATGGAAGAATATACCATACTCTTGGAATGGAATAATCAATATTGTCAAAAGGACTACACTACGCAAAGTAATCTACAGATTCAATGCAATCCCTATCAAATTACCAATGGAATTTTTCACAGACCTAGAACAATATTTTTTTAATTGTATAGAAACACCAAAGGCGCAGAATAGCCAAAGCAATCTTTTTTTTTCTTTTTTCTTTTCTGGGGCTGCAACCATGACATATGGAGGTTCCCAGGCTAGGGGTATAATTAGAGCTGTAACTGCCAGTCTATGCCACAGCCACAGCAACACAGGATCCAAGCTGCATCTGCTACCCACACCACAGCTCACGACAACACCAGATCTTTAACCCACTGAGCAAGGCCAGGGATCGAACCCACAACCTCATGGTTCCTAGTTGGATTCATTAACCACTAAGCCATGACGGGAATGCCACCAAAGCAATCTTGACAAAGAAACCAAACCTACTGTCTCAAGCGTATTCGCAAGTGGAGGAGTGCTAAGCAATTGGAAAGGATGATCATAAAGTGAGACTCCTCCTCAATCTTCATTTGTACTTTCTACTTGGGGGAAGTCTTTAGTACCTTTGTACCAACTTTTGACCAGAGGGACTGCATTTAAATGCATGCATTTTGCCTTGAAATGGAGGTATTCTTCTAGTTGGGATTTCTTCTTTGTATTTCAGCTAGCTTCTAGATTAGTTGGTATATCTACTTTTATTTGAATGAGGAAACCCTATGTATCAGGCACAAAACAGAAATACCTATCAGCAGTTGGGGGGTGAGGGGATGTGCTGGGGTTGTGGGATGGAAATCCTACAAAATTGGATTGTGATGATCACTGTACAACTATGAATGTAATAAATCATTGAGCAATTAAAAAAAAAGGAAATATCTATCAGTGAAACAGGATAGAAATCCCAGAAAGAAATGCATACACCTATGGTCAACTAATTCATGATAAAAGAGGCAAGAAAATACAGTTGAGAAAAGACAGTCTCCTCAATAAGCGGTTTTGGGAAAACTGGACAGTTACATGTAAAAGAATGAAATTAGAACTCCTCAACTCAAAATTGGTTAAGGACCTAAATGTAAGGGTGTATACTATAAAACTCTTGGAGGAAAACATAGGAGAAAATGCTTTGACATAAATTACAGCAATATCTTTTTGGATCCTGGAGTAAAGAAAATAAAAACAAACCAATGGGAGCTAATTCAACTTAAAAACTGTTGTACAGCAAAGGAAAATGAAAGGATAACCCACAGAATGGGAGAAAATCTTTGCAAATGAAGTGACTGACAGGGATTAATCTCCAAAATATACAAACATCTCATGTGGCTTTACATATATATAAAATATATAACCCAATCAAAAAATGGGCAGAAGATCTAAATAAATATTTCTCTGAAGACAGATAGATTGCCAATAGGTACAGGAAAAGATGCTCAACATCACTAATTATTAGAGAAATGTGAATCAAAACTACAATGAGGTATCACCTCACACCAGCCAGAATGGCCATCACCAAAAAGTCTACAAACAATAAATCCTGAAGAGGGTGTGGAAAAAAGGGAAACCTCTGATACTGTTGGTGGGAATGTAAATTAGTATAACCAGTATGGAGAACATTATGGAAATTCCTTTAAAAAATAAAAATAGAACTACCACATGATCCAGCAACCCACTCCTAAGCATATATCCAAAGAAACCCATAATTTGAAAAGATACATGCACCCCAGTACTCACTGCAGCACTATTTAATATAGCCAAGACATGGAAGCAATATAATATCTGTCGACAGAGGAATGGATAAAGATATGATATGCATATACAATGGAATATTTTCCAGCCATAAAAAAAGAATGAAATTATGCCATTTGCAACAACATGGATGGACCTAGAGATTATCATAGTGAGTGAAGTCAGTCAGAGAAAGATATTATATTTCACTTATATGTGTAATCTATAAAATGATGCAAAAGAACTTTTTTTTTTTTTTGCTTTTTAGGGCTGAACTTAGGCATATGGAAGTTGTTCTAGGATAGGGGTCAAATTGGAGTTGCAGCTGCCGGCCTACACCACAGCTCATGGCAATGCTGGATCCTTAACTCACTGAGGCCAGGGATCAAACCCACATTCTCACTGATACTAGCTGAGTTTGTAACCTGCTGAGCCACAATGGGAACTTCACGAAAGAACTTATTTATACAACAGGAACAATCTCACAGATTTCAAAAGCAATCTTATGGTTACCATGGGAAACTGGTGGGTGGGAGAGAAACTGGGAGGATGGGAATAATATATACACACCACTATATAAAATAGATGATTATCAAGAATTTATCATATAGCTCAGGGTAATCTACTCAATAGTTTGTAATAACCTATATAGGAAAAAAAGAATGGATATATATATCCATTTCTTTGCTGTAGACCTGAAACTAACACAACACTGTAAGTCAACTATACTCCAATAAGATGAAAAAAAATAAAAGATGCTATAAAACAAATTGCATAGAACTAATATGGATCCCTTTCTTTAAGCTTTGGAGAATACTATTCATATAACTGTCTTGGCTTCCAAAGACTCCCACCTCTCAAATCTCCTTTCTGCAAGATTTATAGAAGACAAGTTTTTTTGGCCATGCCTATGGTATGTGGGGGTTTCCGGGCTAGGGATTGAACTGGTACTATAGCAGCAATGAAAAGCCACTGCAGAAACAATGCCAGATCAACACACTGTGCCACAAGAGAACTATTACAGAAGACAATTTCTACCTCAAATTTCCCTGGCCAAGTCTTGGTACAGCCCTAAAACAGGCAGTATATCTCTTATCCCCACCCTTTTTTGGTAAAAGAAAGATTTTAATTTTTTATATTTTCACTCACAATAAGAAGGCAATTCTACATGTCAGAGACTGGTAACAGGGTATGCAAGGACTAATCTTTAGTTTCTAGTCTACTTTCAAATAAAATTTCTTGTTTTATTTTCACAATGGATTTTTAGATAATTAATGTCTAGTTACCTCACATCTTCACCTTCCTCTAAAATAGACAAACAGCACATTTTTCCATTGTGTCCTCCTTAGTTCCTTCTTCCTATCATGTTTGCAGTAGAATTTCCTCTGTGAGAACCAATAAGTTGCTACCTTATTAGTAGAGATGTTATTACTGAACTGAGTAAAATCTGTGTTTACTTAAAAAAAACCAAACTGAAACACATATTCACCCACAACTTATTTCCCAAGAACAACTGTCATGAATTAATGGATGGATGAAGTGACTATGACCAACTAAGTGTTCTTATAAGACCCTTAAATAATCAACATCAAAAGTGAAATTGAAAATAAGATAAAATCAAAAAACAAACAGCATAATCAAAAGATGGTCAGAAGATCTAAATAGATATTTCTCCAAAGATGACTGATAGCCAAAAACACATGAAAAGATGCTCAACATCACTAATTATTAGAGAAATGTAAATCGCAAATACTATGAGGTATTGCCTCACACCAGCCAGAATGGCCATCAACAAAAAGTCTACAAACAATAAATCCTGAAGGGAATGTGGAGAAAGGGAACTCTCTGACACTGTTGGTAAGAATGTAAGTTGGTGCCACCACTACGGAGAACAGTATGGATATTCATTTAAAAACGAAATATAGAACTACCACATCCTCATGATGAAAACTCTTACCAAAGTGGGTATAAAAGGAACATACCTTAACATAATAAAAGCCACTTATGACAAACCCACAGCAAATATAATCCTCAATGGGTAAAAGCTGAAAGACTTCCCACTAAAATCTGGATCAAGACAAGGATGCCCACTCTCTCCAATTTTATTCAACATAGTACTGGAAGTCCTAGCCACAGCAATTAGACAAACAAAAGAAATAAAAGGCATCCATATAGGAAGAGAAGAGGTAAAATTGTCACTGTATGAAGATGACATAATACTATACATAGAAAACCCTAAGGACTCAACCCCAAAACCACTTGAACTGATTCATAAATTCCGCAAAGTAGCAGGATAGAAGATTAACATTCAGAAGTCAGTTGCATTTCTGTATACCAGCAATGAAATATTAGAAAAGGAATACAAAAATATAATACCTTTTAAAATTGCACCTCACAAAATCAAATACCTCGGAATACACCTGACCAAGGAGGTAAAGGACCTATATGCCGAGAACTATAAAACTTTCATCAAAGAAATCAAAGAAGATGTAAAGAAATGGAAAGATATTCCATGTTCCTGGATTGGGAACATCAATATTGTAAAAATGGCCACACTACCCAAAGCAATCTACAGATTCAATGCAATCCCTATCAAATTACCCAGGACATTTGTCACAGAACTAGATCAAACAATCCAAACATTTATATGGAACCACAAAAGACCCAGAATCGCCAAAGCAATCCTGAGAAACCAAAACCAAGCAGGAGGCATAACTCTCCCAGACTTCAAGAAATACTACAAAGCCACAGTCATCAAAACAGTGTGGTACTGGTATCAAAACAGACAGACAGACCAATGGAACAGAATAGAGAACCCGGAAATAAGCCCTGACACCTATGGTCAATTAATCTTTGACAAGGGAGGCAAGAACATCAAATGGGAAAAAGAAAGTCTATTCAGCAAGCATTGCTGGGAAACCTGGACAGCTGCATGCAAAGCAATGAAACTAGAACACACCCTCACACCATGCACCAAAATAAACTCCAAATGGCTGAAAGACTTAAATATACGACAGGACACCATCAAACTCCTAGAAGAAAACATAGGCAAAACACTCTCGGACATCAACATCATGAATATTTTCTCAGGTCAGTCTCCCAAAGCAATAGAAACTAGAGCAAAAATAAACCCATGGGACCTCATCAAACTGAAAAGCTTTTGCACAGCAAAGGAAACCCAAAAGAAAACAAAAAGACAACTTACAGAATGGGAGAAAACAGTTTCAGATGATGCAACCGACAAGGGCTTAATCTCTAGAATATATAAACAACTTATACAACTCAACAGCAAAAAAGCCAGTCAATCAATGGAAAAATGGGCAAAAGAGCTGACTAGACATTTCTCCAAAGAAGGTATACAGATGGCCAGCAAACACATGAAAAAATGCTCAACATCGCTGATTAGAAGAGAAATGCAAATCAAAACTACCATGAGATATCACCTCACACCAGTCAGAATGGCCATCATTAATAAATCCACAAATAACAAGTGCTGGAGGGGGGTGTGGAGAAAAGGGAACCCTCCTACACTGTTGGTGGGAATGTAAACTGGTTCAGCCACTATGGAGAACAGTTTGGACATACCTTAGAAATCTATACATAGAACTTCCATATGACCCCCCAATCCCACTCTTGGGCATCTATCCGGACAAAACTCTACTTAAAAGAGACACGTGCACCTGCATGTTCATTGCAGCACTATTCACAATAGCCAGGACATGGAAACAACCCAAATGTCCATCGACAGATGATTGGGTTCGGAAGAGGTGGTATATATACACAATGGAATACTACTCAGCCATAAAAAAGAATGACATAATGCCATTTGCAGCAACATGGATGGAGCTAGAGAATCTCATCCTGAGTGAAATGAGCCAGAAAGACAAAGACAAATACCATATGATATCACTTATAACTGGAATCTAATATCCAGCACAAATGAACATCTCCTCAGAAAAGAAAATCATGGACTTGGAGAAGAGACTTGTGGCTGCCTGATGGGAGGGGGAGGGAGTGGGAGGGATCAGGAGCTTGGGCCTATCAGACACAACTTAGAATAGATTTACAAGGAGATCCTGCTGAATAGCATTGAGAACTTTGTCTAGATACTCATGTTGCAACAGAAGAAAGGCTGGGGGAAAAATGTAATTGTAATGTATACATGTAAGGATAACCTGACCCCCTTGCTGTACAGTGGGAAAAAAATAATAATAAATAATTTTTAAAAAAAAGATTAACATTCAGAAATCAGTTGCATTTCTGTATACTAACAGAATGAAATATTAGAAAAGGAATACAAAAATACAACACCTTTTAAAATTGTACCTCAAAAAATCAAATACCTGGGAATACACCTGACCAAGGAGGTAAAGGACTTCTACGCTGAGAACTATAAAAGTATAAAACAATTAATCAAGGAAATTAAAAAGGATTCAAAGAAATGGAAAGATATTCCATGCTCCTGGGTTGTAAAATTAATATTATAAAAATGGCCACCAAGAAGATAACCCCCAGGGCATGGCCATACTACCCAAAGCAATCTACAGATTCAATGCAACCCTTATCAAATTACCTATGACATTTTTCACAGAACTATGACAAAAAATCCAAAAATTTATATGGAGCCATGAAAGACCCAGAATTGCCAAAGCAATCATAAGGAACAAAAAACAAGCGGGAGGCATAACTCTCCCAGACTTAAGGCAATATTACAAAGCCACAATAGTGGCTAATCAAGATAGCATGGTACTGTTACCAAAACAGACATATAGGCCGATAGAACAGATAGAGAACACAGAAATAAACCCAGACACTTAAGATCAATTAATCTTTGACAAAGGAGGCAAGAATATAAAATGGGAAAAAGACAGTCTCTTCAGCAAATGGTGCTGGGAAAACCGGACAGCCTCATGTAAATCAATGAAACTGGAACACACCCTCATACCAGGCACAAGAAATAAACTCAAAATGTCTTAAAGACTTAAACCTAAGACAAGAAATGATCAAACTCCTAAAAGAGAACATAGGCAAAACATTCTCTGACATCAGCCTTACAAATATTTTCTCAGGTCGGTTTCCCAAGGCAACAGAAATAAAAGCAAAAATAAACCAATGAGACCTAATCAAACTGACAAGGTTTTGAACAGCAAAGGAAACCATAAAAAAAAAAAAGACAACTTATACAATGGGAGAAAATAGTTTCAAATGATGCAACTGAAAAAGGCTCAATCTCTAAAATATACAAACAACTTATACAACTCAACAGCAAAAAAAACCCAACAACCCAACTGAAAAATGGGCAAAAGACCTGAATAGACATTTCTCCAAAGAAGATATACAAATGGCCAACAAGCACATGAAAAAACGCTCAACATCCCTGATTATTAGAGAAATGCAAATCAAAACTACTATGAGATACCACGTCACAATAGTCAGAACAGCTGTCATTAATAAGTCCACAAATAACAGATGCTGGAGAGGATGCAGAGAAAAGGGACTCCTCCTGCACTGTTGGTGATAATATAAATTGGTACAACCGCTATGGAAAACAGTATGGAGGCACCTTAGAAAACTAAGCATAGAACTACCATATGACCCAGGAATCCCACTCTTGGGCATATATATCTGGACAAAACTCTCATTGAAAAAGACACATGCACTCACATGTTCATTGCAGTACTATTCACAACAGCCAAGACATGGAAACAACCTAAATTTCCATCAACAGATGAATGGATTAAGAAGATGTAGTATATATACACAATGGAATACTACTCAACCATAAAAAAGAATGAAATAATGCCATTTGTAGCAACATGGATGGAACTAGAGACTCTCACATTAAATGAAGTCAGAAAGAGAAAGACAAATACCATATCACTTATTATCTTGAATTTAATATACAACCTAAATTAACCTTTCCACAGAAAAGAAACTCATGGCTATGGAGAACAGACTTGTGGTTGCCAAGGGGGAGGGAGAGGGAGTGGGATGGACTGGGAATTTGAGGTTAATAGATGCAAACTATCGCCTTAGGAATGGATAAGCAATGAGATCCTGCTGTATAGCACTGGGAACTATATCTAGTCACTTATGATGGAGCATGATAATGTGAGAAAAAGGAATGTATACATGTATGTGTGACTGGGTCACCTCGCTGTATAGTAGAAAATTGATAAAACATTGTAAACCAGCTATAATGGAAAAAATCATTAAATAAAAAAAAATAGAATCACCATATGATCCAGCAACCCACTCCTGGACATATATCCAGAGAAACCCATAATTTGAAAAGATACATGACCCCAATGTTCATTGCAGTACTAGCTAAAATAGCCAAGACATGGAAACAATCTAAATATCGATCAACAGGAAGTTCCTGCTGTGGTACAGCAGAAAAAAATCCAACTAGTATCCATGAGGATGTGGGTTTGATCCCAGACCTTATTCAGTGGGTTGGGAATCCAGCATTGCTGAGAACTATAGTGTAGGTTGTGGGTACAGCTTGGATCCCATCTTGCTGTGGTTGTGGTGTAGGCTGGCAGCTGCAGCTCCGTTTCGACTCCTAGCCTGGGAATTTCCATATGCCATGGATGTGGCCCTAAAAAGCAAAAAAATAAAAAATAAAGTAAATAAATAAGTAAAGTAAATAAATGCATAAAGAATATGTGGTACATATACTCAGGGAATATTACTCAGCCATATAAAAGATTGAAATAATGCCATTTACAGCAACATGGATGGACCTAGAAATCATCATACTAGGTGAATGAAGACAAAGACTTATGGAGTAATTATATGACATCACATATGTCAAATCTAAAAAAAGGATACAGATGAATTATTTGCAGAAAAGAAACAGATTCACAGACTTTGAAAACAAACTTATGGCTACCAAAGGGAATGGTTTGGGGGAGGGATAGATTGGGGGTTTGGGACTGGCATATGCACCCTGTGGTATGTGGAATGGATTGGCCAACAGGGATTGGTTGTATAGCACAGGGAACTCTACCCAATATTCTGTGATAATCTATATAGGAAAAGAATCTGAAAAATAATAGATGTATATATGTAATTGAATCAGTTTGTTGTACAGAAGAAATTACCACAACATTGTAAATCAGTTTGTTGTACAGCAAAATTATCACATTGTAAATCCACTATACTTTAATAAAGCTTAAAAAAAGAATGAAATAATGCCATTTGCAAAACATATATGGACCTAGGTATTATCTTACTAGGTGAAATTGGACAGAGAAAGCCAAATATCATATTAGATCACTAATATGTGAAATCTAATTTTAAAAAGTGATACCAAAGAACTTATTCACAAAACAGAAACAGACTCAAAGATTTCAAAACCAAACTTATGGTTACCAAAGGGGAGACACTGGGAGGAGGGATTAATTGGGAGTTTGGAATTGAAATATACACACTACTATGCATGGAATGGATGAGTAAAAAGGACCTATTGTATAGCCCAAGGCAATCTACTCAATACCCTGTAATGATCTATGTGGGAAAAGAAATGAAAACAAATGGATATATGTATATGTATAATTCATTCAGTTTGCTGTACACCTGAAACTAACATAACATTGTAAGTCCACTATACTCCAATAACATTAAAAAATAAAAAAAATTACTAGAACTGATAAACGAATTCAGCCAGGTAGCAGGATACAAGATTAACATACAGAAATTGGTTGCATTTCTTTATACTAGCAATGAAATATCATAAAGTGAATGTAAATAAACAATCCCTTTTAAAATTGCATCAAAAATACTTAGAAATAAACATCAAAAAGGTGAAACACATGTTTATAACTACAAAACATTAATAAAGGATATTAAATGATTCAAAGAAATGGAAAGATAATCTCATGCTCGTGGATAGGAGGAATTAATATTGTGAAAATGGCAAAGCAATTTGCCATTTGTCATTTCTTAAATTTGGCAAAGCAATTTGCCATTTTTTAAAATTGCTACCCAAAGCAATTTACTAATTTAATGCGACCCCTATAAAATTATTCATGAAATTTTTCAAAGAACTAGCATCATCCTAAAAGTTATATGGAATTATAAAAGACCCACAATTTCCAAAGAAATCCTGAGGAAAAAGAGCAAAAGAAGAGGCATAACATTCCCAGACTTCAGTCAATACTACGAAGTTACAGTAATCAAATCAGTGTGGTCTGACACAAAAACAGATATATGGATCAAAAGGACTGAATGGAGAGGCCAGAAAAAAACTCACACACCTATGGTCAACTAATCTTTGACACAGGAGGCAAGAATATACAATGAGGAAAAGATAGTCTCTTCAGCAAGTGGTGCTTGGAAAGTTGAACAGCTGCATGTAAATCAATGAAGTTAGAATACACTTTCACACCATGCACATCAACTCCAAATGGCTTAAAGACTTAAACATAAGACATGACACCATAAAACTCCTGGAAGAGAACTTAAGTAAATCATTCCCTGACATAAATTGTAAAGTCAGTCTCCCAAGGTAATAGAAATAAAAACAAAAATAAACAAATGGGACCTAATTAAACTTACAAGATTTTGCACAGCAAAGGAAACAATAAACATGAAAAGACAACCTATGGTATGGGGAAAAAAATCTTGTAACAACAGGACCAACAAGGGTTTAATTTACAATACAAATGGCTCATACAACTCAACAACAATAAAAAAAAAAACACTCCAATTAAAGAATGGGCAAAAGACCTAGATAGATATTTCTCCAAAGAAGACATACAGATGGTCAATAGGCACACACACAAAAATGTTCAACATCACTAATTATTTGAGAAATGTAAACCAATGAGGGGTCATCTCACACTGGTTAGAATGGCCATCATTAAAAAGTCCACAAATAACAAATGCTGGAGAGAGTGTGGAGAAAAGGCAACCCTCCAGCACTGTTGGTGGGAATGTAAATTGGTGGAGCCACTATGGAAAACATCATGAAAGTTCCTCAGGAAACTAAATATAGGGTTGTCATACAATCCAGTAATCCCATTCCTAGGCATATACTCAAAACTAAATTTGCTAAGATATACACAACCCTAGGTTGATAGCAGTATTTATAATAGCCAAGACATGGAAAGAATCTAAATATCCATCAACTGAGGAATAGACAAATAAGATATGGTGTACATACACACACATACAACAGAATATCACTCAGCCATCAAAAAGAATGAAACAATATCATTTGCTGCAGCATGGATGGAACTACATATTATCCTACTAAGTGGAAAGTCAGAAAGAGAAAGACAAGTATCATATGACATAACTTATATGTGGAATCTAAAATATGACATAAATGAACTTATCTATGAAAAAGAAACAGACTTGCAGACATAGAGAATAGGCTTGTGGTTGTTAACAGGGAGGAGGAGGAGGGGAGGGAAAGAGTCAAAGTTTGGGATTAGCAGAGGCCAACTATTATATATAGGATGGATAAACAACAAGGTCCTACTGTAAAGCACAGGGAACTGTATTCAATATCCTGTGATAAACCATAATGGAAAAGGATATGAATATACAGAAGCCAACACATTGCAAATCTATACTTCAATAAAATGTAAAAAATAAAATGAAATTTAAAAACCACACACAGAAAAAAATATACAAACTAAAAGACAAATACAGACTTAAAACCATGTCTCAAAAAAAAAGACCTAATTCAAAAAATGAATAGGCAAGGCATCGACTGGGAAAAATATTTGCAACATATATATCTAACAAAGACTCGTATGCATAAGCATATGAAAATATGCTCAACATTACTTACCATTATGGGACTTCAAGCCAAAACTACAATGAGATATTTCACATCCATTGGGATAACTATTATCAATGAAACAGAAAATAACAAATGTTCAGCAAGAATGTGGAGAAACTGGAATGCTTGTGCATTGCTTGTTGGAGTGTAAAATGGTACAGCTTCTGTGGAAGACACTATGGCAGTTCCTCAAAAATTTAAATATAGAATTAACTATGATGCAGCAGTTCCACTCCTAAGCATATACTCAAAACAATTAAAAGCAGGGACTTAAACATATAGTTGTACACCCATGTTCACAGCAGCATTATGCACAATATCCAAATGGTGGAAGAAACCTCTGCATCCATCGATGGATGAATGGATAAATAAA
Source organism: Phacochoerus africanus (assembly GCF_016906955.1). Classification (NCBI taxonomy): domain Eukaryota; kingdom Metazoa; phylum Chordata; class Mammalia; order Artiodactyla; family Suidae; genus Phacochoerus; species Phacochoerus africanus. Next base: position 136,778,029 of record NC_062546.1, on the reverse strand, counting down.
ATGTTGCATATACATAAAATGGAAAATTATTTAGCCTTAAAAAGAAATCCTAACTTATATCACAACATAGACAAACCTTAAAAACTTTATGCTAAGTGAAATAAGCCAGAGAGAAGGACAAATATTGTATGATTATACTTATATGAGGTACCTAGAATAGGTGAATTCATAGAAAGCAGAATAGTGTTTACTATGTGCTTGAGGGAGTAATGGGAAACTTGTTTAATGGGTACAGAGTTTCTGTTTGGGATGATGAAAAATTCTAAAGATGCATAGTGGTGATTTGTAGAACAATGTGAATGTGCTAAGTGCATTATAAATTTTTAAAGTGATAGTATTATGTTATGTATGTGTTACTACAATTTTTTTAAAAAAAGCATTATGGTAAATGAGAGAATTCAAACGCAAAGAAACATATATTCTATGATTCTATTTACATGAAGTGTCCATAATAGGCAAATCCATAGAGATTTTACATCCAGAAAGGATACTGGTACTTGTCTGTGACAGGGGGACCTAGGGACATTGGGAGATGATAGCTAAAGGGTGAAATAGTTTCTTGGAGTGATAAAAACTTCCTAAAATTGTGTGAGGTGATTTTTGCACATATATCTGTGGATACCCTAATAGCCTTTGAAATATACACTTTAATTGGTGAATTCCATGGTACATAAATTATATCTTTTAAAAAGCTACTAGCAAAAAAAAAATCAATGTAATTCATCATATTCAGAAAATAAAGAAGCCATGAGATTTAAGAAACTGACACATTAGAAAAATGTACTTAACTGATGTATAGAGAGCACACCATCCAAAAACTGCAGAATACACATTGTTTTCAAGTACACATGGAACATTCTCTGTGATAAATCACATGCTGGGCCACAAAACAAGCCTCAGTAAATTTAAGAGAACTGAACTTTATCAAACATTTTCTCCAACCACAACATAGGAGACTTGAAATCAACTACAAGTAAAAAACTTCAAATATGAACACATGTACATGGAGGCTAAACAGTGTGCTACTAAACAACCTATGGATCACTGAAGAAATCAAAGGGTAAATCACAAATACCTAGAGACAAATGAAAATGAAAGCACAAAGAACCAAAACCTACGGGACATAGCAAAAGCAGTTCCAAGAGGAAAATTTATAGTGATACAAGCTTACCTCAGAAAACAAGGAAAATCTCAAACAGACTACCTAAACTTACTTTTAAAGAAACTTGAGAAAGAGCAAACAAAACAGAAGTTAGTAGAGGAAAGAAATCATAAAGTTCAGAGCAGAAATAAGTAAAATAGAGACAAATAATAGAAAGCATCAGTGAAACTAAAAGTTGGTTCTTGAAAAAATAAAATTTATAAACTTCAGCCAGACTCATCAAGAAAAAAAAATGGAGAGGGCCCAATAAAATCAGAAATGAAAAAGTCAAAATTACAACTAAAACTGCAGAAATATAAAAGAACATAAGAGACTACTATGAACAACAATATACTAATAAAATGAACCACCCAGAAGAAATAAATTATTAGAAAGATGCACTATTTTAAGTCCAAACCAGGAAGAAATAGAAAATATGAAACAACCAATTATAAGTAATGAAATTGAATCAATAATTTTAAAACTCCTAACAAAGTCCAGGAGCAGGAGACTTCACAGGTGAATTCTACCAGACATTTATAGGTGAATTAACTCCTAAACTTCTCAAGTTGTACAACAAATTAAAGGGGAAAGAGCACTTTTGAACTAATTCTATGAGGCTAGCATCACTCTGATACCAAAATCAGATAAAAAGATCACAAAAAAAGGAAATTACTGGCCAGTATCACTGATGAACAGAGATGCAAAAATTCTCAGTAAAATACTAGCAAACCAACACCAATAATACATTAAAAGGAACACACACCATGATCAAACTGATTTATCCAAGGGATGCAAGAATTTTTCAAAGGAATTATTTTGATCATGGTATGATCATGTGGGATTAACTCCAGGGAATCCAAAGATTTTTCAGTATCTGCAAATCAATCAATGTGATAAATCACATTAATAATTGAAGAATAAAAGCCATGTGATCTCAATAGAAACGGAAAGAAAGCTTTTGATAAAAAATCAATATCCACTTATGATAAAAGTGGGCATAGAGGCAACATACCTCAACATGATAAACATATCACAAACCCACAGTTAACATGATACTCAGCAGATGCTAAAAGCATTTCTTCTAAGATCAGGAACAAGACAAGGATGTCCACTCTTGCCACTTTTATTCCACATAGTTTTGGAAGTCCTAGCCATAGCAGACAATGAAGAAAAATAAATAAATGAATCCAAATTGGAAATAAAGAAGTAAAACTACTGTTGTTTGTGGATGACATGATATAGAAAATTCTAGAGACCCCACCAGAAAACTACTAGAGCTCATCGACAATTTAAGTTGAAGATAAAAAAATATACAGAAATCTGTTGCATTTCTATACAATAATGAACCAGAAGAAAAAGAAATGAAAGAAACCATCACATCAAAAATAATAAAATAACCTGAAAATAAAACCCACCTACAGAGGCTAAAGACCTAGCCTCAGAAAACTCTAAGACACTGATAAGAGAAATTCAAGATGATGCAAACAGATGGAAAGATGTACTATGTTCTTAGATTGAAGAATCAATATGATTAAAATGAACAGGCTAGGGAACTGTGATCTGGACTTCTAAAGTTAGATAGCAGTTGGTAACATGAGCACAAGGAGGAAAGATATCTACATTGAGGACAAGAGAGCAAAGACTTTGAGGGTGTGCTTATGGTGAATTTCATTAAGAGTGTACATTATTCTAGAGCTGCAAATTTGTTCCTTTACTCAACTGAGCATGTATTTGTTGATGATTTTCTTTCCACCAGGCACTGTCCTGGGTGAAAGAAAAACAAATATACATAATTCTTGTCTGCTAAGAATTATAAACTAATGAGAATTCATGAAACATGGTCATAAATAAAACTACACTACAAAATTAAGTTGTCCATTTTTCTACCAGGTCATTTGTCTTTTTCTTTTTGATTTTTGGGAGTTATTTACATATTTTTGATACTAGCCCATTGTTGGTTATATGCATTCAAATATTTTGTTCATGTTTGTAGTTTGTTGTTTCCTATCATGTGTTTTCAATGAAAAGTTTTTATTAAAGAACTGAATATAGCAATATTTTATTTTACAGTTAAGCTTTTAAGCTTTTTGTATCATATTTAAGAAGTCCTTCCCTCTCCTGAGGCCAGAAAGAGATATCCATTGATATTTTATCCTGAAAACTTTAAAAGTTTTGTTTCTTAAATTTAAGCCCTGAATACATTTGAAGTAGATTTTTGCTTGGTATAAGATGGTAATCTATTTCTCCTTTTGCTCCCTACATGAAGAGTCAATGTTTTACAAGTCTGTTTGTTAAATAACCATACTTTCCCCCTATACCTAATGTACCATCTCCATCATTTTTGAAGTTTTCCTAAATAAACAGATGCCCTAAGTCTATTTTGGGGCTTTTTCTGTTCCATTGGTCAAGATGTGTACTCTTGCACCAAAATCACACTATCTTCATTACAATAGCTTTATAATAAGGAAATCAGTTCTTTAGAAACATCTTTGGCTATTTTTGGCTCTTTACTTTTCTATGTAAATTTTAGAATAAATTTAAGTTCCTCAACACTTGACTGGGAATTTTGCAGAAGAATTAATGTGTCTGGCTAGTAAACATGAAGAATAGCTCAGCTTCATCACTAATTGTAGGAATGCAAATCATAACCACAAGGAGATATCATTTGAACCTACTGACAAAAATTCAGAATTTTAATACTACTAAAGTGAGAATATGGATCAAAAGAATCTCTTGTATACTCTGGTAAGAGTATAAATTGGTACACTTTGAGGGAAAAAGGATGGAATTATATAATATTTAACATGTGTGTATATCTTTTCACTTCTGTAGATCCAATCACTAGCCTTCTCCACCTTTTTCTGTGTTTTTAAAGCTGACCTTTAGAGACTTTAATCAATGGGTACCTGGCATTCTGGCTTCTGGTTGGGTTGAGCCAATGAGATTCACTGGCAAAACACAGGAGAGAAGGGTTGAGAGTGAGGTCAGGGTTTTTAGTGAGATCAGGTCTCTCTCTCTGCGAGGCTCTTGATTGGCTGAGTTCTGCTGAAAGCTGGAGCTCTATTGGGTAATCCTCTACTATAGCTGGAGCTGCCCTCTTCGGGTTCCAGGAATTCCTCCCTCTCCCTACCTTTTCAGGGATGGGAAAGGTTATGGCCCTCTGCCCTTGCCAGTGCTAGCATGCTTCATTATCCCATAATTGTTCCTTTATTTAACTTTACTCAATTACACAATTTGACCTTGTTCCTGCCAGGACTCTTATTGGTACAATCTACAACTCAACTATTTCACTCTTAGGCATATACCCAAGAGAAACCAAAGTAGGAATGCTTTCCAGGAGACATGTTCAAGAATGTTTGCAATACACTTGGCACACTCTGGTAACAGCAAAAAAAAAAAAGAAAGAAAAGAAAAGAAAAGAAAACCTTTCCCCAAAATGGGGGTGGGGGAGCTCAAAGCCAATTGTGATATATTTGCAACATAGTATTATACAAAAGTGAAAAATCAATCAATCATAACCACATGCAGCCACACAGATGAGTCTTAACCAAATATTTAGGAAAATTTTTGAAACCATAAAAGGTAAAATATAGCATAAAAACTTTTTTAAAAAATAAAATTGAAGATTATTTAAACGTACTAAATCTTTTTAAAAGTGAGGCATGACAAACACCAAACTTAGGACTGTGGTTACTTCTGAGAGGGAGGAAGAAGGGTAGAATCAGGGTAGGCAAGGAGGACAGGGGTAGGTTATTGGTATTATTAGCCTATGTTATGAATTAGATGGTGAATTTGGAGGATAAACTTAATAAATTAAATAAAAACAAATATATAATTGATTCATGTTAAAACATAAAAGCACGTTTAAGAAGTCTGGGATTCCACATTATTAGTTTCAAATTTATCCTCTAAGTAATCCTCTGAATTTTTTGAGCAGAAAAGTGACATAATTATATATATATAATTTGCTGAAAGTAAACAAAAGCAGAAATTCAGAAGCTAAAAATGCTTTGTGAACTGATAAAGTTCTGGTCTTAGTGTCACAATAGTGGCATGGGATGAAAAAGGGAAGGAAATAGAAACAGGGCTAAGTATTGACATTATTCTTGGTGGAAATACAGAAGGTGAAAACAAGAAAGGACTGAAGTACGAGGCCAAGAGTTAATTATCCAGGACAGGTTTTTCATAACAGAATTTTTTTTTTTGTCTCTTTGCCTTTTCTTGAGCCACTCCCGCGGCACATGGAGGTTCCCAGGCTATGGGTCCAATCGGAGCTGTAGCCCCCGGCCTACACCAGAGCCACAGTAACTCGGGATCCGAGCCGCGTCTGAGACCCACACCACAGCTCACGGCAACGCCGGATCCTTAACCCACTGAGCAAGGCCAGGGATCGAACCCTCAACCCCATGGTTCCTAGTCGGATTCATTAACCACTGCGCCACGATGGGAACTCCGCTTAACAGAATTTTTGAAGCCAGCATTTTAAGTATAGTCTTTTAAGAAGATATGAAGAACTTAAAATTGCTTGATGCTGTCTCCATAGTGGCTAAATTTACCCTAAGTAAAATGAATGCCTCCATTTCTTGGGCTCTTCCCAGACCTTACTATTCATGGGGAATTGAAATCCAGAGCAAAGCTGTGACACCACAAATTACTGCTGGATTTTAGCTATACCTGCCAGATCAGTTATGTCTAGCTGATGCATATTATCCAAATATGGTGGGTTTTTTTTGTATTTTTGTTTGTTTTCATAGTGGGAGGAGTACCATTAAAAGGTTATAAAGGGACTTCCAGTGTAAAAGCTAAAAGAAACCCTATTCCAAATTATAGGATGAGTTGTCACTGCTCGAATGCCAATCATTCTTAAATTCTGAACACTTTCATAACCAACATTTCTCTGAAACATATAAATGGTATCTCATTTCCTTATTCAATAAAAATAATAATTATTGAATTCAATCCTGTGAGTTGAGTTGTTGTTAATCCCAGTACTCTATTTATACAATTATTTTCAAGTTTATTTCCTATTTTTATCTTGTCCTTCAACTGCAGTATAGTTCAGGGTTGCCTATTTTTAGTGCACTCAAGTACCACAGGGCAGAAATGCTTTAACACTTGACTATATAACCGCAGCAGTCCTGGACTGCACCTTCCCTTGCAGCAGACTGCCTGTGCTTATGTTATCTGTGTCCTCCAACTTAAAGGGTGAGTTCAGAGTTTCATATTCACCTATCATAAAGGATATCCATTTGTGGCAAGAAGAAAAAAAGGGCAACAAAATGTTTTGATGACCCCTATATTTTAGAGGAGACCTCACAACCTTGTATAAAACTATGACTTTTAAAACATGAGCTGAAGATCAAGTCAGTCATTTTTAGTAACCCTGGGACTTTTGGCTCACTGTATCTAGTCTTGATTTTTGGGAATCCTAATATGAGAATCATTTGTTTTATTAAGGAAAAAAATCAGATGAAGCAGCCTGACTTCTTAAAGAATCTGACAACTTTCTTCTTAAAAAAACCCTTAGCTAAATGAGACGTCTGTGGAACAAGCTGATCTTCATTTAAATATGAACTGAAAATCTGTCTCAAACATCTGAATGGGGGCCAAATGCCAGGTGTATTTAGGGGTATATGGTTAATACTACTTCAGATTATCCAGATCAGCTCACTTCTAGAAGGCTGAGAGTAAAACCAGAAAAAAAAAAAAAAAAGACTGTAATTATGACAAGGTGTTGTATAGTGGGACAAGGATGGTTGGGTGAATGGATCTCATGTCTCCTTCTCAGTGCTCGGGCTGTCAATGCCATCTGCTGAAGAACGGAAGGAACAACTGGGTTCCTTCTCAACACACACTAGCTAGCAGTTGGTCTTTTGATTTCTTTCCGGAAGTACTTGTCTCTATTACAACAAAGGTCTCTGGAGCATCACAGAGATTCATGCCTTAATAAATGTAGCAAAATGAAATTAGGATTGCTTTCTGGAAACTTTAAATGGTGCTAAAGAAATAAGAAAAGTGGAAAAATAAATTATTTTAAAGATATCTGTCCAATGCAATGGCCCTGATGTGATATCTATTTGCTACTCGCTTGAAAGGGCATATTTATCCTAAAGGCATCTAAGTAAGACTCAGTCATCAGGGAGGGGGGGAGTGGCAAAGTGAAGTGTGGTTTCTCTTGGTTGCAATAGAAGAAAATGACACATGAACATTTAGAGAGAGGTTATATCATGTGATACTATTCACATTATGCTTTCAGAGTTGTCACTTTTTTTTTTTTTTGTCTTTTTGCTATTTCTTTGGGCCGCTTCCACGGCATGTGGAGGTTCCCAGGCTAGGGGTTGAATCGGAGCTGTAGCCGCCGGCCTACACCAGAGCCACAGCAACGCGGGATCCGAGCCGCATCTGCAACCTACACCACAGCTCACAGCAACGCCGGATCCTTAACCCACTGAGCAAGGGCAGGGACCGAACCTGCAACCTCATGGTTCCTAGTCGGATTCGTTAACCACTGCGCCACGACGGGAACTCCAGAGTTTTCATTTAAAAGTTATTTATCCAAGCAATGAGATTCTACTGTATAGCACAAGGAACCATATCCAATCTTTTAGGATAGACCATGACAGAACACAATATAAGAAAAGAAATGTATTAATATGTATGACCGGGTCACTTTGCTGTAGAGTAGAAATTGGTACTACATTGTAAATCAACTATACTTTAATAAAAAAGTTATTTATCCAATTATTTACTGTTTTCCCAATTTTTGTTCTCCATGAGGGAAAAACCACATCTATCTCGTTTACCCTCCATCCAAAGCACAAACAGCAGCAGCTAACATTTTGCCCTCATCATTCCTTCTTCTAAATGCTTTGATACTAATCATTTAATCTATAACAATGTATTATTACCTCCATTCTTACAAATGAGGACATTGAGGAACACATTACCCAAAATCACATCTAGTAAATAGAAAACCAGAACATAAGTCCAAGTGCTTTGACTGAGTCCTCATTCTTCTATATTACCCATCATATTTAGTCATGCAATATAAGTATTTGTTGAAAGAATGAACAAGCAATTCAGTAAACTGCTTTTTAAAATCTTGGCTGATAAATGGGTCATTTTAGTTTTTCTTCTCATTAGAAATATTGATCCACCTCACTAACAAATGCAAGAAAGTAGTGATAGCTCATTGTATTGATAGCAAGATAATATAACAATAACCAAACATCAATCTTGATAAAACTATTATAGAATTCCCTCAAATCCTAAAAAGATAAAGAAAATTTGGGTCATTTAGGTTAACTTTGCTCAGAGTTGTCTTGATTTCCATATAAACATATTCTGTCAGAAATATACCAACATATTAGGAAACATAGAAACCTTTTATAGTATTCATAAAAGTGACTTACAAACTTAGACATTTATATGAGTTCATTTATAGATGTTAAAAATCCTCATTAAGTACCCATTCTCCTATGTACTATGGTTCTAATCAAGTCATCCCCTCTTCCAAGGCCACTTTCTCCAAATTTGAATTCATTGGTGTATTTTAAGCTAGGCTTGACTATTACTTGTTTCCATTTTAATAGATATTCCAAGGGAACAAATTTGTTTCATAAGTAAAATTCCTTAAGAATAAGAACAATTACATGTACTAATAAGTATACTTGCTCATTTCATACTCTCCTTCATGATAAAAGTACAGTAATGTTGAAGTGAGGAGAGATTTTATTGCTTTTGTTAAAATCAGTTTCATTCAGGAGTGCCTGCATTCTGGAGGAAGGCAGTGAGGTTTACATTCTGGACTGGGACACCAGAGAGCTGGATTCTAGTCCAGGTCATGCTGCAAACTTTCTGGGAAAGCTTATCTAAGTCATTCCAACTCCTTCACTAACACTGAGGTGCTAGGACTGACCCTCCTCCAGAGACCATATATTTTAATAAATCATTACAGAAGTACTATGAATAGTAACATTTTAAGGTAGTCCTTTTTAAGGAGGCACAAAACCATCCTTTCTTGAAATCTAGATTTCATCTAAGCAATACTGTTTCTCTATGAAGAAATGAGCTATGGTGAAGTGACTTGTCTAAATGATCTCATTCAGGAGGTACTGAGGGGACAGAGACTTGTCATTGCCAAGTAAGTCACATTTAAATTCCCTCAAGCCTTGAGAAATAATGTGAGGGAAAGTGTAAAAATAGCACAGTCATGCCTTTGGATCAAGTCGACTCCTAGACCTCCTGAGAGCACCGCAGCAGCTGTGTGTTCATTTACATGTGAAGAGAAATAATAAGAGTCATCTGTATGTGGCTCATGGTGCTCACCTATATCCCAGTGTTCTCATCTATCAATACATTTTAGGCTGAGCCTTTCAATTAGCAAAGATCCACCATGCACACTGCCTTGTGCACAGCTACAGACACATAGTGAAGATGCAATTTTCTACACTGGCAGGAGAAAAAGTGAGAGCACACAGCCACACTGAACCAACCAGAATGAAACTAGAGGCAGCTGTATCTGATTGAAACCACGGCGAGAATTGAGATTGACAGAGTTGCAGGGCTAGAAGGTTAATGAGTCCATAGTCCTGCCTCCAGGCAGAACTGTCCTGAACCATTCCAGGCAAATGACAGCTCAGCCTCTTGGGGAAAAAAATCTTCATATCGTGCTTCAGTAACATACCATTGTCTAAATGTCCTTTTCTTCATAAAGTCCTGAAAGCAATATTAAGTCCACATTCTTCTGTTTAAACTCCATGTTGAGAAATATATAGAATAAATTGACAGAAACAAAGATAATGAGAGCCTTAGAGATGGCTCAGAGAATTGGTTATCATCATCTTTTCAGAGACCTGAGGAGAGAATAATTAGCAAATCTGCAAACTCTGGTTCTTGTTACAATAATATTATGGATTCAACTATTTGTTTTTATAGATCAGCTCTACTTATCAAAAGTAAATAAAATTTTGCCTTGCACTCCATAGCAATGATTATAGGTTTAGCAGATACTATCCAAGTTGACACGTAATCAAAGAATAGACTCTTACATAAAAAAGCAAGGGAAGTAGAGACTAGTTTGCAAATAGCCCCATACTTCTTTATTTACTGATTTTTTGTTATAGTATTCCAATTTATGGATATATTCTTACAGACAATACTTCTAATAGTATTGCCTCATACTTCTGGGCATTAGGAGTGATGAATGCGTTGGCAGCATTATATAAAGTGTAGGACATTTGGGGACCAGGACAAATCCCTTGTCTTTTACCTATCATTTGCATGTCTTTGAGTAAGCTGCTTGATCTGAGCCTTATAGCTCTTATCTGTAAGGTGGGACTAATAATACCTATTTCACAATGATCTTGGATGACAAAAATGGGATAATACTGGTAAAAGCATCTAGGACCAGGAGGCATCAGAATAAGTGACCACTAGCCCTGAATCTCATCTATCACACACTACCTTTCTTTTCCTCCTCACCATTCTTTATAAGTTCTGAGAGAGAAGTGATTGTGGGAAAAACCTGCCTCCTCTCTGTGTCACTAGGCTGTGTTTCTGCTTCCATTTGGCCTCTCTTCTCTGTTGCTAGTTCCAATGCAAACATGTCAGGAAATTTCCCTTAGGGGCAAAAAGAATAAGAGCAAGGAGAGCTTCTGACAACAAGTTAAAGGCGATGCTGGATTTTAACGTGAATTTTAAGAAAATCTGTGCATGTTAACATTTGTGCTAAGAACAAGTAGGTGGAATTCAGATTCTAAGACAATATTCATTTTTCGAAAGCTATAGTAGAACTGCTTTGTGCAAAGGATAAAAAGTCTGATTCAAAGACAGATGATGGTTTATTTCATGGGAATGAGCAATAAAAGTAACTATTATTCCCTGTGAGGTAGAAATGCTAATATCTACACAATTTGAAAGATTTAAATAATTTCTTATTAAATTGTTTTTATTACATAAAACAGATACACACAGAAACATTTTAAAACATCATTGCAGTTTTATTATCCAGAGACAATCACTGATAACATTTAGGTACATTTTCTCTTTTTCTGCACATATTCTGACTGGTAGGACTGCTTTTAAGTTCAGGTTCTGTCACTTACTAGTTTGTCTTGGGAATATTATTTACTTTATCTGTCACTTTAAAGTAAATATTTACTTTATCTGAAAACTGGTATCATCTTCAGAGTTATTGTGATGATTCGTGAAATAGTGGATACAAAAGCACCTACTGTGTATGGTACATAGCAAGCATTCAATCACATCAGCTATTGTGATTATTCTGTTATATACTATACTTTAAACAGAAAAATGACAACTCAAGGAGAGGAAATGAAGGTCAGTAGCAAGCTATTTTGTCTTGGGTTCCTGCAGCCAGTATAGAACAGAAAGTCAGATTTATCATGTAACAACAACATCATAGACAATTTACTGAATGCTTTACTATGTGGTTCCAGAGAAGAGGATATTATAACTGATTTAATCCTCACAACAGTACTGAGATAAGTGGTATTATCCACATTTTACAGATGAGTCAACAGAGTCAAAGACAGGCTAAATAACATGCAAATTCTCAGTTAACAAAGCTGGGATTTGAGTGCAATCAATCTAGCTCCAGAGTACATTCTTATAAACTGTTGAGCTGCAAGTCCAGTACTTGCTCAGCCTTAAGAATGAGGAAAGAGCCTGGAGTCAACCACAGAGACGTCAGTGGTTTAATGGCTAGGGGGGATCTTAAATGTTTGAAGCAAGGCCCTGGAGCAACACCCCTCTAAGTGTGGCAGACAGTGAGCAGGAGAGGGCAGCAGTCTTTGCTAATCAGCAGGGGTAGAGGAGAGGAGGCTACCACTTACAGAGGGAAATGACACTAGGTTGGCTCAGTTACTAGGGAAACAGCCAGCTAGGGCATGTGGCAAGCACATAGGCAGTTAATCAGGCCCTATAATTAAGAGATTGGATAGTCATGTGAGAGAAGCAGGACTGGCTGAGCAGAGTATACAGGGTGCTACAGAACAGCCATCTTGAATTCACCCCTACATACCCTTCACGACCCTTATGACCTTGGTCCACCTCTCTTCTCCAATATTTCTGGGGTCAAGTATGCAGAGATGCACTGCAACCAAGTATCACATATGCAATACAGACAACTGCAGCTAAGAGTATCAGGAGTCAAAGAGGTGGGAAGACTTTGGAGCCAGGTGCTCAGTAGGTCAATTTTTCATGAAGTCCAGAGGAGGACAACAACATAATCTCCCTACAGTGACCAGCAATCAATCTCATTTTACAGTGAGGGCACCCTAGTCACCCAGTCCATTAAGAGATTCCTTCCACTCAAACTAAGGATGAAATAAAAGATGTTTAATAGCACTATACAGAGAAGATCATGACCATTAAGCAAAACACAAGCAGTAACAGCATTCTGAGATAATACTGGCCCTGCCGTGACTTTTGTCCTGGCCTGCAGTACCATCCTGACTGTCCACCCTCAGTCCCCACAACTGGGTCCAATACTGGAGAAGCCATTTAACAATGGCCCACAGGGTTAATATAATGGGCCTTTCTCTGGTAAAGGGCCTGGACTGATTAGTTTGTTAGGAGGGGAGAGGTAGAAGATAGATGAGATCTGCAAGTCCCTTTCTAATCCTATTCACTATGGGATGGCAAACCCAAACTGCCTGGATTTACCTGCTAGTCCCAGGGCCATTTTATAATGTGTTCCCCTGGGGGTAGATCCTGTGGTAAGGGCAAAAGTGAGCTATTCTCCTGATAGTTGCCAGAGATCCTTCTGTTCATCCTGCCAACAGTTAAACTAGGAATGTGTTGACTAGTCACCTCTGGGTTAACATGGCATCAGCACTGGGACAATAGCTCCTGGGATATGTCCACGGGTTGAGAGAGTGGGTTTCCCATCTCAACTCTTAAGTAGCAATTGTTGTCATTTTACTGGCCCATTCCTGAACTTCATGGTCAGTAAAAGGGATTCCTTAGTTGTTACTGATGTCTGTGGTGGTGGTGGTGGTGGGAGGAGGTGTCCTTGTATCATGCAGAGCTGTTCTACACTCCAAATAATGGTTTGTTGGGTTGCTAGAGGACTTGGGTAGCCCTTTTGTAGTGGCTTCCACCTATTGTAACTCACTGTAGATTGCATATAGCTATTGTTCCATCTTACTACATCATTATTCTGTCCCCTTCCATAGCTGCAACCTGAAACCCAAGGGTACTCTTACTATTTTGCCATTGCCACAAGCCCCAAACAAACCCTTCTGGGTAACTGCCCATGTTCACTTCACAGCCTGTCCCTGAATAAAACAGCCAAGTATTCAATAGACAATCCAGGTCTTTGCATTTTGTCTGTATTTGCCAGCCATCCCTGTGCACTCAGATGAACCACAAGCATGGGGCTGCTACTTTTGAATTGGAAAGAGACCCTGAGCTTAACTAGATTTCATCAATATAATGGAAGAGAAAGACATCTCTCATGGTGGACAGCTCCCACAAGGCACCACATGCTAGTGGACAGCCTTCTTCCCCTGCACAAATTTCTGTTTCCAGTCCTTATTACCTGATATCCCAGAACTCACTGGAGTTTCCTCGGCCAGTTGCCAATTGTTGGGCTCTAACCCCTGTGTTTGCCCAGCCTCAAGACTGAGAAAAGAGTTCAGAGTCAGCCGCAGAGATATTAGTGATTTAATGCATAGGGGGATCTTGTTTGAAGCAAGGTCCTGGGGTGACACCCCACTGTGTGCAGCAGACAGTGAGCAAGAAACGGCAGCATTCTTCCTACCAGGAAGCGGGAGCGGGGGAAGGAAGCTACCATTTATAAGGGGAACTTACGTCAGGTTGGCTCAGTTACCAGGGAAACCAGCAGCTGGGGCATGGGGCAAGCATGTAGGCAGTTAATCAGGCCCTATAATTAGGACATTGGATAGTCATGGGAGAGAAGCAGGACTGGTTGAGCAAAGAACATACACAGAACTGCTCCAATACTGAGGAAGCAGAATGACAACAGCTGACAGGGTTAACATAATGGGCCTTTCTCTGGTAGAGGGCCTGGACTGATAACTTTATACCTAGGTTTAGTCCTAGGTGGGGAAGAGTAGAAGATAAGTGAGATCTATAAGTCCCTTTCTAACCCTGTTCACCACAGGATGGCAAACCCAAACTGCCTGGATTTATCTGCCAGTCCCAGGGCCATTTTATAGTGTCTTCCCCTAGGGGTAGATCCTGTGGCAAAGACAAAAGTGAGTTATTTTCCTGATAGTTGCCAGAGATCCTTTGTCCTTTGGTGGCCAACAGCTGAACTAGGAATGTGTTGACTAGTTGCTTCTGGGTTAACATGGCATCAGCACTGGTACAATGACTCCTGGGATGTGTCCACGGGTTGAGAGAGTGGGTTTCCATCTCAACTCTTGTTTAAGCAGTGATTGTTGTCATTTTACTGGCCCATTCCTGAACTTCATGGCCAGTAAAAGGGATTCCTTAGTTTTTGATGTTTGTGATGGGGGAGGGGAGAGGTGTCCTATCATGCACAGATGTTTTAGGCCCTAAATAATACTTCTCTGTGTTGCTAGAGGACTCGGGTAGGCCTTCTGTAATGTCTTCCACCCGTTTTAACTCACTGTAGATTGCATATAGCTATTGTTCCATCATACTACATCGTTATTCTGTCCCCTTCCATAGCCGAGACCTGAAACCCAAGAGTACTCTTACTATTTTGCCATTGCTACAAGCCCCAAACAAACCCTTCTGGGTAACTAGCCATGTCTAATTGATGATCCTGTCCCCGAGCTGATATCCCTAAAGCCTGCATCTGTAACTCCTTAGGGGTGGTGGGTCAGAGATATGCTTATTTTACCCAACTAGATAATGACCAAGTCTTTGATAGATAATCCAGGTCTATGCATTTTGTCCTATCCCTGTGCACCCAAATGAGCCAAGAGCATGGGGCTGCTGCTTCTCAACTAGAAAGAGACTTTAACAGGATTTCATTAATATAACAGAAGATAAAGACATCTCTCATGTTGTTTAGAGCCCTACATACTAGTTGACAGCCACCTTACCCCCGCAACTTTCCATTCCCTGTTCTTATTTCCTGACATCCCAGTATTCACTGGAGTTTTCTTGGCCGCCAGGGTGGCTCCCAATTGTTGGACTACAAGCCCTCTACTTGCCAAGACTTAAGACTGAGGAAGGAGCCCAGAGTCAGCCACAGAGACATGAAGAGTTAATGCATAGGGGATCTTACCTGCCTGGAGCAAAGTCGTGGGGTGACACCCCACTGTGTGCAGCAGACAGTGAGCAAGAAACAGCAGCAATCTTCTTAACCAGAAAGGGGGTGGGGGAAGAAAGCTACCATTTATAAGGGGAACTGACATCAGGTTGGCTCAGTTACCAGGGAAACCAGCAGCTGGGGCATGGGGCAAGCATGTAGGCAGTTAATCAGGCCCTATAATTAAGAGATTGGATAGTCATGTTAGAGAAGCAGGACTGGATGAGCATAGAGAGCTAGAGAACAGCCATCCTGAATGGTCTAACCATACCAAAACAAACAGAAGAGCTTAGTGTTGAGCGGATAGTCTTGTAAATATTACAATTTAAGTCAAACATTCTAAAAAGCACATAAATTTTTTTACAATAATTTATAATTAATTAGAAAAGGACCAGATAGATAAATATCAAGAAAAGAATTAGAAAGATGCCCTATTCTTTTAGAAAGAATGTTTTGCCATGTTCCCAAGTGGCTTATTATGCCCAAGCGGCAAAGTTACAGAGCCTTGCATTCGATCCATTTCCTCTGAACTTCGTAGGTAGCAAGAAAATGGTTAGGCAGAAAACAGTATTCTTGGAAAAAATAGATTTGTATTACCCTTGGAAACAGACTGTGTTGCAAGAAAGTTTTTGGCATGAAACAAGACTGAGTATACACAGTTGTCTCTCAGATGGTGTGGGTTTAGAAACATAAGTGGACAAGCCAAACCCTTTAAGTCTTCCTTTTCCTTTGAATTCCAGAATGTGTTTCTTATGTTACCATGAAGCATTTGTGTTTATCCTTATTTACTCCTGTGTAATATTTCACTGAGTGGATGTAACAACGGCTATTGAATGACAACAAGATCGCTCAGTTGTTTCAAACTGAGAAGGTTGAAAGTTCCCTGTTTTCAAGTTCATCTACTCATCCCTTTTGGATAGTGAGGAAAATAATCTCACAGCATGGGTGTTTTCAAATGATAAAGCATAACTGCTGTCAACTTTGGGGGAGAACTGATAGGTTTAGATATTGCTGATGAAGGTATAAATTGGTTATATTCCTTTTAGAAAACAATTTGGCAACATTTACAAAGTGCACTATAAATGCTCATAATATTTGGCACAGTTCCCCCTATTCCCGGGAATTTATCCTAAGGCAATAATTAAAAAGAAAAAAAACCCGTAAATGTAGAGAGAATCCAAATGGTGTGTTAATTATAAATAAAACCTAAGGAGCATACTGATTGTTCAACAATAGACAAATAGATGAGTAACATCCATGGTATATTTCGTTCCCTGAAATAATTATAAACATGAACTGTATAATAACAGAAAAAAAAGACATGGAAAAGCAGGGCACTAAAGATTTATGTACTTTGATTATACTACATGATGAGAATAAACTAGAAGGTAATGTTGAATAATGGAAGCAATGGTGTTAAAGCAGGGATATTTAAATTTCTTAAATATTGCCTGAGATAGGCAAAAGAACAAATAAGATAAAAAATAAATGGATGAAGGAATTTCCTTGTCATTAGAAGAACAGGTAGATCTTCCTCTTCTTACCCCCAGTGACAGAAACCAACCAACCAAAGCCATCAAAAATGAAACTCTTTGCCATTTGCCCTCAGGGAGAGCTGCTGTGTCTAGAGCTTACATCTCTGCTAGTGAGAAAAGGGACTGAGAATGAACTTCTGGAGTAGGGTCTTCAATTTTCAGTAATTCAAAACTTAAATCATACTTCTCCTTTTTTCTTTCCTTCCTTCCTTCCCTCCCTTCCTCTCTTCCTTCCAACTTCCGAAGACAGTTACATTGCCCCTTTCTTCCATCATCTTACAAATTTCTTTTCATGACATCAATGTGGCTTTAAGGCTCCCTTTTCAGCACTTTCTAGTACACTTTTTTCTTTACTTTCTATCTGGATATAATTGTTTTACTCTGTATTTCTATTTGTTATTCATAGTTGGTTCACTAATGTACTTTTTCTCTCACCTTACTTTATCTTTCTTTTTTTTTCTTTTTTTTTGCCTTGCTTGCAGCATAAGGAAGTTTCCAGGCCAAGGACCAAACCTGTGCCACAGCAGTGGCCCAAGCCAGCCACAGCAGTGACAATGCCAAGTATTTAAACTGTTGAGTCATCAGGGGACTCTCTATTTTGTGTTTCTTTTGAAGATACTCTAGCTGACTAGCTATAATTTAATTTTCAGTTGTGGCCATAAATAAAGGTTAACTCAACTCCAGCTCTCAAATAGCAATTTTATGGTTAGATGGTGATGGTGAAGTTAATGGTTATGGTTAAACAATTTCTCAGAATAACTGGATGATAATGGCTTTGTGTCATTAAGAACATCTAATTATTCCTGTCTTTTATTCAAATTCTCTGTTATAAAGAGAGAAAATGCTTTAAGTTTCTTTATATATACATAATATAAATAAATGTCTTGTGGGGAAATTAACTCTACCTTTTCACCTGTTTTTAAAATGGTTTTTGTCACTGTGTGTACATGGTTTTTCATGTAGTTGAACAGTATTTCTATTTTTCAGTCGTGTTGGAGTAAACTAGCTAGGTATACACTGCTTAGTCTGTTTGCAGTGATTATATCCTCATTTTGTACTGCTAGTGATTTATTTTCTGATTAATTCATATTGAAACAGTTTCTTTCCAAGTGGATCATTGCCCTAAAACTTAATAAATATAAGTATAAATTAGGCTTTTCATTTTATTGTGAAATCTTGTTTACAGGCAGATACTCTAATTTGATTCTTTTTTTTTTTGACTTAGTTCTTTTAGTCCTTGAAAATGCCAGATATTATTGCAAAAACATATGCTTCTCCAAATGAGAATGTATTTCCTATGTTTTCATAGGTGACAAGTAAGGGCATTTCGAGGCTTAATTTAACCCTCATAGGTGAGCACTTGAGTAGTGTCATCATGAAATAATACACAAATGCTTCACCTTCACTCAACAGTACTTACCGAGAACATACTGTGTATCAGGCTCAATATGAGGGCCTGAGATACAATAGGGAACAGAACTTTACCCTCTGCATCATGTGCTCTTCAACTGCAAAATAGGAAACTGATACTTTATAAGGTTCCTTTTAGGAGTAAAGTCTCTAAAAATCTGATTGTTTTTATTTCAAGAATCATAAAAGATTATACATACTAGTAAAAGCAAAACTAAAAAAAATTAAGATATTTTAACTGATACTTCGTTCAATATTTAGAATTTACCACGGTATGCAACAGCTGCTGAATGTTTGGGTTATCTTTGAATAGGACTATAGACGTGTGTATTTATATTTTCAAATATGTGTGTATTGCACAAAGAAAATTCAATTGTAGGTTGCCCTATATGCTCAGAAAATAGAATAAAAGCAATGAAACATGATAAACACAACAAAACAAAACAGAATTTAGAAGTTTTTACACATAGATTAAACCCATTTCCTGAAAAATTCAGTGCATATGTTAAATATTTCTACTACCATAATACTGAGATGAAAGAATGGCCTTATAATATTACACACTGACTCTTCGGACTATCCAATATTAAAAATTCTAAATGGATAAGAGAAGTGAGAGTATTAGTTCCATGTTATATGAGTCATTTGTTGGTTTTCTTTAAATGATCCCTCCAGTAGTACATTAATAACATGATTCCATTTGCTAAATTTCCATTTCTGCACAGTTTCTCAGGAACAAAACTATTGTGTAAAGCATGGTCCACTTGTAATCTTCTTATACCATACTAAGCAAGGCTGAGTAGCCTCAAGGTCATTCAGACCGGTTTTGGCTCCTGTGTAAAGACAGCCCCAAGCTATTTAAGGAATATCTGGCTGCTGGAGAGCTTCAAGCAAAATTTGCTGCTCATCACTAGCAAGTGTATGCTTTTTAGATACTAACTTCACTCTTGGCTCCATCTAACTTTGACATTCTTATTTTTCCTTTACTTTGTTTAAAAATAATTATTAATTAAAAAGTGTTTTAAAATTTTGCATATGAAAAAACCCTCAATAATACCCTCAATTGACTTTGATACTTATCTGGATATAAATAGGGTCTAAATAATTTGTATGATTGTTGGTAAACCCAAATGATCAGAATTATGAAATAGCCTATTGCCTTAACTATGTTTATGCTAAAATATCCAAAGTGAATAACCAATAAAAAAGCATCACTTTTTTATCGGACAATAAGTCATGTGTTAGTAAACACAAATAGCTGGCATAGGTAAATGACATTTAAATACATGGTTTTACTTGAAGTAATCCTAAGAATACTTATCAATAAATTAAAATCTAAACAGCATATGGATCTGCATAAGTAAACTATGATATCTTGAAAACTGCTTCAATCTTTAAAATGGTACATTAAAGTTGATTTACCACATGCTCCTCATGAAAATACCTATGACATCTACATTAATACACAGTGAAAGGATAGTAATCAGTGAAATGTCTGTGATTTCCACATGAATCAACAGTGGTGCATTGCTAATGTAACACAATTACATCATGTTTAATTTATGTGGAAATGTTTGGATATGCTTAAAATGTCTGCGGTAAATCATTTTGGGATCTTAATTGAACATTTTTCTGTGATAAATTACTTGGTAAACACTGGATAATATTCTTACATAACTACCAATTTATTTTATTTTGAAAGACTCCAACAACCCCAAATCATTACATTATTTTCTTTGTATGACCCAAAGCTTGTATCCTTCAGGAATTTATTTCCCTGTCCTAAAGCAAATAATTCTAGCATTCATGAAGTGCTTATTTCCACCTCAAAAGATTGGTTATCATTTTTTAAAACACAAAATATTTTTATGTTATTTTAATATATTAAATATCATGGTAAACTACAGCCTTTTCAATAATGAAAAATACTTAGAATGAAAAATTTTGACACTCTTTTCAGCAATAGTAAGCTACTTAATTTAATACACTAAAGTTGTAATGCTTTATTTCCATACTCAATTTCTTTACAATTAAGAATATTTAAAGAGTTCATTTTTATGGTGGAGACTAGTTTAAATGTCATTATTATAGTTAATACAGACAAAATTTTATATGAAGTTGAGAAATAAGTATTTTTAATCATTAAAATACCATGATAGTAAAAATTAATAATTTCCATGTCACTACCATTCACTACCTGGTGAAATGTTTAAATGAATTATTTAATTCAAATAAATGCTATTTTGACATTTTTAGATTCCTGTTTACTTGAAATATAGTAATTATTCCTAGAATTGTAATTAAAGTAATATAATTTAATTTAAATTGATGCAAATTTACATTACCCCAATAGTTATAAAGTTAAATTGGACTATGCTTATTCTATAACTTTCCAGAAAAATCAGTCAAAAACAAATTTGGAGACTGTATCAGTCAGAGTTCTTGGCTGCAAACAAAGCAGTAACAGCAAAGCAACATGATACAGCATAAGGAATCACAGGTTCTTTAGCTGCGGCCTTAACTGGATTTTGTAACTCCCTTACTCCACTACACTTTCCTTCACCTCTAGTTTGAATGTCAATGGGTCATGATTATTTATCCAATATGATGAGGGATCTGAGCCTCTGGTAGCCTTGCTTAAATTAGGTTGTGGTATATTGACATTTTATTTCTACCCACAAGTGTTTCAGTAAATTTAGTTTACATAGTAACAAAATAACAACAGTAATCATCTTTTCTCAGCAGGTTTTTGTTTTTGCCTTCTTACATAGGGCATGAAGAACACAAGTTGATTAGGTGCAGCCTTAGCTTCCAATTCATGGAATTCCTATTCTCACATACTACACCATCAGAATCCAAAATCAAAAGTCTAGAAAGCAAATGACTGATAAGTAAGTCAGTAAATATAATGCTGAGAACCTCTATCCCTAATCTCAAACCCTACAATTCCAGACTTGGATATTCTGATCAAGTGGAAAAAGAACTCCATGTGGTAGTCATTTGCTCAAAGCATAAACCATATCCTGCAGGACAATACATCAACCCCCCAACTTGCCAACTCTCAGGTAAAGCACATCTGTATCAACGACTAGTTCCTTCTGGTATGCAATAGTACCAATGCATCTTTTGAACACTTACCCATTGCCTTCCTTGTTTTTTTTTTTTTTTTTTAAATATGTTCCTTTTAAACTGAAGATATTTTGTGTGGGGTTCTATGGCCTTGTGTAAGGCAACCAATTAATCTACAGATGGTGTAATAACAGAAAAAAAATGATCAGGGAAAGAAAAAACAAATCCAGTATAAATATCTACTGTAATAAGGAAAAATTGCTGCTTCCTGTTTCCCATCCCATAAAGATGATGAGTATCCTGTGTAGACAATTTGACATCAAATAGTTCTTTGGTCTCTTTGGCTATAACACACTCTCTTTAGAAGCCCATGATCAGTAACTGATACTAGAAAATGGAGCATTCAATGTAGCTGGATGGCGACTGATGAGAACTCCATGTTATTAAGCCATGGATAATCTTCATTCCCTCTATATAAACATTTGGTTCATGAATCCACTAGGATTGCTGAGAAAAGAGAGTGGGTCACCCTATCCACACTAGAGGCTTTGTGGTAAACATGTAACTTCCCAAGAAATGTACTCACATTATGGAGAATGGAGAGCTCCCACCCATTCAACATACCCTTTCCCCAAACTCCTTCCACAATCCTCCAACCCTGCTCTTCCCTACTGTCTGGCCATTCAACTAGTCCATTAGCCACTGAATTGGTATAGGTTCTTGTTCTGGTTATCTTTGCTGCATAAAAAAATTAACCTACAACTTAGTGGCTTAAAACAATCATTCCATTATGATCATGGATTCAGTAGGTAAAGAATTCATGGGGAATACTGGGGATGGATTTACCTGCTCTATGATGTCTGTTGCCTCAGCTAGGAAATCTTGAGTCTGAGGATGATTCAATGACAGTGGGCTCCTTCACTCTAAAAACTCCTCACTCACATATCTGGTACCTAGAATGGGCTGACCCAAGGACCAGGACTGGTGACTGGAGTAATTACATATGGCTTGTCTTGGCAACCACACAACATGACAGCCACAGGGTGACAGGATTTCACTCCTAGTGACTGCAGGAAATAATTTAATTAGCTGTTTCACTTTTGCATATTAGGGTAAGGCAGATCTGAATTCTATTTCTAAAATGACTAGGATTTAAAATTCCTTTGCCCACAACAAGGTGAGATAAAAGCTCTGGATTCTGCTAATTTCATTGAGATTCTATACCACACCTCTCTACTGGAAAAAAATTCTGTTTAAATTGGGGTCTTAGTTGTACAACAGAAACTGCCTCTGCTCCTACTAAGCAGACAAAGACTTCTTTGGAAGAATAAAGGGTTAGCTCAGATAGTCTGTAGGAGGGCTAAAGAACCAAGAGCAAAAAATGGGAATGAATTTGAGACTGGGAAGCAGAGGATGAAGCCAAGCACATATCTCAGGACCATCCTGAATAGAACATACCCACTAGTAGTGCCACCACTGGATCCTGGCTGCTGCTGCAGCATGAAAACCTACCATCACTGTGACTGACTTAACTGCTTAGTTGCCTCTAGGACAACTCCTAACTACCCCTGATTTTGCCACTTCCCACAGATCCAACATTGCCATATAGAGCTTCCTGTTGGCCAAACCTAAGTGTCCTGTCTACATCTTAGCTCTTGGGTGAGAAGAGGGGATGAATGCTCCTTCCAGTTCCCTAGAGGGAAGTGGGGCTTTTTGTCTGACCGCATTTACACATCAAGATTCCTACCAAATAGACAGGGGGCTTAGATTGTGGGCAGACAGAAATAACATGCTTAATCTGATTATTTAATAATTAAAATGAATGAATGGATGAATTAACAGTAAAACTTAATTAGTTCAAACAATTAAAAAGAGCCCCATGCTTCTAGCCTTAGTGTTGTTGTGTGACTGGGTAGATCATTTAACCTCTCTAGTTCTCTTTTCTCATATATAAAATGAGGTTTGGCCTCTGATCCCTATTTTCATTATAACTAACTTCTTTTTTAAAAAGTATTGTCAGTGTTATTTGCAGAGGCTCATCCACATGGTGGAGCCATATGCCTAGGACTTGGCAATACCCACTGCACTAGTTTGCTAATATTAAAGAAACTCTTAGTGAACAAAGTGGGCTAATTTTTTGAAGTGACAATGGATTTCTTTGATGTGTATATATCATGGATGATTATTGAATAAAGTTGGTTAAACTTAATGACTATGCAATGAATTTTCCTTTATGTGTGCAGAAACTTGGGGATTTTTTTTTTTTTTTTTTTTTTTTACATAGCCTCAGTTTGCTCTCTGCACTCCAACACAGCTTTATTGTCTGGAGATAGCCTACAGCCTGGAGGACAAAAAACTCAGGAAACATCTTCCCCAAGAGAGTATGGGTTCTTGGTACAGAAATCTTTTCACAAGAGACTTGGTTCCAAGGTTCTCCATGAGGAAATTTGGGGACTTTCCACTTAAATCACCTCATCTGAGTCATTACTTCAGTGGCCTACATGTCACCTCTGAGGATGATACAACCTTCTCAAGACAACACAGAATGTTTTTTCCTCCCCTTTGGAAAAGATCACAAATATGCTTTGGAGGAAAAGATGATGGCGCTTCAGACTGTCTGGCTCCCCCTTTCACAGTGCTTCTAATAGGGAGTTTCTCAAGCTTCCAAGGAAACCCCCCTGGATCTATCTCTTGGCAGCCAATACTGAACCAAAACTCAAATCTTCAGCAATCTCAGTCTTGGTGGCTCCCATGTCTCTCCTATGTTAATGACAGGGAACTTTCACAATAGAGCAATGGTTTATGAATTTTGAGAAGCATGTTTGCCTTTTGGAGAAAAATATATAACTGGCCAAAATTTTGCACAGTGTGCTATATCATAAGATGGATCCCAATGTCCAAACAGCATTATGACAGAGAAGTCAGACAATTGGAATAGGCATTCAGAAATGGCTGCTCATCCAGCAACATGAAATTCCCATACTTGGGGACTTTTGGTTTTATTTACCAGATCTGAGTCATGCCTGTGTAAGGGAAATTCCTAGTGAGGTCCTGGATGTGACCACTGGGTGTGCTCCAGTCTCCTCAAGCCAACACCAGATCAAAACAGGACATCATTCAGTGAAGCTTACAGTCACACTGGCTCCCACAATCTTGCTGTGGTACTGGCTCCATGGTTACAGGAAAATTCATGCAGTAGGAATAAGTATTCAGAAGTTGCTTTCTGACCAGTTACATTAAATCTCCATATTATAGCAGACAATAATTGTTGTATTGTATCAAATAGATACAATTAAAGATTACTGGTTAGTTGAAGATTTACTACAAACAGATGATGGGTAAATTTCATAAGTGACATAATGTTGTTTGGAACATTTTCATTCCCACCAATGTTACAAAAAAAATAATCACAGCTGAAGAGACTAGCAATAATGATATACTTCATGAGCTGATGGAAGAAAAATCAAGATGATAAATGTTCACACTTTATTGTATTAAAAATTCTTCCTAAAGGGCCTGCCATAAAATGATCATAACAATGAACCAACACTTATGTTAGTTAACTTTATGACATGGACATATTATTACATCTCTTTCTAGGGAGAGAAAGCAAGGTGTGACAAAAAAAGTTAGTTCCTCTGCCTGGGTACACCCTCCTAGTTAGAGATGGGTAGAGGTCTGAACTCAGGTCTTTTCCTACTATAGCCCCTGGTTTTAGCCACACCACTGCCTATGATCTATGCAGGCTGAATAAATTTTTCTTTTTCTTTTTGTCTTTTCTAGGGCCATTCCCATGGCATATGGAGGTTCCCAGGCTAGGGGTCCAATCGGAGCTGTAACCACTGGCCTACATCAGAGCCACAGCAACTTGGGATCTGAGCCGCATCTACAACATACAGCACAGCTCACGGCAACGCCGGATCCTTAACCCCGCTGAGCAAAGTCAGGGATCGAACCCGCAACCTTATGGTTCCTAGTCAGATTCCTTAACCACTGAGCCATGATGGGAACTCCTGAATAAATGCATTTTTTTAAAGAAATAAATACATTAAACACATAAATTATAGAACATGTAACTCCTTGGATTATGATTTTTTAAACCTCTTCTTCATTCTTATATAATTTTATTAATTTATTTTATGTGTCTCAAGTTCATTTTAGCAAAAGATATTCTTCCTGAACTTTAATAAAATCTGCCAGTTGATACAGACATAGCCTGCTTTGTATTAATGTTTTATACATGAAATTGTGTTGACTTCTGATGTATATACTGTATAGTTGTCTCAATGCCCAAGTTTAAGTATACATAAACAAAAGCAAAAGCTCTTGTAATTTTTTAGAAGATTAAATGAAGTAACAGAGTGCATTGATGACCTATGTAAATAGGATAGATTTGCTGAAGGGATGGTTTCAGTGGCTTTTATATACAGGGGTGAAGTTCAATCTAACATGGTTAATTTGTTCCAAAAATACAAGTAATTCTTTAGGGGTCACACTTACTGCTGAAAGGACATTCTTATGTGCTATAAAAATGATAGTTATTTTATGCAGACTCCTTTATTCATTTGCCACTATTCTTTGTTCTTTTTTGGGATTTCTGAGGATTTTTGTTTTCTATTGTATTTTCAAACCAACCTCATTATGTCCCTTAAAAAGGACTTTCCAGAGAAGCATCCAGGAATTCATAAGCAAGAAACAGAATATTTTAGGTAAGTTTTACAGACTGTCCAACTGCCACATATGCCCCACTAAAATCAATGTTTTTATAAAGACTGGTAATTGACCTGATAATCTGTGTAGGAAATAAGTTGTTTTATTCACTTACATACTTCCATATTATGTCATTAAATAGCCTTCTGAATTTATGTGTTCCAAGTCCACTATCTTTTTTTTTACAAGTCCATCTTCCTCTTGATCTTGTATTGATTTGCTATATTCTTATTATTTATAATGTCATTACAATTATTGAGATAATTGATAACAAAGACTATATTAGCTTCTTTTTCTTTCCCCTAGTGAAAATTATCATTTTATATGTTTTCAGGTTTTCATAAATGCAACCTTCTTATTGATATAAAATTTCCTTCCCTCATCAATTTCTTTACTGATAGATCATCTCTAAAGTATGGCAATGTACTATGACAATTTTGGCTATTCTAATAATAACAAATATAAAATGGAGATTGATGGCTATTAGTAAGGTTGGTCCTGAACACTGGCCCTGGTGGAACTGGTCAGAATATGGAAGAGCAGAATGAAAAGTTGGGTGAAGACCTAAAATATAAACACACACGGATAATTGTTTTAATGATGAGGAGGTGAAGATATTGAAGGAGAGTTCAAAGCTTGGGGATACATCCAAGGAAAAAGGACAGGCACATCATGAGAATAAGTGATAGAAGTTCAAAGGTGTCTTTTTAGAGATGGAGTAGGCCACCGGATAAAACTAAAGAGCACTAATTAGTTGACACTTTAATATAGCTTATGGGTAAAATTCATATACAACATAATGTTTGAAAAATGTCAGTTTTATCACAATGTTATCAATGTTACCAAAAAAAAAAAAAAATCAGAGCAGAAGAGAAAAGATCACTACATATGAACAAGTTGATGAGCTGTGGATTGGTATGAGCTGATAATACAGATCCGGAGTTAGAAGAGGGCAGAGTTTTTCTTTCTTTTTTTTGTGTCTTTTCCGGGGCCGCTCCCGCGGCATATGGAGGTTCCCAGGCTAGGGGTCTAATCAGAGCTGTAGCCACCCGCCTACGCCAGAGCCACAGCAACGCTGGATCCGAGCCGTGTCTGCAACGTACACCACAGCTCACGGCAACGCCGGATCGTCAACCCACTGAGCAAGGGCAGGGATCGAACCCGCAACCTCATGGTTCCTAGTCGGATTTGGTAACCACTGCACCACGATGGGAACTCCAGGGCAGAGTTTACAGGTCTGTGAATGGCAAGCATTACAGGGTGAAAAGCCTAAGTGTAGACATTGGCATACAAAGGATGATAACTAGAGACAAGGTAGAAAAGGGTTTGTGATCAAGGAAGATTTCACAACCTGGAATCTGAGTCATCTATCAAGGATAGATTGAAACTTGCAGGGAAACAACCTGAATTTTGAGTTCCTGCCAGAATTAGAATAGTCACAGATGAGGTTCTTCTGCTGAGAAATTAGAATTGGCAGGAAAAAAGAGAGAGAGAGAACAAGAGGGAGCTATACTATAAACAACATAGGGTAGAATGAAGTAACACCACAGTTTGGTTACATATTTTTAATAAAGTACAATTTATGTCTTTCAATTTATGTATTTAAATTATGTTACCATTAAATTATGTCTCATCAATTTGAGATTAGTTGATGCTTAGGTTAGTCATTTAATGAAAAAAACCATTGTCATGGAAAATGTATATTTGATTGTATACATCTAAAATCTAGAACTCACACCTGTTTGTAGAAGTCCATCTGATCACATACTTGGCCTCACACATTATCAACACATAACTCAGTCCTATTTTCAGCCCCTGAACATCTCTCTACTCATCTACTTCTTTCCTTACCTATAGCATCAACTTAGTTCATGTCTTTGGTTTATTTCACTTGGATTACTGAAATGTCGTCTCAAATTCTCTCTTCACTCTCAGAAAAATCTTTACAAAACAAAAATTACATCATGTCGCTTTCCATCACATTTAAGAACCCAGCTCCATTAACACTCAGCTGGACAACTTTGCTAAAGTACTTTTAGTCTCTGTGCTTCAGCTTCATTATCTAAAAAATCAGGAGTAAAAACGGGACTCAGAGTACGCACCAATTATGAAGACAAAATGAGATAAGTTTAGAACAAGAAGACCATAGTAAGCACTAGAAATGCATTACATGTTAACTAATTATTTAGAATGATGTCCAAATTCCTTTGCAGGGTATTCTGCACAACTCATGGTCTTGCTCTTGCTTTCCTGTCC
Source organism: Phacochoerus africanus (assembly GCF_016906955.1). Taxonomy (NCBI): domain Eukaryota; kingdom Metazoa; phylum Chordata; class Mammalia; order Artiodactyla; family Suidae; genus Phacochoerus; species Phacochoerus africanus. The sequence goes on along the minus strand of NC_062546.1, from coordinate 136,749,633 downwards.
AGCAATAACCCTCTTCACTGTCCATACAATTCCCCTCCTTGTACCAGCAAAATTCTGCTCTAGCTACACTGAGTTACTTGCAGCTATTTTGAACCTTCTATTCTTTCTCTTGGACTAGGGTCTTTGAACATCCAGTTTTTCTATTTGCAAAGTACCACCTGACACAATCTGCCTGATTATGTTATATTCTTCTTTAAGACATAGCTTCATGGTCATCTTTGCAAAGACTCTTCCAGACTCCCATACCTGGATCAAGTGCTCTTTCTGCCTAGATGTCCTGTGGTATATGTGTTTTTACTTGCCTTCATAAAACTTCATTATAACTGCCTGCTTCTTTGGCTATGTTCCCAATTAACCTATAAGATTCAAGGAGGCGGAATTTTCTGAGGGCAGAGCCTATGATAGTTCCCGACACATAATGCGCACGTAATAAATATTTGCTGCCTCCATGACTGGATAGGATGGCATGATATGACTGTTATTTCAAAAGTGAAACAAAGCAAAGCATATTGGTGGCAATTATATAAATGTCCTATTTGTTTCCTTCCCAAAATATTCAAGCACACTGGAAATACATAAGTAAACATGGCATTTGGGATATAAATGTCTTATGAAGGTTTGCAACCATTATTATGCATTTTTTAAATGTACTGCAAAAATTCACTTAATCTTACAATCTACAAATTATTGAACCAGATAGAAAAAATAGAATTGGCAAACTGATTAATTATGTTTCTAATTATTTCTTACTTTTTTGTATTTCAGTTGGGGCTTCTCCTGCAAATTTGAGATAAACATGTTCACTAAGCTTGACTTACTGGACTGTAACCCAGGACTGACTGAATTGAAGCACACTGGGGAAACACAAATATATTTTTATTCCTCATGGCAGATGCTCTTTGAAACTTGAATTGTGAGAACAGAAGTTCAATTAGTGTGTTTCTCATTTGTTCTTCACAGATGCCAAATGACAAAGTGGAAAGATCCTCGACTAAGTGTCAAGAGAAAAACTTGTACTCTAGTGTCCTCTTTGCCACTTAAAATAGCCTTGTGACTGTAAGTGCGTCATCCAACATCTCTGAGGTTTAGAAATGGAAAAGAAAGACATTTTGTAAGCGGCACAGCACAGGTGGTAGAAAGGCTCTGATATGGATGTGCCTGGGGAGTCCTGGTTTTGGTTACTTAGGTGACCACTGAACCATCTATTTTCATTTTCTCTTTCACTCATTTACATATTATAAAGGCTCAGCATCCACTGACACTTTGCTAGGGGATTCAGAAATGAAATATGTGGCTCTCCTCTAGAGAAGCTCAGAGTTCAGCATAAAAGACAGAGATCCAAGTCTCTGATAATCTCATCTTTAGTCACAAATCCCAAACATTTATGTGCATAAGAATCACCTGCAGATTTCCTTAATATGCAGATTGTGATTCAGGAGGTCTGGGCTAGAGCCTGAGTTTCTACATTTTTCACAAACTCCCAGGCTATGGAGACTAAGGACCAATGGACTACAGTTTGAGGAGCAAGTTCACTGAGATATAAATAGAGATACTAAAGGAGCACAGAAGAAAGGAAACTAACTCAACCAAAAGGGTTCCGCAGAGGGAGATGGAGATGACAGATGAATTATAGAAGGTGAAAAGGGAAGTATACGTACATTCGAGTAGAGGGAATATCTTATATAGGACACAGAAGTGTGAATGGTCATTCTGTGGGTGTGCAAAAAAAGGTAGCAAATTGGGGGAGGCATGTGGCAGGGAGATGAACTTCCAGGAAGTGTAATGGTCCACGTGGGGGATGGTGAGGACCTTTGAGGATCATTACCTTAATGCATTCATCTGATTACTTGTAGCTCAATTTTGAAAACGAGTTGTGGAGGCGAGGGCCTCATGAATGTGGGGACAGTGAGGATGAAAATGGAAACATTTCTTCCAATATATTTATGAGGTCAAAGATGATAGCACCATATCCCTGATTGAATGTGGTTGAGGGCAAAGGATGAGGTATGTAGGGATGTTTTCATAACTGGAATATAAGGTAGGGTTGTTTGTTTGTTTGTTGGTTTGTTGTTTTTTCAGGGCTGCACCCAAATATGGAAGTTCCCAGGATAGGTTGAATCAGGGCTGCTGTGCAGCTGGACCAGCCACAGCCACAGGAACGCAGGACCAAGCCACGTCTTTGACCTACACTGCAGCTCACAGAAACACCAGATCCTTAACACACTGAGCGGGGCCAGGGATTGAACCTGCACCCTCATGGATACTGGACAGGTTTGTTACCACTGAGCCACAATGGGAACTTCCAGAGTTGTTTTTAAACTCAGAGACTCCAAAAGAAGCATGTCTGGATTTGGTGGGGGGAGGGAAAAGTGAAGCTGAAATGAATTTTGAACATGTAAAATTTAATGACTGGGGACAGACTTTCACATTCATTTAGGTTGAAAGATCTACTATTGCCCCTTTTCATTAAATCCATTGTCCTTAAATGATGCATAAAGTTACTATCTTCTATTTAGTAATAAATAAAACAAAGCTCTGAGAAAGAATTAACATTTTACCCTCATCTCATGAGGCCCTTTTCTGGGATTTTCTTTTCCCACTTATAAATTTTCTTTATGTATCTTTAAAAGTTAACTATTAAAGTTAACTAACAGCGTTAATTTTTTTCTGGATATAGCACCTTTTTATCTTGCCCATGGGTGGGTCATGAAGTACATCTCATTTTCTGTGTCTCTTCCTCTTAATTACTGCTACATCATTTCAGCTGTTTTTGTTGAAAAGTGATTATCGGCCTTATTTTCTCTGTTGACACTACCTTTTCATTTCTCATGGACCATGTATGATTACATCCCAGACTTTTAAAATAAGCCATTCTGAAACAGTCCGTCATGAATAAATTCCTTTTGGGAGTAAGCAATATTATACATTTAAAAAAAAAAACTATACAATAAAATGAATTTAGTGAACTTCTACCCTATTTGTAGAGCTGAATTTTTTTTATATATAACAGGAATTACAAAATCATAAATCATCAGGGCCAGAGACGTTACGTGGCAGATGAAATGGAATGAGTGTAATAACTCTGACATTTTGATGCTGTCATAATTAATACTCAATACTGAAGATGAAACTTGGATTTGGTTTCAACTGAAGTTGAAACTTGGCCAGGGAGATGTTAGTGATGAGTAGGGAGTGTGGCAAACTGGACAGCACAGACCCATATGAAGGGGAAGATACCTGTTAGTTCCAGGGGATTGATGCCATGGGGGAAAGTGTCTTTCAAGATCTTTTTTTTTTTAAGAGAAATAGAAAGCTATATTTTTATTTCAAGTCCACTGATCTTATGATGGCTCAAATATTTAAAAAATACTATTCACTGTTGTTATCATTTGATTTGTTCTCTAACAAGTTATGTTGAAGTCTTAACCTCAGTGGCTATGGATGTGACCTCATTTCAAAATAAGGGTCTTCTCGGATATAATCAAGCTGAGGTCATTAGGGTGGATCCTAGTATAGCATGACTGGTGTCCTCAAAAGAAAAGAAGGGAGAAATACACAGGGAAAGGCCAATTGAAGAAGAAGGCAGAGATTGTAATGATGCACCACAAACCAAGGAACAGCAAGGATTGCTGGCTGTCACCAGAAACCAGGAAGAGAAGCCTTGGACATGTTCTCCCTCACAGACCCCAGAAAAAAACAATCCTGTTGACTTTGAGCCTCCAGTACTGTGCCACTGTACACTCCTGTTGTTATAAGCCGCACAGTTTGGGCTACTTTGTTACGACAACCCTAGAAAATTCATAGAATAGTGAATAAACATCCCTGTGGGTTTTATATGTAGTTTGCCACATGTAGTATTAAGTGATTTTGTTACTGATTAAAAAAAAAAACACCCTAGGAATTTGTAAAAATACATATTTTTGGCTTTCCTTTTCTGGAATATGGCAAGTCACTTCATATCATTATCAACACCCCCATTCTCCTCTCCCCCCCTTTTCTTTTGCTTTTTTTAGGGCCACACTTGCAGCATGTGGAAGTTCTCAAGCTAGGGGTCAAATCAGAGCTGTAGCTGCCAGCTTACACCACAGCCACAGATACAAGCAGTGTCTGTGACCTACACTACAGCTCAGGGCAATGCTGGATCCTTAACCCACTGAGCGAGGCCAGAGATCGAACCCTCATCCTCATTGATACGGGTTGGGTTCACTACTACTGAGCCACAACTGCAACTCCAATACCTCCATTTTCATCCATAGTCTCAACCCAATAGATAATCAGAAAGCTAGGTATTTGAATTTATTCTCTCAATAAATATTAAGTATTTACCAGGTACCAGATACTGAACTAGGCACAAGGGGTAAAACTGAATAACAACCAACTTTTCCTCAAGAAACCTACCATTATAACAGTAGCTATAGCACAATAATGGTGATGGTTGGAGAGCAGCATAGACTGCTATGGAATGTCAGGTGGGGGGGCACCTAATGCCAACAAGTGGTCAGGAAAATTGTACAACTGTGATGTGTGTAATTTAATTGGATAGGAGTGACACATCAGCTGATCTGTCTTATAAGTAAGTATATAACAGAACTGAGATCCCAATCTAGGACCTCTGACCCAAACTTCTTTCTCACCACACCACTTTGGTGTGGATGATCACACTCCTTAAAGCTTTTGTGAAGATTAAATAAAACTTACAAAGCATGTTAGCCCGAAGCCTGGTCTTGGCAAACCTTATGAGTGCCCACCAGAATCTGTCCTGGATGCCTGGACGACTCTGCTTCCCAGACTCCTTGCACTGAGGTTGGGGCCATGTGACTGGTTCTGGCCTGTGGGTCAAAGCGCATAAGAGCCAGTGTGTGACTTTACATGCCTTCTTCCCCTGATGCTAGGACCAAGGAGACCATGTGTTCTAGATGGTAGAGATGCAGATGAGGATGTTTCTGTCAGCCAGGGTCTCTGAGCACCTATTAAACAGGACCTCTGCCATTCCATGATGGAAATTAATTTTTGTTTTGTTAAAATCCTGGATTTGAGACTAAATTTTTTACAGCAATTTATCTTAGTCTATCCTGACTAATACACTGGTCCATAACATACACTCCACAATTTTTTTTTTCTTTCCTTTGACTATAATTTAGGGCACAGAGTGATAGAAATAAACTTTAAATTAAAAATAAAATAAATTTAGTGCTTTTATTACCCAGCTGCAAGTAATATATACTTTTTCCAGGCCCTGAGACAAACCAAAAGCAGCTTATGATAGTTGAGAAAGTATCCTAAGACCAACTGAAATGAAAAATACATTCGCTGTCAGAAAAAGTCACCTCTCATTAAAGATCATTTCCCTCATTCCTCCAAACCAAATTATTTAAGGTTAAAAATAGTAAAAGAACCTTATGAAAAAACATATAAATGCTAAAACTCCTGGCTTGAGGTTTCAGCAACTATTCTTAACATACCTTCAGAGGGTTCTGACTGTCATTACTACAAATAGAAGACTTCCAGGAAGGAATTACTCAACAAAAAGAGGTCTTTTATTTTCTCTACAAATTTGGGACATGGGGAAAAAGATGAGAGTAAATATAATTCCAAGTTTCTGCTCAAACAAATAGAAATGCTTCTGCCTAGCATTCAACGTCTTGATGATACGTTCTCATTTGCTAACTCACCGCAATTCCCACTTTTTTTTCAACATAGGCTCCATTTTAATCAGGTCTCCTCAGAGTCCACAAATAAGCCATATTCATGCTTTCTTTATGCCTTTATCCATTTGCCTAAAATGCCCTTCTCTCCTCCTTGGAGAATGGGCTCTAGGTCTGCCTCCTGTAGTTGTATTTTTCCTCTAAGATTCAATGCTTCTTAAAAATGTGTTGATTTTATTTTACACCTTTTTAAAAAGTTGAGATATAGTTGAAATATAACATTATATTAGTCTCAAGTACACAATAAAATATGTTACAAAATGATCACAACAATACATCTAGTTAACATTCATCAACACTTTTATAATGCCTAGTAATTTTGTCTCTTATTTGGACTATAAGTTCTCAAGGACAGGAATTATTTTTTGTTATAGTTCACCTTCATCTCCTCAAAGCTCTGGCACAGTACTGAGCACACCATCAGCAGTAAATAAATACCTCTTGGTTGACTGGTTTGTGAGTACCTGTGGGGGTAATGCACTCCCTGGGGGTAATGCACTCCCACAGTAATGGGTAATGCAGTATGTGCAAGAAGAACAGAAAGTTGAAGAGGTTCTCGCAGAAGGATTCATGACTGAAGACAAAAATCAGCATCTAGGGACGTGGGGCAGGCCTTGAACATCATCCTCTGTGGTTTTTTAAAGTGAGTACTAACAGTTAGTGCTGTTAGAAGTCTACTGGATGGTAGACTTACAACAACCACCTCACAGAGAATGAAAGCAGGCGATAAAGCACTTCAAAAACTTTCCTGCTTGGGAATAGCTCCGTTGGCTAGAGTAAGAGGCCCTAAGAATGATACTGTTTGCATTTTAAACATTAGACATTGCATTCTCTGCTAAGGTCTCCACTTTTGAGAATCAGATATATGAGCAGTAGAAATACTTATGTGCTGTCATTTTACCCAAACTGTCATCTAAGTTACAGATGCAGCACAGAGATGTTTTATTTAGCAATGGAAGGTCAAGTAGTTGATAATATGATACATACTCATGTGAAGTGTATTAGCACCAATAAATACAAACAAACATTTAAGATGTTAGGATAGGTTTTTTTCAGCTACTTAGTGGTACTGCACTCTTCTGTATCCGGTTATGAAAGTGGTTTTCAGATATATTACACTGAAGTGGGTATTGAGTTAGATATGACATTCCTAAAAGGGAAAAGTAGACAGAGCCACAAATTGAGAGGCCTGAGTAGTAGCAGAGGAAGGTGGGACTGAAGTAGCTTTTACACTGAGCTCAGTTTATTCATTTGATAAGTATCTCTTGAATGCCAGGCACTGTTTCAGACACCCTGGGTAACCATGGTGCTTATGCTCCATTTGGGGTGATAGAAAAGCAATAAATGAATCAAGACAGATTCAGAGAGTGATCAATGCTATGAAGAAAATAAAAGAGGATGTTGTAACAGAGTAGTGAGGGAAGGGGTGGTGAGGAAAGACTAGGGAGGTGACATGTAAACAGAGGCCTAAATGACACAGGGGAGTGGCTCTACCCTAATGCAGGGAAAGAGTGTCCCAGAAAAGGCCTTCAGGCTGCAGTGAGCTTAGAACTTTTGTGTCTGAGGAATAGCAGGAAAGCCCATGTGGTAGGGGCTTGGCAAAGAAGAGAGGAGAAAAGGGTGTGGGTCAGGACTGCAGGACATGGGGAGGAGCTGGGTTTTAGTTTAATGAAAGACTGGCCCCTCACAATTGTTTTAGTGATGCTGGTAGTACCTGCACGTACTCCACCTGCTCCTAGGCATAGCTTCAGGTTCCATATTCTCTGCTTTCTCTCCTTCTGGCTGCTGTTCCGAGGACTCCACCATCTTTCAAACAAGACTTAAGTAATGTCTTTGACAGATTATTTAGAGAAAACACATATCCTGTGAACGTTAGTCCTTCCTTATAAAACATACTTGGTTCTTATGTGTGGCTACTTTGCAACAAATGGTGTACTAGCTATGGCACTGAAATCTGAATGTGAAAAGCTGTATTTTATCTCTTAAAGTGTTGGTGTCAAGGCCAACTTATCCATGTGGCACAGGACCTAGGTCCCACGAAACTTTATTTAAAACATAAAAATGTTTTAATTTGTCTTAAAAATCATAAGAAAAAATGAAATTTTAGGTTAGAGATAAGAAGTAATATTAACATATTTATTTGCATGCCAATGCAGTCATAAAACATAATTTAAAATATTTTCATAGAAGAAGAGGCCCAGGAAGGCAAAGTGCCTAGGGCCCATGAAAGTCATAATGCAGCCCTTGTTGTTGCTTATGTAATAATAGACACTAAGGTACTGTTTACTCTTCAATAAGATTCTTACTCTCACGGAAAAACATTTTATTTTGTTCATTCTACTTTATTAATAGAATAAACTCTAAACTATTTGAATAGTAAACCTCTAAAAGTTAACAAATTTTGTGTATCCTATAGGTATATATTTATTTAGGAAATGTATATATCTGTACTACTCTATTATTGTATGAAATACAACATATACTTAGTTATAAGTATATGAGTAGAAGGTTTTAAACTCTAGATTAAGATGAAATAATGTTTAAATAATTTTAAAGCTACTAATAATAGAGTCTCTGCTTTTCAAAATATTGATTATTTTTAATGAAAGCAATATAATTGAATACAGTGAATTTCTATGCAAGTCATTTTAATATTTAGTCAACTGAAAGTCAAGTTAAAAGTTCAACTTTTTAAACTTGGTTTTAAAGGCTAACATAGCTGAAGAAGATACTTGACAAAAAATATTGTATTCCATCTAAATGACATCAAGGGAAATACTTATTTTTCAGTCTCATCTACCAATTACACATTTTTTGAAATTCAGCAACTTCCTGTCTTCTTGAGTATAAGGTACTTGTTTTTGACACCTAATCAGAAGTTGTTGTTGTGTGGTTATACTCTCAGCAATGAGTTCTAGATCCACTGACATTTTGATTTAGAAGATTTTTAAACAGACTATAACAATGTTAGCTTTTTTAAAAAATAAGAAGCAATCATGACCGTATCTGTAGATGTCACTCACATTTACATCTGCTGTTAAAATGCAACAAAATCACATAACAATGGAAACATCTCTGAAGATCCATTTTCAAAATACTTTCTCTATATTAATGAGTTTCAAAAACAATTAGTAAATCACTCATGTTAAAACATCCACTTTATCTTGATGGGCTGGATTCAAATGTGTCTTTTTAAAAAAATCTATAAAGTAGCATTCTATTGAGACCCACCTACTACTTGCAGCCAAGTTCAGCAAATTTGAAGCACTTACCTAATCTATAAAAGAAAAATGTGTAACTCAAATTTTATTTCAACAACCACTTCAAGTACTTCAAGAGATAATTAGTGAATGGCTTTGCAGGTCAAAATTTTGTGGTCATTGTCTTTCTACTTAAAATAATAAATTTTGAAATTCACCTAATGGGACAAAGAAATTGAAATACATAGCAAAATGCTGAAAGGGAACTCAGGAGTGGTGGAGCAGTGCGGGATGTCACAGTGCGCTCTCTGTGTACCTTGCCCTCATATTATGATCCATGACCGCCTGATATGCATGGCAAGTGAGGTGCCAGTGTAAATATCTATATTAATGATTAGTACAACTGAATTTCTTTTCTATTTTTTAGACAAGAAATAATTATAAGTAGGAGGCTAGATATTTTTCATCTTCCAAAATGAATTAACTGCCTTTGGAGAACACTGTTAAATTGCCATTGAGTGTTTCTCATCTTTTAAGAATTTTTATTCTAGTTCTCTTCTCCTAACCTATTTACTATGACATAAATTCTTTTTGAAAAAAATTTGCCAAGCAAAATATCCTTTAAAAATAACCATAACAAATAAATAGAACTTACCAACACTGTCTAAACGGTCTGGGTAATTACTAGGATTCTTTTTGGAATTTCTTGTATCGATTGAAATTAAATTAAGACATTAATTGAAGAAAAAATTCTGTCTGCAGTTTAACAGCAATTTTCCAAAGCTTTATTGATTTCTTAAAAAGAAAAAACCTACATTAGCAAAAATATTCAGAGAGCTACAAAATGTGCATATTCTTTTTTTTTTTTTTTTTGTCCTTTTAGGGCCATACCCACAGCATATAGAAGTTCCCAGACTAGGGGTCAAATCAGAGCTGTAGCTGCTGGCCTACACCACAGCTGCAGCAATGCCAGATCTGAGCTGCATCTGTGATCCACACCACAGCTCACAGCAACGTTGGATCCTTAACCCACTGAGCAAGGCCAGGGATCAAACCCACATCTTCATGGATATTAATCAGACTCGTTAGTGCTGAGCCATGACAGGAATTCCTGAATTATGCATATTTTTATTAAGACTGAGCAAACGCAGGAAATACAGTCAATACTTTACAATAACTTTGCACAATAATGTGTAATCTACAAAATATAGAATCACTATGTTGTACACATGAAACTAATATGTTAAATCATGTATACTTCAAAAGAAAAAGAAGACAGCAAATAAGTTTTGATCTTGAGCAATAAAATTATTTTTTCACTTTTTTTTGCTTTCTGTAGAAGCATCACATACTGATACAATAGAAATACGCTGGGTGTTTATCGACTCCCCCCCCCCCCAAATCTGAATATTGAAGAGTATTTCTGTGGCTTTAGCACTATTAAAGTTTAGAGAAGAAACTGCTACTTATGTCAAATTGGAATTTTTAAAAAGTAAAATGTTATTATCTAACTTACTAAAGACAGAAAACCAGAGGGCAAAGAGGGATTAGTATTTCAGATACAAAATACTAGAAAGAGAAAAGTGTACATTAGTAGCTGAGATAAAGTCATTCAATTAACTGACTATTTTTGATTCAAAGTCTACTATAAAATCAATTGCTAGTGATACAATTCACATTTGAAACAAGTTTAAAACTCAGCAGAATATTCCTGAATGTTTTAAAAATTTATCAGGAATTCTTTATCTACTAGTAGCGCCTACTACTTTTATTTAAAAGTGTGTGGGGGGATACCTGGGAAAATAAACCAATTTTGAAGTAGCATTGTAAAAAGAAGTTTTAAAAGTAAATGGCTGCAAAAAATTCTATTCAGTGCATCAAATTTGCCTTGGCCTAATCCATATTTACCAACTTACTTCCTCCTAGCTATTTCCATCATTTTCTATCATTAAACTAAGACAGTAGTTCTCAGTCTTGAAACTAGCAGAAATAACCCCCTGAGGGAAGTAATAACTACCTACCTCTTTGACCCCACCTTCTCTGTCTACTTTGAGGCTTCTTCTTCCTCCTTCTGTCCCCTAAATGTTCCTGCCTGAGGTTTGTTCAAGTCTTTACTTTTCACTTCTCATACCTTTGCTTCTGATAATCTCATCTACCTTATGATTTTCAATTATTGCCTACCTGCACAAGAATCCCAAATAGGTGATTCCAGCCGAGATTTTTCAAGCGAGTCTCACATCCCAACTTCCTGCCGGTCATCTTCATCTGGATAAACTGTAAGCGATACAAACTTAATGTGTACAAAACCAAAAGCATGATCTTCCTACACCAGCTATTTTAACTCCTCCATTTCTGTTAGTGCTTCATTCTTCTACCTATGTTGCCTTGAGACTCGGAGCTCTTTAAGTGATCTGCCTTCTCCCTTGCTGTCCCATCCTTACTGTCATTATATGCAGTATATTCACCAATATCTTAATTAGTCTCCTTACTTTCATGTGAAGAACATGTCAACTTGAATCATCACGCTGAAGTATAGCTTTAATCAAGTTTTATATCTTCTGTAAAAACCTTTGTTTGCTTCCTATTTACTATAAAAGAATGTTCAAATTCCTCAGTCTGTCATTCAAGAATTTAATGCTCTGTCATACTTTTCTAGATTCATTGTCCATTATCCTATAACTTAAAGCCTATACACTTAAGTTGAACTTTATTACTCAATATTTTCCTAATATAACATGTAATATCTTGCCCCTCCACCTTTGCTGATACTGTGTTGTTGCATGACCTCCAAAACTTTCAAATTAAATCTTTTCCAAGAAGCTTTACTCGATAACTCTCACTTAGCTGTGATCTCTGTTGATTTATTCCTATAGGCACCATGATGCAATGTAAAGGGTATGGGCTTTAGAATTTTCTACATCTAAGCTCCAAAGTCATTTGTTAGCTCTGCGACAGTAAGCAAGTCATTTTACTAAGTTTTTGTTTTTATATCTATAAGATGAGAATAATATAGCTTACCAAAAAGTCCAAAAGAAATCTTTCATAGTGTGATTGATGCCATTAGGAGAGAGTCCAGTTGAGTAGCTGGTTACCAATAAGCCTGAGAAGGTAATTTTTTTTTTTCATCCAGATATATCAAATGCCAACTAAGGGCTAGGTACTTTAAAATAAAGAGCAATGGAAGTTCCTGCCGTGGCTCAGTGGGTTAAGAAACTGACTAGTATTTATGACGATGCAGGTTTGATCCCTGGCCTCTTTCAGTGGGTTAAAGGATCCAGCGTTGCTCTGAGCTGTGCTATAGGTCACAGACATGGTACAGACCAGTGTTGCTGTGGCTGTGACATACGCTGGCAGTTGAAGCTCCAATTTGACCCCTAGCCTGGGAGCTTCCATATGCTGCACCTGCAGCCCTAAGAAGAAAAAATAAAATAAAATAAAATAAAATAAAATAAAATAAAATAAAATAAAATAAAATGTGATGAACAAGATAAACACAGTCTCTACCTTCAAGGAGTTAATAGTTTTAGAATCTAAATTCACCTCAGCCCAGAGTCTAATCACCTACTCTGGAAATAAATATGCTGAACACCTAAAAAAATGATCTGGAATTGATTGGATTAATGCATATGATACTTGCTAACAACATCCTTAATGCTGGTATATGAAACCAGAATGAACAATTTCTTATTTACTGAAATTTTCTAATTTTCTTAGTTACTGAAAATGTAACTGTCAAACAAAGTGACATCTCAGCATTGTCTAACCAGGTAGCTATATGGAATCAGAATGAGAATGGAAAAGATTCAAATATTTGATGGACTTGGGTTCTGACAGCCAGATAGACCAGTCTCTAAAACAGGAAGATAGACTTTCTTTCTTAATACATGTGCATAAAGAGATGATGCCTGGAAAATCAAGTTCAAGAGAGGCTACAGAATGATATACCTCTCCTATTTTCCTCAATTGCCTAAAGAATTTGCAGAAGAGGTTCCCAAATATTCCTGTAGATTCTAAAGGTAGGGATGGAAATGATTGCCACGAATCTCTGCAAAAGGTGTTATCTCATGGTTAGGCTGAGGGTTACGCTGAGGAAATGGATAGAACTCAACTAAATTCTGACCAGAACATCCGAATCCTCATAAGGCAGAGAGGAATCACTAGATAAAAAAGGATGAACGCAACTGAGTAGCTGCCATTAGGCAAGATAACAGCTCAGGGCCAAAAGTTAGATTTCATTACCAAGCCAAAAAATGTCATTATTTCCACACCAATTTTAAGTTGTAGATTGTACTTCTAAAAATTTATGTGTTTGCTAACATGTTTTCTACATTTTTTGAAGGCTGAGACAAGGCCTGGATTGGCTTTCTGTTAGAACACCATACCCAACAAGAATACACTCTAAAATCAATGTTTAAGAAAGGAATACATGACTCATCTTATCCTTAAACAAAGGGCATACGTATTATCTAGGCATCATCTGCACATGAAGTAAACTTGCTTATGAGAGAGACGTTCGGTGATTAGAAGAGGACATGTGAGATAGGCTTTAGATGGCATGAGACTTAAGTAGTACTAGGTTGGCACTAGAAAGGAGACTGAAATCTCTCTCTCACTTCCCCATATACCTTTGGTGTTTGAATGTCCATTAAAAGACAGCCTTCAAGACATATTGGATAGACATGATAGAAAGGAAAATAGAGAGTCAAAACAGCTTACAAAATAACATTTCTTTTAGTTTTGTCCATACCTACTCTGCAGGTCTTTTAGTTCCTCACAAAACTGCTGAGTGATTAGTAATTATAAGCTGTTAACTATTGTTATATATCTATCCACCCATTACTAGATTCATTCCAAAGACTATTTGAGGTGGGTAGCACACATATAGCAAGATAATAATAAAATAACAGCAACAACCAAAATATACAGAAGGAAGTCAAAGTCAATTCTGAGCATAAGGAAAGGAAAATAACCTCCAACCAAGCATAGGACTCATACAGAGAATGCAGGCTTTTTGGATCTGCATTCTTGCTATAAATGGACTACAGTAGTGACACTGAGCTTTCTCATATAAGCATTTGAAATTTGCAGGTATATTCTGATTCTCTTGGAAAATCCAAGTTCCTTAGAATATAAACAAAATGAATTTTTGGGGAAAGAAGAGTATAGCAGCATTTGTTTAGGATATACTATCAGATTTTCTCAGGCCTAAACCCATGGCGCTTTGCTGGTTTAAAATCTGAGACCTGAGATTTCAGTTCCTGCAGAATGCTCCCTAAGTGAATTTTCTTTTTCTTTTTTTTCTTTCTTTCTTTTTTTTTTTTTTTTTGGCTTTTCTAGGGCCACTTCCTGCGGCATATGGAGGTTCCCAGGCTAGGGGTTGAATCTGAGCTGTAGTTGCCAGCCTACGCCAGAGCCACAGCAACGCAGGATCCAATCCACGTATGCAACCTACACCACAGCTCAGGGCAATGCTGGATTCTTAACCCACTAAGGAAGGCCAGGGATCGAACCCACAACGTCATGGTTCCTAGTCGGATTCATTAACCACTGCACCAAGACGGGAACTCCCCTAAGTGAATTTTCATTGAGTGAACTTTCATTGCTACTATCTCAATTTTTTTCACTTCCTTTTTTCCCTCTCTCTCGTCCTAACTTTAAAAATCTAACCCTGATGGTCACCTAAGACATTCATTCAAAAAGGCTAGTCTTTGGCTTTGCTGACATTGCTATTTAAGAAGAGATACTTAATTAGTTTATGCTTTAAAAAATTAATGAGAAGGGAACTATATCAAGACACTGAAAGCAATAAAATTTGAAATATAAAATATTTTATACTTTCCTACGAAGAGTTGGTGGCAGAATCTCTGTGAGCCATCTGGAGCTCAGAAGTCTGAGAGAATGCAAATTTTTGATCCAGTAAAGGCAGGCATGCACAGGTGTGCTGGTAGGTACTCATTAAACATCATGCTTCCAGGACTGGAGAATAAAGCATGTTCCCTGGAGTATTGCGGTTTTCTTTTCCACTTAAGTGACGATATTGTATGGAATGTAGCTCATAAAAGTGTTTGATAGTTTTACGGCCTCAAATTTCTTCCTGCAAAGCAAGAGCAACACAGGCAGTATTAGTACAAATTTGCTCAAACATTATTAGTAGTGGGACTTAACTGGGGCATTGTAGGAACTTACAAGCATGCCAAAATTTTTACATGGATCAGGTTGAACATCTGAAGGTTGTAGATGAAGATGAATAAATTCATAGGAAGTACAGGAAGCTTTTGCAGGCCAAGTCAATTATTGCTCCTAGGAGTTTCATTTTTAATTAGGCACAAAGATTATTTAAAATGGCCATTCATGGTAGAGGGCCACTTAACAGAAGATAATGGGATCTGCAATAGATTGTGCTCCTATAAAATAAGTTCCTGCACTGGCTGCCCATGGCACCATCCTCCTATCTTAGAAGACCTTAAATTGTTACTATTATTCTGCTGTGCTTTATACTACTCATGCATGGACTTTATCTTGTAGAAGCTACTGAAAAAAATGAATGGCTCCGAAATCAGAGAGAAGATGCTTAAGCTTTTCCCACAATTACTAATTGCTTTGTTAGCATAGCTAGCTATAAGCAGGGAGGACAAAAAAGCCCTGTTTTAAAGGAATAAAATACAGAATTGGTTAAGATTTGATGATGAAACTGCATTTGTCAATTCTAGAAAATTCTGAAAGGCTGAGCAAATTTTATACTCTTGTGAGGGCTATGACAATAGGGCACTATCAAGGTAGAGAAAGGTGTCCTGGTTAATGCCCCTTGATTTGGGATGGGTCACCCAAAAAATGTACTCTAGCAGTAATGGCAAATCTGCAGTAGTAAGTCTTTAGAGGACTTAGAGCTCAGCTTTGAGTCATCACCAGATGAGATAATTCCTGAGTGTTACTGCTTCCAGGAAGCATCAGAAGCAATAATAATCCTTTCAAAAGGAAGCTAGCATCATCCTAGGGTGCCAATTATTTCTAAAAGTTATTTTGCAAATCGATGTCAGGAAAACCAAAAAATAAATAAAAGCATAGCTTAAAGAGACACTCATGAATCAAACATAACAATAGCAGACAATTGACACATAGAGGGTTCGAATATTGGCATTATCAGACACATATTCTAAATAACACCTATTATTTTCAAGGAGATTAGAGACAAAACTGAGACTTTCAACAGGATTTTTAGATTCTAAAAAAAGGATAAATTTACATGAATTTATGTATGAATGAACAGACTTAGCTTGAACTCAGCTGAAGAAAGATATGTCAGAAAAAAATACCTAGAATTAAGTACGGAAAAATAAAAATTTGGTGATGCATGAGAAAAGCTAAAAGACAAGAAGAGCACAGTGATAAGTTCTAAAATGTATATAATTAGAATCCCAGAAAGGGAGAAAAGAGAAAAAGGGGAAGGAGCACTATTTGAAGAGAAAATGGCAAAAAACATTTCCAAATTGACAAAAAATATTGTCATAGATCCAAGAGCACTTACAAACTGCTAAATAAATAAATATCATCACCTAGGTATATCACAATAAAATTGCTGAAAACCAATGGAAAAGGAAACTTTAAGAGTAAGGGGGTAAACAGGACTCAATTTACTTTCAAAATAAATGACAATTAGACTGAGTTGATTTCTCAATATAAACAATTAAGCTCAGGCAGTGGAAGGATATATCCAAACTGTTGAAAGAAAGCAGTGCCAACCAAGAATTCTATAGCCAGCAAAGTATCCTTTAAATATGAAGCTTAGCAGAAAAGAACATTGAACAAAATCCTATACTTCTTCATGATAAAAACACTCAAAACTAGGAATAAAAATTAACCTTTACAACTTGATAAAAATCATATATGAAAACATACAGTTAATACCATATTTAACACTGAAAGATTGAATTGTTCCCCCTACAATAAGAGTCAAGATAAGTATCTGTTCTCACTACTTCTATTCAATATTGTACTGGAAAAAGAACAACAATGACAACAAAAGACAAAATCAAAGGTATCTAGATTAGAAATGAAGAACTAAAATTGTCTCTATTTATAAATATGATCTTACATACAAAAAAATCTTAAGAAATTGAAAAAACCCACCCCAAACCTATTGGAACTGTGTTTGGTAAGGTTGCATGATACAAGATCAATATGCAAAAATTAATGTTATTTATATAAACTAGAAATGAATAATCCAAAAATGAAATTAAGAAAACAATTCCATTTACATTAGCATCAAAAAGATAAAGTAATTAGTCATAATTTTTTTTCTTTTGTTGTTGTTATTGTTGTTGTTGTTGTTGTTGCTATTTCTTGGGCCACTCCCGCAGCACATGGAGGTTCCCAGGCTAGGGGTCGAATCGGAGCTGTAGCCACCGGCCTACGCCAGAGCCACAGCAACGCGGGATCCGAGCCACGTCTCCAACCTACACCACAGCTCACGGCAACGCCAGATCGTTAACCCACTGAGCAAGGGCAGGGACCGAACCCGCAACCTCATGGTTCCTAGTCGGATTCATTAACCACTGCGCCACAACGGGAACTCCCATAATTTTTTTAAAGTCATACAACATTTATAATCTGAAAACTACAAAATATTATTGAAAGAAACTAAAGAAGACCCAAATAAATGGAAAGATATCCCAAGATCATAGATTGGAAGACTTAATATATATTTATTTTAATTATAGTTGATTTACAATGTTGAACCAATTTCTGCTGTACACAAAAGTGACTCAGTCATACATACATACATATATATATATATATGTTCTTTTTTTTAATATAATTTTCCATCGTGATCTATTCCAGGAAATTGGATATAGTTCTCTGTGCTATACAGTAGGACCTTATTGTTTATCCATTCTAAGTATAATACTTTGTGCTACTAATCCCAAACTCTCAGCTCTTCCCATTCCATTACTCCTGCCCCTGGGCAACCACAAGTCTGTTCTCTATGTCTCTGAGTCTGTTTCTGTTTTGTAGAGAGGTTCATTTGAACCATATTTTAGATTTTCCTCATATAACTGAGACTATATGGTATTCGTCTTTCTCTTTCTGACTTACTTCACTTAGTAAAAGAATCTCTAGTTGCATCCATGTTACTGCAAATGCATTATTTTGTTCTTTTTTATGAATAAGTAGTACTCCATTGTATATATGTACCATATCTTCTTAATCTAGTCATCCATTGATGGACATTTAGGTTGTTTCCATGACTTAGGTACTATGAATAGTGCTGCTATGAACACATGTATCCTTTGAATTATAGTTTTGTCTATATATATGCTCAGAAGTGGGATTACTGGGTCATATGGTAGTTCTATTTTTAGTTTTCTGAGGAACCACCATCCTGTTTTTAACAGTGGTTGTACCAATTTATAGTCCCACCAACACTACAAGAGGGTTCCCTTTTCTCCACACCCTCTCCAGTATTTGTTATTTGTAGACTTATTAATGATGGCCAATCTGACCAGAGTGAGGTGGTACCTCACTGTAGTTTTGATTTGCATTTCTCTAATAATCAGAAATGTAGAACATTTTTTTCATGTACCTACTGGCCATCCATACGGGAAGACAATATTTTTAAGAAGTCAATACTCTCCAAATTGAACCAAAGGTTAAGTGCAATCCCTATCAAAATCTCAGCTGGCTCCTTTGTAGAAACTGACAGGCTGATCTTAAAATTCAATAGAAAATTTAACAGATCCAGCTCAAACAATCTTATAAAAAACAAAAAAAGAACAAATTTGGAGGACTCACAATTCCCAATTTCAAAACTAACTAAAAATCAATGATAGTAAAAAGAATGCAGTATGGTAAGAGAAACACATAGATCAATGGAACAGAATTGGAAGTCTAGAAATAAATCTTCATATTTGTGGTCAATTGATTTTTGACAATGATGCCAAAATAATTCAATAAAAAAAGTCTTTTTCATAGATAATGCTGGAAAAACTGAATACATACATGGAGAAAAAGGTGGATTCCTTTTTCACATCATACATAAAAATGTATCACAGACTTCAATGTGCTAAAACTCTATAACTGATAGAAGAAAATATAGGTGTATATATTTGTAACCTTGGACCTCTTGGATATGATACCAAAAGCACAAGTGCAAAAAAAAAATTGGACTTTATCAAAATTTAAATGTGATTAAACATATCATCAAGAAAGTGAAGAGATAACCCACAAATGAATAAAATATTTGCAAATAATAAATCTTGTAAGTGACTTCTATCTAGTATACATAAAGAATTTTAACAAGCCAGTAATAAAAAGACAAATGGCTCAACTGAAAAATGGGGAGAGGGTTTGAATATCCATATCTCCAAAGAAGATATTCAAATGGCCAGTAGACACATGAAACGATGTTCAACATTGTTAGCCATTTGAGAAATGCAAATCAAAACCATAATGAGAAAGCACTTGGCACCCACTGGAATGGCTATACTCAAAAGACAGAAAATAACAAGTGTTAGTCAAGAGTGGCGCAGACACTTTGGAAAATATTCTGGCACCTCCTTAAATGATTAAACTCAGAGTTACCATATAGCTCCACAACTCCAATAAGAAGTGAAAACACATGTCCACACAAAAACTTGTACTTAAATGTTCATTGTGGCACTATACACAACAGCCAAAAAGTGGAAAAAATCCAAATATCCGTCAAGTGATGAATGGATAAACAAAATGTATATACACACAACAGACCATTATTCCTCAATAAAAAAGGATTAAAATACTTATACATGCTACAACATGTATGAACCTTGAAAGCTTATGCTAAGTTAAAGGAGGCAGTCATAAAAGACCACACATAACAACTATGTTGAGATATAATTCACGTATACGATTTACCACTTAAAATTAAATGGATATTAATACATATGCAGATTTGTGCAACCATCATAATTAATTTTAGAATATTTTCATCACCCCCAAAAGAAACACATAACCATTAGCATTCACTCTCCATCTTCCTCCAACCCATACAGCCCTAAGTAACGACTAATATACTTTCTGTCTCTAGAGATTTGCTAATTCTGGACATTTTATATAAAAGTACTCTAATATCCTTGCATTGTCTGGAAAAGCAGCAAAGGTAAATAAATATAATTTGATAAGTCAGGTATATATATATTTTTCATCCCTTTTTTATTGAGGAATATGGACTAAAAGTTGAGAAGAAAATATGAATTGTTTTTAAGAGATAAATTCCTAAACAAAGCTACTTATCAAAATCAACACTAGAAGAACTAAAATTTAGAGCAGTCCTATATCTATTAAAAATGTTGTTATTTATTTAAAAATTTCCTGTAAAGAAAATCATGTGGCCAAATTACTTTATAAGTAAACTGTATCAACTATTATGGAAAAAAAAACCCACCAATGTGATACACATTCTTTAAGGAAAGATGAAAAGAAGGACACTCCTCACCTCTCATGAGGCCACCATAACCTTATATCAACACCTCATAAGAATCACAAGAAAGTAAAATTACGGGCCAATCTCATTCATGAGCAGGGTGCAAAAAATAAAAGTTAGTATCAGTAAACATCAAAAATATATAAGAAAGAATGAGTAGGGTTTATTCTAGGAATGCAAGTTTAGTTTACTATTAAAAAAAATCTCATTACTTCGATAAGATGAAGAAGGATAACTATATAATCAACCCAGTAGATACAGAAATGCTGTTTAATAATATCCAATATCAATTCACAATAAAAATTCTTAGCAAACAAGGAATATGAGGGAACCCTCTTTCCTTATCTGACAAAAATATATATGGTAAGGGTAGGACAATATTATATTTAACACATCCATTTGAGCTCAGAATAAGAAGAATCTGTGCTATCAACACTCATATTCAACACTGTACTCAAACTCCTAAGCAGTGTAGTAAAACTAAAGAAAAATATTAAAGATATAAAATTAGAAAGACCTGAATAAAACTTATTATTCATAGATAATATAATCACATACATATAAAATCTAAAAATGTTTTCAGTAAAAATTTTAGAATTAATGTGTGAAGATAATTATGTGATAAAGAGATCAACACAGATATCAGTTGTTTTCATCAACAACAAATGATAGAAAATGAAATTTTAGAAAGGTATCCAAAATAGTGTAAAAATATCAAATATCTAAGAACATGTTTAATACTACATGTGCAAGAATCTATGCAGAAAACCATAAAACATCATTGCATCAAATTAAAGTTACAACCAAGTGGAAAGACACCAATTTCATGGACCAGGCCATTATATTTTTTTAATATAGTTCTCCTCAAACTGACTTATAGATTTAATACAGTCCAATCAAAATTCCAGCAGGTCTTTGTAGAACTTGTGACTCTAATTCTAAAATTAATAGGCTGGTGAAGAATAAAGTGAAAAGCCTTGTTCTATGGAATAGTAAGACCTTTTAGAAATCATAGTAATCAAGGCAGTGTGATAATGGCATAAATAAACCAAAGGAATGGAAGAGAGAGAGGCCAGAAAAGACCCAAGGATAGATAAACAATTGAATTATGACAAAAGAGGTGCCACAAAGTTCTGAGGAAAGAATAATCCTCTTAATGAATAAGCCTGTGATAATTATCGATTTATGGCAACAAAAATAAAACAACCTCTATACCTTCACATGTTCATACCCCAAGGAAAAAAAAAATCAGTTTGGGGTGGATCACAGATTTTAATGTGAAAAGCAAAATGACAAATTTCTGCAATATATAGGGGAATTTTCTAAGTGGGATCAAAACATAATCATAAAAAGATAAATCTAGCTATATTATACTTAAGAACTTCTGTTTCGCAAAAGATACCACTTGGTGATCCAAGATATAAGACACAGAATGTCTTAACAAAACATAAGTAGCAAAGAGATAGTGATTTCAAATATTAGAATACAAGAATATCAGAAGAATAATAAAAAACAATTTATCATAAAATGAGCAGGAAATGTGAATTGGTACCTAGCAAAAGGGAATGTCCAAATGGCAAATAATCACATGAAAAGGTGCTCAAATGTCATCACTCATTAAGAAAAGTCAAATTCTACCATGAGATATCACTATATGTGCACCAGAATGTCTATTGTAAAAGTTCTGATAATATTCCAATTGTCAAGGATATGAAGAACTGGGGAAATTTATTCATTGCTGGTCATGGTGAAAACTGGTAAAATCGATTGAGAAACTGGCAGTATCTACAGAAGATAAGCACAGACACACCATAACCTCAGAATGCCACTCCTGTACATATGCCATGCAGAAATGTATCCACATGTGCACCAAGAGAAGGGTGCAAAATATTCACCACCACACTATTAATAACAGTCCAAAGCTGGAAATAGCCCAGTTGTTTATCAGTAGTAGAATGGATTAAAAAATGTGATATTTACATACAATAGAAGAGTTGGGAAAACTACAGATAATTGTAAAAGCATGGGAGACTATCATAAATATTGTGTACTAAAGGAAGCAGGTCAAAAACAAAAGGGTCATACTGCATCATCCCACTTATATTAAGGTGCAAACCAGACAGTGTACTCTATTGTGAGTAGAAACGGATACTTATGGGTAAACTATGAGGTGATTACTCTGAAAACCTGGATTGGAGGCCGGGCTTTTAAGGACTGACAATAATGCATTCCATGACCTGACATCAGTGTTTGCCTTGTGATAAGTCATCACAATTTTGTTTGTGAACTTCTTTTCTGTACCCGTTTTCTCTTTCCTAATATAAAGGGTTAAGAAATTTGATTCAGTGAGAAAGGGAGAGATAAGCAAGGAAGACACATTTTTCATAAGGGTAGGAAGGCTAGGATCCCCGGAGACAAAGGGGTGGAAAAAATTCACAAATAGGGGAAGGAGCCAGGAGACAAACTGCTCCCTTTGCCTTTTTATAGGCTCAAGTCAAAAGGGACACAGCCACTAGGAGAGGACTTGTTCTTTGGTACCAAGATATCTCCCTATTGTTTCAGGTATCTTTGTTAGTTATGGGAAGGAAAATCTCTTTTTTTAACTTCCCTTTTGACAGAAAAATGCCTCTGTATACTTTTAGGTTGTACTAGGTCCGACAGTATTCTGTATCTACATAAAGTTGCATAGTTCTTTATTTAGAATCATTATTTTTCGGTAAATCTTTTGTATACAAAAATTAGTTCTTTCGTTGTCTTGCTTCAAAATTTGAGTGAGTGGGGAGTTCCCGTCGTGGCGCAGTGGTTAGCGAATCCGACTAGGAACCATGAGGTTACTTGCGGGTTCGGTCCCTGTCCTTGCTCAGTGGGTTAACGATCCGGCGTTGCCGTGAGCTGTGATGTAGGCTGCAGATGCGGCTCAGATCCTGCTTTGCTGTGGCTGTGGCTGTGGCCAGCAGCTACAGCTCCAATTAGACCCCTAGCCTGGGAACCTCCATATTCTGTGGGAGCGGCCCAAGAAATGTCAAAAAGACAAAAAAAAAAATTTGAGCTAGTGAATTCTATCCTTCTTGATATAGATCCTCAAGGTGTCTGGGAGTAAATTCAGTATTTAATGTTAATCTACAAGGCAAAACTATTTAGATTCTCATTCCTCAGAGATTTGTTCTTTTCCTTTTTGCCTCTGATGCCTGCAGGTATTACAATTTTTACCTATGGGGGTTAGAGGAGGAGCATAAAGCCTGCAAATGGATACTCTCTGGATTTCCACTAAATGAGAAGCTACCCAGAGAGGGAAGACACAATTGAGACCTCAACTTCACCCAACAAATACTCTTTCTTGAGGTTAAAATTTCTGCTGGGAAGCAGAGCAGTATACACTATTGGGAAATAGTATTTCCAGTGATTTCAACAAAATATTTTCCACTTAATCTCTTCTCTCCCAAAAAGACAGCCTGCTGTGTTTGCATGCTCGCACACACATGTGTTTTGTGTGTGTGTGTGTGTGTGTGTGTGAGAGAGAGAGAGAGAGAGAGAGAGAGAGAGAGAGATAGAAGGAATTGTCCAGAGTAGGGAGGGGACAAACTTCAGCCACTGATTCACTTTTCTGTTAGAATGCTCAAACTATATCATTTTTAGACAGGAGCAATGGCTGCAAGGCTTTTGGATAAAAACAGGTATGACTTATGGAGTTGATGATGATGAAAGTGTATTTCTTTCTTTATGTCTCTAGCTCAAGGTATCTGCAGATACATGCCTCTTTTTTTATTTTGCTGGGATGACCTCAACCCATCTGTAGGTTTTTATATTAAACTCTCTTAAAACCTACACATAGAATCCAGACCACACTTCAGGGAATCGGATGTGAATGAGGGCTCTGCTTGGCACACAACACACAACACCAATACATTAGCTATCATCATGATTAGTATTACTAATTTGTCTTGGCTTAGCCATTGTATTGTTATAAGCGTCCTGGAGACCACATCTATTGTGTGACCCTGCCCAGTGCTGCTTTTTGTTGGGTCTTAATTTTGACTTCAGGACAACGGAAGACCTTGGATTCTGTAAGCTCTTTGATTCAAAATTTTTCTGTCTCCAGGAAGTACTCCAAGTTTCTCACGGGCTGGGGGTTAGTGACCCCTGGGTGTCAGCAGTGGTTGGTGCCAACGTGTGTGTGAACACACGGATATGGAGGAGGGGGTTGTGCCAGTTTCTTTAGGAGGCAGTGTTTGCCTTTCCCTGGGCAGAGGTTGTGAAGGTTAAGAAAACCTGGTGAAACAGAAGCCAGGAACAGATGTTACCTAATTTGGTCAAAAAACAAAGTGTATAAAACATTTGGAAATCTCAAATAGTGAACTGGGCTGGGGGCACTTACAGGAAAAGCAGAAACAGAATTACCACCCAGAATTCAGAGCAAGGTTGCTCTATCTAAGACGGTGAATGTAATGTAATTTCTACTTCAAATAGTCTGGATTTGGGAGGTGGAATCTTCTGGGTTAGACGCTTGACTGCACCAATTACTAGTACTATTGTACCAGGTACTCTATGACGTTGAGCCCCAATTTCCTTATCTGCTAAAAAGGGTAAGCATCTAGATTTATGAGGCTGTTGTGAGGTTGAACAGGACTAGGCAGAGTGGGAACTCGTTAAATGATAGCTAGTCTTATCAGAAGAAAATTAGTAATTTTTCTAATTCTCAAGCCAGTGTCAGGTTTACCCATACCTTATTAAGAATTCTCAAACATCTCAGGAGTTTTCTACACTGATTGCACTTCCTGCTCCCTGATCGTCCACTCCCTTACCCCCTCCCGTGTCTTTAGTTGTGGAGTGGAAGGAAGAAGAGGCACGTGGGGGAAGGACTGGGACAAACCTGGCCCCCTGGCCTCCCGGCACGGTGGGGCCTGTCATGGCGGCCCGGCGACAGCTGAGGTGATCTGAGATAGCAGAGCAAGAATAATGAAAGGTCTGGGGGGGTGAGCGCTGCCCCAACCCCTGCTCAGCCGGCTGTCGGCCAGGTTACCCCAGCGGGAGCGTCGCCTCACATGGGTCCCGCCTCCCGCAGCGCGGGTCCGCCCGGACCTCGGGCTCAGCCTCGCGTTCGGGCTCCCACCTGGGGAGGTGGCGGCCGGGGCCTCGCGAGCTGGCAGCCAGGGCTGGGCGCGGACAACAAGGGCCCCAAGCCAGCGCCCCCCAGCGCCCCGGGCCTCGCGCGCCGCCAGCCCCGCACCCGGCGCCCTCCCCGCCCCCTCCGCGCCTCGCCCCGCCGCCCGAGGCCCCCACCCACCGGCCGCTCCTCCCCTCTCCCCACCCTCCTCCTCCGCCCCCTCCCCTCCCCCGCCGCCTCGCCTGCTGCTCGGCCCCGAGTCTGAGCCGCCCGGGCCCGGAGCGCAGGCGGCGAGGCCACCGCACCTGCAGCGCGCTTCGGCTGCCGAGCCGGCACCTCGCCTCCAGCCGCCCGACCTCCTTCTCCCCCCGCGCCGGGTCTCCCATGACGCCCGAGCCCCCCGACCGGCGACAATGACCACTTCCCTGCAAGATGGGCAGAGCGCCGCGGGTCGGGCGGCTGCCCGGGACTCGCCGCTGGCCGCCCAGGTGTGCGGCGCTGCCCAGGGGAGGGGCGACGCCCGCGACCTGGCGCCGGCCCCCTGGCTGCACGCGCGGGCGCTCCTGCCCCCTCCGGACGGGACCCGCGGCTGTGCTGCAGACAGGTAGGCAGCCCTCGGAGGGCGCGGGGGAGTGTCCTGGGTTGGCTGCCGGCGAGGGGGTGAGGAGGCGGTCCTAGGGGGTGAGCCATGTGCCCAGAGCTGGGCCAAGTTTGTCAAAGTCTCTGAAGACAATTCCCTTTGAGCTGGCTCCTACCGGATCAGCAGGACATTGCGATCTCCCAGCGCCTTATAAATAGCATCACCGTTTCATTGAGAGCTCCGGATTTCTCGCCTCTGCCGGTCCGTGTGAACTAGGAGGCCAGGCTCCAGGCTGACCACCCCCATCTTCCTTCTTTCTTCGTGGTCCTGCATTAAAAAAAAAAAAAAAAAAAAAAAAAGCAAAAAACCTTCTTCTGTTATATATTAAAAAAATCATAGAATAAATGAATTCACCTCCCACATAGAGTCTTACAGCGACCCTGGAGAGGCAAAGCACGGATTGACATTTGAGCAGTCTTGCTGTTCAGCAGGAAAGAATAGAGGCTTTAAAAGGTTTCCCAGTCTCCACAGCATTCAGCACTAAGTGCCTCTAGAGTTCACAATCTTGCACATACTTTAAGAAAGAAAAAGGCTGCAACAATACAAAAATCTATAGTCCTTTATATTCATACATTTTAATGGTACTTTTTTCAGATTTTCAAAGTGCTTCAACTTCACTGAAGTTAAAATTACTCTGCAGTGGACTAGAGTACATTTATACTAGGAAGTTATATTCACCTCCTCAAAAACACTGTCTTGCAGTTTAGTATCTATAAGCACTTGAAAAATCAACAGACTGTGTGTGGGCAACATTGTGAATGAAATTTGAAGTGAAATGAACCACAGCTATAATTAATAGACCATAACTTCGAAAAGTGATTAGTAAAATAGCATAGGGAGAAATTCACTAAATGTTTATAGACTTTATCAATTTAATGGATGCAAAACAATGTCTAACTTCTCAGGATGATTTTTGCATCAATAATTTTGTAGTCTGTATTTTAACTTCAAGGAAAATTATCAAAAGTGCTTGAAATGGGGTTTCCCGGCCTGGTGATTTTTTTTTTGAAAGTCCCCCTCCACAGATGGAATGCTATAGAAGATTGATTTATATCAATTGATATATTTTATTTTGATGTGCAGAAAGTACACCACAGACCTTTGCTCTATACTTTATATGATATTAATGTCACAGAGTGGTGCATGCTGGCCTTAACTTTTCAATCCTGACAGCAATTATATTTTACATTCTGTTTTATGTAAATTACATTCTATGTTCCCTTGGTGTAGGAGAAAAAAGAAAGATCTTGATGTTCTGGAAATGCCATCTATTCCAAACCCTTTTCCTGAGCTATGCTGCTCTCCATTTACATCTGTGTTGTCAGCAGGCCTGTTTCCCAGAGCAAATTCAAGGAAAAAACAGGTATGCATTTTAAAATGTTCTAATTAAAAAATCTTAGGAGTTATACATCCATTTAATCTTTAAGATACTCAGTAACTTACAGTATTAACAAAGGATTATCATGGCCTATTTTAAATAACTCTGTTGACTGACATAGTTCTTTGCCATTAGTTTCCTTTAGGGTCTCAGTTTTCACATCTGTGTAATGCAAATGTTAAAATTTACCTGTCAGGTTTTGGGACTGGATTAAATGAAAGAATATATGTAGAGTTCAGAGCCTGTGAGCTATAATGGCTCATGTAGATGGGAGAGTTATATATGATAAGAAATGATCAATTTTAAGTTGTCAGTAGGAAGAGCTGGCAGTGGTATTGGGGTAAAAGGGGGTTGATTTGTTCCTTTAAAACCTTCTTAAATCTTTCACATTTGCAACCCAAGCCAACCCTATTTGCTAAAGGAAAGTGACAATAATGAGTCTGTGGTGAAATGTAATTGGAGTTTAGGACTCCACAGGTTTTCTTTCATTTCAGCGAATCCCTCAGTTCTGAGGCATTTGGCCTCAGGGGGCAGATGACTTCTAAGTGATGATTAATTTATGGACTTAAATTTTTTTGATTTTCTTTTTTTTCTTTTTTTTCTCTTTTGTTGCTTTTTAGGGCCACATTTGTGGCATATGGAGGTTCCCAGTCCAGGGATCTAATTGGAGCTACAATTGCCAGCCTATGCCACAGCCACAGCCACACCATATCTGAGCCTTGTCTTCAACCTATACCACAGCTTAACCCACAGAGCAATGCCAGGGATCCAACCCGCAACCTCATGGTTCCCAGTTGGATTTGTTTCCGCTGCTCCACAACAGGAACTCCTTTTTGATTTTATTTATTTTCAAGTTTCTAGCTGGGGACTAACTTGAGCAAATTAGACTTCAAAGACCAAGCAACTATGGGGAGATCCATCATGATTATACATTTTTTTGAAATGGACAATCTCATCTCTTCTGAATGTACTTCCTCCCAATTTTGAATCAACAAAACAGAGAGAAGCTTTACTAGGCAAAATTTACATTGTTCTTGTAAGGATAGAAACAACAAATTTAAATAGTCCTATGCGTGCAGTGAGGACAGGGGTAATGAACAGAGAGGAGGAGAAGACGGTTATTTCCCCATCTTTTTTTTTTTTTTTTTTGCACTTTTATTACCTGTGATAGGTTCATTAATGCATAACGTGTGCTTATAGTTTTAGGACTGAAGAAAATACCCAGGAAATAGATGAATTCTTGATATCATACGGCAATAATAGAGACAGTAGAGAAATATGGAATGTTGTGTTTTGATGGACGTTTGGTAAAATAAGGCTTATACACTTGTTTTTTTGGGGGGGGAGAAAGAGTTGAAGTTTTACTGGTACACATGCTTTTTGGATAAAGGTTGGAGAAAGTGGGAGTAAATATTCCCAGAGCAGAGATATGTTCTGAATTAGAGTCTTTCATTGGGGAGGCATATCCTTAAGTGGGTGGGACGGAAACTTTGGGTAGGGGGTGATCAAGGAGGAGACCTTATTATCAGGATGAGATTTAAAGTCAGAGCCCAGGGGAAAAACAGCCCTTCTGAAATGTCTGGGCCTTTTAAGAACTTGGCTTTTGAGTTAAGATGTAAGATGGGGATATGGATGATAGACTAGTCTGTGCATCATGGTGGTGGAAAAAATTGATTCTGACTGCCCCTGTGATCCAGAATGGGAAAAGGACATGTCTGATGATGGCATAATAGCCATTTGGGGAATTTAACACATTGTTTCCCCTTTTATGGAGGGAATTTACCAAGGGGCAGCTTTGATTTAGGGTTGAGTTAGAGGTTGAACAGAGGACGGGGAAAAGAGGAAGAGAGGACTGAGTTTACTCTGACTTTAATTTCATGAATGAGCTCATGTCGACCAGACGTGTCCATGGGACAGGGTTTGTTTTGAATTGAGACAGAATGAGTGTTTTGTGCTAAAGGTAGTAGAGGAAGAAAAAAGAAAGAGTAGATGTGAGTATCAGGGTCAAGTCAGAGTGTACCCTGAGTATGGGGAGTTATCCTCCAAGAGGTAGACCTCTTATCTGTAGGAATGATAGCATTTCTTGAGATCAGGTTTAGGAAATGGCAAAATGGGAAAAGGGTGCTAGGCTGCCCATGACTCCAACTGGTTTTCTGCTGGGCCCTGTGTCCTGTTTGCACAGTGACCTTCTCAGAGAGTGCTGCGCCCACACAGACAGCTGTGCTGTTTCAGGAGCAGAGTTCTGGCCTGACTCCTGGAGACCAGTCCCAGAGGGGTGTTCCCACCCAAGCAGCGCCCTTCCTGCTGATCTCTTCCTTGGTGCTAGGGTTGGAGTCTCTGTGAAAGGAAGAATGTCCCAGGTTTGGGGAAGAGGAAGGTTTCTTTTCCCATTCTTTTTTGTTCCCTTTTCCCCACCTAGACTTTGCATTTAGAACTGGTCCTTTGTTTTTATTCCTTTGTATATTCACAGTTCTTTGGAATGAGGGAGGTTTGGGGAACAGATGACTCTGTGTCAGTAATTTCCCCATGCTCAGTATCTTTTGTGACACAGACTTCCCTTTTACAAGATGGTATTTCAGGCCTAATTCTCTCTGACTTCAGTTGAGATGATGTAAATGATTATATGTGATAGGTTTCGATTGACCATTATTTGTGGTTGAAACATTATGGGAGACAATATCACGATGTCTCGTTCCTTTATAATCTCACTTTCATTTGTTTTGTTTAATCATTCCAGTCGTTTTAGCAATTCTTTTCTCACCATAGAAAAAATGAAGAATTGCACTTGTTACTTATAAGTAAATGACCAGAAAGTTTGAAAGAATCCAGACTGGAAATGTTAAATTTCAAAACCACAGTCAAAAATCATTTTGCAGGCCATAAATATTTTCTTTTACAATTTGAGATGTCTACATAATGCATGAGTGGTAAAATGTATTGAAGCCACAAATAGGATATGCTTTATCTCTTTTTTGCAAATAAAATGTCTCAAAGTGTACAATACTGTAGGCTTTCAGTACTTCTATTTTAAAATAAGAGCTAGAATGAGATAAAATCTGGACTCTTTATTCCCTCTCCCTTTTTTAAAAGTAATACTGGCCAGATATATTTCTTAGGCATATATCTTTGTGCTTACAAGTAAAGCAGATTTAAAGTGTCCTTTCCATATACATGGTCCAGAAAAGTTGCTTGTATTTTTTTTTTTTTTTGGCTTTTTAAGGCTGCACCCTCGGGATATAGATATTCCCAGGCTAGGGGTCTAATTGGAGCTACAGCTGCTGGCCTATGCCACAGCCATAGCCAAGCCAGATCTGAGCTGTCTCTGTGACCTGCACCACAGCTCACAGCAACACCAGATCCTTAACCCACTGAGCGAGGCCAGGGATCTAACCCACAACCTCATGGCTCCTAGTCGGATTCGTTTCCACTGTGCCTTGATGGGAACTCCTACTTTAAATTTTGTATTAAAAGTGACTTGACTTATGCATTTACATATCTTTCTTTCTTTCTATTTCTGATGGAGGTTTACCAGGAAATCATGTCTTAGCACTTACTACTTTAAGAAAGGGAAAGAATTAAGATATCTTTAGCCCTTGCAAAAGAATCAGTTCTTTTCTCAAGTTTGTTTCCCCCCAGGTAATTTTTGTGCTTAAACCCAGCTTGTATTAGCGAACACAAGCTGGGTTTAAGCACAAAAATTAGCTTTGGCTCATTCCTTTGCAGGACTATGTAGTATAGCTAATACAAAATAAAGCTCCAAGGATTTTAAAGATAAACAAATCACCAATGGAAATCAGTGCGATATGAAATGTTCGAGCTGGAAGAGATCTTTGAGATCATCTAGTGAAACACTCTTCTTTTATAGATGAGTAAGCTGAGGCTAAGAAATGCTATGTGGCTGATGATGTCATAGCTAGGACCTGAAAACTGGATTTCTTGAGGTTTTGACAGCCCTTTTTAAGGAAGGTCCAATGTCTGCAGAAGTCGAGGACACTAAGGGTAGCTCAGGAATAAACCTATATCAGTGTTGTTAGTTACAACTCTGCCCATAATACCAGGGAGGGATAACAAATGCCATATGATAATCTTCACCTAAGGACCTGGATCCTTTTATTTCCCGTTCTTCAAATATAACTGTCTCTGTGTTTTATTTCCCTCCAGCTTTCTTTTCTTCTTCCTAAAATTGATATGGAAAATCTATCCAATAATTGGACTATTATCAAGTAAGACTTATTAGTATTATTAATAACTGGAATTTGTGTGTGGTGGGTGGTCCACAGTCACACTGAGGCCAGGAAATGGGTCTGTCATGCACATTTTAAGATTTTTTTAAAAAGTACAAAAACTGGAAGTGATTTGCTCATGCTTTCACAGTTTAGAGATCAAAAAGAATGTCATTTCTGAGTGTGCTTTACCCCTCACCATACTGTTTCTGGTCTCTTCTGTATTGAATTAAACCTTTTTATATACCTCAGGAAAATGAAAAATATCTTCCAAATAATTAAGAAATTATTTTCCACATGCTCTGCCTTTGATTTCATTTTCCTCTCACTTATCAGGGATTGTCAAAAGGTAAGTTCATCTCTATTCCCAAATTAAAGGGCTTCTGTTATCTTTCCTTTGTGGTGTTGGTGATAATCCTAATTTGTATGGTGCCAAACTTATGTGTGGTTCTTGTGTGGCTGCTGCATTATCCAAACTCACACACTTATTTCTTCAGTGTACACAGAAGTAGAAAGCAATGAACTATACCGCCATATTCTTATTTTCCAGATTCAGCAATTATCAAGATTTTTGCCTCATTTACCCCATCTATTCCTTTTTGAAATTTTTATTGTATTTGTTAAAATACAATAAGTTACTTTAAAAGAGTAAATCCTGAATATCCTATCATTGCATCCCTACCTAGTTTTGTAGGCATTGCTGAAAAGTACATTTTCTTATTTAACTAAAATGCCATTATTCTCTAACATAAATAATTCCTTGGTATCATTTAAAATCATTGAGTCATATTTTCTTAGTTGTAATGATACATGAAATCTTCAGGTTACACACTGGTTATATTTCAAAGTCTGTAAATTAGCTCTTTGGCAATTTAAATTCGTTTTAAATGGAAACAGGATATAAATTGTATTTAGGCACCCCTCCCCCCCACAGGCCATCTTACAAAATCCTTTTTAATGTGAAATGAAACGCGAATTTCATGTATATGCAGAAAATATAACAGAAACAATAATTTTCCCTATTAGGGTTTCAAACAAATATGTGTTTCCAACAACAGTTTGCTACTTTTGAATGTTGGCACTTAATGAATATCATTTTTCTTAGGAGGAATTTGAAAGTACACAGATCTTTGTAGCAAGAATGAATGAGGCTTTAGAGCAGCACTTCTTAAAGTGTAGTCACTGGATCACCTTCCTCAAATTCAACAGGAATGCTTGTTAAAAATATAGATACTTGGGCTTCTTGCAAAACCCACTAAATGACAATGTTTTGGTGAAGGGCATAGGAACTAGACTTTTTTTTTTTGGCTCTTTGCTGTATGCACAATATTAGGGGTATTCTTATTCTCTGCTGCTTTCAAACTCTAGGGCAATCTGATTTTTCAAAATTATGGAAAATTTCCTTTAGTTGAGGAAAGGTAGGAATATTACCAGTGGACTTTAGTTGGTATTTTATCCAGATATTGATTGTTTGGTGGAAACAGAGCTTCACATGAACTAATCTGAAAGGTTATGTTATAGGACCTGAAGGCCAAAAGTTCATTGGTCTTATGAGAGATTGCAATTGGGAATCAAAAAGTCAGCAAAAATCAAGGTAGCAGCTTTCTCCATTCTCTCTCTCTTGTTTTCCCACAAGCATAGCACACAGTCTCTGTTACTTCTAAATCCATTTCATTCTCTGACATGTCTCTGCAGTCTTGCTTGTCTTGATTGTGTGTCAATGCCTGTAACCCCATATGGCCACCCCATTGGAATAATATTTCCTCCTATTTGAGGTTGAGCACTTGGTAACTGACTAGAGTCTGTATTTGGAGAAAGCTCTTAGCCCAGTGTGCCCAGCTTTTATTCAGTCAGCTGTGGCCAAGGGGACACAGGGACCTGGACCACTGCTCATTCAGCAAGGGTTATGGAGCAAATTCTATGAGTAGGAAGTATGGGTTCAATAGGTAGGATGTATGGAGGTCAGGAAGAAACAATGGAAGACTAGTGCCCCAGAGGAAAAAAAATCTCAAATAACTGGACACACAAACAACTTATTATATGTGAAATATAGTGACCCACCAATGAATTTGGCTCAAGTCATTTAATTACATTTGAAGGGCTCAAGTCACTTAATTCACTTAATTCATTTATTTGTCAGTGATTGCAGTTGATGCCACCCTATAGTGATGGTCATCTTCCTTGGTCCTTGTTCTGAGCTTGCATCTTCATGAGGTCCCTTGGCCTCTGATGACAGATGCTAACAACTCAAGATCTTCCCTACTTCATGCTAGTGACCTTCATCTGTAACAGATGACAGTTATCTCTTCCTATTTTAAAACTTAAATCCTCTAGCAGATCCTCTGCTTGTTAAAGTTTTATTTCCAGTTTGAAGGTTGCCTCTAATTTTTAGTCAATTTGTGGGATATGTTTGCAGTCCAATCTTTACCTGTAATATGACTTTAATTTTTTTACTTCTTTGAAAGCTCAGCTTTTGGTTGTTTTTCCCTAGAGGCATATATTATGTTCTATCAAGAGAAGGAAAATTGGAGTCATTCATGGTTCAATATAAATGTGGATCTTAATTAATATAAAAAGCTTTCTGCATCTTTTGGACATTGCTTTGAAATATGTCAGCCTATATAGAATAGTAAAAAACTTCACTGTATAATTATACATGATGTGTATTTAAACAACGACAAGCTGACTTGGGAATTGTCCTTTTGGCACTCTAGATAAGGGAGAGTTCGATGGAGAGAACCTAGGAAATGGCCACAAGTCTTTGCTAAAGAAAGGGAATGGGAGTTCCCATTGTGGTACAGCGGAAATGAATCTGACTAGTATTCATGAGGATGCGGATTCAATCCCTGGCCTCACCCAGTGGGTCAGGGATCCAGCATTGCCATAAGTTGTGGTGTAGGTCACAGACGAGCCTTCGATCCAGCCTTGTTGTGGCTGTGGTGTAGTGTAGGCCAGCAACTGTAGCCCTGATTAGACCCCTAGCCTGGGAACTTCCATATGCCTTGGGTGCAACCCTAAAAAGGAAAAAAAAAAAGAAGAAGAAGAAGAAGAAGAAGAAAGGGAAAAAAAGAGAGGGAACCCAAAGGGACTCTTTCAGAATCAACTTAGAAGAGAAACAGGCAATTTGATATAGGGAAAACGTCCTTGCTTCTTGTCCTTCCCTTTAGTTTCACTTATTTAGTATTTTTCAAAGCCACAGAGAAAATAAACACAAGTAGGAGGATTAACATTCTTAACTAGTTTACAAATTCTTGTATCTATTACAAAAATCATTTATACGTTGGCTGTTTATTCACATTTGCTTATTTCCATAGATATAATATTACATGTGGTGATTAGGTTGTTAGAGCAGTCAGTAAATATTTTTTAACCTACAATAACCCCCCAAAATGATAGATTTACGCTTTCTTGTGCACCATTTTTAAATATGGTTTCTATAGAAAGACGTGGGGTAATATAATGTAATGGAAAGGTATTGGACCGGGGATCCACAAACCTAGTTTTTAATATGGTCCTGCTGCTACTGAGTGATATGATATGAGCATAATGCCAACAATTCTGGGCTGAACTTGTAGAGAATGCTACAATTTTATTTATTACTAGGGCAAATGATTCTTATGGCTCTTGAAATACTAATGATTCCATAGTAGATAGGTGTGTTAGGAGGCTTTTTTGGTCCCACTGGCACCGGACACTCCCTTTTAGTTTGTTTAGATATTAGTTACCACACCTTCGATGAGGAGAACTTTTGGGTGCCCATGGGGCAAGATGCACAGGAGCCATCTTTATGGAGATGATGGAGGCAGGAAGGGGCTAGTTAAACTAGAAATTTTGCATCAAAATCTAGGTCCAAATAAAGGGAGTCAGAAAAGGTATCATATCTGGGAGGGACCAGGTTTGATGGTGAAATCGTATTTAAACTTAGAAATAAGGGTAAGAGATTAGATATGAATATTTGAGCATGGTATAGGTTCAGTATGCCCTTGGCTCTGCTTGCCTTAATGGATTTGAGGTGGTCATAACTTCTAGTCCTTCTTTAAACTCCCCTTGCTCCACCCTCAAGTTATGCATTTAATCACTCAAGGAAGAAACCAGGGCCTCCTCTTTCTAGTCTTTGGTTAAACACTGCTACATCTTTCATCACAATATACTTGAATCCATGCACTTCTCTCCACCTCCACTGCTACCATTCCAACTTGAGCTGCTTTCTTCTGATGTCTAGGAGCCTTATGAATAGCCTCCTTGATTCTACTTTATCCTATTTTGGTCTATTTTCCATACCCTTTTTAGAAGGGAACTTTTAGAAATGTAAATCACATTATGTCACTCCCTGGTTGAAAACTTTTTGATAGCTTAGGATAAAATTCAGAATTTTACCTTGGCCTACAGGATTCAACATGGTTTGGCTTCCGTCTATGTCTTAAACCTCACCTGCATTCTACTCTTTATTCATTATACTCTAGCCACAGTAAAGGGACAGTCCTACCTGTGTGTGAACTTGGCTAGCTTTTTTCTACCTTAGAGCCTTGGGCTTGGCTGTTTTCTCTGTCTGGAACCTTTTCTTTTGGTTCTTTGCAAAGCTGACTCCTCTTTATTCTTTAGGTCTCACCATAAGATCATTTCATCAAGGGGGCTGTTTCTGACTAGTCTACCTAAAATATCCCTCTACTTTAGTGACTTTTTTTTTTTCCATACTATTTCCTAGTATACTTCCTTGGTTGTACTTACCATAATCTGAATTGTCTCATTTATTTATTTGGTCTAATTACTGTTTTTCCTCTCCAAATAAAATGTTTTAGTTTCACTGGAACCAAATGGGTTCTTTCTTTAGAAAAATTAATGAGTAAATGGATTATTGAAGATAAATAGTTAAAACCAATTCGACAAATTGTATTTTGACATTTTTTCATAATCATGATCACTCATCTTCATCCTCTTCATCAAATTTTAAAACATATTTCTAATTTTATTAACAGAATTTTTATCAGTAAAAATAAAATTATATACTATGCTCCAGAACTAGTGGCATTTTAGCAATGTATGTCTTTGCTTTCATTACCCATATAGGAAATTTTGATCACGTGTTATGAAATTAATGAATATATTTCTGCTTTTAATCATTATTCTTATTTAATGGAATTATAAGTGAAAAGTGCTTGGTGGACTGTTATACTTCCAGCTTACTATGTGTTAAAAATTCACGTTTAGAAAAAATTAAGTGGGAATATCAGTTGGATTTATAATATGAGTCTCTCAGAGCAAGGAGTAGATATTAGAAAATGTTTTAATTATTACTTATTAATGTCATTGGTGAGTGATGTAGGCCAGTGCTCATGATGTAGAAATGGGGAGACATATACCCCTTGGATATACGAGAAAACTTACCAAGAGAATTACAAACTCAGAGATTTAAGATAGCCAGTTTCCAGATCCTCATCTTCCATATATACTTTTTTCTAAAACTTAACCTTCCCAAAAACCCACCTGTGTTCACAGTAACCTTCTTACTTGGTGCATTACCTTGGGGCATGCAGATTTCCAGGGCAATGCACACATGGAAAACTTCCTTTAATGATGAATCAAAGTACCGCAAATCAGAAGGGGGTTCTTGTCTTTTTATGCTTTATATTTCTGTTAAGGGGAGACATGGTTAGAAGTGAGGATTTTGGCTAGAGTTAAAACATTCTGAATTCAAATATATGATGGTTTGATGGTAGTAATGACAATTTTCATTTCTTATAGTTCGATTTTCATTTATTAACTTCACTTCTTCCCTCTCCTGACTGTTGTCAAAGAATATGTAACCTTTGAGGAAGAGTTTCCTAAGAAAAGCAAATGCACATCAGTAAGAAATACTGAATGGTGAAAATGGCCCCTTGTCATGTATTTAAATGTACTTTACACTATTCTCTCTCTGTCTCTCTCCCTCTCTCTCTTTTTTTTTTTTTGTCTTTTTAGGGCTGTACCCCCGGCATGTGGAGGTTCCCAGGCTAGGGGTTGAATCAGAGCTGTAGCTGCTGGCCTACACCACAGCCACAGAAATACCAGATCTGAGATGCATCTGTGACCTGCACCACAGCTCACGGCAACACAGGATCCTTAACCCACTCCACTGAGTGAGGCCAGGGATTGAACTTGTTGCCTCATGGATGCTAGTCAGATTTTTTTCTGCTAAGCCTCGATGGTAACTTCCTTTCCACTATTTTTAATACTTGGGGCACATTCATAGCTGCAAGAAAATGTGCCTGCAAACACCGGATATTATCTAGGTTAGTGCTGAGGGTGAGGAAGTTCCCTGGGAAGCCAACTTGGAGTCTCCGTTTGCCTGCAGGAAATTTACTGGAGCTCAGAGCTCTTGGAAACAGTGCCTGTGGGAACGGACAGTAACAAGCTGGGCTGCAGTGCAGTCACAACAGAGGTCTCAGTTGATCCTACAGGAGCTCGAGCTGGGATGGCCCTACAGAACTGTTTAGAATTAGGGGAGAAAGACTGGGCCTCTTCAGCTGAGTGCAATGGTGGGCGGGAGAGACTTAGCCTGATCTTAGTGCTGAGACACTAATGGCTAGGAGAATAGTGATTCAGTCCTAAAGGGTGCAGGCTTGGATGTTTTGCTACAGCATCTATAATAGTTCGTAATTCTGATTATTTTAAATGAAAGAGAAATCCTTTTTGAGACTACAAGTGTTTTGAAAGGAAATTGTATAAAACTCAAGGATATAATTTGCACATAAATCCTTTCAGATTTTACATGTCTTAATATTGTGGTTAAAACCTATTTTATCAAATTATGTAATAAAATATTTATTCCAATCAGTTCCCATCATGTTTTATCATAAAATACTTTAATATTTTCCACTTTCTGTAAATAAGATACACTAGCTGCTAGACTAAGTTCTAAAAAGTATATGCTGTTTGCTTTCATTCAAACTGTAAGAAATTTTTACCATGATGAACATTTTAATTAATGAAGTTTTTTCTCATTTCATACTTAATTTAAAAAAATTACACCCAAAAATTGAAAATCATGGTGGAAATGTACACTTACATAATTACCAAGGGAATTCCATGCCTTTCCTCCTCAGAATTCTTAATTTTGATTGCTTTTAGTTATTTCTCTTAAATGATATAGTCCATAATTAATTTTTAGCGGCTTTTAAAATATTTTTCCTCAGAGTACATGTTAATACCTTTATTTGAATTGAAAAGTAAAGTTGGGCCTTTTTTGATAGAGCATAAGTCTAATTTGGCTGATTGATTTGAGAGTGAGGACTAACTTTTCCAATTATGTGACATTTTTCTTTCTTTTTCTTTTTTTTTCTTTTTGTCTTTTTAGGGCTGCACCTGCAGCATATAGAGGTTCCCAGGCTAGGGGGTCTAATTGGAGATGTAGCCACAGGCCTGCACCATAGCCACAGTAACACCACATCTGAGCCATGACTGCGACCTACAGCTCATGGCAATGCTGGATCCTTAACCCACTGAGTGAGGCCAGGGAGCGAACCTTCGTCCTCATGGATACTAGTCAGATTCATTTCTGCTGAGCCATGATGGTAACTCCGACATTTTTCTTAAATTTAATAAACTAAATTTACAGCCATAAAAAAATTTTTTTTGGCCACACCTGCGACATGTGTAAGTTCCAGGGCCAGGGATGAAAACTGCGCCACTGCAGTGACACTGCATGATCTTTAACCCACTAGACCACCAGGGAACTCTATAAACATCTTTTTAATTTTTAACTTAAAAGGATTTAAAACATTTTTTAAAATTTAAAAATAGTTGACCTATAATGTTTTATTAGTTTCTGGTGTACACAAAAGTGATTTGTGTGTGTGTATATATATATTCTTTTCTATTCTGGTTTATTACAGGGTATTGAATATAGTTCCCTGTGCTTTACAGTAGGACCTTCTTGTCCATCTATTTTATATATAGTAGTTTGTATCTGCTAATCCCAAATTCCTAATTTATCCCTCCCATACCTCCTTTCCCCTTGGGTAGCAATAAGTTTGTTTTCTATATATGTGAGTCTATTTCTGTTATGTAAATCAGTTCATTTGTACTATATTTTAGATTCCACATATAAATGGTATTTTATGGTATTTATCTTTTCCTTTGGCTTACTTCACTTAGTGTGATAATTCCTAGGTCCATCTGTGTTACTGCAAATCATTCTTTATGGCTGAGTAATATTCTATTGCATGTGTATGCATGTGTGGGTGTGTTTATCACATCTTCCACCCGTGTGTGTGTGTGTGTCACATCTTCCCCCCATAGTTTTATGAGTGTTTTACTTTGAATAAAATGCATTTAGGTGGAAGAGTACCATAATGGTAAAGCCTTGTTGATTAAACCATCCAGAAATTGAGAAAGTGAATGAATCTGATTGAGTAACAAATCTTTTCCAAGTCAAGTGGCTTATGATTCATTGTTTTCAGTTACATTGAGAGACTCTAATTGATTTACTGAATCATGGATCATTAAAAATGATTTTTAACTCAGATGGAATTAAAAAAATATTATTGCCTTCTACCACCTCTGCACTCTTTTCTCCCTTACCTAGCTTAATTTTTCTCTCTAGCCACTTATATCATCTGGCATATTATGTGTTCATATATATGTCTTTTCTCTGCCTTTTCCCACTAGAGCATAAGCCCTCTGAGAGCAATATCTCTGTTTTGTGTACTGCTCGATATCCAGCAGATAGAGCAATGCCTGCCATGTGATAGGCCCTCAGTAAAATTTCTGAATAAATGAATGCATGAGGAAGTAGTTATTATTAAAGGAAGGAATGAGGGAAAGTTTGAGAATAATAGTTTAATATAAATGGAAAAGAGTTTGGAAGAAAATTTAGCAAAGTGAAATTTAGTTTAGTTACTGGGAGGGGTCTGATATTGTTAGCGTTAAAAGAGATCCTCATCACAATAAACATTTGAGTATCGATTTACTATTATTAGCACATTCTAAATTTGGAATACCCTTGCTCAGAATAAGTGCTGTTCTTTGTCTCTTTGGTCCCTTTGTAAGCATTTTCAGTCTTACCAGCCCATGTGTGCCAGTTAAAAAGCACGTATGCTTTATGGGACTGAGTCCAGTAAAAGCTTTTCAGTCAACCCACATTCACAGTGGAAGATTACTTTCATTCTTGGGAAGGGTGACATATGCATGTGAAGCCCAGTATTCAGATGAAAGGGGTACTTTGGTATTATTTAACTGCATATTGGCAAGACTCAGGCCAGTATCTAGTTTCTCTTTAGAGACATTTTGCATTATATTACAGTACTCTTACTGTGCTCTGCCAGGGAAATTAAGATCAGCTGGAACGCTCTGTAGGTCATTGGCTTAGAATCTTAGGGTACTGGGAACTTGATGTTTTGTTTCAATGACCTAATTTAGGCTAAACCTGTCTTTGTCCCAATGGCATAAGAGCCTCTTTACCAAACCATGTTTGCACCTTGGGAAATATAGGGGCGAGGTTTAGAGAAAAGTGATTTGAAAGTATTGGGTCAACCTCCATGGAACAAGTGCTTGATAAACTAGGGCTCTTACACTCAAGAAAGATGAAAGTGTAATTAAAATTCCCTCAATGTGGATGGAGCCATCAAATTGCATAATCTAAATCATGCTTTGAAGGTTGAAGAAGGCAGTTTTAGGAAAAATGAAAGGGAAGAAATGTTTATAGGTCATGTAGCTGTTCACAGTTTTTGTGCTCTGGCAGATGCTCTCTGCAGAGATTTCCAGAGGGCTCACTCTTGTGGAATAAAGCACCTCCTCCGTGTTTCTCACAGTGAGAGTATATGGTGTGTATATACATATGGGGTGTGTGAGGATGGTGGGAGCGCCATATGGGAAGTTGCATGATAAACATGGAACACCTTTCTGGAACAATAATTTTAATTGAAAATGAGGGGAAACACTTTTATATTAAACATTCTTGGTTTTGAGTAGAATGCATAATTTACATGGAATTTTAGGAACAAATTAGGTACCTTAGAGTTATTGCTTACCCTGAGATGGCAAGGGCTGTGCATTGGCTTTAATTTGCAGTTGTGGTAGTTCTGGTGGAAAAATTTGAGAAATACTAGTGTGGTTTTCAGGTCTGTGGGAAGCGGCTTTTTGTAATTCTCAGGAGGATTGGCTGTCATCTCTCTTTTCCTTCTCAGTTCTTCTCTCTAAAGCTTCACTGGTTTTATTGGTGCCTACATCATTAATATTGAGGATATTGGGTTGTTAAACATTTGAAGTGTTTTTCCTACTCTACTTTCCTGCAGTTTGGCAGAAAATTGCTCTCACTAAAATCTCTAAAGACCACCATTTTCCTGAAGAGCTAATTTAGAGCTTATTTTGATATCTCAGCAGTTTGGGGCATTTTTGACTACTCCTTCCTTCTTGAAATATTTTCTTGGCTTCCACTTCTTATAGGTCTCTGTTGGAGGACCTTAGTGTTGATGTTCCTTAAGGTTTTATGCTACAGCTTTTTGTTTTCATTTTATTTTCATTTTATTGCCAGAATGATCTCATCTACTCCCATGGCCTCAATTACAGTGTACATAGAAGTCTAGACTAGGTTATCGTGGTCTGCTTGCTAAATATCTTCATTTGTACAGTCCATAGACATTGCATGTTCAGCCTATTCCAGACTGAATTAACACTTTTTTTCTTAAACTTGCTTCTTCTCCTATATTTCCCTTCATTGGGACTGGCATGTTCTCTACTTAACAATAGAAATCAGAAATCTTTGTTCTATTTTGGCTTCTCACTATTCCTCTATCTCGTCATTTACTTGGTTACAAAGTCCTCTTGGAAGAACAGCTGTTGAATTTATTCACTTTTTTATGACCTCTCTGCCATTGTCATAGTGCAGGCCAAATCATCTCATAATTACTTTGAGAGTCTCCTCACTGATCATGCTATTTTTAGTTGTCTTCTACTCCTAGAAGTGTAACATACTTAAAAAAATTTTTTTTAATTGAGGAGCTAAAATTCATATAACATAAAATTAATCATTTCAAAGCATATAATTCAATGGCATTTAGTACATTTACAGTGTCATGCAACAGTTACCTTTAATTCCATCACCCCAATGGAAACCTGTATCCATTAAGCAGTCACTTCCCATCCATGCCTTCCCCCAGCCTCTGGCAACCATTAATCTGCTTACTGTCTATGCATTTAGCTAATTCTAGATAGTTCAGTAAGGGAATCATGTAATACATGATCTTGTGTGTCTGGTTTCTTTCACCTAGCATGTTTTCAAAGTTCATCCACATTGTAGCATGTAATAATAACCTTGTAACCGTTAAATGATTCTAAATGTGTAGGGAAGAACATATTTTTTCTTTTTGAAGAAAAAGGAAGTTTTTTTATCCAGGGTAGCTTTCCTCCTTGATCCTTTGTTCTCAATCCTGTTTTGTCTCTCCTTTCCGCCTACTTCGAGAAAACCACTGTTTTGAGGTTGGTGAGGATCTTTTCCTTCCATGTTTTTATACTTTTGTTAATGTATAGCACTGTACTCTGTTTTAATGATTTATTTAATAATACATGTTGTGAGTATATCTCTGCAAGTGGCTATTTCATTCAACACTTTTTTTTTTTAAAGCACATGGCTCAGGAGTGTTTATTTTTTTGTTAGCTGCAACACGCTACCCTCACATGCTACCCAACAGCATATAAAAAAGATCATACACCACAGCCAAGTGGGATTTATCCCAGGTTCACAAGGATGGTTCAACATACGCAAATCAATCAACATAATATACCACATTAACAAAAGAAAAGTAAAAAACCACATGATCATCTCATTCAACATTTTTGATGAATCCAGGTCAGTAAATGTAGACCTAGTTTATTTTTATTTCATTTTATTGTATGAATATATTACATTTTATTTATCCTTTCCTCATTGAAGAAAACCAAGAATATTCTTAATTTCTGTCATTTAAAAACACACTCTAGGCATTCCCACTGTGGCTCAACTGCATCAGCAGAATCTTGGGAGTGCTGGGATGCAGGTTTGATCCCTAGCCCAGCACATTGGGTTAGGGATCTGGCATTGCTGTAGTTGCAGCTTAGGTCGCAGTTGAGGCTTGGGTCTGATCCCTGACCCGGGAGCTCCATATTCCTCGGGGTGACCAAAAAAGAAAACAAATAAGCAAAACACTGTAGTGTACATTTGTGTGCCCATGTGCAAGGGCTTCTGTATTGCATGGACTTATAAGTGGTGTTGTTTGGCTCTAGAACAGGTACATTATCAGTTTTACTAGATATGCCTAATTGTTCCTCTAAAGTGGTTGTACTCACCAGCACTCTATGTGTCTCCATTTCCACACTTTCTCATCAACAGCTGGTATTTTCAGATGTTAAAGTATTTGCTAATGTGGGGAGTGTAATGAAATTTAATTATGGTGTTCATTTGCTTTAGCTTGACTACTGGTAAGGTTGAGCTTCTTTTTGTTTGCTTCTGGCCGAACACCTTTCTTCTTTGTGAGTTATCTGTATTTTTCCATTGTGTTTATCCTTTTTAAAGTTTGTAAGAGTCCTTTGTAGTATGGATACCAGTCTTTTGTAATCATAAATGTTGTTGTGATCTTTTCTCTATAATTGTCATGTGTCTTAACTTTGTCTATAGTGTCTCAGGATACAGAATATTTTTTTGTTTTAATTTAGTTAAATCTAGTCATTTTAACATTTTGTAGTCATTTTAACATTTTACTTCTCATACTTGGGTCTTTAACAGCATAACTTATTCTTATAGATGATAGGATTGTAGTTTTTTTCTAAATGAGTATCTGCTCATACAAGTAGCGTTTATTAACCCCCTCTTCCTTCCCAAAGCATTTTAGCATTTCTTTGATTGTGTATCAAGTTCTCTTTTTTATAGTAAAGTGATAGTTTTAAAGGGCAGATCAGGTTATTTCATTCCTCTCTTAAACAATTACATAGATCTCCAACATTCTTCAAATACTTATTTTAATAAAGCTTTAGGGGTCCTGCATAGCTGGACCCCCTCTCCAATCCTGTCACCGACCCTTTTCTCCTTATATTCTGTATCTTAACTACACGAAACTCCTTTTAGTTTTCTATTCTAGTACATCATTCTTTCTCTTATCTGATCCAGTGAGGATCAGATCTTTACATAAGATATT
Organism: Phacochoerus africanus; assembly: GCF_016906955.1. Classification (NCBI taxonomy): domain Eukaryota; kingdom Metazoa; phylum Chordata; class Mammalia; order Artiodactyla; family Suidae; genus Phacochoerus; species Phacochoerus africanus. Next base: position 136,704,780 of record NC_062546.1, on the reverse strand, counting down.
TGATCTTCCTGCATCTCTTTTCTCCATAATCTTTAAAAAGCTAGCTTCTAATAAATCTCTTTGAGGACTCAGCTTAGATTCTTCACATCCCGTCCTAGGTCTGTGGTAGGTGTCTTGCTACCAGGTCAGTTACGTTACATTATCTATTTACCTATCTGTTCCACTATCCAGGAAGCTCTCTGGGGGGCAGTAGAAGCCAAGTTTGCCTTAGAGAGCAATGCATTTCCAGACCCCAGCATCATTCCTGGCATGTTGTAGACCCTCTGTAAATTCTTGCTGAATTGAACAGATGGCTCAGGTAACGTTATTACCTAAAGTAGGATTTGCCTTTGAACTATCTTAGATGATCCATGTAGTCTCCTTAAGCATTTTCAATGATGAGCTTAATTTGCTTGTGCCCAGTAAAATCCTGATGCAGATGCTTTCTTATGGGTTGCATGTAAATCAAGGTTGTGTGTAATTGTTAGAAAAAAATTTTATTGCAGAGTTTTTGGTAGGATTTTACTTTTCCCTATTTAAATCTTAATTTTGATTTAATGCTCAAGCATGTTGGATATTATTGAATTGTATTCTTTCATTACAGTAGTTGTCCCTCTCAGTTTTGCTTCATATGCACACAGATATAGATGACTGTGTGTCTTTATCCAAGAGTGAAAAGCGAAGCTTGCTAGTCTAGCCTGTTTTAGAGGTGATGCTAATGGATTAATCAACTTTTGAAGTTTTCTCAACATGTTGCTAATCCATTCAATCAATATTTATTGAGTGTCTGCTTTGTACTAGTCATTGTGTTTGGTGTATGTTATAATTATGTCATCATTCTGGTCTTATTCTCATTTTGTCTATCAGGAGTGTCATGAGATATTTCTTAGTTATTCCTTATATATTAAGATATTTTTAGTCCTGGATATTCCTTGGACCTATCAGCCTAGAGTTTTATTTAAAGGTAATAACTTGGCAGTTACTACTGTTACCAGTAATTTTATTCAGTCCTTACAGTGCACCAGGTGTTGTGCTATGAAGATAAGTTTTATAACATCTGCTTTTCCCAATACCTCAGTGAAGTAAATGTTATCTTCATATCCATCTTGTCAAGGTGGACTTTGGGGTTAAGAAAGATTATATTATTTGATCAAAATTACACAGATGGGAAGTGATAGGGGCGGGATCCAAGCTCAGGCTGCCCTGTATTAGTGAGATTTGCAGACTCTTGATGACTTTTCCTTTCTTCCCCTTCCCTCTTTTTTTTTTTTAACCTGCTTAACATTTTTTTAAAAACAATAAAGGAATATTTTTGATAGACCAGTCCCCTGCTATAAATAGGTGTGCTGGGTAAAATTCTAGAGGTAGGCATTGCTGAGACCACTCCCTTACGTGGTGTAACCAATGTGTCTGATGGAACAGAACCAGTTTTATGTTTACCCAGAGGCTCCTTTCATTCAACATTAGCTTAAACTTGCTTAGCTTATTTCTAGATATGTAAAATTTAAGAATCATCCAAAATTTAAATATGAAAATGCTTTTTACTTCTTTGAGAAGAATGACTCCTCAGAGCGATCAAGACCAGATCCTGGATCGTGGAGGTCCAAGGAGTTTAGAGCAGTGTGACTTCTCTAATGCCAGTTACTAAGGGTACAGAGAGCCTCCTGCTTCTGTATTCATGATGATAGTGTTCAGGATCCTTTCAGATGTGTTAATCACTTTCATTCTTTTAACATCTGAATGTTGTAAGTAGAAGAGTTAGTGTTATCTCACTTTTACAGATAGAAAGAAACATGGCTAAAGATCAAGGATTAAATCATATCGTTTTGCATAACCAGGACTTGAGCCCAGAAATTCAGATTTCAATTGCAGCCCTGAGTGCCTAAGACAAAATTGATAGGTGGCATTCTACTTAAAAACTACACACAGAATACCTTCATTGTGCTTTCAAGATTGCAGATTTTTATGTAGTGAGACATAGATAGTGATAATAATAGCGTTGTCCTTCGAATTCCCACTGTGGTGCAGTGGGTTAAGAATCCCTCTGTCACTGTGGAGGCATGGGTTTGATCCCTGGGCAATGGGTTAAAGGATCCAGCATTCCACAGCTGGCCAATAGGTTGTAGCTGTGGCTCTGATTCAGGCCCTGGCCCGGGAACTTTGATATGCTGTAGGTGTTGCCGTAGGGAAAAAAAAAAAAAAAAAGACTTGTGCTTTAAACTGCATGGAAAACCCAACTGACTATATTCTGCTCTCTTTCTACCTCCACTATTGTTCCTGTGGTATTGGTTTGTTACTTTCAGGAAATTGAAAAAAAAATCCTTTTTATTATGGTTTCAAAAAGTATCAGAAATCATTATTTTTTAATTTTTATGATTTTTGATGATTTTTAGAAACTAGTGAGGAAATTGGATCATTCTCAAATCAAGATATAGTCTGTCCAAAAGAGCATAGCTGGGCTCTGCTTTGTTAAACTGATTTTTATTGACAGACCCTTGCCTGGGATTAATTGAGATTTAAGTTAGTAAAAATCCTGCCCTGTGACCTGTGAGCAATTGGACAAAGTGGATGACCTGGAGAGGAGTAAAGTTTCTCAACCTTTTTGTCACATTAAACAGAACTCAGGTTGCCTGCAGAGATGGTAGAGATTTGGTAGTAGACCTGTCCTACCACTACATGGTCACCTTTAGCAAGTCAGGTACCCATTATTAGAATAAATGTGGGACTGTAAAAATCAGTGCAGAAAATATTGGTCTTTAAAGCATGGGTTCAAAGAATGAGTCAAGTCTTTAGAGATCAAATTACTTTTTTTTTAAAAAGTTAGCAATTCTTCATTTATTAATAAGACTACTCTCCAATCTCAGAAATGTTGTTTTATGTATAATGTGTTAGGGTGGCAGTTCTCAAATCTCATCGGGCATGTTTGATATAAACGTAGATTTCTGGGTCTTACCCCTGAGGAGTCTATTTCCATAGGTCTGGAGTGGGGCTAAGGTATTAGAACTTTTAGCAAGCACCTATCAGGAGATTCTTATGGTTCTGGTGCATGTTATCTGTAGACCACTTTCAGGGAAACCTCGGTATCATCTGATTGAATCAGGGGCTGGAAGAATTAGGCAGTCCACTAGTATTATGGAAGCATTAGTCCACATGTACATTCACACGCTTTACATAAATTTGTGGTTCTTTAATGTATTTTCTAAAGCATAGCACTCATCTAAATATTTTTACTTCACCTCAAAGCTGATTTGAAATTGTATTACCTTTAATAATAAAGTGTATTTATAATTTAATAAAGACCCTCTATGGCAATGGGAATTGTCACAGCTCTGACTCCTGAAGTGGTTGCTGACACAGATCACACAGGAGGGCGCTGTTGAGATATTTTTTGGTATGTATTTAGTTCCAAAAACAGACAGCAGAGGGGGCGCGCTTTAAGTGACCCAAAGAACTATGACCTGATTATTTTAATATGAATTATTTAGATTCCATCGATAATTCACTCGTTTTCGGTAGAAAGTATCTTTTTTTGGAACAAGTGTCTATTTAAGAAAGGACCATGTGATCAGAAATTTTTGTAAGTTAATTATTTTAGGAAAATCTTTTAATTATGTATTTAAATAATTTTTGTTTCTTTTCATATTTTCACATTAGGTTATGAACACTGTTTCTGGCTAGCATCTCTTACAGGTAGGGTTTTTTTAGAATTTAGAATTTTAGAATTAAGAGTCTGATAAGCTAAATGGTTAGTCAATTATAAAATTAGAATTGACAGATACCTCCTATAGATTATTTGTTGAATAAAGTTTCGTAGTGTTTTGCCTAGGAATTGAAGATACATATCATTTAGATTATATAATTAAAAAATTAGAAATGGATCCCATATCCTAAAACTTTTTTCTTTTCTTTCATATTAATACATACATGTAGACATTTTGTTTATAACTTGGTGGGTTTTTTTTTTTAATACGGTGTTTTCTCATACATGATTTTATCAATTATAAATTAATGTTCTATTAGTAACAATAGAATAAATCAACTTGAGTTATGTTACTAAGCAGAAAAAGAATGCATCCTTCGGCATCTTTTTTTTGGTCATATTGTGACCTTTTTTGAAGCCAGGGACTGTTTGTTCTTTTTTATCTTTTTAGTTTCTACTTTGAAACATTGGACAGAGTAATGAATGTCACTGTTGGTGACAATTCCTCTGCAGGCTATGCTCTATTAAAAATGCCTATAGATTCTTTGATAACCCCCTACTCCCACGCCATTGAGAGGTGAAATCTATATCTTGTCCTCTAGAATCTTTGAGGAGTCTGATTATTTGACCAATGTAACATAATGGAAGTGATACTGTGACAGTTTCTGATCCAAAGCTTTAAAAGACTGGTAGTTCCCACTTATGGTTTCTTGAAATACTCTCTCTGGGGGCCTCCAGCTTTCTTATCTGAGCCCAGTCTGACTATATTGAGACAGCATGTTGGAGAGGCCTTGTTTAGGCTTTGATTGATAGTCTCAGCTAAGCCCAGCTTTCTAGGCATCCCTGCCAAGGTGCTATACATGAGAGTGAAGCAGTCTTGAATCCTTCAGACCTGCCCATCCTCCAGCTGAATACCTTGTGACCTTTATTGACATTATATAGAATTGAAGAATTGTTTAGCCTAGTCCTGTCCTGATCCACGAAATCAAGAGATACAATAAAAGCATTTTTGTTTTAAGTCACTTGTGTTTTGGGACAGTTTTTTATGCAGCAATAGGATAACCAGAACTTTGGAGAACAAACATCTTATTTAACCACTCACTTTTGTAAGGAAAAACTCCGTCCCAGAGAAACGAAGTAACATGTTCCTTTCAAGGTCATCTAGACAAGCATGGTCACAGAACTCTAATCTGACTTTGTTACATTTGCCACTAGAAGATCCTAGAAGATCGTTTATTTTGCACTTTACAACTGGTAAGCAAAGACATACGGATATAGCCTAGGGACTCCTGAAGAAAATAACTTGACAGAACCTTTGCAACCTTAAAAAGGACCCCCAAACAGTGTTTGTTCCAGGAATACTTAGCCCAGCCATTTTGTATGATTTAACTACTGTTTAAAAAGTTACATTCTAGTGTAAATGGATATTTCACTTAGTATTCAAATATAGTAAATAATGCTAGAAGAATAAGCATGCACAAATAATGAATGCTCATTTCCTATAGAGGCAATCTCAGCATTTATGCAATTTGTATTCCAAAAATTCTCTGGTAAATTTGGGAACTTTGAATGCATTTTCCCATGGAAACAATGATAATCAAATTTCAACTTACCATATAATATGCCTAATATATAGTACTTTAAATAATCACCATATTTATTCATTTTCTATGGGAAAATGCTTTCCAAATTCCAGCTTTGTATCTGTGAACCCAGCAGTCCAACTTATCCCTTTATTTAACTTTGGCTGAGGGACTGAGTTCTACTCTTCCCATGAGCCATGGGGGTGAGCGCATTATCTTGCTCTTAGCATTAGCTGGTAGCAGACATCTTATGCAGAAAAAGGAGTAAGAAAAGGTTCTGGGGGCTTTATGCTGATGGAGAGTGTGCTCTACTTGGTGATAAAGAGAAGAGAGGGAGCAACAGCATGGCTCAGGACTTCTTGCTGGTTAAATTTCTTAGTTCAGCTCCTAGTGCTTTCTTAGCCCTCTTTCTTCTAAGTGTTGTAGAGATCTGTGTACTTGCTTTCCTTTCCATCCTTCCTAATAGCTTCCTCCTTTCAGGATATCAATTCTTAAACCTACTAGAGACAGGATGAAGTCTTTCCATATTTCTATACTTTCTATTTCTAAAGATAGGACAGCAATTTTCTTTAATTTTCTATTCTTTCCTAATCTTCTCTTCTCTTCCCTTCCTGTCTCTCTTTCTCCCCTTCCTTCCCTCTTTCCTTCCTTTCCACCCATTGTCTTATTTCTCTTAATATCAACCTAACTTCCTTTATGCCTTGGAATTGTTATCTGGTATAGTTAATTAAATCCTTTGGTTTCTTTTTAGATCTGGGGAAGGTGAGTGGCATCTTTACTGCTTATATAAGTAAGACAAATTACAGGTGTTTCTATTGGATTATAAACCCTTGATGGAAGAGACTACATCTGATTTTTCTCTTAATCCCTTTCCACATAATTTTGAAATACTTAGAAATATTTACTTTATAAAATAGTAAAGATTAAAGTTCACAGTTATGACCTCTATGATTTTATATCTAAGCAATGAAAAAGGGTGAAATTATTTTAAAATCCTGTGAATGTTTGCATATTGCCCACATTTCTAGGCTGTGTGTTTAATGCAAGGGTATGTAAAGATTTAAAAGGAAATTTGGCCTTTGGTTTTCTCTTTTAACTGTATTACTGCTTGACTTTCTTGTTACGATACCATCAAACAGTGGACCTATGTGAAGCCATAGATGAGATGTGGTTAATTCACTAATAATAAGGATGGTTTCTGACATTAAATACTTCTGTTCCTTAGAGTAAGATTAAATAAATTAAGCTTTTGTAGGTTACCTCAAGGATTAAAGACTGTAACTAGGAATCATTTATTTTTTTCCAGCTGGTTTTTTGATGACAAGTGAGCTATAGTTCTTTACTCAAACAGAATATTTTGTACTGTGACAGTTGTAGTTTTCCTCAAGGATAAGACAAAAACTGTGCTGAAAAGTTCAAGGTAATTTTTGTATTTTATGTTTCCTTGAGCCTGATTTGAAGTGTAAAAATAAGATGCCAGGAAGTCCCAAATTGAAGAACATATTATTCTACAAAATGTTATCTTTGTGCATTTATCAGGTTTTTTTCCCTAACCATTCTAAACTATTTGCTATTTTTAATCTTCTTAAACTTCATGTTCTTTAAATAATTCTTCAAGTAATCAAAAACAGAACTTATGAGAAAATCTCAAATAGTAATTTTAAGAGAAACTTAGAATAATATGTAAAGAGACTTTTTATTAAGCATGTTGGTTAGTGCTTAGTCTTTTTTAAAAAAGAAAGTTGGCATTTTATTGTATTTTATTTTTTTCTCTTTTTAGGGCTGCACCTTCAGCATATGGAAGTTCCCAGGCTAGGGGTCGAATCAGAGCTGCAACTGCCAGCTTACGCCACAGCCATAGCAACAAGTGATCCAAGCCGCATCTGTGACCTTTACATACCACAGCTCGTGACAACGCCAGATCCTTAACCCACTGAACAAGGCCAGGGATTGAACCCCCATCCTCATGGATACTATTTGGGTTCATTAACTGCTGAGCCACAACAGGAACTCAGGCATTTTAATGTATTAATTTGTATTAATCACTAACTTATTATGTTAGGGTTCAGGATTCTTCAAACATCCATCTGGGCACAAGTTCTTTAGATACTCAGTAGTTCAAAAGATAGAACTTCGCTGTATTTAATTTGCTAAAACTTGACTTTTGTTGGTATAGATTTTATAAAAATTAAGTCCCTTCTATGACTACTGAATCACTTATGTTGGGGAAAAATTTATTTGTAATCATTCATGGAGTAAGTAGAATACCTGTGGCACTATAGTTCCTAAGTACTAGTCCACAGCTACCAGTTATGAATACCAGTGTCCGCACTGAAGTTTATATGTAGGTCCCAAATAATAGAATGCAGCTTTTGCCTACATTTTCCCTGAGCATTTTATTTATTTATTTATTTATTTATTTATTTTTGGTCTTTTTGCCATTTCTTGGGCCGCTCCCGCAGCATATGGAGGTTCCCAGGCTAGGGGTCGAATCTGAGCTGTAGCCGCCGGCCTACGCCAGAGCCACAGCAACGCGGGATCCGAGCCGCGTCTGCAACCTACACCACAGCTCACGGCAACGCCGGATCATTAACCCGCTGAGCAAGGGCAGGAATCGAACCCGCAACCTCATGGTTCCTAGTCGGATTCGCTAACCACTGCGCCACGACGGGAACTCCTTCCCTGAGCATATTCTAATAAGACTCATGACCTTTTTCTGCACCATTGCAATAGTCTCTAAATGCCATCAAGTCGTCTCCCAGACCATATCTTTCTTTTCTGTTTGTGTTAATGCTAGAGTACTTGTTCTAAAAACCTACATCTGAATAAGCATATGTTAACCCTTGAATGACTCTCCACTGCCTATAGAATAGAGCCCAAGTTTCTTACAGGCCTTCTGTGATCTGACTTTGACAACCTCCCCCTCGCCTGCTGTCTCATCTCACTCCATATCTTGTGTTCCCATCCAGCATAGCTTGCCATCCCAGAATAAATTATCACCTTTAATAGGGCAGGTCCCACTATCCCTAAGAAGCAGGGATCACTTTCTCCTTAGGTCCCACTTTATCTGTGCATTTGTTTTCATAGTGTTAATAACATCTGTGCCCTTATGGTTTTTTACATCTGCTTCTTTCAGTCACTAGACCAGCCAAGTCTCAAAAACAGGGATTATATCTAGTTCATCCAACAGAGCCCTTGACATAGTAGGGCTTAAATAATGCCTATTGAAGAAAGAATGAGTAGCCTTACCAAATTTAAAATATCTGTTGGACTACAAAAACATCGATTTATTATAAAATCTTTTTCATACTCTCAAGTTATTTGATCATCTGGGCTTACTCTGGTTTTTTCATTGATTTATCTAATAAGTGCATATTTTGTTCCCTGTATAGATACTGAACTGAACTCTGGTGAGTGAAACAGACATAGACAAATTAATGTGTCTGATATAGATTCAGCATGTGAGGGTTAAAACCATTTTCATGAAGAACTTTGGCTAAGCCTGGTAGCCACTGATTTTAATGTTTAGTGTGAAGTCTGATCTTGAAAACATTAGGAATACTCTTCCCCATTTCCTTCTCTAAACTTGTTTTTTTACATTTGCAAATATCTTTTTGCTATAAAAGTTGACAGGAAACTATTGAGTAGGTAGGTTAAAATATGTATAAAGTATTTGGGGTAGAACATGTATAGCTGTAAAATCACTTAACAAAGGAACATAAAAAAATTGGTTGCTTCTTTCTCCTTAGGTATGGCTTTGTCAACTAACACCTTGGCAATTATCAAATTAAGAGTAAGTCCAAAGTCCCCTGTGCATTTGTGGTAGATGATGAGCATTACTTGAAAGAAAGAATAGAGTGGACAGCATCCTGGAGTTAGAGGCAAGAAGGTTGATTCTGCCCATAATTCTGATTCGCTAGATAATTTTTGAGTAAATCAGAAGACACACTACCTGTTTCTTCATCGGTAATACAGAGATGATGATACCCATCAAATTTATCTCCCAGGGCATCATAAAGACTAAACATGAAAATTAATCATGTGGACACACAAACTTCTTTTGTTCAAATCATACCTACATATAGCATAAAAAGTCAAGAAGTAAATCACAAAAAAGAAAAAAAGGTCTCTATGTCCTCTACCCCCGGGGTGGCAAATCTCCCAAAGGATTTAGTCCTGTTTTCTGTTGCTTAGTATTTTTAGTATGTATATATGTATTTGTACGTATGTGTGTGTATATATATATATATATAATGTCTTGCGAGTCAGCACAAGAGAGGTTTTTTCATTAGGTAGACAATAAACACAAGATAATTTAGATGTCATCTACTGATTTCCTCTCTTGGCGGCTGAAGATCTTTAGTTCTTTGGCAGCCTCTCCTCCCCTCCTTCTTTACCAACAACATTGTCACATCACAAATTTTTAGTAATTTCCTTAATATGACTATGTAAATATCATTCACTGCTGCATAGTATATTATGATTACATTTCTTTTATTGTGAGAAATTTGGGTGGTTTTTTTTTTTTCTGAAATTTCTAATTGACTTGTGTTTTCATTTGCTAAATTTTCTTTCGTCTTTGACTAAATCTATTCACCCCTTCCAACAAACTAGTAAAATACTCTTAATACAGCCTTCCACGTGGTCAACTGTACAGGTCTTTTTTTTTTTTTTTTTCTTGGCTGTACCTGCGGCATGCCGAAGTTCCCAGGCCAGGGATCGAGCCCATGCCATAGCCAGGACCCAAGCCACTGCAGCGACAATGCTGAATCCTTAACCAGTGGGCTACCAGAGAACTCCTACAGGTCATTTATTAGTCCCTTCCCCCAACTCAGGTGTCCCGCTTGAAATTTTCTATTCTGTTTCTGTGTTCTATTCCTGTCTGGAAGAGTTACCCACTGTCACTGTCTTGGAGTTGTCATCACTTTGAGATTTTGCTTTGCTTTTATTTTGGTAATTACTTGTTTCTCTTTTCTGTATTGGGTTCCCTATTTCCTGGGTCTTATGATTTCTACCCCCGCCCCCTTTTTGAGTGGTGGTGTATATGGCTAAGGGAGGAAGGAGCAGTTTTTTCGAGTCTTCTCTTCTAAAAATACCTTTATAATTAGGTTTACAATTTAGCATTAGTTTTGTTAAATATGGAATTCTCATCACTTTCACATTTTTTCTGTACTGTCTTGTATTTTTAGATTGTTGTTGAGTGTTCCAGTTTTTTCAGAATTTTAGTCCTTTGTGACCTGTTTGCTCCTCTCTAGACACTTTCGGGATGGTCTCTTTATCACTGGTGTTCTAGAATTTCATAAAATGTCATGATGCCATTTTAAACAGATATTTATTGTTATAGGGCCCTCTGTAATCTGAAGATTAATACTTCTGTTTGTCTCTTTTTCCTGTCATATTACTGTGGTGTATTCCTGCTCCCTGTTTTCTCTTCTCTATTTTAGAATTTTGTTAAGTCAGATGTTAAGCCTATTGAATTGATCTCAGCCTATTAAATCATTCCTTCCCTTTCATCCTTTCTGGGGCCTTTTTGTCCTACTTTCTGGGTGATTTTTCAATTTTTCTTTCCATTTTGAAGTAACCATTTTTGTTTCAGTAATTATATCTTTAATGTCTAAAGGCCCTTTTCTTTCTAGGTATCCCTTTTTAATTTTTATCTTGATGCAATTTCTGCTGTCTTGCTTTGGATATCATTTGTACTTCTTTGAAGTTATCTTCTGTCTCAGTCATTGTGTTGGATTTTTTTTCTTTGTCTATTTGTTGTCTCCTTTTTTCTATGATGAAGGTACTCATCAAATGTCTGTTGACTTTTGGCTGCTGGTTCATATTTAAAAATGAGGTTCCAGGTATAAGTGATATCATATGGTATTTGTCTTTTTCTTTCTGACTTACTTCACTCAGTATGAGAGTCTCTAGTTCCATCCATGTTGCTGCAAATGGCATTATTTTGTTCTTTTTTATGGCTGAGTAGTATTCCATTGTGTATATATACCACATCTTCTTAATCCATTCATCTGTCGATGGACATTTGGGTTGTTTCCATGTCTTGGCTGTTGTGAATAGTGCTGCAGTGAACATTCAGGTGCGTGTGTATTTTTCAAGGAAAGTTTTGTCCAGATATATGCCCAAGAGTGGGATTGCTGGGTCATATGGTAGTTCTATGTATAGTTTTGATATCACTTATATCTGGAATCTAATATATGGCACAAATGAACCTTTCCACAGAAAAGAAAACCATTGACTTGGAGAACAGACTTGTGGTTGCCAAGGGGGAGAGAGAGGGAGTGGGATGGATGGGGTGCTTGGGGTTGACATATGCAAACTGTTTTCTTTGGAATGGATTAGCAATGAGATCCTGCTCTGTAGCACTAGGAACTATGTCTGGTCACTTATGATGGAGCATGATAATGTGAGAAAAAAGAATGTATACATGTATGTATAACTTGGTCACCATGCAGTACAGTGGAAAATTGACAGAACACTGTAAACCAGCTATAATGGAAAAAAATAAAAATCATTATATATATAAAAATGAGATTCATAAAATCATTATTGAAAACTTTGTTGGAATTCTCTCAGTAGAGCAGTGTTAATCAAGCTTATTGGGGGAACACACATGACTCTATATAAGTCTTACAGCTGAGGCCATTTAATTTGTCCAGACAGTGATCCTCCAGTATTTTGCTTGGGAATATAAGCCTGACAGCCAGTGTGTGGGAGCTAGCTGAGGACAGAGTGTTTGGAGAGTGTTTGTCCTATTATTTGGGATATAGATTTTCACCTTCAGCCTCCTCTGACCCAGCCCCGCTTCTCCAACTCCATTTCTCTTAAGACTATATCGCCCCTGGGGCTTGATAGAAGTAGTGACCTGAATCTGTAGCATGAAGAGGGAGGATGTGGGGGTATAAAGACTTTATACAAAATGTCAGGCTGTAACTTTTTTTTATTCCTGCCAACAGCCCCTCTTTTGTACACGCCTTATAGTTCTAGTTTCTGAACATATCAGGGGTTTGCAAGATGCAGTGGATTGCTTCTCATTGCTTCTGCTCTCAGGTTTGACCTCCCTCCATCTTCCCAAGTCATCTGCTATTCTTCTAGCTATTTTAGGTTTTCGTATATTAAAGTTTGTGGTTAAATCTGCTCTTTGATCTCTTTGTAGTTGGAGTATTTTTGGTTTATTGTTCTTATTTGGCGGAATTTTAAAAGGAGGAGAAAATGCATTACACCACAGTCTTGAAGCTTTAAATCCATTGAAAATTCATTCGTTCATTTATTCATTTCATTTTTAATTTTACTCTCTTGAGTTGATTTACATATAATTCACAATATAAAAGTATATTAAAATTATTCATCAAGGAATCTTGCTCTTGTTCTTGAATGCATTTGTTTAGACTATCTCCCCCAAGGCCTATGGGGATTCACTTTTATTAATATCTCTTATGCATCCCCTTGTCTTTATTTATATAACTGTTAATAACTGTAAAATATATTTCTTTATAGGTATACCCTATTTACTTTGCCTTTTGGCTTAATAGTTTCTCTGGTTATCTTTACATGAAAACACCTTAAAAGGTACAAATGACTATATATCATAAAGTGATTTGTATTAATTTAGGGTTTAGAATTAGTTCTTGTACACCTGCAGTCACATTTTTATGAAGTTCAGGAATTATTATGGGGCTTGTATGAAAGATTGGAGGATAACAAATCAAAGAGGTAGGGGCATGGAAGCAGAGTTGAGATGGTGAGAGAAGCAGCACAGTGTTGAAAATAAATGAGGAGAATGGAAGTGGGCATTTAGAGCAGCTTTCATAAACCGAGGAGTTTTTCCACATGTGGTGAAAATAGCCTAGATAGTATAGTGCTCAACTACATGCAAAGCACATACACAGTAAGCAAGGAGAAGAGGGTAAGTTTTACCATAGCTTCCTGAAACATTTAGTGAAGAGCAAAGTTTGCATCAGAAAGTCCTGCCACTTCTAAAGGAGAACATCTTTTAGAGAACATCTGTGTACATCTTGAAAAGTTTTGATAGACTTGAGGCTATTAAAGGATTTCTGTGACTTTTGGCTTGTGCATATATATTCAGCAATGAATATGCATTCAGTGATTCAAAATGAGGTGCCTTCAGGAATTTATTTCCCGAGCATCTGTATCAACATTATACAAAAACAATTACTCAAAGACTTTGTCTCTTGTAATTCATTTAGTGATGCTAAATAAGTAGTTCCATCATGCTCTGTGTATGTGTGCGTAAGAAAGCTCTTAGTAAGCAGCTTTCTTGGCCTACCCAACTCAGAAACCGTTTGATGATTTGGAAAAATCCTGCCTGACTGAATTTAAACATCAGTCTTTATTTGGGAAGTAAAACAATTTTATTGTATATTTAAAATTTAATATAGATATTTACATTTATGTAATTTATTTAAATTAAACATTTTGGAAAATTATAAACTATACAAACAAAAGATAACACTAAAACCACTGAACAGAACTGAAAAATACAATCCTATTGCTTAGCAATAACTCCTGCTGAAGTTTTGGATACCTTATCTTTTTCTACCTTTTTAATGCATCTAAACATAATTAAAATTTTTCAATCAAATACTGTATACCAGTTTAGAGTCATAAGACCTTTAGCAGAAAGGGTCCTATTAATGATTTTTTTCTTGTTTTACAAATGTAGAGTTCAAGACCCAAGTGAATTTAAATTACTTGCCTGTACTTGGCCCTGATTCTTTATCTAGTGAAGTGGAGGCAAGAGGAGACCACAGGTTTTCTGATGATCCCTCCACAGCGTGACTAAATGCAAGTCACACTCTTCCTTTAATTTTTCAGATTGTTAGCAGGTTGCCATGCACACGAATGCCAGACTGTAAAGACGGAGCCTGCTTGAACACAGTGTGCCCAGTGGCTGATGCCAGCCACCTGCTTGGATCCCAGCCTGGTGATGCCCCAGAGGCAGGGCCTCCGAGTCAGAGCTGGCCTGTCCAGGGTTGGGTCTCAAAGGCCTCACTGAGATCAGTAGCCTGTGAAGCAGAGGCTCTGAGCCAAGCTTTCCAAGCGTGTCCACTCAGCTGCCCAGAACAATAGATACTGCTTTGGAGAAGGCAGTGGGATCAGGAAATAGTTTCTGAGGATTAGTGGAGAATGATAGGGAAGTACACTGCCCTGAGGCCTATGGAAATCTCAGGTTTCCAGACCAACAACCCAGAGGACTGGAGGAAACCAGACCTTCCTATATCTGTCCTTTAATTCTCTGATAATTAGCAAAATAAGAGGATGGTGTTTCAGGACTCAGTTGGACTTGGGCAGAAGAGCCTTTTCTTTTTCCCCCTTTTATTGAAGAATGTAATTACTACCAAGGCACTTAGGACCCAAGGCTCTGCTGGAGGTGTTACTGATATGGGGGAGAGAGTATTGAAGGCAAGAGGAGGGTAAGGAGGAAAAGATTTTTTAACTCTTGAAACATTCTAAGACTTTTTTCACTCAGTAGACACTTTGAATGCAGTGTTTTGGTCAAAGCTATTTACTTAATGGTCTAGGAGGAAGGCACCTTAGCAAGATACTGACAATAGAAGCAAATGCTGGAATAATCTCCCTCTGTACTCTTTCCATTGCTAGTTTTGGAAAGTCTATGTTCTACACAGAAGACTACTGTGGAAGAGTTTTTATTTTTTAAGTTTCTTTTCATGGCTGTACCCATGGCATATGGAAGTTCCCAGGCCTGTGATTGAATTGAATCTGAGCTGCAGCAGCAATGTATGCCTCAACTGTGGCAATGCTGAATCCTTTAACCCACTGGGCTGGAGAGAGGATTGAACCCGTACTTCCACAGTAACCCGAGCCACCACAGTCAGATTCTTAAACCACTGCACCACAGAGGGGACTTCTGGAAAGGCTTTTTGTTTTTTTGTTTGTTTGTTTGTTTTGTTTTTAATTAGGACTGCACCTCCAGCATGTGGAAGTTCCTAGGTTAGAGGTCAAATCATAGCTGCAGCTGCCAGCCACAGCCACAGCCACAGCAATGCCAGATTTGAGCCATGCTTGTGACCTACACCACAGCTCTTGGCAAGGCTAGATCCTTAACCCATTGGGCGAAGCCAGGGATTGAACCTGCAGCCTCATAGATACTAGTCTGGTTCTTAACCCTCTGAGCCACAATGGGAACTCCTAGAAGAGTTGTTGATTATTTGTTTCATTTTTTTTTTTAATCTTTTTAGGGCTGCATCCGTGGCATATGGAAGCAGGCTAGGGGTCTAATCAGAGCTGTAGCCACTGGCCCACACCACCGGCACAGCAATGCCAGATTTGAGTCGTGTCTGCGACCTATACCACAGCTCAGAGCAACGCCAGATCCTTAACCCACTGAGCAAGGCCAGGCATCAGACCTGCATCCTCATGGATGCTAGTCAGATTTGTTTCCTCTGAGCCATGATGGGAACTTTCTAAAAAAGTATTTTTAAATGCCAGTTTATCCCAGAAAATGTTAGGTTTTAGAGGAACTCTTAAATACACAAATTTCTGTATATTATTTTGAATTAGCTTAATATTAGAACTGAAAGCAGTTTCTTATGGCTGATAGAAATTCATTAGGTCAGATAATTTTACTAGGTTAACAAACTGCATAATTGATATAAGGATTACAGCCAAGTATTGTTGTGTTATTACACATGCGTTGTAGCTGTTTGCAAAATAAATCAAGTGGCAGTTCTGCAAATATGGATTAAAACAGAACCAGTGTAGTTGTATATTTAGGGCACTTGTAGTACCAAAATATTGAAGTTGATATTTTCTTTTTGTATAATGAAGAATATGATTGTGTTTTATTTTTGAAACTTAATAAAAGTGAAACTACTTCTAGAAAGCACTGTCAAAGTAGTTTCAGCCATAAGTTCAGATGAAATAATACTTTAGGAAAGACATGTGTAGTCTTTTAGGATTCATCCAGTGCCAGCGTGCTATGTACTATATAGAGAGCACAACTTAAATGTCAATTTGTAGTAGATTATAATCCAAATGTTAGTCTTGTTGGTTTCTTCCCCTCTGAAGTATTGGATTTATCTTCATTTTGATGTGGCTTTAAATCATGCAGTTTATTTATTTATTTTATCCTGGAGTTGATTCACCTGAATGAGTGTAGTCTCATTCAGCATAATCACTGGGAGATGACATTGATTCTAGTGATGGTGTTTGTAACGACTGACTTGTTTTTAGAGATTGATAGCAGTCTTTTAGCTATTCTCATTGGTGACTGATCTTAATTCCTTGAGCATGACTGATTTTGAGAACTCACAAAAAGGTATTTAGAACCAGTTCTAGAGAATGATGTGAACACTTGAACTAGGAAATATCTTAAGAAGGTAGTGAGGTTCTGAGTTTCTTGCTTGACATGAACACTTTGGTATTCCTTAGGAAGAATATAAAAATTACTTGTTGGAAAAAACCTTGTTAGAATAAAGATATAGGCTGTCTAAAGCTTTTACGTGACATTTTCTTTGGAACTGCAAAGTAGAATATTTAAACTAGAATAGTATTTTTTCTGAGGGCAAGGTATTATTATAGTTGTAATTTGAACTAAATACATCCTAGTAGAACAGTATTGTGAAAGCAAAAACGCAATAACCATAAATCACTATAAATAGCAGTGGGATACAGTCTTATATTTTAGTGACTATAAAATGCCTGTAAATGTATACACTGACTCCAGGAAAGACTTCTGTGTACTGTGATGTGCACATTCATCGTACCAGAAGTGTAATTCTACCACATCAACTTTGTCATGCAACTAATATGCACCATGAAATGAATCCTATTCAGAAGAAATTTTTGGAATGATTTATTTGAATTGGGAATTTTAATAAACATGTCTGGGAGGTTTAAACAGTAACCATCTTCTCAAAATAGCTTTCTCTGCAGCAAGCTGAACATTCAAAACTACTGCATTGACTTTAGAACCATGTTACTTAAAATAGCTTGCAGCTCCTCCCCATTTATGCCAGAAAATAATGGTCTCTCCTTTCTTAATAAACTGCCAAGTGGATAAAAGTGTTTGAAAATAAAAATATAGGTTTCTTTTAAACAATTTGGGATTAAGCTTCACATGATGAGATTGACCTGAGTAACTTCTGAGGTGGTCACTTTTGAAGAATTTTACTCCTTTGCTGCATCTCTATGTTCTAATATGTTTGTTAAATCAGGATCATTATCGCATAGTCACACCTCATAAATATTTGAACTTGGGGGTCAAAAAAATGCAGATTCTCCCACAATTACAGTTAAGAATACTTTTCTCTCCCCACCCACATACGACTGTATAACGATGTCCACATTTGCTTTCTCAAAGTTTCTGCTGTGACCACTGGCAGAAACAGCATAACGGACCAGATGGTCTGTTGATTTGAGTAGAGAAATTCTTTGGCCCTTATTTAATTCAGTAGTTCTTCTCAATCTGCTCAGGAGAGTCTAATGAGAGAACATAAGGATGCTGCTGTTAAGATGAGGTACATTGGCAACATTTCTGCATTTCTTGTCTACCCTTGGCTGGGCGTTGTCTTTAGTTCTCTTATCTTTATAAAACCGTTAAATGAATCATTTAAATAATAAGAACATTTTCCCATGTGGCCTATTTTAAAAAGGTGGCTCTACATTTAAATCCTATTACCTACCAAAAGTCTGTGAAGATTGGAAACAAATTTATCTGTTAACAATTGATAAGCAGGTTGACCATCTCATTTGGCTTCAGAAATATTTTGGTGACCACTGTGGTTCTAATCTGTGGAGTGAGTGGGAGTGAAGTCCTAACAAATACAGGGACTGTCTTTGGAACTGTGTGTTTATATCAGAAGCTGCCATGATAAACACTGTCTCTGAAAAGTTCCTTCATAAACTCACCTCCTTCTAGTGTTGTCTACAGTGATTCCACAGTACCCCCTTCTGATGTGGTGCTATTACTTGTATGAAAAAATTTTTATGTCACATGCAGTTTTCTTTACAGTTGGTCCTGATATCTACAGTGAAAATTAGATTTGGAAGATAAAGCCTAAATACCAGTTTCTGTTTGGTGAGATTAGCAGACTCTGAATTGGGGAAACTAAAAGTGAGTACAGATATTTGCCTTGAATTATTTGTTAGGCTTCCAACTTACAGACTGCCTGACTGACGTGCTCCTTCTTTCCTTTCCTTCATTGTCAGTAGTCATGTGTTATTTGTCTGTCTATGATAGGAAAGTTGGCAGATATAGACAATATGGCATTACTGTGTCAATTCCAGTATTAAAAATTAGCTCATTTATAGAAACATTAAGCATGTTTGTAGAATATAGGGTTCCAATAGACTGAAATTTTTAAGTTAAAAAAACTTTTTTATACCAAAAAATTGTTTTGGACAGAGTAGTTCACCTGAGATAATGAATGTCTGGCACCATGCCTGAAACAGAAAGGGTCTTATTCATCTATAATTAATAGAGAAAAGGGCCCTATTTTTAAGGATGTTTACACTTGACCCTCACTCTTGTTTAATAACTTGGCTAGGTATAGAATTCTAGGTTCAAAAATAACTTTACTCTTAGAAATTTGAATATATTACCCATTTTCACTCAGCATCCAGTTTTGAAGATAAGAAGTGTGTTGCCAATCTGAGTCTGGTTTATTTCTAAGTAAGACTTTTTTGCTTTGATTTGTTTATTGGTTTTTAATCTCCTCTCTGGAAGTTTTATAGTTTTTCTCTTATTGCTGGGGTTATGATAGTCACTCAAATATGTTTTTAAATTATCTTTTAAAACTCCCACTCTTCCTTCTATGTACTTGGTAGGTTCACTTCATTTCAAGCTCATAGTCTTTTATTCAGCTAAGAGAACATTATGTGTTTCACTATATTCTCTCTTCTGTTTTCCCCTTCTGGGCCCAAATTTTGCCAAGCATTATGCCAGCCTTGTGGTTTTGAGCTAGTTAACCTCTAACATCTTTGATCATCAATTGCATCATTATACAGTGGAAATTATAATCCCCAGGAGGCCAGTACCCAATATGGTAATTATTCTTTCTCCTTCAGATGCCTTGCTCCTCTAGGCTTATCGTTTTAATCAAGGCACTTGAATCTAAATATAGATTTCTGGCTCTTAAAGTGATGTCTGGTCTGTTTTTAGCATGAAGGTTGTTGGACAAGACTCTGGTCTTCCTCAAGGTAGCACTGGCTCATTTCTGAAGGCTCCTTTGGATACTGTAGCTTGTGTTATTTGCCAACTAAGGAGACCAGCATTGAGAATGGGAGAGAGAATGTTCAATAACAAGGTGACCCAGTTAGTTATAAGGTGGAAGTCTATACAAGAAAATTGTGGGATCTACAGTATTTCCATACGGATTCAGCTGGAGAATGGCTGCCAGATTAATCTTCCCAGAAGAGCTCTGGTCCTGTCATTCCTCCTTAAAAATCGTCATTGGATCTCCACTGTCTACAAATTTTTTTTGGCCATGCCTGTGGCATGCAGAAGTTTCTGGGCCAGAGATCGAACTCAAGCCATGGCAGTAACAATGCCGAGTCCTTAACAACTAGGCCACCAGGGAACTCCTCTACTGCCTGCAAAATTCATATCAGGTTCTTGAACTTAATTTTCAAGTTTTCTAAAAGACTGACTCCAGTTAAAATTTCCAGCCTTGTATCCTAATATTCTTTATATATTCGCTCATTCTAATTAAAATATATTATGCTGTTTTCCAGATCTATCCTGTGCTGTTCCCTTTGTCTGGAATTCTCCTTACCTCTCATTTATTCTAGTGAAATCCTTCTCTTTTAAGGTCCAACTCCAGAGCTTCCTTCTTTATGAAGCCTTTGGCAGTCTCACCCTTTCTCTGTATGGTCCAAAGCACAGGATTTGTACATCTCTTAACAGCATTTAAAATATTGCACTGAAGTGACTTTAGGTGGAAACTATGTCGTACTCATCTGTAATTTACTAAGGTCTAACAGTGTCTCTTTTGGAACTTTTTCTTAGTAAATACAGCTGAATGAATAAGTGAATGGATACATCGCAGTCATGCTGCATTGTAATGTTAAGTTTACATGAAGTAAAGTAGATTTGGAAGGTTTTTGTTGTTGCTGTTGTTGTTGTTTTTACTGGACCTGACTGGTAACCAAAATTGTGCTTTCTTAACCACTTTGATTAGAGGATTTTATATCATTTATATGACCACTTCGTGATTTTTATGAATAGCTATATTTGCTAACTGCATAGGAATATTGTCAGATCTTTGTGAAATAGTTACTCTGTTTTTAGTCCTTTTCCTTTTAAGAGTCTGTGAAGAAAATTGAAAATCAGACATAATACTGCTTATGGCTAAAATATTGTGCATTTTAATGACATTTCTTATAACATCTAACTTGTTTTGGCTGTGGACATAGTTTGGAAATAAACTGACTTATTGCTTGGGATTGACCATAATAAATCTGAGAGTTGAGGTCTATTTCAAAAGGTTTTCTATGTTCTAATATCTTTTCCACTTATAAAAAGGAAGATATGAAATATTAAGTTGTAGCATTCCCTGTAGCTAAGTGTGTAACTTTTATAAAGGCACTGTAGCAGTTTCTTGATGGATATGAAGAGGAGTAGAGCAAAACATTACATGGCAATTTGTTATGTATGATTTATAATGTTTGGGAAAAGAGCAGCTGTAATTTTGTGTCTTTAGTCAGCAGGGTGGCAGGATGGCAAATATTCCTTTGTATTGTTGCAATGACAGTATTTAAGAGAAAAATACTTAAGTCTTATGGAAAGAAATTTAAAATTGTAGGGACCTACTTCTAATCATCTCTCTGATAAATATTCAAATACTTATCAGATATTTATCAAATATCTTTATTTCAGGAAATGAGTGTGTTTTCAAGTTTATATTAATATTCCCCCCCCATTATAAATGAAAAAACACTTAAAGACCATTTCGTACAAATACCTCATTTTATAGAGAAGGATAAATGCTCTGAGAGTTGGTAGAGGACCTGAGACCAAAACTCAAGTCTTCCAGCTTAATGCTAGAAATATTAACAAGGACAACAACACCACTAATAATAGCAGCTAATATATATAAAGCATATTATTTCCATATGTGCTCACGGTAGGGAAACTGAGACACTGAGAAGTTAGGTAACTTGCTCAAGATCACACTACTAAGTGGTAGAGTTGGAGTTTAAATACAGGTCGTCATCTTTTACATCTCTCAGTATAACCCAGAGATGTGGTAATCTGTGGTTTCACTCTTTAAACAAAGGTTTTTTTTTATTATTAATCAATGAATTTTATTATGTTTATAGTTGTGCAGTGATTATCACAACCCAATTTTTAGCATTTCCATCCCAAACCCCCAGCTCATCCCCCCACTCCCCAACCTGTCTCGTTTGGAAATGGTAAGTTTTTCAAAGTCTGTGAGTCAGTATCTCTTCTGCAAAGAACATTGTGTCCTTTTTTTAGATTCCACATGTAAGTGATAGCATATGATGTTGGTGTCTCACCATCTGACTAACTTCACTTAGCATGATAATTTCTAGGTTTATCCATGTTGCTGCAAATGCATTACTTCTTTCCTTTTAATGGCTGAGTAATATTCCATTGTGTATATGTAACACATCTTCTTTATGCACTCCTCTGTTGATGGACATTTAGGTTGTTGCTATGTCTTGGGTATTGTATATAGTGCTGCTATGAACATTGGAGTATGTGTGTCTTTTTTTTTTATGATTGAGTTTACAAAGGTAATTTGGAAAGTTAACATGGATTATTAAGCTGAGATTTTAAAAAGGGCTTCTTTAATGATATAAACTTCTTTCTTTTTTAAAAAATTTTTAAATTTTTTTAATTACTCAAATGAATTTATCACATCTGTAGTTGTATAATGATCACAACAATCTGATTTCAGGATTTCCATCTCACAACCCAAGCACATCTCCCCACCCCCCAAACTGTCTCCTCCAGAGACCATAAGTTTTTCAATGTCTGTGAGTGAGACCATAAGTTTTTCAATGTCTGTGAGTCAGCATCTGTTCTGCAAAGAAGTTCAGTCTGTCCTTTTTTCAGATTCCACGTGTCAATGAAAGCATTTGATGTTGGTGTCTCATTGTATGGCTGACTTCACTTAGCATGATAATTTCTAGGTCCATCCATGTTGCAAAAAATGCCGGTATTTTGTTATTTTTAATGGCTAATATTCCATTGTGTATATGTACCACATCTTCTTGATCCACTCCTCTGTCAATGGACATTTAGGTTGTTTCCATGTCTTGGCTATTGTAAATAGTGCTGCAATGAACATCAGAGGACATGTGTCTTTGAGAGTTGTGGTTTTCTCTGGATAATGCTCAGGAGTGGGATTGCTAGATCAAATGGTAGTTCTATGTTTAGTTTTCTGAGGCATCTCCATCCTGTTTTCCACAGTGGTTGCACCAATTTACATTCCCATTAACAATGTAATAGGGTTTCTTTTCCTCCATACCTTCTCCAGCACTTATTCTTTGTAGACTTTTTGATGATGGCCATTCTGGGCAGTGTAAGGTGATACCTCATAGTGGTTTTGATTTGCATTTCTCTCATAATTAGTGATGTTAAACATCTTTTCATGTGTTTTTTGGCCATCTGTATATCTTCTTTGGAGAGTTGTCTGTTTTGTTTTGTTTTTTTTTTGTCTTTTTGCCATCTCTTGGGCCACTCCTGCGGCATATGGAGGTTCCCAGGCTAGGGGTCTAATCGGAGCTGTGGCCACCAGCCTATGCCAGAGCCACAGCAACGCAGGATCCGAGCTGCATCTGCAACCTACACCACAGCTCACAGCAACGCCGGATCGTCAACCCACTGAGCAAGGGCAGGGACCGAACCCGCAACCTCATGGTTCCTAGTCGGATTTGTTAACCACTGCGCCACGATGGGAACTCCTGAGAGTTGTCTGTTTAGATCTTCTTTTAAATGAAGCTTTTGACTGCATTTAGGTGCTCTAAGAATACTTTAATTATTATATCACAGCATTAGAAGTACTAGTAGTTTCCCAAGTGTCATTTTGTCTCATTGTAGAACATACTGAAGTCACAGTTAATAGGGAAAAAATTATTATTGGGCTGAATAAACATTTCTTATTTAAAATAAAAATATGATGGAAATTTGAAATTGGGTTAAATTTTTCATAGTATATAAATTGAATTCAATGTAATTCATTTCAAACTGTGGGTACTAATATAGAATTTGATTATGATACATGAGTACATGAGGTTACCTAATCATGTATATTTACAGAGAAACAAAACAAGTATGACTTTCAGTACCAGTAAAGAAGAAACCTCTCTTAGATAAGAAAAGCTCATTTTGTTGAACTTACCTAGAATGTTTATTAAGTCTATTAAGAAATTACATCAATTTTAAATTAAAAATGACGAGTTCCCGTCATGACTCAGTAGAAACGAATCTGACTAGCATCCATGAGGAGCAGGTTCGATTCCTGGCCTTGCTCAGTGGGTTAAGGATCCGGCATTGCCGTGAGCTGTGGTGTAGGTTGCAGACGTAGCTCGGATCTCGTGTTGCTGTGGTTGTGGTGTAGGCCAGCAGCTACAGCTCCAATTTGACCCCTAGCTTAAGAACCTCCATATGCTGTGGGTGTGGCCCTAAAAAGACAAAAAAATAAATAAAGTAAAAATGAATAAAATGCTTTACAATTTCAAACAGTATATTATTTTACCCTTTTATTATTTGTCCTATTTTATGCTCCTTATTTTTTGCTTCTTTCTTTCTTTTGGATTAATCAAGTCTTTTAAAATTATTGAACTATTTCACTCTATTAGCTTGTAGCTTTACACTTCTTTACTATTCCTTCTGTGATTATTCTTAGGCTTTGTAATATATGTCCTTGACATTTTGAAGCAATACTGTTATCACTAGTTAGGCCAGTTAACTCTATTATTGCCCTTTCATTCATTGTGTTACTGTTGTCATATATTTTAATTCTTGTAACATATTTTAAACTTCATAAGGCATTAATATGTCATTGCTCTTCCTTGCATTGTGCACTTTAAAAAATCTGGAATCAGTTTCCTTTTCCCTAAAGAATTCCATTTTATATTTATTTTAATGCTCTCCTGCTAATAACAGATTATCTCTGGTTTTCTTTCTGAGCCTCTGTTTTGAAGAGTATTTTCACTGGATGTAACACTCTAGGCTGGCTTTGTTTTCTATTAACATTTTACAGATGTCTTTTTATTGTATTCTGACATCTGTCATTTCTTTTAAGAAATTGGCTGTCAGTCTTACTACATATTTTTCAAAGATTTCCCCCCCTCCAGGCTTTTTCTAAGATTTTCCTTTGTCTTTTCAAGTGAGCCTAGTTATTACTATTATTATTATTATTTTTGTCTTTTCTAGGGCCACACCCATGGCATATGGAGGTTCCCAGGCTAGAGGTCTAATCGGCGCTGTAGCTGCCAGCCTACACCATAGTCACAGCAACACAGGATCCAAGCCGTGTCTGCAACCTACACCACAGCTCACTGCAATGCTGGATCTGTAGCCCCCTGAGCAAAGCCAGGGATGGAACCTGCAACCCCATGGTTCCTAGTTGGATTCATTAACCACTGAGCCACAATGGGAACTCCTATTATTATTATTTTAAAATATTATTTTAAAAAACCACATGACATGGATAGTGCTTCTTTTTTTTTTCTTTTTTCTTTTTCTTTTCATGGCTGTACCTCCCACAAGTGGGAGGTGGGCTAGAGGTTGGAATGGAAGTTCCAGTTTCCTGGAAGTTCCTGGGCTAGAGGTTGAATTGGAGCCTCAGCTGTGGCTTTCACCACAGTGACTGCAATACCAGATTTGAGCCACATCTGACCTGTGCCACATCTTGCAGCAAAGCCAGATCCTGAAACCAGTGAGCAAGTCCAGGGATTAAGCCTGCATCCTCACAGAGACTATGTCATCCTTAACTCCTGAGCCACAATGGGAACTCTGCATAGTGCATCTTAATTCTTTGACTTCATGGCATTTCTCAGTTTTAGAATATCTTGACCATATAAAGAAAGTCCTTTAAATACCTCTTCCAGTTCTTTCTCTGTTGCCTCCTTAGTATTTTTTCCTGCCTCAAGTGTATCTTATGCTTTTTCCTCCTTTTTCTGCTCCTTTTATATCAATCTAAATGTTTTTACTGAGATGTTTCAGCTCACTAATTTTCTTTTTGGCTATATCCAACCTGCTATGAAGGCTATATTTTGAGTTTTTAACCATATTATTATTCTTTTAAGTTCTAGAATATCTATTTTATAGATTTAAGTTCTTCTGTGAATTCTTTATTTCTTGAACACATTACTTACAGTTATTTTGAAGTCCGTATTTGATAGTTCCAACATCCAGATCTTTTTTTATTGTCTTCCCCCCCACCTCAGCCCTGTTTTTTTCTTGTATGCTATTTGATTTTTTAATCAATTATTAGACATTATGAATGAAAAATTAAAGCTATTTTTAGAAAAGTCATCTTCTTCCTGAGGATATTCACTCTTGTTCTCTGATTGCATGAGTAACCTCTGTCCATTCATGAGAGTATCTGAGATGACCAAAGATGATTGCTACAAGGAAGAGCAATGGATGGTATAGTTTAATGGTAAAAGATTTAAAGCTAAGCAAATATAGAAAAAAGGAGGAAAATCTGTCTAAAAATGGCAGTAAGGAACAAGAAGAACTACTGCCACCTCTGGGCCATGAGACATGTGGAACCGTGATCTTCAGTGATAATTAGGGTTTGGTTAGAATAAAGGAGAAGTTGAGAGAGAAGAGGTTAAATTTTATGGGATTTTGTTCATGATTAATTGTGTGATCCAGAGGTATAGTACAAGGACCTCAGTAGTTGGGGAAGTATAGGTGATGTGCTGATCCTAAGTGGAGAGGATGGATGACCTGGTGTTTGGTGTTTGGGGCTTGGGTTAACTGATGTAAAGAGGGAGAAGGGCATAAGAGATTTGCCTTGAGGGACTCAGATAGTCATTGTGAAACTGTAAGAATTAAATATCTAGTAGGACACAGAGTTCTGAGTTCTCTTATTAGCTACTCCAGTGGCAGTGTGGAAGGGGAGGTGTGTGGCCATGGAGATCTGAAGCTTTTACTTAGTTCCTGGGAACTAAAAGAAATGAAAATTAACTCCAAGTAATTTTGGAGTTACTTGCAAAGTAAAATTAGCAGGATTTCATGATAGAATGGATATAAGGTGTAGAACCATGAGGCAGATCCAAAATTACTCCCAAATTCCTTGCATTTGCACCTGAATGGATGGATGGTGGTACATTCACTGAGCTCGAAACACTGGAAGAGGACCAGGCTTGGGTGTCAGATGGTGATAGTGTAAGTTTGATTTGGACTTTTTGAGTTCAAGATGCATTTGAGTCATCCAAACAGGGATATCAAATAGCCAATTAAACATATGGGGCTGTTGCTTCACAGAGATATCTGAGCAGGAGATGTGAGTTTGTGAGCATCTGCGTTAACGGTGCTGACTGAAGCCCTTGGACTGAATGAGGGGGCCAAATGAGAGTCAACAGAGAGAAGCTAGCCAAGAATGTTCACATATACTAAAGGAGTTAGAAAGAATGAAAGATGTTTATTTTACTTAGCTTCACAGACATCATTGATAAAAGGGTTGGATTAAGTCCTTCAGAATAGAAGCCTTAGATTGTATTTCAAGAAGTTTGTTGGTAAAAGGAAGAAAAGGTAAATACTTTAGCTGGAGAGAAATTTTGTCTTTTGTTTTTAAATCTAGAGGCTTCCGTTTTGGGAGTTCTGGTCATGGCTTAGCAGTTTAAGAACCCGACTAGTATCCATGAGGACTTGGGTTTGATCCCCGGCGTCCCTCAGTGGGTTAGGGATCCAGCGTTGCCATGAGCTGTGGTGTAGGTCACAGGCACAGCTTGGATCCTGTGTTGCTGTGGCTGTGGTGTAGACGGGCAGCTGCAGCTCCGATTTGACCTCTAGCCTACTCAGGAACTTCCTAGAGCCACAGGTTCGGCCTCTAAAAACCAAAGCAAAGGAAAAAAAAAAAAAAAGCCAGTGAGGAATCTGGCTGAGAAAAGGTTAAGTATCTGAAAGAGAGAAAAGAGTATCAGGATCAATACCAGAGACAGTTGCTCAGAAGAATATTTTAAGAATCCTTAAGTAGCCCTTGTCAATATTTGAGCAGTCAGAGCTCATGGCAACTCTACTTTTAAGTACTTGACCTTAACTTCTTAGGGCTCCTAAGAAGCTGGAGGGAAAGGGGACTGTATTAGTTTCCTCTTATTGCTGTAACAAATGACAACAAATTTAGTAACTTCAAATGACACACATTTAATATCTTACAATTTCAGAAATCTGAGACCAGTTCCTTGGACCAAAATCATGGTGTCAGCAGGGACTTAGTCCTTCTGGAGACTGTTTACTTGCCTTTTCTAGAGTCTAGAGGCTGCGTGCATCCCTTGGTTCTTGGTTTCACATCACTCTGACCTCTGCTTCTATTTTGACATCTTTTTCTGTTTCACTGGCATCTTCTCTGACTTTCACCCTCCCTGCCTTCATATTATAAAGACCCTTGTGAATACCTTGGGACCCCCTGTATAATTCAGGATACTCTTCATCTCTCAAGATCCTTAACTTAATCACATCTCCTTTTTACCATGTAAGCAAATATATATGCAGTTGTAGCTTCTAGGGATTAGGACGTGGACTTTTTGTACTTTTTTTTTTTTCTTTTTTTGATGGAAAGGGGGCATTATCAAGCCTGCCACAAGGGACAAAGCATAGGTAAAGGGTAGAATCTAAAGGATAGAAAGGAGCATTTTCTAATTTAATTGGAAACAGGTAAGCTACAACATGGGCAAATACAGTTATGTTTGGCAGTAAAAATATATTTTTGTGGCTCATGTCTCCTATTTCCTCTTTAAAATGAAGTGGGTTTCACTTGCTTGAGGGGAGAGGGACAGACAGGGAATTCAGGGAAGAAAGTACCACCCTAACAACTAGAGCACACTTTCATTTAACCAATAGTTAATAAGAACCTGCTGGAAACCCACTGGGTGCAGGGATACAAAAAATATGAACACAGCTGTTATTATCTCTCTGTACACAGAGGTTTTCAAGGTGTACTAAATGATCTTTTGACCAGAGGAATTTTACTAAGTTACAAACAACCTCATAGACAATTCTAATATTTACTATGTGTATAAGTAATTTGTACTTCCTAAATACAATGTATTTTAAAGAAATGGGTAACATATAGAATGCATTAAATGCTAATACCAGAGACAGTTGCTCAGAAGAATATTTTAAGAATCCTTAAGTAGCCCTTGTCAATATTTGAGCAGTCAGAGCTCATGGCAACTCTACTTTTAAGTACTTGACCTTTAACTTAAGTAATCTTAAGGCTTTTTACATTTTAATTTTTACATGAATAGTAAATAAATTATAAAAGTAAGTACATTAAAAATAACCACTTCATGATCACATCTCTCCTCAATCTCACTTTCCTCTCTAGAGATCAAGACTGTTAAAATTTGGCAGGGATTCTTCTAGGTTTTTCTTATGATCTTAGCTACACTGATGTGTAGATATGAAAATATAGGTAGGTATTTTCTTTGTTTCCACACCAGTGGGGTCATACTAAATTATTGTTCTGTGATTTTTAAAATTTTATGTTTTTACAGCCTTTTTTTGTTAAACCATACCTTAGTTCTGTCAATTGCTACCTACTATCCCATAATCTGAATATATTTTATTAATATGTAACTATTGTCAATATATCAGTTGTTTCTAAATGTTTCTGTTGTAAAAAATGCTACAGAGAGTATTCTTCCAGACATCTTTTTAAATATTTATGCTAGGAGTTCCCACTCTGGCACAACAGGATTGGTAGCATTTTAGGAGTGCTGGGACGCAGGTTTGATCTTCAGCCCAGCACAGTGGGTTAGGGATCTGGCCTTGTGGCTTAGGTCACAACTGCAGCTTGGACCTGATCCCTGGCCCGGGAACTCCACAACTGCAGGATGGCCAAAAAAGAAAAAAAAAAAATTATGCTTGTTAGTCTAGAGAACCAGGAAAGGCAGAGTTACATTAAAGGATGTGGCTTCTCAAGATTTTTATAGATGCTGCCAAATTTCCTTCCTTAATGCCTATTCCCATTTATTCTACTTTCATCCATGTCTGATGGTACCACTTTCTTCCTAACATGTGTGCCAGCATTTGATATTATTGATATTTTAAATTTTTGTCCAGGGAGTTCCCTTCATGGCTCAGCAGTTAACAAACCTGACTAGGATCCATGAGGATGCAGATCCAATCCCTGACTTTGCTCAGTGGGTTAAGGATCTGATGTTGCCTTGAGCTGTGGTGTAGGTCACAGAATGTGGCTCAGATCCTGTGTTGCTGTGGCTGTGGCCCAGGCTGGCAGCTGTAGCTCCAATTCAATCCCTAGCCTGGGAACTTCCATATGCCTGAGGAAGCCTGAGGTTCAGCCCTAAAAAGCAAAAAAAAAGAAAAAATTGTCCAATAGTGAAACTGCCTTATTTATTTATTTTTTATCAAAGTATAGTTGATTTACAATGTTGTGTTAGTTTCTGGTATACAGCAAAGTGATTCAGTTATACATATTTCTATTCTTTTTAGTATTGTTTTCCGTTATGGTTTATTACAGGATGCTGTATGTAGTTCCCTGTACTATTGAAAGTTCCTTATTTTAATATATGTTTCTCTTATTATTAATGTGATTGAATATTTTTTCATGTTTTGTATTCAGTAGTATAATATGTTTTACATGTGTGTGTGTGTGAATAGTATGTTCATATTTGCCTTTTGATTCATTTTTATCTGGAGATGTATTTATTTTTTCTGTTAATTTTTAGGAACTCTTTATATATTCTAAATATTAATCCTCTCTTAAATGTGTTGTACACATATTCTCTCAGTCTGTGCCTTGTGTATATGGAGTCTGTTGTACTATAAACATTAAACATATTCATGAGCTAAATTTTTTGAATTTTTTATGGATTATAAGTCTAGATTATTAAACCATCCTTTGATTTTTTTTTTCTATATATAGGTTAGTTAATTTTTAGAAATTCCTCTTTAGTTTTCTAACTTTGGGGTCCATTTTATTGTATCAGTTTAGGTAAAGTATCTATATCCTTTGTCTATTCAAATGGGTATAGTTAGTTTTTCTGAGTATTTCATCCTTTCTTCCTTGATTTTCAGTACCAGCTGTCACATGTACACATGGATCTGCTAGCACCTTTGTAAAACCTGGATGACTACCCTTTTAGATTATGTTAGGTATATCAGGTCTAGAAAGACATTCCTCATTAATCTTTTTTTTTTTTTAACTATTTTTCTTTTTCTTTTTATTTATTTTATTTATTTATTTACTTTTTTATCTTTTTGCTATTTCTTTGGGCCGCTCCCGCGGCATATGGAGATTCCCAGGCTAGGGGTCGAATCGGAGCTGTAGCCGCCAGCCTACGCCAGAGCCACAGCAACGCGGGATCCGAGCCGCATCTGCAACCTACACCACAGCTCAGGGCAATGCCAGATCGTTAACCCACTGAGCAAGGGCAGGGACCGAACCCGCAAGCAACCTCATGGTTCCTAGTCGGGTTCGTTAACCACTGCGCCACGACGGGAACTCCCCCCTCATTGATCTTGCTCTAACTTTCTTGATTATAATTACACATGTTCTTTACTCTGAAACAGTTTGAATAGCAAAAACATTATCTGTTCCTTAAAGGTTATGTAGAATTTCTCTATAAAACAAATGGTGAACTGGCCCACCTTTTTGGGAAATATCTCTTTGACAACTTTCTCTCTTTTTTCTGTGGTAATTGATGTCTTTGAATTTTCTGTTTCCTGGATTTTATATATTTGCATAAAATTGGGGAAAGTATTTTATTAATATTCTTGTAATTGCTTCTTCATCTCTTTGGTATTATTTTTTATTTTATGTATTGTAACTTTCCCATTTTTCTCCTCTAGATTTTTTTCACTACCTGTTTTCTTTTATTTTTCTTCCCCTGAAGAAATATCTTGGACTTATTTATTAGTTTTACTGTTTTGCTTTTTCCAAGTTTTAATTTCTACTTTTATGTTTAAGTTTCTCCTTTCTGCTTTCCTCAGATTTAACTTAAAGATGTTTTCTAAATTTTGGATGTTAGTGAATTTATTTTCGTAGATACGTGTTTAAGACTATGAATTATAGTGTGAGAACTATGTTAACAGTATAAGATGTACATATAGTGTTTTCATTAAATTCATTACTGTTATATTTTGTAGATAGTCTTCAATTTCAATTTTTTTCTTTGAAGAGTTTTGTGAAAAATCTTAAAACTTTTCCTAACTCCAGATTTTATTAGTAATTTTTCATTTTATTATATTGTGATCAGAAAATGTTGTTTGCATTCCTGCCACTATTAAAATTTATTGGGGTTTTATCTGTAACTTAAAATATGACCAGGATTTTTAAAACTCTTCTTGAAGAAAAGTTATAGTCTCTGATAACTTAGAATTCTATAATCTTAGAATTCCATATGTAAGAGTTAAGTCTGTTTTATTATTTACATTAGCCTATATGTTTTTCATATTTATATCTACTTTTTAATATACTTGGTTTGAGAGGGTTGGATGATAGTCTATTAATAATATGTTTCTAGGAGTTCTCCGGTGGCTTACTGTGTTAAGGATAAAGCACTGTCATTGCTGTGGCTCAGGTTGCTGCTCTGACATGGGTTTGATCCCTGGCCTGGGAACTTTTGCATGCCATAGGTGTGTCCAAAAAGTAATGTGTTTCTATCTGATTTTCTTTATATATCCTATAAGGTATGCTTTACAAATGTATATTAAATGACACCTAGATATTCACAATCAGTATTTTTTATTGTGAATTACGTCTTTTAGCATTAACATTTTCTTCATTGCTTGTTAATGCTTTTCTGTCC
Organism: Phacochoerus africanus; assembly: GCF_016906955.1. NCBI lineage: Eukaryota > Metazoa > Chordata > Mammalia > Artiodactyla > Suidae > Phacochoerus > Phacochoerus africanus. The sequence goes on along the minus strand of NC_062546.1, from coordinate 136,672,557 downwards.
TGAGTTCAATTTTGCATGTTATCGACTACCACATTCTTTCCTTCCCTCCCTCCCTCTATTCTTTCTTCATCTCTCCTTCCCTCCTTCTTTTTTTCCTTTTCATCCCCACCCCCACATTCTTGGTTTTCTTTCAAACTTTGTCAGTCACTTGGCTACAGGGGTCTCTTTCCCACAGGATAGAGTAGCTTGTGCCCTGTGATTCAAATGGGAAGTTTGTTCCCTTTCAGTAGGTGAATTTGGCTAACATTTATTGAGATAACATAAAAGTTTGGTGTTAATACTGTTTCAGTATTTTATATTATGTGTTAAAATTTATAGGTTTTGAAAAAAATTTACAATATGTTCTGCCTTCTTAGCATTGTGTTCTTCCAAGTAGAAAGTTTTATATTTCTCTTATCATTATGACTATAACGTATGGAAACTTTAAGCCTCTTATTTCTTTAAATGTTATATATTAATCTCCTCTAAGGAGCAGTAATAAAATTAATATTTTTCTTCCTCTTCCCTTTTCTACCAGCTGATTTTAGCATTATAAAATAATTTAGTTAAATTCTCCTGTGATTTATCCATTTCAAATAATATCTTTTGATCTCAGTAACATTCCATGTTTTTCCTCCAAGCTTTTATCTTTCTATGTTTGTTTTATCATTTCTGGATTTTTAAGGTTTCTATTACTTATATTTTATTATAGCAATATAATCACATAGGGATTTAGTCCCCTAATTAGTTTTGGTATTTATTATAGTCCTTTTACTCCCATTTTTCCTGCCATCTCTTGGATGATTGTAGTTTATCTTCTAGTAAATTCCTTAAGGAAGTTCCATGGGAATAAGATTTTATGTGCTTTACTATGTTCAAAAATTTTGAACATTGCCTGTTGCATTTACAGTCAATGGCTTTTGCTAGATTTAAAAGTCTCATTTCTATTTTTCTGTTTTCTTTCCCTGAGGATTTCATGGGCATTACTCCACCCAGTAGAGAAACTAGAAGGCAGTAGTGTCCACTGAAATTTGGTGAATGTTACTGCGGAGAAATACTACAACAGATCAACAGAGCTATTAGAGCTTTTCGTTGTCTTTTGATGTCCAGAGGATTCTTTAAATTTCAAATCTAATAAAGTAGGGTGTTTTACCATTGACTATTAAAATGCATTTGGAGTTCCTTGGTGGCTTAGTGGGTAGAGGATCCAGCATTGTCACTTCTGTGACTTGGGATCGATCCCTGGCCCAGGAGCTTCCACATGTCACAGGTGCAGTCAAAAAGTAAAATAAATAAAATTAAATGAGTTTTTCTGGGGGGAGTGTACCTTTCGATAGGTATTTTCTTTTAAGCATTAAAATTTTTAAAAAGTGTTTCAACTTTGTGTGAATAGTAAATTTGGAATAGGGAAATCAGTATAAATCATAAACAAAGCTTGAACTTTGTAGTCCTTTCCCAGCTACCCACTCACTTTTCAAACAAAATAGACCTTGACTCTCATATCTAAGTGACATGGGTCTGCAGAATCTTTTAGGGAATGATAGAGTACCAGCAGCCAACCTCAAACCTTATCAGGTCTGAAAATAAGATTACAGAAAGGAAATAACATTTCAGTCTTGTCTTAAGAGGCAGATCCTGGGTTCAGTTACAACTGTGTTTGTCATGTGAGGGTAAAGAGCTTAGTGTCCATTTACTGGTCAATGTGGCAGGCAAGATATGCAAGATTGAGCCAGTTGTTTGAGCTAAATTTATGTAGTTTTTTTTTTTTTTTTAACTCATTGTTACCTATTTGGTAATTCACTCATTCTTCTCCAGGGGCAAGAAAGACTGTAAGAAGAGAATGAAGAGATTCACTGAATATAGTAAAGTACATATCCCTCAATAGAAATATAAAGAATGAAGTAATAATTGTCACTCTTTTTCTAAAATCTTGTTTGAAATTTCCTTACTGTTACACTACAACTGAAGCTTTTACACCACTCAATATGGACTTCTACCTTCTGTATTTATAGCTAGGAAATATGCTAATGAATATTTACAAAATATCACACATGCTTGTTATTCCTATTGGAGTGCTAAATATCTCTTAAGCTATGGACAAATTTATCAATGAATGTTACATGAGTAGCTTAATTCCATATGTTGGGAGAATAGACCAACTTACTGGACAATTCTATTCTTATTTTCAGACTATAGGTAGAGGTCTTATTACATTGCTTTTCCCCAAGGTATACTAAAGTATTTTACCTTCTTAATCACAATCTAGACAGAAACCAGCATTTAGAAATAAGATGAAATCAGCAGAGTATGGAACAAGCCTAATACTTCTTAAATTTAAAAATTTTTCTTTCTTTGGTTACAATTCCTATATTTGTCATCTGCTTACCTTGACTTTGATTTTACTGTAGATTTCAATATGTAACAATTAAGTCTCAAGCTTTGCCAGATGTTTCATCTCCTCTTATTGTCTTGGTGTTTCTCATGCTTTTTTAAATTTTTCTGCTTTGTATGTGAACAGATACGATTTTGCTTCATTAATTTTTATTCTTGGTTTAACGTAGGATGTTAAATTTTACCTGTTCTTTGACAGTACTTTTCTTACAAGTAGTACTCATCTGCCACCTGTTTTTCCTGTGCCTTTTTTCCTTTCTTCACAGTCATCATATGTTTGTACAGATTCAGTCATGGCTCCAATTTATTATCCATCATCAAAGCAATGGGTTTTCCTGGAAAGTATTCATGGGAGGTTCATGGGGAAGACAGTCATGGTTCAAGAACTAAGTTAAAAAGACTTTTCCTTTTTTGCGTGTGAAGTTTTTTCCCAGTCTTTAATTCTTCTAAGCTAAAGGGAATGGGAAGATGTGAAAATTTTCTTTTCTCTTTTTTAGGGCCACATCCACGGCATATGGAGGTTCCTAGGCTAGGGATCAAATCAGAGCTGTAGCTGCTGGCCTACGCCACAGCAACACAGAATACAAGCTGCATCTTCGACCTACACCACAGCTTATGGCAACGCTGGATCCTTATCCACTGAGCAAGGCCAGGGATCGAACCTGTGTCCTCATGGATGCTAGTTGGATTCGTTTCCATTGAGCCATGAGGAGAACTCCAAGTTTTTATGGATATAATGACTTCACACTGCTACAGAGATATGGGGTTGCTAAAAAAATGGATATCTGACGTCCTCCAGTTTCTATTATTTTTTTAAGGATTTTTCTCATCATAGGGACGTCGGTGAGAAATTGGATAATATTCTGATGCCATACTGATTCTCATACTGTGCAGGTAAACAACAATTTCTCTCTCAAAAAGTGTTAGGAATCTTATGTTTTCTCTGTGAAGTTGTCATATTTCACACTGTTTATCTACCATAGTTCTTTTTCATTCAGTTTACTTAACCATCTGTGGGCACTATTAGTTTAAAATTCGTAACTTCATTCAGCTCAGGGAACGTCTGACTTTTCTTTCTTTCTGTAGCTCATCTTCTAGACTGTTCCTCTATGGTTTCTTTTTCTTTTTCTTTTTTTTTTTGAGTTTTCCTTCACATTATGGGAGACAGTTTTCTCAACTTTATCTTCTATACCATTTATTAGATTTTAGCTATATTATAATAAGGTTTGGAAGTTCTGAGTTGCCTCAGCCTCTGCATTCCTTTTCTTTTATGTATTAATATAGTACTTAAAATAAACTTGCATTTTCTCTAGGTCTACCCTTAAACCTAAGTTCTCCAGATCTGCCTTCACCATTATTTCTCTTATATACAAATTCTGGCTGTAATTTCTTATACTTTTATTAATCTAATCCCCAATGACTTTCTAGCTTCTAGAAATTCTTTTAACTATGGTCTACTGAAGGTACTTTTCTTATATCCCAACATGGTTTAAAAAAAGAAATGATTTCTTCTTCCTTAGCAGGAAATGACCTCTTCTTTTCCTCCTCTTCTTCTTGTCATTTGAAGGTTGAGGAGGGCATGAAGAAAGTTAGATGCTTATTTTCTGTATGCTTTTTTTTTTTTTCACTTTTTCAGTCACACCCAAGGCATAGGGAAGTCCCAGGCCAGGAATCGAACCTGAGCCACAGCTGCAACCTACTCCAACCCACTGCACTGGGCTGGGGATCGAACTCACACTACCTCGGAGACAATTCTGGGTCCTTAACCCACTGTGCCACAGCAGGAACCCACTGTGCCACAGCAGGAATTCCCTCTGCTTTCTTGATCTAACTATTTTTAAGAGGACCTTAAAGTATATAAAATTTAAAGTGTAGACAAGACATTTATGTTTTAATAGCCTATACTTTTGCTAATTATAATTTATGTTGCAAACTCACATTGTAGGGAAAAATGCAATTTTACTTATAATTGTTAATGTATTTGGCCACTTGATCCTGTATTTCTATCCTACTATCATCTTTGAAGTCTTGACTTCTTTCTGTTCTAATTATTTCCATTTCTCCCTAGGACTTACTTAGGAGTCATTCTTTCTTTCTCTTTTCCTTCCTTTTAGTCACCCTTCCACAGTTTGTCTTCCACACTGAAGTAAAATTCCACACTGAAGTAAAATTCACATCTTATCAAGTATCACTGCCCTTGAGGATGAGAGTCAAACTCAGCATGACATAGAATGACCATTCTTGTCTGACCCATGTTTTTCCAGATTCATATATGTTTCCATTACCTGGAATTACCTTCATTTTTGCATCTTTTGTTCACTTGGGGAACTTGTCTGCTATCTTACAGTGAAATTAAGCTCTTTTTCTTTTATGGTTCCAGAACTTTATATTCAGTTAAAGAACATAACACACTATTGTTAATTATTTTTAAGTGTCCATCTGCCCTCTTATAGTACAATACATTATACCTCCTTGGTAGGTAGACATAGTGCTCCTAGAAACTGTGTCAGTAGTGGAATACATTAACACTTTAAAAATACTTGAATGAGCTATGGATTGGTAATATTTATCACCATGAAAGCTTATGTCATTCAGTAATCTCTTTAAAAAAAAAATAAATTCATTCAGTCATCTCTTTAAAAGAAACTTTCTATCAGAGTTGAAATCCTAGACATTCTTGGTGGAAGGAAAGAGCCGTCAGAGTGGAAGGGGAAGAATAGGCTGGAGGAAGATCATTGAGTGGAAAGACTGATGCCATCTCATACACCTGCACCTAGGTAAGCAAAAGTCTTTGAGTAAGATGAGCTGATAGAACTAGAGGTTCCGGGTTTATGCCTAACATCTAGATTATTTATGGCTATTAAATGCTATAACCTGATAGTTTTAAGATATTTCGGAAACCAGTGTTCTTAGAACAACAGTTATATTTAGTGTTGACACTGCTGACCACCAATAGAACCATGTCACATAGCAAAAGAGTATCTAAATGATCCTGTGAAGAAGACTATGTGCTTTTGTTGAGAATAAATCATAAGGCTAGCAATTGTTAAGATGAGAAAGGAGGCTTAACTGCTGTGTAACCAGAGTGACTAGTCTTTCCACATTGATTGTGAGTGAATATAATGCCTACTGTGTACACAGAGTACCCTGCTAGGTGTTCTGGGAGCAGCAGAGGAAATGAAAGCCTGGGTCCCACCCTTAAGGATTATATTTTCATTAGACAAGAAAAACTAGGGCCTATGAAAGGATTCATTAGTTATTGAAGCAATGTATTTGTATGTACAAAGAAAGACAAATAAGAAATGGAAAAGTGTAGGTCCTTAAAAAAGGTGTAAGTCCAGAACAATGACTGATATAACTTTGAAGGAGGAGGGATGGAGGGGGTTGAATTTTAATCAGTCTTTGAGGGAGATAATGAATCTGGATGGGCTGTGCGCTACCTCAGATACGTAGCCCAATAGCACAATATACGGGGGGAGATGGGGGGGCAAAACAACTTGTGTTTTGTGTAAGACTGGTCAGTTGGTTGGCTAATCAGGTATTTTTGTAGGACTCAGTAATCAAGAAGAATTCTTTTTTTGTTGTTTGTTTGGCTTTTTAGGGCTGCACCCATGACATGTGGAGATTCCCAGGCTAGGGGTCGAACTGGAGCTACAGCTGCTGGTCTACGCCACAGCCACAGCAACACCATATCTGAGCTGCGTCTGTGACCTACAGCAGAGCTCACAGCAACGCCAGATCCTTAACCCACTGAGCAAGGCCAGGGATCGAACCCGCAACCTCATGGTTCCTAGTAGGATTCGTTTCTGCTGCACCACGACGGGAACTCCGGAGGTGGTGCAGCAGAAACGAATCCGATTAGGAACCATGAGGTTGCGGGTTCGATCCCTGGCCTTGCTCAGTGGGTTAAGGATCCGGCGTTGCTGTGAGCTGTGGTGGCAGGTTGCAGACGCGGCTCAGATCCCTGAGTTGCTATGGCTCTGGCGTAGGCTGGTGGCTACAGCTCTGATCCGACCCCTAGCCTGGGAACCTCCATCTGCCACAGGAGCGGCCCAAGAAATAGCAAAAAGACAAAAAAAAAAAAAGAAGAAGTATTCTTATGCCTTATACCTTTTCCCTACACCCCCGTCCCCCAATGTGTAAAGCCACTTGGGTAGACAGAGTGATGGTTAAAGGGAAGTTAGACATGTGTACCTACTTTCAAGGCATCTATATTCCAAATGATATAGGTGCTACACATAGAAAACAGTAACTGAAGCTTGACTAAACTGGTATATGATAAAGGGTAAAGAGATAGTCTGGAAAAGATAGATACAGTTTGAATCTGTTAAATGGGGAGAAATAACACCTGCTTTACAGCATTGTTAAAATGAAATACCATGTGTAAAGTACCTAACACTTACCAGGCACACTGTGTTTGTTGACTATCACTCCTTCTCCACCTCTCAATCTCTAAGAGAGATAGTTGCTTGAAGGATGCATGATCAATGAAACTTCCAGAAGAGGTGGAACTGGTCTTGGGCCTTGAAGATTTATGAGTTTTAATGAATGAACATCATGAACAGAGACATGGAAATTGAACATGCTCTGGGGAGCTCTAAGAAGGTTTTGTTGATATTGAGTAGAGAAGGGGTTTGAAAGTCAGGCTTGAGGAGTTTCCTTGTAGTGCAGTAGGTTAAGGATCTGGCATTGTCACTGCCACAGCTCAGGTTGCTGCTGTGGTACAGGTTTGATCCCTGGCCTGGGAACTTGTACATGCCATGGACAAGGCCAAAAAAAAAAAAAAAGAAAAGAAAAGAAAACAAAGAAAGTCAGGCTTGGCACCTAGAATTTGGCATACTCTTTTTCTGCCCAGATTCCACCTTGTACACTGACTTGACTAAGTGTTTACCTGTGTTGCCATGTGTCCCCTCCTTTGGTAAACAGGAATTAGCACTTACCAACTTTGACTTCCCCATAGCAAATATCATAGTACTTTACATATACCAAGACCCTCAATGCCTATTTATTAAATGAGTTAGTAAAACAAATGCTTAGTTAATCAGAGACAAGAAGGGTATGAAGATGACAATTTATGCTAATGTTATCTCCATTTATATAGTACAATGTAGAAGAGACTATTGTGAAGTGGGATTGTGGAATGCTTTGGAGAGGACCAGATGTGGTTTTCACCTTGACTGATTGACTTAGGTACTTTGTGAACTTGGGTGCATTTTTGCAACATGTTCTTATATCTGAGATCATTTTTAGCTGTCTGCTCTTCTGGCCTTAGTTTCCTATCTGTTGAATAGCTAAATCTCTCTTCATAGAGTTGTCATAAGGATTCAGTGAAAATTAGCTCAGTGCCTGGCTCATACTTGGGTGCTCACTTAAATATTATTAGTTATCATCATAATATTGATTGTTGTATGTTATGTTTTGTGTTATTCTTAATTCACATTGAAACCTTGATATACATATTTTGAGTGGCAGAATTCACCCTTGTTCTGTGAAAAATTGAACAAAAACCAAAATAATGTACAATGCTATCCTAATGAAATAGTATTTCATTATTGACCATGCTGTATTGAGTTTGTAATCTTGCAATATCAAAATTTAACTTTGGAAACAATGATCAAGTCCAAGAGAAGGCATAGGCCCAGTTCTTTGCAGAAGCAGTTCAAGAAGTGTTTTTCAGCACCTTCCTTGGGCTCTTCCAGGCCCTACCCAAAATTAATATCCTTGATCCTCATAGCAATCCAAATTGCTGCTCATAGCTTTTTTTTAGGGCCGAACCCATGGCATATGGAGGTTCCCAGGCTAGAGGTCGAATCGGAGCTATAGCCGTTGATCTACACCACAGCCACAGCAATGCCAGATCAGAGCTGCGTCTGAGACCTACACGACAGCTTATGGCAATGTTGGATCCTTAACCCACTGAGCGAGACCAGGAATCAAACCCTTATCCTCATGGATACTAGTTGGATTTATTTCTGTGGTGCCACACAGGGAGCTCCTGCTAGCCATAGCTTTTATCCCCATTTAGTGGCAGGTGAAGAAACTAAGTCTCAGGTGATATGATTAGTGAGTATGCAAGTCATTTATAATAATGGCTTTTTAAAAAGCATAGGCTAAAGTTAAGTTTTGAGGTAGTGTCTACAGTAACTAGGAAGTAAGATAAAGCACAAGAACACTTGGAAAGGATCACTGAAAAATGAGACTCTGCCCATGTTATTAAGTGTGAGTGTCATCTCATTAGTCTTTCAGCCTGTTGACTGTGAAGTGTATATGAGCTTTTTTCAAAGACCATTTCAGCAACAAAGTCACATTTTGTCCTTATGGTTTTCACTGAAAATTTATGAACTTTCATTCTCAAGAGTTCCAAAGAGATGACCTATCATAATTCAGCAGTTCGTTGTCTCTCAATGTTTTTTTTTTCTTGTTTCTTTTTTGTTTTGTTTTGTTTTTTAGGGCCACACCTGTGGCATATGGAAGTTCCAAGGCTAGGGCTCTAATTGAACTGCAGCTGCCTGCTTACAACACAGCTGCAACGATGCGGAATCCAAGCCACGGTCTGAGACCTACACCACAGCTCATGGCAATGCCAGATCCCTGAACCACTGAGCGAGGCCAGGGATCCAACCCTCATCCTCATGGATACTCCTTAGATTCTTTTCTGTTGCCCCACAATGGGAACTCCTGTCAATGTTTTTTAAGGGCGTCGGATGTTGTTTTGACTTGAAGGATTCATTATAGTGTGATGTAAAACAGCATCTCTGACTTCCCACTCACCTAGATTTCAAAACACACAGTCTGCTTTAAAAACCTCACTCTGTATCTTCATTCATTATCAAATTCTACATATTCTTTCCTCCTAATTGCATTTCAAAGCAAATGTCCTTTCCTCCTTGAAGCCTGCCATGATCTCACCTCTTCTACCTTGGTACACCCCTAGTACTTGGCTTTTAATCACAATTAGACTCAGCCCACTACCAAGAATGATTTTTAATTTAATAATGAGTATCTCTATTCCACTCTGAGGCAATAACTATCTTACTCAGCAACATGTTCTTAGCGACTGACATATCGCCTGGTACATAGTGGGTATTTTGCCTCATGATTTAGTGCAGTGAATTGCTTTGATTATGGTGGCACTTTTTGAAACCAGAGATAATACTTCTTTTAATATTCAAAAACGAAATTGAGAAAAGAAGAAAAAGCCAAAAGTTATAAGTAATGATCTTGAAATTATGTCGTTACTTTGGGCTTTGTTATCATCGTGTGCTTGCCAAAAAAAGGGACTCAAGGTTAACCCAAAATCTTTTACTTCGCAAATGGTGACTCCCCTCCCAGTATTTGTAGATTTTTGTTGGTGGTTTTCTTTTAAAAGACCATGATAAACCTAATAGGATGAGTATCCAATGAATGCCCCAAAACTAGATCTGTCTGTGACTTTTTTATGAAGTGAATGCCTGCCCCAGCTGCCATTGTGAGGAATCTGTGTAGGTTTTGAAATTCAAAGTAGGGAACCCTAGAGTTTGTAGTGTTTCTTTTTCTTTTGAGAAATATGAGATCACCATACATATAAAAACACACCCAAGTGAACCCTGCCCAGTAGCAGTTTAGATAATGAAATGGAAAGTTTGTGTCTCCGTCCCTGAGAATCTTCCATTTCATCTTGTTACCGCAACAACCACGTTGTGTTTGAGAAAGTGACGAGGAGTTCCCCTCATGCCAGATGCAGTGGGTCATTCTCTGTGCTCTGGTCAAAGAGTACTTGAGTATGTCCTTATTAAGATGTCAGTCCAGGAGGGGTTTATAATTATAAAAACTCAGATTAGTTTTATTTAATATTGAAATACTTTTATCATTTTTGAGTGTTTCACTTGATAGACCTTACTGAAAATTTAAACCAGAAATGGACCCTTCTCCAACCCTCAAAAGTGTTAGAATACAATTTTTAGGTACTGTAAGAAAAAAAGGCAAAATGGTTGTTAAAATTTTGAGTATTCCTTAAGCATGTTATTTTTTAAATGCTTTGAATTGAATGAAATATGCTCAGTTACACAGATCTGTGCTTTTTAAAAACATAACCACTTGCAATTCATGTATTATAGTTTAAGGCGTCCTTTATATTTAACGTTTTTATTTAGGTTGATTTGTTAAAGTAATATTTAAGAAGAATATTTAGGCGTGTGACTTCAAGGATAGCTGAAAAGCCCATAATATAAAATTTTAACTGTTTAGGAGATGAAGTGCATAAATGCGTATTGAAATCCTTTTATTATAACTTAATACTTTTGGACAAGTTCTAAACTGAGGATTATTTTTTGTGCCTTATAAACTTTGTTTCAATCTACCCATTTATCAATTTTACGAGTAGCATAAGTAAATTTAGTGCATCTGCATATTTATACTCTTTAAATAGACCAATGTAAACAGTTTCTTATCTGCCATATGTTGAAATGTTTTAGTAAAGACGTAACTGCCTAGTCAACAAAGAATGGCATTGAATTGCACTGTTTTGGAAAAAAAGTTAAGTGAACTAGATGCCTGTTAATCTGGTTCTTTAAATATCATAAACAAAAGTATCAGAATGTGTTTCCAAGGACAAAGGCGGAGTTTTCTGGGCTTTGATTGGTCACTGCCTTGTCCTGTCCCACAGCCATCCTTAATTGGCTTTGGGTAGATTGGAATCACATAAGCAGAGTGACATTTATTACTTTACTAGTAGTCTCTTCGCACTGAGCCCCGAGATTCCCAAGGACTAACTGTAAAAGATTTCTTTCATTTCATCCATGATCTCCGAGAGGGGATCATTCTAAGAGCAGGCATGAGTTTGAGTGCAAGAAGAGTCACTCTGCCTGCAATAACGCCAATAGTTCTACAGAAAAGGGTATGTGACTTTTGCTTTTTTTTCTTTTTCTTGCTGTTTTTTTCCTTCCTGTTACTGTGTTTATTAATGTGTTAGAAATTTTCATTACATATCCTGAGAGAGACTAATTCATTGAGGCTATAGGTGATTAAAGAATAGATTATTGAAATTAGACTAGGGAGAAAAAAAAGCTGGGCTAGAACATCCCTGTAGTAAAAAAAGCTCCATGTGAAAGCAGTCTGGTCTCAATTTCAGGGCATTGTGATTTAGAGACTGTATTGAAGCCTTTTCTTTCTGTTTTTCCTTCTACTGTAACTTCAGGCCTCTTTGCCTTTAGTTCAATAGGCAATCTGCTAGCTATTATGTTTTACATTTGTTTACTAAGGAGCCGTTTCTTTGTTTCACTATAATTCATAATGCATCCATCTTCATTGTTGAATGGACTATATAATTGTCTTACTACTTAAACATATGGCACCAATTTATTATCTTCTTGTTTTCTACCCATTTGTATTGAATTTCTGCTTACTTGCTTAAGAAAAACTTTCCATTAAATTCCCTTGCGGGAAAAAAAAAAAAAAACTCTTCCTGTTAATTATTAATGCAGTTAGTCCTGTGTGTGAAAATATTTTGCCTATTAGTTTTTTGTAAAATTTATTTCTATTCCTAACTTGCAGCATTGTATTTTATATGGTAATAAATACACCATGCAATGTATGTAGCATTTAAGTAAAACTGAATATACTAAGCTAACTTGCAAATACCCCAAGAACAATATATTGAAATCCTTAAAGAATCACATCTGTTGTATAGAAAAAGAAAGTACCAAATACATTTTGGCACTGTGCTTTCTGAATGGTTTTGGTGACACTAGAAACTGTAACATTTATTTCCATAGCTGACTGTATTCAATATTTAACTATTAGTGTATTTCATTAAAAGTCATAGTTTATTTGGAAGTGACAGATTTTACAGTGAGAGTATTTTTTTTAAAGAAGTGTGTCTTTTTGTTTTTAATTTTTAGGTTTTCAGTTTCTTTTCTTATCCAATTGGCTGCTTATTCACCAGAGACGTTTTACTTGGCAGTGAAAATGTATATGATAATTTTGCCAACATTTATTCTTTATCTGTCTTGATGCCTTTGTCTCATCTTAGGCAAATTTAATTAAAAATATTTTGCTTTGAGCTGAAATCTTTATTTTGATTTAGACTTTGCAGTACTTTAAAGATGACCATATAGATTCCATGGCCCATTGGTAATGTGAAGAGGTATACTAGAGTATATCAGAACTAAGGCCTTATGTTTGAATTCTTCTTTATCCAGTTAATTTTGCAGTTTGGATTAACTAAGAAATGTTCATCCTATGGGTTCTTTTTTTTGTTTTTTTTTTTTTGCTCAACATGTTGGTACAGTGAAAAACCTACCCACCTGGATTCTCTGTTTCATAGCTGTGTAACCTTGAGCAAGTCACTTAAGTCTCTGTCATTATTTCCTCACCTGTAGTGTAATAGTTGAGAGGTTTTCATTCAATGTTCTTTTCTGTCTTATTTGTGTCTGTAATTCTGTGAATCAAATAATACATTTTTAAATTTTCCTAATTTGAATAAAATATTTAAACCATTTCTTATTTTCTTAGAGTATAAAACATTAGAAAAAGATGCTGTCATTTTCAAGGACTTGGAGCAGTTAGTCTAGGGAAATTGGTATGAGTAAAACTTGGCTGGAAAATGATATCCAGCATGATTGGTAAGTAGCAAAACAAGATTACTCTGGAAAGCTGTGGTTATAATTGATGTTAGGTCTGAGCTGCCAATGGACACATCATTGTGATTTCTTTTGGTCTTTGTTATAATAAGCTTCTAGTCAGGTTTCTATTATAATAATTATATAAGTCAGAATTCCCTAAGCCCAAGTCCATGTTATTCCTTCCCAGTGAGTACACATATTAAATGTTCATATAATTTGGCACATCATTTACTGAAAGTACTTACGCTGTTTCTTTCTCCCAACATTTTAACCCTCAAAGGATGCATTGTCTCTAAGATTGTGTTGGAAATCTTAGTATCTTATTTTGGGAACTGGGTATTTTTCTGACGAAAAAATACCTATCTGCTCTGGTCACACCATGCTTTTTTTTTCTAAGATAGGAAATTATTCCACACTTATAATTAACTTCTTGTTTTCTAAATGCACCATAATTTAAGATGATACAAATTAATACAAGCATTTCTCAGAGTATTTGGGGGGCAGTTTCTCACTGACCAAGAAGGCAGGTGCATTTTCCACAGATTTGGCATAAAGTTTGCTCATCCTGACTGAACAGTTCTTGCAAAAATAATTTGCCAGCTGGAAACCTAATCATTTGAAAGGCTGAGGGCATTTCTGAAAATGCTTAATAGTGCTAGGGAATAATATTCTTATCGGCTAGTGTAGCTGATCTAAGGGGGCATGAGATTTGCCTGAGATTTGTTGGGAACTTGAACTTTGAACATGGCCCTTACTTAACATGGTGTGGGTCTTTTTTGTAGCATATCATGTATATTTTGATCTTTGAGGAACATCAAATTTCATTAGACTATCAAGTAAATTGGAAAGACATATGTGACTTTCTCTAATTCTGTTAGGAACTGATTTTCTTGATCTAGTTAATCAAGATTCTTGTGAAGAAAGTTTCATCCTGTCTCTCAGAAATGATCACATACTCACCAAATGTGCTGAATGAATCCTTTAAGTCAGAACATTTTTGTCAGATTACTACTAGGTTATGCCTTTTTTTTTTTCCTTCAGATGAGAAGACTGAGTCTCTTGGGTGTTGAGTGACTTTTGCAAGGTCACCCGGAGGTCAATGGCAAAGCTAGAAATAGAATCTTGGTCTTGTGACTTCCAGTGTGTTTCTCTTATTAGATATGTGTTACCTCCTGAAATTAATGTTAATGAAATTGCCTTATGGTGTGTATAATTGCCATTCAACTTCTAGTCTAGAATTAGCTTAGGCAAATCCTTTCATCTTCCTCTGCACCTCCACCAACTCCCATATGCTCTAGTGTAGAAAACATTTTATTCAGAAAGCAACTGTAAGCAACAAAGTGTGTGTGTGTGTGTGTGTGTGTGTGTGTGTGTGTGTCAGTGAGAGAGAGAGAGAGAGAGAGAGATGGAAAGATGATTTTACTCAGAGCTCTAATTGGGTTCATTACATCAAGAAACTATTTTAAGGTCCCAGAGAGTTAACAAAAGATTCGAGCATTGTAAGGCTTATACTAAGTGCAATATAAAATTCACATTCTTTTTATAGAAAGGCTGCAAGGTCAGAAGGCCAGATATCCTTATGCTGATTCTGTGGGTAGGAGGGGTTCTACATCTATCAGATTAAATTGTTTTGCAAATTATGTTTATAAGCCTTTCTACATTCTTTATCCATATGACAGGTATGAGAGACTTTCATGCACACATAGAATCCTGAAGTGTCTTCTAAAATCTCAGAGAAAAAAAGGGATACTTTTTAGAATATACTTTTCATAGAATTCAAATCTTTTTGAAAACCCAAAATTCATGATTATAATATGGAGCAATGTCATTTATTAAAAGATTCAGTTCTCCATCTGTACAAGAGAAAATGTTATATTTTCTTCTTCATACAATTAGAATTATTGCTATGAATTTCTAAAAAACAGTTTTGTAAAGAGTGAAAAAATATAGATCATCATATCGCTATTTTCCCCAGAAACTTTAAAATACACACGAAATCAGTCCAAGCAGATGTAGCCTTCACTGTGCTTCAGGGCCTGGATGCATGGCAGTTTTCCCAGCTTCACTAAAGCCTCCACTCTAGCACATTTTTCTCCTTGTGCTCCAACCAGGGTTTGCTTTTGTCCCTCTGTATTTCCGTCCTCATCATGTGCTCCATGGCATATAGACAATTCCAAGATCCTGTTGGCTTTCACAAAGGCTGTTGTCCATGTCCCAGCTCAGGTTGTGGTACCGTCCTGAGGCCTTATAAGACTCTTCCTCGTCACGTCTATCCTAATAGTGTTTTAACTCAGGTGTCAATGGATACGCCTTTGTTACTCATCTCAAAAATTCAGTAACTGCTTAAAAAAAAAAAAGAATTCCCATTGTGGCTCATTGGAAACGAATTTGAGTATATCCATGAGGACGCAGTTTCGATCCCTGGCCTTAATCAGTGGGTTAAAGATTCAGTGTTGCCGTGAGCTCTGGTGTAGGTCATAGAGGAGGCTTGGATCTGGCGTTGCTGTGGCTGTGGTGTAGGCCAGCAGCTACAGCTCTGATTTGACCTCTAGCCTGGGAACTTCCATATGCTGTGGGTGGTGTGGCCCTAAAAAGACAAAAAAAAAAAAAAATTCAGTAACTGCTGCCTTGTGACATCAATTTTGTTTTTACCTTTTATGATGTTTAAGTCTTAGTAGTTATTCTTAGGTGTGTATCTTAAACTTTCTGGCTTCTCAAATTTGACTTTTCGTTTTCTCTGTGAATCTTATGTATTTTTATGTATCATTCAATATTTGGTTTTCAAAGTTTGTCATTGGATTTTTGCTTTTGTTTTTTGTCTTGCAGCAGATCTTACATTTCTAAGGGAGTGACCCTTTAAATAAAGTGCTTTGTCAGTTGCAGGCTGAATTTAATTCATGTAACCGGAAAACTCAAATGACAGCATATTAAACATGGGAGAGATTTGTTTTTCTTTCGCTTTACGAGAATAATCGGTCCAAAGCTAACGTAGCTATCCTGCTATGTCCCCAGGCAACCACCCTTCTCTTGCTTTCTATTATATCTTCCTTAGTGTAGGTCCCTTTTCCTTTTATGGAAAGATAAATGCAAATCTCCAGTCATCCTGCTCACATTCCTGGCATACAAAATGAAAAGAACCAAGGGCATAACAGCTAGTTCAGATGTTAGAGTGCCACAGGGGAGTAATGGGTAACTTCTGCTTACATCTTACTGGCCAGGATTGTGACACGTAGTCGACTCTGGCTACAAAGGAAGCCAGGAAATGTAGGCCTGGAGCTCCACACGCTGCCCTTCTCATCAGAATCAGGACACACGGAGGATGGTTCTTGGTGCCCAACTACCCATCTCCAGTGCAAGTGCCTCCAACATCTTAGGCATTCAGAAAATGTTTGTCCCTTAGGTTTTTGTTATTGTTATGCCAGGTACAAAATGTGCTTATGCTTTTTGAACAAATGTATTCGATTACTTGATTGGAGATAGTAGAAGGTGCAGTAAGCTGAGAGAGAACAGATTTCCTGAGTAGGGAAAGGTAATGGAAATTACAGGTGTGACCTGAGTTTAAGTGGCTGGCTTGCTTGGAAGGTGGTTGTGACGTGGTGGGGAGTATTCTTATTGCTTTTTACCTACAGTTCTCATTCTTGATAAACTTTTATTTTTCTTCTGCCTTTTTAATTTTTATTCAGGGTAATGTAGTTGCTTATTTACCCAGGAAGGGTATCACATAGATGAATGGATTTTCATATTTTTACAAAACGCTGCCTTTCCCTAGATGTGAGTTTTTAGGAAGAGTGATATACCTGAGATCTTGTGGTTTAAATCCTGGAAGCCCTGAGTTTGAGTTCAGCTCTGTCACTGATCAGTGGTATGACTTTAAGTGCCTTCTTTTATATCTTTCTGAGAATCAGATTCACTTTCTTGGGGATAATGATGCTTCCCCACAGAACAATTGTAAGGATTAAATAGGATAAATATTTAGAAGTACTTGACACATAGTAGAAGCTCAACCAGTGTGAATTCCTTTTTTTCCCCACTCATCTGGGGAATGGTGTGTTTTACTAGTTTCATAAAGAGTTTAAAATCTCCCTATTGTTATGATTTTAAACTTTGGGGACCCTATCCTATTAAGGTAATTATCCAAAAATTTTCATTATAGCAAATGAATCAAATAAAAGTCAGGTCCTTGATACGGTGCAGTAAGAGAGAAAAAAACCATTATGTCTTTCAAATTCATGTTCCCTTTGCTTACTTTCTGTATACAGACTCTAATTTGAATTTGAAAAACTTAACTCAATTATTATATGCTGGTAAATATATATTTTTTTAACCTGGGAATGTAGATGTAAATATATAAGAGTAGTTAGATAACTTCTCCTTTTACTATTCTAGGGACTATCAGACACAGGCTTCTGGCTTATATATTTGAAAAAGGTACAGTTGTGCCTAGTGTTAGGAAGTTGTTTCAGTGGACAGAGGTGACAGTACAGGAATGTGAACCAGATGATGATAAGGGCTGTGTCAGTTTTGATCATCACTGGATTCAAGTGGCCATCACAGGGATCAGACAAAGTTGGTGTATAGTCACTATTTGTTAAATAAACACAATTTTTGAAAAAAACAATTGGGCTTTTTTTATACTGACCTGTCATTGGCCTTTTCTTCTCTGCATTTGTCTCTCTGTGACATTCATTTCTTTTTTTCCTGGGTTCTATACCTTGTGGTGAGAAGCCATGCACTCAGGGCCCATATCAGCTAGTCCACCCTGTGTTTTCATGACCTGTTTCCTCCACGTGTTGCTGTAGACAATTTAGAGCACTCTCTGCCCTCTATGCACCCCAATATAAATAAAAACAGCTGTCCTCTGTCCAATACTGATTACAACAGTCTCGTTAATCCTTGTAAGGATCTGGCAAGATTGGTGG
The DNA here is from genome assembly GCF_016906955.1 of Phacochoerus africanus. NCBI lineage: Eukaryota > Metazoa > Chordata > Mammalia > Artiodactyla > Suidae > Phacochoerus > Phacochoerus africanus. The sequence continues at coordinate 136,654,667 of NC_062546.1, read as the reverse complement.
AAACTTGGGATAGGAAAGTGAGGCTTGGAGAAGTTAAGTATCTTACCCCAGGTCCAGTGCTAATGAGTAATAAGCAGAGCTGAGCCCCTAGTGGGCCTCACCAGCGCAGGGGGCTGCCCAAAACAATTGATGAACACCCATGTACTGCAGAGCCGAACTCCATTGTGCAGCTGCAACACTCTTACCTTGTATAGGCTATTCATCCTGAAGATCTCTCTCTCTTTTTATTTTTACCAACCTGTCTTTTGACCCCATAGTTATTTTCTCCTTGTTGAGCATGCAATCTTGCCTCAAAGATGTAGTGATTATGAGTTCCCACTGTGGCTCAGTGGGTTAAGAACCTGACTTAGTCTCCATGAGGATGAGGGTTCCATCCCTGGCCTCACTCAGTGGGTTAAGAATCTGGTGTTGCTGCAAGTTGCAGTGTGGGTCACAGATGCGACTCGATCTGATATTGCTGGGGCTTGGCATAGGCTGGCAGCTGTAGCTCCAATTTGACCCCTAGCCTGGGAACTTCTATATGCCGCAGGTGTGGCCATAAAAAGAAAAAAAAAGATATGGTAATTAAACCATATGTCCTTGAGGCTCAATAGGAATCTCTTGGGCCTTACTCATTTTGCTTTCAAAAATGTGTAATAGTCACTATTATGAATCGAGTGCTATCAGCTTGCCATCATTTTGCCCATTTTGCAGGATGAGGATTCCTAGACTCATTATCGATAAGCTGATGGCCTAGGATCTGATCACAGAGTGGATTCTGAAGTCCACCATTGCCATAAGCCCCTGGACTGAACCTCCATAAGAATGAGGGCCATGCCTCATATTAGTTTGCAAACTACAATGTTTGGTCCACACTTGGCAGTGAAGGCAGATTAAAAATAGCTGAGCTGATTAACAGTCTAAGACTCTTGCTTGGGGCGGTCTTAGGGCTGGCTCTCCTGGCCGTACCCCAGCACCCTCAGCCAATTCTAGAAAACAAGAATATCTTTTGGCCAGAAAAAATAAGTAAGACCTTTTGTTCTTTTGAATATTAAACCCTCTGATAGGATAAAGATTTTATACCTCTGTAAGATATTAAAGATCCTTGCTCTTAACACAGTTTCAAAAGAGGAATTAAAAAAACATTTTGGCAAAAATAGATTTGTCCTAAATTGCTTATAGCTTCCTATTTGGACTTGCATATTTGGACATATACATTCAGTTGTGTTTGTGAAAATATCATAAATATTTTACAGTTTCAGAAGTCAAAATTAGTTTGGATAGTTCTATCAGGATTTGAAGAAAAATCTTGACATCACCTCTTAAATGCCAGGGAGGATCTCCAGCTTGAGTTCTAGGAGAGGTGGCTTTTATGTATATACCACCTGAAGTGACATATATGTGTATACACACACATACACAGTCACATACCACCCTGCCCCCAATCTTTCTTATTAAAAATGTAAATGTGATTGATCTTAAAATTTAATAATTAGGGATATTTAAAAATAAATTTAATTTGTTAGCAGCTTACAATTATATGAAGCAGAACTTTCACAGGGTTAACAATGTTAAAGTTGTAATTTTCAGAGCATCAGGTTTTCTTTCTCTATTGGCACTGAGAAATAATGACTCCCTCTGCCGGCTGATTCCATTTATGCAATTTTGCCAGCAAGTCATGCTGAGAAAAGTAAAACACAAATAACCTTTTTTTGACATTCAAAAAGCTAGGTGCTTTGGGACATACATACATATTTATGTTCAGGTTTTTGGTTCTCTAATATTTTTATCCAATATGTTGTGTGGAAGCAGCAGCTTAAAGCAGCATGAAAGTTAGGTAAGCAAATTAAAAAGAACAGGGTCCTGTAGGAGCCCAGGGATGGGATTCCAGGCTGGTTCTGCCTGTGGCCAGCCTGAGATACCCTAGCAAGTCAGTTTCAGCTTATTCACTTGTAAAATGAAAAGATTTCAATGGATATTTTCTAGGAGTCATCTTAACCCTTAGTATTTTATTTTAACAGTGTTGATTCCATTTCTTTTATAGGAATAGACATGTTTTACACTGATACACAGTTTTCCATTGATATAAAATAAGTATTCAAAAAAGTGAAGGAAAGGTAAAATTACAAAAATTGATATAAATCAGTTTTTCTAGTGCTGTCATAGCATGGGAATGTTAGGTCTAGAAAGTGATATTTTGCATGGTATGATAAGTTTGTAAAATAATACCCCTCAAATGCACCAGAAAGACTGAATATAGCAAATTTCATTGATTCTGTGGCACCTTAAATTATAAGAAATATCATTATTTTTTGTGCTTCCAATTAAACAATGGCATACCATTGATGGTTATTTATGTCTGAGTTTCAGAGGCATGAAATGTGAGTTGTGCTTTTAAAAATCAGTGGCATAAGGTAGTTCCTAAAAGTGCTTCAACTGATGCAAGGCAGCTCAAGAATTACAGTAAAAATCTGATGTGTCCTGGGCTCTACTAAATACTCTCTTTCCTCTTCTTGTATTTTACCCTCTTTTCCAAACATTTCTTTCCCCACCCCTCCCCAACTTGTCCTTCTTTCTCACTATGTGAAACAGTTATTAACTTTTTCGCTTAGACATGTCTTATGGTTATTCTGGGAACAAACGACTGCTGAAAAACTGAAATGAGATACTGGAATAACATTGTGTCCAACGTAAGCATGACTGGTGGTTTTCTGCTTTAAATATGAATAAACATTAGCACTTGTGAAGTTGTTTTTTTTTTTTTTTCACTTCAAAGATGAACTAGCCAGCACTGGCATCTTCACAGGAATTACATGAGTTTTAAAAACACTGAGGCTTCAGAGAACACTCCTTTGATGAACTCACTGGAAACATTAGTGTGAGATTTATGATTCGACCCTCTTTATTATTCGTATTGGATTTAGGTCCTAAAATCATATGAATATATACATATGTATATGTGTATGTCCATGGTTTGGGATATTTTTAGACTTAGTTTTTAATGTTGGCCTTCTTTTATAATGAAATTGGAGCTGTTTCTTTTGACTTTTTTTTCCTAGCCCATAACAGCACACTGAAAGGGCTTCTGGTTTCTCATGTTATAAAACTGAACCCCTGCTTGAGTTAGGGTCTTTCTTGCTGTCCTCTAGGAAGAAAGGAAGCCCAAGGAAGGAGCAGTCTGCAGAGCTCTTGGCCTGAGAAGAGGAGCAGAAATGGTGAAGAACAGAGTAGGGGAATGAAGTAGAGCAGAGGGGCTACAAGGAGACTTTCTGCGCCTCCCTTTGCCTGCAGACCGGCTTTCTTCACTTGGTTGGAAGCCTAGACACAGCATGATGGACAGTGTCACTGAAGCAGACTGTCAGGTGTGGCAGGGCTGAGTCGCTTGCCATGCCAAGTTTGGTGTATTTCCAGCAGTGAGGCCACACCGGGCCTCTTTGGCATGATGCTGAATGGGAAATGAATTCGTATAGCATGAAACTTCATCCTTGCATTTTGAATTCCTATCCAAAGGTCCCAGAAGATCTGTATGGATTCCCCAAGCAGCACACTCCTTTAATTCTGAATTATTTCATCTCTTTATCCAGGCTTACCCTGTAATTTTCCTGTTGAATGTAATAACCTACAAATATATACAGGTTCAGAGTTTTTAAAGAGGCAATGTGGGGATGATCCATTTTGTGCTCTTGAGGATTGTGGACTGACAAACCCTGTCCATGGTCACTTCATGGAACTGCCTCACCAAACCCTAAGCTGTCTCTGGTTTCAAATGTGAGGGGGGCAAAAACCCTTCAATTTGGTTAATAAGCCATTGTAGGGTAGATATTTCTATTACCTGTAGCTGAACTTGTTCCTAAATAATTAGCTCACCAAGTGGTTATCATCATTCTCTTACAACCTTATAATCTTATTCTGGTAAGACTGTCTTCCCAAAACTTAATTCTCTATTTCCAACCGTTGGAAAAAGATACTTTATCATGTGTGTACCTTAAAAAGGGTCCCCTCTTGTGGTGGCCCCCTCTCTAGTTTGCATGGATGAGAAGCCATTGTCCATCAGACCTGGGCAAAAGCTTGCCTTCCTTAGGTCTCCTAGCACCTGTACTTCCTCGTAGCTCAGTCCCACTCACCTCAGACAAGTGGTCTGTCTACTGCTCCCTGCACATTTTTTATTTCTTTAGTTCTCAGTATTTCCGTTCATGGTGTTTGTCCCACTCAGATGTTCTAACTTTATTTTTTTCAAATTCTCAGAGAGTCCCAGACTTAAAATGGGCCGGAGGTCACCTTACCCACCTTTGTTCGGTCCACAGATTTCTTGCCATCTTTCCTATGGTTTCTCTTTCATCCCATGTCTGTCCTTTCTCCCCTCAAGGTTTGAAAGTTACTGTTTTAGAATCCCTAACATTGTCTCCTAGAGGGCCGTTCATGATGGTTTCAGTCATCACTCAAGGAGGATTTACACTGTGCCAGGCACTGTACTGACTGCTGGGGACAAAATGGGAAGCACATATTGACATCGTCCCTGCTGCTGCGTTGTGAGTAGTGGAAACTGATGGATAGTAGTGACATAGCTGCACATATGTACACATGAAACAAAGGGCCTGAACCTAAACTGCGAGGAATGTTAAAAACTTCCCCACAGACAGCGAGTTCTGCTGTACAGCACAGGGAAATATGTCCAATCTCTTGGGATAGAACATGGTAGAAGATAATATGAGAGAAAGAAATATGTATATATGTATGACTGGGTCACTTTGCTGTACAGCAGAAATCAGCAAAACATTGTAAATCAACTGTCAAAAAAAAAAAAAAAAAAAACCTTCCCCACAGAAGTAATGGTTTATTTGGGGGATGAGAAGTAGAAGGTGGGGCACAGTGCTTTAGGTAGCAGTGTAGTGGGTACAAAGGCCCTGGGTCAGGAAGGAGCATGGCTATTTTAAGAAACAGAGAAAATACAGTTAAAATGAGAGAATAAGGAAAGGACTATTGAGAATATAGTTGTTTTAAGGGGCCACAGGGATATGACATGCCTGTTTATGTCATTCAATTCCTATATTTCTGATATTGGTGACAATATCTACTTTGAGTTAATATCTAGGAACTAATTGAATATATACTGCTCATGCTCCAATAAAATATGTTGTTGGATTTCCCTTTCAATGGAGAGAATTTAAGCCTCCCTACTACCTGGATTCTCTAAACTATGAACTATTTTGCTTTTAATAAATATTTGCCAGCTAACAAACTAATAAAGGATGACAGAAAGGAAGCAACAGCTTTTCTTGAGCTGTTGGATCTTTTAGAACAGTCTCTGTTTTTAAATACAACATTTGTTAGAGGTTTGGAATAAGTAATAATGAATATATTATTTTCCATTTCCTTCAAGGGAACACATTGAGTTGCTTAATTCAAAATATCTAAGACTGCTTCCTCTTATCTTAGGACACTGCATTCCTTATTTAGAAGAATGACAAAATCCAGGGCTACTCTGACCTCTATATAAAAATATTTCAGTGATTTAGGTTCGTTGCTTATCTGTTAAAAATACTGGAGAAAAAAACTGAAACATTACAAGATAGCTTTATAATCCTCCTTTATAAAGGATGATAAACTTACTTGGATGATAAACTTTTAAAGAGCTGAAGAAATAAGCTTTGCTTTGGGACCCAGTTGAAATCAAATTTCTGTGGGTCTTGTTCCTTATTTTCTGTTAATTATATAAAAGCATGTATAATTAATAGATATAATAAATGCATTTATTTTTCTGCTGAAAAAATATATACTTTTACAATAAGAGCTTGGTATTTAAATAATGATGTTTATCTTAAATTAAATATTAACAAGAATTAATATTTAATTCGGTATTAAATGTGGTATTAAGTATAGTTAATCTAAAAATCAAATCTAAATTTTTCCCAAATAGAAACTTTGACAGGGAAGATAACCATGCTCAACGCTTTTTTTTTCTTTTTTTTTTCCTTCTCTTTTGCCCTTTCTTCTTTTTATTTATTTTTTAAAGCTTCTACTTCATCCTGTGGATTCTTAATCCTTAGTTATATGTAATCTGTGATCTTTTTTAACCTGCTGAATGATTATCCCTTTTCTCTCCTTCCTTCTCTGAAGAAATAAAGGGTAAGTGGGGGAAAGATGTCAGGTAGCTACTTACCGATGGGTCCAATGCTCCTGTCTGCTCTGTGGCATTCCCAAATGACCAGATGACAACCCTGAGATTTTTTTTCCCCACATATTCCAGGATAATCTAGTCTGGAAAGGAACTAGCTCTCCTGTTCCATCACTTTCTGAGGTCTGCAGGGAGGTGGAGAAAGGCTGACTGCTTCGCCCCTGCCCAAGGCTTTCCTGAGGCTTTCCACACAGTCTTTTCTGAGAATCAGAATTTCCGGTGATTATAGCAGATGAATACTATGTGTGCTTCAGGAGCAAGGCAATACATATTGAATTGATTTTGAAATTCAATCTCTATTTTTTCAGAAATGGCCTTTGTCTTATATTTTAAATATTTCATCTCTTTTAGTCCCTAGGCTTTAGAGCCTCGAACTTCTTTTTCTGAAACATTAACCATTTCTTGCTGTCTCTGTGTATTTGAACATTGTTGTGTCTACTATTTTTAAAATTGGTTGTGTTAATTTTTTAATCTCTTGCCTCTACTTATTTTTTTATGAAGGACAGTCTAGGGGAGTTGAGGTATAAATTATATAAACTGCCTTGATAAAGATGTCAGCCAAAACAGAGATCTGCTCCACCCACATTCCAGCATATCCTCTGCAGGGACTACTGTACCTTTGTATTACATTTTCATTGCTAGATGCCATATGCTCTGAGAGCAGTTTTTGAAGCTGTAAACCACTCTAAAGGCCAAGGTTGCTCCAATTGTTGGGATTACAGTGACACTGAGGGTGTCCTCAACACAGCCTGTGTGTTCAGTACTGGTTGTCTTTGGGAGCACCCTCTGTTCGTCCTGATGGGATATTATAGACAAGTCTTATCAGTGCATGTCTCTTGCTACTCAAATGTCTGCTTATTGAGAAAAAAAAAGAAAATTCCTATTCTTGTTTAGGGTCTAGGCAGGATTTCTTCCTGCTGGCGTACAATTTCAAATGGTCTTGTAGATCAATTGATATGAATTATTCTTCCTCTTTTTTTTTTTTTTTTTTACTTTATACAGCAAACTAGGGATTTAGGCCACTGAATTGAAATGTATAATATTCTTTTATTAAATAGCATTATTATATGATCTTCAGATCTCTTTTTACCTTTCAGTATGTCGAAGAAACAGGATACCACTATTTTGCTCTATTGATTCTTAAGAACGGCCTTGCTATTTGGTTTTTACACTCACAAAAGTTTGTACCTTAGTCTTTTTGCTATTTCTTGGGTCGCTCCTGCGGCATATGGAGGTTCCCAGGCTAGGGGTGGAATTGGAACTGTAGCCACCGGCCTACGCCAGGGCCACAGCAATGTGGGATCCAAGCCACGTCTGCGACCTACACCACAGCTCACGGCAACACCGGATCGTTAACCCACTGAACAAGGGCAGGGACCAAACCCGCAACCTCATGGTTCCTGGTTGGATTCGTTAGCCACTGCGCCACGACGGGAACTCCATGTACCTTAGTCTTAATCACACTAGTCATGTAGCTTTTGTTATGTCTTGACTTTTTTTTCCTAAATAGAAAGGTTTAGTGTAGTAATATTTTCGGCAATGGGCATATTCAACTCTACTGGAGAGTTAAGGCTTAGATTATCTTTCCCTTTTTCATGTATTTCAAGGAGAAATGAATAGAAATAAAATGCGACTTTTTAGCAAAGGTTCCCCTTTGGTAGTATAAGAAATTTTTTCATAATTACTGAATAGATCTGAGAGTTGACAGGTACTTACCGCTGTGGAATATCAACCAAAATATAATTTCATCATTTGTAGATGAATGTGTATTTTGGACATTGTCAGCAATAAATGAGTTTTTTTTTTTTTAAAGAAGGGTTGGAAATGGAGCTCAAACAAAAGTATTTTCTCCTCGTTTATTTTAAAAAAATGAGAACATTTGCTTATTCCAGTAATTTAAGTTAGCCTTCTCCTTCTAAATTTATGTCTTAATTCTTGTGAACTATTTCTTTTGAATTTGCAGCAATATCAACTGAAGAAATTAATGGCTTTTCCTAATTGGTTAGCTATCTTTTTCATTTTTCCCAACTTTACCTCTTGCTTTCTTCTTGCCCTCTTTTTGAATTTGGTTTAGACTTCAGAATGTCTGCAGATTTTCGTTTCTTAGTTCCTCTGACTGAAAAGAGCATGAAAAATAAGAGGCATGCTTCTGTTACCCCAGGTGATGGGAATTTACCATAAGAAAACACAAGGAAGTCAGCAAGTCCAGGGAACCTGTTCAGAGACCTCCAGGTCATTCCCAGTTCCCTGTTTCTCGGTGTGGAATGGGCAGTGGCCCCTGAGGGCACTGAAATGGCAGCTCATCATTGCTCCACATGAAGGAGCAGCCCCAGGTCAGATCTCCTTGTCCTCCCAGAACTGATTGTCCTCATGTTGCTTTTGGCAAGAGCACCCACTAGTGCTCAACCCAGTCAGTGTTAACCATGGCAGCACAGCTATAGAGTGGATGGCATCTCATCAGTTGTCTGGCACCGAGATCTGTCTGAAGACACAAAATTAAGAACAATAGCCTACTCAGATGCAGTCATGGGAAACACTGAGATTCCAAAGAAATCTTGGGAGCTTAGAGAACCACATGTATTAACCAAAAAATAAAGGAATTGGATTAAGAGCACAGACACTTGCATTTGATTTTGGCAGTATATTTTCGTAGCCGTTTGCATATGTCTTTGTAGCCACCTCAGTGACACCAAAGCTCACAACTGCCTGCTAATAGCAATATTAAGTCAGTTCTTACCTAGAATTATTTAGAGGAAAATTTGTTTTTCTTTTGCTTATTGAGAGGAATTTGAATTACCTGGGCGTTAAATTTTGATTATTCATACACTTCATGGCAGAAAAGATTTTTAATTTAGAATTTACAAATATGTATTGAGTATCTATTACATGCAGAACATTTTGATAGGCTTTGTAGGGTACAAAGTTCATTTGCTCCAAAGATCTTTATTAAGCCATACCTTGACTTGGGCCAGGTCTCTAGGATAGGATGTCAAATGGTAAATAAAATAGAGATTTTCCTGAAAGGAGCTTACTAGTACAGTTGAGGAGAAAGATATTCGAATAGAAAATTACAATATAAGGACACCTAAGAAGGGAACATTACAAAGCCAGGGGCACTCTGGGAGACTTTCTGGAGGAAGTACTGAGGAAATTTGGGTCAAATGATAAGTAGGAATTTGCCAAATAAAGCAGATGATTGGTGGTTGGAGCATTGATTTCAAGTAGAGGATACCTCACATGCAAATAGAAAGAAGAGGTTGCAAATGTTTATCATATTTGGTGAAAGTCAGAGGAACCTGTTCCATAGGCTGGTTGGCTGGGGAGTATGTATGCTGAAGAGTTTGGGCTTTATTTCATGGAGCCCCACTTCCCTAATTCTCTTTCTGTCTCACTTTATCTTTCAGACTTTCTTGCCTCTCAACTCACCATTAAATATTGGACTATCTTGGGGTTCAGCCCTAGATTCTTTTTTTTCCTCATTCTTTTTACTTTTCTCCCAAGTTAGATATATCCATGTCCACAAGTTTGTTGACCACCTATAAGCTCAGTGACTCCTAATTCCACAGCAATGCAGGATCCGAGCCGCGTCTGCGACCTATACCCACTGAGCGAGGCCAGGGATCAAACCCACAACCTAATGGTTCCTAGTTGAGTTTGTTTCCGCTATACCACAGTGGGAACTCATGATTTTAGGATTTTTCATCCTTGTTACCACCATCATGCATACCGTGTCAGTTTCCTTAGGATTAGGCTCCCTGTTTGCTGCTCCTGCCATTCCTGACTCTGCTTAATCCTTGGAACCCCTCAAGGTTCTCCTTTCCCCAAGGACTTTGCATGGCTTTTGTTCCCTTGGCCTGAAATGCTCCTACCCTCTTTTGCTCAGGAAGAGGAGGAGGAGGAGGTCTTGGCCCAAATATCACTGAATATCTTTCAAGCCTCTCCTAACCCCATTTTATGACTTAGTAATATACTGCATTTTTATGTCCTACTTTGTATTTATTGTTTTTTAATACTGCTTTCCCCACTATGCTTTAGCTCTCCAAGGGCAACAACCAACTCTTTCTATGACAGTCTTATATTAAAACACTTAGCAAAGGATGTGGACTTTGCATAGGGACTTAATAAACACAGTGAACTGCTTGAATTAGGACAATGAGAACCAGTGAAGAATTTTAGAAGAATGACCCTGTTTGATTGGCTATTAGAAAGTTTATTCCCCTACCAGTATGGAGAATGGGTTGGAGAAGGTCCATGGCTAGAACAAGGGAGATAAGTAGGTGGATATTACCACTAGAAATTTTAGCCTTATAGCACACATATGATAGAAACACAAAGAATTCACATGTTCCTTGTTCAGGGGCCCAATGATATTCTCAGGACTTTTTTTCATCTCTTGGCATGGTTTACTCCACGTGGGCCCCATTTTCCCAGTCTTTCTGTTTGTGCACAACAGCAGCTTCACCCTACATCTACCCAGTGGAAAAGAAGGTCCCCTTTGTGGTTATGTTAATACATGTCCAGATTGGCTCTTCCTGGCTCCGATTAGGTCATGTGCCCATCTCTAAAATAATCACTCTTGCTAGGGGGATTCTGGGTGTTGATTGATCAATCTGGATAACATCTTCTATGTGGAACTGAGGCAGTCATGAACAGGTAAACTGGCTCTAAAAAACTTTTTTTTAAAGGAAAGGCTTTGTTTTCAGCATTTGCCCTTTTTTTTGGTATACGCTCTCCCACCTTGGCTGATTTTAAGAGGCCTGGCTTGCAAAGTTCCTGAATGTTTAATATCAGCTCTTACAAACTAGTTCCAGCAGGTCCAGTACACCTTTGCTGAGCTGAAGGCAGAGCTGCCAGAATCACAGAGAGTGATGGTGAAGAGGGAGTGGTTCTCTCAAAAGTGATCAAATGCTTTTAGAAGAGGGGTAGGTGCCTGGTCACCAATCCAACAAATGAGTCTGCACTGTACAAAGTAACGTGTTTTGGTGTTGTGATTTTATTTTACTTCAGAATTTTTTTAAGTTTTTATACCATTTCCTTGAATAACATTTTAAGTACCTTATAATATTCCATTTTGTGAAAGTACTATAGCTTATCATTCTTTTATTATTGAATATTTAGGTTGAAAAAATTACTCATAGTGCTTTGGCAGATGTGTCTATGCCTAGAGCTGTTTTCCACATTTAGGATGATTTATTGAGATAGTTTGCCTAAGTAAAATTACTGGGTCAAAGGAATGGACCTTGTAATGCTTTCGATAAATATTTTCTAATAGGTGTACAAAATAGTTTTGCCAGTTTATATCACTGCTATCATTGTAAGAAAGCAACTCTTTCATTCCACTGTTATTACCTGTAATTAGAAAAGTAATTGATAGGCGAGAATTGATACATCATTTCAATTTTCATTTGTTTGAATTACTAAAAATATTAAAATGTCTATATTTTTATAACAGGTGTTTTTCTTATATTGAATGTTCTTACCATTCCCCACTTTTGTGTGTGTGTGTGTTGATCTTACTACACTATCTTCATAGGTATTTAGCTCATTATAATTAATTTAATTAATATCTGCTACTACCATAGTTAGTAGTAGAAATTCTAGCACAGAACATAATTTGGTAAATGTAGAGGAGAATGTTATATATGAAACTCTTTTTTTTGTCATTTATTTATGTATTTTTTTCTACTGTACAGCATGGTGACCCAGTTACACATACATGTATACATTCTTTTTTCTTACATTAAGTGTTCCATCATAAGTGACTTAGACAGAGTTCCCAGTGCTACACAGCAGGATCCCATTGCCAATCCATCCCAAAGGCAACGTTCTGCATCTGTTTACCCCAAGTCCCAGCCCCTCCCACTCCCTCTCCTTCCCCCTTGGCTAATTCTGTATGATTTAGGGTAATGCTAGCTGCCATAATAGGTAAATACAAATTCACAGTGAGTTAACACAGGAAAAGTTTATTTCTTGTTCATGTCAGAGCTCCACATGGGCATTCCTAGTTGGGTACCTTCCATGTGGTCATTCAGAGACAAAATCTTCTTCTGTCCCATGGCTCTCCTTTCCTCTAGGTCCTTGTCATCATTTCCATTCAGTGGGAGGGTGGCATAAGAGAATAAAGGGCAGTATGTGGGAGATTTTTATGGATTGGGCCTGGAGGTGCAACTTTACATGTGCTTATTATATCCCATTGACTGAAACACAATCCCATGGACACAACTAGTTGCAAGGGGGAAAAGAAAAAGGATTTAGTAAACATCTAGTCACCGTTTACTAAAATTTCTATGACCTGAAATAGAGAAATCTTTATATTTTATTTACTGCTGTTACAACTTGTGTATATCTGAGAATAAACCACCTATGTTACTTGGTTTATTTACAGATTTAAATTTGGAGTGGAACATTTTAAATATCGATTAAGAGATGTGTAGCTTTTTAATAGATCAAGTTGTGGGAAATGACATTGAATGGTCATTGGATGGGCTCCAGTTTAGACACTGAAGAGAGTAGAAGTGGTTGGACAAGGTAGCTTTGACACATGTTATCAAAGTCTTGCAGAGGCAATGTTCACTCAGTGTATAAGAAAATTAAGATGTATAAGGAATTTGTAATTAGCTCAACCAGTAAGTTTGATAACATATTAGAATGATATTTTTCATAGACAATTTTAGCTTATTTTCTCATTTCTACTTATACAGGTAATTAAAGTATACAGTGAAGATGAAACCAGCAGGGCTTTAGAGGTTCCTAGTGACATAACTGCCAGAGATGTTTGCCAGCTGTTGATCCTGAAGAACCATTACATTGATGACCACAGCTGGACCCTTTTTGAGCATCTGCCTCACATAGGTCTAGGTAAGGATACAAAATCAGAGTCATATCATTGATTTTCTGTCCCTTATAGCTTTGATTATATGGCAGAGATTTTCTTCACTTGTAGAAAAATAAAGGACAATGATGAATAGTCCTTTTCTTTGATTTTTATTTTGTTGGTTGAGAGAAAATAAAGTAGCACAAAATGGAAATAGGGATAGAAATATTAAAAATTTGCCACCCCTCACTGCTTAAATAATGATCTGTGAAAATTTGGGAGATAACCCATAGAGCCTAAATTGATAGAAAGAGGAGTTCCCGTTGTGGCTCAGTGGTTAACAAACCTGACTAGGAACCATGAGGTTGCGGGTTCGATCCCTGGCCTCGCTCAGTGGGTTAGGGATCCGTCATTGCCATGAGCTGCGGTGTAGGACACAGAGGCGGCTTGGATCTGGCATTGCTGTGGCTGTGGCTGTGGCTGTGGTTGACAGCTCTAGGTCCGATTAGACCCCTAGCCTCTGTGCGGCCCTAGAAAAGACAAAAATAAAAATAAAATAAATTGATGGAAATATACATTTCATAATAATCTTTAGTAGCATGGTGAACATTTTTTTTTTTGAGAGGTTAGTAGAATACGCTGTTATTTGAATACTTTTTTACTTGATTATAGTACAGACATTGGAGGTGTTCCTAATAGTGGTTCTCTTAATGGGAGTGTACACCCTAAATATTTCTTAAAGAAATAAGTAATTCCTTTATGTTTTAAAAAAATCCTATTTATTTTCAGTTAGAAATGCATCTCTGTATTGTGAACTGTAAAGTCTCCCCACCGTAAATCATTTAAAATGTTATAAAGAATTTTCGTTCTCTGCCAGGAGGAGAAGGAATTTGGCAACAATTTTATTTCTCCCTTCTTATTTTTACAGATATTTCTGTTAAAAAAACATGTCTTCATAATAAGTATTGAGAAAGGAAGGAGTTTTTTATGGCAATGCCATTCAAGTCTTTGAATTCTGTATTAGTTTTCGCCTGGCTGCTGTAACAAATTAGCACCAACTTGAGGGCTTAAAACAACTGAAGTTTATTCGTTCACAGTTTGGGAGCCCAGAAGTCTGAAACCAGGGTCACTGGGTTAAAATCATGGTATCTTCAGGGATGAGCTGCCTCTGGAGGTTCTAGGAGAGAGTCCATTTCTTGCCTCTTCTAGCTTCTTTGTGCTGCTGACATTCCTTGGCTTGTGGCTGCATCACTCTAACCTCTACCTCTGTGGTCACATTGTGTTCCCTTCTGTCTGTGTGCAGTCTCCTTCTACCTCTCTCTTATAAGACTAGTATCATTTAGGGTTTAATCAGAATAATCCAAGATAATCTCCTTATTTCAGGATCCTTAAATCAATCATATCTGCCAACTTTTGTTTTTGTTTGTTTGTTTTACCATGTAAGAGTACATTCACAGGTTCCAGGGATTAAGATATGGATATATTTAGCCTACCAGCAGTTCTTTTGTTTTATATATCAAATGACTTTTGGTGATAAATAATCAAAATTATTTAAAATAATTCATCAGTGACAGCACAATTTGTTCCTTCAGTTTGTTTTAGGAATTGAGGAATTTATGCCTAGTCATGAGAATAATTCACTTCCTTGCATAGCTAACTACCAATATATAAAACATTTCCTATATTGAAACATAGAGGGTTTATACCCCAGAGCAATATGCCAAAGTAAGGTTCAGTTCAGATAAGAAGTCTTGCTTTGTCTCATGAAATATAATAAAGAGGATGTTGGCAGAAAAGGTATGTTCTTAAAAGGATCTGGCTGGTTTTTTGTTTGTTTTCTGTTTTGTTTTTTGCTTTTTTGTGTTTTTGTTTTTGTTTTTTTGATGCACCTGCAATATATGGAAGTTCCTAGGCCAGGGATTGAATCTGAGCTGCAGCTGCAACCTATGCTGCAGCTGCAACAATCAATGCCAGATCCTTCACCCACTGAGCTGGGCCAGGGAGCAAACCCACACCTCCGCAGTGACTTGAGCTGCTTCAGTCAGGTTCTTAATTCACAGTGCCGTAGCAGGAACTCCATGGAAGGTCTGTTTTTAAAAGATTTTGGAAAGTGGTTCACTGAAAGTGCTTGCATTTCCTGAACCATTCAAAAAGTATATGTAGTGCTTGCAGTTTGAAGACTGCTGTCCTAGGATGTGTCAGAACCTTGGGGAGCGGATAGAGTGAACCTGTAGAAAAGAAGCTTGGCTAGTTTGACAGTCTCCACAGGGATTCTGAACCTCTGCCCGCTCTCCCACTCCCCTCTGTGATAAGTGGTATGCTACAGCATGTCAGCTCATCTCCACAGCTGAGCACATACCTGCCAAGAAAAACCTGAATCCTGAAGGTATGCTATACTGGTCTGTGTGACTTGCTGTCTCACCTCAGAAAAAGTTCAGCATATGTTTTCTTCATTGCCATTTGTGATTAATTTAACTTCTATTCACGATCATCAGTCTCTTAGAAGTATGATGTTGGAGTTCCCTTCGTGGTTCAGCAGTTAACGAACCTGACCAGGATCCATGAGCATGCAGGCTCAATCCCTGGCCTCCCTCAGAGGGTTAAGCATCCAGCATTGCTGTGAGCTGTGATGTAGGCCAGCAGCTGTAGCTCTGATTCAACCCCTAGCCTGGGAACTTCCATATGCCGCAGGTGCGGCCCTAAAAAGCAAAAAAAAAGTATGATGTTAACTTTTAATAGACCCTTGTCATAATTCCAAACTATTGTGTTTGCTGATGGTTATAGAAATAGTCCTCGTAATTAGCATAATATGTAATTACAGTATTTCATAGCCTAAATTTTTTCTCTTGGAGAGACTTTCAAAATCATTAAATGTTTTTTGGGTTATAGTCACTGAAATTTATTCCTAACGAATAGCTTGAAGTTTAGTAATAAAATCTACTCTCTAAATCAAGCAGCAGTTTTCACAGAGACCACTGAAAGTTATGTTAAGGAATAAAAAGCCTTGTGCAAGTCTTTTAATGTAGAGGCTTAAAATGGAACATTGAGAATTGAGCTACATACTAAATTTAAACTTTTAGCCATAAAATAGAAATATATTTCTTCATTATTGTATTTTCTGGAAACTACTGAAATAAAATCAAAGATGTGAGAGTATTGTCTCATGGCTTAATTAACCATGCATTTGACCAAAGCTTAGGAAGAAGAAATTTAGTTCCAGAGCTTTTTTGCGTCCTTTTTTTTCTTTTGTTTTACTCAGATGATATCTCTATACAGTAGAAAAAAATGCAGACATTAATGCTATCCAAATACTAATGTGTATTAGATTCACTACCTTCCATTCCTTTTTTTTTAAATCTGCTTTGTCTCTGTGAGAATACTCTGAAATGTTATATAATATTAATGAATATCCAGCCAAACGCTTGAGGAACAATTTTGTTTTGTTTGTTTGTTTTTTCTTTTTCTTTCTTCTACTTCTTTATTTAACAGTATGTAATAATACAATAACCACTATTGAGATATCGTGGTCTTCCTCAGCATAAAATATAAAACCAGTGTGTTTCTGAATTTTATATGTGTATACACACTTATAAATACATTTGCAGTCTGTTTAATCCAAGAGTGGTATTGAGTAACATTTTTGCCATTTGTGTGTTAAAATGAATGAAAAGAACTGGAATGGGGTGTTTCTGCCCCGTAAGTATGATATACAGCCAGAGATGCCCTTGGTCAACAGAGTGTAGTACTAACACCTTCAACTATAAGTCTTCTTTCCCTGCTGTTGACATAAAGGACTAAAAGACAAACCATTTGCCCTGAGTTTGGTGACTAGCTAGTAAGGTCTGCATATTATTCAAGAGATATTGTACACCTCTTTGATAAAAATAATGAGTTTCCAGCAAATAGAATTCTAAAAGCAATGATGTGGTCTATTATTTTAAAAAATATATTTCTGGGGTTCCTGTCATGACTCAGTGGTTAACAAACCTGACTAGTATCCATGAGGATGAGGGTTTGATCCCTGGCCTCACTTAGTGGGTAAGGATCTGGCGTTGCCATGAGCTGTGGTGTAGATCACAGACACGGCCTAGATCCCATGTTGCTGTGGCTGTGATGTAGGCTGGCAGCTAAATCTCTGATTTGACCCCTAGACTGGAAACGTCCATATGCTGTGGGTGGGGCCCTAAAAAGAAAAATATATATTTCATACAAAAATAATTCAGCTCATTATAAATAACAGAAACAAAGATGTCAAGAAGTAAACAATATTATCCATAATTTCACAACATGGAGGTAACTTTTTTTAGTTTCTCTATTTTACTATAATCCCTATCCTGTGTGTTCATTTGTGTGGAGTATCTTATTTTTGTGTGTGTGTGTGCATTTTTTAAAAATCCTGAGTATTTTAATTTACTTTTTCTTTTCATTTTTAGTATTCCACAAAAACTAGCAACTTTTCCTGTCTTTCCCTATTACTTTCCTCAAATGGTTTAGCACATTGACTGTTGCACCAAGCCTATTGTGTGTGTGGATCCTGGGGGTACAGTGTGAACACAGCAGACAAAAAGCAGTGCCCTCATAAGTTTGCATTCTAGTGGGAAGAGAAAGATGAGCTGTGTGGCTAGCATGTGTAATCCCTTAGGTAATGATTAGTACTGGGGAGAAAAGGAAGGCAGGGAAGAGGGACAGAGCTTCAGGTGGGTTGGAGATGCACTTCACGTAGATCAAGGAAGGTTCCCTGACTGCATGATGTTTGAAGAGGGCACAGGACAGGAGCAAGTCTTACCCTTAAATGGAAGAAGATTGCTCTAGACAAAGGGAACATCAGGTGGGAAGACCCGAACGTGGCAACGTGCTTGTGTTCAGGAAGCAGCCAAGAGGCCAGCTCTTAGGGAGTGGAGTCAGTAGGGTGGACTGTGACAGGAAGGGACTGCATGGAGCTACCGCAGAGCCAGCTTAGGCAGGATCCCAAAGCCAGGGAGGGGACTTGACTTTCATGTGAAGTGAGGGGAAAAGCAAGTGGAGGTCTTTGTGTCAGAGAGCAGTATAATCTGACTTAGTTTCCAAGTCTGCTACTGAGAAGACCCGAATGCAAGTTTTGACCATTTGGAGGCTAAGCAACTTTGTTTTGCTTTTACTGCAAACTACCTGTGGCTTCTTGGCTTGATCCTTGCCCATCTCTCATTTCTGCTAGTTGTGCACACCCTGTTGTACCGTCTTCCTCTTATGGTCTGCACACCTATGAGACTTAGTGTTTGTGAAATCCTGAAGTCTTGGAGGCAAGAACATTTTGACTTATGGAATAGATGAGAGTTGAGAGTTTTCTGTGCTCTAGTTCACTTTCATATCCAAGAACAGCTTAGGAAAGTTTCAGAGACATTCTATGTTGTTGATAGATGTGCTACTATTGTTGCTTGTGATCTATTAAAGCACACCAGAAATTACCAAATTCAAAAGGAGGAGCACAGAACATTCAAAATATGGTAGGGTTATGGAATCTAAAGTCTGTTTTCAAAGTGATACTTTCCATGCAAAGAGAACTTCAATCTTGTCGGCATTTTTTTTTTTAATCACTGAATCTGCAGCATATGGAAGTTCTCTGAGCAAGAATTGAATCTGAGCTGCAATGGTGACCTATACCGCAGCTGCAGTGATTCCAGATCCTTTAACCTACTGTGCTGGGCTGGGGATCAAACCCATGCCTCTACAGCAACCTGAGTCAATGCACTTGGACTCTTAACCCACTGTTCCACAACAGGAACTCCTCCATTTGGTATTTTTAATATGAATGCGTACATGTAATGGCTAACATAAGTGTGCATCTTCTACACACAGGGCACTTACATAGAGGTTTCACATTTATCTTGATAGATGCTCTCAATATTTAGCCTTATAGCAACCCTACAAGGTACATTTTTAAATCTCCATTTTACATACAAAGAATCAGTAATAAAATACCTGGCTCAGAGTCAGACTTGACACACATCTGTCAGATTCTGAGGTGTATTCATTTTCTATGGAAGCAGGTTTGCTTTTTCCTCACCCCAGCCAGTCAGGCACATGTTTTCAGGATTCTGTTCTCGATTTGTCTCTCTTACATGCTCCATCTCTCTCTATCATGCATGCTGTAAATACAGATTTAAATTTTGAACCCTCAAGAACATTTTCAGATAAACCTTCCTTAGCAAGGTAGTTTTGAAATTATTGGGATCAAACTGATCCAACCTAGTCCACGTTATAGCAGAGCCTGATGTTTATTTTGGCTGAGCAAAAGGATCACTTTGGAAATGACTTGTTCTTGAGCTTATACACAATGTGAATGGTAATATGACATTTAGAACTTTGAATACAATATCAATATTTAATTCCTCTCTCCATAATTATTAATAATACATATTAACATGCTTCCCAGAATTTCCATATGTGGACTAAATCATGGAAGGCTGCTAAACATCATGATTTTGTTATCAGTCGCTGATTTGGCTGATTTTAGGTTGTGTTATGATGAGTTTCTAGTTAGAGACACACTTTTGGAGACACCGGTTTCTAGTTATAGACACACTTTTAGAGACACCGGTTGTCAGTATATCAACAAGTATTTTCCCTTCTCTCATAATACAATAAACCAAATTTTGTAACTTGGTATGTTTTACTTCATAGCCACTGGATGTCACTATAGTTCCCCAGATGGAGTCCTCTGCTTTTATGATCATTGTATGAGGATGGTGGAGGGGGGAATAACTTCAGTTTTAAGTCTTCTGGAACTTAATGGGATCCATGTTTGCCTTGCTCCCATTTTGATTCCTAATTGAAGCCATGGAATGAAGCAGCAGCAATTAACACAGTACCTCAAGCGCATACCTATGGACTCCTCGGGAAGTGGAATTAATTGTATTGTAGTGTCATTGCTAGGGACAGCTGAGATTTCCATTGTGAATATTATCGAGGAGTGGCTTTAATAAGCAAAATGAATGACTGGAGGCTTTTAATGAAACCATTTTTAATGTGTGCAGCTATACCCACGTGATCTCTTTAAGACTGAAGCAATGCACAGCCACCTGCTTTGAAGCTGCTCCTTCACTTTTTTTCTCTTTTGCAAAAGGACCACGGATATCTTTCGGATATCTGTTGTCTGGAGCTGATGCTGATACGTAGTTGTACTTGCTGTGCTGTTTGGAACCTCCCAGCCATCAGAGTTGTGACCACCCTTGTCACCAGCAGAAATAATTGTGAAGCCCTTAGGACACATGTGCTTCCTTTTCTACTGAGACTTAGGTAGCCCTGACCTGAGCTTTGAGGCGACATGTATTCTGGTAACACACTAAGGCTGGGGGTGGAAAAAGTGTAACTAACAGAGTATCATAATAAACCTGCCTTGTGGTCCAACAGATTTTTCCTTTTCATATTCTCATAGCCTGAGTTCAAGTCTGATCATCTCTCTCCTGAGGAATTCCTTTGGCCTTACAGTTCGTCTTTTCTCTTGCCTCTGGTCATACCAGTTATTCATCAGAATGCAGAACCAATTCACATTGCGTTAGGGTCCAAGGTCCTTTGCAGGGCTTGTCATACTTATGACCTGACTACTCCTCCTATCTCCAGCCTTGTGTCTTGTTCCCCCACCCTAAGTTGATACATTAGAGAACCTCCTGTAGTCACCTGCATTCATGCTGCTTGGTTTCATTGCTCATGCTGTTAAGATTCTCAGGAAGTCCTTTCTTACCCATCTTTACCTGGCTAACTGCTGTGCATCCTCCAAGGCTTACTTGGAACGTTAGCTAAAAATGGCAATAAAGTATAATTGTATAATAACTGCTAGCCATTTCCTAAAAATACTTGTAAAAACAAAGTAAGGTAAAACCCTTCAGCTGCCCAAGCTGACTGATAGCTTACGTAGTACCACAGGCTAGGGAGAAGAGAGAGAGAAAAGCAGTTGGAAGCATCCCACACTCAGTCTTGTGAAGTTTAGTCGCCCTTTCCACTTGGGAGCAGGTAGGAAGACACATCTGCTTCTTCCATATGCCTGGTGCAGACTTTTGCTTCTCAGAAGCTAATTGTTTCTTGAGACAATCAGTGTACTTGCTGGCACCACCTTTTCTCATACATCCATTAGGAAGGCATAGTCCCCAAAAACAGAGTGGCAAGGAGTGATGGAGATAAACTGTGTCCTTGGAAGTGATGCTCCCAGAAGTGCACGCTGTTGTGGGTATGGGAAACAAGCAAATCTGGATAAGAAATAGATTTAAGGCAGGATTATATACAGTATCAATTAATGAGAAAAATAAAACCTAATGTTCTGATAAGGAGGGATGTTGTAAATTACAGTACATTCATAGGATATGAGTAAAGCAGCTTTCGATCATGTTTTTGGAGTTTTTTCCTTTGAAGACTGATGTGGGCAAATGCAAGATTGTAATGATTATTGAGTCAAAGAATATGTCTTTCACAAAATTGAGAAAACATTGTATGTGTGTTTATATATGTTATCTATATACAGTGATCTAATTTAGGCCCCAGGGAAAAGACAAGAAAGGAATATACTGAAATGTAAATTGCTTATTCCTGATTGACAGGCTTAAAGATGGATTGTGATTGTCAACTGGATACAGACTTTTGCTTCTCAGAAGCTGGTCGTTTCTTGAGACAATCAGAATACTTGCTGGCACCACCTTTTCTCATACATCCATTAGGAAGGTACCCCGCTTCCCCCCCCCAAAAAAAAGCAGAGTGCTGCAGGAGTGATAGTGTGTTATTTATTTATTTATTGGCTTTTTTTTTTTGTCTTTTGTCTTTTGTCTTTTTTAGGGCCACTCCCGTGGCATATGGAGGTTCCCAGGCTAGGGGTCCAATCAGAGCTGTTGCTGCTGGCCTACGCCACAGCCACAGCAACGCCAGATCTGAGCCACCTCTGTGACCTACACCACAGCTCACAGAAACACCGGATCCTTAACCCACTGAGTGGGGCCAGGGATCAAACCCGCAACCTCATGGTTTCTAGTCAGATTCGTTTCCGCTGCGCCACGATGGGAACTCCTGGCTTTTTGCCTTTTCAGGACCACACCCGATAGTGTGTTTTTCAATTTTTCTGTAATGGAAATGTGTGATTTTAGTAATCAGAAAAAAATCACAATTTTTTTAACTTGTTAAGAGATTTTTAAAGACAACTCAGACTTCCTGAAGCCCCAAGTTGGATCAAGTACCCATCTTCTGTGCTGCTGTGACATTTTCTGCACTTGTCTTAATAGCGATCATATTAAAACTAGTCCATAATTCCATGAGAGGTGGAACTTTGTGTACACGTACATCTTTGTAACCCAGGATCTAAGATAGATAAATGGTTTTTGAACTAAGCTGTACTAAATTCTAAGTATTTATATCAACCCATTCAAAGGATGGATTACAAAGTACTTAGAAGAAAGAGACTTGGGGAAAAAAGCCAAAGAAATCATATGCCATGCCCAGATGGAAATGTGCTCTGAGTCCTTAAAGGATACACTGGGTAACTTAGGATTTATGGAAGCTGTTTCTTAGCTTTTTAGGTATTTACAGTCAGCTTGAGAAAATATATATGCAAACATTTGGTAGAAAAATAAGGTTTTCTTTGAGTACAAATTGTGATTATTGAGTCTGAGCTAATATGAGGACCGTTTCATTTTGTTGAAGAATGATCCACAAGGCCTTTATACCCATCAGCTTAAGTGTCAAGATTTTCCTATTATTGCCC
Organism: Phacochoerus africanus; assembly: GCF_016906955.1. NCBI lineage: Eukaryota > Metazoa > Chordata > Mammalia > Artiodactyla > Suidae > Phacochoerus > Phacochoerus africanus. The sequence continues at coordinate 136,631,978 of NC_062546.1, read as the reverse complement.
TTGGGAAGCTGAACATGGCAGTGGCAATTTTCCGGGGGATCTTGCTGGTATTAAGTAGTTTCCTTAGGGTAAGGAACCTTTTAGAAACTGAGCCTTGTTTTATTCTTTGCTTCTCCAGTTTTTGTTTTGCTGGGTTAGAGGCTGTTCATTTTTATCTTAAAATAAGATTGAGAAAATGTATGTAGTTTCTGCCTAGCACAGAGAATTTACAAGGACCATTTGTCTCCTGGAGTTTCCTGTAACAAAGGTGTACAAAGAATTGTTTTCTGGGTGAATTAGAGCTAAAAGCCACTTTTGTTTCTTCTCTTATCAAGTGATGAGAAGAGTAGGGACTCTGGTTTCTATTTGAGTCCCACGCTGTACTTTCAGTAGATTCAGTGAAGAAATCCAAGCAGAAGGTCACAGGTGAACACTTTCCATTCTGGGAGGATTGAGGTTTTTTAAAAGACTTTGAAGTTAAATCAACAGTTTCAGCAGGAACCTCTTTCTTTTCTTCTTTTTCTTTCTTTCTTCCTTTCTTCTTCTTTTTTTTTTTTGAAGAAAGAGTTTCTGAAAATTAAATAGAAAACAGAATTATGTGTAGTTACCACTATTTGGTAATATTTCATTCTATTAACATAAGACTTCACTGATCTGAGAATAATACTTAAAGTGAAATGAAGCTCTTTTTTTGTTTTAAGAAAGCTTTTTTATCACTCTTTTGGGAGGCTTTTTCCCTTTTTTCTCCTTTTCCGTTGTTTTGAGGTTATTTAAGATGGCTTCTCCTATTTTTCTACCTACACGTGAGTGGTATTTGATCACTTTCCGATACCTGAAAAATACTTCAAAAAGCTTTTTTTTTTTTTTTTTTTTTTTTTTTGCTTTTTAGGGCTGTACCCACAGGCTAGGGGTCTAATCAGAGCTGTTGCTGCCGGCCTCCACCACAGCCACAGCAATGTCAGATCCTTAACTCACCACTGAGCAAAGCCAGGGATTGAACCCGCCACCTCATGATTCCTAGTCGGATTCGTTTCCACTGCACCACAATGGGAACTCCCAAAAAGCTTTTCATGGAGACTTATCTCTGTAAAGTTTTAATAACATATCTTAATGTAGTATTTTAGATGAATTTATGAAATTTTCAAAGTAAGGTTAAAAAAATGCTGAATTTATGTGAATGATACCCAGGGTCATTTCTCAAATAGTAACTCAAAAAGTAGTTGAGTTCATTCTAGGTGGCAGCTCCTAATTTTTTTTTTTTTTTTTGGAACATTGCAGCAAAGAGCTCTAAATATAGAATTGATAGAATATTACTTCTATATTCTATAATAGAATTCTTGTGATATTTAAAAACTGTAAGTTACTCTGTTAAAGTTGGCTTTGTTTTAGAATGGGGCTATAGAGAAAGAGTCAAGAGAAAGTTTATTAGACTCCATCTAGACAAATGTTTTGTTTTGCCTTTCTTAGGTGTTGGTGATGATGTCTTATTTTATGCATAGGCCTTGGCAAGACAAAGCTGGTCTTCAGCCACTTTTCACCTCCCCTTTAAGCATTTTTCTTTTCCTCTCAAAGTAATTCACCTAGGCATTGTATCTTCATGTTGAGCTTTCTCCCTATTAAGATCTGTGTTTAGTTCGGTATCTACATTTTTTTTTAAAAAATGAAATTTGTGTAAGATGTGATTAACTGATAATCATCAAGACCTCTTGCAGTTCTTTTATTGTAGCATTAATCCTTTAATGTCATGGGACTTGGCTTGGGGATGGTATATATGACAGCACATCTAAATGGGGATCCCAGTGATTTATCAATGTAAAAAGAGTATTTAATGTAATTTTAAAAAGCCAGATTCTGTAAGTTTTATCTCCATTTCCAGATGAGTCTAAGTGGTAGAAACCTATAGCTGCATTTGATCCTCTGGATTTTGTTTGCTTTTTATGTTTCCTAAATTTTCAATAGAATAGTGCCATAAATCGTCTTTGAAGGAGTGGAAAGTATGTCTTTTGCTTTGCAGTGTACTTGAGTTTTTGCCAGCTTTGTTTGAAGACATTTTTTCTGCTTAAGATTACCAGACTATTGTCCTGAAGCCAGTAATTGCATTATTTAAACATTTGGTATTATAGTTCCATGAAAATTTCTGCAAATGTTGTTTCCCATATTTTTCCATTCTAGATTGGTATGCTGGGCTTTATTTGTGTGTGGCTAACAAAACCACAACTGGACTGCTGCTTTTTTGGCGACTACACATATGATACTAGTCCTTTTGTGACCCATTTGCCATAGCTTTTCAAATAAAGCTTGGTTTTTCCAGTCTTTTTGTCTTACTCTCTTTTTTGATGAAATCCAAATTCAAATGGCTGTGGGGTTAAGATTAATAATAATTTGAACTATTGCCCAATTAAATTCTTTCCTCTTATACTCAAAATGTGGTTGTTTATTTTCATTAATTAGCAAATGATTATCGAACACATTTCAAGATAAAAGAATTTGAGGCAGAAACTTGAGAGAGATTTAGCTGATATAGAAAGAAGGAGTAGGATATAAATAGACCCAGCAGAGGTGGCAGAGGATGCCCTTCCAGTGGGAACTGTAGTGAAGGCAGAGACTGTGCTGTGCAGAGGAAGGAGCAGAGACTGGGGGTTACACATGTGGCTGCCATTCAAATCCTGAGACATTTGCTATCCTCAAGTTCAGGTTTATAATCTGTAAAATGGAAACAGAGTTTGCTCATTAGATTATCCTTTTAGTTTCCTAAGGCTGCTTTAACAAATAGTTTGCTCATTAGATTATCCCCTTAGTTTCCTAAAGCTGCTGTAAAAAATTACTGGTGGCTTAAAACAGTAGAAAGGTAATATTTAACAGTTTTGGAGGTGCTAAGTCACAAATGAATTTCACTGGGCAGAAAACAAGGTGATGCCAGGGCCACACCCCTTCCAGGGATGCTGTAGGGCATCTCTTCCTTGTCTCTTCCCGCTGCTGGTGGCTGCCATCATTCCTTGGCTTGTGGTCACATCACTTGAACCTCTGCCTCTGTGGTCACACTGCCCTCTCCTCTTCTTTCTCTGTCAGATCTCCTTCTGTCTCTCTCCTAAAAGGATACTTGAGTTTGGATTTAGAACCCATCTGTATAATCCTGAATAATTTTCTCATTTCAATTTCTTTAAGTTAATGACATCTGCTGATGCTTTGCCATATAAAGTAACATTTATAGATTTGAGAGTTTAGGACCTGATGTCTTTGGGGCCATTATTCAGCCTACTGCAGATCTTATAAGAATTAAATATAGTAATGAAAAAGGTCTTAGACTGAGGCATGCAAAGATGTGACTTCCTTTATTTCTATAATTGAATTAATTTCTGACTCTGAGTTTCCTGACCTCTTAATGGCAGACAGTTTAATCTTCTATTATTGGTTTGCTTTATGGATTGTTCTTAGTTTTGTTTGGATAAATAGTCAATTTAGTTTAGTTCTCTACAGGTTTAAGATACTCTCAGTTGAAGGTTCAGCCCTACATTCACTCTTCCAACTCTGGTGGAGCATTTAAGTCCCAGGAGGTATTTGTCTAACTCCTGAACAACTCTTCTCTCATGTTCTAGAAACTCTTTTGCTCTCAACCTTATTGTCTATCCTGTAAAGCCCCCTAAGTTCATGGCCTTCTCTTAGCCCTCCCACACTCCTTCTGAGGGACCTGACACTGCAGCACTCTTTCCTCATCCTGACTTGCTATGGACCTATCTTCTTTGATAGTACACTTAGCTATTGCTTTTCTGCCATGTCAGATGCAGGGCTTCTACTTGAGGCTAGAAGCCTCCTAAGACTACACTGATTTGAGCCACACAACACTATTAAACATGATGTGGGGTTTTATCACCATCAACTCCTCTTCCTGAAAGGGTCTTAGTTCTGGAAGGGGCAAGCTATGGACTCATTGGGACCTAACCCCCCCACTTACTATCTAACTCCCTCTCAGTCTCCACTTCATTTCCTCCACCTACCTATTTTTTTTTGGGGGGGGGGGCGCACCTGCTGCATATGGAGGTTCCCAGGCTAGGGGTCTAATCATAGCCATAGCGGCCGGCCTACGCCAGAACCACAGGAATGTTGGGATCCGAGCCACATTTGTGACCTACACCCCAGCTCACGGCAACGCCGGGTCTTTAACCCACTGAGCAAGGCCAGGGATCGAACCTGCATCCTCACAGATGCTAGTCGGGTTTGTTATTCACTGAGCCACTATAGGAACTCCTCCACTTACCTCTTAATTCCAGATCCTTTCCCAGATTACAAGATTGTGGGAGGCAATGGAGGATTCTCCCCAAGCAGTTATATTTGTTGAGGATTGGTAATGTCTAATTTGAGGCTCTAAAGAAAAGAAAATGCATCTCTTTCATTGTTTCCTCTCAGTATAGTTTATCTTCAGGGCAGAACATATGCTATTTCCTTAGTGGTGGAGAGAGGTAATGGGTACAATGAAACATATGTTGGTAAGACAACAAGCACACATTTTTGCTTAATAACTTGCAGTGTTCTCCCACTGTAATTTTAGTGAATACAGACACAGTGCTTAGCACATCATGTGTTTAATAATGTGAATATATGCTTCAAAAGATTGAAATGATCAGCTGGGGTTGTGTGAGAAGCAGACAAAAGTAAAGATGATGAGGATTGTTAGGGGTACAGCTTCCCACTTGTTATCTCAGGAACCTCTGGATCTCCCCGAAAACTGCTTCTCTTATAGTTTTCTGAGCACATTAATGAGAACACAGCCCTTCTACGTGCTTCGGCCAAGAATCTTGGTGTCTTCCTTAATTCCCCCTTCTCTTTCATGTCCAGTTTGTCAGCAAATCTTGTTTGCCGACTTTTTACATGGCTACTGCTGCCACTCTTATCCAAGCCACATTCCTCCCCTTAATTGCCATATTCTACTAGATGGTCTTCCTGCTTCCTACCCTTAAGCCTTTTGAAATCAGTTTTCCACTCAGCATCCATTGTGATCCAGTGAAAAACAAAGTCAGCCCATGATAGTCATCTATTCAAAGATGACTTCTCACCTAACCCAGAGCAAAAGCCAAATCTTTATTCTGAACTGCAGGGCTTTATCCAGTGGTCACAGCTCATCACCTTCACTTCCCTCCCTGCTCCTGGTAATCCCCTCCCTTTTTCCCACTCAGCTTCATCCCCTTTAGCCTCCTTGCCCTCCGTCAGACATGCCAGCCTTGCTTTTGCTCAGAGGCTCTCTTCTTATTCTTCCTCTAGATTCTGCTTGGCTCATGCTTCCCTCTGCTTTGGGTCTTTGTTCAGATATTCCCTTCTCAATGAAGCCTTCTGTAGCAAGCTCTAGAGGGTAGATTCCTTTCCCCTGTGCCCTTCTCTCTCCTTCCCTGCTCCATTTCTCTCTGCAGTGTTCATTGCCACCTTTTAAGATTTACATTTTATTTATTGTCCATTAGAATGGAAGGTCCATGAAGCAATGATTTCTGTCTTGTTCACTGCAAAATTCCAAGTCCCAAGATAAATATATGACACAGGGTAGGCCTTCAATAAGTATTTATTGAATGGAAAGATTAATGAATAAGTTAAAACTGCCAGATGATACGGATTTATCTCATAACAAGTAGGAAGTGGCCAAGTGTTTGAGCAGGGATCACATTGATAGGAATGTTTTATGAGGTTTCCTATGATATCAGTTTCCAAGTTGGATTGGAAGAATGAGAAAATAGAGGTTTGGACATTAGTTAAGAAAAGGTAGAGATCTAAATTGGAGTGGTGACAGTGGGAAGTGGTGGGGAGTTGCTGATTGTGGAAAGACACTTGGAGGAAGTCTGGTGTTTAGGGTAGGAACAGTGGAGGATTTGGGAGTGGACATAGAGAAAGTTGTAATGGACACAGGAGAATTTAGGAAAAAGCAGTTTGACAGAGGAAAATGAAGACATTTTGTTTCATTTTTATATTTTTAAAATTTTTTGATAAAGTGCAAAATAATTTTACCATTTTATGCATTTTAAGGGCATAGTTCACTGGCATTATGCATGTTCATACTGTTGTGCAACTATCACCCCTGTCCATTTCTAGAAGATTTTTATCTTCCCATTACTGAAACTCTTAACCCATTTAACAGTAACTCCTCGTTCCTCCCTCCCACCCTGGTCCTTGGCAACCACCCTTCTACTTTCTGTCTCTATAAATCTGTTTGTTCTAGGTACCTCATGTAAATAGAATCATGTAATAGTCTTCTTTTGTGGCTGTCTTATTTAACATAGCGTAATATCTTTAAGGTTCATCCATACTGCAACATGTGTCAGAATTTCATTCCTTTTTAAGGCTAAATATTCCACTGTATGTCTTTACTGCATTTTGTTTATCCATTAATTTGTGAATGGACATTAGGATGTTTTTATTTTTTTGGCTATTTGTGAGTGGTGCTACTGGGAACATTGGTGTATAACTATCTGTTCTGGTCCCAGCTTTCACTTCTTTTGTTTATAGACTCAGAAATGGAATTGCTGGAATTGTTTAATATTTTGAGGAACCACCACACTGAACTTTGGTTTTAGACAAACTGTGTTCGAAGTGGTGGAAAGTCCAGCAGTGGATTGGAGTTGTGAATGAAAGCAACTGTAGCTGAAGATTTCACTTCCAGAAATTTGACAGATGTGATAGCTGAAGAGGGGAGAGTGAATTAGTCGAGAGAAGGGAAAGAAACAAATTGAGCCAAGGACTGAAACTTAGGAGGGAGAAGGAGCTACCGTAGACAGAAAAAGTGCAATCAGTTAGAAAGGAACCTGAGTGTTGATACACACATAGTTCCAACTCATCCATATTCATTGCGAGCTCTCACAGGAACTTCTTTTCAGATGGATAAGCTTCTATTTAAGTATGACATTACTTTCAAGGGTTTGGGTGTTGTAGGTCACAGATTACCCCTGAGTGTTGAATTTCTAAGACACAGATACTTTTCAAAAAGGCCCTAGAAGCACCTAAAAAAAGCATAGGATTTCTGTATTTCTTGTTTGGCCATTCTCCATTTCCTACTTGGCATTAGTAATTTTGTGGTGACTTTTCTTTAACCTTTTACTGAAGTATGACATACCTTAAATTAACATAAGTGAACAAAGGTGGACAACTTGATCAATTCTCAGATATTGTATATTCCTGAGTATCCAACACCCAGATTAAGAAGCAGAATATTTTCTATACCAAGTGATTCCCTCAGGGCCCTGCTCAATCACCCGCTATCCCCATTATCTTGATTTCTAATACTTTAGATTTTTTTTTGTATCTGCGCTGAACTTATATAAGCGGATCCATGTAGTATGTATTCTTTGTGTCTCACTTATTTTATTTAATATTATGTTTGTGGAATCCATCCATGCAGTTGTGTGTTATTGTTGTATATATTCCACTGTGTCCTTTACACAATTTATTTATTCATTCTCATGATATATGCATTTGGGTAGTTTCCAATGTGGGGCTGTTATGAATAGTACTGCTTGAATAATTTTTTTAAGAAAAATTATTAAAATAGGAATGTTGCATGTTACGTTCACCTCTTTAAAGTTGTCATTGCTTTTTTCATTTAAGTACCTTTCCTCCTAAGTGCCATCCCACCCTACCTAATTACCTTCATCATTAATACAAACTACATTCGCCTGAACATTACTTTTGAAAGTATAAAGTACCACAAGAAATTTGGTTTCTTGAAAAAATTGTATGTCCTTGGAGTTCCTGTCATGACGAATCAGAAACGAATCTGACTAGGAACTGGTTGCTGGGTCGACCCCTGGCCTTGCTCAGTAGGGTACAGATCAAGCATTGCCATGACCTGTGGTGTAGGTCACAGACGCGGCTTGGATCCTGCATTGCTGTGGCAGTGGTGTAGGCCAGCAGCTACGCTCCGATTAGACCCCTAGCCTGGAAACTTCCAAATGCCACAGGTGCAGCCCTAAAAAGACAAAAATGAAGTACCACCTTACACCAGCCAGAATGGCCATCATCAAAAAGTCTACAAACAGTAAGTGCTGGAGAGGGTGTGGAGAAAAAGGAACCCCAGTACACTGTTGGTGGGATTGTAAATTGCTGCAACCACTGTGGAAAACAGGATGGAGATTCCTCAGAAAACTAAACATAGAACTACCATTTGATCCAGCAATCCCACTCCTGAGCATCTATCCAGAGAAAACCATGACTCGCAAAGACACATGTACTCCAATGTTCATTGCAGCACTATTTGCATTAGCCAAGACATGGAAAGAACCTAAATGTCCATTGACAGAGGAGTGTGTGGTACATATACACAATGGAATATTACGTAGCCATTAAAAAGAACAAAATATCAGCATTTTTAGCAACATGGATGGACCTAGAAATTATCATGCTAAGTGAAGTCAGCCATGCAGTGAGACACCAACATCCAATGCTTTCACTGACATGTGGAATCTGAAAAAAAGGATACAATGAACTTATGTGCAGAACAGATGCTGACTCACAGACATTGAAAAACTTATGGTCTCTGGAGGAGACATTTTGGGGAATGGGGGGATGTGCTTGGGTTATGGGATGGAAATCCTGTGAAATTGGATTGTTATGATCATTATACAACTACAGATGCGATAAATTCATTTGAGTAATTAAAAAAAAGACAAAAAATTGTATGTCCTTGCATTAAAATTTTCTTTTTAAAGCATTTATTTAAATTTTCCTCAGCTGTCCAGATTGTGTATCTTAAATGCATGTTGAACCTGTCAAAATTTTTCATGTCTTAATAGGGTGAATTGCTCAGCCTTGAGGCAAATATTTTAATTTTGGCACCATGATAAGTTGGAGAAAAAGCATAGCTCTCATGTTCTTAATGTAGATTTGTTATCAAACTTACATTATAATTTATATAGTAATAAAGGAGATTGAGAATTGGTAAAAAGTGCATGGTTATATATCATTTTTCTCTTTGGATTACAGTCTGCTTTGATATAAAAATCACTATTATTAACTCAAACTTGATTTTACCAATCTGGCTATTTCAGAATTGAGTTGAAATTTGCTATATTTAATAAATATGCATACGTGATATATCATATAATCATATGGATATGCATGTACATGTATATTTTTGTCAACCTACCTGTCTATCTATCCACCCATCTATCCATCTATCTGTTTTCATGCTCACTGGAACATTCTTTACAGAAAGAACAATAGAAGACCACGAGCTGGTGATTGAAGTGCTATCTAACTGGGGAATGGAAGAAGAAAATAAGCTATACTTTAGAAAAAATTATGCCAAATACGAATTCTTTAAAAACCCAATGGTAAGTGAAATAGCCATTAATAGTTATGAAAAGTAAATGAGTTAGTTAAATTTTATTTTATTTTATGTGAAGACAAAAGTCACTATAAATAAAATACAATTCCCTATTTGATAAATTGTAGGTAAACATTCTGGTCCTTCAAAATTATAATAACATTTCTTCTTACTCTAACGATAATTAGTCGATATCATCACAGAAGTTCAAATACATGGTTTTGGGGAACTGTTGCTTCTTTTTCTTGTTAAAGAAAACAAAAAACAACTCTACAGTTGATTTGGGGAATGAATTATTAGATATCTCCAAGCAAGCTCCAAAATATTATGGTTTACCTCTTTTCATAGAATTTAGGAAATTAAAGAAGAAAAATTCTAAAGGAAAAACAGATTGATGGTTTGTGAGGAGTGTTGAAACTTAGCCAGAAGTTTAAGATTGACATGCATCTTGCTTTTCCAAATTATTTTGCTTTCAATGCAATAATTACTGAGCTAAATAGAAATGAAATAAAGAACGGTGCATTACCTAGTAAATACTACTTCATTATAGTTATTTTTAAAAGAAAATAAATGCATGTCACATTCTAATGAAGACTAGCGATCTGGAGAAGCCAGAATAGCCTCTGGGCTCATTATTTTAAATTGTTTTTGTCTTTGCGGCCTTAGTGTATTTTTACACTAAGTTTTAGATAATTGGATTGAAATGATACTTTATGAAAAATATGTGATACATACCATAATAGAATATTTTCAAACCCTGAAAGACTTCTTAAGTTCTCTCTTATTTGAACCTATTAATAGAAGCATAATGGGATGATCTTTGACAAAGAAAATGAGTCCTAATAGAAATTAAATAGAATTAGAATTTGAAAGGAAACAATTTTCTTGTGAATCTTTATTAAAAGCAAGAATTTAAAAGTCATAGTTAAAGACCTATGGTTTAGTTCTTGTTTTCGGTTTTATCTATTTTTTCAGAAAAATTTAAACAAGGATGTAGATTTGTTTTGTAGACCCAGAGCAGCGGTTCTCAACTAGAGGAGGTGGTGATTTGATAATGTCTGGAGACATTTTTGGTTGTCATACTGCGGGGATGGGGAGGGCTGCTAGTGGGTAGAGGCCAGGGATGCTCTAAAAATCCTACAGTGCACAGGACGGTCCCGCACAACACAGTGTTATTAGACCAACATCAATAGAACCTCTGTTCGAAACCTGTCCTAGAGGAAGGATGGTAGAATATATCTTCTTAAACTTGTCTGGTCATAAAAACTTCCTGGGGGAGGGAAATAGTGCTTGTGAAAAACAGAGGATCCAGGTCCTACCCAGACCTACTGAATCAGACATTCCAAGAATGAAGGCTGGGAAGTCCTATTTTAAACAGCTGTCCTGTTTTATGATTAAACAGGTTTGGGAAAACAGTAGTTGGGAAAGACTACTTTTGGCTCCCTGGTCCTCTCATTTTAGTCCTGGCTCCTCTACACTGTGGGGTGTGACTTTGGGTTTATCCTTTACTTCTTTGAGCCTTGACTTTATAAAATGGAGCTGCAAGTCCTTCAGAACCTGCTAGAATGGTTGCAGGACTGACGGAAGCCATATGGGAGCTGGCAGGCTGTCAACCTAAGGGCAGTGTCTTGTAACTGGAAGTGCTTGGATCTCTGTGTATCGGCACCATCAAGAGTGTTTGGCTAATCTTTGAGCCCTGCTCCTACCTTCTCATTAGGATACCTATGGATGGAATAAGGGACTGGCACTTTTAAAGGTGCTTTGGATGAATTTTCAACATACTGATTTAAAGAGCTTTTGCTTTAATTACTGTGTTAATCATAGCTCAGTCTTTTCTGACATGGCTTTTGGGATAATGTAACATGTATCTTTTTGTCAGTATTTTTTTCCAGAGCATATGGTGTCTTTTGCAACTGAAACCAATGGTGAAATATCCCCCACACAGATTTTGCAGGTAAAAAATATTTTTATTAAAATATGTAAGTAATAAATAGTAAAGGGAAACTTCAAAGTCCAGATTTATACAGCTCTAGGTTTTGGAATGTTATGCCTTGAATGATTAATTTTTGCTGGAGGTAAAATTAAACAGGAAAGAAAAGAATAGAAAGAAAAGAAAGAATAAAATCTGGATGAAGAATTCCCTAAATCAATAAAGACCCCTAACTCTGTTATTCTTCCCAGTTTTGGAAAATTGTCAAAAGATATTAAGCATTTAAAAAACGTGTATCATGAAAGGAAATTTGCAGAGTTTTGCTCTGTGATGTGTTTAAAGATTTTATTAGTCTTTGAAAAAAAAAGATTTCAGTAAATTTCTAGACATTTTACAAACAGATATTTGTATTAACTTTCATAATAACAGCCCTCAATCCTATTTGTGTTTAGCAATTAAGTGAAATATTGTATATGATGGAAATACTTGATTGATATATGAAATAGCTGAATTAAGAATATTAGTCATTTAATTAAAATTTTCCTCAGTTTTACATCTCTTGGACTTATTTCTTCCAAATTGGCAGTGGCTTTAAGTGATCACTTTCTAAGACATTTTCATTACGATGAAAGATTTAAGTTATTTTATTTTTTGATAGATTAGAAAATTTCATATCAGAAGCCCAATTGTTAGCAAGTTAATGGTTGCTCTTTGATCTAAGCCCTAAGCATCCCCCAAACCTCTCAATATTCTCTTATCTTTAATGAAGAAAATTTAATAGTTTCATTATAGATATTACTTTAAGTATATTGGTGTTTGAAGATACTGGTAAATATATTGAGTATCACAAATTTATTTCCTATAGGCTTTTTATTTTTTTATTTTTACGTATGTGTTATTTTATTTTATTGACTTATTTTTGGCCATGCCCATGTCATGAAAATTTACCAGGCCAGGGATCTAACCTGCACCACAGAGGTAACCAGAACCACAGCAGTGACAACACTGGATCCTCAATCCACTGAGCTACCAGGGAATTCTGTGGGCTTTTCATTTTTTGCTTTAAAATATTTTATAAATATGATTAGTCAGTCTTGAGATTTTTCTAAAAGCTTGTATGCTACTGAGTTGTTACAGACATGCATTAGAATATTAGGGTGAGTAGCAGTGGCAATGCCCCAGCACCCCCAGCTCTCAGGCCTCCTAATACTTTTCCATTCGATTATGACAGGATGGTGGACTGGAGTTTTTCTTCTGCCTCTTTTCCGACATTCTCCTATAATATAGTTATACTACTCCAATGTTAAATTATAAAAACAAGAAAAATCATAGCTTTGGAATTAGATAGTCCTGCATGTGCCCCTGACCTCTTCTCTCCACTGAGGCAATGTTTCCACATTTTAAAACGTTTCTACTTTTTCTAGTGTGACCTCTGTGACTTCCTTTTTAAAATTTAATTGGTTTGGTTTAATAACTTGGAAAGCACTCAAAGTAAAAAACCTACTTGCCTTTTTTGCATGTCAATTAATTAATATCTGTGGCTTATTAAATTAAAATTTTTTTATTAATTTACTTAGAAAACATAGATATCTACTATCAGCATTTCCCCTAGTAGCCTTTTAAAATATATTACATTGTTTTACCTGATACTTTCTCTTAGTTTCAGTTTTTCCATTTTGCATTGTTTAATCATAGGGTTTTTGTTTTTTCTTTTAGTGAGACGCTAATGCATTTTCACTGTCTTATTAAGGATGCTGGGTACAGCCTCTCAGATAGAACTATTCCATTTCATTCTAGATTTCCTGACCAACAAATGGCCACTGTCTCAGTTAATTATCACTAGGTAACAGTTCCAAACATTGAAAGACCCGCTCTCATTTTGTCAACAATTTTGTACTTGTCAGGATTTGGAAAGGGTTTAGCTGGGTGGATCTCTGAGGCAGATTGACTCCCAAAGAGGATTGTAGAACTGCTTCTTCTAAGATGTTTCTTCACTACATGTACCTGGTACTCCTTGGTGTCTCTCTTCTCCCTCCTCCCTCTTTCTCTCTCTCTCCCCCTTTCTTTCTCTCCCCATAGTGTCTCATCCTTCAGGGTTTTTCCAGTTGCTTTGTGCTTCTCACCACCTAGTCGTCTAAGGATTGTCGAGTTTCTTATGTGACAGCTAGCTTCCAGGAGTTAAGGAGTGAAAGCCATGTGCTAGTTAAGGGACTACAGTTAGAACCAGCAGCGTGTTGCTATAATTATATCCTGTTATTGGTCAGAGCAGTCACAGGCCTCGCCCAGATTCCAGGGGATAGAGAAGCCACCTCTTGTTTTAGTGGCAGAATCACATTTGCAGAAGATCAGGTAGAATGAGAGATACTGTTGCAGTTCTCTTTGGAAAACAAACTGCCAGACTCACCCACAACTGAGAAGCATAGAGGACAAAGAAGAGATTGTTTTCTTTACCTTTATCATAGAGGTGAACTTGGCTCAGTTTCTTTAATAATTGAATAATGAAAGTCAGAATCGTCATCTTACCTGTACTATAATGAAGTTGAGGTGGATAGATCAACCTGTCATCTCAAGGAAAATCATAGAAAGGGATGAAAATAAGACTTAACTCTGTAGATGAAGTTCAGCTTTTCAAGTGGACATTCTAATAGCCTATAGTTTTGGTGTTAGACTGATCACATAGAATGTATGTGTTGTGATCATATTTTCATTTGGAACTTTTCTCAGGTTTTCACAAGACTGTTTATTTTCTGTTCTATATATGTTATTTCTGTAATGATATATAAGCGATATTGCCGTTTGACTTTGCACATTTCTATTTGAAATATAAAGGTACACTGTCATTGATTCAGGAACTGTATGAAAGTATCTAATTTTTCTTCCAGATGTTTCTGAGTTCAAGCACATATCCTGAAATCCATGGCTTCTTACATGCAAAAGAACAGGGAAAGAAGTCCTGGAAAAAGATATACTTCCTTTTAAGAAGATCTGGTTTATATTTTTCTACTAAAGGGACATCTAAGGTAAATTAGAAAATCAATGATGTGTTTTGAATTAAACAGAAGTTGTAAGTTAATGTGACTTTTACTTTGTTTTATTCATTACTTCATTACATGATGTTAACATTTGGTAAAATTTTTAGATTCCAAACATTCACCATAGTCTATTTAAAAACTAATTATTCAGTTTTATGTCCCACTAGTTTCAATATACATCCTCTGATGGGATCTGGATGAGCTTGTTTCAGGTCCACATTCCTTGCCCATTTATTCCTGACTCAGAATTTACCCCCTTTCTCCTTACGTTGGGTTTGAAGCCCAACGTAGTTTACAGTATTTTTTTTCACCGCAGGTCATACCACTGATCTTGCCCACTTCTGAATGTCTGTTAATGTTGATGCACTTGGTAACACTAGGCTGAGTCCGTAATTGCTTATTAATTCCTTTGAGTGTGTTAGTTTTGTCTTCTTACCTATATTGTAAATTCCTAGAGGAAGTTATCATGGTACGATTGGGGGTGCATGTATGTGTTTGTGTGCTTGTGTATGTATACCTGTGTACACGGTTACCTAAACGCGTTTGTGCAGATTTTCATGCACACATGCATAATCACTTATGCATATAATTCCCATAGCGCTCAGCACTGTCTGTAGCCTAGTTGTTGCCGACTGTGCCATATACCTGTTTTATAAGTGTTGACATTTTATGCAGTGCATCGATATCTTTCAAGTAAAACTACTTTTAAGAATTTTCATGAGAGTTTAATTCTGTTTTCATGCATCTGTTTTGTCAGTGATAACATTGTTGCTTCTTTATGGGTAATATGTCATTTTTCTCCAGCTCTTTCTCAAATTTGGAAAATCATTGGTATTTGAAAATCCTCATTGGTATTTAGTAGTTTTCTGGCCATATTTCTAGGTATGTTCAGATATATTCTGCTAAACCTTGCTTGATTATCAACATACACATTCAATCTGCAAGTTCACATTTTCTTTTTTGCTGAAAATGTTCATTATTTATTTCTCATTCTCAATATTTGTTCCTTTAAATTTGTAGTAGGGTTTTCTGCCCTGGCTAGTCATGGCTCCAGGTGTCCCTTTGCTTGTGGCTGCTTGACTCCAGTCCCTGCCTCTGTCTTCTCACAGCCTCTCCTTTCTCTGTGTGTCTCTGATAAGGACAGTTGTCATGGATTTAGAGACTACTTGGATGATCTAATCTAGCTCTCATCTCTAGATCCTTAACTTAATTACATGTGCAAAGACCCCTTTTTCAAAAAAGTTACATTCACAATTTCTTCAGGTTAGGACATGGACAGATATAATTTTGAAGAAAAGAGTATAATGATCAAGTTGTAAGAAGATTAGTGTGGCCATAGGGAACAAAAAATCAAATAGAGAGACAGAGAAATGGAGAGGGAAAGGGGGCAAGGGAAGCCAGGAAAGTGGAAGTAGGGAGGGGGAGAGATTGACTGACTGATTGATTGGTTCAAGACACAGATGCTATTAGATGATCATTTCAGTAATCCAGGATGGAGGCCATGAGATCTAACCTAGGATATGCAGTGGAGGAAGAGGAAAGGGATGCAGTGCAAGATCAAATGTCAGATGGTTAGGTTTGGTTGACTGATTGATATGAAAGAAGAGGAGGTATTTAATGATCTTAGAGAAAGAAATAAAGAAAATAAAGAAATAGAAAATGATAGAATAAACAGGAATGGATAGGAGATTTGGTAGAAAGTCACTGTCTTAGAAGAAAGATAATGATCTTAGTTCTAGATACATTGTGCTAATGATGAAGCATCCAAATGAAAATGCCCAGGACACAGCTAATGATGGAGACTAGCCACTTGGGGCACGCCTAGTGGTCCTAACAGAGTTGCAAAGGAATGATAATTTCCATATTTTTCCTTACTATTCTCACATACTTTCTTCCCCTTCCTCATATGGTTTTCCTTTGTTACTGTTCACACATGTGTGCATACATACGTGCAAGTGTGTGTGTGTCGTTAAGGCTTAAGTAGTGGAATATATCATAGAATAGGGCTTTTCTTATTTAGTAATCCGTTCCTTTACAGAAATCTTTTATATTTAAGTATATATAGTTTAACTACTAGTATTCTATCATGTGGATACATTTAACTAATTTTTCTTGAGGATTTAAAACTTTAAAAAGTTTTCAAATTTTTATATCACAGATAGTGTTAGGATGAATAATCACCCATTTTTGAGATTAAGGTTTTAGGCTTTTTCTTAACCTTTGTAATGAAGTTTCTCTTTTCCCAGTGTTCTTAACGTATGAAATAACATACGATGTTTTTTGAATAAATATGTGCTGGGTCATCTTTTTACTTTTAACATCAGAGAAAAATGGCTTCTAAATCCAGTAATCATGTTTCTTTCAGTGTCTTCCCAGTGATTCTTCACTGGGAGATATGACAATATCTCCTTAATTTCTAAATTCTCAATTCTTTATTTAACAGATTTCTCCTGAAAATCCATGGCCCATTTTCTTTTTAACTCACCCTTCACCTCCTTTCCTTTCTCACTCATTATTTAACAAGACAGCTCTTATTCCATCTACTGAAGCCATTCAATAGTCCCTGCTTGGCTAGACAACATTATAAGCCTCAAACCTCTATTCCCAGACTGTACCTTAGTTCCTCAACAAGGTGTCTGACTTTGCTGTGCATCATACATAAGTCTTTCTACCCTGTGCTTGATGAGCTCATAGTCTATACATGAAAATGTTTTTATGTTATCCCTCAAAAAAGAAATTTGAGATATTAGACAACCTCAAGGATTATGACCTTGATACAAATTATGTAGGTTATCTAATGCCTAATATGACATTTCTGCCTGGCAAAGTGACCTCTTCCTGCCCTTTTTCTATGAGAAAGGTCTTGATTTGTTCCACTTTCTAAATATTTAGGCTATCTAAATACCCAAGTTTCTAACACCCCACTGATACACATGTGTATACGCTTAGCTTTTGCTAACCACACCAACTCAGCCTGAAATCTTAGTGTGTGCAGTAATGGAACAAAAGTCATTCAAGAGAAGAAACTCCTCATGTCTCTTGTGGCCTTCCAGTGTTTCTAGAGCTGACTTTTCCTCACACTGGAATGACTTAGCTACGTTGACTTCTACATTATCACTGAACAGGGATGGTTTTATTCCATCTTTAGAGAAATCAGACTTTTTTCCCTAGCAAATCAGTTTCTATCAGAGAATAAAGTTTTAAGGGCCATGCCAACAGCAGTACCTTTCTCCCTCCTCCTCCCTTGTCCCAAGAACCCTAGGCTGGGTCCCTTTTAACAGTTTTCTTTTCATGCCTTTTTTCTGCCATGGAGTTGGAAACTATCATTAGATCAAAGTGTCTAAAGAATAGTGACACACAGAGAAACAGTTGCATACATGGAAAGTCTTGCTTTACTAGTCATCACTTATAGAATAGCCAGCTTACTGGTCAGTAACTGAAATATTTTTGGAATTGGATTTGAACAGATTACTCAAATTACTGAATATTCTGCTTTGTCTTTTCTTTCTTTCTTTCTTTCTTTCTTAATTTCTTTCTTTCTTTCTTTCTTTTTTTTTAAGAGCACTGTTTCTCAAATTTTGGTTTTGGGTTCTTGTTAAATTGCAGACTTTGATTTTAAATGAACGGGTCTTGGGTGGGCCCTGAGATTTTGCATTTCTAATAAGCTCCCAGGTGATGCTCATACTGCAACTCTGGGACCACACTACTGGTCAGCAAGGTTTTAAAGAACAAGTGCATTTTGGTCAGTTTTGATTATACATTCCAGCCCAGAATTAAGCATTTCTCCAAGTTATTAACCTATCACAGAATAATATGACCCAGTGATTTCCCATGACCAGCTCTAAATCTCATGGCTTTCTGGGAAAGAAATAGCCCTTCATGATTCCACTTTGCCTTGAAAATCAGATACATTGCACTGCCAGCTAATTTCTCTGAATTCATCTGTACAGGCTTCCTTCCTTTTGTAAAGGAAGGTAATCATGCTGCCTATTTCATTGCTTGTATAAGGCAGCACACGGATGTGAGGGATGGTCATTTCTGAATGAAGCGAGAATCGTTGCCTGCTTCTCTTTCTTCTTTTTTTAAACTACCGCAGAAGCTCAAACTGGCCTTTTTCCCTTTGTGGAACTAACATTACTTGAAACCCAGACAAGGAAAACAATTTCAAAAGCCATCTTTGCTAACTTCTCTCCCTCAGATTCCTTGAAATGGTGGTTAAAGCAAGCACTTTTGAAATGGGAAGACACTTTTTTTTTTTTTTTGGTATGATGGAAGTTAAACTATAAACAAATTGCCACTTCTCAAATTGAATAATTTCGTTTCCAGTTTCTGGTCATTTAAGGATATAGTGACTTGATTTTCCTTTCCTTTTGTTTCTGTGACATTGTTTGGAATAATTTTTGCCAAGGTATAAATTATGTAATGTAATAGAAATAGAAAAGGTAGTGTAAAAATATGTATCCATTTCAACACACACGTGTATTTTTTTAAGGAACCACGGCATTTGCAGTTTTTCAGCGAATTTGGCAATAGTGATATTTATGTGTCACTGGCAGGCAAAAAAAAACACGGAGCACCGACTAACTATGGATTCTGCTTTAAGGTACAGGCTTAATATTTTGATAGATGAATAAAGCAAGCCTCAGCCTTTTAGGTAAGCTTGAGTTTCTTTTAATTTATTTTAAAAAGAGACAGCTTTCTCTTATATATAGGAGAATTTTAGTGGCTTTTATTTCAACAGGTGTTACCTTCAAGATATGCATTAACGATAAACAATGTGCTGTGGCCTTCTAGCCTAACAAAGCGGGAGGGCCCCGAGACCTGAAAATGCTCTGTGCAGAAGAAGAGCAGAGTAGGACGTGCTGGGTGACCGCGATTAGATTGCTTAAGGTAATCTCGCTGCAGGCGTGAATTTCTATTAAATGCTAGGAGGACCATCAAAGTTTCATAATAGCTGTATTTCAAAACTCAGAAGACTTACTATGAATCCATGTGGATGTGTGTGAGAAGGAAGAAAAATAACCACCACCAAATGTGTGTATTTTATTTTTTATCTAAAGGATAAATACTTGCAGAGTGGAGTGGAATAACCTAATACATTTATCTTGTGTATGTGGAGTATTCCATTTTTAGAAATGTTCTGATTTTTATTTTTTGTGGGAGTATTACATATGTAGCTAGGATAACTGATGGAAATTTCTGCTGTCCGTGACTTTGTCTGCATTTAAAAAACATTGCCATTGTTGTCATGGCTGTGGCTCGGGTTCTATCCCTGGCCCAGGAACTTCTGCATGCTATGGGCATTGCCAAAACCTTGCCATCCATCCAATGTGAAGTGTATTTTAAAATATGCCTGCCTGGATATGTTTAGTGCAGTTGTTTTATATTTCATCTAAGTGTTATGTAAATTGCTTCCTAGTTTAATGCAAATTACTTTATATGTTTTAATATAGCTGTATTATTAAAACATTTACCTTTGTGCTGTGTAAAAATCACAGTTTCCATAAGCAAAATGTATTGGTAGGAATTTTGACAGGGACTAAGAATGTTCTAAAGGTAGGTAGGGAAGAGGGACACAGAACTGATTTCTTCCAGAAAGTATGGAAAACATTTATAGTCAAAACTTGTATGCTAGCAAATTTAGCACAATTTTAAATGTATAGTTTTAAAACTTATCATCCATTTCTTTTTAAGAAGGGCAGAATAATCAGGATCAGAATTATTTATTATCATACCAGGCTTGGAAGAAACTTTTATTTTCTGTTCATTTAATTTTTTTAATTGAGGTGAAATTCACATAACAAATTTAATCAAATTAAGTTTTTATTTATTATTATTATTTTTTTTTAGAGCTGCACCTGCAGCATATGGAACTTTCCAGGCTAGGGGTCAAACTGAAGCTGCAGCTGCCACCCTACGCCACAGCCATAGCAATGCCAGATCCCAGCCTATGCTGCAGCTCGCCACACTACTGGATTCTTAACCCACCGAGCTAGGCCAGGGATCAAATGTGCATCCTTATGGATACTAGTCGGGTTCCTACCCCACCACAATAGGAACTCCAGTTTAAGTATTTTTAATGTGAACAATTCAGAGGCATGGTGTACATTCAAAATGTTGTACCACTACCACCTCTATCTTGCTCCAAACATTTTCTTCACCACAAAAGGAAACTCCGTACTCATTAAGCAATTACTCCCAGCCCCTGGCAACCACTAATCCATGTTATGTGTCTATGGATTTACCAATTTGGATGTTTCATAGAAATGGAATCACATAATATGTGACCTTTTGCTTCTGGTTTCTTTCAGTTAGCACAATGACATCCACATTGTAGTGTATATCAGTACTTAATTCCTTTTTGTGGCTGAATACTATTCCATTGTATATATGTGTATGTTAAATAAACCATTTGTTTATCCATTTATCTATTGATGGGTATTCGGATTGTTTCTGCCTTTTTACTGTTGTGAATACTGCTGCTATGAACGTCTGTATATGTATTTGTTTGAGAAACAGTTTTCAGTTTTTTTAATATATACCTAAAAATGGAATTGCTGGTCATGTAATTCTGTGTTTAACTTTTTGATGAATTGCCAAAATATTTTCCACAGAGGCTAAACCATTTTATATTCCCACCACCAAGGTATAAGAATTCCAATTTCTCCATATCCTCACCAACACTTATTTTCCATTAAAAAAAAAAAAGTTATCCTAGTGAGTGTGAAGTGGTAGGAAGAAGGTTTTTAAAAAGTACTTTAAAAGAAGTTTTTGGATTAACTGTGAAATTTTCTTCCTTTTGCTATTATGACAGAAAGTCACTATAGCTGCCTATTTATTAGAGGTTGGTTTGTTTCTCAAATAGTCTACTATTAAAATGACTGTCAAGATTTTGGTTTCAACAAATCTTAGAAGTCTAGATCTAGATTCTTTCAAACCCTCATAGTAAGTAGTCACTTCTGTGTTGCCCTCATTGCATAAAATTTAAAACAAACAAGGTGAAAAAAAGTCCTTCTGCAGATAAAGAAGCTGGAAATCTTTGGAAGACTTTATTGCATCACAGTTATGGTAGAGAAAATACCTTGAGGTCTCTGATTTTCTCTCCCCTTCCAGCCAAGCTCTGGAAATCAGGCTAGGCTGGTAGAGGAGAGGCTTTCCAACCTTGTTAGCTAAGTATTTCTCCCTTCTAACTTGGGCTGAAATTCAGACACTCAACAGGGAAGCGGGTGGTAAACCCACTTCCTTTAATCAGTCTTTCAGTGACTCTAACATGCCATTGATATTGTGGGGATGCGCCATTATTTTTTGTGTAACCAGAAAGAAAAAAATTATGCCAATAAATTTGTGATATGAGGTTTCCTATCACTTAAAATTTTTAATTTAACTTAAATAGATTTATTTAGGCATATAGTCCTGATTTTCTTTTTAGTTGATGTTGTTATCAATTTTGTGTATATACACAGGTATATGTATCATGGTGTGTGTGTGTGTGTGTATGAAATAAATTAGTTGAGGTATTCTTGAAACTTCTTCATGTCTAAATCTGACTTTTCCAAATCATTTTCATCTCAGAGTCATGGATACTCATACTTTCTACAGATTGTTGAGCTCTGTGCCTTCAAGAGCTTTGGGAAGGTAGCGCCTCTCAGATGAGTACTCCATTACGGTCTTTGGGGTTGTCTTTCTAGCCACTGGCATCCCTTTGGTAAGGTTTGATGCCAATGATTTATTGATCACATCAACTTCAGGCAATGGCAAGTCACTTGGTTCATAGTGAATACAAGATGCCATAGACTATAATACACATTTACAGATGTTAAAGTTTGAAAACAAATGTGCGTCTAAGAAACGATGGAATATACTAAAACTTTCTTTGTTCTTTCCATATCCAGAATACTCAGTTTTTGGAAGATTGTCTCCTTCCCCCCTTTTTTTTTCTTGTCTGACTCTTCTCAAAGCCTCTTTTAAGTCACAGATGCCAAGTTTAAAGATGCTCTGTTGTATTAGTTTTCTATAGCTGCTGTATGTAACACATTACCATCAGCGTGGTGACTTAAAACACAAATTTATTATTCTACATGTCTGAAATGGGTCTCATTGGCCTAAAAGCAAGGTCCCAACAGGGCCTCATTCTCCTTTGGCGACTTTGAGGGGAATCCATTTTTGAGCCTTTTCCAGCCTTTAGAGGCTGCTCATAGCACATTCCTTCATCTTTAAAGCTGGTAATATCCAGCCAAGTCCTTTCCATGTTGCCATTTTTGGGGTACTCTCTTCTCACTCTACATAAGGACCACTGTGATTGCATTGGATCCACCAGGAAATCAAAGCTAGTCACTCAAAGTCATTTCAAAGTTAGCTGAATAGCACTCTTAATTGTATCTTCAGCCTTATCTCCCCTTTTTGCCAGGTAGCCTATATTCAGGGTTCCAGGGATTAGGACATGAACATATATATAGGGACTGTTATTCTGCTCCCACATCTATGTTCCCTGTTTGTTTCACTTATGGCAAAGCTTTCCCAGATGAGGCTGAGAGGAAGGCCAGCATCAGATCCTTTATCCTGGAGCCAATGAGAAACCACCAACAGTTCCTGGGCCTGCCAGCATAGGCACATTTGAGGCTTGCTAATAGAGGACTGGCAGCTTGTTGTCAGTGGGATACCTGTTCAATCCCCTAGGCTGGTGCACCTAGGTTCACCTCGTGATAGAGGTATCTTTTGATCATCTCCTTTGGTTGTCTGTTGTGTTATCTACAGAGTTTATCATTGTACCTAGTAGCAAAGAGCAGGGAAAAACTAGTCTGTGTTGGTTGGAAAACAAATGCCCTTCTTGTTTTCATTATATACTATTTATTAGATATAGCATCCCCCTAGATTGGCCTCTTATTTTTTTTTCCTTTCTTTGTCTGAGATACGTATTAACTCTTCATGTAGCATCAGAGATACTCCCATTCTCTCTGGAGAAATTCCAGTTACAGACAGAATCATAGAAAGTCAGAGACTTAGAAAAGGGAAGATTTACCCATGTTCAGTCTCCTAGTTACATGTTGTCTTTTCCCCTTCCCTTCAATTACAACTCTGCTAGCTTCTCTCTAACACTCTTTGGTCCCTTATCTGCCCCTCCATAGGACAGGGAAATGTTAAGGTGACCCATGCCCTACCCCTTGGCCAGAGTTAACTGCCTGCTAAAGACTTCCAGCAGCACAGAAGCAACTACCTAACACCACAGGTACCAGGGACAATACATCTTTGAAGAAAACAGTCTTATTAGTAGGTAGCAGGCTTTTCACTGCAGGTAAATAAAAGGTGTTCAAGCAGCATGTACCTTGTGAAAGTGTTGGTTGGAGGCTATTGTATGCTCTCCAAAATGAATTTGACTAGAAATTAAACTCCTCTGTCTTCTTTTTAAAGTTATTGTAAGCTCGGAGTTGATTTAAAATAGATTTCATTAGGGCCTATTAATGTCAATCAAACCTTAAATTAAAAAATAATTTTTAGAAGTTGGGAAATAATTGGATAAAGAAGTCAACACAGAGAATCTTTAATGACTGGGTTTGTATTCATGTTAAAAGCAAAATCTTGAAAACAGTGACTCCCCTCGCCCCCCTCTGATTTTCTGCCTAATTACCAAATATATTCACTTTGCTGGAATTGCTTTTAAGAAAATGGTTTTTAGTAGAGAAACAGCTCTGTTGGAATGTTTAAATGGAATTCATCCTAAGGGTAAGATTGGTTTCCATGGTGTCTTCAGTCTCTTTTTTATAGGACCTACTTTTAAGTTCATTATAGCTCTGTGAAATGTAGAGAATAATAGAGCGTAGTGGAGAAAAAAGAAGCCTATCATTTCTTTGCTTGCTTGCTTGCTTTTTTTTTTTCCTTTCTTCCTTCCTTCCTTCCCTCCCTCCCCTCTTCCTCCAATCCTCCCCCTCTCCCTTTTTCTTTCTTTCTTTCTTTCTTTCTTTCTTTCTTTCTTTCTTTCTTTCTTTCTAAAAAAGTGACTTAAATCTAGGGATTATCTTCCAGTTTCAGATGAGGGTTCCTGAAAAATAAATTTGGCCACAGAAGTTGGCATTCTTAATGTTTCTCAAACTAATAATCCAGTTATTATCTAGACCCACTTTCTAACTGTAGCCCATCAGTGCAGTTCTTATGATGCTACCTCCTGAAAGTAAAGATACTATAGTTCTTACCTACTGCTCTTTACATTGTATTCTGTGACACTTTATCTGAAATCAGCCTGATTCCCCTGAATTTAAAGCCAAATTTTGATTTCCCTGAATTTAAAACCAAAAATTAAACAATGCCCCAAGAGTATTGTTACCAGAGGGTGATTGAGTGACAAGAATCTTTAAAATAGGATCCAGTTTATGGATCATAAAAGACTATGTGATTCATCAATCAGTCATTGAAGAGTTATGGTAAATTTTACCCAGTTTTGCTAAGGTTATGTGCCAGATTCTCAAAGCTTTTGTACCATAAAGCCAGGCACCCTTCCCAAGTGAATTTTTTTTTTTTTCTGTCTTTTTAGGGCTGCACTTGCGGCATATGGAAGTTCCCAGGCTAGGGGTCAAATCAGAGCTGCAGCTGCCAGTCTACATCACAGCCATAGCTATGCTGGATCCTTAACCCACTGAGCAGGGCCAGAGATCGAACCTGCATCCTCATGGATACGGTCGGGTTTGTTACTGCTGAGCCATAACAGGAACTCCGCCAAGTAAGCTTTCTTATCGCTAGGTGATGTATCATTCCAAATTGTCTTGGTGCTGTTGACACTAAGAATAATGAGTAGGAATGTCAGTTCCAGATCTTTTTTGTCTTTTTAGGGCCACACCCAAGGCATATGGAGGTTCCCAGGCCAGGGGTTGAATCAGAGCTGTAGCTGCTGGCCTACACCACAGCCACAGCTATGAAGGATCTGAGCCACGTCTGCGACCTACACCACAGCTCATAGCAACGCTGGGTCTTTAACTCACTGAGCTAAGGCCAGGGGTCAAACCTGCGTCCTCATGGATGCTAGTCAGATTCATTTCTGCTGAGCCACAGTGGGAACTCCCAGTCCTAGATCTTTATGCTGCACACTAGATCTTAGGTGCGAGTCCAAATAGAAAACACTGTCTTTTATTATTATCTGGAATCTAATATATGGCACAAATGAACCTATCTACAGAAAAGAAACAAACACATGGACATAGAGAACAGACTTGTGGTTGCCAAAGGGGAGGGAGAGGGAGGGGCTGGGAGTTTGGGGTTAGTAGATGCAAACTATTGCATTTGGAGTGGATAAGCAATGAGATCCTGCTGCATAGCACAGGGAACTTATATACTATCACTTGTGGTAGAACATGATGGAGGATACTATGAGAAAAAGAATGTATGTATATGTATAACTGGGTCACTTTGCTGTACGGCAGAAATTGACAGAACATAGTAAATCAACTATAATAAAAATTTTTTGAAATTTAAAAAAAACTGTCTTTTAAACTGTACTATTTAGGGTACTAAAAGTTTATCTTTCAAAGTTTTTATCGCTATACTTATTTGTTTTAAAGAAGACTAATTTTTATTTTTTATATTGATGATGTATAATTAATGGAAGTATTGATCTTCATAAGCTATCTATGTAGTTAAATGGTGAGAATGAATCTTTATTTATTCTGCAGTATGGCATGCAGCTGTACCAGAATTACATGCATCCATATCAAGGTAGAAGTGGCTGCAGTTCCCAGAGTATATCACCCATGGTAAGGACCAAGTTTTTGAACTTAAATTTTGTTTTATTATTACATTACCTTAACTTGCAACCTTACATTATAAATGTACAATACATTTCTCTTCTTTCCTTTTGGTCAAGTAAAGTAACTTTTCAGCACCACCCTATTATCATGTTATATTGAACTATTTATTTTTATACTTTATATGATTGCAACCTATATGATAAAATCACAATAGAGTATACATGAAATATTCAATTAAATAATGTGTTATGTTAAAGGTAAATTTATATTTAAAATAATTGTCATTACAACGTTTGAGGATTAGCTCTTAAGATAATTTATAGAACATTTTCCTTGAGATTATAGATCTTTCTTAATTATTGATTTGATTGTGGGATTATTTATTTAAATATTAATTCTGGGATCATCATAGCCTTGTATAGAGATACCAACGTTTTGGAATTTTTAATGCTGTCCTATACCCATGTGAGCTCATTTGCATTCGACTTTGTAACAGTAAAATTTTTAAAGTTCCAGTTCCTTGAAAAGCATACTGCTCTCCAGGAAACCCAAAAGCTGCAAGCCAAAATATAGGTTGTACATTACATTAAGATTCTTATCATTTCTCAGATTTATACCAAATGCCATTTGGATATTTATACACAGATAAATCTTTTTCCTTCTTTGGGGCCTAATTTTAATTTCCTCTGGATTAACACAAGAAATTTATTTCTGAACTTAAAGTTTATATACTGCTATTTTTGCTTGTGCCCCTTAATATGGAGTATATTAAAAATTCAGACATATGTGCCTGTGTTACAAATCAGGTAACGTGCCACATTTCCACTTAGGTTAAAAATATGCGCTTCATGGCTGTGACCAAGGAAGGTGCATTTCCCCACATGTTACATAGGAGATGAAAACTCAGTTCTAGGAATGAGGCATGAAATAATATTGATTGTGAAATCTGATAGACTAGTATGAAAAAGAACTCCAATTCTGTAGATATGTTGCTTTAAATTATGGAAGAGTAACTTTTCATCTTTGTATCATATTACTTTTTTTGCCCTAAAATAAGACACTAGGGAATGTAATGAATTTTTATAAAAGCAATAGCTTTAAGGTGAGTATTTTTACAATTTGTCAGTTACCCTTTTAATTCATATATATATATATACATACATACATATGAATAATGAATTTTATTATCTTCATCATTTCCTAAAGTCTTCTAAATTTCTTTTCAAGTCCAAAGTTATTAAAATGAGCATGTTAGTAGCAGCTGATTATTGTTTAATGTCCTCTTAGTCATAGAAAAAATGTTATAAAGTAAGTATTTTCTAGTCTCATCACTGTCATTAGTGTACAAGTATGGTATTTTCCTTGCCTCTTTCCACAGGAAGTGATCCTACTGTTGATCATTATGTCTGTCACAGTTTGGTTAATGTAGCTTTACTTGTTCAGCACCTTGTATAGGAAAAGACAAACTGCCTGAGTGAATTTGGCTGTAAATAGGGATTGAAGGACACAAGGTTTGTAACTATGTGGCAAGGACCGGTCCTGTATGGCAGTTGACATGGTCAGAGAGAATAGCATGGAGAGTTACATCTGTACTCTTCTAAAATTTCATGAAGGAAAGAAACTAAGAGGTTGAGGAGGTTTTTGTGTTTACTTTGGTGTTATGCAGAATCCCATGATAATTTTATAGATTATTTTGAAAGAATCAGTGACCTATATCCTGGATGCCAGTGGCCCTCCTGGCCTCTGCTGTTTTTCACTGGGGCACCATGTTCAGGGAGCAACATAGAAAACTTTAGCATACTTCATAGTTTTAAAAGAATAATTTTGTCTTCTAATCCAGGGATTCATTTTGAGAAAGGAAATAAGAAAAAAAAATTATCGTACCATAACGAACAACATCACAGTATATAGCACATAATAGCCACCCTATCAGCCTTGAAATGAGAATCATCAGCAGATATTTCAAGAAGCCAAATATATTTGGCCCTTTTTAGGGCAAACAAAGGATTCATTTAAAGGAGCATCTGTTAATATGGCTGGAGTGAAGGGATGGGAGAAACAAGTCAAGTTCTTATTTCTTACAGTTGACCGTGAACTAGACATTCCGAACTGCATTTTCTTCCCTGTACCTCCCATTCCATGGTGTATAAAAGAACCTTAGATAGGGTCTGTTACCATTTTTACCATAAGCTATTTTATATGATCTTGGTCACTGGCTTCCTGCAGTATAAAATAAGGGGAGTATTTGCATGATCTCTATAATTGATTACATCTCTGATGTCCTTTGGCTCTGAATGAAGCTGATGAGAAAACAGTATCTGGAGTTCCCATCGTGGCACAGTGGAAGCAAATCCAACTGGGAACCATGAGATTGTGGGTTCAATCCCTGGCCTCACTCAGTGGGTTAGGGATCTGGTGTTGCTGTGAGCAGCGGCTTGGATCTGGCATTGCTGTGGCTCTGGCATAGGCCGGCAGCAACAGCTCCGAATGAACGCCTAGCCTGGGAACCTCCACATGCCACAGGTACGGCTCTAAAAACACAAAAAATGCACACACACAAAAAACCCAATATCTGAGGAAATTCTGTGCCCTCTCACTAAGGACTGTGCTGCACATTTATGTTGGTCTTTGAAATGAGGTGACAGGGAATGTGTGGCTACTAGTTGCTAATTAGCTGAGTGGCCTGAAAACCATTTCATGTCCCAGCCTCACTAAAAGTGTTTGGATCTGATTTCAAGGAGTGGTCTAGATAATCCAGGGTATACCTATGTCTCTTTTCTGCCTTAAAAAGAGAGGCATGCCATTAAAATCATGCACACTTTTTTGGGGCTTACCCTGTTTATTTCACCAGAAGAAAAAGCTAGAATAAAAGTGGCAAATATTTGAGATATACATTGTTTCTGAATGCTATCAACATTGGTTTCCTATGTGAAAGAAATTGAGCAGAAAATGACCTTTTGGTTCAAGTCAGATTTTGCTTCACTTCCATTTCTTTGTCCACCAAAGGTAAACTATTAATTTTTCATCCACCACCTGCCATGCAGTAGAAAACATTTGCTATATTCCTGTGTTTTCTCCTAGTGTAGCTAATGTAGCAAATGAAAATACTTATTTGTATCATAGGCTCCCTACTTTAGGTCAAGTAATTAGGGGACAATGGGCTCTTGTTTTACATTTTGGCTTGCATTATAGGGGGGAAAAAGGAAAAAGGAATAAGAACAACCGATTATATTTATTTTTCCTTTCCTAACAGTATTTTTATGTTATCAGGACTTGGCGATTACAGAGCCCATCTTGGCATGTGAAGGCAGAGATATTATAAGGATAAAGCTATCATTATGATTGAGATTAGTTACTCTGTGGTTTGGGCAGGTGGAAGCTTTTCATTAATGTCGGCAAAGCAAAAGTATATCCGACTGGTCCACAGCCCAGCACAGAAGATCACGGGGTGAGAAGGGCAAAGTAAGGTGTGACAGCAAATAGAGATTACAGAGACAGCATCTGTCTGGAAAGAGCAGCTGTCAGTTATAAAGGCTCCTGTAACAAATGAAAGATTGCACACTGGATCTCCAGAAATAAAGATGAACCATAATAAGATTGTGAACCACTACAGCAAGGTTTCAAGAGGAAATAACAAATGCTAATAAAGTGGGATGTGTAATGCAGTGATAAATGATTCCAATCCCTCCTCCATTTTTGTTTATGGATCAGGTTTGACCAGAGTTTGTTAGCAAGCTGGGTATGGCCGAATACATGGAGAGAGAGAAAATGCTCTCAAGCCATATGTCTCCATGTGTACCTTGCCTCATCCTTGACCATGAGGTTATGTTGCTCTTCTATTAATGACAAGCAGGGAATAATTATTAAACAATGTCTATGCTGTTTGAGGATTTTTTTTCCTGGAGTTTTTTATTTATCTATTTATTTATTTATTTTTGGTTTGGGGGGGACCAAACCTGTGGCATATGGAAGTTCCTAGTCCAGGGTTCAAATCAGAGCTCTAGATGCTGGCCTACACCACAACCACAGCAATGCGGAATCCAAGCCTTGCCTGCGGCCTACACCACAGCTTGTGGCAATGCCAGATCCTTAATGCACTGAGTGAGCCCAGGAATCTAACCCACATCCTCATGGATACTAGTTGGGTTCATTACCACTGAGCCACAGTGGGAACTCCTGAAGAGTTTTAACTATTATAAATTATAAACTGAGTGACACTTTTGACTGGAGATTTTTTTTTTTTTTTTTTTGCTTTTTAGGGCTACACTCAGCCTATGGAGGTTCCCAGGGTAGGGGTCAAATCAGAGCTACAGCTGCCAACCTACGCCAGCCATAGCCATAGCAACTCAGGATCCAAGGGGCGTCTCCGATCTACCCCACAGCTCATGGCAATGCCAGATGCTTAACCCACTGAGCAAGGCCAGGGATTGAACCCGCAATCTCATGGTTCCTAGTTGGATTCGTTTCCACTGTGCCACAATGGGAACTCCTTGACTGGAGGTTTTGACAGTTGTTGTTTTTAGGATGCATGACTTGGGATGCATACAAGTAGAGCCCTAACAAAGAGAAAATAAAAATAAGGTTCCATGTTTGGGATGTTTTATTTTCACCTTCAGAGATTGTGAATAAAAAAGTAATTGGCAAAAAGACAACTTCATTACTTGTTTGAAATTATGTTTGTTTTAGGATGTCTTCCTTCTATATCAGTTCTTTTTTCATTCAGACTTATTTTTGCAGCTCTCATTTTGCCATGTTTGTGCCTGTAAGATGAAAAAATAC
Organism: Phacochoerus africanus; assembly: GCF_016906955.1. Classification (NCBI taxonomy): domain Eukaryota; kingdom Metazoa; phylum Chordata; class Mammalia; order Artiodactyla; family Suidae; genus Phacochoerus; species Phacochoerus africanus. The sequence goes on along the minus strand of NC_062546.1, from coordinate 136,601,228 downwards.
ATATTAAATCATAGTAATTTTAGTATTATGGAGGTATCTGAATTATTTCACTAAATTTCATTTTCTAAATAAGAGGAAAGTTGATGTGATGTGTATGTGTATTTAAAGAGTACATATTGTATTTCATTAGTTATAAAGAAATGGACTTCTCAGGCCAGAAAAGCAGAGTTATAGAAAATCCCACTGAGGCCCTTCTTTCTAAAGAAGTGATGTTAAGTCAATCTGTTATAGTGTTAGTGGATTTTGAATCTTAATACATAGCTGTTTTATAACTATAGATTTCACATCTAGGTGATAACTGACGAATCAAAACATAATGGAGAGATGAGTTTGGAAGCAATAAATATTTTAGCCACATGAAGGGTTATTCCTTTCTAAATCATTTTTGTGTTTAAATAAAGAATATGAAAAGATGGGGTTGTTTTAGGAGAAAGAAGGCTTTTGTTCTCTTTGTTCAACATTTAATTCAGTGACCTTTATAAATAACTGTGTAACTTATTTAGCCAAAATATAGCACTATTTTCTCTTGAATATGTATTGTTAACTTTTTAATTTCCTGCTAGCCACCTTTGGAACCACATCCTAAAATGGAAACGTATTTCCAGCAAAGCACTGAAAGGTAACTTCAAAGATCTTTTCAAGGTAAAAATGTGTTTTTTCCCCCAGAGAAGTATATCAGAGAATTCCCTGGTAGCAATGGACTTCTCAGGCCAGAAAAGCAGAGTTATAGAAAATCCCACTGAGGCCCTTTCAGTTGCAGTTGAAGAAGGACTAGCTTGGAGGGTAAAAATTAGCTTCATGTTCTTCAAAATATTTATGATGTGAATTTGTCTCACCCCAAAAGTTGAAATTTGTTTCCTGCTTCCTTGCACAGAAAAAAGGATGTTTACGCCTGGGCACTCATGGTAGCCCCACTGCCTCTTCACAGAGCTCTGCCACCAACATGGGTATGTCTGTGCATATTCACTGTGATGAAAGAGGTGGAGAGATGTGCATTTAGATGAATCACTGAGAGATTAGGGTGGAAAGTATGTGTAATTAAACTGTGATCATTTGAAACAAATCTTTGTATTTCTTTATTTCTTCAGCTATTCACCGGTCTCAACCATGGTTTCACCACAAAATTTCTAGAGATGAAGCTCAGCGATTGATTATTCAGCAAGGTCTAGTGGATGGGTAAGTTTAGTTTTGAATACCAGTGATTTTTGATCCCTCCTGTAATCAGTAATTACTTATTCAATACACACACAGAGTTTTGTCTTTGGCTTATTAAAATAGAAGTGACTTTGTTCTGTACGGATTTTTGCTGTTGAATCCTAGCAATCCCTGTACAATTCCTGTTATGCAGTGTATGCTTAGTATTTGTGCATAAAGGGGCAGATAACTGAAAAGGATACTCTGCCCCAACCAGTGATCACTAATATTATCCATTCTCTGTATCTCAAATTCAATTGATGGGCGGGGGAGGGGGTGGAATTTGTTCTGGGGTGTCAGCATTTTGATTTGAACATATAATTAATTTGCTTGTAAAGTATGGTTTATATCATGACACTGTCTTACATGTTGTACATTTTTCTAAGTTTGATGCAGGGTATGTTAAAAGTAGAAAGCTGTTTTCTTATGTATTTAGAACTGCTTTATTGTTTCTTTCTGTTCACATCCCTATTTTCCTTTCTCTAAGTTTTAACAGTTTAAAGTAATATAAACCTGTGAAAATAGTACTTTTGACTCTTCTCGTGTTATCTTTTAGTGGGATACCACAGAAGATACAGGAGAAGTAGAAAATGTGTTATGCAAGATGTATGTTCTAAAGAATTTTCTTTTCCTCAAATTGTTCAGTATTTCAGATACTTCCCATAATACTAGCTAAATTCTCTTCCCAAATATAATACAAATTAAGAAGGTTGCATTGAAAATTGGATGATAAATAAAACCAGCATCAATTTAAGCAAGTGGTGATGGGGTCTTATATCTTCAAGGATTGGTTTAAGATGATAACAAGATTTCAAGGTGATTTAATACTGGCATTTGGATAAAAATGAATCTTCACATGGAAGATTATTAATAGCAAGTCAGCCTTTCAGTAGACTCTAAGAAAACATTGCAATATACTTCTCTACATGGAACACCATCTTTTTAGATATAAATCAGAACAATCAGCAGAATTACAATCTGCTAAGATCAAGAAAGGAAATAAATCACAAAGAATTGTCAAGTGTTTTGGAGGATTACATATAATTTCCCTTATTTGTGAGCCCAGTTTTTTAAATTAAATGAAATAAGTGCATAAAGAGTGACAGTATCTTTATTTTTCAATTTTTTAATTAAAAACATTTTTTTCAATTTTTTAATTAAAAACATTTTTTTTTGATGATGCCAGGTAATCCACTAGGTGGTAGTGGTGATCTACTTGGGAGTGGGAAGAGAATTACAGCTTGATTTACCAGGGAAGCTCCCTTTTGTCCATCTCCCAGAGATGTAGTGTCGGAATCTCACACAGCTCAAATGAAATGGATAATCTCATCAGACATCTGTGATGGCTCAAATTTGGCTGTCTCTTTGCTCAGGCACAGTGTGATTGGTGTTGGGATCACCAGTGGGGACTGTTTGCACAGTCTATTTGCCAACAATTAACACAAAGCTGTTTTTGCACTGAATTGCCAGTAAATAAGACTCCATGCCTGGAAGCATTTTTCTCTCAGGCTGTTAGGCCATGTCGTGTTTTTCTAGCCTGCTATAGAGGCTTTTCTGCTTCATTCTTCAAGGTTAAAGTACATGTTGTTTGGGTGTTTCTTTTACTGAAGCAATTTTGCCCAAACATTTAATAAATGACTTCAAGATTGATTTTTTTTAGAATATGTTCATTTCTCACTTTCTGTTGTGTATGTAATAGTAGCAACCAGAATCAAAAGAAAGGATCCGATGTTGAAGAGGGGGTTAAAAATTAGTTCTTTCTGGAGTTCCCTTCGTGGCGCAGTGGTTAACGAATCCGACTAGGAACCATGAGGTTGCGGGTTCAGTCCCTGGCCTTGCTCAGTGGGTTAAGGATCTGGCGTTGCCATGAGCTGTGGTGTAGGTTGCAGATGCGGCTTGGATCCCGTGTTGCTGTGGCTCTGGCGTAGGCCACTGGCTACAGCTCCGATTCGACCCTAGCCTGGGAACCTCCATATGCTGCGGGAGCTGCCCAAAGAAATAGCAAAAAAAAAAAAAATTAGTTCTTTCTAAATAATTTTCTTTTCAGGGCTTGACATGACCCAGAAGTTAAAACAATATGCTGATGCTTCATTCTCTGTGACACAGTTACATGTGGATACCCAGTTTCCCAGTAGAAAAAGGACATAGCGCTAATATTGATGCCAACACAGCATTATATCGATTATTGTGAGCAGACAACCTAACAAACAGATGTATATTTATCCTATTAAAATTAAATTAGCTCTGGTGATAGTTTTATAATAAGATTGTATTATACCATGTTGGATAATCCCATCATTTAATATACAGTAAAGGAAGATTCTGGCTACATTTTTTAATACAATACCTGGATTTGGTACAGGCTATATTTCTATGAAACCCATGAGCAAATGTAGCAACATATTGAAATTGCTTCTTTCTCTTTAGAGTTTTCTTGGTACGGGATAGTCAGAGTAACCCTAAAACTTTCGTACTGTCAATGAGTCATGGACAAAAAATAAAGCACTTTCAAATTATACCAGTAAGTAATTTGTGACTTTATGTTCATATATTAGAGATGATCTTAGTGCATATGCTTTTGGAAACTAGTTTTCTTTGGTTCTTTTATTAAATATAACTTGGAAAATTATGCTTTGACTAGAGTTAAGTTTGGCAGAAATGGTTTTATGAGTCTGAATTAACATAAGAAATATAAGAATTATAAAAATCAAATTTTCCTTTTCCCATGAAATATGATTTGATAAAATTATATAGACCCCATGCCACCTATTGTTAAAAGGCTACTAGAGATTCTTGCTCCTAAATTCTACTAGCGATTCTTTAAAAACCATTTTTTTAAAGCCACTTCTCTCTTGTCCCCCCCATTTTTTTTTTTTTTTTGAGTTTTGTTTTTGATCATTATAGTACTATGGGACTGGAGATCACTTAAGCTATTCTGAGCACATTTTAAAATTTTCTGTAATTCTGCTTCTAGGCACAACTTGCTTTGGTTGCTTCTACAACTTGTATGTGTGGGGGCGGTACATGTATGTATGCCTATGGTCTGTATATTGGAACAGATAGTGTGGAACAGAGATTCAGTATACTTTCAGGAAAGTGTTACCTGACACTGCTAAGTTGCAAGTGTTTTCTTTTTTTGAATGACCTCTTTTTGGAATTATCCAAAGTCCATATGAAATATCTTGCCTACTTCACTGATTATGTGAGCAAAGTCCCTGGCAAGTATGACTTGCTTAATGCCAGAAGATCTCACTGAAAAAAAAAAAAAAAAAACTGTCATTCCATTAACATAATGTTTGATTTCTCCAGATCAGTTTTCTGATACAAATTACGATGATATTTGTATTTAATATACAAGCAAGGCTTTAGGTAGACTAGTAGAAATAGAAATTAATTTCTGTAGGTGGTACACTGAATAGAGAAGATTTCTCAGTGTATGGTGTATTGATTTAGAGGAGTCATTCTGTTATAACTACAGAGCGTTAAGAGAATTAGAGGTAGAGAAAGTAGAGCCAAACTGTTTACCTTAGGATCAGATATTTCTTTTAAATGCAGGTAAAGTTACAAAAAAGAAGTGGACATGCCATAACATTCTTTTCACTGTCCTTTAGTATTATCAATATGTCAGTTTTGGCATTTAGAGATGCAATATGCGGTAGATTATGCTTGTCTTTCTGGGTATTTTGCCCTTCTTACCAGTTTGTTGTTTTTCCTATTGCAGGTGGAAGATGATGGTGAAATGTTTCACACCTTGGATGATGGCCACACGAGATTTACAGATCTAATCCAGCTGGTGGAGTTCTATCAACTCAATAAGGGAGTTCTTCCTTGCAAGCTGAAACATTATTGTGCTAGGATTGCACTTTAGCCAAACCAGAAGTGACTTGTTAAACTGTTGAATAAAAAGGACTCAAGAAAAAAAAAAAGACCATGAATAAGGGTGAAAGCATTGCCGTGGTAAAAAGAGTCTGTTTCACCAAAAGTTACAAAAAGTAGTTTGCATATTACAAATAAGATTTGGATTAATATTACTTTCATCATTTAAAAATTCATTAGTTAAAATTAAACCTCAGAAAAAAAAATGATCTGCTGTGTTCTTGTGTGATTTTACACTACCGTAATATTTTCTTCAAATACGCATATTTTGAACATCTTTCTGTCCTTATTTACTATCTGGTAGCATTAGAATTCTCAGTCACAAAATATGAAAAAAATATTGGGGATTCAGAATGAATAATTTATGGACTGAATTTCAGTGACACTACTGTTTTTGTAACTCAAGAAGTTTGATAAAATTGAAAGAAGCTACCCACAACCTGTTAATAATATTAAAAACTATCTTGAATTATATAATTTCTGTTTATTTTAACCTTAAAATCAAATCATATTTTGAAATAGCAGCTTAAAATTATTTTGAAATGTATTTTCAGGGTGATTTTATTACATATTAAGTTATTATACTATTTACACTGGTATTATAGCTATTAGTGGCACATTATCCATTGCACTTTTTTTCATTCATTTAGGATTTTTTGTTTGTTTCTTTGTTTGGTTTTTAGGGCTGTACCCAAGGCATAATGGAGGTTCTCGGGCTAGGGGTTGAATCAGAGCTGTAGCTGGTGGCCTACACCACATCCACAGCAATGCCAGTTCGGAGCTGCATTTGCAACCTACACTATAGCTCACGGCAATGCCGGATCCTTAATCCACTGAGTAAGGCCAGGGATCGAACCTGCTTCCTCCTGGTTCCTAGTCAGATTCATCTCTGTTGCTCCATGACGGGAACTCCTCACTCATTTAGGATTAACTGAAACTATCTACTTGTTTTTAAGAAAATGATCCCAAATCATAGGGGATTTATATAATTTGCATATGCTTTCTCATGGCATGTAATCTATGATAGTGTAACATTTTCACCTTAATATTTCACATTTATCCCATGCTATAACTTTCAGAAGGTTCTTTAGATCCTTATCCATCTAAATCATTAACCTGATCAAATCTATTAAAATCACAGATGCAAAATCTATTAAGATAGGTAAATCCATGCTATTCTCTTTGCCTATTCCTTTTCAGTTTCTTGGCAACATAAGTATGGAAGCCAAAGATTTTGGAAACCTGAGGTATAAATTTCCCTTATCACTTCACTGAGACCACCCAGAAAACTTCTGCTAGGATTCTGTAACTCTATTTTTCTTACTTTTTGTAAGAATGATATTCATTGTTCTAAAAAAAGATGAGAATCAAAATACTAAGTAAACATTAAAGTCATACAAATATTGCCCATCTCTTTTGAGCCTTGTAACAACATTTTGGGAAAGTTCACATTTTTTAGAACAATGTTTCAAAAGTGCATATTCTAGTTTTAAATAAAAGTTACACATTTTTGGTAAGAGAGCATCTGAAAATATCCATAAAATATTAATAACATCAATTATTACCGAAAAATAATTATTGGCAGAATTTCTTAAATGTTCAATTTACTTCCAACCAATGCAAACCTAATTCTTAAAAAATTGAAAAAATTGAAACTTAGGCCTGGAAGATACATAGGAACTCTAAACAGAGAAGCAAGAGGTAAACACACTTCGCCATTTCGACCTTTTGGAGTATCCCTAAGTATTTCTGACATATTTCCAATTTATAAAAATACTTTGTGAGTTTTTTTGTTTTGTTTTTTTTTTAGGGCTGCATCTGCAGCATACGGAAATTCCTGGGCTAAGGGTCAAATGAGAGCTATAGCTGCTGGCCTACGTCACAGCCACAGCAATGCCAGATCAAGCCGTATCCATGACCTACACCAAGCAACACTGGATTCTTAACCCACTGAGCAAGGCCAGGGATGGAACCCACATCTTCATGGATACTAGTTGGGTACTTAACCAACTGAGCCACAATGGGAACTCCAATACTTTGTGTTTTGAATTGAATTGCATTTTCTTATTTTGTGCCAAATTGGCAATATAGGAAAAGGTAATATTTTAAATACTAGACCCTCATAATGAACGTGTGTGTATGTATGAAATCTTATATGGAACTAAATCTGAGTGTTAGACAACAGAGTTAGTGCAGTATTAAAATGGATTTCCAAGAAAAATGTGAACTACCTTTGGATTATTTTTCACTTTGACTAAGCCAAGTTGTCCTGTCTTGCACCATTTCAGATTGGGACTAGGACAGATAGCTGTCTTTTCCTCTTTTCTTCTTTTCATATGTTGAAGTTAGTATACTTTTCTTTCCTAGAAAGAAACGAACTCAGCAGGTCTGGTCCACATTGTTCTTTTTAATTTTTTTTATATGGAAGAGTCGAATATTTAATTTGAATCATTCAGGAAATCTACTCAAACAAGATAAAAATTACTAGGAGTGTTTCAATGGAGAATAATTGCTAGTTTCACATGTATAATGGTATAAGACCTGACTAATCAGAGATTACTAGTTGGAGATTTTTGTTTAGCTCTGTTTTAAGGTGGTCTACATCAGTTAATCAGAACTGCACGTGGTCTCTGGCTTCTGATCACAGTCCCAACATATGGTACCTATCTACAGTAGTGATGTCAGACTCTCACCTAGATTATGATTTCTCTGAAGAAGAAAGGTTATCATTGGTAATGGCTACAACTCGGTGTTTCAAGCTGGTTTCACCATTTAGAAATCTCTTCTCTCTCTTGCCAGGTATTCTTAAACTTTTCTGTGCCTTGGATCTATCTAGCCACCTGGTGAAATTTATGGACCCCCTTCACAGAATGTCTTTAAGTGCATAAAGTAAAACATACAGAATTTTAAAGCAAAGTAATTACAGAGACATAAGTATATAATGTATATGTAGATGGAAGGCAGGTAGAAACCTTGCTGTAGTATAACCTGCTGTGTCTCCTGGCTGTGTTGACTGTTGCCCATGTAGGTCCTCCAGTTTTCTGTCTCTTATTCTCTAGGGAATACACCGGGTGATTCTCAGTGTTACCCACACCAGTGGGGCACAGTAGTTTGCTTGATGTGCAGGGTTCTTATAACACTTATTGAACACTAAACAAAACCTTCGTACCTACCTCTTGTGGGATGTATCACCTCCTGCAAGCCCTGGCTCCCAGATCTTACCACCTGTGACAATTAGGCATGCTCATAACCAGGCACTGCTTGTAATGTCTCTAATTGCATACCTCTCGGGCCAGAAATTACAGATGTGGCCAAGAGAAGTGCCAGCCTTTTGGCTGAGCACATAGCTATGCTTATCTAAAACGTCTTTGCAGAGATCCTCCAACTTGAAAAAGGTAAAGTGAATTTTTAATGAGCATAAATACTTGTATCTACAAGTCGGGGTATTAGGTGACTAGTCCCCCACTATGCTGCTTCACTTTGTAATTATAAAAAAATTCACTACTTCCCAGCTCAACCCCACATGATACACAAGGCATTAGAAACTATAGTTTCTAGTTTAGAGTTAAGATTATAGCTCTGAGGTCATACTTTGTGAATTTGGATTCTTGCCCATCACAAAGGAGCTTTGTAGCCTTGGTCTAGTCACAATTTCTTCATTTCTGTAGAGGGAATCACCATCACCATCACCGCTTCTTCAGTTGGGGTGGTTAAATGAAATCATTCATATAAATCACTTTGTACATGGTCTAGAATCTTAATATAGTTTTTTTATTACTATATTAGTGATTATAGATTTAGGTACTTTACCTCCCTAGGACATGTCCTTTCTACCACTGAGTATTTTTGCTATGCCACCATTTGTTTTGCCCTTTCTGCCAAGAACAAAATATACATCATATATTGTACCTCTGTTTTGGTTTCAGTCCTTCCTATAAGAATGCTTTATGGAAGTAGCCATGGTTACAGTACAGTTGGGGGTGCCCAGCCTACCCGTAGGCACTAGGTGGACAGCTGTCCATACCTGCACTAGATCCTACAGACTCCCATGCTTTCTTCTTGACTAATAAATGTAAACTGAGATTTGAGAATCTCATACCTTCCATCACCTTTCTTTCAGATAACAGGGTCTGTTAGGGTAGGAAAGATAGAAGATTGAAAACCTGCTCCAGAGACCCCCCGAACCTAGACAACATAGGAATTGGGGTAACGCATAGCAGAGTGGAGGAAGATAAAAGGACTACTAGGTCATGGTGCATCTCTGGGAAATTAATAAACTTTTGCCAAATGAATGTGTCTCTGGTTGTATGCTCAGAGTGGATTCTGCTCCCCTCAGAAGCTCTTGTAAGGTTAACAATCTTGTTAGGAGCTGAAAGCAATGCTGTCATCTTGTGTGCTTGTTAATTTTCCTTCAGCATGTATTGAGTGCCTGTTATGTGAAAGACACTTTTCAAGATATAAAATTGAATATTAGAGTATAGAAATACAAATATATGTCCCAGAAGCCAAGCTGGATAAGTGTCATAATTACAATGGGAGAGAGACATTTACACTTGCTGTAAGATGGGAAGAACAAGGTGCTTCCTGGAAGGCCTGTAGAATTTACATTCACAAAACCTTGGAGAAAGAGCCGACAGTGTCGTCAAAGTGGGGGTGGCAATGCCAAGCAGTGTGGAAAGGGCACAGATTGAATTTAAGAGTTATCAGCAAATGATAGCTTCATTGTAACTAAAGTAGACAGGGCATGTGACAGAGGGGAGGCCATGGCTAATAGGACTAGAAAGACAAGCTTCGCAAAGAGGTTTACACTTTAAAGGAGAGCCATAATCAGGTACTTCAATGTGTCACCCCATTTCATTTTTACCAGGTTGAAAGCAGGAATGGGTTTTATTTGCCTTTTTATCTTTGATGATGGCTGGATTAGAGGGCAGATCTGTATAAGATAACAAAGGAGGGGGAGGGGACCAAAGAGGATAAACCATCAGGAAGCCATTGCAATAATCAGGAGAGCCTGCTCCAGAGCCATGGGCATGAAAAAGTTATTTTATGGAGGGAGATTCATTGATGTTATTATCATAGTCTGGATGAGAGGGATGAGGGAGAAGCAAAAGGAAGAGTCAAAAATTATTAGTTTAGGGCCAACAAAACTATGAAGATGGTGATAATTATGATGGTGAAAAAGTTACAATTTTAACATCATTATAATTCTTAGAGAAATAATTATCTATATTTAGAACCTCTTTCTAGAAGAAGGTAGGCCTGAAGGCTTGATGCTAAAAAAATAAAGTATGGAGAAGTTCATTTTGTATAGGAAGATAAAAACATGGGCATGGATGTGGAGAGGGGAGGCAGTGAGGGAATGAATCAGGGCCTAATGAGAGGATGAGAGGCTGAAAGTTGGGAAAAAGATGGTCATTGGGAAAGCGCAGAGACCAAGTGGTAAAAGAGACTCTGCAGAACATGGATATTGAAGATATATATTTTTAGGATGTTTGCCGTGTCATTCTATAATCTTTAACAACTTTTCATCTTCCCAAACCTGACAGGAAGTCTCCACACATACAAATGACTTGGAAGAGTGCTGTGATAGAAAGTCCAGAGAACAACTATGCTTCACAGTAAGGTTTAGGTGGAACGTAACTAAAATTTCAACAAGAATAGGAAATTCAAACTACAGGACCAAATGCCATAAATTTCGAGTTGGGCATTGGCCTTCCAAGTAGATGTAATTTGTTTTTCAAAACCGAAAAAGCAAGCTGCCCTCGGTTAAGATATAATATTCACTTTTTATAATAATTTAAAAAGAAATTCAGGGAGTTCCCATCATGGCTTAGCAAAAACGAATCTGACTAGCATCCAAGAGGATGCAGGTTCAGTCCCTGGTTTGCTCAGTGGGTTAAGGATCCTGCATTGCTGTGAGCTGTGGTATAGGTCATAGACGTAGCTTGGATCTGGCATTGCTATGACTGTGGCATATGCCAGCAGCTACAGCATCAATTCAACCCCTAGCCTGGGAACCTCCATGTGCCGTGGGTGCGGCCCTAAGAAGACAGGCAGACAGATAGACAGACAGACAGACAGAGAGAAATTCACCCTCAGTTGCCTTCCCCAAAACCGTAACTCACTCCTTGCCCTCCTCCTTTATAATGTATCTTCTTATATACACCACCATTTCTTCACTTGTTATTACTCATGATTGTTGACATCCCTGATGTCACTGAAACTGTGAGACCACATAAAAGGAAAGTTTTCAGACCTTTCTTACATGCTCTTTCAGCAAATTTGGTACTGATGACTAACTACTCTCTCATTGAACCATTTTCTTCCTTTGTTTCCATGTCAACAATATCCTTGTATTCTTCCTATCCTTCTGGATACTTTTACAAATTTGTTTCTCTTTTTGTTCATCCCTTAAATCTTGCTATGTTTAGCTAGGCCTAGGATTAATCCCCCCTCAACCCCAACTGTATTTTACTCCATCCCTGTAGACTCTGTATTTTCATGGCTTCACATACTGTCTAAATGACATTAAAACTGTGCCTCCTTTTTGAACTTTAGGTCTACTTCTTCAGCTACTTGTTCAACATTTCCATTTGTATATTTTATAAGTTACATAAAACTCCACATTTCCATGGATCTCTCTATATTCCTCAAGTCCTGTTCTCCTCTAGAGCTTCATAGCTTGGTAAACATGCTACCACCAACTTCCCAAAGAGCAACCTATAAAGTATCAAGTGCTCTAGATGTTGGCTATATCTGTGTACTTCTTTCCACTTCCATTACACAAATACGGGCCACTTTCCTAGACTATTATTTCAGACTCTCGGATGTCTTTTCTCTATACCTACCCTCCCTCCCCAAATTCATTCTACGCTCCATAGTCAGAATGATCTCTCAAAAATATTTTATCATACCACTCCACTACTTAAAAACTTTAGTGGCTTCCTATTGCCTTTGGATAAAGCCTTTTAAATAGGGCTATGAGGCTTTCATGATTTGGCCTTTGTATTTCCAGCTTTAGCCATTCTTCCTTGAATGCTATTTTCCAGCTAGCCTATTCCCTGGAACAGACTATATTCTAACATGTTCTCTTTAATTTTGGCCCTTGCACATACAAGTCCCTTCATCTTGAACACATTCCTTTACTATTCTCTCCAATCCAAGTAACCCTGTTTCACTTTTAGGGCTTATGGAACATATTACTTTCATATTAGAACAATTTTATTGACTATAGATTAGATTAGGTTACCCAACAATGTATTTGTCCCACTTTTCTGTTATAATGCTCATCACACTGTATTGAATTAGTCATTAATTTCCACTTTTTCTATTAAGTCTAAATTCCTAGTAGTAAAGGACTCTGTCCATGGTTGTAGCCTCAGAACTTAATAGACTGTCCAGTGCTGATATTAAGTGCTCAATAGAGATTTGTTCAATGAATCAATGAAATGAGGAGGAGGAACAGAAATGAGGTCAGTTTTGAAACTCCTAAATCTGGAGTTCCTGTGGACATACATGATGAAGTGGTTTCAGATGTTGTGAGATAAAAGTAAAAAGTAGGAGTTCCCGTCGTGGCGCAGTGGTTAACGAATCCGACTAGGAACCATGAGGTTGCAGGTTCCATCCCTGCCCTTGCTCAGTGGGTTAACGACCCGGCGTTGCCCTGAGCTGTGGTGTAGGTTGCAGATGCGGCTCGGATCCCGCGTTGCTGTGGCTCTGGCCTAGGCCGGTGGCTACAGCTCCGATTGGACCCCTAGCATGGGAACCTCCATATGCCACGGGAGCGGCCCAAGAAATAGCAAAAAGACAAAAATAAAAAATAAAGTAAAATATACCCTGTGATCATTCACCTAATCATGATAACTATAGTGATGGTTTCCTTCCAGCCTAATTTTATTTTTCTTCATTGAAAATTTATACTTATGGAGTTCCCGTCATGGCGAAGCGGAAACAAATCTGACCAGGAACCATGAGGTTGCAGGTTTGATCCCTGGCCTCACTCAGTAGGTTAAGGATCCAGCGCTGCCGTGAGCCGTGGTGTAGGTTGCAGACATGGCTTGGATCTGGAGTTGCCGTGGCTGTGGTGTAGACTGGCACCTACAGCTCCGATTAGACCCCTAGCCTGGGAACCTCCATGTGCTGCATGTGCAGCTCTAAAAAGATAAAAGACAAAAAAAAAATTGTGCTTATAAAATTGCTTTCACATTGAATTCAGCTGAAGTTGAAAACATTCAGAAATCTCATCCTGTTTTTCTGGGAGAAAACATGGTCTCTCCTAATTTGCTTTTTAAAATTTCTGAAGGCTCAGTACTCAACAAACTATAAATTCAATACAACCTTCAACAAGATGCTACTGCATTTTTTCCCATGATGTAATGATTCTAACTTTGTTCAGAAGAATAGACACATAAGAATAGCCAAGAATACTTATAAAATGGTAAGGTGTTATTGTAACATATTAAACATATGCAAAGTAAGAGTGATTAAGATAATTTGTAAATAGACTGATGTGATTATACGGTAATTGAGCTAACCTGTTTTGGGTTATGGTTGCTGAGGACTCATCAGAGAAGAAAGCTACTACTTTTCCTACCCTTACTTCAGAAAACAGAGACCCACATTGTGATTATAAACATCTGAGCTATCCTCACATGTGAAAAGAGGAGCTAAAACCTTGTCTTTTAGAAGTATTGAAGAGTAGTAAAAGCTGGATTATCCAAAGAAGAGACAAGGGATTTTTATGTTGCAGGAAGTGGAAATGGATTAACCAAAGGAGAGATAAATATAGTTTAGCCGAAATTGAGAAGCAGATGGTTGTTTGGGGGTTTTCCTTAAGGAGCAGAAATCTATGTCCCTCTTATCCCCAGCTCTGTTGATGAGTGGATAATTGAAAAGTGTCTGGGAGACTAGGCTTTAAGTGTTTTATTTTTGAGAGCAGAGACAAGGGCTTCTGCGGCAGAACCTGTAGTCAAAAAAAGTAGACTGCCTGGAGCACCAAGGGTAACCTGATGACAGAAGACTCACATGACAGCAACATGTTTTAGCAAAAGGATCAAACAGTGCTAATCTCCAAAGAGGAAGATCAAACTACAGCATTTGTAGGCTGGGACCATGCCTTGGATTTCAAAGGTGAAGATTATTACACTCAAATGTAATTGCAAAAATTCGTCTTTATTGGAAAACAAGAGAATCCAGAAAAAGAATAAAGAATATGCATGGAATTACAAATCAATGAGGAAAGAGTTCACTTTTTGTGTTTGATGAAACAACTCACATTTCATATTTCCCTACTTTACTCTTTATGCCATAATAAATTTCACATAGTTCAAAAACCTAAACATAAAATATGAAGTCATATAGAACTGGAAAAATTATGGAGGAATATTTCTCTAAAACTGCGGTTGTATTTAATGATGATATTACAGCCAGGAATAAAAGAAGCGCTGAAACATACAAAGTTAAAATCTGTACAGAAAAGAGAACTACACCATAAATATGGCTTAACAACAATAGAAAAATTTGACAAAATATTCCTAACATTATTAACAAAAAATAAAATTAATATTCCTATTGTGCAAATGCCTTTATAGATCAATAAGCAAGACATGCATTACAAGAGAGAAAGGCAAAAAAATGAACTGACAATTAAAAAAATAGCTAATATACATATAAAAAAATCCAGCCTTATTAGCATTCATATACTAAAATTTAAATTTTGATCAGTTATTTTTTTTCCTGGTAGATTGGTATCAAGTATTGTTAAGGATGTGGGGGAGGGGATTAAACACCCCCACATTTTATTGGTGGGATATCAAGTTATCCACACTTTTGATAGACTAGCTAGGCAATATTTTGTTTAACAATTTAAAAAATTAAGATATAAGTGACATTTAACATTATATTAGTTTTAAGTGTACTCAAATACACAATATGATTTGATAAATGTATATATTACCCAATTGTTACCATAATAAACTCAGTTAACATCCATCATAACACAATGCTATAATTTTTTTCTTATGAAGAGACTTGTAAGATCTCTCTTATCAACTTTTAAGTATATAATACAATATTGTAAACTATAATCACCATGCTATGCATTACATCCCCAGGACTTATTTATCCTAAAACTGAAAGTTTGTACCTTTTGATTACCTTCACCCATTTCACCCACCCTACCACACCCAACCTCTGGCAACCACGAATCGGTTCTCTGTATTTATGAGATCAGTTTTTTTCAGATTCCACATATAAATGAGATCACTTATTTGTCTGTCAGACAAAAAGTATCTGTCTCTGTCTATATTATTTTGCTTACCATAATGACCTCAAGGACCATATACATTATATAGAATGCAGTATTTCCTTATTTTTTATGGCTGAATAATATTTCGCAATATTTACATAAAATAGAAAATGTGAATTACACTTTATCTAGAAAATCTATTTCTGGAAATTTATTCAAAGGAGAAAATTAATCAAATAGTTTAAGAATGTACTTCTCAATTCATTTGTTTACTTTTTCATTCACACAACAGATATTTTGTTAGTGCCCACCTTACACTTGACTATGAAAAAATGATTCACATAAAAGACTCAATCCCTGATCTTGTGGAGCTTATATTCTGGTTTAGGAGCTTATATTCTGGTTTAGGATACAGACAAGACAAAGAAAATAAAAATGGATTAAAATTATTTGTAAGGAACTACTAACAAGAGTAAGAGAATCTTCAATAATGTACATAAGACAAGATGGCCAGAGACACTTCCTCTCTGGGGAAGTGTCATTTAAAGGGAGACAAAGAAAAGACAGCTGTGCAAGAGTCCTATGGATGAAGGGCTTTCCAATCAGTGAAAAGAACACATGCAAAAGCTGAAGGCAAAGAATAACATTACATACTTGAGGAACAGAATGGTGTGTAAGGAGTAGGTAGTACAGATGATAAAAGAGGCAGGTAATATTCAGATCATATAGGCTCTTTTAGGCCATGGAAAGGAGTTTAGGTTTTATACTAAGACTAATGGAAGGCTACTGATGGCTTTTAAACAAATAAACAAAAAAATGATAAAATAGGATTTATATTTGAACAAGATCACGCTTGAAGATTTGTGAATAATGAATTGGAAGTGGGCAAGAGTAGATATTTACTGCAGCATCATTTACAATGGTAAAAAATGGAAATGGAAATCACCTAGGGATTTGGCCATAATCATCATAATGGATGGTTATATATCTAAATTCATCAATGGGGAAAATATCCACAAGTTTGGAGAAAAAATATATGTGTGAGTAAGTGTGTGCATATGCTAGAAGGATGTTCACAAAAATGAGAGTAGAATTTGTTGACTTGATCTGCCTATGATATAAAATCCATGGTATCCTTGGGTGACTTTATATTTGGCTTTATATTTTTTATTTATTGCTTTTTATGAATGGGTATACTTTTATGCCAGAAAAATAAATCATTTTTTCATTTTAGAGAAAAAAAGACACTAATCCACACAAGGGAAAAAATTTTAAGTCATTTTATACTCTACTTTTTGAAGTTCGCCTATTTCAATTTTTTGTCACTTCTTTTTTTATATAATGTTTTTTTATTTTTCTTCATTATAGCTGGTTTACAGTGTTCTGTCAATGTTCTACCTTATAGCATCGTGACCCAGTTACTCATACATGTATAGATTCTTTTTTCTCACATTATCTTGCTCCATCATAAGTGACTAGATATAGTTCCCAGTGCTACACAGCAGGATCTCATTGCTTTTCCATTCCATGGAAACAACCTAAATGTCCATCAACAGGTGATTGGATTAGGAAGATGTGGTATATATACACAATGGAATACTACTCAGCCATAAAAAAGAACAAAATAATGCCATTTGTTTGTCATGTCTTTTTTTTATTGCACATTGCTTTATTGTGCTTCACGGATATTGCATATTTGACAAGTTGAAGGTTAGTGGAAACCCCAAGTCAACAAAGTCTAATGGCACCATTTTTCCAACAGCATTTCCTCACTTCAAGACTTTGTGTCACATTTTGGTAATACTCACAATATTTCAAACTTTTCATTATTATTATGTTTGTTCTGGTGATCTAGGATCTTTGAATGTTAATATTGCAAAGTGATTATGACTTGCTGAAAGCTCAGATGATGGTTAACTTTTTTAGCAATAAATTATTTTTTAATTAAGGTATGTACATTTTTAAAAATTACTTAATGAATTTTATTGCATTTATATATGTACACATACCAACCAAATTTTACAGCATTTCCATCCCAAACCTCAGTGCATTCCCCCACCCCCCAACCTGTCTCCTTTGGAAACTGTAAGTTTTTCAAAGTCTGTGAGTCAGTGTCTGTTCTGCAAAGACGTTCATTGTGTCCTTTTTTCAGATTCCACATGTAAGTGACAACATTTGATGTTGGTGTCTAATGTCTGACTGACTTCACTTAGCACGACAATTTCTAGGTCCATCCATGTCAGTGCAAATGCCGTATTTCTTTCCTTTTAATGGCTGAGTAATATTCCTTGTGTATATGTACCACATCTTCTTGATCCACTCCTCTGTTGATGGACATTCAGGTTGTTTCCATGTCTTGGCTATTGCATATAGTTCTAGCAATGAATATTGGAGTACGTGTGTCTTTTTGAGTCGAAGTTTTCTCTGAATAGATGCCCAGGAGTGGGATTGCTAGATCAAATGGTAGTTCTATGTTTAGTTTTCTGAGGCATCTCCATACCGTTTTCCACAGTGATTGCACCAATATACATTCCCATCAACAATGTAGTAGGGTTCCTTTTTCTCCACAGCCTCTCCAGCCTTTATTGTTTGTAGACTTTTTGATGATAGCCATTCTGGCTGGTGTAAGGTGGTACCTCAGAGTGGTTTTGATTTGCATTTCTCTAATAATTAGTGATGTTGAACACATTTTCATGTGTTTTTCGGTCTTCTGTATGTATTCTTTGGAGAATTGTCTGTTTAGATCTTCTGTGCATTTTTTATGACATTGTTTGATTTTTTTTGGTATTGAGCTATAGGATGTGTTTATAGATTTTGGAAATTAATCCCTTGTCAGTCAATTCACTTGCAAAGATTTTCTCACATTCTGTGGGTTGTCTTTTCATTTTGTTTAGGGTTTCCTTTGCTGTGCAGAAACTTTGAAGTTTGATTAGGTCCCATTTGCTTATTTTTGTTTTTACTGTCATTACTCTAAGAGGTGGATCTGAGAAGCTGCTGCTGTCGTTTATGTCAGAGAGTGTTTGGCCTGTTTTCCTCTAAGAGTTATATAGTATCTGGTCTTATATCTAGGTCTTTAATCCATTTGGAGTTTATTTTTGTGGATAGTGTTAGGGAGTGTTCTAATTTCATTCCTTTACATGTGGCTGTCCAGTTTTCCCAGCACCACTTATTGAACAGGCTGTCTTTTCTCCATTGTATATCTTTGCCTCCTTTGTCATAGATTAGTTGGCTGTAGGTGTGTGGGTTTAATTCTGGGCTTTCTATCCTGTTCCACTGATCTATATTTCTGTCTTTGTGCCAGTGCCATATGATTTTGATGACTGTTACTTTGTAGTATAGTCTGAAGTCAGGGAGCCTGATTCCTCCAGCTCCATTTTTCTTTTTCAGGATGTCTTTGGCTATTCTGGGTCTTTTGTGCTTCCAAATAAACTTTAAAATATTTTGCTCAAGTTCTGCGAAAAATGTCCTTGGTAATTTGATAGGGATTGCATGAATCTGTAGATTGTCTTGGGTAGTATAGTCATTTTGATAATATTGACTCTTCCAATCCAAGAGTATGGTATGTCTTTCCATCTGTTTTTGTCATCTTTGATTTCTTTCATCAGCATCTTATCATTTTCAGAGTGCAGGTCTTTTGTCTCTTTAGGTAGGGTTTATTCCTAAGTCTTTTATTCTTTTGGATGCAATGGTAAATGGGATTGCTTCCCTAATTTCTCTTTCTGATCTTTCATTGTTAGTATATAGAAATGCCAGTATCCTGTGACTTTGCCAAATTCATGGATGAGCCCTAACTGTTTTCTGGTAGAGTCTTTAGGATTCTCTAGGTATAGTATTATGTCATCTGCAAATAGTGATAGTTTTACTTCTTTTTTTCCAATTTGGATTCTTTTATTTCTTTTCTTCTCCAACTGCTGTAGCTAAAACTTCCAAAACTATGTTGAATAATAGTGGTGAGAGCAGACATCCTTGTCTTATTCCTGATCTCAGTGGGAATTCTTTTAGTTTTTCACCATTGAGAATGATGTTAGCTGTGGGCTTGTCATATATGGCCTTTATTATGTTGAGGTAGGTTCCCTCTATGCCCACTTTCTTAAGGATGTTTACCAGAAATGGGTGTTGGATTTTGTCAAAGGCTTTTTCTGCATCTATGCAGTGGATCATATGATTTTTATTCTTCAGTCTGTTAATGTGGTGTATCACACTGATTGATTTGTGGACATTGAAGAATTCTTGCATCTCTGTGATAAATCCCACTTGATCAAGATGTAGAATCCTTTTAATGTATTGTTGGATTCAGTTTGCTAGTATTTTGTTGAGGATTTTTGCATTGATTTTCATCAGTGAAATTGTCCTGTAATTTTCTTTTTTTGTGGTATCTTTGGTTTTGGTATCAGGTGATGGTGGCCTCATAGAATGAGTTTGGGAGTGTCCCTTTCTCTGAAATTTTTTGGAATAGTTTCAGAAGGATATGTGTTAGCTCTTCTTTAAATGTTTGATAGAATTTGCATGTGAAGCCATCTGGTCCTGGACTTTTGTTTGTTGGAAGTGGCTTTTTTTTTTTTTGTCTTTTTGCTATTTCTTTGGGCCGCTCCTGCAGCATATGGAGGTTCCCAGGCTACGGGTCAAATCGGAGCTGTAGCCACTGGCCTATGCCAGAGCCACAGCAACACGGGATCTGAGCCACGTCTGCAATCTACACCACAGCTCACAGCAACGCCAGATCGTTAACCCACTGAGCAAGGGCAGGGACCAAACCCGCAACCTCATGTTTCCTAGTCGGATTCATTAACCACTGCGCCACGACAGGAACTCCGGAAGCGTTTTAATCACAATTTCAATTTCAGTTCTTGTGATTGGTCCATTCATCTTTTCTATTTCGTCTTGGTTTAGTCTTAGAAGATTGTACTTTTCTAAGAATTCATCCATTTCTTCTAGGCTTTCTGTTTTATTGGCTTATAGTTGCAAATTGTAGTCTCTTATGATCCTTTGTATTTTTGTGATGTCAGTTATAACTTCTTTTTTGTTTCTAATTTTATTGATTTGAGTCCTCTCTCTTTTTTGCTTGATAAGTCTGGCTAAGGGTTTACCGATTTTGTTGATCTTTTCAAAGAACCAGCTTTTCAGTTCATTGATCTTTTCTATGGTTTTCTTTGTTTCTATTTCATTGATTTCTGCTTTGATTTTTATGGTATCTTTCCTCCTACTAAGTTTAGGTCTTGTCTGTTCTTCTCTCTTGAGCTGCTTTAGAAGTAAAGTTAGGTTGTTTATTTGAGGTTTTTCTTGTTTCCTGAGGTGGGCTTGTATTGCTATAAACTTTCCTCTTAGAACTGCTTTTGCTGCATCCCATAGGATTTGGAGTGTTGTGTCTTTGTTGTCATTTGCTTCTAGTGTTTTTTTAATTTCCTGTGTGATTTCTTCAGTGATCCATTGGTTATTTAGTAGCATGTTGTTTAGTCTCCATGTGTTTGTGTTTTTTGCAGGTTTTTTCCTTGTTGATTTCCAGTTGTATAGTGTTGTGGTTGGAAAAGATGCTTGACATGATTTCAATTTTCTTAAAGTTATCAAGGCTTGATTTGTCTCCAAGGATGTGATCAATCTTAGACAATGTTCCATGTGCACTTGAGAAGAATGTGTATTCTGTTGCTTTTGGGTGGAATGTCCTATAAATATCTATTAAGTCCATCTGGTCGAATGCTTCATTCAGGACCTGTGTTTCCTTATTGATTTTCTGTCTGGATGATCTGTCCATTGCTGTAAGTTGTATGTTAAAGTCCCCCACTATGATTGTGTTATTAATTTCTCCTTTGAAGGTTATTAGCAGTTTCCTTATATATTGTGGTGATCCTGTGTTGGGTGCATAGATATTTAAAAGTTATATCTTCTTCTTGGGTTGATCCTTTGATCATTATGTCGTGTCATTCCTTGTCTCTTAAAATATTCATTTTAAGGTCTATTTTGTCTGATGAGTATTATTACTCCAGGTTTCTTTTGATTCCTGTTTGCATGAAATATTTTCTTCCATCCTCTCACTTTCAATTTGTATATGTCCCTAGAAGTGAAATGGGTCTCTTGAAGACAGCATATATATGGGTCTTGTTTTTGTACCCATTCAGCCATTCTATGTCTTTTGGTTGGGGCATTTAGTCCACTAACATTTAAGGTAGTTATTGATATGTATGTTCTTATTGTCATTTTATTAATTGTTTTGGATTTGTTTTTTGTTGCTCTTTTTTCTCCCCTTCTTCTCTTGTTCTATCCTCTTGTGGTTTGATGACTATCTTTAGTGTTGTATTTGAGTTGATTTTTCTTATTTGTTTGTGTATCAATTGTAGATTTTTGGTTTGCAGTTGCCCTGAAGTTTTGATATAGGAGTCTATATACATGAGATTGTTTTTTGTTGTTGTTCTCTTAATTGCAAGTGCATCTCAAGTGTCCTGCATTTGTAGCCTCCTTTTCTCACAATTTCTGATTTTGGTAGCATAATCGTGTGTGGATGATTCCTATCTGTACTGTATATATGCCTTTACTGGTGAGCCTTGTCATTTGTGGTATTTTTGCTGCTGGTTGCGGCCTTTTCATTTCTGTCTAGAGAAGTTCCTTTAGTATTTGTTGTAAAGGTGGTTTAGTGTTGCTGAATTCTCTTAGCTTTTGTTTATCTGTGAAGCTTTTGATTTCTCCTTCAAATCTGAATGAGAGCCTTGCTGGGTAAAGTAATCTTGGTTGGAGGTTTTTTTCCTTTCATCACTTATACTTAAAGTGATATCATGCCATTCCATTCTGGCCTGCAGAGTTTCTGCTGAAAAATCTACCAATAACCTTATCAAAGTTCCCTTGTATGTTATTTGTCTCTTTTCCCTAGATGCTTGCAATATTTTCTCTTTGTCTTTAGTTTTGGTTAGTTTGATTAATATGTGTCTCAGGGTTTATTTTATATGGTACTCGTTGTGCTTCTTGGATTTGAGTGAGAGGTTCCTTTCCCATGTTAGGGAAGTTTTCGGTTATTATCTCTTAGAATATTTTTTCTATCCCTTTCTATAATAGGGATGTTGGTGCATTTAATGTTGTCCCAGAGTTCTCTGAGACCCTCTTCATTTGTTTTCTATTTTTTTCCTCTTTTCTATTCCTCATCTCTGATTTCCACCAGTCTGTCTCCCCACCTTGCTAATTTGTTCTTCTGCCTCCTGTATTCTGCTGTTGGCTGCTTCTAATGAATTTTTTATTTGTTATTGTATTTTTCATCTCTTCTTGCATAAGTTTTATATATTGTATTTCTTTGCTCAGTTTTTCCTGTAAATTATCCATCTTTGCCTCCAGTTTATTTCCAATGTCTTGCATCATCTTCAGCATCAACTGTCTTTTTTCTGGAGGCTGAGAATCTCCAGATCACTTAGCTGTTTATCTGGGGACTTTTCTTTCTCCCTCATCTGAGTTATAGTTCTCTGTCTTTTCATTTTTATAGGTTTTTGGTGTGGTGACCTTTTTGCAGACAGTAGAGTTGTAGCCTCTCTTGCTTCTGATGTCTGCCCTCTTGTAGCTGAATTTGATATGGGGTCTTACTGTAGGCTTCATGGTGTAAGGGACTGGTGCCTGCCCACTTGTAGGTGGGGTGAGATTAGAGGTGGCTGTGTGCCTGGGGGGTCTTTTGGCAGCCTGTTTACTGAGAGGTGGGCCTGTGATCCCACCTGGATCATTGTTTGGCCTGGGGTTTCATATGGCTGATGGGTGGGGCCAGATTTTCCCTAAATTTCCACCTCCAGAGAAACACACACTGATGAACAGTCCCAAGAGCTTTGCCTCCAATGCCCTTCCCCCACAACAGGCCACAGTCGCCCCCTGTTTTCCCAGAAGATCCACCAAGAACTGCAGTCATGTCTGATTCAGATTCCTATGGAGACTTTGCTTTGCCCTGGGACCCAGCACATGTGAAAATCTGTGTGCACCTTTCAAGAATGGGGTCTCCATTTCCCCCATTCCTGTGGAGCTCCTGTGTACAAGCCCCACTGGCCTTCAATGCCAGATGCTCCAAGGGTTCTTTCTCCGAGTGCCAGATTTGACATGGACCCCAAAACTCTCACTCCTACAGGTGAGTCTCTGTGGTAGTTACTTTCCAGTCTGTGGGGCTTCCCACCCAGGAGGTATGGGGTTGGTTATATCACGTAATCGCCCCCACCTCTTGACGTGGCCTCCTCTTTGTCTTCTGGAATAGGATATCTTTTTGAAAGTTTCCAGTACATTCAGTTGAAAGTTGCTCAGCATTTGGTTGTAATTTTGTTGTTTTTTATGAGAGAAGTTGAGCTCCAGTCCTTCTATTCCACCATCTTAATCCCATCCTTGTTTGTCATTTCTTAATGTGAACTGGCATTCTTGTCTAGTAAAATATACATGTAGATTATCAGTTGTAGTGTCCATCAAATCTAGTGTTTCAACCTTAGCGTGGCACTCTTCTGCCAAAACATATGGATTCGTTATTTCCCATTAATTTTCAATGGACAATAAACACACATCTTGGCAGATGCTTAAGGAAAAAGAAAAGTCTAAATTTAGGCTTTCTTCCCAGGCAGTTGTTTTGTTAACTCAAAGGAACTAGAGAATTTTCATTAAAATATTTTTTTAATCTTCTGAGGCTAGGCTAGCTTCCAGCTTTTATTCTGAAAGACTAGTAAAGAGTACAAAATGGCTTCAGCATCAAAATCCCCAGTGGTCTTCCAGAAGCATTAACCCAGACGCACAGGAATCCTACACAGGTCTTGGAAGCCTGAAGGTAGTTTGAGCATGTTCTCTGAAAGGACATTATTTTTTGTTACTGTTCTTTGTAACTATGACATTTTATTACAATAAAAGGAAATAATTTACTTGGGCTGGTTAATTTTTAGTCCCTCCAAAAAACTGAAAACTGTTTAGTTTTTCCCCAAGTTATAGATGTGGTCCCTCCTGTCTTTACCATTTTATAACCCCATTTCTATAATACCTTTTCTTTGGTTTCTCATAGAGAGTAGCTTAGCCTTTGTGCTTTCTTGCCCTTATGCTTCTTACCTTGTTATTTCTTCTTAAAATTGACCTTTACTCCAAGTCACAATTATTACTTTAAAGTTCTTAAATCATAGTTTCCAAGTAAGTACCCAAACTCTTTTTGCACTAACTCAATTCTTAAAGGCATCCATGAAGTTCTGGCTCATTGAAGGCTTAGTTGTGAGATTTAGGAGGATGATGATGATGACTAGTTAAATATTGTCAAGACTACTGAATGCAACCATTGGGTCCTCTCTGCACAATCACATTTTCTCCAGAATCTGTAGGGTCTGTTTAGCTAAAACAAAGGGTATGTTTTTAAAAAATAACATAAACAGTACATCTTCATTGCAACAAAATGAGGCAAAAGTAGCAAAAAAAATTCACCTCTGATTTTACCACCTACAGCCTTAACACAATACTGCTAACATATTGATATGTATAGTGAGTATAAATTATGTATTGCCTTTGAGTGTTTCACACTCATCAATTTCCACCCATTTAATCTCATTTTTTTTTCTGGACATCTGATTTCTATTTATAAACAATTGTATATTATTTCTCATATATGTACTGCCTAGAAGATTTGAAAAAATGTTTTTAAAAATAGTTTTTGAATGACTTGATGATCAAATTATTGGAAATCATACAACACAAAAGAATTCATTTGTTCCACTGGTCAAGTTGAACCTTGCCTGCATGGTGCCCTTAACAGGGGCAAAGTGCTATCTATTCTGCATTCTGTATGTAATTCCATGTTTGGAGCATTGAGGATAAAAAAATTTATTCTTATGGCAGTATTCCTTAACGTGTAGCTTCAGAAACAACTGTATTAGAAATTTTTCTCAAATATTCTGATATAGCTCTGCCATGGAGCCCAAAATCTTCATCTGTAATAAGCAAACCATATGGTTCTGATGCTTACTAAACTTTGAGAGCCACTATCTTAGTGCATTGTTGCCCAGTGGTAGTCTTTGCCAAATGCTTCACTGTTTTCAAAAAAAGCAGCAAGGCATTTCACCAAATTCCCATTGGTATAAAATGACAGTATGGATTTTCACTGATCATACAGTGAAAATGTTTTTTCTTTTCATTACATCTTGTTGTCAAACTCACAGTGGTCACGTGCTTCACTGGAATCACTCTAACTGAATACACATTATGAGTCCTATATGTTATTGAATTTCAAGCTTTTAAAAATTGGATAAACGATTCACTGAATGTAATCGATGTATACGTTAATCCAACTAATGTTAACATTAAACATGTAAAACCCACCGATTTTCTTTTAACAAATCTTACACTAAAAATCCAAAGAATCTGAACAATGCTGAGGAACTGCCAGTGGATGTCACCAGTGCGCCATAGACTTGTAGAAGCAAGGACCTTTTTTGCTGCTACCTCTCAGAAATAACTGTCTGGTAGTCTTACACCTTCATAACATCCAGAATTTTTTTTAACTTATAAATTATTAACTAATTCTGTACCAATTAGTTCTACCAGTTGGTAGGTTTGTTATCACGTTAAGCTTCAAGACAAGAACCTGGACTCAAATGATTAAAAATTTAGAGGCAGTTGATTAAATATGCAGATAGTCTGTGAAGCCACTTCTTGAAACAATTATATTGCCTTTTAATACTAATGATTTGTATAATTAATAAAAAAACAAGTTTGAAAGCATTAAAAAAAGAAGTGAGAGATTAAAGGGAATTGGGTTAAATGCCAAGAAGTAAGGATATAATTTGATCAGGACACATTTACCCTGTAAGTTAGATTTAGCTGTTTTGTTTTAAAAATATGGTTTCCTTTTTAGCAAAGACTATTCATTGAATTGTACAACTGTTTTGGAAATTATGTGTTGGATCAGTGAGTGGTCTGAGGGCTAATTAAATACAATTTTGCAAATTGTATACTTTTTCTTCCAATTAAAAATCTTAATTACTCCAGTGAATTTTTCAATTTGAAGGTTTGTTGTGAAGTATAAGCAGTGAAGCGTAGATGTCCAGATCAAATTGGGATTGCTGTTGGGATCCTTTGGCCTACAATAAAGCTATTTTTAGTTAATTATAAAATTATGAAATTGCCCTAGCAACTCTGACCTCCAAATATGGTTTTAAAACACATTATTCTCAAGATCATGGATTCTTCTTTGCTATGAACATAAAGTTAGAGTTAGTCCAGGTCATTCTATTATGTGATAGCAGAAAAGACATTTAAACTGTACTTCTGTTTTCTTTGCTGTGTTATGGGGCTGACCAAGCAATACCTGGAATAACCATTATTTAGGAGCTCTGCTAAGTTTCAGGCACTATCATAGGCTCTTTATGTGGTTTGCCTCATTTAATCATTCAAAAAAAAAAAAAACAGAAAAAAACCCAGATGGGATGTTTTGCTATTCTGATGTCATGAAAGAGAAAACAGAGAAGTAAAGTATTACAGCTTGCTTTCAAATCATGAGTGCCTGACTCAAAGACTGAAGATCTTTTTCAAAAGGATTCTCTCTTTTCAGAGATAATGCTGTTGCTAAGCTTCCTAAGGCCCAGGTATTGCCCAGGCAATGCACTGAGTATATTCCATGGGTTGGCTAAGGCACTGGCAGTGTGAGTGCCAAAGCTGTCAAAGTATAATGCTCCCTGACAGATAGGATCTGCCGACACTCTTTCAGTGCCCTTGAAGGGACGCTCTGTCTGTGCACTCCCATAGGATTGAATCTAGTTACTTACGCTTTAGAGACTGTGGAGTCAGAGCCATTGTAGGACATGAATGTTTATTGTTTAAGTTTGGTGCCCTATTGTAAATGACAGGAAGCTGAAGAAGAGATCTTCAATCTTAATTTATAGATGGAAAAACCATGGTGAATATGACAATAGCCTCACAGCCATTTCAAGAGTCTGGATTTAACTCTGGGTTTGGCCAATTCTTCTCAAGTTGGACTCTGGACACCACTTGTTTGAGGCTGATTATGAAGACATTTTTCTGAGGACTGCTTTTGTAACTCAAGTTTTCATTAGGTTAACTAAGTGCTCTAACATTACCTCGAACTCAGCATGGTACAATTATATCTGTGGATAAATATTATGGGTGTATAAAATAGCAATTGTAAAATGATTTAAAGTAGGTTAAGTGATAAAAAAAACTATGCTTCTGGATTTATAGAAGTATGTATGTACATTTAAGGATGTTGGTGGTACAATTTATTTTCTATTTCTTCATACTTCAGAGTGTGTTCAATATTTTTGATAAAACTACTTTATTTTACAGTTGCTTATATGTGTTGCATTTCTATTGCTATTTAATGGTCAAATTTCTGTCTCTCTTTAGTTATCTGGCTATGTATATATCTCATCTTTTGCTTTTTTAAAACCAAATTACAAGGCCGTTGTGTAGAAGCCTCCATCACTGGATGTTTTAATTGGAAGGCACCTATGGGACTAAGTAAGGTAAATGGGGTGCAAAGGATGGAGAATGAAGAGACTGTGTGCTTTAGTTACAGAAAGATGAGGCTCAAGTCCACTTAACAGCTCTGTGACTTTGGCACACCTAATTTCTATGTACTTCACTTTCCTTTATAAAAGGAGTTGCCATAAGGATTGAGATAATATATGTAAAAATGAGGCCTGGGGCCTGGGCATAAAATAACTCAATAAGTGCTATCTTAAGAATCCTTTCCTTTCTCCTTTCTCTAGTGAACATAGTAATTATTCAACAAATTTTGGTTAAAATAATAAATGACTGCAACTGTATGAATAACTTTAAACCAGCTTATTACTATTTCCAGCCGTATCATAATCTTTCAACGCCTACCTTCCAAATTGTTTTAACTGTGAGCCTGTTGTCTCCAGGATCTCTCTGGGTTCTACTTCTGCCGACTGCTGCATTTGCTTCTGGTAGGCTCTCATGCCCTCCTTTTCATATATACTCTCCTAAAAGTAGACTTTTTTTTCCTCACCCAAGGCTTCTTTCACTTATTCACAATCTTGCTGTATTTCAAAGCACAACTTGACATGTACTTTTTCAATGTGAACTTCCAAGAGAAAAATATTAGATTCACACTGCACCCAGTTCTCTCAAAATTTTACGTTTGTGAGGACATGTTGAGGTGGGCTTTATAAAATTAGCATGTATTGAAACAGACTGTATGGTCTTCATGGGTAGAGAATGTATTGCATGTATTTCTAACTATGTTCTTGATGCTGCCCGGGTCCTCAAAGGAGGCACTCAAATATTTGCTGATTTGAATAGCAGATGCATTTCCAACCAAAGCCCATCAGAAAGAAAGTGTATAAAGTGAATACTCTTGAGAATTTTAGAAAAATATTTGGCATTTTCTCCTCTCCTTCCACTTTTACCAGTACTTCTTTTATTCCCTCTTTTTGAGAAATATGAAAATAATTTTTAAGTCCATTTGTATGTAAGGAAATTTTCCTAATTGTTTTTTGGCTATGATTATTTTCTCTACCTCCAATTAATCTATTTAATGTTTATTCATTACCTCCTTAGATACTGCTCTAGATGCTAAAGAAATGAACCAAAAAAAAAAAAAAACCAAAACAACCCCAAAGTCTCTGTCCCCAAAGAACTCATGAAAAATGAGGACATACCCAGTATCAAAATATGGTTGGTGCAGTTAAAAACTCAGAAGTATCATGGGAGCATCCCAGGTGGACAAATTCAACATGTTTTTGGCTGCCATTCTTTCGGCGTATTCTTGGGATATTCTATATCTCACAGATCGCTTGTGATAATTTTGATTCAGTGGGCCCATATCTTTTCTCTTATCACCACAGTTACTTTTCCTATTGAACTGACTCCATAAAATCTTAACACTTTCATATTTCATGTTGGAAATTATCTATCTATCTATCTATCTATCTATCTATCTATCTATCTACTTACCTAACCTCTCCTATTCATAGGAACTCTCCTTTCTATACATGAAATTTCCTCTTACAGCAATAGTGATAGCATATAATGTATTCCTATTCTTCTATTACATTACAAAATCATCAAGAATTTCGACAAGATCTATTCTATCAACATCTATAAAGATAATGGCATATTTCTATATCACTTGATAGTTTTCAAGGAATTTTTATGGAGATCTGAGCCTTGCTCTTTAGGAAAGATATGCCATATTTATAGCAGAGTATAATGGGAAGAATATTTAGCAAATACCATGTGTGGCAATTCTTTCCACACAAAGGCAGTCTAAAATGTTTAAGTAATTCTTGTCATGTCAGAAAGTGAAAATGTTCTTCAGGTATGGTTGGTTGATTTTATAAATGAGTTTTCCACTTTCCATAGTTACGTCAACAGACATTTCATTAAATTATATTTAAAGATTTGACAAGACAGGTCCTGCGGAAAGCACGTTAACTTAAATTTCACCATCTTGTCACGTCATACTGTGATTGGTCTAAGTGTGGTAGCCCTGAAAGGGTGGGCTTAATCAGCATGAACATTTTCAGAAAGTAATGAAATTTAATAATAAATAATTCCAAGAGGCCTCGTTAAGCTGGAACATTATTATCAAACTGAATATACATGTTGACAGCTATGCCAATAAATTTGAGAGCTGCGAACATTTACCACATAAAATAATGAAGATCCTTTAAAAGGCTCTGCTGGTTCTTATTCTAAGAAAAGGATTACTCCTTGACTTTGTTTTCTTTCTTTGTCAAAAAGAGAGAAATGAAGGGGGAAAAAAATCTGGGTTTGCTGTCAGAGACATGCCTGCAAAGAAATGCAGTAGGTTTAAAAGAAATCTAAGCAAAAAAATTCCTAAAGAAGTTATCAGATTATCTGTGCTATCAAAACTAGGACTACAGATCTAGTTGACCATAGTAATTTCCTTGAGGTTTTACATCTTATCAAATTGATATAATACTTTTGGATTTTAGTTATGAATAGGAATATAAGAAGATTACTTAATCCCCAGATCTTGATTCTGAATGCAGAATTGAACACAAACTCATTACAGTTGCTGCATTGAAATTAATAAAATTATGAGCCAATAATTAAATGCTATGCTTTTATTTTTGCAACTACCAATAGTTTTTACAAAAGATGAAGGAAGCAGACAATCTGTTAGATTTGTTTAGAATCTCTTGTTATAGAACATGGATTCATTTTGGCATTAAATTGCCTTAGACATAAAAATACCAAGTATGCAACTTCACATAGAAAACTTCCAGCATAGATGCTACAGCCAGAAGAGAATCAAATATATATTGTAGAAGCTACCATATAATAAACGAATTTGGTGAAGAGACTCATCCAAATGAGATTACTTTTAGGCATAATTGCCATGAACCTTAACATCATTGAAGAAATATAATCCCCTTAAAAGATTTTTGAAAAAAAATCTGCACAAAGTGTTTCTGAGACTCAAACAAATTTTTGTTTTCTTGTGCTAGGTCTCAAATTTTTGTTTTCTTGTGCTAGGTCTGCTAGCACTTCTGTGCTAGCAGAAGTGAAAGAATAAGAACGAATGACCCTTCTTTTTCTTTTTTTTTCTCTTTTTTTTTTTTTTTTTTTTAAGGGCTGCACCTGTGGCACATGGAAGTTCCTAGGCTAGGGGCTGAATCAGAGCCACAGTTGCTGGCCTACACCACAGCCACAGCAACATGGGATCCAAGCTGCCTCTGTGAACTACACCACAGCTCACAACCATGCCAGATCCTTAACTCACTGAGCAAGGCCAGGGATCAAACCTGCATCCTCATGGATACTAGTGAGATTCATTTCCACTGAGCCATGATGGGAACTCTCCCTTCTTTGATTTTTGTGTTTTCCCATAAACATATTAAATTATGGAAGACCTAGCATCTACTTTCCAACAATAGTCCTTGGCAAAATAAAAGATATCTGCCTTGAATTGTCTGAAAAAAATTCTTGAAAATGCCTGTGCTGTTGTTCTGATTCAGAGGATCTTGTAAATATAACACTGAAGTTCTATGCTAAAAGCAATGGGCTGAAACTCCTCCTCCTCCCAAGTTTCTGTATGTCAGGCAAATATTTGAACCTGAGGGATACTTGTAGGGAGGGATTGGAAGTCTGCTTCTTGTTTACCTGCTTAGCCTTTCACTAGCTGTCCAGTCCTGATGTCCTCTCTAGCTACCCACCTCCAACCCAGGCCTGCATTTTGGTGACATACGTAGCTAGAAGCCAGCTATATTCAATATTCTCCCCTTCCAGGCACATGGAAGACCAACTTCTGGAGTGAGTGGACCCTCTAACTTTTTCTGACCAAAAGATTATGTGAAGGTGAAGAACTTGTGTGCCTTTCTCCCTTGCCTTGACCCATGAATGGTACTGGGAAGGTGACATGATCCAGACACCTCAGTTATGAGATGGTAAAGCTTCTACCTCTCCTGTGCCTTTCTCCCTTGCCTTGACCCATGAATGGTACTGGGAAGGTGACATGATCCAGACACCTCAGTTATGAGATGGTAAAGCTTCTACCTCTTGGGTTCTTCGGTGAAAATGAGGTCTCCACTAATCTGTTTTACACATATAGAACCAATAAGAAAGAAATATTGAAAAAGAAAGAAAGAAACATTTTTATGTTAACTAGAGTTAACAACTAGAGTTTTGGAGTTGTTCTCTACTAAGCCAAGCTTAGCTCAACCTAATTGCTCTGACAGAGGTTATTTTCCATACCTATTCTTCCTATCAAAACTTTCTTCATCTTATGTGGTACATATATACAACAGAATATTACTCAGCCATACAAAGAATGAAGTAATGGCATTTGCAGCAACATCGATAGACCTTGAAATTATCATAATAAGGGAAGTTAGACAGTGAGACACAAACATCATATGCTGTCACTTCTATGTGAAATCTAAAAAAAAGGATACAATTAGTTTTTTTTGCAGAACAGAAACAGACTCAGACTTTGACAAATTTATGGTTACCAAAGGAGACAACTTGGGGGGGGGGTAGGGATGGACTGGGGTTTGGGGATAGAAAAGTTCTAAAATTAGGTTGTGATGATGGTTATACAGCTATAAGTATAATAAAATTCATCAAATTAAAAAAACTTTCTTCATCTTAACTGGTTGTTTCATTAGATTAGAAAGGGGTTAAGAAATTTCATGTACGAAAAAATAATAGCTATAGCTATGCCTTGATGATAAGAAGGAAGGTAGTGAGGTAACACAGGTAGGAAAGAAGACAAGGGTGATTGTATGTCCCAAAACTGTTACCCAAGGAAATAACTGTTGATAGAACATCAAAGCTCTAAGACTGACTAGTAGGAGAGGATAATTTAGAGGGAGGGCTTTTCCTTAGTTCTTCCTGGGGTTCTAATAAGAATGCTAGTGCTTTCTGGATACCACAATCTTCCACACCAGTTTGTGTCAGTGTAAACTCGGGAGTCAGTTGCTTCTGAAATGGTAGGTACTTTTAAGTTGTTTAAAGTAAAATTTCTTCAAGTATTAATGTGAAAAATAACCATAACTCAAGTTCAAGAAGGTAAAGCTTGTGAGAAATGAGATATGACATTAACTCCTTGGGTATATAAGAAGCAGAAATATTTCATAACCTTCCCTGCGGCTTTAATTTCCATGGCAGACAACATCCCATCCCCCCTCCCCTGAAATTAATAAATAACATTTTGTCATATTTGCTCCATGCTATTTTTTAAAGAAATGAAACATTATAGCCCCCCCTTTGTTCTCCCCAAAGGTAATCACATGTACACATTTTATGTTATTTTTACACTGTATGTAACTATCCATAAACAAAATATATTTTCTACCTGTGTGTTTGAAAAACTACATAATACTATCACCCTATACATGGTGTTTTATAACTGTCTTTTAAAAAGGAAATAAACATATTTTAATATCTATTTGTGTTGGCCTATCTACTTATTATCCTATCATTCTATCTAGCTGTGTGTACATATTTCATTTTTGCTGCTTTTTAAAGATTATACCAAAATTTATCTATTTCCATATATATTATTTGGGGAGAATTATTTCAAAGTTTTCATTATTAAAAATAATGCTTCAAAAATATTCTAAATTACGTTTTCTTATGAGAGTTTTTATTTTGTGTGTGTGTTTTTATGTTCTTGTTACAGTATATACCTAGGGATTGAATTGCTGGATGCAGATTTTGTACATTTTTAATAAACAAGGTACTGCCAAATGATTTCATAATTGGTTCTAATGCTTTATACCCCTACTAGCAATGAACCAAAGTTACCTAATCCTCACCAACACTTAGTGTTACAATTTTTTGCTAGTCTGATTAGTGTGAAATAGTATTTTGAAAATATTTATATATGTGAATATCTTTCCACAAGATTGTGTTAATTGACAATTAATTCAAGTTTTCTGGTATTCGTTCAAATCTTTAGCCTATTTTACTATGTTGTGTTTTTATCACATATAAGAGTTTTTTAAATTTCCTTGATTCAATTTCCTTGTGATATGTATTTCAAATGTCTTTCCCAGTTGTATGCTTGTCCTTATACTTTGTTTAGATATCTTTAGCGCACAGAGATTTAAATTTTGATATGGAAAAATTAATTCATCTATTCCTTTATAGCTCTTAATTGTTTATCCTAAGGCTACAAGTATTTCTTATTTTTATTTTTTATAGTTAAGTTTTAACATCTGTGTGTATTTGTTTGGTTAAGGGTCTGATTTTATTTTTATTATTATTGTTTAATATGTGAAGCTGATTTCCAAATGCTATTTTTGGAATAGTTTGTTCTTTGATAATGTGTTCTCAATACT
This sequence comes from Phacochoerus africanus, assembly GCF_016906955.1. Lineage (NCBI taxonomy): Eukaryota > Metazoa > Chordata > Mammalia > Artiodactyla > Suidae > Phacochoerus > Phacochoerus africanus. Next base: position 136,567,151 of record NC_062546.1, on the reverse strand, counting down.
CATTTTACTAAGCTCATCTATAGCACACTTCTGTTTCTGGGATTCCTATTCGGTTCCATTGATTAAAGTATTTTTTTTTCTACTCTATAACCACATTGTATTCATTACCATAGAATTTATATAAAAATTTTTATTTCTGGTGGAAAAAGACCTCTTTCTGTTTTTTTTCCCCTAACATATTAGGTAATTTTAGAGCTTTATTTCCCTATGTGGATTTAAGAATCGGTTTGTCAAAGTATATGAAATATTCTATTGTGCTGTCAATCGGAATTTCATTATATTTATAATACCCATGAAAATTTGATTTTGTCTACATAATACTAACATATTTGAATAAAGAATCACTATGTTCTCCAACCTTTAATGCCAAGCCACAAATAGCATGTGTACATCACTTCCAAACCTAATGGAACTCTAAAGAGATGTGAACCTGTGTTGAAGGTACTTTAGAAAGAAGAGCAGGTGGTGTTTAAAAATGGAAAAGAATTTGGATTGGATTCAATTTTAAAAACAGAAATAGGGAATGAGCAAAAAAATATAGCCATGGCAGGGAATGAAATGACATCTTATCAGGTAAGTGGATGAGGCCAAGGGGATACTGGGAGGGAGTCGCAGGAGAATGCTAGTCTTGCACTGTTTGACTCTTCAATGTCCTGAAATTGGAAACTTTTTGAATGTGTTTCAAAGTGGTAACCATTTCCCGCAAATAACAAATAAATTAGTTTCAAAAACCACTGCCAAGTTCAAGCTCTAGAATCTGCCAGTTTAAATGGTCTGTGCCAATGCATTCTTGTACACCCTACTTCCCTCTGCCAGCCTCACTGCTGATTGGATACTGATGGATGGCACTGCTCTGTTCCACAGCAGCACTTTATAAATAACAATGCTGTGATCTACAGCACAACTCCTATTTTCACAGCAACTGGACTGGCTGGAAACAAATGATTTCCTTAAAGCAGACCTTTGGATGGATATTGGGCTCTGGATCCATCTTTAATATAGGTGTTGACAAAATATTAAAACAAGATGTGTATGTTCTTATGAATGTGAACATTTTAGGCACAGAGCAAATTTACTATTTAAGTGCACTTGTGCTACTGTCAAAGGAAAAAAATGAAATAAAATAAATTGATACCAGAGAAAATGTCAAGCACACCACACATATTTATTAGATAAACATTACCATGAGGTGTTAACTATTGTTAGTACTTTATGTCCCTAGCATTTCTCTTTATTATTATATCTGAAAGATATTTATCTTTTTTCACAGACTTGTTAAAAAAATGATGCTATGACAAGATTCACAATATTGGGGTGAGAAAAGTTTAACTGTTAAAAATTTGACCAAATTATGAAAGTTACCAAAATTTTAGAATTGTCTATTTACAGGGATAGGGTCCCTACTAAAACTGATGACATTAAATGTAAGTAAAGAATTCATCTCGGTTAATAAAGGATTCTGTAATAAGAATGCCACGTGGCCAGCTAGATTAAAAAGACCCAAGAATAAATTCCACAAGAATTTACAATGGATATTGTAAGAATTATAGACTATGGTAATAATGAGAGCTGCAAAGGGTTACATTATCATTTTGTTAAATTCTTCCAATTTACTGATGTAAACACAAAGTACAAGTTCTTCCCTAATTCAGAAGTTTCATGCAAGATCATTTTAACGTTATGGTGCATGCTTCACTCTCCTGTCATGTAGTTACACCTCCTGCCTGTACACATGGAGGCCCTCAACTTCAACCTACAGAATGCCTCAGAATGCTTTGATTCTGTTGCACTCTCCTGCTTACAGGCTTTTGCAGATAGTTCTTTGGTTTAGAATGCCATTTCCTCCACCACTAATTCTTTTTGATAACCTCCTACTTTTACTTCCATAGCAATAAGAATAAGTAACACTTGTAACATGCTTACTCTATGCCAAACAAAGTTCTAAGCACAGGACATGACTTCACTGATTACAGACTTGTATTGACTTGATGCTGTAATATTACCATCTACATTTGACAGATGGGAAAACTGATATACTTCAAATTTAAATAACTTGAAGAGGAACCCAAAGTCAGATTACCAGATTAAACTTAGGCAATATGCCTCCACAGTAGGATATTATGACCTATATGTTACATGCGTACCACAGAATCAACTCCTACTTCACTTGCTCCTGAAACTCTTTTCTGACCCAGGGAATTCCTTTTCTGAGTTTCCACAGGGACCACTATATAGCTTCTTCCAAGGGACATATTAGTAGGTTTTGTTTTGGCTTTCCTATTGGATTCTGCCTGCAATAAGCAGCACACTATAATGTTAAAAGTTTGGACCTGGGGTCGACCAGACCTGGATTTGGATCCCAGGAGGTCTATCACTCAAAATGTAAACATAACAAATTATTTAACCTATTGGAGCTCTGTCTTTCTCATCTATAAATTGGGGATAATAGTTGCTTCATCATAACATTATATTAGAAGGATTACGTGCATTAAGCACATGGTTGCTCAATACAGATTAGCTGTTAAAATAATTATTATCTGTATCTTATGTTTTTTATTATCATAATTGTGATACATATTTGTTGCATAAATAGGGCCACGAGGGGGCACAGGTGAACCAGATTGCATTCTGAATTTACAGGTAGTGATACCTTTGTTTCATGAACCCTGGGGCTTAACCTTGTATAGAGAAGTTAGCTATGGGAAGTTACATCACTCCCTTAGTTATGTAATCTTCAGTTTAGGGTTCTCCTGGTAATGCATTTGTCATCTTTGTTGACATGTCAACTCAGGCTATCTAGGATATTATTTAGGTCATAAAGGATGGATATGATTTTTAAGGCACTGATGTTTTCTTAACTGAAGGAAGGCTGGACACTGAGAGAATTGAGTCCTTTAAATAGCTCCTTGAAGTAGGGGACAGGATCTATTGTAAAGTGGTGATCTGAGCCACCAAGTTGCTACATGACCTTCAAGGTATTATTCTACTTTTGCCCTAGAAAAAAGGAAAACAAAACTACAAAACTTTTGGTTCCCTTCATCTTCCGCCCCTAGTGTGACTGTGTGTGTGTCTGTGTGTCCTGAGATGTGGCTAGGCATCACCTTTGTCAATAAGATTAGGAAGAGCTGGCTTAGCACTGTAGTGGGTGGTAACAGTCATAGTTTTGAAGTTTTTGCTTTTAAAAATATGAACTTTGAGTGATAAAACTGGAACATATGTAAACAAACATGTGAGAAAGCAAGCCAAAAAGGAATGAACTCCTCTCAAAAGAATGAAGCTGTTAAAGAGAAAAGTCATTTAGGAATCCAGTGTCAAAGCAGAGGGGCTTCACCTGTATCCACTGTGATGAATATGATGGTGTGATCAGAAACCCAGAAAAGTGGGGGATCCCCAGTGGTGTTTTCTGAGTTTACTGCATGAGGTCCCATCAGTGTGGAATAGATTTCTTTAGATATAAAATAATATTAGTTTGTGAAGGAGCGACACTTTGCAAATCTTCACGACCGATCTACCGATTTACGGTAGTCTCCCGTTATCCATGGTTTCGCTGTCTGAGGTTTCAGTTCCCACAACCAATCCCCGCCCAAAAACATTAAATGGAAAATATAAACAATTCATGAGTTTTAAACTGAGCGCTGTTCTGAGTCGCTCGCAAGAGGAAATCTCGCGATGTTCCCGCTAGGTCTCGCCCTGGACGTGAATCTCCCGTAGAGTCAGCGGTATCCCGGCGGTTTTAGTGACCCAGTGGGGAGTGTGGATGGACAGTGGTGTTATTTTACTTAGTAAGGGCCCCAAAGCGTGAGCAGTGACGCTGGCAATTCTGATACACTGAAGAGAAGCTGTAAAGTGCCTCCTTTAAGTGAAAAGGGACAAGTTCTCGGCTTAATACGGAGAGAAAAAATTGTATGAGGAGCTTACTAAGCCCTATGGTAAGAATGAATCTTTTGTCCATGAAATTGTGAAGAAGGGAAAAGAAATTTGTGCTAGGTTTACTCTTGCACCTTAAACTGCAAAAGGTACGGCCACAGTGTGTGAGGAGTGCTTAGTTAAGTTTGAAAACAGCATTGCATTTGTGCAGTATTTTGAGAGACCACATTCACATAATTTAATTACATTATATTGTTATAATTGTCCTCCTAGATTTTTACTGTTGTTAATCTCTTACTGTGCCTAATTTATAAAATAAGCTTTATCGTAGGTATGCATGTATAGGAAACAACACAGTATATATAGGGTTTGGTACAATCTGCAGTTTCAGGCATGCACTGGAGGTCGTGGAACATATCCCTTGTGGCAAAAGGGAACTTCTGCATTCTCCACATATACCCTGAAAGAATCTAAAATGGGGGTATAAACTATCATGCCTCTGTTAAACCTTTTCGGTGGCTTTCCATTTTTTTCTTGATATCCTAGAAAGTTATGCTACCACCTACAAGGTCCTCTGTGATCCAGACTGTGCTTCCCTTTGCAGTGTCATCCACCCCTTTTCTAAGCAGGCTTCCAGACCCGGGGACCTCTTTGAGTCCCTCAGCACCCAGTCTTTTCCCACATCAGGTTGCAATACATGCTGTTCCCTCTCCTCTTTAAGATAACGTTCTATTTATTTATGTATTTATTTATTTAGTCTTTTTAGGACTGCATCCGTGACATATGGAAGTTCCCAGACTAGGGGTTGAATCAGAGCTACAGCTGCCAGCCTACCCCACAGCCACAGCAACACGGGATCTGAGCCGTGTCTGTAACTTACACCACAGCTCATGGCAACGCCAGACCCTTAACACACTGAGCGAGGCCAGGGGTGGAACCTGTCCTCATGGATATGAGTCAGATTTGTTCCCAAGATATCCTTTAAAAGGGCGTCTCAGAGAGGCTTTTCCCCAGCCACTTTACCCCTCTACAGCCTATTCTGTATCATTAGCCCTATTCATATCTTCATAAAAGACTTCATAATATGAATTATGGGGTTTTGTTAGTTTGTTTAAACTTGTGCATGGTGTTTCTTCTCCATTAGACTGTAACCTCCAAGAGGGACTTTAATCTGCCTTGTTTATCACTATATAGCCAATCCTTGACTTACTGGAACATGATATGTAGGTTGATGTTGAGTAGCATTTGCTGAGTGAAGAATGAGTGAATGATTGAATCAGTTGTTCTGGTCTAGTCTCCTAGAGATGTTAGATGAATCAGTCACATGAATTGGAGTTCTAGGCCAATGGCTTCATACATTTCTGAGGGTCTGTCAATTTAAACAAGTCTTTTTCTCATTTTCTCCTTGCTGTGGCACAATGATGAGTGCCTGAAGCCAGTTTAGACAAGGACTCCAAATGGCAGTATGTCTGAATTCTGGTGAGGGTGTGGACCAATCGAATAGCTAATGGGTGTTTGTTAGATTAAGCACTCTGGAAGATGCCAGGTTGAAGGAGAGGTGATTTCCTTTCACATGTTACTATTTAGGGTATGGTAGTGTTCCTCTAAATAGACGTCTGGTGTGAGTGTGGGAGACAGGTCAGTACCATGTGTTAAATGCAGTTGTGTTGCTGTGTTCTAAGTAGTATGGGGGTATATACTTGGATTTTTAAACTAGCACTCTGAAAGCAGTAATTCTATGTAGTCTTTCAATTTAAACTGTTCCGTATAAGCCATGGGCTTTATGCACCTTTAGGTCTACATGCTATTAGAAAAATCTAGAATGGGACGGGTCTGCCATTCTGGCTATCTGTCTGCCATTCTCTTATTCAGTCAGAAAATACGCTTTGATCTCCTACAAAGGAACAGGCACTGTGCCTAGTGTGCTTGGCACCGGGGATATTGCTGTGAATAAGAGACTAGCTCCTTGCTCTCATGATGCCCATACGTTTGTGCGAGAAAGAGAGACATTAAAGAGGAGCTATAATGTCAGATTTTGAAAAGTATGATGACAGAAGGAGAGCGATGAGATGCAGAACCACTGAGGGGCTGAAGGTAGGTCATCTTAAGTAGGCTGATGAGGAGAGCCCTCCCTAAGCATGTGACATTTGACCTGAGGTTTGAGGGATCGCCAGGAGCTGCCCATAGGAGAGCTTGGATGAAGAGCCTTCCATTCACAGTGGGGCAGAATTAAGACCCTTGAGGTAGGACAGGGCTGTGTGTGTGAAAGACTGAGGGAAACCAGTGTCGCTGGGCCTAGTGGGAATGAGGGGGGGGGGGTCACAAAGATAGATCATGTATGGACTTATGTGTATAAGAATTTGAATTTGATTCTAAAGTCATTGAAGTGTTGAAAGTACAGGATTGACAGAATCTGATTTATAATTTTAAAGGGTTATTGCTGTAAAAAGAAGTTGTAAAGGGAGCATGAGTAAAATAAAGGACTCGACAGTCTTTGAGATCACTCTTATACCTGTATTTGTATTTATGATAACACAACTAGTAGAAGTGTGTTGAAGCGTAACCTCCATGTGCCAAGCAATGTGCAGAAATAAGTTGATTTCACCAACAATGTTACTGGGTTTTTCTATAGGGACACCACTGCCATATTTTTCTAAATTGATTTCTTCATTCATTTTCAATTTCCTTTTCATGATTAGCTAAATTGAAAGCAAATGTTTGGGGTCCTTTTAACCTGCTCACCTCAAACCCTCTTTCTCTTTCTGAGCAGATCTGTAATTTCCCAAAGTAGTGCGTGGCTGTGGCATATAGTACTTATCCTGAAGAAGCAGGTTCTGCTGGGGGTTCATGCTTGAGTCCATTTTTCTTATCTTTCTCAAATGGCCGAAGTTAACTGATTTGAAAGGGCCTCATTTTAAATTACATTCATTCAGTGAAAACAGAAATTAACACTTAGAGACATCTATATGCTAATGATTGTAGCTCAGGGAATTCACTTCTAACCTTTTCAAAAGGCACTGGTAAAGAGCCATTTTACTTGAAAGCAACTTAGTAAAACTGGTAGATTAATTAAATACCATAAAATTTCTTTAAAAATCTTTATTTCATTTATCATTTATGCCATTATTTTTTCTTTTTTTATGTGAGTTATCTTGGCTTGGATAGTGCCTTCTAGGACATAATATTTAGAAAATTGTTTGACATGAATAATGCAAAATCCAGAGTGTTAATGTAATGCCATGAGTTTGGAAGATAGTAAAAGAACAAAAGACAAACAAAGGAAATCTCTTCATCACGGCCACTGCTGGCTCATAGCTTTGTGCAAATTTTTTTTAAGTGCCCTTTCTTCTGTCATTGAAGCCCTGAGGGAGGATACAAGCCCAAGCTTGGTGGGTGAAGTCAGGGTATAAAGCTCCACTTGCCCCTTCAGGCACAGGCACTTGTACAGTGAACAGATTGCAGAGAGGTATATGACATCCTTTAGTGGATCTATTGTCTTATCTCTGCACTTTTCTTATTTGTATTTACTTATCTTCATCCAGGATTTCATGTCTTTAAATTCTATTGTTAGAGAGAAAGAGGCTTTCCCCTAGTCAACCCATCCCTCGAAGAGCAAAATCTGCTCAGGATTATGGAGTAGGATGCATTTTGTTGAACTGCAGGAAGGAGATCATGTACTTGAGCAGGGAAGCCCTTGCAAGGGGATAGATTAATTAGTTCAAAAGCACCTGGTGTGGGAGTGCCGTTGTGACTCAGCAGTAGCAATTAGACTAGGATCCATCCATGAGATGTGGAGATTCGGGTTTGATCCCTGGCCTTGCTCAGTGGGTTAAAGATCCGGTGTTACCATGAGCTGTGGTGTAGGTCGCAGATGTGGATCCCATGTTGCTGTGGTTGTGACATAGTCAGGTAACTACAGTTCCAATTTGAACCCTAGTCTGGGAACTTCCATATGCCTTGGGTTTAGCCCTAAAAAGCCAAAAAAAAAAAAAAAAGCACTTGGTGTTATTTATACACCCAGCATTTTCCTTCTCTCTTCTGAATAAGTAGCAACAATTTAGGACTTGGGGTTTTTACAGTCAGATTTCTTTGTGAATCCTTGTTCCATCTGACTAGTTTACTGGTTATATGACTTTGAATATGTTAACCCTTGTAGACCTAGTTTTCTCATCTGTAAAATGGGTACAATAGTACCTGCTAGGAGCATTAAATGGGGAAATGCATATAAAGTGCTTGGTAAGATGCTAGCTAAGTATAGAGTAAGTGCTCAGTACAGGGTGATGTGAGGTATTTTTTTGTTTTGTTTTGTTTTTTAGTAGAGAGTAATGTTTGAAGTGCTGAGGATAAATTTAAAAAAGAAACAATTGGAGATACTGCTGTTTTCAGAAGCTGTACTCTTCTAGAAAATGATTCCCAACTTAAGCTGAAATAGAGGCACTCGGGTACCTAAACTGGGGGTATTGCATGACTCTTTTCCTAAATATCCTTTAGTCATGATTACCTCATACTTTACTTCTCCTTGACCCATGTCCTCAAAAGTGGCATTCTATAATCCTCAAAGGCAATCATATCAATAAATTTGTCCATGTTATATTTATTTTTATTACCCCTCCAATTTAAAATAACTGTAAAATTGGATAAATTTTGGCCTATATTTATACTTGTGAAACTTTCACCACACAATCAAAATAGTAAACATATCTTTCACTCCCACCAAAGTTTCTTTGTGCATTTTTGTAGACCTTCCCTTTACCCTCCCATCCTCAGCCCTGCAAAATCCCTTTCCTATTCCCAGGCAACCATTGATATGCTAATTTTATATAAATAGAATCTTTTTTTGGTGTTGTTTTAATCTGCCTTTTTTTCACTCAGCATAATTATGTTGAATTTTATTTTCACAGCAGATTTATTTATTTTGACCTCAGGGAAGGCACCTTTTCTATCTAAGCAACATCCAAATTGTTGTGTATGTTGACAATTTATTCCTTTTTTCTTGCTGAGTAGTATTTCATGTTATAGACATAACATTTACCCATTGATAGTTGATGAACATTTGGATTGTTTCCAAGTTTTAGCTATTATAAATAAATTTGCTATGAGTCAAATACAAATCTGTCTATAGATACATGCTTTCATTTCTCTCGGGGAAATATCTGGGAGTGGAATGACCAGATCATACAGTAAGTTTGTGTTTAACTTTTAAAGTAATTGTCAAACTTTTCCAAAGTGATTGTGCAATTTTGTATTCTCTCTGTCAGTGTAGAATTCTAGTAGTTCCATACCTTCACCAACATTAAGTAAGTTTGATCTTTTTAATTTTGGTCACTTAAAGAGTGATGTAGTGGCATCTTATTGTGATTTTAATTTACCTAATGACTATTATGTGCTTCTTTAACATCCTTATATCCTCTTTGGTGAAGTGACTATTCAAATATTTTGCCTTGAACTTATATTGGATTGTTTTCTAATTATTTCATTTTGAGAGTTATTTGTATATTTTAAATACAAATCCTGTAACAGAAATGTGATTTGCAAATATTTTCTCCCTGTCCGTGGCTATCTTTTTATTCCCTTTGTGGTGTCTTTGAAGGGGCATTTTTAATTTTGATGAAGTCCAATTTATCAATTTTATCTTCTATGTATCTTTGCCTGAGTCAAGGTTACAAAATTTTTCCTTTGCTTTCTTCTAGAAATTTTATGGATTTAAGTTTTGCACTTAGGTCTATTTTGAGTAAGAATGTTTATATGGTGAAAGATACAGATCAGTGTTCATCTTTATGAATGTAAGTAGTCAATTGTCCCAGTTTCTTTTGTTGAGAACACTATTCTTTCTGCACTGAATTGCCTTTGCACCTTTGTAAAAATCAATTGATCATATATGCATGGATCAATTTCTGTATTCTCTGTCTTGCTCCCTTGATCCATTTATCTATTTTTAAGGTTATATTTTGTAACCTTTTACTTCTCAAAACAGTTTGCTGAGTACCATTCCATCAGTCTTCTCCTTCTCTGTATTTCAACTAGACAGTTCAGTTTAATTTTCTCTTTTAGTGAAGTTAAGCTAAGGTGAATTTAGCCAATGATTTAAAATGAATTAAAAGTTCCCTCTACCCTTTGATATTTTTGTTTCTCATTTTTCCTTTTTTATTTGGTTTGTGCTTTTTTGGGGTTTGTGTGTGTGTGATGATAATACTTTGACAAACTGTTTTCTATTGCATACAATAGAGAGTGGCAGTTAAAAAATCAAATGAAGAACCTAAACACCAAACCCTTTCTAAAACATCCCTGCTAATGAATGTGTCTATTCCTAAATTATGTCCAGTTTTTTCTTGGTCCTGTGCCATATACACAGAAGAAGCATGTTCACTTTTGCTTCAGACATTCTCAAAAGCAGAGGCAGGTCAGAAATCCCAGGACAAGATCCAATTGAGCCTGCTTGAGAACAGGGCTTTCTCAGGTAGGATTCCGCTTGCAAATCCCAGCTGTCAAAAACTGTGATGGACAGTCTCTAAAGAGGGAAGAGCCAGTCTAAGGGAGGAGTCAGGAGAGTGTATGTTGCAAACTCTAAGGCAGTGAAGGTTGTTATCAGCCCTTTAATAGGTCCAAGCTGATTGGTGAGCTCCTTGTTGATGCTAATGAGGCTATTTTTATACTGATAGCTATATTATTCCCAGCAATTGTCATGGTTACACGGACAAAAGGAGAAGGCGAACAGTAAACTTTCTGAATAAAGGAGATGGCATGAAATTGGAATCATTTAATCATTTTTTCTAACAACAAAAACAGGTCTTTTCTAGGATGAGCTAATGAACTGTTTTACCCCAGAGGCTGTAATCCTCCACTGACATCAGTCTCCTCATCTGTTAAAATGAGGGGGTTGGACTAGATGATCTCTGACGTCTCTTCCAGTGCTGAAAATGCTACGATTCAATGGTTACTTAATCTATTTCTCAGTGACTGGAGGTTTTGCATTTACTATGTGTAGAAACAAAGGTGACTTTTAACTTGGAAAATTTGAATTTTATTTCCATCCTAGGCTGTATTTCAAAAGAGAGAAGGAATGGAGGTGTTTGAGTTAAAGAAATTGGTCTCTAATATATATTGAACCGTATGTAGTAACCTGCCTAGTCAGTGATATATTGTGGGGGTAGGACATGGAAATATTAAAAAAATCCTTCTAGTCCTGGTTAAAGGTGCAATTTCAAATTCATGACAGGTGAGTTCTTCTCCAAAGAAGAATAACATGCTATCTGTGTTAACTCCATTCTTCTTTCAAAATGGTTCCCAAACACAGCTTGGCAGCATGCATCAAGCTTACAGGTAGATGGATGTGTTCTTTACTTTCCATTTGTCAAAGTTGTGCTCTACCAAACTAGTATGCTCCCCTCCCGCCTTGAGCCTATGGAGACATTAAAAGAATATGTCAGAATACTCTCAGACAGGAATCTACAAGCATAGTAGTAAGGTGGTTGTATATATCTTGCCCCCAAATGGGAAGGACTTTATTTTTTAGTGTTTTCATATCATAGGAGCTATAGAGAATGATCATAATGCTTTAATCAACTACCTAAAAGTGTTAGTTCATTAATCTCCTACTTCCATTCATAAAATCACCTAGGGAGTTCTCCTGTGGCTCAGCAGGTTAAGGGTTTCTGTATTGTCACTGCAGTGGCTTGGGTTGATGCTATGGCATGGGTTCAGTCCCTGGCCCAGGGAATTTTCGTATATTTGGGTGCAGCCAAAAACATTAAAATAACCTAAATTTCTTCTAGTCTATTCCTACTATTTTAGGAAAAAAGGCCACAAAGTTTAGCTTGTGTATAAAGTTTTAGCCTTAGCACAGAGAACCTCTGTTGCCCTGTCCTCAAGGAACTTACAGTCTGTTTGGAGAGAGAAAACCTGATTAGTAGTGCATGATAATGAGTGTCCTTTGGTGGGGGCATGTTCATACTTTAGATGCTTAATGTGTACCAGGTACTGGGCATAACACATGCTGTGTAAAACATCATATTTTTTTTCATTCTATAGATTATGACACTGACTCTCAGGGGATTAAAAAAGGGAACAAAAATCTATGGTTGCACGTCTAATAAACTTTTCATCTGGGTTTTGAATCCTGGTTCATAAGATGTCAAGGCTTGTCCTATTTCCTAAGTACCAGACACAGCAAACAGGTTTCATCTCATCTACCAGTGCTGAGTAAGTGATGGAGTTAACTGGAGTGTTGATTGAGAAAGCTTCTCAGTGTGCGTCTGGGATCAGAGGAAAGTTCCTTGATCTATTTGTGATACAGCATGGATTCTTGAAATTCCCATACTTGGCCAAATGAATGACACAACCTAAATTAGTGAAGGAGTGAAAAGAAAGCTCAACAGAGTCTGCATGTTCAGGGATAGTTCCTTAGTAAGGTGGTAGATAAGCAGCCTTAACAAAAACGGGTAGACTTTGGACAAATTTACAGAAAGAAAACCAGCACTCCAAAAAGAGTTTGAGAGGTAGAACAGACCTTTAAGGCAAAGATTGTAATTTTTTATGAAGCTGAGACACTTGTCTGCATGCCTGTGTTAACCATGGGGAGATGGAATACAAGTGGTTCATTTAAACTGGTTAAAAGCCTTTTGCATTACACCGCATGAACAATCTTTCTGTGTTTCATTAGTTGCCATAAGTTATCCCTTTGTTTCTGTGTTTGATTTTATGATTCTGTTGTTGTAGTGATGAGAGCACAGGGAAACCATGTAATGACCGGGGGAAGCACTTGCCAGGGGGGGAAGAAAAAACACTTTGAAGCAGTGGGGCTCCCAGGCTACATCTGGGCACAATGCCAGCTTTTCTCTAGCTATAGACCTTGCCACAGAAGCAGCTGGCAGTGGCTACATTTCACCTGTAATAAAGACAACTCAGACCACTAATAAATGATTTAATAATTGTATCAGTGAAGCAGATTATATGATTGTTTTGGGGAGATTCAAGCCCCCCATGCAGTTAGATGCTAGCTTTAAGAATGGCCTCACTTTCTGCAACCAACTCACACATTTCTATTCAGGACTTTTATTTTAAGACTCTCCTAGTTACAGCTTTTATACCAAAATATATGGGAACATCATGTACCCCTTAGACTAGTGTTTATTGACATTTATGGATGTGCTGGGAAATTCCAGTGAGTGAATAGAGCCTTTCCCTACCCTGTCTATCTAGGTTTGGAGAATCTGTCCCTGGTGGCTGTACTGTCCTCTTGGGGATCATAGAACATCTTTTCTTCAAATGAGCTGCTGCTTCCCAGGACATGTCACAGTTTGGTCTGTCCGAGGGGTTTTGCCAGAAAGAGTATACATTAGATTCTGTTGCATTTTTGGTTTTCTTTACTCCCTCCTTCTTTCTCTTGTGAGGTTTTCTCAAACTCAGTCGGGGTTTTATCCATTCCTATAGAGGAGCTGGGTGACCTTTCCCTCCTGATTTACCATTGGTCAAATGAACAGGTTCAATAAAAGGTGGAGGCACTCGGTCCTGGCTTGCCTAGGTGTGCACAGTGGGCTACTGGCATACAGGGGGGTGAGGGATGGCTGGTGCTCATAGATGTTCTCAGGATCACATTGGTGCCAGTTCCTCCTGAAGGAGTTTTCATGGTATTTTTCCCACCTTACCTTCTTCATCTCACATGAAGTGATTTAATTGTCCATTAGCTAATCTCTCACATGTTAGTTCAACCTCATAGATTTTAGGAATCTGAGCATTGATGATAATTGGGTCAATTATAATGAGGTCTTCCTGGATGGGAAGCCTATCATGACATTTGGATTTTATGAGAAAAACAATAAGGAGTATACATCATTATGCAACCAGCTCTCTTCTTTTCTTTCTTTCTCTTTCTTTCTTTCTTTCTTTCTTCTTTCTTCTTTCTTTCTTTCTTTCTTTCTTTCTTTCTTTCTTTCTTTCTTTCTTTCAATTCAGAGCTGCGGCAACTGGCCTATGCCACAGCAATGCCAGATCCAAGCCACATCTGCAATCTACACTGCAGCTCACAGCAATGCCAGATTCTTTTTGTTGTTGTTGTTGTTGTTGTTGTTATTGTTGTTGTTGTTGTTGCTAGCAATGCCAGATTCTTAATCCACTGAGTGAGGCCAGGGGTCGAACCTGTATCCTCATGGATACTAGTTGGGTTCTTAACCCGCTGAGCCACAACAGGAATTCCTGTGTTACCAGCTTCTAAGACTTTTTGATAGGCATGCAGGATCTCAGATTAGGACTCAGCTATGTTAAAAACAAAAAAATTAGGACCTTTCCCCCACCAACAAGTATAAACAGGCTTAAAACTTTATAAAGGATCTGCTGAGTCCCCTTCCCAAAGCCAGGTTCCAGTTATTTGTTAAAGATACCAAACTCCTGCAGTCTTGGAATCAGGCTGTCAGGCCCCAATTGCTGGTGATTCCCTTTATAATTTGAGCATTTTTTTGCCTGTTATTTTCAGCTGTGGACCCTCATGCCCAAGTAGAAAAGCCCGACTCAACATTCTGATATGGATAATGCCCGCAGGCAATTTTTCCATATCTGGAAGTACATTTGTGTTGTATTATTTTAAAAACACTCCTCTACTATCACTGTCCTCATTCCTGGTTTATCTTGGGTTCAATTAATTAAGGGCCTAATTTGTGAGAAAATTGCGTCCCTTTTTAGAGTATATGCATTTTAATGGGTTTGCTTAAGGCCTGAAAAAGATTCAAGACACAAAGGACTGAGTCAATAATGGTGGGATTTCAGGCAGTATGACAGGTATTGAGGGATATACTTTTGGCCAGAGGCCCTGCCTCATTCCATTCAAATTTCACAAAATAGACAGTTGTCTACCCCATAAGCAAATGGACAATATCCTTTTCTTCTTTTTTCCCTTCATAATTTTGACATAAGCTATGCAGTAGAAAGCAGATACTGGCTGGTAGTATCCATTATGTATGGGGACCAATTTTATTATGGATCTAGGAAATCCCTCCCTTGGTGGCATATTTAGAAAGTACTATTGGCATCCCGTCCCTCTGTGTTACCAGTGAATGACATGTCAATGTCTTGATGCCTGATCTTAATTATTCACTCTCTGCCATTTCCAGAGCCCTGAGATGGCTTTAGTCTGTGCTGACACATGGAATATAGCAAAAAGCATTAGTGGATTCCAAATATGATTATGACGATAAAGAACAGAAATTTATATATATATATGTATATATAAAAATATACATGCCTGCCTACCTACATATATATGTGTATGTATACAAGTACATGTATAAAATTAGAATACGCACATACATATATACGGTATGTATACACACACATATATAAAAGGTTGCTCATAAAACCAATTTAGTGTCATTCAGCGTATGTGGTGAGAGCATCTTCTTCCTACATGTGAGAAACCACAGTGGCTTTCCTTTCCTTACCATATCCCAGAGAGCACACTGGAGCATTTAAATGTTAACTATTGATATTTATGCAATATTTTCTATTATATAATTTTTAGAGCATGTTTTGAAGATAAAATGAGGTAATAGATTTGAAAACATTTTGAAGATTATGAATTTTAAGTTGAAAATAATATGAGAAAAAGAATGTATGGCTGGGTCACTTTGCTGTATAGCAGAAATTGCCACATTGTAAATCAACTATACTTTAATAACAAATTTAAAAATAAAAATATTTTATCATAATTACTACTAGGATGATTTTCATGTTATCCATTTGGTCTCAAGTTTTGGATTACAACTTCCTAGGCAATAGGGCTAAGTAGTTGGATTTTCCCTGAGTGCCAGAATGGCACAATCATGAAAAAGTCTGAAACACAGTGAAGAAGAGGGAATGCCAAAGAGCTTGAGTTTTATCTCTAGCTCTCTCTGGTGAAAAAAAACCCTCATGCCTTGGAGTTCCCGTTATGGCTCAGTGGAAATGAATCCAGCTAAGAACCATGAGGTTGCGGGTTTGATCCCTGTCCTTGCTCAGCGGGTTAAAGATCTGGCATTTCGGTGAGCTGTGGTGTAGGTCGCAGCTCAGATCTGGCTTTGCTGTGGCTGTGGCATAGGTCAGAAGCTATAGCTCCAATTCAACCCCTAGCTTGGGAACTTCCATATGTCGTGGGTGTGGCCCTAAAAAGCAAAAACAAAAAGAAAGAAATCTCATTCCTTGGACAAATCACTTAATCACTAAATCACTTAATCACTAAGTCACTGGTCATATCTTTAAAATGAGACCATCCAGGTCAAATTTTCAGAGATCTTTGGAAAAAACTTTCTTTTTAAATATATGAAGCTAATCAGGGAAAATTGCTACTATAAAGTCTTCAACCACAGCAATCACTTTTCATCCAGGTTCCATAACATGATAGGTTGTAAAAATTTAACAAAACTTGATGTTTCCTAGAAATCATTTGAAAACCAAAAGACTTATCAGTTGTATTGCTGCTAGGACATTATGATGTGTGGGAAGAACCAGTGTAAAATAAGAACACAAACAAAAGTAAAAGCTTGGAGGGAAATCTTTTGCTGCTCAGTGAAGTCTCATTTGTCTGAGTATAAAGCAGAAGTAAATACAATTTTTTCTTTCTTTAAATTTTTCCTTTCCCTTCCTACCGTCCTTCCAGAACCTTATTCCTTATAGAAAAATGGGATCCATAGAATCAATGTTTGAAGCTAATTTGGAGTGGTAGAAACCATTGCTAGTTGTCAAAAGCCTTCTGAGAATGCTTTTCAGGCATCCTCACCATTTGTAGGAGTTGAAAGGAATGTGACAGGAAGAAACTA
The DNA here is from genome assembly GCF_016906955.1 of Phacochoerus africanus. Lineage (NCBI taxonomy): Eukaryota > Metazoa > Chordata > Mammalia > Artiodactyla > Suidae > Phacochoerus > Phacochoerus africanus. The sequence goes on along the minus strand of NC_062546.1, from coordinate 136,550,502 downwards.
GAGTGGGAAATGCATTTTTAGCAGTCTGCTTCTGGGAAGCCAGAGCTCTTCTACATTGTGTGTCCATATTAGACCCCTAAACAATGTCAGTGTTTGGATTTTCCTTTCATATGGTGATATTCTGTAATCAATTTACAACTCTTCTTGTTTCTCCATCTTAAATTGCCTGGATAATTTAGCTGGATTAAACTCGTTGTAGAAAAAACAGACTTAGACATCTCTAAAGTCTTACCAGTAAAGTGTATTTGAACAGTGATCTGAAGAAAGGGAGGGAACAAACCTCCCATTCAGGTTGGCGAAGAGCAATCCAAGCTGAGGGAAGAGAGTGTAAAGGTCTGGAGGCATTTCTTGAGGCAGAATAAAGCCTGGTTGGAGGAGGAGCAAAGAGGTTAGAATGCTTGGTGACAGGAGGGAGAGGTGGGGTGGCAGAGGATGACGTGAAAGATGAGAAAGGGCAGGAAGATCTTGTAGGGCTTTATGGGCCATTGTAATGAAATCAGGAAGCATTGGAGGATTTGGGCAGAGGAATGACTTGAACCAAGTGATGTGTGATGTTGTGATGGAATATTTCTGGCAGTAAAGAGAGAGGGACCTTAGGAGGCAATTATAATAATCTAGGGGGTGGATGATGGTAATCTGGAACATGCTGGTTTTAGTTGAGGTGATGAAAAATGGTCTGGATCTATTTTGATAGAGAGCTGACATAATCTGTTGGTGGATAGGATAAGAGGTATGAGAGAAAGAGACAAGTCCAACATGATTCAGAGATTATGACCTGAGATACTGAAGCTATGGAATTTTCATCAACTGAGATGGGAAGATCAGGCATTTGTGGGTATTAGTTTTTGATCCCCATCTGAGAAAGAATTGTTATAAACAATCAGTACGCTTGTATTGAGGAACTGTTTTCCTTCACATTTAAATTTAAGAAAGGGGATTGAGAAATTGGAAAAAAAAAAGCCAAGACTAGCCCATTCTCTGGATTTAACTGGTTCATTCATTTTTTCAGTTAATATGTGCTGTACTCTCTTACACATTTAAAGCAAGATACTAGGTGCCGGGAGACAAAGAAAAGTGTTCAAATGTGAATTATGCTATCAGCATGCATTTAGTTTAATAGTGGTACTTGATAGAGTGTTAAAATGTGTGTCATAAGCATGGTAAGGTACCATGGTGTTTGGGTACACAAAAGTGATTATGAGAGGGTAACGTGAAATAACCTTATAAATTGGTTGGTACTTTATATTCCAGCAGGGGAGTTGTTACATCACTAAAGCCAGAAGTATGGAAGAGAGAAAAGGTTTTTTTTTTTAATTTATTAATGACTTTGTGATATTGTTGAAGGTAATCTGAAAGAACAATCTAGATCAGCCTTCCTTCAAGAAGTTTTGAGAATTAAGCCCTAATGCTCATTCATGTAATTTATTTATTTATCTCATACGCATCTAGAATGCAACTAGACATAAACCATCCTTCAGAGAATTGAGAAAATTGCTCTGTGGTTGAAAAGTCTGATCTAGTCTGCATGGGTCCTAAATTCAAGGTTATATTTAATTAGTACAGAATATCTCAGCTTCTTGTCAAACTTTTATATCTAGCCCAGAAAGCAAATAAGATGGGTGGTAGACCTGATGTCTGGCTGAGTTTGACATCAGGTATGAAGCTATGTGGTAAGTGAAAATAGCAAAAGAAATAAAAGAAATTTCTCTCACTCTTGACAATTGTATAATCTAATTGGGAGAATAAATACAAGGACAAGTAAATGAGAGTAACTTTATAGAACCCTCTAAATATTGCCTAGTGATATCATAGTCTGAGTGTGGGCAAGGGTAGGGTGGTGATTTGCATTAAAGAATAATCAAAGTTGGCTGGGTCGAAGCATAGATGACATCCTGGAGGGTCTGAATCTTAAGAAAATATTCAAATCATTGATTAGTCAGTTTTTAAAATTTGACATTTGAGTGGGGATTTTAGGAGCTAAGCAATTGAGACTTTACAGGAATGCTGATGCTCAGATGGGTTTCCTTGATTTTCAGAATATATGGTCATGTACAAAAATCTTTGCTTCACTCATATTTGTGCTTCTCAAGTCTGCTGGATTTTTATCTCCCCAAGGCTGGCATTTGTCTAATGCTTGAGTTGGGAAAATTGTCCCCTTTGATAGGCTCTTTTCATTGACAGTTACAAAATTTCCTTCTGGAAATCACTGAGTGCTGCCTTCATAGAAGGTACACTCTAATTTAATATGATAAAGGAAATGCAAGCTCCCATCAAGGTAGATTCCCCACCCACAATGTGTGGATACCTGACTAGTAACACTTTTTCTCTCAGGATGTGGGACTTCACAAGAGATTTAGAGGTACCACTGTGTGGACTCAACAGGGCACTTAAGCCTTGGAGCGCCCCATGACAGTCTGGACATATCCTAAACACATCCAGACAGTAGGAAATCACACTGTATTTTTCCAGTACCCCTTTGTATAATATATTGCTGAAGCCACTGATTTGTAGTGGTAGCACCTTGAGGTAAAATGTGAAAGGGCAGGTGTTGGTACAGGTGAAGGAGGAAAGGTTGTGATGCTTTTTGAAGGCATGTTGAGGGAGGCTGGACTAATGTGGCAGTGCCTGTGTTACCTGAGCCCAGCACATTGAAATATCACATGAGTGATGCAGAGAATTTAATGAGTCGGGACTGAAAACTTTAATTAGCTTGTAGGGCTTTTTATTATTTTATTTTTTTGTTCATTATATTTTCTGCTCAGTCTCTGTGGATGTTCTGCATTTTCATCATCAAATGACTGGCTGGTTATTTTTGTCAAACAAGAAGCCTGAAACCATCAAGTCTGAGTGCAGAGACGGTCTGCCCACTCTGTCAACAGGATGAAAGTGAGTCTCGGGCTTTTTTAATTACAAGGATAACATGTTCGCTCATCTAATAATGAAGATGGTTAGCAATTTTAAATTTTAATAATCAATTACTGAAAGTAATTCTCCATTAAACCACAAGAGAGCCATTAAATCTCAAAAGATGGAACATGCTGTATGTAACAGTAGCAAATTTTCTATTTTTAAATATCATTAGGGAATATCTGATTGTTTCATTTCTCTGCATTTCTTTTACCTTTTTCCTCATGCAGACCATCTCATTTTCTGCAGGAAGACAGCACATGATCTTATAAATAATAAAAGAAAACCCTTGCAAGACTTGATCCAGGGGTGTGAAATATGTGCTAAGAATGTAATTTATTTCAGTCTGGCATATTTTGACTGAATAATAAGGAAGGTGACTAATTAATATTATACTATGCTGTGGGCAAGGCAGCACAGTGGGCTAATCCATGCTTCTTTCACCTCTGGAGACCCACATGCAAGCCTTAGAGGAGTCACAACTGCTCAGTACAGTTTGGGGGAGGGGGAAAGGAAGGCATCAGATGTATTTTCCTGGCTGTGGAGACCCCTGTCCATATTCTAAAACCACCCTGAGCATCAGCCTCTGCTCTGAGAAAAGGAGGGAAAAGATAAATGACTGCTACTTGACTGTGACAATTTGGCTGACTTATATGTCAGGGTGAAATGGCTCCGTGACAGCTTCAGCTGTCCCAGCTCTAGCCTGGTTTAGCCAGCTCACTTTTATCCCACTTGAATATTTGGAAATACATGGGATTAAAAAAAAAAAAAGTGTGTGTGTGTGTGTGTGTGTGTGTGTGTGTGTTTTCAGGTAGTAGACTGGATAAGAGTCGGGGCACAGTAATGAGATGGCCAGAAAACAGTGAATTCTTTAGAATCCAATTAGCTTGGGTCTCCATTAGAAGCAGTTGATTCCATTTTTGCAATATCTGAAGCTCAAAGATTAGAAAGGTATTGTGCTTTATTTCCAAGGCATTTGATTAGCTTTCAGGCAGTGGAAAGGCCACTTTGAATCTAACCAGTGGTCTTATATTGTGGAATTGAAGGAACTTGACTACCACAAGTGCCGTAAGCAACCAGGCCAGAGTTGATATTCTTACCACCTTGATGGTTTTTCTGATGGGGAATGTGCTTGTGTTTCTGAACTGCACTGGCCTTTCCAGGGAGCAGTCCCATGCTTCCCTTGGAAGAATTAAAGCAGAAACTCTGCCAAATCAGGTATGACTGGGAGTAGGTAAGAGTGATTTCATGGCACTGATAATAAAGATGTAGCCCTTTAGCACTGGTTCACGGAAGCTTCAGGTTTCTGGATATTGGAAGGTTCCTATTTCTCTCTCATTCTACCACTTGGACTTTAGTCATCGTTAGAATCTGGAGAAGGAGGAAGAGAAGCTGTTTTGGTGGAGATGAGAGAATGTTGATTCTCAATTTAGGAAGTTCCCTGGGTAAAATTTGAAACCAGCCCCAGTGCATTGAATAAAAAGGCTCACCACCCCAGACTGGCAGATGGCAGTGTTAATAGGGAACTTTGTACTAGGCTTGTCTTGGGCGGCTGCAAGATGAGTAGGTCTCTGCATCCACCCACCAGAATCCTAAGAGTTTATGTAGAGGCTTTAATGTGATTCAGTCAGGTACACAGTCCAGATGGTTTCAATTAACACTTTTCTAAGGCTGCATCCTTGAAGTGGCTCCAAGTGCAGGGATGGTAGGCAGAATGTGCATTCCAGGACAGGGGAGAGGGTAAGGAGCCGTTTCACTTGATAGGGACCAGTTCTTGGGTCAGCCTATGGTCATGTCCTCTTTATGACCTCCTTCAATAGGGAAAAACAATCCACACTGGATAATTTTGGTCTTTGTTAGCACATCTGAGAAGATGAGACTTAGGATAAGAAGAAACTATTTGTCGAAGTTAAGGTTTTAGAGCTTTAAATTCCAATTATCTAGTTATGATGACTATTCCGTGTTTTACCTATCTACTATTACTATGTGTAACTGGGTGTAAGAATGATTTTTTTTTTAACTTTAGACATTTATATACTTTCCAGATCACCAATCATTGATTATTACAAGTGAACTGTCATGGTTATGAGTAGGTACATCTTATTTCTCCTCCTAGAAGCTCAGCACTATTAAGTGACTATGGCATCCTCTGAAGAATTTCAAGCTTTATTCATAGGGTTAAGAGCTCCTGGTTTCATAGCTCCATGCGTCCTCTTTGAAATGACATGTATATGTTTTAACAGGGGCAGAAAAACCTATCACCACTGTATAACACAGACAGGTTTCAAGAACCAGAAATTCTTCTGGCAGTCACATCTATAAATACTATGGAATGAAATCCTCGTTGGTAGGTTAAGTTCTCCTTGATATCTTAGTGCATTCTTGTGTGTTCTTCCATATCCCATTTTTCTACAGAAAAAAAAATCTGATTTTTCCAAAGGGTGCATAATAGGAAGGATTATTTCTTTTATTTAAAATCTTTATTTAGAGAAAATTACAACTCCTGATGTTCTGGGTTAGTGAGTTGCTGTTTTGAAGACATGTTGTGTGTTACTTAATGGGTGTAAAAATAAGGTGTCTCAGGGCATGGAGAATCTAGCTTCATGTTGTCTTCTGGCTTTGTGTGGGAAGTTTTAGATTGGTCCCTGGGGTGCATACAGGTAACTGAGGTACATACATTCGGTCCTCAGCTATTTGGTTTGGAAGTCAGACCATGGATTCCTTCCCCTAGGAGTCTTTACTACTTCAAAGTGGGAGAGAGTTAACTCTTAGTGGATTCTCTAAGGAATAACTGATACTCCATAGACAGTTGGAGGGAAGGGGCAGTGCCAAGCCTCTCTTACCTCCTCAGTGGTGTTTTGGTTGTTCTCCAAAAGTAGAAAAAGTCATCCATGACATCACTGAAGGCAGAATTCTGTTCCACAGAGAAGATGGCAGAGTTGGCAGGAGGCCACTCCAGGGAATCCTCTACTGCTTGCTGAGAAGCAGGGAAGAGAATAAGGTCAAAGCCTGAGGGAGGTCTACTCTAACACCCAGAGGAGCGATGGAGAGACCCTTTGTATTCCAATAGCACAACCCCTCCACTCTGCTAGAAGGCTCAGGTCTAGAGTCATAGAAAGTTAGGAGAAACATTTAATTAAAACTCTAGCTATAGGCCCCCAGATTACTGATGAGACTTGAAGATCAAACAGGTAGAGAGCAACCCTCCTTACACCAAATCCTAGGACCTCTGATAAAACCACTAGGTTTGGACATTATGAGATTGTATGCAGTGAGGCAAATGATTTTCCATGAAGTTCAAGGCAGCAGGAGTATGATGTGGTGGAGAGGGTGTTGGCTTTGAAGTTAAACAACATGGAGTTTGAGTCTCACCTCCACCACTTATTAGCTCTGTGACCTTGAGAAGTTTATTTAACCTCTTTAAGTCTAATATTGTCTGTTAAATGAAGATAAAAGTAGTGCAAGATTTCTCAACCTTTGCACCATTGGCATGTTGGACTGGATAACTCTTTGTTGCAAAAGCTGTCATGTACATTGAAGGATGTTTAGCAGCATCTCTGGCCTCTACCCTTTATATTCCAATAGCACATTGAAGGATGTTTAGCAGCATCTCTGGCCTCTACCCTTTATATTCCAATAGCACAACCCCTCCACTCTGTGTTCTGGCAACCAAAAAGTGACTCCAGACATTGCAAAATGTCCCCATGGGGGTAAAAATGGTCCCAGTTGAGAATCACTGCAATAATGTAATAGTGGGAAAAATGAGGCTCTCTGCAAAGCACTTGGCATGGTATCTGGCATATAGTATTTCTCAATATATGTTAGATTTTATTTTTACCAATTGATAAAAATGTGAGTGGTATTTTTATTAAATATTAAATAATAACAGTTATTAGGGGAAACCATTCACTATCCAGCCATATGTAAATGTTCTTTGTCTTGAGTTTCAACTGGCCCTTATGTCTTTTATTTTGAAAAAGGAAAAGCAGGTTTAAAAAAGAATTTTTTTTCCTGTGTTCATATTCTTAGTTCATGTACACTATGCAGATACACTCATAGCTTACTTGGTGGACAGTTTGGAGAACAGTAGCTACATGATTAACTGATTAAACAGTGCAGTGTCCTAGCATATTTTGAGAGAACAATTACAAATTTCCCTATGTAATACATGTCTTGATGTTGAGTAGCTGCCCACGATATTCTTATTTGGAAAGACATTCATGACAGTTATATGTGGGCTTCCATTAAAAATGTATTTATATTGCTTTAGAACTATAGAATATTTACTTGTTTTGTTAACATAATCTAAAGAGGAAATAAGACACTTAATTTCTGTTTATCCTGCACATTAATGTCTGATCTTGTTGGTTATTCTTTGATTGCATGTACAATAATATAATCATTCAAAATGCAATTCTAGCTTCTCCTTGAATTCAGTGATTAAGAACAAACCATACAGCATGATCCACCATGCCTTGGCTTCACATCGAATCCTACCACCTCTGCAGCAAAAGCAAACATCAGGCTGTTGATAAGAATAGGCATGACTAACCAAGGCAATTTCTTCCTGCATTAATCTTATTTTTTTCCTGCATTAATCTTAAACTCTCTGAGTCATCAAGATGTTAATTCTTTAGCTCCAGATTGAACCATTGAGATTTATAGAAAGCATTAAAAGTTACAAAAGTGAAATTAAATTAAAAGATACAACTGTCATTAAGACAACAGCGGGGAGGAAGAAAGTATAAAGTATATAAACATGTATTTTTCTAAAGGAAAACTTTGGGCAAGAAGAACCATCTTTCAGTGTGCATTGAAAATATTTGGGTTTGGTTCTCTCATTTAATATGTTTAGAATGAAACTTACAGAGTAACTTATGGAACACTGATTTGATAGATACTTTAGGCAAATCCTTTGGGCCAATAGTGATTAGAATTTTTGTCTTCCAAATTGCAAAAGCACTTTGAAGAAGCAAATCGAAACAAGTTTTTTTTTTTTTTTTCATTTAAATCGTATTTGATCTTTGAGGTTGTCAGGGGCCTCACCTCAACCTCCCAGTTCTTGTTTCCTCTACAACTTTATTATCCCCAAATATACATTATCATGCTTTCCTACCTTTTTCCTTTGAATGTCCATCTTCATCACTTCCTTGATGTTCTGGGTCAAAACCCATTCTTTTAATCTCTTTTCTAGCTGTACCTGTGTACACTGATTATGCATTTACTCCCTATCTCCTCATTACTTAGGTGAATTTTTTTGCTATATTATTTTGCTTAGCAATTTTATGTTGGTTGCATGTGTTTTGTACCATTCCAAGTAGATTGATATATCATGGAAAGCAAAGAATATCTTAAACTTTTTTTTCTCAAAGTATATAACAAGTATATGTTGGATGAATTAATGAATATTATGTTGTACTATTTTAAATTGAGTTTTTATGAAGTTTTTATAATAAAAGACAATATCAGAAATATCATGTGATCAAAATGGTGCAGTAGTACAGTCTAATCTAATTCTCAATATGCAATTGGAAAAACTGCATAAATGAATGACTCACTTGGTTAAAAACTCAATGATCAATCCAGAGAGGTAACTGGGTATTTCCACTCAAAACCTCCAGTTTTCACCACTTAGTACTACCTTCTCCATTAGTTAAATAACACCAATGAAAAGATACACTGATCTATAATAAATATAAAGATATCTGATTACCTTATACTTTGCTGGAGGGGCAATAAAGAGAATGCTGGGGTTAAGCTCATGCTTGAGAGGCACACAGATTGGAGATCAAAGGCTGGCTTTGCCAGTTAGCCTGCAGAATTCAGATAAGTAACTTTATGCATTGTTTACTCATCTGCAAAATGGGACTAATAATTGTACTTAACCTCAAAGTCCCTGAAACATCTGATATATTTTGTGTAGCATATGAAGAGCTGTTAGTGGGAGTTCACTGGTGGCCTGGTGGTCAAGGATTTAGTGTTGTCACTGTTGTGGCTAGGGTTCATTTCCCTGGCCTGGGAAGTTCCACATGCCATGGCCACAGCCAAAAACAAACAAAAAGGCTGTTCATAAATGTTACCTATAATTATTAACACTCAAGGGCTTTACAGTTTAACTGAAAATTTAATAATACTAATCCAATGTATTTTATAGATACTGAATATGGATTTGAATCCATATATTTTATAGTATACTCTAAGAAATGTATATCTTTATATTTTGCTTTGTCAATGTCCCCCAAGAAAATTTCTTAAAAAATTTTTTTTTCTCAAATTAGAAAAAAGAATTCTTTTTGTGAATTTTCTGTTTAGGTAATTTTGATATTATAGAGACTTACGATTTCATTTTCAGAACTCTCCAGATTTTCATTTTAAAAATAGCTACCAGCATCTTTAAAAATTATTTTATGGAGTTTCTGTTGTGGCTCAGTGGTTAACAAATCCAACTAGGAACTATGAGGTTTCAGGTTTGATCCCTGGCCTTGCTCAGTGGGTTAAGGATCCGGCATTGCTGTGAGCTATGGTGTATGTAGGTCACAGACCTGCGGCTCGGATTCCGTGTTGCTGTGGCTCTGTCGTAGGTCAGTGGCAACAGCTTTGATTCGACCCCTAGCCTGGGAATCTCCATATGCCGTGGGTGTGGCCCTAGAAAAGGACAAAAAAAAAAAAGAAAAAAAGACAAAAAAATTACTTTATAGTTTTAGTCAGATATCTCCTCGAACTACCTTTTTCTTTCAGTGAAGTGATGAAAAATAATTGTTTATTCTTATGTAGCACAACATTTTATAGTTATTTCTTTTGAGACATAGGTTGAATACAAAATTCGCATGAGGGCAAAACTGTAGATTTCTTTGATTAATTTCATATCTTATCTATTTTAATTTCAACCCATATCTCTTCTTAGATGACTGGAAAAAAAGAACTTTCTGGAAAATGAGTTCCATCGCATTAATTTTTTAAAACATTTGCTATTATCTAAGATCAAACTAGCACAAATGCCTTTTCTTGGTCACAAGCAGGTTTGAAGTATGGCTGTACCAGGGCAAACTCCAAGTACCTACTCTACATAAATTAATCTCCCAAAGGAAAATGCATTATGCTTATAATTGAAGTTATCATTTCTAATACCACCATTAATGCTGATTGAATCTTAAATTTGTGTTGGGATCATTTATTTGAAGACACTATATCTCTTAAAAATTCATGTCAAGTACACCCTATAAAGGTTAATCTATAGTCTTGAAGCTATTTCTTAGGCTTTGGCAACAGGGAGAAGGTCAGATTATGAATCTATGCAAAAATAAGAGCCTATTTTTTAAATGGGTTGAGAGCAATATCTATTTTACAGAAAGATAGGGATTGGCAATCTAGCTTAAGAATTTTATTTTTTAAATATAAGTATCTGTAAGATCTACTCATAGTATCATCTATTTAAGAAAATCCCATCACTTTTATTTTGTTAAATTATAATTTTTATTTTAAGCCATTTCCTATACTCTTGTTATAGTGAGTTTTGGGAATAAGTAACCTCTTCCAATCAATCTATTTCTTTGTTTCTTTCTTCCTGTTTCACTTGTTTTCCTACATAGATGGGTGCTGTCACTAACTAGCCAGGTGCTATATTTGGAAACTTTGGGGGAGGGTCCCTCTTGATGCCTCATTTTCTTTCTCTTTATTATATCCAGTCACTCTTCAAGTGCTATCTATGTCTTCTCAAAAATAGCTACAGAAGATATGGAAAGCATTTACATATTTCTGTTTTCTCTATCATTGCTTTAGCACAAGTAACAGCTGCCCAGCCAGTAGGCTGAAGCCTATGAAGTTGGTTTTTGTTAGACAAAAATGTTTTTGTTAGACAGAAATATTCATATATGCACAATTTGAGTATTTCAAGGTAAATTTTTTTTCTTTTTCCTAATCTATTTGTTTCACATTGCAGTAAGAGGAATATTTCAAAAATACAAATATAATCATATTTCATCCTTATTAGCCCCCTTCAATGGGTTTCCATCATCCTCATGATAATGTCTGAATTCCTTTCCATGACCTATAAGATCCTATGTGAGCTAGTCTCTATTGGTTTTTTTAGCATCCTTCTTTGGTAATTTACATCTTTGCAATTTTTCTCATCTTGTCTCTGGTCTTTCAAATATATCTTCCAAATGGGCTGTCTTCACTACCTCTTTGTTTTGCTGAATCCAATTCATTTTTTAGTGTTCAAGGTATCTACCCCTTTCTCTGATTCGTCGTGTGAGTTAGAAGCTTTCCTAGGTGCTTCTGTAGCACTTATCACACTGTATTTAATTTCATATTGGCTTTTAAAAAAAAATTTTTATTGTTATTTCCCCAATACAATTTTTTTTTCTACTGTACAACATGGTGACCCAGTTACACATAGATGTATACATTCTTTTTTAATCTCCTTTACTCAGTATGTTCCATGAAGGAAATGACCATGTCTTCTGGCTGAGCTCAGGGCTTCTAGTGCTAATGCCTTATGGGTTCTAGATACCTTCTTGGGCAAGTTACTTATTTTCTCACGTTAGCCTCAGTTTCCACCTCGTAAAGATGAGGACCTGGTGAGGATTGAATTATAGGGCTTTTGGGCAGGCTATTATTATTTTAGATCTTTAGATTTCCCTTCCGCATCTACTTCCTTAAGACTTCTTTATTTCCTTTCATTTGGGAGATTTATTTTCTCCCTGGTCGAGATGAAATTATATTATATATGCCTTATGTAGGAAGAATAGAAGAGGTTGGGAAACAAAATGGAGTCACTTTTCCAACCTGCTGGCAACTCACATCCCTGGAACTGGATTTAGACAACTATAGAGGGGGCAGCAGTGATGAGACTCTTCAGGACTGTGCTGTATTTAGGTGATAAAGAGTTTGAAAGGAGACTTTGTGCCCTCTTGCACGGGGCCCCGTATTTTGTGACTCTCAGAGGACTGGGACCTTGAATTTGCCAGGCTCAGATTATAGGGATTTATTGTGAGACTACACCTGGCAGTGAGGAAGGCAGCATTTATCCCATGGGAATAAAGAACAGGAAACATAACGTGTTGGCCTTTGCAGAGACTAGAACTAGATTCATGAATCTGTAAGGGACTTCCGTTTTATGTATTTTTATTTTTGCATTCTCCTGTTAATGGCCCTCCAAAACATCCTTAAGATTGTTTTTGGTTGTTTTTTCTTTTCTTTCTTTTCTTTTTGTCTTTTCTCCTCTGCTGCTAGCTGTTTTATGCATTTTCTACTCTGTATGTCCTTTTATCTATGTCAAAGCTTTAATCTAGTCAAAACATCTATTCATAGCTGAAATTATCTTCATTATACCTTGGAAGAAAAGACCAAAAAGGAAGCCAGCTCATCATTTGACTTTGAAGTTAATTTCTAATTCTGTGCCTCTGCAAGCATTACTGTTTTTACTCATTTATTCATTCAGTTAATTTGTTCAGCAGATAATCACTGAGTGCCTTCCACATTTTTTGCACTCTTTTTGGTACTAGTAATAATACCTAGATACTATACACATAAACATCCCTGTACTCAAGATATTCACATTCCAGCACTATTCACACAACTGGGAGGTGGGGAAAAGGCTGACATTGGAGTAGAATTCTAGTAGTTCCTGCTATGATATTACATTGAAAGTGATCAGCAAAGTAACAGATGTGAACATTCAGTCTGTTAGCTTATACATTTTCTCCCATCAGACTGCTCTTATCTCTGTCCCATTGCCGTACAGAACCACTCCATTTCCCTAGGTCATGAAAACTTATCTATGAAGTTAATTTATGGGCTAGGGAATGCTTATGGATTAATTCATATTACATCCAGTATTGTTTTATTTCAGCAAGGCGTTTTCCTCATCTTAACTCTCTAACTTCAAAGCACCTCTGTGGATAATTTCAAAACTTTTTTTTTCAGGATAGTAAGGAAGCAGTTTGGACAACAGACAAACTTTAATTGTTTCCCAGATCTCACCATCTATCTGGCTAATTGGTAAATACTCTCTTAAAAGCCCAACCAAACAAAAAATACGTCAGAATCATTTCTGTTTCTCCAACTGTTGCATATGTCTCACATTCTTTTTAGAAAGAAGAAACTACTGTGAACCTAAAATATTATGAGATTGTTTCCACATTATGCTCATAAAAAGACCTATGTCTTGTGTTTGACACTGTAAAGAAGCAGTCCCAGGAAAGATCTTTACGTGATGTTGGAGCCATCAGCAGTTAATAGCTGTTTAAGTACAGAGATGCAACCCAGTTACAGCACTGCATTACTTATCATCAACCTTTTCTACCATTTCCTTTAGCATTATCTTACCATAACTATCAGCACATTGGACACCAAGATTCACCACACTGGGAATTACTGGCAGCTTTGTGGGCAGAGCAAGCTTTCGAAAGCAAGAGAAGCCTTAAATCTTAGTGTTTTCCAGCTGTCATTCTCCTGTCAAGGCCCTTTTAAAAGGGGTTTGGGGTTCTCCTTTACATTACATATGCATGACTTCCATTAGTGTTAATCACATGCTCCATTTTAGAGCTGTTTTGGCCCCTCCGGTTAAATGGGCGTTTAAGCAGTTTTTAATGCATTATATGTACTTATTTTTTAAACGAGTATTATATGCCCAATTGACTGGAATGAATACAAAGTCCATCAGGTGAATACAGATTTATAATTGTTTTTAAAGCATGTATTATTTACTCAACCAACCATGACAGCCCTTTTGGAGTCATTCCAGCTGAGAGGGGAACTACATGTATATGTCAATACAAAATAAGCCTTTATGAAATCTTTTAGTGAGGTTTTCTCAGTTAAGCTTAAAGCTTATCTGGCTAATCATTTCCTCTCAATTTCTCCTTCTCTCTTCACAACAAATTCTCAAAATATTGTTCACTATTTTTAGCTTGCATTATCATTGTCATTGAACTAGATGAAAGCTATGCAAAGCCCCATTCAGTTCAAATAAACTCAACAAATTCAACAAGACATATGGTGTCTGCATGGCATTAAGCTCTGATACTGAAAAAGAAAAAAGATATGCTCAGTTCACAAGTCACATGTAACTGACCTACATAAATTGTAGAATTTAATAAATTATTTCATTTTACAAATTATCTAATCTGTCTAGAAATGGCTATAAGTAGGCAGACTGAAAAGAAATTAAATAACATTCCTTGTTCTCTTTTTAGACATACAATTAAACTCCGCTTTTCTTTCCTAGCATTAAACATGTTCTGTATATTTTCTTCCTTCTCGAGTAAGTAAGATTATTCCAAAATTGTTTTCCAAACCTTTAATGTATTTTGATATTTGTAGCATCTTCACTTTTTACTGTAATAGTAGATCGCCTATATAATAGGACACTAGAATTTATTTTTGTTAATTCTTAAGGCTACAGACAGATGTAACATGCAGTTTTAGGGAATGTGTTCAGGCCCATGTGCCAAATGAAATATGATTGCTCTAGACCGTGGTGAAACCTTGTCCTGTAGTTAGTAGAATTGAAACCTGTATTAGCTGTGAGAAGGAAATGTCTTGCTTATTACCAGAAAAGAGCAGCATATAGAATTTCAATTTCTGACAATAAAATTTAAGTTTTGAAAGTTCAGTTGTACTTTAGGAAGACCTTGCCATTCTTTGAAGTTCAAAAATGAATGCACAAGAAAGACCGTATTCCCTAAAGCAACCAAGAGTAATCCTTTCTGTACTGTATACATGTGAAGATTGTTCTTGGGGTGAATGCTGTAGTCTCTGTTCCTAGAAACTGACCATGTTTGCCACCCTGCCTTAGACTTGAGGTCAGTCTGAGACTCTTGCTAGTAGAGGCTTCCCAGATAGCAGAACTCTCAACTTAGGTGTGCTGTTGGCTGCTGCCATTGTCCACTTACTCCTAAGGGGACCATTTGTTGATGGTTCATAAGAGCACCCTTGGGTGTTCTTGTGTGGCTTTCGCAGAGGGAAGCTTCGTTATGACAGTGTGGCTTAGAAAGTAGGCAGCAATGTGTGGAATAATTTCTCTTTATTTGAAAAAAAAGAAACAAACTTACCTTCACCAGATGTGCCGTTGGAGAATTATAATGAAGTAGGGTGAGCTCAGATAATTTAAAAAAACCCCAACATTGTTGAAATTCTCAAAGAATAGATAAATAGAAAGACCAGTAATTTGTATCTGTATGACTTAATTAGAGATAAATGCTTTTCCCTGTCTGATAGCAAGGGCTGTTTAACTTAATATTGTTACATATTTTATATCATTCCTTTTCTTTGAGTTTTCTTATTATTTAGCTTTCTTAGTCAAGCCTGTCCCTCTTTTCTTTTCTCCGTTCTTTCCCTCTCCTTCCTTCCTTTTTCCTTTTCTTCCACTCTTCCTTTCTTTCTTTCTTTCTTCTTTCTTCCTTCCTTCCCTCCCTCACTCCCTCTCTTCCTTTCCTTCTATTCTCTTCTTCCACAGATACTGATAGTAAATTTGCTACATGAATTAGACTCTAAATGATATATGACTCAAGTTTTTAAATACTTCATAGTTTAATAAGGACTATATACATACAAAAAAAAAAAACCCACAAAAACAATTCTGTGTGGTAAGTGTCTAAGTATAGTGTTAATAAAAGAGATAGCAGTAGGATGATATTAGCTGGGATTCATTAGTGGCTTAAGTAAGTTTTTTATTTGTTTGATATGGGCTTTCATCAGTCAACCTTTAGCAGTAGCAAGCATCTTTCTTAAATTGAAAAAAAGACATTCTCTTCCTGGAAGAATCAAAATGAAGAATCTATTAAAAATTATGGAAAATTTCCCTAATGCCCTCTGGGTATCTTTGTTAAGTATATTCATTTGCAAGAATATAAGCACGTAGTTGATAAATGCCATACAATAAAAGTATTACATATAAAAGTAATAAGCTTCACCTCAAGTTGGAAAGTATGATCATTAGAAAAACCTAACCCACCAAAAGTATGATTTATAAAAGAATAAAATAAGACTTCACATGATATTGTAAAAAGATTATAAAAAAATTGCACTGCATTTTCTCCCCACTTTAAAAAAAAAGTCTTTTGAAATTGATCATAACTTAGGGGAACTATCTCTAGAGAAATCTTTTTTTTTTTTAATATCTCACATTATCAGTATATTTTTTCCACTTTATTATAGTCAACCAACTTCTGTTTCTATGCCCTTGTTTCGTAGTGCAAAGTCCTTTTGTGAATGGGCCACATTGTCTCACATATACAGGTCCCCACAGCATAATCGCATAGATTAATTGACCTGGATTGTTAATTGTTATTAACAAGTATTTGAAGAACTCTATAAACTTGATCAGAGAAGTAATAATGTGACTTTGGCCATAGAGATTGACATTTTCCTTTTTTGTTATTTGTTTGCTTGTATTTTAAAGTTTTTTTCTAGTCCCTGGTTATTTCCTACCTGAAAGCACTATTACTAAAATGTTTTGTTAAAATAAACTGCTTTCATATTTAGTAGTAGATGGAATAAACTCTAGATTGTATTGAACTCATATTAGCAAGGCAACAAAGTGATAGCTTTTTCCACAGGCTTTCCTCTCTGCTGCCTAAAAGTGAAAATAGTTGAGTAAATAAAAGCATGAGCATCAAAGCAGAGCTGCTGTTGCATTTTAGAAAAGGAATTTAGATGAAATTCTGATACTTTTGTTTATTGATATTAATACTTTGTACATCTCTTCCCTCTGTTATGCAGATGGCGCCTTCATTGAAAGCTTTGCTAGCAATAGAACGGAACAAAAAACACAGAACCTAACCAACCAAAAATATTTTACAAAAGAATAAAATAAAAACTTTACACATGATATGTGCCTATAACAAAATATTTCCACCTCATTTTCTCACCACATTTTTAAAAAGCCAGATGTTAAAGTGTACGTATTTCTATATATTTTTTCTGAAAGCAAATGTCTTTAATTTTCTTATTCTTAAACATTTCTATGTATTTGTCGAGTCATTAGAAGCTTACCAAGCTAATTCAAACAAAATCAATTTGATGTGATAGATATAGCCTCAAAAAGTCATTTCCCTGAGAAACAAGAAAACACATTCAGATTTTCAGAGAAGAATAATGTGAAATACATTTTAGGAGTTGAAATATTCTCTCTCCCCCTGTCTCTCTATCAGAAGGCTCTGAAATCGACTCTGCACCTGAGCTGATTTCATGTTAGAAAGCTGTCCTAAATATACACTGACAGAAGGGCCATGAGAATGGACGCAGAGCTGTCTGCTCTCTCACTCATGCCACCACGCACACTCTCAGGTTTTGAATTGTTTAAGAAGACTGTGCAAGGAGTCCTCAAGCTTATTCTTAAAATACAATCCCGTTAAGATTAATGCAGACTCTTATGCCTGTATGCACGTATATCTTGAGGCTGGAAACAGTTTACCTGATACTTAGGTGATGCATATTAGAAAATTATAGAATCACTGCTAGCATCTTCATTGGTTAAATAAACACTCTGGTGAATATTGTGATTGAGCCATGAAAAAAACATTAGGATATAAAGGGAGCAGATGTACTTTAACTTGGCATGGTTGGTTTGGAAAGTACTTTCTTAATTTCCTTGCATGGTACAGTGAAGCATTGGGAAGAATCTACAGTGTTATAAAGAAATAGAATTCCTATATATCTTCATTGAATGTGACACAATATAATCAAAGAATGCACGTAATTAAGTGCTCAAGCTCAAAGCATCTTTGAAGCAGCAATTCTGCTGATTTTTTATTTTATGTGATTGCTTACAGATTAGTTCTCTGTTTGCTCCTAAAGAATATACTTAAACACTCAATCAATGAATAACCTACAGCAGTTTGTTGTAGATTCAATAATGGGGAATGGTGCATTGTACCAGGATAGTCAGATATACCCAAAGGGAGTGTCAGTGGTCAAAATGCTTCCATTGCCAGAAGGTAGTCTGAAAATGGTCTGGAAATTCAATACAGCATTGACCCTACATTGTATACATGATCCACAGTCAGTTTCTCAAGCATACTTGAAGTTTTAAAAAGAACCATTAAAAAAAACTGGAACTTAAAAAAAATCTATTTTAAATGAGTTGGTTTTTTGTGAATAGTTGATTTGAAATGTATTTGTTCAAATGAGCTAAATAGCAAAATCTAATCATTTTTATTTTAGGATAAATGTGTCCAAAATGATTTTATTTAAAAATAGTTTAATATAATTTTTTAAAGTTTTAAAAATAACTTAAAATTTTAAAGTTATGTTCTAATATTTCTATGGCTGTAAGTATAGTTAAATGCTCATCTTTTCCATTTTCCTAAAATCTGATTATCAAGCAATAGCCGTATATGAACACATACAATGTGATATCTGTCTGATTTCTATTATTTTTTTTCTTTATTTTATTAGTGGATTAGGAACAAGATAAGTGGCAAGATTTCAACAAAACAGATTAGAGTCAATTACCAAATATACAGATGTGTTTGCTTTTCTTTCATCCTGAGAATTGCTAGTTTATTTTCATTAAAATACTTATCAACTTATACATCCACTAATTATTAGTGGGTTTTCATTTGTGTAGGTCTTTCAGATTGTTTTAAAATGACAATTTTTAGTTCTGAAATTGGAATAAGATTAGAAATTAGAATTCCTACTAAATAGAAAAAAAATAATTATTTTGGAATATGCTTAATTTGGGAATATAAACATTTCTCGTCATCTTCTTACGTTTACGGAGTTCCTTTTCAGAGTTTTAATAAATTGAGGATATACATTAAAATAATATCACATCAGATAAATCCTAGCACATATTTTATAAGCTTATGCTTCTTTTTCATTTTCACAATTACAAGGATAGCTACATTTAAAGTATACCTATGTACGTAATAGTACATACTACATACAGGTAGATAATGTCTGTGTATAAGCGTATATGTGATTAAACATGTACTTTCAGTATTTTGTGTGGAGGATAGAAAATACATAAGTGAGACATAAATTCCGTGTACTTTAGAAGCTGGTACTAAGCTTGACATTTATGGTTATTTGGCCAAATGGCATGGAGAAATCATAGAATCATCCTGTGATGTTGCTGAGAATAAAATTCTTTGTTAAACTCTAGGCAGCATTCTGTTGACTTTTGTCATGCAGATTTCATATGTTAGATTTCAACAGTTCTTGATGATGATAATATTTAGAATGTAATTTTTTTTCCCACATTGACTGGTTTACCTTTTTAAGCATGTAAGCTACTTTAGGAAGCTGCCTTAATATTATAGCTTATCAATTGATATAGTAGTTCATTAAGATCCCTTTACAAAATCTGGGTAAGAAAAGTGCTATTTATCTAATTATAGATATTGAAATAGTGGTGTAAGATGAGTTAATTATTTCATGTGCTGAAATGAGTTAATTTTAATGATTTATTTATTTATTTTTCCTATTTGACTTTCTTCTACTTTAAGATAAAGGCTATTCTGGTCTATAAGATAATTTGACTGATCTTAATATGCTTATGAAAGATGTGAATGTGGTTAAATATGCAAAGTGCCTGGAACTGGGTTAGGCACATGGTTAGATAGGTAACAAACACCAACTCTGCATTCTCTATTCATCACAATATCTCTATTGTTTTGTGCCTTTTTATGAGATAAGACTAAGTTTTGTAGTTGGGCAACTAGCTGGGAAATTATAGCGTCCCTTGAAAATAACACAGACAGTAGTACAAAATTTACATGAGGGTTAAGAACAAAAAGTACCAGAAAAACCTTACTTTTACCTTGACTCATAATTATAACTTGAGAGTAATAATCCTGAATCTGGTTTTCTAGTTTAAAACTAAATTATAGGCTCCAAGAAGGCAGGGATGTGTACTAATCCTGTTCACAGTTGTTTATCCAGCTCCAAGCACACAGCAGATACTCACTAAATATTGGTTACCTGAATGAACAAAAAGCTACAACTTTTTTTTTATTTCCATCCTCATAAAATCATGTAAATTAATTAAAATTGATATAGTAATCTTGTGATTTAAAAAAATTAGAATTTTCTATTTCAATACCTATTAATTTCTCCGTTTATTATTTTCCATAAGATTTATGCTAAAGCGGTTCCACTGTGATCATAATCCAAGCTCTTTATACTAAAGATCTCTAATCTGCATTTCTTATTTTTTGTTCACCCTGCTGAATGGTATTATACCTAGCACAATATTCCTACCTCAACTGCTGGACCTATAAGAGCTTAATGATCTTAAGTTATGGTTCATCCTTTTCAAAGTAATTAAAAAAAAATAAAAACCTGCATCATCAATCTCTGTGGATGGGACCTTTGAAAGGATTTTTCGTACACCTAGAAATTAGTGCTCTACTGTCACTGACGCAAATATTTACTAAGAGGAGAGAGAAAGAAAATAAACTTTTGCCCTTTTTTTTCCTTTTCTGAAACCTAAAAGCATTTTGTTTTCTAGAGCTCTATAAAAGTTCAACGCATAAAAGGTTAGGAGCCTGACTTTTTTCTGTCGTGTATATCTTTGAAAAATTGGTTTACGAAGAGTCATACATCATGTAGCCAGACATATGGGAATAGTTAAAGATTAAGGTAAATAGACAAATTGAACTGCTTTAAATCATTTTCCCCGTTTCAGTTTTATGAAAGAGCTTATGAACAAAAGCTGACATTAAACAATCACAATGGGCTCTTCTCTGTGTTTTAGACAGTGGTAAAGACTTTAGTGTCAAAGAGTGTTGCATCACCAATAGTTACATCAATTTGATTGGTGTCCAGATTTCAAAAATGTTACCTTGTCAAACCATAACCTTTTCCAAGTCTTTCATTTGTCATTGTTTTGTAGATTATATCATTTGTTTTACATTACCTGTATCAGAAAGCATGGATCATGGATTATAAGATTTTTTTATTATATATCGGATTGTTTTTGTTTTTTTAAATAAAATTAATACTGTAGGCATTTGTGTTCAAAAGGGACTAATCAAATATTTTGGGAAGGAAGTTTGATTTCATGCAACAAACATTACAGTAACTCTGCCTAAGGAGACCTTTGATTCCTTTTTACTAAAAAAGAAAAGATATTTTCAGAACCATTAGGTTAACATTTTTAATAAATTAAATAAATATACTGAACTTTTCCAGGGTACCTAATACACTGTGATCTCCTGTGGAGAGAAGCTGGCTGTTGGACTTTAAGGTAAGTCCCAGGAATTTGCCTAGTGGCATGGTGACAAGCCCCTACCCTTATGAAAAGTGCTATGGGATCTTTAATGTCCACACAGAAGAGTAGGATTTAAGATTTTGTGGTCTCATTTGAAAGACCCCTACATAGTAAACTGCATGGAACTCAATTTATCTGCCTAGAAAGGAAAGAAGGCTTTGTAGCCCCTGTACCTGTAAATCTAAGAAATGCTGTGAATATATGCCTTCCTATTCATGCAGCACCAATTCCCTTCTTAAAAAAAAATAATAAAAATAACAGGGTCTGTGATCATCAGGTTGATATAGATAAAAATCCATTAACTTTTCATCATTATCACAGCTCTTGTATCAAAGTACAGACGTTCGTGGGGCTAGCTTACCTCCCTGGTAGCTGTGCAGAGACATGAAGATCTTTTACATACTTCTTTGTTGGTTTGCCTTTTATAGTGTATGTGTGCTCAATTTGGGAACTGCTGATGGCCAAAATGTAATTTAAGAAGACTACAAATATTTGCTCAGGAATGTAAGCCCAGTTTCTAAGACATCCAGCTAACAAGGTTTCTCATATTCTAAGTAACATGAATAATGGGGGAAAGAGTAACTTCTAGAAAATGTTGACCAAGTTTATTGCAGAGCTTGATGTGATTCTATGTGAGATGGCACAGATATTTATGCCCAGCCCAGAGACTGATATATATTAGGCACTTCATAAATGTTAGTTTTTTTTCCCTCTTGAAATATTCTATTTGCCACTAGAAACATATATAAAAAATAGTCTTGTAAAGCTTGATGAAGTATCCTAGGTTGTAAATGTATGAATTGTTTGTCAATAAGTTTGATGTAAAGGAGAAAAAGACCCTCTTGTGTATTTTGATAACATTCTAGTATTTTTGTGGTTGGGAATCTTTCTGGGTTGGGTGTCTTGAGTAATTCTATCCTTAGTTTCTGCTTGTCATATCTTTAAGCATACACACACACCACTAGTTTTGATTCATTTATAGGATGAAATTTTTGTGTGTCTCTTTTTTTAGGTCAGGTTAGCTAAGTAACTTGTATATAGGATGTAGTTTATGCCTGCATAAAATACTACTATGAATTCATGATTTGTAATTCTTTCACTACATATTCATCTCATCAACCCAGAAAGATATATCCATTATCTGTTATATTTCCATTACACATCTTCTATGTAGCTGTTCTTTCTGACCATGAAATTCTATTTCAAAAAATAACTAAAACCAGTATTTTGCAGATATTCTTTCATCTTTCCAGCAGGCCCAATTTGGTTCAATGTACTCATGAGTATAATGGGATTTATCTGTGAAATGAAAGCTAAAACTAAGAGAAAACAAGAATAATATTTAATTATTTAATAGAATCTTTATTATTCACCTTTAAATTCTTTTTCTTTTCTTTTCTTTTTTTAGGGCTGCACCCACAGCCTAGGGGAAGTTGCCAGGCTAGAGGTCGAATTGGAGCTACAGCTTCCAGCCTACACCACAGCCACAGTAACACTAGATCCGTGCCACTTCTGTGACCTATACCATAGCTCATGGCAACGCCAGATGCTTAACCCACTGAGCAGGGCCAGGGATCAAATCCGTGACCTCCTGGATACTAGTCGGGTTCACTACCACTGAGCCACAGCGGGAACTCCTAAATTAGTTATTTTTAAAAACAATTCAGAGTCATCAAAATTTTGAATTTGGAGGTAAAGATTTATTTTTTTCACCACTGTTAGTGGAAACAATGTAAGTTCAATATTTTCCTTGTATGTCGTGGCATTGAGCATGAAAAAATCTTTCTCTTTAAGGTGTTGTCATTAGTCAAGTTTTTCTCATATGTCCCAGCATATGAGAAAAATTTAAACAATTTAATTTAAACAATTAATTGTTTAAACAATTTAATTTAAACAATTAATTGTTTAAACAATTTAATTTAAACAATTAAAACAAATCCTGAAATATCCATAAAATATGACAACATATCACCAAAGCAGTAGTCTAATAAAGTTAATGTGCCATTTTAACTTTAAAAATCTTAGATCATTATACATTTCTCAGGTATGCTTGATCACAGAGTGGTATTGAAACATTTTTAAGTTTAAGAGCACATTTAGGTCACTTGTGATGATGAATATACTTTTAAAAGTTTCATAATATTGGCTGTAAAGCAAGTGTCAGTGAGCTTGAATTGCATGCAAAAGGCTTTTCTGCCTTCCACAAGGTGCTTCAGGGCAGTGGGCACTAGAGGGTGCTGTTGGAACTGATACTAACCATGAGACACTTGAACTTGTGCTTTCAATATCAATACTATCAAGATCCAAAAATGTTTCTCATGAAATACTATATCATTATTAGTTTTTAACATTGGGTTTTGTGAATGTCATCAGTGTAACTTCCAAAACAAATCACAAGGCGGTAATTAATGCAAAGATCTCCATAACCTGACAATTATTTGTGGCTGTTGAAAGGAAATCAAGATTCGCCTCTCCCACATTTCTAATGATCCTCCAGTTTTTCTTCAGGATACATAGAGATTAGTGATACATTTTTATAAATGGCAAGAAAAATGGGCTTGTCGGGCAATTAACATTTTCTCTGGACTTTAAAGATGCGTAGCCACAAAAGATTGTTTCTTAAACGAAATGTGTCAGGAGGCTGCGGGTCCAACTTTTCTCCTCGTGTTTGTGAGAAATTACGGGCATTTGAGGAAGTTTACATGTGAGGATGCATTGTCCTTATTTTTAAAGAAAAATGTTGCTTTATGTGAAAATTGAAGAATTACCTCCTCCACCTCCCCGAGTAGTTATTTATAAGGGTGTCATTGGTAGTTGCCTTTCTTACATCTTCCCTGAAGGCATGGCCAGACTCAAACAGGCAGCTATTTCCCTTTAATTTTCCACAGCAAGCCAGTAATGCTTATGATTATTGTGAAGTCAGGAAAAGTTTAGTTTTATCAAGTGACATGTAGTGATACAATTAGTTACTTAAGCACTTCTCATAAAATGTTCCACCCTGGAACCTAGTTTGTCAGATGTAGCTAAATATTAGCATCTCATATTAAACACAAGAGTGAAACTGCCTCGTGGAAAGCACAGCTGACAGCTCTCAACATGAGCTGAATGATCACTCTCAATTGTAATCGATTCTGTAAGTACTGAACACAAACCCCCAGGCAATTGAAGAAAATAGGATGATGAAGGACTGCAAACTAATATGTTACACATCTTCATTGATTAGACATTGATTAACCATTATTTTCCTGAATGACAAACAGCTAGTGGTAAAGTAACTGAGGCTTGTGATTTATTTACATCTTAGACAGAGATGACTTCTTTATTCAGCTGATTGTGAGCTAATGCTAAAGCAGAAGACAGCAAGAATTTCACAATCTGTGCTGCTGTTTTCTTCCTTTATTTTCTTCTTTCTTTCTTTCCTTCCCCCCTTCCTCCCTCCCTTCTCTCTCTCCCTTTCTTTCCTTCATTTGTTACTTCTTTTTTTTATTATCTTCTATGGTGGTCTTCTTAGATGTCTGTCTTGTTTCCATTTGAAACAAATTTAACTAGATTTAAGAACAATCACCTGAATTCCAAAATATAGAACATATACCTGTGGTATAACTACATTTAAAGAGATCATTTTATAGACTTGGCATTTACAAGCATATTGATCAATGTGTATTGAATTTTTAATTTAATTCTGTCTTTTCTTCAGTGCCTTAATGGCAATTATACACAATTTTAGAAAGAGTTGAATAGGAGTTTGTCAGTGTCTGTTACTTATTTCTCTTCTGTGAAGCATATTGCTTTAGAACAATGTGATTCATGTAAGGAGGCAAATATTTTACAGTTTATATAATTTTTGGTTCATATAAAACGGAGATATTATAGATAATCCTGGAGTTATTTAGCAAAATTCTGTGTCAGTGTAGTAAAAAATTTTAAATCTATTTTGATAGCTCTTAAACAATGCACACAATGGAAAAATTTGCTCTTGAATTTTCAGGCGATCTCTTTTCTATCACAATGAAGAGAGCAAGATATTCATAGAAATGAACTGCATTATTTCTAAGTTAAAACCAAATTATAATGAGACTAGCATTTTTTCTTTTGCTTTCTAGAGCATTCTTGTACATTTTGAAGATTTGTGGGAAACATTATTTATAAGCAGAAATAATTAAGATGTTCTGGCATTCTTCATAATAATGGTCATGATAAAGACTTTTGATGTTCAAGAAAGCATAATTTGCTTCTCCATTGGAATTTGATTGTAAATTAGCACTAATTAATGTTCACTTAAATGTTACAGATGTGTGATATATCTAGTTAGTTACCAAAGGGGTAACAGTAGAAAATTTGTTCTGCGAAAGTACATGAATTTAGAGTAATGATTAGAGTGTCACTTTAAAAAGTAAGAAAAATTCATTATGATTTCTAATGTTACAAATCAATTTTAGCATTTACATAATTCAGGGAAAAATAAGCCGATAAACCACATCAATTAATACAGAGATGCATTCAACACCATTCTTATTAGTTATTGAATTATTAGACATGTAATTTTGAAATTTTATTGTCATTTGCCCTTTAATGTAATTCTAACTCTAGGTTAATAAATCAAATCTGTTCTTTGTGGACATTGCCTTCTTTATCATAATAAATATGTGGATATTCTTTTCCCCAAGCAACCTCTATTAGCCTCATCTAAGACATGGGGTCTCTGGTACAGGTATATTAACTCAAGGCTTTTAGTTAAAAATTTGTTGTACAGTTTCAGAATTTTAATCATGGGGTAGAGAGAAAAATATGTGAACTTTGCACCTGTATCTTTAATGTTAACAATTGGAAGCCGAGTCTATTTGTTAAAGAATTCCAGCTGTACTTTAAGGGAAACAGACTTAAGTTTTAAAAGAGGAAAATCTATCTAGTTGGGATAACATGTGGTGCTCAAACTTTTACAAAGGAAACTAAAGATAAGTTTGACTCACCAGTTGCCCTTAGTTAAAGTACATCAGTGGACTCATGCTAATTATAAATCAATTCCTTAGTATTATTTTTGAGAGCTAAGTTCCCATTTAGCTTTATACTGTGCTAAGAACATAGGCAAGGGAAAGTGATGATTGGCTAGTGGAGCATGAAGAAAGAACAAATGAAAAACCATCCAACAGCCATATCCCAGAGGGAGCTCAGAACCCTAAAAATAAGTCTAATGGTGTGTTGTTCCCTTGTCCATCTGTGTGCAGGTGAGAGCATCACTGCAGGGGTCTGTGTGTAAATGTAAAAATCAGATACCTGGAATTTCATAGAAGCAACCAAGATGTGATACTTGCACAGCAACTCTCTTTTGGAAAAATAGAAGGCACCTCCTTTGATGTTAGCTGTCTTTTCTTGTGAGTGTGTGTGTGCTCACAGACGCTTATGTGGAGCCAAGTGTGCTTCCGTTTCTTCAAGCATATTTAATATCTTTAAAATTTTAAATGAAAATGTAGCTGTCAATTTTAAACTAATTTGGATGGACAGCAATAAAATGCAAACCTCACTTCAAATTAGAATTTTCAGTGAGGATTTCTAATGGAAAGTAATTGCTGACAATAGGAAATGACAAATTACTAATTACTTAGTTCAATTAGACTTTTGTGCCTTTGGTCCTAAGTGGCAAACATACAGCAAATCTTGCACTTTTATAACAATTAATGACACTAAAACTATTTAAACTGCCAACAGATGTGAGTAAGAAGACATGAATTGAAACGTCCTTAATTTACATACTATCCCTATTTTATATCAAGTAAATGGTGTTTAATTTTTATGCTACAATTAAATATTACTGGTACAATGCAGTTTTCACAGAACTTCATAGGGCAAAATATCACTTGCTCAAAAGTCGGTCATTGTTAATGCTTCTTTTTCTCTTATCACAGCAGTATTTCTCTTAAAAGATTCTTGGAGTATGAATTTCTATCTATACAGTACTCATGGCCTTACATCAGTGTTAATTAAATAGCAAAATCCCCACTTTTTGCTTTTCTTATTTCTTTTTTTGTCTATTCCATTCACCTTTAATATCCTAATGATCTATTTAGGATCCATGTATTTTTCACTCCCCATATTTCTCCTAAGATGAATTCAGATATGATTTTGTGAAAGGAGTTTGTTTAGAAGTTCAATTCCTCTATACTGTTAAGTTCTGACTATAGCTTACAGGGAACTTAATTTGGTATTCCTGGTGCTGTCATTTTTGATAATTTTGATTTTGCAAACATAGGGTTTTTTAAATGTTTCCAGTTATAATCAGAAAGGTATTTTTTTCTCTCTAAGTCAGCAGCTCAGTAGACTTATTGCAGATGCATGTGGGAAGTTAAAAATAAAGACAGGGGATCCAATTACATTTGTAATGATCAATTTCCTTATTAAGTCTTTAAATATATTCTTTTTTCAAAGCATTTTAAAAAAAAGTATTTACTTGTGAAATGAAAATTAGTAAGTACTGATCATTATTGAGGCAAATTCACCTAACATCTTAGAAGGGCAATATTTTTGGGAAGTAAACTAGATGTAAAAATAAACATAACAGTATATTATAGGAAATCAAAATATATTACAACACTGATACAATGAAAGACTTTAAAAATCATTGCATATCTAAGCAAAGAAGTGATTCAAGTGTAGAAGCCCAAACTAGCTGTTAAATGCCACAGTTCTCCTCTGGAAATTTCCTTAGCCCATGAGAGTCTGTGTGTGTCACCACGAGTACAGATGTCAGGTACTCGACTGGCTTCCCTGGAGTTCTGGATAAGACTGCAAACATCTATTCAAATTAAATGTATTTTTTTATATTTATCACTTACAGTTTAAGATGGCAAGTATTCTGTGTTGTATAACTGTTGTATGTTCAGTTCATTGTAATTAGGTGAACAGAAGCTTTTGTGATACAATTCTCCTGTAAGTAAGGAAAAAAGGTAGGTATAACTTGTTTTAATCATATGGAAGTGGGGATGAGGCAAACTGAAGAGCCCTAATACTTAGAACAGGCAGATGACAACAAGTGCTTTCTCCAAGGCTTTTGCTTGATTTTTGCAGAGTTTTTTTTTTTTTTTTTTCTTTCTCTGAGATTCCTGCAATTAAGCTATTATTTGGAGGCAACACTGTCAACTAGATCCAAATAACCATGGGTAGTTTTTGGACAAACCTCTGTTGTTTCACCACAGCTGTAGTTTTCTTTTCTCATGAGCCCTGTGAACTTTAAGGGCTAGAAATATAGCAGAAAGCGTAGTAGATAATAGAGGAAAAAGGAAAAGCTTAGGCAGGGGGTAGGAGGCCTGGGCAGGGACAGAGGAAAGAAAGACTCACAAATCATAAGAAAAATGGCACTGGCATTGTGCCTAAAAAAAGATAACTTGGAAAAGAGGCAATAGCAGCGATAGACTTAGCAAGTATATTTAGAGCAAGAAGGATAGGAAGAAAGAAGTGGCCTAATTAGGAGAGAGAGAAAGGGAGAGAGAGGGAGAGGGAGCAAGAGTGCAGAGGAAGTGTCAGAAGAAACCAGAAAGTAATGAACCTAGGGAAATTAGCGAAATATATGTGGAGCTTAAGGATGTATCTTCACTCATGCCACATTGTACCACGAGATTACACTGTTTAGATTGATTTAAACATCCATTTCTTTCCTAGTTTCCATCGTCATTATTGAGATACAGACAATATGTAAATGTCACTTTGGTAAACTAGATTCCTTTGATGTAGCCACTGGAGGAATTGAAGGGTATGAATTATCTACATATTATGTTTTATGAATTATATGAATTTGCCATATACTTACTTCTGTGTACTTTGTATTGTGTACAGATTTTCCTCAACTTAAGATGGAGTTGCATCCTCTGCTGTATAGCACAGGGGACTATATCCAATTACTTGTGATAGAACATCACAGAAGATAATATGAGAAAAAGAGTATGTATGTATGTATAATTTGGTCACTTTGCTGTACAGCAGAAATTGACATAACATTATAAACCAACTATACTTTAATAAAAATTTTTTTAAAAAGATGGGGTTACATACATCCTGATAAACCATTCATAGGTTGAAAAAGTCGTGAGCCAAAAATGCATTTAATATACCTAATCTACTGAACATGATAGCTTTCCTAAAATGTACTCAGAGCACTTTCTTTAGCCTACAGTTGAGCAAAATCATCTAACACAAAGCCTATTTTATAATAAAAGTGTTGACTATCTTACATAATTTATTGACTACTGTACTGAAAGTGAAAAACAGAATGCTTGTAAGGGTACGGAATGCTTTTGTAAGTGTATTGGTTGTTTACCCTCATGAACGCGTGGCTGGCTGGGAGCTGCTGCCCTCTGCCTAGCCCAGCATCATGAAAGATTGTACATGTGGCTAGCCTGGGAAAAGATTAAAATTCAAAATTTGAAGTACAGTTTCTACTGAATGCATATCTCTTTCCCCCCATGGTAAAGTTGAAAAATTTTAAGCCAAACCATGCTAAGTCAGGGACACAGTCTGTACATGTTTCACACATATTCTGTGCTCAGTGAAAATTTTGAGAAAGCTTTTAAGATCCAAAATTTTTGGACTCTTATTTAATTATTTTTAAAAATAGGGAAGTCATGTTGAATTTTTTAAAAAGTTTTGAGACAATTGTATATATTTTTCTAAGATTGATATTTTAATGTATTTAAACTTAATAGGCAAAAAATTTTTTTGTTTCATTTTCTGTATGAAAACCTTACTTAGATAATTAATGCCTTCTATTTTGTTGTTAATTGTATTTCAATTTAGGAACACTAGTGCTGGATTCTGGTCAGTTGTATAATGTTTCCAGACAGGCATTCAGAAGTGTGAGAAGATTGTTTTCAGTCATATTCTCCCCCACTTCCTTCTTACCTTCCTTTCTTCCATCCTGCCTGCCTTCTTTCCCCCTCACCTTCCCTCCCTTCTGGATGTACTGGACCTATTTGTGTGACTTGCCCACAGAATGAATTGGATGTTATTTCAAATATGATTTTGTACCTTCATGTGCTGAATAGATAAAGGCAAGATTTCCTTAAAATAATTTTTGGAGGTGCTATAGAATGTTTAGTAGTTTGTATCATTAAAGCAGCTCTAGCCATGTAGATGCTGGTCAGTAGTAGGTATGTTCTTGATCTGTCCCCTTCAGGTTCGGGGTCAGAAGCCTTTGAACAGTTGGGATAATGTCTTGACAATTTCTACAATATGTTCCAACTTGACTTGTCTCATGGATGGTTGATCCCACTTAGGAAGCTGACTGGGTGCTACGGAAATGTTGAGTATCTTATTAGAAAGTTGCCTAGGATTGGAGCTCCCATTGTGGTTCATAAGGTTAAGAATATAACATAGTCTCCATGAGGATGTTAGTTCAATCCCTGGCCTCGCTCAGTGGGTTAAGGATCCAGCATTGCTGCAAGCTGCAGCCTAGGTCATGGATGTGACTCAGATCTGGTGTTGCTGTGGCTGTGTTGTGGGCCTCAGCTGAAGCTCCAATTTTGCCCCTAGCCTAGGAACTTCCATATGCTGCACATGCAGCTGTAAAAAAAAAAAAAAAAAAAAAGTTGCCCAGGGATTATCTGGTGGTCTAGAGGTTAAGAATTTTGTGTTGTCATTGCTGTGGTGTGAGTGTGATTCCTAGCCTGGGGCCTGAGAAATTCTGCATGCCATGAACATGGCCAAAAAAAAAGGGAAGTTGCCCAATATGAGCCCATTTTTTGATGTAAATCTATTTCTTTATCTCTCAGTGACTAAGGGTTAACATAATCAGGATTAAAATATCTACCAATTGGTTAGGTAGGTTATCATCTACCATTTTGTTTTCTTGGAAACTATTACTTGCCTTCTGTAGAGCTTTTCTTTTTTTCAGGCATTATGTAGACATAAATCAAAGGAAAAACTGAGAGACATCACGTATATGTCCTAGACAATACATTATATTTATGTATGTTTGTATGTCAAGCTGTTTATTTATCTGCCTTTTTGAGCAAAATATATTTTCTAATTCACTTCTGTATATCCTTGCAAAGTTATTGAGGTTATTTCAAGTTTTCTGTACTGATTTCCTCAAACAATTATTTATAAACTTTAGGAGATTTTCATTAACTGAATAATATATATAAACTTCAGGTTCAAAAATCCTCATTTTCACTGTCACCATCTTTATTTCTACTGCGAGATTAACAACAACAACAACAAAAACCCTGCTATTAGTGTCATGCAGATATTTTAGTAGGAAAATGTATGGATTTAGCATAAGCATAGAAAAAGGAATTTGAAATCATAAGAATTACTTTGAAGGAGAATTTTCTCAGTTGCTGCAGGTTTCTGGACTTCAAAAGTGATACCTCAGTAAAGACATTGTGTTAGACTTAGAATCATATCACATTTTGGTGAATTTCCTACTAATAGTGATTTGACTTGTTTTACATTAAAAGAAGACATCAAAGTTTTTCATAATAAAGAAAAGGAAAGAAATTAGCCAATAAACTATTTGTACTTTTTGTAATATGAATGATTTTAAATTATATCAGATTTCTTTAAAATCAAGAGCAGAATAGGTCTTCTACCAAATGAGAATTCATATGTGAAGATAGCATTCTGGAGATGAAGGTCAGGGTGAGAGAGTTTTGAAAGAAAAAAATATTAGTGGGTTACTGCAATTCAAATGCTAAATATTGTCTTTATTTGAAGAATCTATTCTGGCTTTTTGGATAAATAGTAAATTAAAACATTGAATTTTGAGATATGAAATATATTTTGTTTGCTTAATTAGGAAAATAGAAGCAAACTGACGTTTTCTTTCTTAAATTAAATGAAATCCTAAAAAAAATTCTTTTTCCATCGGTTGACTGTAGAAATTAGATATGTAGATTTAAAATGTACTGAGCTCTGTACTAAAATCAGGAGAACATTCTACTTCTAAATCTGCCATGACTCGCTATGTGATCTTAGATAAGTCATTTAAACCTTTCTATACTAGAGCACTCATTATAGAATAAAGGTAACAATTTCTGTCTTGTTTCTGTTTGGTATTGTTTTCATGATAAGGTGAGAAAATATAATAACCACTTTGTAAAATATGTTGTATGATAAAAGTATCAGTAAAAGAATAATTTTTATTTTTCATAGTTACTAAGGTATTTCAAAATGAAGTTGTTACTCTTGAAACATTAACACTGTAGTGGTTAAATATACCTTTTCTGAAAAATAAAATTCAGTATTAAATGTATATCCTTCTAAATTCTAAACATTTTAAAATCATTTAAAATTACACAAAACAACTATTTAAATGCAACAACTATTTAATTTAAAATTTGATAAGAGGTGAGGTGGAGGGAGAAAAAACAGTGATTAAGAAACAATGTAACAGTGCAGCACTACAATGGGAGAAAAAGTTATATATACATGTATGTGTAACTGGGTCCCCATGCTGTACAGTGGGAAAAAAAAGTGTGTTGGGGGAAATAACAATAAAAAATAAATTAAAAAAAAGAAGCAATGTTAAAATATTGCTACTAATAACATTGTAGAATTGCCAAATATTTTTTGTGTTATTTGAATGCTAAGGTTATTAACATAAAAGGTATGTACAAATAGGTTGAGACCTTTAAATTGAAAGTGTATTTTTTGACTATGAAATCATTCAGATTACTTCAGAAAATGTATTCACTATAGATTTATATTTGACCATGCATTTAATCCCTAAATCGTATTCAAATTGTATTAACTCAGAAAAAATATAGTATGCTAAAACCTCGAAGACTGCCACAAATTGCAAAAAACCCCAAAAAGTCAGAGAATGATTTTCTCAGTTCCTCTGGGCCCTTCTAGTCTAACTTCCCATGTGGTCCAAGAATCTTTTTTATAAGAGTTTTAAGCATTGGTCATCCAGGCTCTGTCCCAATGCACCCAGTAGTAGAAGGCTCATATTCTTGTGTGGCTGTGTTTTGGCATAGTATTTGAGATCTACTTTTCATAATCTGGATAATGGATATCTACTAATGACAGTTTTGGCTCACATAAAGCTTTGGGAAAAGTAGATAATTCTAGATGAAAAAAGATATATAGAGTTTCAATTATCTTTGAAAATCAGTTTTGTAACATAGACATGGGAGTGTCAAATACAGCAAATCTTGGATATGAATTTTAACATCTAGGAACTCATTGCTGATAAAGAGACTCAAAACAAATAATTACAACATAGCGTAATGGGGCAACAATAAAAGAATGAACATACTAGAGGTAGCTCAGAAGAGGATTTAGTAGGTTTAAAGGAGGTGTCTTACAACAGGCAAGGCTTCACTGAGCAACTAACTGAGATGAATGGTGAGAAAGAAGATGTAATGTAGAAGAAAAAGCACATCCAAAGGCACTGAGGTCCTGATAACATAATATGTGTGGAAATAGCAAGAGAAGGACCAAATTAGATTAACTTTCCTTTATTTTTATCATTCATTTTCTTAAAGGATTTATTGAAGTATATTTGATACCAAAAACTTTATTTATTTATTTATTTATTGTCTTTTAAAAAAACTGTACATATTTTATGTTTAAAATTTGATGAGTTTGGACATTATATATTCACTATGAAAAAACTTCCAAAAATCAAGGCAATAAACATAACACCTCCAAGGATTTCTTCATGTCCTTTTTTTTTTTTTTCTTTTTCCTGTTTTTGTTTTTGTGGAAAAACACTTAACATAAGATCTGCCTTCTTAAATATTTTAAGTGTGTAACAGCATCGTTAACCACAGGTACTTTGTTGTTCAGCAGATCTCTAGAACTTTTTCCATCCAGTGAAACTGAAATTTTACACCTATAGAACAACAGTGGATTCCCCTGGTTCCCTTCTCCCCAGCCATTGGCAGCCATCATTCTACTCTCTGCTTCAGTGACTTTATCTATTTTGGAGAACTCATAATGGTGGAATCATGCCACATTTGTCCATCTGCGACTAGCTTATTTCACTTAGCATGATGTGAAGGTTCATTTATATTTTTTTGCATCTAAATGTAATGCATATCTTTTTGTTAAATTCTGCCTTGTCAAATGATTTATTAATCCATTCTATAAATAAATATTGATTATCGTGCATGGTCTAGGCACTAGTAAGTGCAGAGCAGAGAGGAATGAACAAAATTGGCACATATCATGCCCTTATGTGAGCTGATGTTCTGATAAAGAGGATGAGTAAATTGTGTATATATGTAGGTAATATATATATAAAGAGAAATGCTAAGGAAAAAATGTAAAGGAAGTGGGGATGGGAAATCTGAGAGAAGAAAAAAAATGTTATAAATTTAGAGAGGGTGGTCAAGTGTCTCATCGTGAATGGTGAGTCATTGGTTCTTTGGAACTGATCATTCCAGGTAGAGGAATGGGAGAGCTCTTGAAGGGAAATTGTATGTGGAATGTTCAAGAAACAAGAGGAAAGCAGTATGGCTGAAGTGGAATTAGCAAAGAGGAGATTGGCATGAGATCTAGAGCCTTCTATGTCACTGCAAGAAAGTTAGAAGAACTTTTACTCTGGAAGGCCTCTGGAGGATTTTGAGTAGAGGAGTGACATGGGTGACTTACCTTGCAACAGATCATTCTGGCTGCTAGATTGAGAATAGACCAATGCTGGCCACGGGAATAAGAAGGAGAATAGGTTTTGTTTTGTCGTTTTGTTTTGTTTTAAGGGAAAAGGATGTTGGTTTTGCAGGTATTGGTGGCTTCGATATTCTAAGCTGTGGAAGTGGTGAAAATCAGTTCTCTTTTGGATAATTTTGAAGGTAGAGCACATAGAATTAGCTGAAGAGTTGGATGCAGAATATGAAAGAAGGTCATGGAATATAGAACTTTTGGTCTGAGCAACTGAAAGAATGGAGTTGTCATTTACCTGAATGGGAAAGAGGAGCATGGCTGTGACTAGTTTAGCTGCTGTCATCTTTCAGTTCAGGCATAGGTTTAGATGTAGAGGGGAGAAGTTCAGTCAAGAAAACCAGGGAGAGTAAGAGAGCTAAGGGGAAAAAAAAAGACAAAAAAAAATATATATTTGGTTAAAAAAAGGCGAGCTAAGTTGCCTATGCAAGAGAATGGTTGTAATGACTGAATCATGGAATTTAAACTGGCTAAAGAGAGTAGTGAGGGCATCATGGGGTGAGGGGTCAGTGAAAGGTGGTAGAAACAATGAATTGTATAGATCTCATTCTCAGAGCAATCAAAAGACTTTAGACTTGTGGTACTGCTGGAAGTGAGCTGGAAAGATTATTCTGGTTATGTATTATATTATTCCTTCTGTTATATGTCATCTAAATTCTATTAAATTATTCACATCTTGATTTTTTTAAGTGCTTTGCTCAAGATAGTAGTATTTACTCCATTCTCTTAATGTCAGAGTGACATTATTAAAAAGACAAATCAAGTCAGTTGTGCAAGTTATTTTTACAAAAGTCATTTTGCTTTCTAATGATCACTACATGCTTTTTATTATATTAACATTTCTTTTCTAATGATCCCAAAATATCTCTTTTAAAATGCTCCTGATTATTGATATTAACCTCATAGATCTATTTATAGAATTTACACCTTCCAGATCAATAGCTTCCAAGTGGCATCCTTTATAATAAAATATTTTTATGAATTTGTATCCCAATATGTTTTTGTAAAATTATATTCTTATATTAAAATATAAATATGTTCAAATACAAATGTGATAAATATATTATAAAAGTTGGCCAATTATAGGAATAGAAGAAGAATAAAGGAAGTTGAATGCAATATTGTTTATTTTTTTCTTTTTTAGCAAGAGTAGTTTTCTCATTTAATTTTAATAATACATTATAGTCAATACTATTAATAATTTTAGTATTTTAGTAATAGTAACATGCTTGTATTCGATCCAATGAGATTATCATTGACTTCTAACTCATGAATGTCTGATAGGAAATTTGCCCAAAAGGGAAAAGGAAACTTAGCACTGCCTTTTCTAATTGTTCAATTGTACTTGTGTTAATAGAATTGCCTTTGATCCATAGCTCCTTTGCAGGAATCTTCTTGAATTTCTTGTTCATTTTGTGAGGTTGAATCTCATTAAAACTAGACAGTATAATCTGTAAATCTGCTTAACTGGTGCACTTAGATTGGAACAATTTAAATGTGAGCAAAGGCCACCCGTCTTATTGAACTCCCACTGTTCCGTTAAGATGTCTCTATAAACCAATACAGCACATGCAGTGGTCTCATATTTGGCTTAGTGAGGATGGCTTTACCAATATGTATACTAAGTATTAATGTAGCTTCGTATCCTTCCTATTTATAGGCTAAAAAAATATAAAGACAGTTCTAATATTTTATTTCCAACCCTAGTGAATTTCTTTTTTTCCTTTTACTATAGAGACTATTATCTTAGGCTGTCAAATCCATGAAAGAATGAACTCATATTTCTCTTTGTGTTCTATTTGCCATATTTATCATAAGAACTAACATATTATGTGCTCAATAAATACTTGGTGGAGAAATTAATCCATGAACTCCTCCTGATTTAAGAATTAGGAACCTTTTTATTTCTATTATTTTGACACATTTTTGATTTCACATATATTTTTCTGTAGTTATAAAATGACATTTGTTTACCATCATCCTAAAATAGAATATGATTAAATCTCATATATAGAATTTATTTAAAAACTCAGTCTAATCCCATTTAAAAATTGTTTTCTCCTGTGTGTGATGGCTGGCTACCCCTCTGTTGTTTGTCCTTTCCCTCATATTATTATTACATATTTTCCTTTTAATTTTTTAAAGCACTGTGTATAGAGCACATACATGCATAATTTCACATAATACGTGGCAAAAATCAAGTTCCATAGCTACAAATCTTTGTCAGTTTGCCCATAATGACTTTATATTTTTCTTTACTAATTCCCTCAATCCCAACCCCAACTCTGAGAAACTCTAGAGCTGTCTGAAAGATGGGTATCTATGAGATGACATCCTTCTCATTGGCACTACTTTTCCATCATAGGAAAAAAAAACTAGCTAGTAAAAAGAACATATGGTAAATACTTATTCAGTGAATGGTATATGGAAGCTGACTCTTGCCCCTGACACTTCTCTCTTAGTATATGTCCCTTACTCATTCGTATTTGCTAAAGAGATAAGGATTCTCTTGGTAGAACTCCTAAGCTGCTTCACTGTGGTTCTCACCTCCACTCCTTTGATACCTATAGGCATTTTTGGAGTCCTTTTTAAAAAAATTATTGATTGAACATTGGTTTGTAATCTGTTTTATGTGTACAACATTCTATTTGTATTCCTGTATACACTATAATGAGCTCCTGTGGGGTCAACTGTATGGTGATGAATGGAAAATAATATTTGGAGCCCTTTTTAAAGTGAATGTGTTTGTTGTCTTAGATAACTTTGAAATCTTTCTGTCAATTATTAAAATTTTAACAGGTAAGTAAGGAATGTTTTATGACATGTTACTGTGTTTTTCATTCTGACATTTTCTTCTGTTAAGAAAATGGCTTCTTACCCCACTCATTCTTCCTTCACAATCACTGGACATACCCTTTAAGAAGTATTTTCTCTGTCACATAGTGTCCCCATGTTCTCCACTGATGATAACGAGAGGCTTGTCTGTCAGCATATACAGGGCAAATGTTTCAGTACTTTCCCCTTACACTTTCGTTATGTTTTGAGAAAAAATAAATTTCCCATTGCTTTGTTAGCAACTTGGGAACTATTTTAATCTGACAAAAATACAATTTAGATTTCAGAGGGAGTTTATATTTCAACATTTCGAGTCATCTGACATTTCTTTTTATGTAACAGTTAAGTGATGAGGGAGAATTTGGAAGGATAGTTTTTTGAACTGATTCATTTGAGAATTCCTATGATTCATGTTCACATGAGGTCATTCAAACCTCTGGAAGTTTGATTAGTTTAAAATGTACTTAAACTAGTTCTCTGCTCTCAAGCAGGTGTACTTGTGTGACAGATTGCAATATATGTTATCTGATAAGACGCAAAAAACTTTGGAAGAATGAGGATGATTTTTTATAACTTATTTAATTTAGAGGTGTCAGGATTGCCAAGGCCAAATCTAAAAGGAATTAGTAATAGTAACAGAAGGATGGTCAGGGCTATTTCTTCAAAAAAATAAATTTAGTGTTTTATTTTTGATTATAAATGTAATGCATGTTCGCCATATTTGGGGAATATAGAAAAAGAGGAAAATCAACACCTATCACTAGATTGCCCTGACAGAATTGTTCTTTATTTTTGAAAAGTTATAGATAGTATAAGAAAGTTGAGTTTAATTTTTGACACATTTTCTGATTTCTTGAGGGATTATGAGTATATTCAGGATTACTAGTTCTTGGGTAGATTTTTAGTAGGTTTTTATTTTCTTGAGAACTCATCCTTTTGATTTAAAATTTAAATATTTATTGCTATAATGGTAGTTACTTATTTTCTTACTTATATCTAGAATATTTTTCTTATATTTGACTCTTTTTTGTGTGTGCAAGATCTTCAATGTCATTTTTTTAAAATTCTGCTTCATTACTTTCATTTATTTATTGTTAATATAAACCTCCTACCCTGAGCTATTGAATTAAATGCTAAGTTCATTGAGTTTTATACTTCTTTATTAAATAAATAAGAACATTTTAGGATTATAAATTCCCTCTAACCACAGATTTGATTGCATTCTTTCAGTTTTGTTCTATAGCTTTTCTTATATTATTATTTTGCGTATAGCCTGTAATAGCAGCTGTTTTCTTCTGTTATCTGGACCAGATTTCCTAAGGATTCTGATTGCTAGTGTCTTAGAATCTACTATACTACTAAGTGAAGCAGTCAGAACTATAGCACTATCACCTTCTAAGACAGAGCTTCCCATGATTGCTCACATCATGGCAAACATAGACAATGGTAATATGTGTACAGCCCAGTGGGGTAAACAGTTAAGGCTGCTTCCAGATGAAATGCCTAGTTTAGGAGCTTTGGGGCCCAGAACCTGCTCAGCTTCCCTCAGAACTAAGAGACCAACATCCTGGTACTTATTCTTGGCACACCAGTTGGGAATTTCTGCTTTGAGAGACTTTTAAGACCACTTTCATCATGAAATTGTTTACCACAGTCAATATCAGAGGTCCAGATCTCCACACATAACTGTTAACTAATTTCTTTAAAAATGTGTTGAGATTTAATATGCATACAGTAAAATTCTCCCCTCTTAGTGTATAGTTTTATGAGATTTTACAAATATCTACAGTCATGTAGATACTATTATGATTAATAATAGAAAAATTCTGGAGTTCCCTTGTGGCACAGCAGGTCAAGGATCTGGCATTGTTACTGCAGCAGCTGGGGTTGCTTTTGTGGCATGGATTTGATCTCTGGCCTGGGAACTTCCATATGCCACAGA
Source organism: Phacochoerus africanus (assembly GCF_016906955.1). Lineage (NCBI taxonomy): Eukaryota > Metazoa > Chordata > Mammalia > Artiodactyla > Suidae > Phacochoerus > Phacochoerus africanus. The sequence continues at coordinate 136,510,939 of NC_062546.1, read as the reverse complement.
CATGGAAAAAAACAAAAAAAAGGATAGAACAGTTCCATTGCCCCAAGAAATTCCCTTGGGCCTTTTAAAATCCATTCCTCTTTCATATCCAGACCCTAAACAACTATTGGTTTTGTACCCTATAGTTTTATCTTTCCAGAATACTACATACTTAGCCATTATGCATTCTTTTGAGTCTGGCTTCTTTAACTTGGCATAATGCAACTGAAATTCATGTTGGTTTGTGTATCAGTAGTTTGTTTCTTTCTCTTTCTGGTTGAGGAGTATTCCATTCTATGGACATCTCATCCAATAACTAACTGGAAGACATCTGAGTTATTTCCAAGTTTTAGCAATCAGAAATAAAGCTTCTATAATGATCTGTATATAGGTTTTTGAATGAACGTAGTTTTCATTTCTCTTGGATAAATACAGAGAAGACAGTGCTGTTACCTAGTCAACAATGATTTATGTACAACTATGAATACTGGATAAATATAAACATATTCTTATTTTTTTGGTTGCATCTGGGAATACAGAAGTTCCTGGGCCATGCATGGACCCTGAACTATAGCAGTGACCCAGTCTATAGCACTGACAGTGCCAGACCCTTAACCCCCAGAGCCACCAGGGAACTCTATAAATGTATTCTTAAATGGACTTTCACTATAGCGCAGAAACAATATCGTGATGTTCTGGAAGCTAACTTTCCAATTACTTAAGCATTTTTACCCTTTTAATCTCTGCACCCATTTCCTTCTCTTTCCTCCCTATTAAAAAGGAAGAGGTTCCCTCCATCTTCACAAAATGGCCTATTATAAAGCTGTTTTAATTTCTCTAATACATATTTACAATCCCCCTCTACTTAAATTTGGTTTCCACTCTCACTACCCAATTGAAACTACTTTCAACAAAGCACCAATGTCCTGCAAGTTCTAACTTCAATGAATTTCTATCTCTGTCTTTACCTCTAATCTCTTGTGTATTTGTCATTGATTACTACTTCCTTTTGTTCTATTTTAAAGCCTTTCGTTTCTAAAGCTGGAATATTTAATAACATCAAATTTAATTATTTTGAGACATTTGGAGCAGTCCTAGAGTATAATGCAGGTTTTTCCTTTTCAGTTTGATTTGACTCTATTATTATCTTCTCCTGAAAATTCAAATTTAAAACTTTCAAACCACAGAAAACTTTTAAGAATAGTGAAAAGAACACTCATATATCCTTCTCTTAGATTCTTCAACTGTTAACATTCTGCCCAATTTGATCTCTTTAAATCCGTTTCTCTCTATAAAAAGAGATCAGTATCAATGTGTATTTCTATACTTAAGTAAAATATTTTTCTGTATTATATCATAATTTAAATAATTTAATCTTGTATATTTAGTCTATGATTTGTTTCAAGTTAATTTTTGTGTGAAGTGTAAAGTCAGTGTTGAGGTTCTTTTTTTCCTCACTAAGGTTTTTTTCATTTCTTTTTTTTAATGGTCTTTTTTTAAGAGCAGTTTTAGATTCATAGCAAAATTGAGAAAAACGTTCAGAGATTTCCCATAACACTCTGCTCCCATGCGTGCATAGCCTGCCGTATTATCAATATCCCTCACCCAGAGCTGTACATTTGTTATTACTGAGAATCTACATTGCTACATCCTTATCCCGAAGACTATAGTTTACATTGGTGTTCACTCCTGGTGAATTCTTTTTCTTTGTGGCATGGATTTAAGTTTCCTCCACGTTCTTTTCACGGCTTGATAGCTTATTTCTTTTTAGTGGTGCATAAAATCCCATTTTCCTGAGGAACCAGAATTTATTTATCCATTTTCTTTCCAAAAAACATCTTGGTTCCTTCCAAGTTTTGGTAATTATGAATTAAGTTGCTGTAAACACCAGTATGCATGGTTTTTGGGTTGACTTAAGTTTTCTCTTCCTTTGGGTAAATACTGAGGAGTGTGATTCCTGGACCATATAATAAGAATATGTTTTGTTTTGTAAGAAACTACCAAATCATCTTCCAAAGTGGCTGTACCATTTTGCATTCCTACCGGCAGTGTGTGAGAGTTCCTGTTGCTCCACATCTTCACTAGCATTTGGTGTTGTCAGTGTTCTGGATTTTGACTATTATAATAGGTGAGTAATGGTATCTCGTTTTAATTTGTTTTTCCCTGATGACATGCAATGTGGAACATCTTTTCATGTTCTTTTTTTCGTTTTTTTCTTTAATCTTCTTTTATTATTATTATTAAAGTATAGTTGATTTACAATGTTTTGTCAAGTTCTGTTGTGCAACAAAGTGACCCAATCACACACATTTCCCTGTGCCGTATAGTAGGATCCCATTGCCCACCCATTCCAGATATAACAGTTTGCATCCCCCAAGCCTCTAAAAGGCTCATCCCTCCCACTCCCCAAAGCCCATGTGTGCCCTTCTTGGCCATGGTATGTTCCTATTTTTTGTTTGATTGTTATTTTTTAGATAGGTTCATATGTTCCACATTTTAGATTCCACAAATAAGTGATAGCATATGGTATTTGTCTTTTTCTTTCTGCCTTACTTCACTTAATATGAGAATCTCTAGCTCCATCCATGTTTGCTGCAAATGGCGTTGGTTTGTCTTTTTATGACCAAGTAATATTCCATTGTATATATGTACCATATCTTCTTAATCCATCCATCTCTTGATGGACATTTAGGTTGTTTCCATGTCTTGGCTATTGTGAATAGTGCTGCTATGAACTTAGGGGTGCATGTATCTTTTTCACTGAAAGTTTTGTCTGGATACATGCCCAGCAGTGGAATTGCTGTATCATATGGTAGCTCTATATTTAGTTTTCTGAGGTACTTCCATACCGTTTTCCATAGTGGTTGTACCAATTTACATACCCACCGGCAGTGGAGGAGGGTACCTTTTTCTCCACACCCTCTCCAGGCATTTATTATTTGTTGTCTTGTTAATGATAGGCATTCTGACTGGTGTGAAGTGGTACATCATTGTAGTTTTGATTTGCATTTCTCTAATAATTAGTGAAATTGAGCATTTTTTCATATGCCTCTTGTCCATCTATATGTCTATGGAGAAATGCCTATTTGGCTTTCCTGTCCATTTTTCAATTGAGTTGTTTACTTTTTTGTTTTTGAGTTGCATGAGTTGTTTGTGTATTTTGGAGATTAGGCCCTTGTCTGTTGCATCATTAGCAAAGATTTTCTCCCATTCTTTGGGTTGTCTTTTCATTTTTTTTAATGGTTTCCTTTACTGTGCAAAGGCTTTTGAGTTTGATTAGGTCCCATTAGTTTATTTGTGTCTTTATTGTCATTATTCTAGGAGGTGGATAAAACAAAATGTTGCTGTGATTTATGTCAAAGAGCATTCTGCCTGGTTTTCTCTAGGAGTTTTATAGTGTCTGGCCTTATATTTAGGTCTTTAATCCATTTTGAGTTTATTTTTGTATATGGGTTAGATAGTGCTCTACTTTCATTCTTTTATATGTAGTTTTCCAGTTTTCCCAGCAACATTTACAGAGGCTATCTTTCTTTCACTGTATGTTCTGTCCTCCTTTGTCAAAGATTAGTTCCCCATAGGTACTTGAATTTATATCTGGACTTTCTATCCTGTTCCATCAGTCTATATTTCTGTTTTTGGGCCAGTACCATATTGTTTTTATGACTGTAGCTTTGTAGTAGTGTCTAAATTCAGAAAGCTTGATTTCTCCATTTTCATTTTTCTTTTTCAATATTGCTTTGGCTATTCAGGTCTCTTCTGCTTCTATACAAATTTTAAAATTCTCTTTTCTAGTTCTGTGAAGAATGTCTTTGGTAATTTGATAGGGATTGCATTGAATCTGTAGATTGTCTTGGGTAGTACAGTCATTTTGACAACATTGATTCTTCCAATCCAGGAGCACAGTATATCTTTCTGTCTGTGTTGTCTTTGATTTCTTTTCATCAATATTTTATAGTTTTCAGAGTATAGGTTTTTTGTCTCTTTAGGTTTATTCCTAGGTATTTTATTCATTTTGATGTAATTGTAAATGGGATGGTTTCTCTTATTTCTCTTCCTGATCTTTCATTATTATATAGAAATGCAGTTGATTTCTCTGTATTAATTTTGTAGCCTGCAACTTTGTCAAATTGATTGATGAGTTCTAACAGTTTTCCGGTAGCATCTTTAGGATTTTCTGTGTATAGTATCCTGTCATCTGCAAACAGTGATAGTTTTACTTCTTCCTTTCCAATTTGGATTCTTTTTATTTCTTTTTCTTCTCTAATTGCTGTGGCTAAAACTTCCAAAACTATGTTGAATAATAGTGGTGACAGTGGACATCCTTGTCTTGTTCCTGATCTTAGTGGGAATGTTTTCAGTTTTTCATCATTGAGATGATGAATTGTGGGATGTTAGCTGTGGGTTTTTCATATATTATTTTTTTATTATTTTGAGATAGGTTCCCTCTATCCCCACTCTCTGGAGAGTTTTTAATCAGAAATTTTGTCAAAAGCCTTTTCTGCATCTATTGAGATAATCATATAGTTTTTATTCTTTCGTTTGTTGATGTGGTGTATCACATTGATAGATTTGAGGGTATTGAATAATCCTTGCATCTCAGGGATAAATCCTACTTGAACATGGTATATGATCCTTTTAATGTATTGTTGGATTTGGTTTGCTAGTGTTTTGTTGAGGATTTTTGCATCTATGTTCATCAGTGAAATTGGCCTGTAATTTTCTGTTTTTGTGGTATCTTTGTCTGGTTTTGGTATCAGGGAGATGGAGGCCTCATAGAATGAGCTTAGGAGTGTTCCTTCCTCTGATATTTTTTGAAAAAATTTCAGAAGAATAGGTATTAACTCTCCTCTGAATGTTTGATAGAATTTACCTGTGAAGCCATCATATCCTGAACTTTTGTTTGTTGGAAGTTTTTTAATCACATATTCAATTTCAGTACTTGTGATTGGTCTGTTCATACTTTCAGTTTCTTCCTAGTTTGGTCTTTGTGAGAATCTTTCCATTTATTCTAGGTTGTCCATTTTATTGGCATATAGTTGCATATAGTAGTCTCTCATGATCCTTTGTATTTCTGTGGAGTCAGTTGTAATTTCTCCTTTTTCATTTCTAATTTTATTGATTTGAGCCCTCTCCCTTTTTTTCTGGAGGGGTCTGGCTAAAGGTTTATCAGTTTTGTTTATCTTTTCAAAGAACCAGCTTTTGGTTTCATTGATCTTCTCTATTGTTTTCTTCATCTCTATTTCATTTATTTGTGCTCTGATATTTATTATTTCTTTTCTTATGATAATTTTAGGCTTTGTCTGTTCTTCCTTCTCTAATTGTTTTAGATGCAAGGTTAGGTTGTTTATTTGAGCTTTTTCTTCTTTCTTGAGGTAAGATTGTATTGCTATGAACTTTCCTCTCAGAACTGCTTTTGCTGTGGCCCATAGGTATTGGGTTGTTTTCTCTTTGCTGTCATTTGTCTCTAAGTTTCTTTTGATTTCCTCTTTGATTTCTTCAATGATCCATTGGTTGTTCAGTAGCATATTGTTTATCTTGCAAAAGTTTGGGGTTTTTTTGCTGTTTTTTTCTCGTAGTTCATTTCTAGTCTCATAACATTGTGGTCGGAAAAAATGCACAGGATAATTTCAACTTTTTAAAATTTACCAAGGCTTGATCTGTGGCCCCAAATGTGATCTATCCTGAGAATGTTCCATATTTACTTGAGAAGAATGTATATTCTGTTGCTTGGGATGGAAGGTTCTAGAAATATCGATTAAATCTGTCTGGTCTAGAGTATTGTTTAAGGCCTGTGTTTCCTTGTTGATTCTCTGTCTGGATGATCTGTCTCTTGATGTAAGTGGGGTGTTAAAGTCCTCTGCTTATTGTGTTGCTGTCAATTTCTCCTTTTATGGCTGTCAAGCAGTTGGTTTATATATTGAGGTGCTCCTATTTTAGGTACATATATATTTATAATTGTTATTTATGCTTGGATTGATCCTTTAATTATTAGGTAGTGTCCTTCTTTGTATCTTATGATTTTCTTTTTCTCTCTCTCTTTTTTTTTCCCATTGTATAGCATGGGGACCAAGTTACACATACATGTATACATACTATTGCCTCCTGTTGTTGTGTTGTGATGTAAGTATCTGGACATAGTTCTCACTGCTACACAGCAGGATCTCATTGTGATTTTCTTTATTTTAAAATCTATTTTGTCTGATATGAGTATTGCTTTTCCTGCTTTCTTTTGATTTCCATTTTCAAGTAATTTCTTCTTCCTTCCTCTCACATTCAGTCTGTAAGTGTCCTTGTGTCTGAAGTGGGTCTCTTGTAAACAGCATATATAAGGATCTTTTTTTGTATCCATTCAGCCAGTCTATGTCTTTTGGTTAGAGCATTTAATCCATTTACATTCAGTGTGATTATGACTAAGTATGTGTTTATTGCCATTTTGTTAACTGCTTCAAATTGTTACTTTGGGTCTGTCTTTCTTTCTGTTTTCCTTTCTCTTTTATTAGTTTTCTCTTGTAATTTTGCTGACTATCTTTAGTGTCGTGTTTAGATTGCTTTTCTTTTTTTATGTGTGTGTCTGTTCTTATTATTTTGGTTTGAAGTTCTCTTATTTTCAAATGCATTTTTGTGTCTTCTCCTCTTCTTGTGTCTGCTAGTTTTGATATCATTTTTGCTGATGAGCGATTTTCAACCTTTATATTATCTTTGTCTTTACCACTGATTTATCTATTTTGAAATTTTTTGTTTTTAGTTGTGGCTTTTTCCTTTCTGCTTAGAAGAGTTCCTTTAGTAGTTGCTGTAGAGCTGGTTTGGAGTTGCTGAATTCTTTTAGCTTTTGCTTGTCTGAAAACCTTTTGATCGATCCTTCAAATTTGAATGAGAGACTCACTGATTATAGTATTCTTGGTTCTAGGTTCCTTCCCTTCATCACTTTAAATATATCTTGGCACTCCCTTCTAGCTTGAAGAATCTCTGCTGAAAGATTGGCTGTTAGCCTTATGGGGGTTCCTTTGTATGTTATTTGTTGCTTTTCCCTTGTTGCTTTTAATATTTTTTCTTTGTGTTTAACTTTTGTCAGTTTGATTGATATGTGTCTTGCTGTGTTTCTCTTTGGGTTCATCCTGTGTGGAGTCCTCTGTGCTTCCTTGACTTGAGTAAGTGTTTCCTTTCCCATATTGGAGAAATTTTCAGCTATAATCTATTCACATATTTTCTCTGGCCCCTTTTCTATCTCTTCTCTTTATGGAACTCCTGTAATGCAAATGTTGTTATGTTTAATGTTGTCCCAGAGATCTCTTAGGCTCCCCTCAGTTCTTTCCAGTGGAAGTGATCTCCACCACTCTATCTTCTATGTCACTTATTTGTTCTTCTGCCTCTGTTATCCTGCGGTTGATTCCTTCTAGTGTATTCTTCATTTCAGATACTGTGCTATCCATCTTTGTTTGCTTGTTCTTTAGTTCCTCTAGCTCTTTGTTAAACATTTCTGGTAACTTCTCTATCTGTGTCTCCATCTTTTTTCCAAGGTCTTGAATCATCTTTATTATCATCACTAGGAAATCTTTTTCAGGTAGATTATCTATCTCCTCTGCTTTAGGTTTGTGTGCGTGTGCGCGTGCATGTGTTTGTCTTTTTCCTTTGTCTGAAAGTTATTTCTTTGCCATCTCATAATGTTTAACTTTCTATATAAATTGCCCCCTTAATGACAGGTATGCAGATGCTGTGGTTGTTGCCTTGTCTTGAAGTTCACAAAGGTGTTAGTGGCTCACGTATATCTAGAGGACATGATGGGAGTGGTGGTATTACATTACCTATCCTGAAACCAGGTGGCTCTTATGGATGGAGTCCGTGTGAATCTTGGTAGTGGTTCATGGTTCATAGGATTGCTTTCTTGGTGATGGGGGGAGGTCAGGACTGGCTTCTGTGATTTTGCTTGCTTCCAGGGAGCTCTCAGGACAGTTTCCTGTGATTGGCAATGTCAGCAGTTGATCCTGCTGTCTCTCCCCTTGACAGGGAAGTTCTAGGGATTGCTTTCTATAGCTGGGAGGGCAGGCACCTCTCTTTAGTCTCGGCCTTTGTTTTTCCAGTCTAGGGGGTGTTCTCTGTAGCCCCAGGGGCAGGGCCTGCTCCTTAACTGTTACTAAAAGGCTTTTTCTGTAGCCGAAATGCCTGCACCGTTCTGGCATTCCCTCCTTCTACCAGTCTGGTGATAGAGTGCTCCCTGTAGCTGTTGAGCTATAGAAATGTACACCAGTGGGCCCTTCTCATCTTCTTTGGCTAGCCATGCAATGTACTCTGCTTCCGTGGTCCCCTGGTTGAATGTTGGCCAGGATCCCTGTGCTTGTGCTTTCCCTGAGATCACTCTGACAATCCACTTGGCTGTTTGTGTCTCCCATGCTATGTGCATTGTTTCCAGGTTCACTTTGCCCCTTCATTAAGCCTTTTGGGGTTTTCCACCTGCCCACCTGGGCTCTTTTGACTCCCAGGGTCCTTTGTGCTCTTTCCAAGTTCTCTTTCTTCATCTCCTATGTAGATTGTAGCTCTTTGCCTCCTCTGCTAGTCCTTTTGTGATTCTCAGGACCTTTGTATTATTTCTGAAACAGATTTACCAGTTCATTGGGCTTTTTGTAGCTTTCAACCTACCTAGGAAGACTCTTGCAGATTTCCAGGATTCTTTGTACTTCTTCCAAGATACTTTTCATCACTCTCTAGGCAAATCATGACTTGTGTCTGTCCCAGAGGCCCCTTGCAGAACCCAGACAGTCCGTATTGTTTCCGAAATCACCCGCTGCCCCTTGGGCATATTGTAGCTCCGTGCCTTCCCTGAAGGTCCTTTGTGGAGTTCCATCCCTCTGCACTGTTTCAGAAATAACTTTCTTTGCCCCCTAGGAAATCTGTGGGGTTCCATCGGCTCAGGAGGACCCCTGCAGAATTCTGGATGGTCTGTGCTGTTTGCAAAAATACCTTTTGTCTCTTAGGCCAGTTGCAGTTCTGCACTCATCCAGAAGGCCCTTTGTGGACTCCCAGGAGCTTTCTCTGTTTCCAAGGTAACTGTTTCCACCCCAGTTGGGATATCGCATCTTTGTGTCCTCCCCAGAGGGCACTTGCAGGATCCCACTACTCCATACTGTTTCAGAAATAGCTTTCTTCTCTCCCTAGGAAATTTGGAGGTCTCCAGCAGCTCAGGAGACATCTTGCCAAATTCCAGGCCCTCTGCACTGTTTCCAGAATCATGTTCTGTGTGCTAGGCCAATTGTGGGTCTATACCCACCTAGGGGCCCCTTGTGAACCCCCAGGGGCTTTCCCTCTTTCCAAGGTAACCTTCTCCACCCCACTAGGGCAGTTGCAGCTCTATACCCTCACCATGGGGGCACTTGTGGAATTCCGTCCTCCGTGCTGCTCCAGAAATAGCTTTCTCTGCCCCCTAAGAGACTGGAGGACTCCAGCAGCTTAGGAGATCTCCTGCCAAATTCTGGGCCCTCCCTGTTGTTTCCAAAGTCGTAATATGTGTGTTAGGCCAATTGTGGGTCTGCACCCACCTAGGAGGCCCCTTATAAACTCCCAGAAGCTTTCCCTGTTTCCAAGTTAACTTTCTCCATCCCAATAGGGAGATTGCAGCTCTCTACCTTCCCCAGGGGGCACTTGGGGAATCCCGCCTCTCCATACTGCTTCAGAAGTAAAATTTTCCACCCCCCCACGAAATCTGGAGGCACCCAGGAGCTCAGGAGACTTCCTGCTGAATTCTGGGCCCTCCATGCTGTTTCCAAAATCATGATCTGTGTGCTAGGCCATTTGTAGGTCTGCACCCACTTGGAAGGCACATGTATACTCCCAGGAGCTCTCCCTGTTTCCAAAGTGACTTTCTCCAACCTGGTGGGAAGATCATGGTTCTCTGTTCACCCCAGAGAGAACTTGTACAATCCTGCCCCTCTACTCTGCTTCAGAAGTAACTTTCTTCTCCCCCTAGGGAATTTGGAGGTCTCCAGGAGCTCAGGAGACTTCTGCTGGATTCCAGGCCCTCCACATTGTTTTCTTTCCCTTAGGGTAAATGGGGCTCTCCACCCATACCAAGGTCCCCTGAGCCTCCTGCGTTGTTACAGCAATCACTTTGGTGTTCCACTGCTTGGCTGCTGGTTGGGGCTGTGTGGACTTCATTATTCCTATGTGCCCTCCGTCTGTTCAAAGGGCTCCCTCTGCTTGCTTCAGTTTCTCTGTATTCTTAACGGCTGTGGGCTGCTCCGCAGCTGCTGCTAAGTAGCCCCTGCTTAAGGGTAAAACCTGGAGCTGGGGCTCTTGGGATCTTTCAGTCTGAGAGCACTCATGGGGCGTTAGAGTATGATGGTGGATCCTGCCTCTTCTCTCCAGTTCCCCACAACAATGGCATCTGGCCTCAAAGCCCAATCAGGATTCCTCAATTTACAACTTCAAATGTGCTTATTCTAGATTCCAGTCCCTCCAGGCTGTCTCTGTGCTACCAATTCTAGTTTTTCCCCAGGTTGCCAGCACCAGTTTTCTGTCTGCGTCTGATCTCCAAAGCTGGAGGTTTAGTTTCTGGCCCTGGTCCACCCCCACTTATGGTTGGGAGGTGCAGGGAGATGACACTGACCATTTGTAGAAAACCATTTCCATTTCAACTGCTTTAGTCTGTTGCTGTGTTACTCCTCCAATACACCAAAGTTCCTTTGTCTGGGCTGGTCTCCTCACTGGTGTGGGGGTCTTCTCTGGGTGCAGAGTTTTGTTTGTTTGTTTTTCTTCCTTTTCTAGCTCCCTCCCAGGGTTAGACCTGTGCCCCAACCCGTTTTGTTTCTCCTTTTCTCTCCCCCCACATTTTTTTTTCCTTCTTTCTTGTGTCCTATCCCCTTTTGTGAAGATTTTCTTTCTGTATTGGAATCTTGGGTTCTTTGGTAAGCCTTCAGTATTTCCACATATAGATTTTTTTTTTTTTTGGTCTTTTTGCTATTTCTTGGGCCGCTCCCGCGGCATATGGAGGTTCCCAGGCTAGGGGTCCAATCGGAGCTGTAGCCACCGGCCTACGCCAGAGCCACAGCAACTCGGGATCCGAGCCACATCTGCAACCTACACCACAGCTCACGGCAACGCCAGATCGTTAACCCACTGAGCAAGGGCAGGGACGGAACCCCAACCTCATGGTTCCTAGTCGGATCCGTTAACCACTGCGCCACAACAGGAACTCCCTAGATGTATTTTTGATGGATTTGTGGGAATAGGTGAATCTCATGTCCTACTCCTCCACCTCCATCTTTTTCTCCCTTTTTTCATGTTCTTATTTGCCATCTGTATATCTCCTTTGGTGAGGTATCTGTTATGTTCTTTGGTCCATTTTCCCATGGGGTTATTTATCTTTTTATTGTTAAGTTTTAAGAGTTCTTTATATATTTTGGGTAACAGTCTTTTATCAGATGTATCTTTTGCATATATTTCTCTGAGTCAGGGGTTTATATTTTTATTTTCTTGACGTTGTATTTTGCACAGCAGAAATTTTTAATGAAATTAGCTTATCAAGTCTTTCATGGATTGGGCTATTAGTGTCCTATCTAAAAAGTAATCACTAAACCCAAGTCTATCTATATATATATTTTTTTTCCTATCTTTTCTTCTAGGAATTTTATAGTTTTATGTTTCACATTTAGGTCTGTGATCCATTTTTAATTAATTTTTGCAAAGTATGTAAAGTTTGTGTACATGTATACATATTTTTAGATAAATTTGGAACATGTCTTGACAATGTTGAGTCTTACTATCCATAAATATTTCTTCTTTTATTTGGTTGTTTTTTGACTTCCTTCATCAGAATTTTGTAGGTATCCTCATGTAGTTCTTGTACATATTTTGTTAGATTTATACCTATTTCTTTCGTTTTGGCAATAAAATAGGATTTTAATTTCAAATTTCACTTGTTTATTGCTGTTATATCAGAGAATGGCTATTTTTTTTTATACATTAATCTTGTGTTCCGCACCCTTGCTCTAATCACTTATTAGTTCCAGGAATTTTTTTATCTATTGTTTTGAATTTGATGCATAGTCAGTCATGTCATCTGTGAACAAATTTTCAGTTTCCCTTCCTAATCTGTATACTTTTTATTTCCTTTTCTTACTTTATTGCATTAGCTAGAACTTCTAGTATACTATTGAAATAGAGTGGTGAGAGGAAACATTCTTATTTTTATCCTGATTCTAGAGGGAAATCATTTATTTGAATATGTTAAGCTTAACTCTTTATTTTAGAAATTTCTATTGATTTTGACAAGTGCTTTGTGGGATGTATCCATTTATTACAGTATCAAACAGAATAGGTTCACTACCCTAAAAACATCTGATCTTCAACCTATCCTAGTTAAATGATCAGTGATTCAGTTTTCTATCTCTAATAGTGCTATTAGTTTTTTTTTTGTTTGTTTGTTTTGTTTTGTTTTGTTTTGTCTTTTTGCCATTTCTTGGGCCACTACCATGGCATATGGAGGTTACCAGGCTAGGGGTTGAATCGGAGCTGTAACCGCCGGCCTATGCCAGAGCCACAGCAACGCAGGATCCGAGCCACATCTGCAACCTATACCACGGCTTGCGGCAACGCTGGATCCTTAACCCACTGAGCAAGGCCAGGGATCAAACCCACAATCTCATGGCTCATAGTCAGATTTGCTAACCACTGAGGCACGACAGGAACTCCCAAGTGCTATTAGTTTTGTCTTTACTAGATGTCATATAGTTGGAATCATACAATATATATCCTTTTCAGTCTGGCTTCCTTTATTTAGCAATATACCTTTAAGAGTCATTTATGTCTTTGTATAACTTGAAAGTTCATTCTCTTTTTATTATAATATTCCATTTTATGGATATAGCATAGTTGTTTATCCATTCACCTGTTGAAGTCATCTTGGTTGTTTCCAAGTTGGGATAATTATAAATAAGCCTAGTGTAAATGTTCACATGTATATTTTTATGTGGACATAAGTTGTCAAATTAGTCAGGTAAATATCTAGGAGTGTGATTACTGAATCATATTGTATAACTATGTGGTAGGACTCCTTTCCAATCTGGCTGTGTCATTTTGCCTTTCTCTCAGCAATGAATGAGAGTTCTTGTTGGTATGTATCTTAACCAGCAGTTGGCATTTTCAGATTTTTGGATTTTAGCCATTCTATTAGGTATGTAGTGGTATTCACATTTTCCTAAAGTCAAATCATATTGAGCGTCTTTTCATATGCTTATTTGCCATCTGTATATCTTCTTTGCTGGAGTATCTGTTGTTGGTTTTTAAATTGGGTTGCTTACTTATTATGGAATTTTATGAGTTCTTTGACTATTTTGATATAATTCCCTTATTGGATATGTATTTTTGCAAATATTTTCTCCCAGTCTGTGTCTTGTCTCCTAACATTGTCCTTCTCAGGGAAGAATTTTTAATTTTAATGAAGTTTAATTTATAATTTTTAATGGATAATAATTTTAATTCTGTATCTATGAATTCATCATCAAACCCAAGGTTCCATAGATTTTCTCCTATGCTTTCTTCTAATAGTTTGTTGCTGTTGTTGTTTTTAGTTTTTCATATTATACTTAATCTATAATTTGTTATGAATTAATTTAATTTAGCATAATGTATAAGGTCTGCATCTAAATTTTTTCTTATCTGCTTATGGATGTCTGATTCTTTCAGCACCATTTGCTAAAAGTCTATCATTTCTTCATAGAATTGCCTTTGAAACTTTGTGAAAAATGAATTAATTATACTTGTGAGGGTCTATTGTCTTATATGCTGACATATTACTCTATATATCTTTCTCTTTTTTTGCCAGTCAATGATGTGTTTATTACTCTATGTTAAGCCTTCAAATAGGTTTCTGGGTTTTTTTAGTATTTTATTGACCATTATATGTCTTCTGCCTTTCCATATCAAATTTAAAATCGATTAATTGAGGGAGTTTCCACTGTGACTCAGTGGTTTATTAACCCGACTTGTATGCATGAGGATGCAGGTTTAATCCCTGGCCTCCCTCAATGGGTTAAAGATCTGGCATTGTGGGGAGCTGTGGTGTAGGTTGTAGATGCGGTTCGAATCACATGTTGCTGTGGCTGTGGCATAGGCCAGCAGCTGCGGCTCTGATTTGACCCTAGTTTGGGAATTCCCATATGCTGCAGGTGTGGCCCTAAAAAAGCAAAAAACAAAAAACAAAAAACAAAAAAAACAATTGTTGATATTAACTATATGGCTTCCTGGCCTTTTGATGCAGATTTCGTTGAATGTATAAATCAGGTAAGAAAGAAGTGACATCTTAACAATTTTGAGTTTTCTAATCTAAAAACATGGAATATCATCCCATTTACATTTAGAATGGATAAGCATTGAGATCCTACAGTATAGCATAGGAAAACACATCCAGTCTCTTGGGATAGAACATGGTGGAAGATAATGTGAAAAAAAAGAATATATATAAATATATAGTATCTATTATCTATCTGTCTATCTATCATCTATATGATTGGGTCACTTTGCTGTATAGCAGAAAGTGGCACAGCATTGTAAATCAACTGTACTTTAATTTTTAAAAAGTAAAAAAATCTTCGATTTCTTCATCAGTGTTTTTTGTTTTCCATATACAAACCCTATACATAGTTTTTTGATTTGTACCTAAGTACTGTATTTTTTGTGCCATTGTAAATGGTACTATTTTATAACCTCAAATTCTAGTTGTTCGTTGTTGGTATGTAAGAATGTAATTCTGTATATTTTGACCTATTATCCTATGAATTTGCTATACTTATTAATTTCAGGGTTTTTTTTTTAAGTTTTTTTGGTGTGGTTTCTATGTAAATCATGTCATCATTTTCTTCCTTTCCAATCTATATAAATTTTGTTGTTTTTATCTTGTCTTTTTGTGCTACTTAGAATTTTTGGTTTAAGTTTGATTAGAAGACGTTAGACAAGACATTGTTACCTTGTTCTCAGTCTTAGGGACAAAATGTTTACTCATTCACCATTAAGTATGGTGCTAGCTATAGGCTGTTGTAAGTGTTCTTTATTGGTTTGAATAAATTTATTGAGTCAGACTAGGGATGGTATTAGTTGTGTTGAATTATATAATCTAAGCAATAATAGAACTCAGTTTAAAGAGAAGAATGATAGGCCAAATCTTTTTTTTTTTTTTTGTCTTTTCTCTTTTTAGGGCCACACCTTTGGCATATGGAGGTTCCCAGGCATGGGGTCTAATCAAAGCTGTTGCTGCAGGCCTATGCCAGAGCCACAGCAATGTCAGATCCGAGCTATGTCCGCAACCAACACCACAGCTCACAGCAATGCTGGATCCTTAACCCACTGAGCAAGGCCAGGGATCGAACCTGCAACCTCATGGTTCCTAGTTGGATTCGTTTCTGCTGTGCCATTATGGGAACTCAGATGGCCCAAATCTTAATGAGAAGAGTTTGAAAGAATATGCAGTCATCCTAAATTTACTTGGTCTGCCCTGAACCAAAAATTGTTTATATTTCTTCCACATAGAAAATAAATTCGTTTTCTCTAAATCCTACAAATTCTTGCCCTATTGCAGTACTATCTCAGATTCCAAAATCTCATTTCTCTAAATAAAATGCCAATGAGTCAGTGAGGAAATCAAGAAGGAAATTAAAAAATACCTCAAAACAAATGATAATGAAGGCAGAACCATTTCAAATCTGTGGGATGCTACAAATGCAGTTCTTAGAGGAAAATTCATAGCCATACAGGCCTTCCTCAAAAAAGAAAAAAAGTCTCAGATCGACATAGAATGTCTTTGGGAGTGTTCCTTCTTCTTCAACCTTTTGGAAAAGTTTAAGGAGGATGGGCATAAGTTCCTCTTTGTATGTTTGGTAGAATTCACCTGTGAAGCCATCTGGTCCTGGACTTTTATTTGTAGGGAGTGTTTTTTGTTTGTTTGTTTGTTTTTACATATTCAGTTTCTAGTGATTGGTCTGTTCAGTTGATCTATTTCTTCTTGATTCAGTTTTGATTGGCTGTAAGTCTCTAGAAAATTATCCATTTCTTCTAGGTTGTCAAATTTGTTGACATAGTATTCTCTTACATTTTTTTATATTTCTGTGGTGTCCATTGTGATTTCTCCTTTTTCATTTCTTATTTTGTTTTTTTGGGTTTTTCCCTCTCCTTTTCTTGGTGAGTCTGGCCAGAGGTTTGTCAATTTTATTTACCTTTTCAAAGAACCAGCTTTTGGTTGTATTGATTTTTTTCTATTGTTTTTTGAAGCTCTATTTTATTGATTTCCTCTCTGATCTTTATGATTTCTGTCCTTCTGCTGACATTAGGTTTTGTTTGTTCTTTTTCTAATTCATTTAGCTGGTAGGTTAAGTTGTCGATTTATTTACTAAGATAGCAGGCTTGTGAGAGATGCAAGAGGGCAGGCAAGGATGCTCTGTCCTGAGGATCTGGTGGGCTCCAGTTTTATCATCCAAGGGGAGTGGGGTCAGAAAAGACCACCTCTTCATTTCTGGGAGTAGTAGCTCCTCTTTGGTATGCAGTAAGATGTGTATTCAAATCAGCAGAAGGGTGGTCCTCAAACTTATGCTCTTGGTCTGAATCTGAATGCAGGCCTCATCCCATCCCCCACCCAACGACCTGAGGCAATTCTCGCACCTCCACTAGTCAAGCAAGCCTGCCTTGTTCTGATGGCTATTTTTTTTTAATTAAAAATTTTAGCAATTTATTGTCTTATAAAGTGATCTCCCAACATCTCCTGGATTTCCCTCTTTATCTATAATCCTTTATTGGAACTTCTACAACTACCTGTACCTACTCCATCCCTATCATTCTCACTCTTAACAGTTTTTTCACTCCAGGAGGGTATCTCAATTTTCACAATTGTGAAATGAGGGAAGGGGTGTTTTATCTATGGTATCCATATAATTTGGTCTAAATTGGAACACTTGGGGAAATACTGAAAATGAAGTGGCAGTATCTGCTTGGAAAAAAGCTAAAAAATGGGCCATGCTGGGTAAATAAAGATCCATTTGCCTTCTATATCTCAAGGTTTTTGTGATGATCAAATAGGGCTATGCATATCAATATTCAAAATTATAGCATGTGTAATAGAGGCAAGGCATTACTTTAAATACATTTGACAGTGTTATTTATATCCTCAATTCAGACACTTCTAACATGGTTTCTAAATATTTGAATTACCTTCAGTATTGAACAATGCTAAATGTATGCTACTTTTCTTTAATTGTAGAACTAGCATGAGATCTTTTAAGACAATTTCTATTAATTCTATTTCCAGGGAATTCTGAAGAAAGCTGATCACTTTGCACAGTAACCTTCCCCAGCTGTTGCGGCTCTTCTTGTATCTTTTGAGTTGGTCTTTTTTCAGTCTGTGTAATATCAAGTCCTTTATGTCCATGTTTCATCTTGTTAGTACAGTTTGATATTCATTATAGTAGCTCTTCAGTGGTTTTAAATTATAAATCTCAGAGCAGTTTCCAAACTGATCACCCACTAAATAATTATTTTACTTGAATATAATGAAAATCTTTAACTTAGCAATACAAATTAAAACTATTATAAAACACCCGAATTCAGAATAGTTAGTTTTATACAATTTCAATATTCACTCAGATTTACCAGGACCAGAATATTATGTCCAATACTCTGGATTTATTTCTCATGAATTCTTGCCTAACTCTGGATCTAGTTGTAAGTTGCTGGTATTGCTTTGATTCTGATTTAAAAAAAGAAAGAAGGAACATTATTCAAGCAGCACTATCCTTGGTAATCCTAGGGTCATAGAAACATGGAAGAAGAGCTATGAACAAAGTCTGAAATCCAGTTTTCTCCAAAAGAAACCTGATCATCAAAGACTGGAAATTTCTTCCTTGTGGGATTTGGAGGTACTTTGGCTAGAACTCAGTTATGGGAAAATTAAGGAACAAGGTCAGATCATTCTTAACACTTTTGACTGAATCAAGCATTACGAAAGTAATGACTAATGTATAACTTAAAAAATTTAACTTTATAGTCCCACCTGAGTTATATGGAAGTTCTCAGGCCAGGGATTGAATCAGAGCTGCAGCTGCAGTCTACACCAAAGCTATGACAACACCAGATCCTTTTAACCCATTGTACCAGATCCTTTTAACCCATTTTCAATCCTTGTACCTAGACAAGGATTGAAACCCTGCTTCTGCAGCAACCCAGGCTGCTGTGGTTGGATTCTTAACCTACTATGCCACAGCAGGAACTCCTGTCTATAATTTTGTACTCTTCAATCATAGGTCCAAAATCAGACCTTGGTTTGGATTTGTAGAGAGCTTTATCACATGAAAAAAAGGAGTCTCAATCTCTATGTTCAGAAACTATGCAATATGAGAGGAAGTGTTGTCAAATTTGCCAAATGTGCACTAAAGAGAAATGAGTACTTATAAAGAATACTTAGGAAAAAGGGTGAATTAGCAGTTTGGGAAGACTCAGGTTGAAGTCTGCAGCAGGGAGCTTGTCTGTCAGAGTACTTAATGTTTGTGTATGGATGGAGAACTCTCATGAGGTAGTATTAAAAGAAGCTTGGGAAATGCTGTCATCTTCAAGTATGAAATATACATATAGGTGATACTGAAAAACTGCTTCAAGATGATATTTAATAGTCATAACATAAGCACCATCCTTTCAAGATCTGATGCACTCAGTCATTTTTAATTTAATACTATATTAATTAATCCTTTGGATTATGCTTAGAAATGTAATTTTAATTCATATTTCCCCTACTGCTATGGTGGACTTTTATGTTGCTGTATCTTGAATATTTTATAACTTATTATTACAAAGAATCAGTGGTGCTTGATTTAGTGACATCAATCTGAATGGAAGAAGTGCTAACCTTGCATGTAGTGTCAATAATAGACTTAATTATGCTGTGAATTGTGAGTTTGCACTATTCTATTAAGAATGAAAATTATGAGCACTCTCTTTTCTTCTTTTTTAAAGTATGGCATTGCATTTTTCCCCAATGAAATGATAATTAAAGAAACACTTCACAGTGCCTGGTTTCACGGCTATATTCAGTAGAGAGTCATTTGTTTTGATAAATTCTTTACCAATAATTCTGACTTCAAGAATCACTTATATAATGTGATCGTAGTAGTCAGAAGACATAGTGCATTATTTTCATTTTGTAGAGGTTACATTATAGGGAATGAAATAGATTTTTCTTTTTCTCTGTTTCCTTGTCTTTAGATTATTTTATGTCTGTAATAACTTTGTATATAACTATATTTTTATTATATAAGATATTCACAGATTATAAAATAAAAATTCAAAGTATTTAAAAGTTTTAAAAATAATACTTAAAAAATTTCAGCTGGTGGTCTTTGACATTAAGAACACAATCCAAAAAATTTTTCAAATTGATATAATTCAAGTGTGAATTAAATGTATTTTATTCTCTAAACATAGTGCCACTTAACATTTAGTCCTGAGATAGTAAAGCAAATGTTATTGCAATAATAATCCCTCCCTTATTCAACTTAAACATTATAGGTGAATTATTGCTAATTATAGAAGGCTTTGTGCTAATGGCAAATTTTAAATTATTACAAGTATTAGTAATGAGATCCTGCTGTGTAGTACTGGGAACTGTGTCTAGTCACTTATGATGGAGCATGATAATGAGAGAAAATAGAATGTGTACATGTATGTGTAACTGGGTCACCATACTGTACAGTAGAAAAAAAATTGTAT
This sequence comes from Phacochoerus africanus, assembly GCF_016906955.1. NCBI lineage: Eukaryota > Metazoa > Chordata > Mammalia > Artiodactyla > Suidae > Phacochoerus > Phacochoerus africanus. Next base: position 136,491,229 of record NC_062546.1, on the reverse strand, counting down.
TGGGGAAATAACTATTAAAAATAATAAATAAATAAATAATTACAAGTCAAAATATTTTCTAATTATATTTGCCTTAACTTGATGAACTAACCTTCCAACTGCCTTTAGATCTTCCTTCGTTGTTTCCTGTCTTTCCTTGAAGACTTAGAATGCCTCAAAATAAGAAAGTCATAACTTAGTTTTTTAAGTATTTATGCCATGAGCTAAAATGCTTTACCTTTTAAATACAATCACTATTACATTAGTCACTAATTACATTAGTTATAGCTTTAAAGTTGTTAGTTATCATACACTTTGATAATATTTAGGTCAAGTATTTGCTTTTTTGTCCATACTGTTGAATTTTGTCTACTCTTTGCTTTCCCTCATAGTCCATATTCCTATGTGGTATTTTCCCTTTTTCACACAGTTTTTATTTTAAATTTTCCATTATTATGACCCATATATCTTTAGTGTATTTTGATAAAGTGACTTCTATTTGTTCAATTTTAATTTGCCCATCACATCACTCACAAGGCAGAATTAATGCTACTCTTTTATAATTTGTTTTAAAGATTATTGGTATTTTTTCATTCTTTTTTAATGGCTTAGTAGTATTCCATTATGTATATATACCACATCTTCCTACTCCAATCATCTGTCAATGGACATTTGGGTTGTTTCCATGTCTTGGCTATTGTGAATAGTGCTGCAACGAACAAGTGGGTGCATGTGTCTTTTTCAAGGAAAGTTTTGTCTGGATATATGCCCAAGAGTAGGATTGGTGGGTCATATGGTAGTTCTATGTATAGTTTTCTAAGGTACCTCCATACTGTTTTGCATAATAGTAGTACCAGCTTATCTTCCCAGAAACAGTGCAGGAGGGTTCCCTTTTCTCCACACCTCCTCCAGCATTTGTTATTTGTGGACTTATTAATGATGGCCATTCTGACTGATGTGAGGTGGTATCTCATGGTAGTTTTGATTATCAGTGATGCCATTTGCAGCAACACGGATGGAACTAGAGACTCTCATACCGAGTGAAATAGGTCAGAAAGAGAAAGACGAGTACCATGATATCACTTATATCTGGAATCTAATATATGGCACAAATGAACTTTTCCACAGAAAAGAAAATCATGGACTTGGAGAATAGACTTGTGGTTGCCAAGGGGGAGGGAGAGGGAGGGGGATGGATGGGGTGCTTGGGGCTAATAGATGCAGACTATTGCCTTTGGAATGGATTAGCAATGAGATCCTGCTGTGTAGCATGGGAACTATGTCTGGTTACTTATGAAGGAGCATAAGAATGTGAGAAAAAAGGATATTATACATGTATGTGTAACTGGGTCACCATGCTATACAGTAGGAAACTGACAGAACACTGTGAACCAGCTAGAGTGGAAAAAAAATAAAAATCTTAAAAAAAGATTATTGGTGCAAAACTAATTCCTAAACTAAGATGGCTGTTGGGATCAAGTGGTCACAGTATTATAGAACACAAGAGATGAAGGACAATTTTTCCTTTCCCCTACTGCTAATAACTGGGGTTTTGGGCATTTTTTTGCTCTCTGAGTTTCAGTAAACACATCTATAAATTGGGAAAACTAACTAATACTTATCTGTTTGAGAGCAGAAAACTCTCCTGAACTGCATCATTGTTCTAAGATCTTAGATTCCCTGATCATTAATTTCCTTTTTGGTTTGGAGTAGTTGGATTTTAAATGTCTTTTGATACATTGTGCCTATAATTCTCTTAGTAGCTAATTTCTAGAAAAGTTTGTTCATTAGCCTCTATGGATTTCTACCATACTTTATGTTTATTGCACTTTTACGTAACATCCAGTGTAAACTGGTAGGGATGTGGTCAGAACCACTTCAGTAAAGAATCCAAGTTTGAGCAAGTATGAGAGGGTAGTCAAAGCATACAAAGAGAAGAGTCTATGGGGCACATATTGAATGAGGAGGTTTGAAAGCATGTTAGCTTTATGGAACTGTCATAAAAAGAATTATCAGAGTTCCCGTCGTGGCGCAGTGGTTAACGAATCCGACTAGGAACCATGAAGTTGCGGGTTCGGTCCCTGCCCTTGCTCAGTGGGTTAACGATCTGGCGTTGCCGTGAGCTGTGGTGTAGGTTGCAGACGCGGCTCGGATCCCGCGTTGCTGTGGCTCTGGCGTAGGCCAGTGGCTACAGCTCCAATTCGACCCCTAGCCTGGGAACCTCCATATGCGTGAGAGCGGCCCAAAGAAATAGCAAAAAAAAGACCAAAAAAAAAAAAAAGAATTATCTTAAATTGGGATTAACCCTTTCAACCTTTACACTGTTTCCTTTACTTTTTTGGTACGTAGGGAGAGAGGACCAGGAGGAGGTAAAACAGTTAACTCAAGGAATGGGTGTGATTCTCTCCCAGAACTTTAAAGAATATCTTCTTTCCCATTGTACATATAAAATTTTAAAATAGTTGATGGATTATTGATTAGATCACTGTGGAACATGGTGCCTTACACATTCATAGTTAACCACTGATGGAATGTCTGTGACCTCCCACAAACTGTACTTCAGACTTGTAAAAATTTTGAGGGGGGGGGTCTCATGGATACCCACAAAATCATCAATTTTTCTCTATTAGTTTTTCTTTTTGCTCAATGTTGCTTAACAAAAAAAATATTAAATATTATTAAACAGTTCTAGGACTTATATTTGACATACTTTGTATAAATTCATCAATTGTACTTTAACATGTTATGCTTATATATAATATTTTGCCTAAATAGCAATTCTCAGTAAAGTCATATAGTGAGTGGTTAAGTACATTCAACAAAATTTTATAATTCTTCAATTAATTTCAAGAGTATTGTAAAAAAACAAAACTGTAGAAAGTGGGGAATTAAACATGGAACACATCATATAAGAAAAAATTTAAACAGAGTTATGTGAATGAATGAGGCTTTACAAGGAAGGTAAGAATAAAATTACATTCTAAGGAAGGAGGAATCACATGTATAAGGTCTTGGAAATAAGTGAGCAGAATGAGAGAGGGAAAGTGACAAATCATGAGGCTAGAAATTAGCAACATTAATTAGGAAATATCAGTAATTCATCAGTGTTAAGTCAGTGTTTTAGAAAAGATGAAAAAATGGAGTATGTTTTCTTTAATATATCTTAGATATTATTTTATTTTTTATTTAGAATTCTTATCTCTGGAGATATTTAGTTATATGTTTAGTTAATATTTAGATATTGTGTATGTTATATTTAGATATCTTACCTAAGTATAATATATAGTCAATAAATTGATTATACATTTACTAATTATCAAATTTTCTATATGATAAATAGAATTTTTTATAGGTGAGTCTTTTTTTATGCATTCAAGAGTTGAATGAATTTCTGGTTTCTTTATATATGAGCCAAATAAACCTTTTTTAAAAATATGAATTTAGGGAAATTTTAGTATACCTTGAGTATCACACCTCAGGGCAAATGTATCAATAGAATCTATGCATAATCCATTGAATGAGACCAGTGCTATGCACTGTTTTAATATATTGGTTTTTAGGAAGTTAAAGTATTGGCATTATTTCCAAATTTCACATATTTCTACTTATGAATTTATCTGTTGATTTATGAAAAAAGGTGACCATTTTAAGGTAATTTGGTCCTCACATTTTTAAAATATCCCCAAATATTAGATTTTCCACCCCCTCTTATAGTCCAAATTAAATCAGTTAATACTCAAAATTTCTTTTCCCAATAAAGGATTTTTAATGACTCATTCAATATTTATGTTACTTGGTATGTCATAATTCTTATAAATTAATGGCTGCATCCTGAAGTCAGATCTTTGCACACAGCCTCCAAAATCCATGCATATAAACAAGGGAGTAAATAACATTGCCCATAGCTCACATGACCTAGCCCATAGCTAGTCATAACTAGGAGACAGAAATAACTTGAAACTACAGTTCACACAGAGTGAGTAAATACACATTCACAATAAGTGGATGCAAGCTCCGAAACTTTCAAAGAAATAAAAAATCAATAAGAATGGAAGAGAAGAAAGAAGAGTGAGAAAGAATCCTATTGGGGAAAAATTTTCAGATCATGTCAACTAGGGTTTAACCTTGGCAGAAGAGTGTCTCACTCCCAATGGAGAAGTACTGTGAAAAATTCTGTTAACTTGTGGATTAGATTAAGGAAGGGGCTTGGAAAGTGTATGAGACCAGTGGAGGTGGTAATCTTAGGACTATAGTGTATATAAGAATGAGGGCAACAGTGTAGAAGTGGGGTATATCAATTAAAACTTGGTTATAAAAGAACAAAAATCATTTGATGGTAAAGAGCTAATGAAAACAAGGAAATGCTCCAATATGAATTAGACTAATTGCAAATAGAAAATTATGAAATTCAAAATAGATACATATCAAAATGCTGTACTATGAGCTGACCAAACTAAATGAAATAGTTGAAGGAAAAGACATGCCCATGCCCTTAATAAAGATTAATAACAAGATATCCAAGGAAAAGTAGATATGTTTGATAATAGTAAAAGGTACAGCAAATAAGAATTTTTAAAGCCAGAAGAATAAAAAATAATAAAGATGGGTAAATATCAGAATAAGTTGGTATGGTTGAGCCCAAGAAGAACAAAAACAAAACAGTGAAAAAGAATTAATAGTTAAAATGACTATTTATGAAAACTTTCCTGAAATTAAAAAAAAAAAAGGCTTGGTTATATGTATTGAAAAAGCCTTCCATGTGCTGGAAAAAATTATTTTGAAATATATTATAGTGAAAATCCTGGGCTTTAAAGATAAAAAAAAATCCTTCAGGCTCTCAGATTAAAAAATAAATATAAAAGCAAGCCACTTACAAAGGAAAGAAAAGTAACTTGGCTTCAGAATTCTCAACAGCACCATATAAATCAAGACAACAGTGGGGCAATGTTTTCAAGAAACTCAAGGATAGAATGACAAAGATTTTATATCAGTTCAAGCTGTCATCTAAGAAGCTAAAACTAAACAGTTTAACAAAGTAAAAACTCAAAAAATAGTATGCCCTCAAGCCCTTTTCAAAGAGTCTGCCATGGAGCAAATTTTATTCAGCTTCTAAATGGTAGGGGACTTTTTGGCAAATAGGCTGATAGTTAAGATTGAAAACACTTAGATGGGTATAAGTATGGAAGATAGTATGTAATAAAAGTGATGCAACTAAAAAGAAAATGAGAGGAGACTGGAGAATGTAACAAAAAGGAAAAACCCTTGAAATGTCATGTAATAAGCATTTTGGGGGTCAAAATTGTTATTTCAAGCTGAGAAACCAAGTAGGAGAAGCTTAAATAAGGAGAAGAAAGTCTAGGAGATTATACAGAAGTACTAATATAAAAGTAATTGCTAAAAAAAAAATCCAAATCTTCCTATCAAAATAATGTAAAAAAAAGCAAGGAAAACAGGAAGCGTAGTGAAAAATACAATAAACGTATCATAGTGCAGTTAATTGCACATATATGTCTACCTAGTTATCTATATGACATAGTTGAGACCAAATATATCAATTATATTAATGTTTATGGTGGGATTAATCACTTACCGAAAAATTTTTTTTTAAAAAATTGGCTTACAAAGCAAAACCCAATTCTGCTCTGTATAAGCGATGTGCTTGAAACAAAGTGACTCATAAAGATTAAAAATAAATAATATTGGTAAAGCTATACCTTGTGCATTGGATACTTTTGTGCACCATTTCTTATCTATTTATGTCCTTTTCCAACTCCAGACACTGCCTTGGCTTATTGGCTGCAAATAGGCTTTGTACTTCATAGTGCCTCAGTTTGAACCTATGCCACTACCTCACTTCTAACACAAGAAATTCTGTGATGTCATGGCAATAACCAACCAAGGTAACCTGATTAACAGTCTTTACCAAACCAGTGTGTAGAGGACTTAACACCTATGGAGCCACTCTTAAATAAAGGGAAATGGGCACCTATAGATGAAGGATTCTCCCTTTCATCCCTTAGGTGAATGAGATATATTTCACAGACAGTTCTGCAATGTTGAGAATCAGGTGTCTGCAACTGCAACCAATTTGGTGAGACAATATAATGTGTTGCCTTTATTTCCTTCTTTATTTCATCATCTGCATCCCTTATTTCAGTTCTTTGAGAGTGTTTGCCACAGGTTGTGGTTTTCATGTGAGTCAAATTCCAACAAAAAGCAAAGCAAAGCAGGAATCACCTTCATATTTGACGAGCTTGAGCTCAAGACTCAACTTATTAAATAAGGCATGGAAAGACTTGGATAAAACTAGAAGCTACAATTCACAATATATATGTAAACATTATGAATATATATGTACCAGATAACACATCCCCTACAGAATATGCAAAGAGAAACTCTTTAACAATATCAGTCTTTATATGTGGCACTCACAGTTCATTTAAATGTAAAAAATATATAGATCTATAGAAAACAAAGTACAAAATCAGTATAGTTAATTTAATGGATGTAAGTTGAAGCTGAAAACCTGAAGATTGAGAAAGCATTTTCTTTTCTTTTTTTTTATTAATGATTTTTATTTTTTTCCATTATAGCTAGTTTACAGTGTTCTGTCAATTTTCTGCCGTAGAGCAAGGTGATGTAGTCACACATACATATACACATTCTTTTTTCTCACATTATCATGCTCAATCATAAGTGACTAGATATAGTTCCCAGTGCTATATGGCAGGGTCTCATTGCTTATCCATTCTAAAGACAATACTTTGTATCTATTAACCCCAAATACCCAGCCCATCTGACTCCCTCCCCTTCCCCCTTGCCAACCACAAGTCTGTTCCCCAAGTCCATGATGAGAAAGCATTTTCTAAGTGCACAATAATCTTGAGTATATACCAAGACTAAATATACACCAATCATTCAAAATAAAACAATAACTCACTGAATTCCACAAAAGAAAAATAATATGACCAACATTCTGTGGTCAAATGCAGTAAAAATAGGCATGTAATGGCAAAAATTTTAAAAGATACTTATGATTTAGAAATCTATGAAATTCCTATTAAGCAATACTTGGGGTTAAAGGGGAAACATAAAAATAATGATAATGGAAACACTACATAACAGATTCTTTGGAATACCGTTAAAGCAATGATCAGAAGAATTCAATAATTAGGTCAAGGAAAATGAAAGTAAAGGACTTCTGCTTCCATATTTGCACATAAAGAGCTTGAAAATGGACTCTATCCTCACAGCAAATAAAAAGCTGAAGAGACTAAAACATCAATAACTCTTTTTGGATATGTAAGAGAGGGGAGGATGCAGGAACAATTGCTGCCCCAAGATTGAAAGAGATGAATACAGGGAGTCATGGATTACCAGAGCAGACTCATGGGTGCAAACCTCCATAGAACTACAGCTTGGTTTCAATGGCTGGCCTGGGTACTTCCATGTATCATGGATGTGCCCCCCCACCAAAAAAAAACCTCACAAAAATCATAAAAATATAGAAGATAAAAATAGGAACAAAGAATATGGCAAAAAATAGAAAATGGTAATAAAAATGGTAGTTATTAATCCAACTATATCCTATGTATCAGCAATGCACAGATGAAATTTAAAATTAAAAACACAATACCATTTATATTAGCACCCACAGAAATGAAATACTTATGTTTAAATCTAATAAATACATGCAAATTTTTTTTTGGTCTTTTTGCCTTTTCTATGAGGAAAACTTTAAGACTGTTGAATGAAATCATAAAATAATAAATGCAGATATAATTCTTATTCAGGAAGACTCAGTTATTGTCTAGATGTGAGTTCTTCCCAACTTCATAAGATTCAATGCAATCCCAATTAAAATCCCAGCAAATTATTTTGTAGACATTGAAACTTATTTTAAAATTTGCATGAAGAGTCAAAGACCTTGAAAGGCTAATACAATATTGAAGGAGTGGAACAAAGTTAGAAGACTGACACTTGAAGGCTTACTAGACAGAACATTTTAAATCAACTATAATAGAAAAAGTAAAAATCTTACCAAAAAAGTTACCGTAATGAAGACAGTAAGGTATAGGTGAATGAATGAACAAATAAATCACTGGTATAAAACAGAGAGCCCAGAAGGAGACCTATGTAAATGGATTCAGCTGATCTTTGAAAAAGGAACAAAGGCAACATAATGGAGCAAAGATAATCTTTTCAACTAATGGTGCTAGAACAGTGGGACAGCCACATACAATGAACCAAATCTACACACAGACTTTATACCCTCACAAAGTTGAATCCAAAATGTAAAATATATGTGAAATCCAACTCAATAGCAGAAAAAAACAAATAACCTTATTTAAAAATGGGTAAAGGACATTAATAAGCATTTATTTAAAAAAAGACACACATGGCAAATATGTGTGTGAAAAGATGCTCAACATCAGGGAAATGTAGACCAAACTCAATGAAGTATCATCTCACACTTGTTAAGATGGGCATTATCAAAAAGTATATGTGTTGGTGAGAACCCAGAGAAATTGGAACTCTTGTACACTGTTGGTGAGACTGTAAAATTATTCAGCTACTATGGAAAACAGTATGGAGACTCCTCAAAAGATTAAAAATCGGTCTCCCATATGATATGGAAGACTGACTTTTGGATATTTAACCAAAATCGTTGTAGACAGGATCTCAAAGAGATATTTGCACTTCCATGTTCATAGCAGGCTTTCTTCACAATAACCAAGATGGGAAACAATGTAAATGTCTATTAATGGATGAATAAAGGAAATGAATAAATGAATAAAGGCGTATACATACAGTGGAATGTTATAACCTTAAAAAATGAATTTTGCCATATGTGAAAACATGGATGCATGTGAGGAAATTATGCTAAGTGAAATAAACTAGTTACAGGAAATTGAATATAGTATAATGCCACTTAACATTATGTATATAAAATAGTCACACTATTTGAGTTGAATGATGATTGCCAGTGACTACAGGAAAGGGGAAATAGGAATTTACTCCAGTATAGAGCTTCAGTTATACAAGATGATTAGTTAAGTTCTAGAGAATCTGCTGTATACCATTGTGTATATAGTTCACATTGGTTTACTGTACACTTAAAATTTATCAAGAGGATAGATCTTATGATAAATATTTTACCACAATAAAGAAAAAAATGACCACGAAATACTATTAAGACAAAAGGTATATTTAAAAAGAGATAGTGTTGTCCTATCCTATGCATGTCACATTGACAGCCTTGGTAAAATGGCTAATTTTCTAGGAAATACAATTTATTAAAATTGATCTCACTATAGATAGGAAGTTTTAAAAGAATGATTTCTATAAAAGAAATGCATAATTTATCAATGAACCCTCCAGAGAAAAACATCAGGCTTCTATATTTGTAGAACCTTCAAAGAAAAGATAATCTTAGTTCTGCTTAAATTGTTCCAGATCATAGGAAAGGAAAAAAACTTGCAAATTCTTTATGTGAAGTAAATACAACATTGATACTTATACCTGATATAAAACTGTAAAAAAAGAAATCAATTCCAATATTAACCAGTGAATATTTATATAAATATTCTAAATTAATAGCAAATAGTATTCAAAATTACCTTTAAAATAATACATAACTAATAAGATTTGATTCATAAAGGTAAATCTGGATTTATACTAAGAAACCTATATCAATATAATTCAGCATAAGATCCAAGAAGACGAAAAATGTGATCATCTTCATAGATGCTCAAAACTCTTCTCACAAAAATTAATGATTTCTAATAAAAACATTTAATGCAATAAGCATCAATATTAGGTGTGTAAAGCAACCATTTTATTCTGCTCACAGACCCTGTGGGTCAGGATTCTGACCAGTCACAGTGGGGATGCGCTGTCTCTGTTACTTGATGTTGGGGCCTCAGTTGAGGACTTGGATGGATGGAGATGACTCAAAGGCTGGAATCACCTTGTGGATTTTCACTTACATCCTTGACATTTGGGTTGAGATGACTCAAAGGCTGGGCTCTCTTGCCTTTTGATCAGAGTGCCTATGTACATTCTCATCATTTAGTTTGGGCTCTCAGAGATTGGTGGCTGGTTGTAAGAGAGTATGTTCTGAGAGACAGCATCTGGAGAAATAGCTTTCCAAGAGTCAGAAGGCTTTGTTTGACCTGGGCTCACATGCCATACACCTTCACTTTTGCCGCATCATATTGGTTTCAATTGAATCACCAAGTCTGACCCAAACTCAAGGAGAGGAGATTCAATTTCATCTCTTCATGGGGAAGTGGCAAGGTCACACTGCATATGGGCATTTGAGATCAGAGATAATGTTGTGACAATTACTGGAAAATATAATCAATCACAATAGCATCTTATTTAATAGCGAGATTATAGAGGCATATGTGTTAAAGCCATAAAGGCAAGATAATCACCATCTTCACTACTGCTTAACAGTTTAGCCTGTATGCCTTGTATTGGGGTTTTTACCAGTATACTAGGGATAGTATAACCAATTAAAGGATGGTTGTGTGTGCATGTGTGTGTGTATGTGTGTGTGAGAGAGGAATAAGTTAAATATGGCACAAAATTAAGATGGAGGGCACACAGATGCTCATAGTCTTATTTATTAGGAACTCAAGAGATGGTTAACACTGTATTAGTCATACAGAGTGTGTATTAAAAATAGACAGGCTTGGTTTGCCCTCTAAATACCTGAGGTGCAATAAAATATACAAACAGATCAAGTATATAGTCAGCAAAGCAGTATCATTATAAATTGTAACAATACCTCTTGTGAGAAGTTGAAGTATGATTATGTTGGAAAATTAAGGGTGGATGATCCTAGTACAAAACTTTCTGTGAAAAGGTGGAGCATGAAGGAGTTTGTAACAGCATGTATGTGTGGCCAACAGGAGCAGGGAGAAAATTGAGGCTGAGGACCGCTTGGGAAAAATGTGCCTATGTGTGTGAAACGCCCTGGGTTGCGGTTGGTAGCAGTGGCTCATGTACATGTGAAATAACATCTTAAACAAGTCCACACACTTCCACTTGGTATGAGAGATTGAGGAAAGGAAAGGGATGTGTGGGATATCATTTTCCTCCATCTCAGTTGCTACACTGTTCAAAAGTCTACAGAGGTTTATAATTGAAAGTATATAATAAAAGTAATATTGATAATGAAGGAATTAACCTTTATTAAGTTCCACTGTCTACTAAACATTTTGCTAAGAAATGCTGCTTTAGCTCCTCTAGTCTTCTTTCCTGCTGCATAGTTAGTTGCTCTCTCAAAATTCAAATAGGCTGTGTGCTATCACAGAAGCCAGCATAGAGAGCACGCAGGAGACTGGGATCTCCCTCCAATAAGTGGTGGGCACGCTGTGGCCCACCTCCCATCTGTGTCTGAGGTCCAAAGAGAAGCCGAGAGCTTAGGAGGTATTATTGTACATGCTCCTTTCATTAGCATTCAGTTTTGGTCTGTTGCTTATGATGAGATAGGACAGGCATTTCCAGGGTGCTCCATTAACTTTCTTCCTAACGCCTGAACCTCTATCATGATGGTGGAAAGATAAGATGTCCTTGTCCTCCACGTCCTTTTATCATTCACTCTAACCTGGTTCTCGAGTGTCTCCATCCACCCATTCTGAAGCCTTCTTTTCCTAATCTTTGTAGATTATTTCTCCATTTTTTGAAGACTGGGTAGTTGGCTCTTAAATGTCTCCTACAGTCCTTGCGTTTCACTGAATTTTAAATATTTCAGCCAATTTGAAGAGTTCATAATGATGAATAAGATTAAGCTTGGAGCTTAACCTTTTGAAACTGGGTGACGCGTTAACTCGGCTGGAACGCTGGTTAATTTAACAGCAGGAGTTGAATTAACTTGTCACAGCTCTGCCATTGTTAAATTTCCTGCTCCTGATCCTTGTCCCAATCTTGCAGAGCTCAGTTGTCCTGGGACCAGGGGATGAGTCAAGGTGAAGACGAGAGAGGAAATGGGAAAGGAAAGATGGGTATGCATTGTTAGGAGGGTATCAGGGTGACCAGAAATGGCCTGATGAAGAATCTGTTTTAATTGGGGAAGACTGGAAGAGAACAAGGGAGGGGAGAGCTTGAGAAATAAGAGGCAAAACAAGTGGGCCTGGGGAGGGGGAAGTGAGGAACAGAGACAGGAAGAGAGGGGAGTATATTAAGAGAAGTCAATGGGTGGTGTGACTTGAATTTCTTGGAAATGCATTATGTTCAGCACATTAGACGCTTTTAATAGTGGCAGTCTGGCACACAAAAATAAAATCACCTGCTTACAAATACCCTGTGCATTAGGCAGAAGTGAAAATGTTGAACCATAGGAATAATTTCAGAGATGATCTCAACAGGCAGAGAAAGTTACTCTAAATTTGGCTCTGCAGAGACATTTGTTTGACATATTTGTAGATCCTTGTCAAACATTCTGGCTCAATGCAGTTTAGTCAGTAATGGGAAAGAGAGTAAAGTTGTGAGAGGAGTGGGGAAGGAAAGTAATTTAGGGACTAGTGAGTCCAAGAAGTGGCCAAGGGAAAGGATGATGGTTTTTCCCCAGGAGGAATGGATGAGGAGCACATTTGTGGAAGTTGGGGACAGAAAGCAAAAAAACAGAAGCAGCTACAGTAGTTAAATTTGCAGTTACTTTTCCCTTGAACAAAGTATCAGGCCTTGCTGGCTGGAATGCTCCGTGCATGTATTGCTTATGGAGCATTGCTCCCTGTTAGTAACTCTCAAATATGCATTCATCTCAGATTTGCTATTGCCTCTCAGACAGGAAGCTATGTGCAGTAGAGTAAGCTACTCGGCATTTAGGGCAGAGGCCTAATGACACCTGAAATGCAGGCAAAATAACCAGTCAGCTTCTAAGCACCAGCCACTTTGAGGCTCATCAATAGAGATCACCTAGAGCTTGTCTTCCTTTCAATTGTTTCAGCAGTGTCTTAACTTAACACTGAAAGGACATTTTCTTTTCTATTTGTATGATTTTGTTTCAGGGCGCACCTTATTCCACGGATGCTCTAACAGGTTTTCAATTTCCAAGGTAGTTGCTTGAAAAGACTGTTGGCTATTCAGGAGCCTAACCAGCACTCAGTAGCTGGATCTGAAGCAGATTTACTAAGGATTCCAGGGCCTTTTGCGTCTGTCCAAAATTACTTTAAGGTACAGCTATCAGATGGCTGGGCTATGCCTGATGGATCAAGAGAATGAGGCAAGTGGAGAGAAGGTGAAAGGGATAAATAGGAGATAGAGGACAAAAGGAAGGGGGAGAAAGTACAACAAGAGTGTTAAAGAACAGAGAATTTCTTGTTTAGTTTCAAGATAGAGACTAAACTCTCCAGGCATTTTAAAATCACCAATTGATGTTAAAAGGCACCAAGAAAGTTTTGAATCTGAGTAACTAGAAAGTAGTACACTGAAAAGTAACCTTAGTGAAAGAGATTTTATGAATTAACAGGTAATTTGAACTTTCCTCCTAGACCAAAACTAGTTTGCTGGATCCATGATTGTTTTGCTCCAGATAATCCAAGCAGATGTGTCGTTATTAGTGAAGGTTGGGCAGAATTGGAGGGCATGAGTTTGCATAGTAGTATTAACCCCATGATTCCTTGTTCAGTGCAGACAATTAAAAAAATTTTTTTTTCACCATCCAAAGGGTATATAAGTCTCATAATAAAAATAACAGCTAGTGTGAGGTGGATTTGTCTTGTCCTCCAGCATAAAGACTTCAGTTTTCAAGTTCTAAGGAATCTTTAAATTGATGTCTAGATAATGAACTCAAAGGATGACACTATATAGATAAACTTTATGCCACCCTTAAGCATAATACTTCTCAATATTGCTTGGCACACCTGAGTTTGGTCTTAACATGTCTGTTCAGTAATGAAAATGAAGTAGGGGGAATTCAAGTTAAAAGAAGAGGGGCACAAAAATTTCTACTCTCTCAGATATATAAAACAATGATTTCCACTGTGTTTCATGGAATATTAAATAGAATGGCACTCATGAAAAAGGTATTTCAAGACTTTTTTTTTTTTACTGTACATCTCCAGGATGCAGTAAAAAACTTCCCAAAGGTATTGACCAGGGTATCATTTTCTTCATAGAATATAGGTCCTTACATTTAAGAACAGAGCTATTTCTTCTTAAGAATATTATAGTCACTCTTTCACCAGGTTTTCATGAACATTCTCTGAAATAACTGAGCTTCAATCTACTCAGAGATAGGACAGTATGCAACATTCCCAGTGCAACCAGTATGATTTGATGGTATTGGCTTGACATAAGAAATATGTAGCTATTTATGTTATGTTAGCTTGGGCAACCCCCTCAGCTTATTGTGACTTATGTTTGTGCCCCAGTAACTTTAGGTGTATGAGTTAAAGAGGTGCCAGGGAGTTGCTACCAGGAAAACCAACTCTCAAAGTTTCCATGTTCCAATGTGCTGAGAGTACATTTTGTAGCTACAGAGGAGGGGAGATGTGAGCTGCTCTGTTGCATGTGGTCAGGACGTCTGCACTCCTAGTTAAATGGCCACCCAGGTATTTCAGTGCTACTTTATGTGCCTGTATTTTCCATTATGACTTTAGAGTGTCATCTTTCAATATTTTCATTTATTATTTTTAGCTACAATCAGGGCAGTAATAGGAGAGCAATTCTAGGGAGTGAACACACAGATAAAATATGTAATAGTGAGGTCTACTTAGCCACACCTCATATTTCAGTTCACAGAAATGTGTGTGCGGGCTGACATAAGTACTCCCTGTTGTGTTATTGCTCTTGGCTCAGTAGTCCTTTGAGAAGACCGGAGAATAAAGGACTGCAGAGAGCGGGTGTTGTCGAAACGGCAGTGCTAGAGAGGGTGCGTGCAAGCACCCGAGAGAGTTTTATGTTTTTTAACAAATGTTTTCTTGATGTTACCCTTAAATCCCACCTGTGATTCCTTCTCTTGCCATCCACATCAGTCGTGTCTCTGCTTTTCAGGCTTCCTTTTGAGGCATCAGTGAACCTAAAGGAAACCAGCATGATGGGAATTCACGACAACTTGCAGCACGTTGCGCTTTCTTGGCAAGCAACTATTATTGAATGGCATTCAGACTCTCACTGCAGGGCCACAGCTGATCAATAATTTCCAGGAGTCCCTTTTGATTGTGTCAGAAGCAAAATCCAAGGAAAGTGACGAGACTAGTTAGAAATAGCACCCTGACAGGAAAATTCCAGGCCAGTCAAAGGATAAATTGTAACATTTGGTTATATTACTATGTGCTAAGTTTCTTTCTTGACAGGAGACATTTGGTTCCCATTTTAAGGTTGCAGCAGGCTTTAACTAAGTGTTATGATATGAGTGTCACAAAAGAGTGTTTCAAACAGCTACATTAAGAAATTGAAGTTGTCACATCTCCCCTTGTGATTTAAAGGATGAGAAATGATCATCTAGGTATGTACTAAAAGATTCCATTAGAAACCTATTTTAGATGCTGTTACCCTAACCCTGGTAAAGTCTCCCTAATGAAATGGAAATAATGTTATGATTTCTTAGCTATTTTTTCTCACTTTTATAACAAGAAAAGTTTCTTATCTTGCAATACAGTATAGTTATATTTTTCTGTTTATTATTTTTATTATTTCTTTCTTTCTTTCTTTATTTTGTATTTTGTCTTTTTAGGGCCGCACCCATGGCATATGGAGATTCCCAGGCTAGGGGTTGAATCAGAATTACAGCTGCTGGCCTACACTACAGCAATGCCAGATCTGAGGCACATCTATGGCCTACACCACAGCTCATGGCAACACCGTATCCTTGACCCACTGAGCAAGGCCAGGGATTGAACCCGGAACCTCATTGTTCCTAGTTGGATCCATTTCTGCTGTGCTGCCACAGGAACTCCCCTATTATTTGTCCTTAGTAGTAGTAGTAGTAGGTCTACATAGATGGGGTGTGATTAACTAAAAGTTCCAACAGTTTATTAACTTTTAAAAATATCAATAAAATTCTTGTTCCGAACACTGCTGAATATGAATGAACTTTATAGGTATTTTTGGGTGATGAAGAACACAAAATCCACCCTCTTTGTATTGTGCATGTAGAGAGCAAAAGGCATCAACTTTTGTAGACGTCACCATCATCAATACTGTTTATTGATGGCTGCATGTAAAATACAGTCTGTCTGGGAATAGGAAAAAAGGAAATTCAGTTCTTGGATGTCTTATCTTCTTTTTGTAAATTAGAAAACTGAAGAACAGATTGGCTTCTTGAATAGTCTTATAGGTCATAAATTGTCAAGGTAGAATTTGGAAGATATCCCAGACACCAAAGACTTTGTTCATCCTTTAATACAAGACTCTGTCCTAGTCAATGACAAAAATGTTGGAGCTAACCAGGGTTATTTATTCTGCATTCAGCTTCAGTTACTGGTCTGTAAAATAGGAATAATGTTATATTCATTCCATGCATTTCAAAAATGTGGTAAATTAAAAGAGATAATTGATATACAGAAATTAATATAGTGGGCTTCTAGTTAATGTTATTTATCGTCATCAAATTGCTGAGTGACTTGTAGAGTGAGTTGTGATAATAATCCTTCTTAAAGGGATAAGGTTCATATTGATTAGCACTTTGAAAGGCCTGATTGACAGAGAAGCGAAAAGCTCATTCAAGTTTAGAGGGAATGTCTGCCATAACTTGGAGGTGAGATCATTTTAATTTAAATTTTTAGAGGATCTTTTAAGCAGGACTCGTTGGACAGGGTTGAGAGGAGTGGCATATGTGTAGCAAGGCAGTGGTGGGATAATTGATAGAGTCTTCATTCATTATTCAACAAACACTTAATGAGTGCCACTTTATGCCAGGCAAAATACTAGCTGCTAGATTTATGAGATATATAAACCATGATTTCTGCATTTGAGGTGTTGACTGTTTAATGAGGCATCAAATAATGAACTACTACTCTTCAGATTGGAAGGTGTAAAATGGAGCTGTGTACTGGTACAGTGGTGGCAATGAGCAAGAAGAAGGTGGCTTTCTTGAGAAAACTGAGAAAGGTCTTCTAAAGGATAAGCACTGTCCTTTAGAATTGTAATTTGAATTTCAGAGGATTTGTGGCCCAAGAGCTATCCAGCATAGTGAACTAACAAGATCAAAATGTGACAGAGAAATTCCTTTACCTATAGGATGGAGTGGAGACTGGGAAAGCAGAAATATCTGGAAAAAAAAATGCTGTTGTGTATCATACAGGTAAAGGAAAGGCCTGACAGTGGATAGATTTGAAAGAATTAGTGGATGATGGACTCTGTGTCAAAGGTAAAAGAAGAAACATGAAAAATCTGATATTATATTTATAAGCTTGAATGTTGTCAGAGATAATCATGCCTTTGATATATACACAGAAAGATGAAGAGCCATACAAAATGTCAGCTTGAGTGGGAGTTAATTATTCCCAGCATGGAGAGAATTTCAAGAAGGTGTCAACCAATGGGACTGACTGGGAAAATTGAATAGCTTACAAGAATTTTCTGAATTAAGTCTATTTCATTCTTTTACAGTGTCCACAAACCACTGCAGTGGATAAAGCTGAGAGATGATGAAACTGATTTTTTTTTTCCTTTTTGAGCTTGTTAAGAGTAGAGAAATAAAAGTAAAAAAAGCCTCATACAGCATCCCTGTACCAAAAAGGAACTATCCAAACACACTTATTTCAGAGCCTGAGGTGACTTTGGGATTATTCTGTTCTACTCTCCTAGATTAGTATAAATAAGTGAACTGACTCTGTTTGCAGATGAGACGTTCAAAATAACATATTTTTTTTGTTTGTTTCTTTAAGTCGGAACATATGAAAACAGGGTACAGTTATTTTAATTGTATGGAAAATACCTGATCTTTAGTCAGTCACCGCAGTCACAGTTATTGTGACTCTGGTCCTAACAGTATAGATTCATAGCTGTGGTCTGATACGTGCTTCTCTGCTAGGTTTAATTTGACTTTTGAATAAAGAGAAGCATGTCACATTTGCTGTTCTGTGTTGTGCAAACTTTCTTAGGCTCTACATAGGGTAGTTATTAATATATCAATTTTTTATCCTCTGTTACTTGGAAGAAAAAAATCTTCCTGAAATAACACAAAGTGAAAACCCAGGTGGATAAACAAAGATCTGAAAATCTGCATTTTTTTTTCAGTGGGGAAATATGACATGCACAAAAAGATTATATCTTTCGTTTAATGTGAGCATGTCTTCCAGTCTGGCCTCATGAGAGATATCAAAATGTAAAATTGCAGAGGTTGAACGTGTACTCCCCTATATATATAGGACCTTTGGAAGACGTAGGCCTAGTGGGCATTGTTTGGTGGACCTAAGTTGAGAAATAAAAGTCAGGGTGCTGAAAGAGAACCCTGGGAAATTCATGTTTTAACTTGTACATCAAGATGATTCGAATTCCATGAGAATATTTAAGAATAGTATAGTATACTGATTAAGAGAATGGGGTTATCTTTCAGCAGAACTAGAGCCAAAATCTTATTTCCCTCTAATTATGGAATTTCATGCAGAGTTTTTTTTATTGTCACTGTATCTCAGTTCCCTCATCTAGGATGGTGATGAGGATGAAATGAGGATATGTAGATAATATTTGCAAAAGGCTCAGCACAGGGTGAATAATCAATAAATGGTATTAACATTAAGATTTTATAGTTCTTTCTGTGTTTTTTGTTTGTTTGTTTGTTTGTTTATTTCTTGCATTTTAGGGCTGCACCTATGGCATATGGAAGTTCCCAGGCTGGGGGTCTAATTGGAGCTGCAGCTGTTGGCCTACACCACAACCACAGCAATGCAGAATCTGAGCTTCATCTGTGACTATACCACAGCTCATGGCAATGCCAGATGCTTTAGCCCACTGAGCAGGGCCAGGGATCGAACCCCTGTCCACGTGGATACTAATTGGGTTTGTTTCTGCTGAGCCACAGTGGGAACTCCTAGCTTTGAGAGTGAAAAGCAAGTGAGACCCTTCAGGTAGTCATGGGCAGAGGATATAGTTTCTTCTCCACTCTCCTCTTTTGGTACACTGCTGGAGATGTACTCAAATCACTTTTCTCCCGCTCTTTACAAGCTGGTCTTGACTGCTCAAATGCCCAGTGCTCACTGAGGGCAGAACTGCTTAAATGAATGACTTCTTCTTATTGCCAGGGCTTTCCTGTACACTTTTGGCATCTTTGGGGGATTGCTTCCAGGACTCCTGTGGATGCTTAAGTTCCTTATATAAAATGGTAGTGTATTGGCATATAACCTAAACACATCCTCCCATGTACTTTAAATCATCTCTAGATTACTTATAATACCTAATACAATGTAAATGCTATGTAAATAGGTGCCAGTGTAGAACATATTCAAGTTTTACTTTTTGAAACTTTATAGAATTTTAAAAATATATATATATATATTTTATATCTGTGGTTTGTTATGTCTGTGGATGTGGAACCTCTGGATATGAAGGGTCAGTTGTAGTTGTTGGGCTCTCTAGCCTGAGGCCCTAGTCCTGGGCCTTGGACCATTTAGACTTCAGTCCTTTTTTCCTGTTCTTTTCTATCTTAGCTCCTTGGGAAACAGAGAACAAGAGAGAATTTATAGTTCTAATCACTGATATGGGGCTACTGACTTTGCCTTTCCATTGGTGGGCTGAAGACAGTGCCTATCAATTAGTTATCTCCAATGTACCCCTTGCAGAAGACTGGTAGATTATTCTTAGATTTAGGGCAGTTGTTATAAGTAAACACATTTCTTGTCCCACCTTAAAATTCCAGCCATGCAGGAGGAGGGGAGTTCCTTTTTCTCAGCACAAGCCTCACAGGACAGCATTACCTGAGGTTGTTCCATCATGGCCAAACACCAATATGCAACCTGTACCAAAGCAACTGGTTTTTCAGAGATATTCATAGCCAATTCAGAGTCTCCAAGTGATTTACACAGAAGAATAGAAAATGGCAGTCTTTTCCACTTGGAATTTGTCATTTTTTTTTTCATTTGTATTGTTTATATTTAAAGAGAGCCAAACTCAAAAAATATTACTATAATGACAAAGTGAATTAATGTTGATTTTAGAACCAGTGAGATATGTAAAGCTCTCTAAGTATTTGGCTCATTAAGAAAGAAAAAACACTTCTTGTTTTGTAACACTTTTTTAGATTTTATTTTTCTTTGTTGAGGAGTGAAGAATATAAAACTGATATGGCAGTCATTTGAAATTAATTTCAAAAGCTTACTTAGTTTACCACTGAAGATCAAAGTACATTTTTCTGACATTCTTTTGATACTAATTACCACTACAGTTTAATTGACTAAAATTTGGAGAAGGATATATATATATATATATATATATATATATATATATATGCACACACACATATGTATGTATATATATGTGTATATATCACATACACAGACATGTAACCATGCAATGCTGTTTTATACATATACATATATATAACATATATCCATCAATGATAAAAACAGTAAAATAATTAAGTTTTAAACTCCAGAATTGACTTATTAACATATTAAAGGTGCTTTCTAATATAAAATGTAATAGACACCAAGCATAAAGGTGACGTAAAGATTTTTGTGTAGGAAAAATTCTATTCTAGCCATCTTGTAACACTGTGGAAGACCTTTTTTAAATGTAGAAGCAGAAGCGCAAACCCTTCTCCCAGCTTTGTTTTTTTCTTCACGTTTTATAAAACTGTAGTTTTATTGCTAGATAATATGGTAAAAAAGATTCATTGTAAGGGTTACCTAACAACGTTGGTGGTGTTGATGAATAGTTGCAATTAATACATTCCCTTAATTAGTCTGATACCCAGAAGATGCACCTGGCAGGTCATTTTAATACTACAATTGATTTATAGCTGCTAGAAATGATTTTACCAGCTATCTTCAGAGAGTACAATTAGAGTGGATTTCATTTTTTTATGCATTTTCACTGAGGAATAAACATAAAAGGTCTGTGTAATTCAGAACAAAGCAGCTATAATGTACTAATGGTTTATGGATTTTATTAATATTCAGCTAACATTAGAGGCAATTTTAAGGAAAAGCAACCTATTTTCTTTATGAAGTATTCAGTTTTTTTAGTATCTGAGTGCTTTGTTTAAAAAATAAACCTTGATATTTTCTGATCGGTTGCTTCTATTATAGCAAAAATGTTATATGTTACAATGTATGAAAAAATAAAACAAGAATCTTAAGTGTTATTTATTAATTGCATGCAGATGAATTTTTATACTGAATATTTACTTTTAAAATACATGTAATTTAAAAATAAGTCATTAGGTATTCATGTGATTTAAATAGTGCTTCCATTAATGTAATTGTTGAGCTAATGGATGAACTCTATTAGTAATGGAGGGAGTTGTACTTCGTGGTTGAACAGGTAACAGAATATTTTAAGAACCTGATTACATATCTGGCTTTTAATTCCCTGTTTATCTGGGATATTAATTTTGCTAATCGGGAATCTTTGTCCTTCTCTCTTATCATCCATAACATGGGACTAATTTACTTGTTTAGCTTAAGATACAAGGACAATGAGAAATCAGTTCCACAGACAAAGCAATAGTTCTGTGAAAGGTATTAATATTTAAATATACCATTTCCATGATTAAAATGAACTCTACCTAGAAAAGTGTCTTTATCAAAGGTTCAGTAAACCTCTGGTAGCACAAGAAAATTTTACATATTAAAAATCCAATTTAAAAAAAATTTATTCAGTGACTACTTAGTTAGGACCTACTGTGTGCAAGGTATTAGGATTAGGAAGTGCTGTGGATTCAAGAGGGAAAGAACAAAAACCTCTCTATCAACATGGAATTACAGTCTAGTGGGGAAAGGCAGGAGGATTCAACTGATCCATGAATACAAAATCATAAACTTCATTCCATAAAAGAAAAGCCAAGAAGCCTGTGAAAGGATTTCATAGGGAGGCCTGGTTGCTGCTGAATTTCTGTATTACAGATTCTAAACTGGAAATTGACAGCCTGGTCCAAACCACATAGAAATACATCACAGCACCCATAATGTCCCATAATAATATTTATCCTCTTTCATCAATGAAAATTCTTTTGAACCTCCATTGGCAGATGAATTTGGCTTTTTTGATTGATTTTATTTTTAGTAGTTGGTAATAGATTGGCAAAGTCATTTAATCTCTTGTCCAAATTTCCCTCTTACCTAACACTACACCTTACAAAGACAGTCATTTAGAGTTAGCAGAAGCGTTCAGGATCAGGTATTTAAATTCTTTGGAATTTGATCATCCACATAGAGTATAATTTATCAAATCTTATGACATATATATATATATATGTATATACATATATATGTGTGTGATTGTGTATGTCCCTTTTTAAAAAAGTTTTATTTAAGTATAGTTGATGTATAATGTTACGTAAGTTTCAGGTGTACAACACAGTGGTTCATAATTTTAAGAGATTATATTCCATTTAGAGCTATTATAAATATTGGCTTATAACCTCTGTGTTGTAATATATTTCCTCAAAGGATTTTTTTTCCTTTTTGACCACACCCACAGCACGTGGAAATTCCTGGGCCAGGGATTGAACCTGCACCATAACAGCAACCTGAGCTGCAACAGTGACAATGCTGGATCCCTAACCTGCTGAATCACAAGGGAACTTCCTCATAGCTTATTTATTTTATACATGGTAGTTTATATTTTTTAATCCTCTCCTCTTTTCATGCCTCTTCCCCCTCCCCTTTCCCCACTGGGGAATTTGTTCTTTATATCTGTGAGTCTGCTTTTTTTATACATATTTACTATTTTGTTTTAATTTTTAGTTTCCAAATATAAATGCTGTCACACAGTATTTGTCTTTCTCTGTCTGACCTAGCTCACTTAGTGTAATACCCTCCAATTCCATTCATGTTGTTACAAATAACAAAATTTCATTCTTTTTAATGGTTGAGTAGCATTCCATAGTGTGTGTGTGTGTGTGTGTGTGTGTGTGTGTGTGTCTCACATCTTTTTTATCCATTCATCTGTTGATGGACACTTAGGTTGCTTCCATATCTTGGCAGTTGTAAATAAAGCTACTGTGAACATTGGGGTGCATGTATCTTTTGAACTTAGTGTTTTTGCTTTATTGGGTATATACTCTAGAGTAGATTGCTAGGTCATGTAGTAGTTCTAGTTTTAGTTTTTTGAGAAACCTCCATGCTATTTTCCACAGTGGCTACACTAATTTACATTCCTACCAACAGTGTACAAGGTTTCCCTTTTTTCTACATCCTCACCAACATGTGCTATTGTGGACTTTGTGATGATAGCCATTCTGACAAGTGTGAGGTAGTATCTCACTGTAGTGTTTTGCTTTTGTTTTTGTTTTTGTCTTTTTAGGCATATGGAAGTTCCCAGGCTAGTGGTCTAATTGGAAATGCAGCTGACGGCCTACACCACAACCACTGCAACTTGGGACCTGAGCCACATCTGTAAGCTACACCACAGCTCATAGCAATGCTGGATCCTTAAACCAATGAGCAGGGCCAGGTATCGAACCTGCTTCCTCATGGATACTAGTTGGGTTCATAACCACTGAGCCACATTGGGAACTCCCTCATTGTAGTTTTAATTTGTATTTATCTGATGATTAATGATGTTGAGCATCTTTTCGTGTTTCAACATATATTAAAAATTTCTCAGCCAATGCCGTTCTGTATAACTGAGTATTACTCAAAATTAGTCTTAATTAATATGTCTGGAATCATTAAGATGATCTCTCATGATGCTTTAAGGCCTTTGATTTTGTACCTTTCCTGCAAAAACCGCAAGTTAAAAAAAATTTTAAAAATCTGTGTTTGTTTACCAACACAGTGTAGTTACCCATAAAAGTTCTGAGATTCCCTGGAGATTCAGTAGGAAATTATATGATGACTTCCACTAGGAGTAAAGGACCTCAGGAATTTGGAACTTTCCAGAATTGGAAACAAAGACATTTTCCCTGCTAATATTCTGGCATATCTGACAGAAGGTTAAAGTGTGATGCCTTTTGGCTATCAGTGCCTGCTAACTCTTTTACTGCCACTTCTATGGTTATATTGAAGGAGTCAGTAACCATTTCCTAAATTATAGGAGTGGGACTTCAAGAGGTCATTTTACCCATCCCCCTGCTTCTGGGCAGGACAGCACTTAATTATCTTGGCTCACAAAGCTCTCCCTGAAACCAGCTAATGCGTAGATGTAGATGTAATCACTTGCCTCAGGGGAACACGATGCTGTGTAGATAGATTGGTTTTGTTTATTTGTGTTTTTGGCAAATGAACATTTAAAAGTGAAATTCTCTCCCACTTGATTTTGTTTGCAGTGTGGTCTAAATTATATTCTGCTCTGGTTCTCATGCTGCAGGAGGTTTCTAATGCCGAACAGGATCACTGACAGCCATCTGTGCCTGGCCCCAGGCATGGAATCTCCTAGGATATGTCTACACTCACCTGTCGGCACCATGGGTTTTGGCTGCTAATATCATTTGAACACTTTGCATTGAAAGAAATAAGATAAAAAAGGTATTTTTTTTTTTGGTCCTGTGGGAGAATTATTATTCTTAAAACTTTCCAGGCAGTTCCTCCTTTCCAGCTTCTTCACTGCTGGCTGTTGACACAATTTATGTCACATTACATTTATTTTTATTTTTTAATTCTTAAGGATGACTTAAATCTAACTTCTGATCTAAATACTTAAGAGTTACTTGTCCCTGATACCTTTTCTCTTAATTTTGTACTCACAGGCTTATGGAGACATAGGAAATAATGCAAATCGAAACACAAAATCAATCTGTGGCTTGCAGATAATTTTTAAACAAGAACTAGAAAAATCTCAATCACCTACAGAAAAGTAAGTGGATTCTTTCTTCTTTGAAAGTGTACTCCCTGACTCTCAGAAGCCCACTGTCTATATCCAGCAGACTAGGGGCATTTCACCTCTGCATTGGTGAGTCACAGGAACTAGAGAGAGACTAGCAACATTGTCATCCCCTGAGAACTTGTGAGAAATGAAGGATTTCAGATCCTGCCTAGTCCTACTTAATCAGAATGTGCATTTGAATAAGATCTACAGGTGATTTGTATACTCACCAAAGTTTGGGAAAGTACTGCTTGAAAATTTTGAACCTCTTAAACTTTCTCAAAATTTGGAAACATACTCTTTGATATGTAGATCCTTAAAAAGCATTCCTGTTTAAATTAATTAGCAATTCCAAATCTCTTTGGCATGTAATATAAGTGGTAATGTTAATAGAGTAATTGAATTTTGGCTGCTAAGTACAGACTGCTGAATTTAGAGATTTTTAAATATTGTTAGCTTTGGGATCCTTTATTCAGTATATTCATGAAATTACGTTCACACAAGCAGTTCTGGTTGTTTGGAGTGGAGTGGAGGGAGTTTGGGTTCCTGTCTGACTCTTACTGAGGGTCGCTAGGAGCCTGGATTCGGGAAAAACAGTCTGAAAAGCATGAGTTTACAAAGCATTTGGATAACAAGGTTAAGGTAGAATACTTTTTCCCCTGGGGTTCAGCATGGTCCACTAAAATATCTTGAGTATTTAACCTATTTATATCCATTTCATTTTGTGATCTTCTCTGTAGCACTGAGAGTTAGTTTTTCTTACTAATAGTGAAGAAGAAAGTTAGAGACATCCAGTGGACTTCCCATGTTGGCTTACCCTTGAGCACCAAAAGCTAGGCTTTTCCCTATTAAAAGAGTGCAAACCTCAAGTGCTTTCAATGCAAGACAGTGCTATAGACATTAACATAAATGGCTGACAAGTTAGTAGTTATTGTTAACTAAAGAGCCAATATAGTTTGGTACCCAAAAGATCAAGCTCTTGAATTAAAACACATTCTGCCTCTGCCATTCAACAAGAACTTAGGTTACCGTTTCTCTATGTCCTTGTCTGTAAAATGTGGTCATCATGCTGTTCACCTTATTGTTTAGTTTGGAGTTGAAATAAGTTTATATAAGCAAAGTACTGAGAACAAAGTCCACCAATAATAAGTGCTCAACAAACTTTAGCTATTTAGAGTCCTTAAAGTAAACCAAGAATGGCACTAGGCATTTTATATGTACTATTTATATTCAATTCTTACCACAAAGCAATAATATATATTTTTTTAAATTCCAATTTTATGAAAGAAGAAAGTAAAACTCAGCAAGTATAAGAACCTTGTAAAGATGAGTCGTGATTCTGGAATTTTAGTCTAATTCTAACTGTAAAGCTAATGCTCTTAATTATTTTTTAAAAAAATCAGTGATAGGGAGTTCCTGTTTTGGTTCGCTGGTTAACGAACCCGACTGGTATCCATGAGGACATGGGTTTGATCCCTGGCCTTCCTCAGTGGTTTAAGGATCTGGCATTGCTGTGGTGAGCTGTTGTGTAGCTCGCAGATGTGACGAGGATCCTGCATCGCTGTGGCTGTGGTGTAGGCAGGCAGCTACAGCACCGATTTGACCCCTAGCCTGAGAACCCTCATATGCTGCAGGTGTGGCCCTAAAAAGACCAAAAAAAAAAAAAAGATAACTGGATTTTAAGAGTGATAAAGTTTCATTGAATAATTTCTCAAATTAGCAGTGACTAACCATAATTCTTGGATTCACTTAATTAATCTCATTTTGCTAATGATTTTAAAGTATATGCTTTCATTTGCCTATATAAGAGCCTTGTAAGATATGGAATAGGTGAATTTTAAAATTCCCTGTGACACCAAAAAACTATTAAACACATGTGTATACAGAAAAGATCAGTAGTAATATCCATATTAATGCAGAGTAAAATAGGTCAAAATATATATCTCAGTTTAGAATATGTTCTGTATCCCTGATAATCAATTTTCCTTCTTTATATTTCATAGTCCCTACAGATTTTTATATTTTTAGTCACTTATTTTCTCCCAGTGCATTATGTAAATACCTAGTAATATATAGTAAACCATTTCTTGTAACTGGTATTTAATATCACATAATTGAAATTGATTATTATTTCCTCTTGATGGCAAAGTTATCAGAATACACCCCATAGAATTCATGTCTACAGAGTGTTAATTTTCCATCACTTTTTAATTTAAACAAGGATGGAAGAAACAGAGTTCAGAAGGCAGTATAGATATCCTTATGACCAGCGATTATGAAATTGAAATAAAGTTTTAAAAGCTTATTGGGATTGGAAATGGCAAATTGTACTTTAATAATTAGCAGTTAGTCAACTTCAAAATAATCTAGTAGAACCATGAGTATTCCATGAGTGATTGATCAATGACCTATTATGAAATAAGTCAATGAACTGAGTCTAATTTCAACTGACTTATGACAGACCTAACAAAAATTAGAGATTATTCCTATCTTTTCCTGAAACTTGCTACTACTTAGCAAAGTGGACCAAAACTTTAATGGAGAAAACAACTGGTCTACTCTCTCACCAAAGAAGTTGTCCTTTTCGTTTGGGATTGAAGCAAGTTTCCTTTATTACAAAGGGCAGTTCATATTGAGGCTGTCATTTATATTGATGTTCTTTTTTCAAAATGACACCTCCATGTGATTTTTTTTCTACAGAAAAATTGTACTTCAGTGTTCAGGGTCATTGATAAGAGATCTTTCACTGATTCAAAATTCATTTAAAATTTTAGGAAGAAAGGGGAAAGAACCAGAACAAAAACTCCTCAGGAGAAATAATATGTCCCTTATTTGGAAAACCTAGTGCATTTTCAATGGGCTTATCAAATAGAAGACAAGTATTTTTCCTTTGCCAATTTAATAAAAACACATGGGAATTTCTTTCTCTAGAATTTTGTGAAAACTTACAATTATCATAGGACTGAGTGTGGTTTGTTTGCTCCCCACAAAAGAAAAGATGATTTTTATTGACCAATCTTTGATCCGAAAGATTAAAGAAAGTACTGCATGAGCAGCGAGAAGGATCATACCACGGGGGTCAATAGGCTTTACTGCTATTGGAAATGAAAGTGAATCATTCCATTGGGAGCTGGGGTAATTTAGCATTCTTTCTGGGAACTCAGGACTCTTTCTTTTTCTCCTTTTTTTGGAAAAAAAAATATTCAACTTATGAATAGGTTTCTCCATGACTTAATACCACGGCCACACACGAGGTCATTTGGAGGGCACTAGATTCACCAACATAATTCTGCACAGCGCTTTTTAGCCCCAATGGCCTGGCTGTCACATTCTCACACCCTTGATTGAAATGTCCCTAGTAGACTTTTGGAATGCAGTCTGAAGGCTTAGTGACTCAATATTTTCACAGTGAATACATTTCCAATCTCATAGAAAGTTGCCACTAACTATTGCAGAGGTTATGTCTCTTTCAGTTTTCCTCTGAAAGACTGTGAATGGAGTAAAATTCAAGTTTAGTTGAGTTTTGAGAAAACAGGATATCATAAATCTACACTGCCATTATATACCATTATAATACAGTTCTGTTCAAGGCAAAACTATCCAGCCTACCATCTTTGAACTGATAGTCTGTAAAATAGTTACCTGTATTTCCCTATTGCTGTAAATAGAAGGATTTTTTTTTTCCTTTTCTTTTTACCACAAGCCAGGGAATAAGGGTTGAAAGTATAACATCTGGTGTGATTGTAAATGGTGATGTGTTGAAATACCATTGTTTGTAGAATATTCACCAAGACTCTTGAGGCCTGAAAAAATGTTCATATTATGCTTCTTTATTTCTTTGAAAGATTGCTAAATAAATTTTGTTGACTTATCCAGTTCTATCTCTTCCAGTTTGCTAAAGATGTATTTAAGGCTGTGGGCAATTTATTTTAAATTTTGACTGATTATTTTTTTAACAGATTTCTTGTTTAAAATCTACTTGTTCTTCTCTCTATAAAAGTTCTTGGATGTAAGATAGGTCTCATAGCGCTGTCATTAACTTGCCACCTAGAGCTGTCCAGTTCTGGTAACTTTGGTTTCTAAAGCTGATTTAACATTGAGGTTATGTTGACAAAATTAAAAGCTACAGTCAAAATAACTCTCAGTTTCCTCTCATTTCAGGGCATCTGTCCACATGGTTTTTCTTAGTAAGAATATACAAGTAGATTCTAAATACTATGCCTAACCCTTATCAGATCACTCCATTCCAATTTAATTTTTTTTGATTAACAATAAACATAATTCTCTTCTTCTTGGGGGGAAAAAATCACACTTAGTAATATTAATAGGAACAGACTCCTATAACTTTACGTGGTAGAATATGATTCACCCCAACTTTTGCTAGCATACCGTTTCATATTTATCTGTTTATAAATATCTCTGTTTATCTATTTATTCTTCTGATACTATTCAGTAAGTTGCTCTTGGCCATACCAAATGGTGTCCCAGTGGATAAAAAAGTACATACTTGTTTTGAAATCAGTAACTTTGGTTATTGGTAAGAATCTGTGCAAAGACAAAGACTGCTTAAATTTATTCATCTGTCAAATTTTGACCGATGTCTTATAATTAAAATTAATAGGAAATAGTAAGTGATTGAGGATAATGATGCTCTTTTCTAAACTACACTTTGGTTTATCTTTGACCTGAGGCAAATCATTCAATTTGAACCAGGTGTATGTAACTTAGGAAGACTCATTAATTTTGAAGAGAGACCTGGATGGTATTTTGTTGCGAGACATGTTTTTATAATATTTTCTTAGCCTCTATGCTGTAAACTCCATATTGTCCTTTCTTACTTTGTCCTGTCTTCCTGCTTGAGAAACAGTCACGGTGATGGTAAATGACTTAAGTTTAAGAACAAAGACCTACAGGCATGGGCTATTCACGGGGTCAGCTGAATGAGGACATAATACAATGGTCTAGGCGGGACCTGTGCAGATTGGCATGCCATTTGCACAAGCATGATATGTCCTCTAAAGAATAAGAGAAAGAGGAACTTCATGGTCAAGTGGTTTATGAGTGGTCATTAACAGAATATGCATTAGAAAAGAGAACCAAGGTGCAAACCTAGGCACACAGGGTTGCCACAAATAGGCATGCCCTTTGCGGAAGCACAGAGAGGATTCTCTGGAATGCTATGCATAGATAGCTAACTCAAATGCTAATGATTCTTAAATGCCTAAAGTTTAGAGTAAAAGTTTAACCATCTACCAGCTAAGTGACTTTTAAAATAATAAAAGTACTTATAAAATAATAAAAAAAACCTACAACCCCCTTTTCACTTGAAGTAATCCTCAAGAGCACAATAAAAGCAGTGTGGTTTCTAGAGGCAGGGCTCTTGGTCCCACCTTTCCTTAAGATAATTGTCTCTGTGTCTTGTTTTATGTTAACTTTTTTTCCTTAAATTCCATAGCACCCAGTTCTTCAGCCCCATCCTGCTGAGCTGGTCTCGGCAGTATTTTACTGAAAGTCACAAAATATTTTTCATTCTTAAAAACTGGGCAACTTTTGGAAGAAGGTTGCTGGAAGGCTAAAGTAGCCAGTACCTCTATCCAGCTGTGAGATCTGGGCTCAAATTAAATATTATTGCATGCCTAATCTAAGTGCCAAGGAGTAGTATGGAGTTAATTTTAGTACTAAAGATCTTGTTGAGTTCCTGTGTGCTAAAGTATAGTACTTTCAGTGATTTAAATTATAATAATAATGATAATAGCTAATATTTATTGATTCCATACTGTATTTCAGGCACTGTACTTTACATGTACCATGTTATTTGATCCTTAAGGTAAATGTGTGGGGTAGGTATTGCTATGGACTGAAAGGTTGTGAATCTGAAAATTCATGTGTTGAAAGCTAATCCCCAAAGTGATGGTATTTGGAGGTGAGGCTTTTAGGAGGTAATTCAGTCATGAAGGTGAAGACCTCATGAATAATATTAATCTTCTTGAATGAAGAGGCCAGTTAGCTAGCTTTCCCTCTTATGAGGATACCGAGAGAAATTGTCACATCTGCAGCCCAGAAGGCCCTCACCAGCCTTACTATGCCAGCACCTCAAACATGGACTTTCAGTGTCCAGAACAGTGAGAAATAAATGTTTGTTGTTTAAGCCACCCAGTCTATGGTTATTTGCTACAGCACTCCAAACTAATTAAAATAGGTATTACTATCATTTCTACTTTATGGTTGAGGATATCGTATAATACTAAACGTGCCCAGAATTGGGATTCAGATTCTTTTTTTTTTTTTTTGTCTTTTTGCCATTTCTTGGGCCGCTCCTACAGCATATGGAGGTTCCCAGGCTAGGGGTTGAATCGGAGCTGTAGCTGCCAGCCTACGCCAGAGCCACAGCAATGCAGGATCCGAGCCGCATCTGCAACCTACACCACAGCTCACGGCAACGCCAGATCGTTAACCCACTGAGCAAGAGCAGGGATCGAACCTGAAACCTCATGGTTCCTAGTCAGATTCATTAACCACTGCGCCATGACGGGAACTCCAGGATTCCGATTCTAATTATCTCTAGATAACACTCTAAAGAAAAATTTATTCTGCTTTGACTTTTATGTGTTTCTACCCTTGACTTTTGTGTATTTACATAGTCCACAATTGTGTATAATCTATATTGACTTCTCAAAAATCACATTTTGGCCACCAAGTTTCTTGGTGGTGTTTGCCAGGTAATTGTACCTAAAAGCTTTTTAGGACTTCTAAATAATGATTGCTAAATATCTGTTTCCACTACTTTTCTCTCACAAGGCCATTCTTTTCAGTGTCTTGTAGTGAATAAGATTTGGGGTTTTCAAACACACAGATCTAGGTTCAGATCCTTGCTGTACTACTTGCTAGCTGCTTGATCATTAATCCTAAGCAATCTTGAGCAGCTAACTTTATATCTTTCCTCAATTACCTTGGTTGGAAATAGGACTAATGCTACTTGCCTAATAAGCTATAGTTAAGATTAAATAAAATAAGGTATGAATATGCTTATCATACAGTTTTTGGCACTTAATAAGTATCAGTTGTTTTAATTTTTATTGTTATGAAATATAGAGATAGAACAAGGTCTTTGTCATAATAATTGAGATTTGGGGGTCAGTGGGCATGGCTTGCACTTGTAAAGACTCACAGAAGTCATTAAGTGAAAGGAGCAATAATTCTCTGGCTACTGAAACAGCTAGGGGAGAAGTCCTGGTTCTGTTTCCTTTTTATACTACAGAGCCAGCCTTGTACCTTGACCGTAATGAGAATAGTGTTCTCTTGCAGAGGGCCCCAGCTCAATTCCAATTGTTTGGTTTCTCTGCATCACCGTAGTTAAATGTGATGGTAGTTTATAGAAAACTTAGGATGTTTTGAAGATTTGTTTGTTCCCTATCTATTTTTACTCTATGTAAAATAAACACTTCACATCATTAAATGGAAAATGGAGATTATATTACTTGATTTATTTCCTGTAGGGGTTCTTCTAAGGATCAAAAACTTCAGCCTTGAATCTTAGCATGCGTATCTACCAATTTTGTCATATTATAGTTTAACTCCATAATTATGTTTTGAACAACATATTTCTCAACTTTGGCATTTTACAAAGCAAAAAAAATAAATTGACTTTTTTTTAAAGGTACAGTTGTGGCATTTTCAAGAAAAGCTTTTTGATATGAACATGAAAACTTTCCCTCTTTAGAAGATTCAGGCCAATTTCTGAATTTTACTACCTCAGGGAAATGTTTATAGTTACTTCCCTGAAATAAGCAACTTAAAGAATAAAAAGTTTTATAGTTAATTGGGATCTTTTAAAAGCCTTTCTTATTTTCTTCTCTCTTCTCCAACATATGATCTTACAATTATTTTTTGAGTATAGAAGATACACAAATAAACTACATTTTTTTACATTAAAATATAAGAAACAACAATAGTGTATTGCATATGGCTTAAATTTTTTCTCTTATCTGTAGTTCAGTACAAGTAGGAATCATGTAGGTGATGTTATTCTTCAAGTTCTGCCACTACTGAGAAGACGTAACTTTTCAGGAGAATATATGCTTTTATAAAATAAGACACCAGTCCATGTAGAGCCTTTGTAGAGTTAGAACTTCCACTGTTAAATTTCATTTGGAAGATCCCAGGAGTATATTATACTTATTTAATCTGCTTCTGAATGATGAAAAAGTAAGTTAAATCTACTTCTGGTTAAATTTCAGTTTATGAATATAATATCTTGTTGGTGATGAAACCATGTGGTTTTGGTTAACAGTCAGAGAAATGGGAATATTAAATTTTTATAGCCAAATGGAAGAAAAATTGCTTTAAGCTCATGGAAAATCAAGTTTTTCTATGAAATGCAATGCAATTCTCATGCTAATTACCTGGAGTTAGCATAGACTTCACAGATTGAGGACACTGTCCTCCACAAAACTCACTTCTCTATAGACACCTGCCATAAGCTCTGGGATACTCAAGTTACCTTTGCTTCTGAACAACTGGCTACATAGTAATGGGTTCCCACTACCCTTTAGTAATTCACTAGAATAATTCGCAGAACTCAGGAAAGTACTGTACTTACGATTATATTTTTATTATAAATTATACAGCTCAGCCAAATGAAGAGATGTATAGGGTGATATCTGGGAGGGTCTCAAATGTGAAGACTCTGTATCCCCAGGATTCTTCATCCTCCCAGTAAATCTACGTATACCACTAGATTGGAAGCTCACCTGAGCTTTAGTGTCTAGCGTTTTTATTGGAATTTTTATAGGTAGACATGTTTGATCGAATCATTGGTCACTTAGTTGAATTCAGTCTCCACCTCCTGTCACTGCCCTGAGATTGGACTAATAATCATGCAGCATAGTCTCAACCCTCTAATCTAGTCCTTTTGGTACAGCCAGTCCCCACCCTGAAACTGTCTAGGGACCCACTTGGTGAGTCTGCTCAGCATAAACTCAGGTGTCCTCTGAGAGGCCTTCCATGTGTGACAAAGACCATCCTATCATTTTAAAAATTTTATTTTACTTTTTATTATTTTTTTTTGGCCATGCCCATGGCATACAGAAGTTCCCGGGTGAAGGACTGAATCTGAGCTGTAACTGTGGTCTATGCTGCAACTGTGGCAATGTTGGATCCTTAACCCACTGCCTCATTGCCCTGGGCCAGGGATTGAACCTGTACCTCCACAGTGAGCTAAGCTGCTGCATTCGGATTCTTAACCCACTGCACCACAGTGGGAACTCAGACAAATTCTTTATTATACAACATTCAAGTTTTAGAGATTGTAGGTTTTTTTGTGTACTTTTTGTGTACATAAGTACTATCCATATATATATGGAATAGTAACTTCAAGGTACACCTCTTCCAAGAAGTCTCTCTTGTTTAGTGCACTTTGTGCTTAATGGTTTTCTTTTCTATAATCCTATCTTTACAATGATATGTATTAGTGTACATATATTATCATTTAGCAGCTTACATTTTTCTGTGGACATTTCTGACAGCTTAGAAAGACAAGGGAAGAGATTGGGATGCAGAGAATTAAAATGGTTTTGGAATAAAGGAAGATTCTAGATATGGGAGGATTTTGATCCCTTGATCCCTAGAAAGTCCCAGATAACCTAAGTTTTCAGTTTTTATACACATTCTAGTAGAACGGGGTTCTGGTCATGCCTGGCATTGGATATGGTTCTTTGATACAGTAATATTCAAGGTAAGTGAGATCCCAAGAACAATGCATTTTTGAGAGAGGAGAGCAATAACAAGTAAGCAAGCATATGTACAAGATAATTTCAGATATGATGGGTGATGATATGATAAAAGAGGAAGAATGTGTGGGGCAGGGAGGTAGTTTCAGTTTTGGCAGTCTCCTCTGAGAATGTGATTGAATAGAATGATATTAAGGAGTCAGTCACTCAGTGTCCTGGGGACAGAGTGTTCCAGGCAGAAGGAAGAGAAAGTGCAAAGGCTCTAATACCAGACTGCACTTGGTATAACTAAGGAACGAAAAAGCACAGCGTGGCCTTCAGAAAGTGGTAGAGGGAGAAATATTAAATGAAGTCACAGAAGAAGGTAGAAACCAGAGCCATGATAAAGGATAAATTTTATTCTGAGTTTATTATAAAATATAAAAACTAGAAATATAAGAAAAATAATCCATAGCCCAATAGAAAACACCAACTGTGGAAAAATTATTAACTCATTTCTCTTTAGTACTTTTTACTGATATATAGAACTACATTAAAAATACATCAGAGATACATATATATATATATATATATCATCTGTAACATTTTTTTTCCACCAAATATACTATGGGCATTTTTTTTCCTGTCAATACATACTGTTTGACAATGTGATGTTAGTGGCAGCACATATTTCTCTATATGGATGTGTCATATTTATTTAGTCTGCTTTTTGAACATTCATTTTTCTATCTTTTTTTCTCCCTTGCTTCAATGATTATTCTTATATTTAAAACATTTCATACATTTCTGATTATTCCTTCTGATTAAATTTATAAAGTGGAATTACTTGGTCAAATAGTATAAGCACTTTTAGGGCTTCAGTGTGAAAATTTCCTCTAGAAACAAACCAGTTTGCATTCCAAATCAATGGTTAAAGTTTTCTCCTTCATATTGTAGAATTTCCTACTTCCCCTCAGAGATGAGAGGTTGGAATTGTTGTTTCTTTTCCTGGATCCTAACACAGGGTAACACATAAAACAAGTACTTAAGATGTATTTGTTGAGTCAATAACTGATCCTCATATTTAGTTTAGCAGATACTGGTATAGAGTACTTTGATTTGGGTGTTATTTTTATGCCTATTCTTAAGGATATTTTTCGAATAAAATATCAATTTTGAAATGGCCCTATTTTGTTGAGTTCAATTTGCTAAAATCTAGTTTACTATATCATGAATTATATACTGTCATTTATTTCCTTATTTCTTATTATCATTGTGAACTTATTTGATTCTATACCAGTTATAAACTTTCATCAAATGCAATAGTACTTGAGCTATTAGCTTAGTTTAGTTAGTTTAAACTTTTCCATGTATAAGAAACATAAGGAAGGCTTGTTCAAACAGATGAATGGTCTCCACCCTCTGAGTTTCTGACTCCATAGGCCTGAGGTGGGATCCAAGAATTTGCATTTCTGACATGTTCTCAGGTGATGCTGATGCTGCTGGTCTTCATACTACATTTGGAGAAACATTAGTCTAAGTGATATTC
This sequence comes from Phacochoerus africanus, assembly GCF_016906955.1. Taxonomy (NCBI): domain Eukaryota; kingdom Metazoa; phylum Chordata; class Mammalia; order Artiodactyla; family Suidae; genus Phacochoerus; species Phacochoerus africanus. Next base: position 136,455,073 of record NC_062546.1, on the reverse strand, counting down.
AGCATGCTTAGTATCACCTTGGAAAGAAAGAGCAGCTGCTTCTCTACATAATTTTTTATGAAGTATGTCCTAGCAAAGGATGTAGAACTGAACTTTGAGAATTTTGCCTATAGCTTTGGCAAGTGAACTGCCTTAATGCCTTGCATTTTCTCTTGCTGGGAAATCCTCCTGTTGAGAGGGCCACCACAGTTACCATTTTAGAACTTGTTCTACTTTAAAGAACCAGGTGAGTTCAGAAGAGAGAAGAGAGAACAATGAGAAAGGACACCTGTGATGAACACGGGAAGGGGGTGCAGGTGCGATCAAAAGAGCTCCATCAAATCACCAACTCTCCCAACACCCCAAATATAGAAGTTGACATGTTGGCTTTACCTAAGGCTGTCTCAGAAGGGAAATGTCATGAAAGTATAAACTGCTGCTTAGGGCAGTACAAGTCCCGTGGGGGCATCAACTTCAACAAAATTTTTAAAACGTGTGCCAGCTTAAAGTTGGCAATTTCGAGTTCACTTCACTATCGTCAATGACGCACCTTCACACAGTAAGTGCAATAGAGACAAAGAGGTGCCTTGCAACTGCCGGAGAGAGAAAAGAGTCCTCTGAGATGAAATGTTAACATAAGAAGTGGAAATGGTTTGTCATAGTTGCAAGCTGGCTCTTTGGGGTTCACTTTCCTATAGTGAGTGAACTGTAGTGTGGTACCCTAGCAAAAGAGTCTCAATAAAATTAGAACGATCATTTAAAAAGGGCAGAGAGAGAGAGAGAGGCTAGAGAGAGAAGGAGAGAGAGTTCTTTCTTTTGTGTGTATGTGATAAGAAGCTTAACAAAAGTGGAAAAATGCTTTATGTGGATGTGAGTTTTCATGGCAGTCTCAAGCCGACACTCAGTTGCCTTTATTATAGACTAAGCTACTTTGGCAAGCAAAGGATAATGGAGAGACAGAGAATGCTGGAAACAACAGTCAAGTGGGGAGGGGGTTGGAGAGACCTTTTGACAGGGAATGTTCTTTAACTAAAGAAGCAATATACATTTTCTTCATGTTTTTCATACACTCTACTTCTCATAAGAAGGAAAAAGAATATGTGAATTTCTCCCTGCACTGAATCCTTGAAGTTATTTTGAAATGGGATTTAATGGAATATTAATTTTTACTTATAATGTTAAATTTCCTTTTTAGGGCCAGGAAAAATGTATGTGTATTTGAGAGAAGCATAGCTCGAGTGTGCTGAAATATGAGTCATTTTTAAAAGTTTGCTTCCAGTGTATTACAGTGGGAAAATAAGGGAACCATGTTTATCACAAAACTCCAGACTCCATGTTCCTTTACTTTCTGAAATGTACCTGTGGGTCAAGCTAGTCCAGAATTGGCGGGAGGAATTGAGTGACTCTATTAAATGACTTGCCACCTTAGTTAACATCGTTAGCTTGAATTTTACTCAAACTTTTAGGGTTGTTTTGTTTTTCTTCTACATTTATGAGACTCCGTGGAGTCATAGAAAGTGAGGCTTGGAAAAGACATTAAATATGACCTATTGGCAGGTGCTTGAATCCATTGAAAAGTATCTCTAACATGCTATACTCCAGTCACATTTTGAATGATGCTGTTCTCCTCAAGACAACCAGATGCATGTTTGAAGATCTTTGACTATTAGATTGAACCAAAAATCTGTCTTCTTGTAATTGCCATACCTTGTTCTTCTATTTAGGTCCATATTGAGCCAATCACGCTTTTTCTCCCTGATATAGTAATATTCTAGACAACTATCACATCTTATTCAATTCTAAAGGTTAAAAATTGCCAGTACCTTCATCAGAGAATGTGATGTTTCAGGTGGTCTGGTACAGAGTAGAGAGGTCAGTTGTTTATACTGAAGCAATTTTGGATCAATTTGAAATTCAATCATCACCCTACACATTGACTCCTATTAAAATAATTAAGTATAACTCCCCCTAATCCTTTTTATTTTTATACATGCTCCTCCTAAGAAGTTATACCTTCTTATATTCCATTTATGATGATGGTTCATTGGATTCAAATACAGGGCATGGCATTTATTTTTTATTCCACCTCTTCTTATAATAATCTAGATCCTTTCCTATCTGTGGGGATCTTTTTGAATCTAAACTCTATTATTCAACATATTTTCTATCACTCCAAGCTTTGTTTAACTCACAAGTTAATTGGATATGTGGACATGCATATATGCGTGTTGTATGCATACATGTGTTTTTTCAGAATGGGGCAGTAGCTGAGAGCTCATTCTCTGAAATCAAATAAATCTGGTTCAAATTCTGGGTCTAGCACTTACTAGTTTGTGACCTTCGGCAAATGAGGTAAACCTTGTTTTCTCTTCAATGAAATGAAAACTCTGTTTTCTCTTCAATGAAATGATTCCTACCTCAACAATTGAATATGATAATGTAATGTTTTATAGAGCTTAGCATAATTTCTGGCATATAGTAAGCAACTGGGGCGGGGGGGGGGTAATTTCTTAGGCTCACTAATTCTCAGTTTCCTGATTTGTAAAAGTGTATAATAATAGCACGTTTCTCATTGTGTTGTTGGAGGAAATTAAATGAGTTAATATATCTAAAGGGCTTCGAACAATTTCTGGCATATAGAAATTACTATAGGTTAGCTATTGTCCTCATCAGTATTGAGTCGATAGTACTCAAGATATGCTATTTGCTTGTGTTTTTGCTACAGAATCATCCAGTTGCTTTGTTTATATTCATGATTAAAATTCCAAACATAAACTCATTCCAGTACCTATAATTTTGCTTAATATATCTTTCAGTATTTCATTTGAAATATTTAATTCTTTCAATTCATAATTTATTCATTCTGATCATGTGTGCATTTTGTAGTGTAGAAAGCTAAATGAGAAATACTTGGGAGTTTCTGTTGTGGCACAGTGGTTAACGAATCTGACTAGGAACCATGAGGTTGCAGGTTCGATCCCTGGCCTTGCTCAGTGGGTTAAGGATCTGGCATTGCCGTGAGCTGTGGTGTAGGTTGCAGACACGGCTCGAATCCCACGTTGCTGTGGCTATGGCATTGGCCGGTGGCTACAGCTCTGATTTGACCCCTAGCCTGGGAACCTCCATGTGCCGTGGGAGCGGCCCTAGAAAAGGCAAAAAGACAAAAAAAATAAATAAATAAATAAAAGGGAAATACTTAGTTCTATACAGAGATTCCAGTATACTTGGTATCTTTAAGAAGAATCACTAATTTCCGAGGAAACTGAAAAAAAAAAATTTGTTTTTAAATTAAGGTCTTCTAAATAACTGTGAGCCTCTAACTTCCTTTTTATGGAAGTTTTTTTTTTTTTTATTTTGCTGTAAAACATGTGTAAGTTTATTTTTTAATTTATTTTTATTTTTTTTAATTCTTACTTCCTCAATACAATTTTTTTTTTTCTCTACTGTACAGCATGGTGACCCAGTTACATATACATGTACACATTGTTTTTTCTCACATTATCATGCTCCATCATAAGTGGCTAGACATAGTTCTCAGTGCTACTTTATATCATAACATCATTCTCATTTTCTCCAATAACTTACATGTTACTCAAATAACCGTTACTGAGTACTTAACTTTGTATGAAAAAATGTGCAAGGTATTTTCAAAGGATATAGTTCCTCCCCTAGGAAGGCCCTGCAAGTTAGTTGGCAGGGATAGATGATCCTCTTACAGGGTGATGGCCTGAAAAATTAGGAACAATAGAATTAGGAAGAGTATTACAATCTATGAAAGTGATTATTATCTGCTTATCATGTAAACTATGTTATTGTGCTTCAGAATAGTATTATACTTTTTGAAGATGGGAATGGCTTGATAAAAAGTTCAGGAGGAGAGGCTAATGAGCCAGGTTGTGGAGAAAAAAAAAGGGTGGTGTACCTTTAGTTGGAGTAGGGGCTGTGGACATGGGCAATAAAAAATGAAGTTGGAAATCTACTTGGACCATTTTCTGAACTGTTACAAACACATGAAGAATTTTTTACATTCTTTACTATGTAAAGCTACTACATTTTAATATATCTTCATTTTATTACTTTTCTTTTTTTACAACTAGAAATTACTTAAGTCCATCATACAAACTTCGTTTATGCATATATGTCACATATTAGACGGTATTGAAAAAAAATAAATGATAAACTTGACATGTTACCAGTTGCCTTATATAACAATGTTTAGCTGAAATTTTTCAGTTTTTCTTTAATATATACCAATATAGAAATAGCTTGTGAGTAATTATTTGGTTTGAAAACAGTAAGTACATTTATTATATTTTATATTTTCTTATTTTTCATTTCTTAGCATCTTTTAGGTGTTTTAAAAATTCTCTCTCCATGTTGCAATTTGAACATTTTACTAACTTACATTTTCTGTTCAGAAAAAAAAAACAGGCTTTAGAAATATCATCATGAGAAAAAAAAATCCAGAAAAGTTTTATAAGACATGAGAACTAGTAACAGCAAGTGTAATTGCAAATATTTTTGCACTTTATTATCCAATAACCAGTTTATTTCCTAGCACATAGTAGGTACTCAATAAAATGGTTTTTTGAACAAATAAGAGACCAAAGTTGTAAGTCTATTCTATAAAAAAAATCTCAATAGCATGATTCCCAGAAATAGTCTATTTGCTAACCTTAGGCTACTTTTCAGTAAGCCATTTTGGAAATAGATATATTGCTAATGGAGATTCATTAGCAGTATATATAACTCAGGGCGAAGTAAAGTTTATTAAGTAACATCAACTTAGAACTATAGGCCCAGTTTTATAATTTTTTTGCAACAATAATATGTCACAAATTTAAAATAGACTGTAAAGATGGAAAGGATCTTGGAGACCATCTGATCCCACTCTGCTGTTATCATTGCAGAAACTGAAGCTCATAGTGATTGACTGATTGGCCATTAATTAATGTTCATGAACAGAAGCCACAATTCCTGACTTCCAGTTCAATGTCCTCTTTTCCCTTATATCTTTCTGCTTTCCTATTGCCAAGCTTTGAATATAAATGATATAAAGTCCTCATTCACACATTTAACAACTATTCTCTAAAACTGTTATGAAACTATTGAATTTCCATTGGACCCTGCTGTTAATGAACAAAGCGTATTGACTGATATTCTTTTGGCTACATTTTGTTACATTTAAAAACTGAAACTATAAGGGTAGGCTTAGCATAAATGCCAGAAAGTTGAGGAACTGTAGTCTCTTTCCCCCATCCAGCAAAACCGTGGGTAAGAATATTATCTTCATGCTGGTATAGGAAATAAAGAGTTGGCTAAAATATGTGGTATTTTTCAAGTCCTTAATCAAAGCGCCTCACATCACATAATTTGTTTTTATTCCTCCTACTGTCTTATGTGCTTTTCTAGTAAGGAATTACCCTAAATACTGAATTCCCTACTTTCAATTCTGGGGACTCATTCACACTTGCTCTTATGTAATATACATCCCTTTAAAACTGTTAATGGCTCTTCACAAAGGGGCTCATATTTGAGCTGATCTTTAAAGCATGAGGGAATGAATAAATAAATAGTGATCATCATTGCCTTTATTAGAGGAAGGGCACATTTATTTCATGGTATGTTTTCATGATTTCAGGGGAAGGGAGACTCTTACTGTTAAACAAACCAAGTTTCCTGCCTGCAAAGGTTAAACATTCATTCTTTGCCAAGCTATTAAACTGATAATTTTTTAAGTGTTTCTGCATCATGGTATAGCCCTGCCTTCATATGATGTCCATCCAAAATTAACATGACTGGAACAGATGTTAAATGACTGTACCCAAGTCACTTGTGTCCAATTTTACACTTCACTTCATGAACTGTGCTAGACCAAGAGAACATGGCTCTCCTGCTTCAAGTCACACCATATGTCTTCACATTCATTAGATATAGGATTGTGATCAATTTACTACCCACTGATCTCACTGTTGCTTCTTAAAATTTAAACGGAAAGGAATGTACATAGCAATAAAACTAAGTTATAAGAATATGTGTTTTTATATTTAAGTTTTTAATAGAATTAATTTTTTATTGGTACCAGTCAGGGAATAGGCAGTACTTTTTGCTGGCTGAAGTATAAAACTGCAGAAAATTTGTCAGTTGGTTTTGTGCAATGAGCTGAATTTTAAGATGTTTTTATTTAGAAAGTTTATGATATTCAGACAGGGTGAAAGTCACTTTTTTATTATAAATAAAGGTGTTATTTTGAAAGTATAACATGAGAGACTACTAGAGTAACAGGAGGAACTGCATTAAAATTAAAAGGAGACTTGCTGCAAGCTACTCTCTGAATGTTGATGGGTTGGGAGGCAGTCTTCCGTGGCTCTGTCCTTCTACACAGTAGTGGTCAATAAATCTTGTGGTTACTGCAATTTGCATTGGTCCTCTGAAGGCATTTCTGTTTGCCTTCCTAAACTGGACTTCCTTCAGAAAAGTGAAGCATTGCTGATGACACAGGTCAGCAGGAGTAGCTCCTATTTACACATACATAAACTGAGACTTTGACTTAAAACAATGCAGCAAATTTAAACCCCAGAGCACATTCCCAATTCCAGGACACTCCATTCAACCTACCTTGTGCATAGTTAAGTCTGATTTTAAAGTGACTGTCTAATCTGATTCTTGTGTGAAAACAGAAACATGCACAGTGTTTTTCACGAAGACTATTTTCAATGAAATATTCCAGCTTTATCAGTGAGGAAGTAGTAGTCATGCTCCTGAAAAACTGAAATCAAAACCAAATCTAACAAGGATTATGAAATAATCAGAAACTCTTTTTTCATTTACAGAGTATTAAAGAGGGTAAGACTCATTTCCTCCTCATTCCAGATATTGAGGGCATAGCACATTCATTGAATTCACGCATGTTTTCTGAGGTTTGAACCAGCTCTGTGTTAGGCACTGGGAGTAATGAACAGGGATTTCGTGCTTCTGGTGATGAAAACTTCCCCTCAGTGGTCTCCTCCTCTGCTCTAGAGGTTCTGATAGGAGCCCATAAATCAGATAGATTCAAGTAAGAGACTGTGGGTAAGTATTTGAAAAAAGAAGTTATAGACCTGTGGTTTAGTGGTGATGGGGTTGTTAAGCAGTCCCAGGTGAGAAGAGAAGCCTGGGGGGAGAGGGGACACTAGCTGTATAGACTCATAAAAACGTCCTTTTCTCTCATCTTTCTTCCAAGGGGAGAGTTGTTATGGAAAAAGAGATAAACGATACAAATATTCAGTTCATTTCTCCCATTTGCTGTTAACTAGAATTTATTCCAGATAAGAGAGGACATTGATTGCAATCTCCTAATGTACAGAAACATTTTATCTTCAAATGTTTTAGATGACTTCAAATGTTTTATTTTCCAGTAAAGCCAAAACATTTTTTCCCATGTCTTTATTCACTAGTGACGACATATTTTTTAAACAGTTTTTAAGGAAGGAAAGTAATGCATTATTAGGTAAAACATATATTCCTGGTGCTTGCACCCCACAGAACACATGTTTTTATTTGACTAGTTTATTTTTAAGTATTCTGGGAAAAGTTAAGCCAACTATTACTCTTTGTACAGAATTTTCCTTGCTTTTTCTTGCATTCTGCCAGAATTTTCTTTTTAATTTTGCCTTATTTTTAATTTTACCTTCTTGCTCTGGGCTTTATATTGACTTTCAGTTTTCATTGTTTATACACATTAGGTATTTGTAGACAATTCTCATGTTCCCCTTCGTTAGCCAAGTGCATGGACATTATATATTTTTTTCATATTTCCTCTAGAGTAAATATCTCTGGTTCCTTAATTATTCCTGTTGATTTCTTCTAAACTTCCTGCAGTATATCTCTCTTTTTCACATAATGAGATCCCCAAACTAAGTGCATTTCCTGCTTCTGTCTCTCCTGAATTATAAAGAGGGGACTCTTTTCCTCTGTTTCATAACATTTTGTTTTTGCATATGCCATTCAAAATAACAATGACTTTCCCCATTTATCAAGTTTCATCATTACCTTCTGGTAATATTTAAAATATTTCAGAAATATGAACTCACTCCCCATCTTATGACTGCAGGTGTTTAGTAGAATTGGGAAATTGTGATCTCTAGTTCTTTGAGGTTGGGGATTTCAAATTACTGTCTTATTCTGCTTCATGGTGATCTAGAATACCATAATCAAGTACAGCAGTAAGCCCACTTCTGCAGCTTTTCCAGGCTTTCATTGCTTCATAATTGATGAAGTGTCAGGAAAGGAAGAGGATTGGTAAAATGAATTCTTTCAAAAGAGGGATAAGGATTTCATAGATGTGAAAGTGTCTTTTGATTTATCCTCTGAAGAGATTTGATGTTATTTCCATGATTTCTCTCCTTTCGTCTTTTTCATAATGTTACTCATAAATGCTTCTGTATCTTCCCGTTGCTTATGTGACAAAATCCAACTCTTCAGCTTAGCATTTAAGGATCTCCCCGAAGAGTTCAGCCTTTTGCCCCCTTTTCCCCTTTTAGGAATCCTGATTTTGTGTTTGTGAGAGAGTATGTGTACCTGCATTTGTCTGTGTTGGGTACAACTCACTACTTCCACATTTTTGCACATAAAATTCTGCTAACTGTGTAACTTTCTTTTTAGAAAGCTGGATCATCCTTGTAAAGACCTTCTAGAATTCCATTATTCCTGCTTTTAGTAATATTTATTTGACTATATCACTTATGTCTTGTATTATGGGACATCTCTTCACATATCTGCAGTGTATCTCCCTTCCAAACTTGCAAGCTCTTTGAGCAAGAAGACAATGTCTACATTTGCTTTGTTGTCTTGCACAAGATAAAGTTGCTCAAAAAAAAAAAAAAAGAAGAAGCATGATTTCTTACATTACCCATAATGTTTAAGGGTAACAAAAATACTACGTATTAGTAAGTGTTAAGGGTTCATTTGGGTCCCCCAAATTCACATGTCGAAGTTCTCAAGTGCCTCACAGTGTGACCTGATTTAGAAACAGGGTCATTGCAGATTTAATTAATTAAGATGAGGTCAAGTTGAAGTTGGTTGGGCCCCTAATCCAGTGTGACTGATGTCTTTATACAAAGGGGAAATTTGGACACAGAAACACACACTAGATGCTAGGAGAGAGGCCCAGAACTGATACTTTCCTAGCATCTTCAGAAAGAACATGCCCCTGTGCCACCTTGGTCTTGAACCTCTAGTCTCCAGAACCATGAGATAATAAATAATTGTTCTTTAAATCACTCGGTTTGTGGTACTTTGTAACAGCAGTCCTAGCAAACTGATACAGTAAAAAACTAATAACACCTTATGAAAATGATGCCCAATTAGTAAGGCGACCATACATTGTCATGTTTTTTCTATTTCTTTAAAAAATTTTGATTCATGTTGACTGGGGACAACTATGTTAAATCTAAAAAATGATCTTTAACACCTCTTTGGATACAGTGTATTGTGGATCCTATCCTAAAAGACAAGCCCTTTCATTATTACTGCAGTGACAATTTCCTAAGTGTATCTTCTGCTTTCACGGCCTTGATATGTACATTTTTTCCCTTTGAGATTTGCCACTCATGTTGACATAGATTTGTTGTGCATGATAAAGTGACAAAATCAGTGAAAAAGACATATGACTCTTCTGCTTGCAAAAGAACTTCATTTTTATTGCTTATTGTGGTAACTTAAGCCCTCCAAACTATTTCTATGAAGATGTGGTTATTTCTTTGATCTGTTTTATTCTACGTGTAGCTTAGAGATTGCTTTTGGAAATACTTCCTGCTTTAGTCAACTGTAGAATATAACGGGCATGAAGTTGTACATCTGGTGGTCCCAGGTTAATATTGTGCATTCCAGTTTTGGGGAAATTTTTTTTTTTAATAACTATGACACAACACATGATTTTAAATGACCTTTTATGAGGAAAGACTAGCAGGTTTTAATGGTAGATCTTTTATTCTTTATGTGAAAATTGTCCCCATAAAACTATTAAAACAAATTCTTTCCAGTCTCAAATCAAGAAGATATGAAATTGAAGGAAAAGAATAAAAATAACACATAAAAACAATAATTTAAAAATCATAAATTAAAAATTATTTTTAAAAAGTTTTTATAGGAGTTCCCATCGTGGCGCAGCAGAAACAAATCCAACTAGGAACTATGAGGTTGCGGGTTCAATCCCTGGCCTCGCTCAGTGGGTTAAGGATCTGGCATTGTGGTGAGCTGTGGTGTAGGTCACAGGCATGGCTTGGATCTGGCATTGCTGTGGCTGTGGCGTAGGCTGGTAGCTGCAGCTCGGATGTAATGTTGGCATCCCCAACAATTAAAAAGAATAAAGGGGGTTATTATACATGATAAAAATAAAAGTATACCAACCTCCATATGCTGCAGGTGCGGCCCTAATAAGATAAAAAAAAAGTTTTTATAAATAATTACTATAGGATGAAAACAAACAAAATAATAATTCTTAAATTCTGTACCTGGCGTGCTATGTGATTTACTTACTAAATACAGAAAAATATGAGTAGGTATTATTATTTTTACTTTAAAGGTAGAGAACAGAGGTTCTGAGAAGTTAGGCAGTTGGCCCAAGATTACACAGTTAATAAGGAGTAGAAGTGCCTCTGAATTCATATTCTTTTCCTTCAACAGTTTATATATTTTTCACTATAGCTTGTCACTTTTCTATAAATGCACAAGTACATAGCAGTACATCAACTACATAAAGGCCCTCACTTTAGTCTCCTTTGTCTTTTGCACTAAGCTTAGAAATGAGTAGTAAAAACCTTACGCCTTCAGTGGATATGATTTGTATATTTGTGAAACAGTATGTTTTTCATACTTTAACTTGAGAGATAGGAAAACAGTTCAAAAGCTATTTAACATGTTTTATTTTTACCTTTGTCAAAATGAAACAAATTATATACCCATATCTATCTCTGTGTGTGTGTGTGTATATATATATATATATATATAAAACATATATATATGTGTATACCCATAAGTAGAAAAGATAATATAATAGTTGATAATAGTTATTTATATATTCTTGATATCAGTTCATCTGGCATGTTTTACAGACTGTCTCCTAGTCTATAAATTACTTTGTCTTTCAACTTTGTTTATGGTGTGTTTTGGTCCAGGGGTACAAAAATAAATTCTAGGGTGTAATATAATTCTTCATCTTCTAATTATTTCTAAATTTTTAATATGTGAATATTTAACTCACCTGGTATTCTTTTTATGATTGTTGTGAAGTAGCCACTTATGTATTTTTTGTATGGATTTGAAATATACCATTTATTTGTACCATCTTTTGCAACTCGAAATGCCTTTTATGACTTAATACTGACTTTATACAAAGTAACTGATAATAAGCTTTTTCATTGGTAATAATAAATGATAGAAAACCATAAAATAATAACTTTTAAATGTTGAGCTATATTACTGTCAGTTTAGAATTTTATGACCCATCAGAGTGTCATTCAAGAGTAAAAGTAAAATTAAAACATTATCAGATATTAAGATATATAAACCTATAAACACCATCTTAAAAAAAACAAAAAACTTGTTAATTTTTTTTTTTTTTTGGTCTTTTTCCATTTCTTAGGCCGCTTCCGCGGCATATGGAGGTTCCCAGGCTAGGGGTCGAATTGGAGCTGTAGCCCCTGGCCTACACCAGAGCCACAGCAACGCGGGATCCGAGCCGCGTCTGCAACCCACACCACAGCTCACGGCAATGCCATATCCTTAACCCACTGAGCAAGGCCAGGGATCCAACCTGCAACATCATGGTTCCCAGTCGGATTCGTTAACCACTGAGCCACGATGGGAACTCCCCAAATTTTTATTTTCAATGAAGAAAAAAGTGAAAAAAGTAGAGAAGTTGTGGCTAATGGAATGGTGAACACATTAGCAAATTGCTGGTTTTAATTTAGTTCACGTCATCATTAAAAAAAATTGTGTGAATTTTGTAAAGACAGATGAGAAGTTTTCCAGTTAAAAATGTTCACAAAATATAAGATTTGGGGGAAAATGTGTTTAAAAAAACAGTGACAATATTACCTTGTCATGGCCAAAATGCAATTAGAAGTACTAAATGATGTAGATTTTAGAAAGTTTGTAATATATTAAAAATCAAGGTAAACACTAAAAGATGAAAAACATAACAGATTGTGAAGATAAGCCATGAAAAAAAAGCATAGAATGTTTGTTAACCCATGTGAAAACCAAGAAGGAAAAGAAATAGGACAAATATTATGAATGGTAAGCAGAAAACACAAAATGATATGGAGGAAATAATTTTAAATATATTCTTAGTCATAATACATATTCACAAATTAAACTCAACCTTTTTTTCAGTTTTTATTTTTATTTTTTTAATTGTTATTTCCCCAGTACAGTTTTTTTTTTTTTCTACTATACAGCATGGTGACCCAGTTACACATACATATACACATTCTATTTTCTCACATTATCGTGTTCCATCATAAGTGACTAGACATAGTTCCCAGTGCTACACAGCAAGATCTCATTACTAAAATTTTCCTTTTAAAGTTCAAAGACCAGCTGTGTTCTATGTACAAGTGATATACATAAACAAATTCCCAAAGAATAGTTTAGAATAAAATACTGGAATTTCCTGTTATGGCTCGAGCCTGAATAGTATCCATGAGGACACAGGTTTGATCCCTGGCCTCACTCAGTGGGTTAAGGATCCGGTGTTGCTGTGAGCTCTTGTGTAGGTTGCAGACATGGCTTGGATATGGCAGTTGCTATGGCTGTGGTGTAGGCCAGCAGCTGTAGCTCCGATTAGACCCCTAGCCAGGGAACTTCCAAATGCCTTAGGCACATTAAAAAGCAATTTAAGTAATTAATTAAAAAGGTAAAATTAAATTTAAGTACTGTAATAGGCAAATGAAAATATTAAAATTTAAATTAGCAAAATTCGTTCAAAATTAAAATGTTGGCATCCCCCACAATTAAAAAGAATAAAGGGGGTCATGATACATGATAAAAATAAAAGTATGCCAAAAAGATATTTTATTCAGAAGCTAATGTGCACATCATAAAAGTAAAAGTACACCGAAAAGATATTTTATTCAGAAGCTTATGTGCACTTAACAACCTTGCTCAAAAATGTATATAGCAACCTTGTGACTAAATGATATTGTGGGATTCACAAATCCATAATGACAGCAGGAAATTTTAATGCAGCTCTCTCAGACCCATTGATTAAAACAGGCACAAGTATAAATTTTTATATTATCTATAAAATTATGGGCACAAGAAATTTATAGATACTTTATACAACAAAACTAAAACGTTTGAGCTGATAGGTAGTAATAGAAATCTGTTCCAACTAATTGGAAAATTTATGTTCTTTGCCAGTAGTATTAGAACATTTACAAAAATTTACCAGGTACTAGTTTGCAAAGAAGTTTTAAATAACTAATATCAAACATACCATATTCTCTAATAATGCAATTAAATTAAAAATCAACAGGGAAAAATTTGAAATTTTCTTCCTATTAAGAGATTTCATAGTAAATTCCTGAACAAGTAATAGATTATTCAAAAAATCATAATGGAAATGACAAAATATTTACAACTGAGTAAATCGAAAGAAATCAATATGTGCATCTAATCCTGTGTCATGTGGTCAAAATAGTACTTTTATGTAAATTGAAAGCTTCAAGTGTTTTTGTTGAAAATAGAAGAACAAATGAAAATAAATAATATCATCCTCACCTAAGGAAGAAGAGTTACACTGAAGTAAACATAAAACTTTAATAAGTGAGGAAATAATAAAAGGCAAAAGCAATATTTAATAAAATATTAAATACTAGAGAGAATAAAAAGAAATATAGTAGTCAAAATTCCAAGAAATAACAAAGAGTACAAAAATGTGTTATCCAGAATTCCCATCATGGCTCAGTGGTTAACGAGTCTGACTAGGAGCCATGAGGTTGCAGGTTCAATCCTTGGTCTCGCTCAGTGGGTTAAGGGTCTGGTGTTGCTGTGAGCTGTGGTGTAGGTTGCAGATATGGCTCGGATCCTGCATTGCTGTGGCCCTGACGTAGACTCCCAGCTACAGGGCTACAGCTCCGAATGAACCCCTTAGCCTTGGAACCTCCATATGCCATGGGTGCTGCCCTAGAAAACACACACACACACACACACAATTTAAAAAAAAAAAGTGTTATCCAAATAGCATGCCAACATAAGATGTAACAAAATGGGAAGGAGCTTTGGGAACAAATAAATATGACTGTCTTTAAATACCTTAATGAATAATATTCTCAAAAGCAAACCCACCCTCAGATGGCTGTTTCCAGTAATGACCCTAGTGAAATATAAAAGCATTTTTATTTCATATTGGAACTTTTGGTTTTAAGAGAACTAGAAATGGCATGTTACATTAAACAAATGAATTATAGAGCTAGAAAAGGCAGTTTAGATGCCTTGTTCTACTAGCTACTGGCTCAGCAGCCTAAGAGAATTTACTCTGAGACTCATCTACACAATACAGATAATTATGTTACTATATAGTCCATGTGGATCACATCACATAGCTTTTATTACAGAGATAAGAAACCAGAAAATATTATTTTTTATTATCATTGTTGTTATTAAAGTAGGAAATGGAAATATATGGCTGAATTACAGGAATAAAAATTATACTGTTTCCTCCAGAGCAACTTAGAAAAATTGCTCTGAGTTTGTTTATTGGTCAGGTAGAAACTGACAGTCCTAGCAAAGATGGTTGTAATTGGTATGAGAGAGAGAGGAGATGAGAAGGGAGAAGAGGAGAGGAGGGAAGAGGAGGGGCGGGGGAGAAGGGAGAAAGGAAGCGAGAATATGCATTGTGCATTTGTATTTTTGTGCCTGCATATATGGTGTACACTGTTTGGAAATACTGTATTTTCTATTAAAGTAGATATGTCACATCTGTAGCGTCAGAAAGGTGAGCATTGCAGAATTTGGCACAATGGCTGATATATAGGAGACATTAAATAAATGTCTTCAGACCTGAGTTAAAGTGATAAGGAATATTCACGTTGTTAGTTTTGTTATCAAATAGAGTGTATAAGTGAAATAACTGACAAAAAGCAAACCTGAAAAATAAACTTGACATGCTTTCAGAGACTGTGTAAATCAGGTAGAATCTTGCATACACCCACAGGTAGGTGAAATTTTCCTTTTCAGGAAAGTAAGCTAAAGCAATGAGTAAGACTATTTTTAAGATTTTCCCAGAACTTTAGTGTTTTCCCTGTCATTGCCACTTTGCATATTTCTTTATATGTGTATATACAGGGTTCTTCTTTTTGTAGAGCAGAGAAAAAACTACCCTACAATTGATCAGAACGTTCATTTCAACCTTTGTAAGATTTGTTGTCTTTAATTAGTTGAAGATAGTGAGAGGGCCCTAATATGACATTAGTGGGAAGAATCTGTGTGACTGAGGGCAAGATTTGTCCCCAAGATTTTTCTAACAAGTATCGCAATATTTTTAAAATGTCATATGTTCTATATATAGTGACTGGGTTTTAATTTAGTGGTATTTTAAATTTTAAGAATAAAGAGAAAATTAGTCAAAGGAGGAGTAAGTCTTGGTTGAGTCCGCAGGTGTTGGCAAGTGTTAGACATGAAATCAGCCGTCTGCGTTAATGAAGAGTTCACTGTCCTCTACTTGTCAGGGGCCCCTATCTAAGGTAAGAGGTAGGACATGAAACCATTATAAAATAGTCTGATTCTGTAAATGTCAGTTAATACAGAGCTGAAGAGAGAAAGATGGTGAGTTTTCTATTATCTTACTTTTCAAGCCTTGCTACTTCTTAAATGTAATCATAAAACCTTATTTTAAAATGGAAAAGATTAAATGTTTATTAATTTTAATCTATAAAGATGATTGCTATTAGAGGTTCTCAAATTTTGACCTCAGAAGACTCTTGGGGATAACTGTTGAAATGTAGATTCTTGCATACTAAGTCCAAGATTCAGACACTGGAATACAGACTGGAAATGTGTATTTTATAGATATAAATTATTCTAGGAAAACTTAGGTGGTGGTGTTATTTAGCCAGGGATGTTATAACAAAATAGCAAAGTCTGGGTGGTTTAAACAAAAGAAGTTTATTTTCTCACTGTTCTTGAGACTGAAAGTCCAAGATCAAGGTGTCAGCCCATTTGGTTTCTTCTGTGGCCTCTCTCCTTGGCTTGCAGATAGATGTCTTCTTACTGTGTCCTCACATTGTCTTTCCTTTATGCACATGCATCTTTGGTGTCTTTCTGTGTGTTTAAACTTTTTCTTCTTATAATGACATCAGTCCTAGGTATGGTAAGGTCGATAAAACAAAAATCCTCCCAGGGACCCCAGGAAGACCAATGAAAAGAGGAGCCCTGACCAAGGCTATCGATACATAGGTGAAACCTTCTCATCTTTCCCTGCTCAAATACCATGGGAAGGGGAGACCCAACATTTCTTAGGCAAGAGTTGTATTTCTAAACTTTATGTTTAAAAAAATCTCTGGGAAGTGCTTATATCATTGACATTATTGTAATAGCAATTTACTAGGACACTTGGGACCACATTTGTGAATTTGACCACCACTTTCACTTGATAATCTGTCTGTAGGCTGTCCTATCATTCATTATAGAATATAAGAATAGGCTTTGCAACTATGTACTAAAAATACTTTCCTATGTGGTCAACAGAAGATGACAGTAAGTTTTTCCCATGTCCTGTTAGTAGAGTACTCCAGAACGATTCTGTCATCAGCAGGGATCAACAGAGAGACTTACTGAAGGAACTCTTAAATGGACAGCATGGAGAACTTTACAGGGCAAATATTTCTTGTCATGAAAAAGCTGATGGAGACTTGTAATATCTGAAATCCCTATAGTTCACTTGAAATTGTGATTTACATGATAATAACTATTGCATAGATAAGTTCACAGCCGAAACTAATTTGTTCAACAAAAGGGTATAGGCACCAATGGTATGTATATTAATCCACTATTCATTGCATTTCTTCCGACATTGTATTAAGTCTATATTTTTTATTGACAAATCATTGATTTACAATATTGTGTTAGTTTCAGGTATACAGCAAAGTGATTCGTGTATAAATACACACACACACACACACACACACACACACACACACACACACGCACACACACATTCTTTTCCCTTACAGGTTATTACAAGATATTGAGTATAGTTCCCTGTGCTATGTATGCAATAGTTCTTATTTGTTGCCTATTTTATACATAGTATGGTGTATCTATTAACTCCAAACTCCTAATTTATCTCTCTCCTCCACCCCCTTCAGTAACCCTAAATTTGTTTTCTATGTCTGAGTCTATTTCTGTTTTGAAAATAAGTTCATTTGTATCACTTTTTTAGATTCCACACATGAGCAATATCATATATTTGTTTTTCTCTGTCTCACTTCACTTAGTATGATAATCTCTAGGGCCATCCATGTTGCTGCAAATGACATTATTCCATTATTTTTAACTGCTGAATAATATTCCATTGTGTATATATACCATTCTTCTTTATCCATTTATCCAGTTTATGGACATTTAGGTTACTTCCATGTCTTGGCTCGTATAAATGGTGGTGCAATGAGTATTGAGATGTATCTTTTCACATTATAGTGTCTTCAAAAACAAATTCAAAATTGACCTAAATGTAAGACTAGATACTATGAAACTCCTGAAGGGAAACATGCAGAACACTCTTTGATATAGATTGCAACAATATTTTTTGTATCTGTCTTCTAGATTAATGGAAATGAAACAAAAATAAACAAGTTTTTTTACAAGTTTTTACACAGCAAAGTAAACCATAAACGAAATGAAAAGACAACCTATAGAATGAGAAAAAGTACTTGCAAATGATGCAACTAACAAGGGATTACTCTTCAAAATATATAAACAGCTCAAACAGCCCAGTTAAAAATAAATTCAATCAAAAAAAAAAAAAAGGCAGAAGATCTGAATAGACATTTCTTCAAAGAAGATAAATAGATGGCCAATAGATAGGAAAAGATGCTCAGCATCACTAATAGAGAAATTCAGCCAAAACTGCGATGAAGCATCACCTCACACAAGTCAGAGTGGTCATCATCAAAAAGTCTACAAATGGGAGTTCCCATCATGGCTCAGTGGTTAACGAACCCAGCTAGTATCCATGAGGACACAGGTTTGATCCTTGGCCTCGCTCAGTGGGTTAGGATCTGGTGTTGCCGTGAGCTGTGGTATAGGTCACAGACGTGGCTCAGATCCTGTGTTGCTGTGGCTGTGGCATAGGCCAGCAGCTGCAGTTCCAATTCAACCCCTAGCCTGGAAACCTCCATTTGCCGCGGGTGCAGCCCTATAAAAAAGACAAAAAAAAAAGTCTATGAATAATAAATGCTGGGGTGGGTGTGGAGAAAAAGGAACTCTCTTACAGTGTTGGTGGGAATATAAATAGGTATAACCACTATGGAGAACATAATGGAGGTTCCTTAAAAAAAACTGAAAATAGATTTACCATAGGATCGAGCAATCCCACTCCTAGGCATATATTCAGAGAAATCTCTAACAAGTATCTATACTTTGCTTGACTGTCAAATGCTTCTTTGAGCACCTTCGTAGTGAAATGAAGAATGAGACCATATCTAACTAATTCAGGGGAACAACACCTCCTTTCCCATGTAATGACCACAGAGTTTAAGCAGAATTCATGTTTCCTCCCCCGTATACTATAATGATTACCATATATTTTTTTCAAATATGTTTTGTATAGAAGACTCAGCTTTTAAAAAGCATCCATTGGCAAGGATCATTGTTATAATTTTTATAAATATTTGTCAGTATGTGGATGTGGTTTTCTTTTCTTTTCAATTTTTATTACCAATTGGCTACAAAATTACTTTCATGGCATACTTGACTTTGCATGTGTAAAGGCAAGTTTATACCTAATTCAGCACCTACATCAGGGAGCATTACTTAAAGGAAAAGGTCAATTTTATATATACATTATAAGCTTTTAAATGTCAGAAATTTGACTTATACATCTTGTTATATATTTGATAATTGATAATGACAATAATTGAAATCAGACATGAATATTTTATTCTACACTAGGGAAAGACAATAAATAGAATTATTTGATTTGACAATTGACTAAAATGGTTTAAATAAATCTATGAATTTCTAATCACCCCATCCCTACTCCATGCTTTCTCTTTTTCATTCCACATTTCCCCCCTTCCTTTCCTTTCTTCCTTCCTTTCTCCCTGCCTACTTCTCCCTCCATTCTTTTCTTTTCTTCTTTCTTCCTTTCTTCCTTCCTTCCTTCCTTCCTTCCTTCCTTCTTTCTCTCTCTCTCTCTCCCTTTCTTTCTCTTTCTTTCTTTCTTTCTTTCTTTCTTTCTTTCTTTCTTTCTTTCTTTCTTTCTTTCTTTCTTTCTTTCTTTCTTCTTTCTTCCTTCCTTCCTTCCTTCCTTCCTTCCTTCCTTCCTTCCTTCCTTCCTTTCCTTTTCTTTTCTTTCCTTTTCTTTCCTTTTCTTTTCTTTTCTTTTCTTTCCTTCTTTTTCTTTCTTCTGTCTCTTTTGTTTCTGTGCTTTTATTTTTTAAAAAACTGCTTTCTTATTCATCTGATATTCCTGAAACATGGGCTCAGTTCCTGGAATATAGTAGATACTCAGTCATTAGCTATTTTCTCTAGCTAAAGAAATAACATAAAAATATTTTAACTGGCACCTGAACTATGATAGCAATTTAGATTCAGATATATAGTGTTAGATCTGGATGAAAATCTCTGTATTTTTAGATCAGAATTGGAAAGTAGTTTCTTTCCAAGAGGCCTGGATAATTGACTGGTTGTGGTCCTGTTTTCTGTTCACTTTGCATTTCCTAATCACTTTACATTCTAGCTAGGGGAATTCATTAACCACATGTTTTAGAAGTCAGCAATCTCATCTACTTCATTTTGCTTATTCTTTGATATCTTAAAGCTAATGTATAAACAAGACCTCTTGACCTCTACCCTTTCATAGAGGTCATACCTCCATAAATGCTCCTCTCCTCTTTATTTCAGGTAAATTCATCAGAATTTACCCTGTGGCTTTAAACTAGAAATATGAGAGTCACCCTTAATACCTTCCTGTCTTCTATACATTTCATATTCAAGCTATCAGAAAGTCCTTTCTACATCACTCAGACAGCCTTTAAGTTTTTTTCAGGGGAAAATTTTCCATATGTAGCTGTAGACTCAGCATGTTTAGAGAAGAAAGTAAGTTCAGGATGTTTCTACCATGCCGTCTTTATCTGGATCAGAAAGTATTTGTTTGTTTTTATGAAATTTTTATTTTTATAACAATTTTAGGTTCACAGCAAAATTAAGAAGAAACAAATGTCTGCCCACACAATTGTATAGACTGCCCCATTGTCACCATCTCCCACTAGAGTGGTAAAATTATTATAACTGGTGAACCTACATGGACACATCATGATCACCCAAAGATTATAGTTTACATTGAAACTCACTCTGGTTTTGTGTATTTTATGGGTTTGGACAAATGTATAATGAAATATATCCACCCTTTTAGCATCAGAGTGGTCTCCTCCCTAAGAATCCTCTCTGCACTGTCGATTTTATCCTTCTCTAAGCTCCTAACCCTGGGCAACCATGATTGTTTTACTATCTTCATAGTTGTATAATTTTACTGTTTCCAGTTGTATGTCTTATATTTGGAACACAGTATGTAATATTTTAAGATTGGCTTTGTTCACTTAGTAATATACATTTAAGGTTGTTTCCATGTCTTTTATTGGCTTGGTAGCTCATTTATTTTGAGTACTGAATAATATTCCATTGTCTGATTATATCACAGTTCATTTATCCATTCACTTAACTGAAAGAAATCTTGATTACTCCCAAGTTTTTGACAATTATGAATAAAGCTGCTATAAATATCCCTGTGCAGGTATTCTCATAGACATTTTCGACTCCTTTGAGTAAATACCAACCACTGCAACTGCTGAATCATTTGTAAGAGTATGCTTACTTTTGTAGGAAACCACCAAACTGTCTTCCAAAGTGGCTGTACTATTTTGCATTCCTTCCGGCAATGAATGAGAGTTCTATTGCTTCAAATCCTTACCAGCATTTGGTGTTGTCTGTGTTCCAGATTTTGATCAGTCTTATAGGTGTGCAGTGGTATCTTATTGTTATTTTTTGGAGTTTGCATTTCTGTGATAATATATAATGTGGACTGTCTTTTCATGTTTATTTGCCATCTGTATACCTTCTTTGGTAGGGTGTCTTTTAATGTCTTTGGCCCATTTTTTATTTGAGTAATTTGTTTTCCTTTTGACTTTTAAGAATTCTTTGTATATTTTAGGTAACAGCTGTTTATCAGATATGTTTTGCAAATATTTTCTCCCAGTCTGTTTTCTCATTTTCATGACATTGTCTTTTACAAAGCAGAAGTTTTTAATTTTAGCAAAATCCAATGTTTCAGTTTTTCCTTTTATGGGTCATGCCACTGGTATTGTATATAAAAAGTCATCACCAGAGTTCCTGTTGTGTCTCAATGTTAACGAACATGACTAGAATCCATGAGGACACAAGTTCAGTCCCTGGCCTCACTCAGTATGTTGAGGATCCAGAGTTGTGTGTCACAGACATAGCTCGTACTTAACCCCTAGCCTGGGAACTTCCATACGCCATAGGTGAGGCCATTAAAAAAAAAGACAATAAATAAATAGTCATCACTGTACCCCATTAATTCAGGTTTTTCTTAAATTATCCTCAAGGTTTTTATAGCTGTGTGTTTGTGTTTAGATCTGTCATCTATCTTGAGTCAGTTTTTGTAGAGAGTGTAAAATCTGAGTCTAGATTCAGTTCTTTACATGTGGAAGTCTATTTCACTACCATTTGCTAAAAATACAATCTTTTCTCCATTGTATTGGCTTTGTTCCTTTGCCAAAGACCAGTTGCCTACGCTTATGTAAGTCTATTTCTGGTCTTCCAAATATTTTCCATTAATCTATGTGTCTAATCTTTCACCCAAGCTACACTATCTTTATTACTGTAGCTTTATTTTATGTCTTGCTATCATGTAGTGTCAGTCTTCCAACTTTGTCAATACTGTGCTGTCAATTCTGGGTCTTTTTCCTCTATGTTTGAAATTTAGAATAATTTTTTTTTTTGCTATCCACAAAATAATTTTTAGGGATTTTTACTGGAATTGCATTGAATCTATAGATCAAGGTGGGAAGAACTGACATCTTGACAGTATTTATTCTCTTATCCATGAGCGTGGTATATCTCTCCATTTATCTAGTCCTTCTTTGATTTTGTTAATCAGTTTTGTAGTTTTCCTCATATATATTTGTAAGTATTTTTCTGTATTTGTAACTATTTTACTTTTGAAAGTGCTAATGTAAATGGTATGTACTTAATGTCAAGTTCCACTTAATTGATAGTAATAGAAATCAGTTGACTTTTGCATATTAACCTGCGACCTTGCTATAATTGCTCATTAATTATGTGAGTCCTTTTGTTGATTCTTTTAGATTTTCAACCTAGACAGTTATGTCATTTCCTGACTGATGTAATTTATTATAGCTTGAGAAGAATTTTTTGTGGATTTTTTAAAAATTTTCTACATAAACAGTCATACTATATGCAAAGCAGTTTTTTTCCCCCTTCCAAATCTGTATACCTTTTATCTCCTTTCCTTGTCTTATTGCATTAACTGAAACCTCTAGTACATTGTTGAAAAGGAATGAGGAGTGATCTTAGTAGGAAAGCATTGAGTTTCTCATTACTAAGTATGATGTTGGCAGTAGGCTTTTTAGTAGATATTCTTTATCAAGTTGAGGAAACTCCTCTCTATTCCTAGTTTCCTTAGTTTTTATTATGAATGGATTTTGGATGTTGTCAAATGCTTTTTTTAAAATCTATTGACATATGTGATTTTTATTCTTTAGCTTATTTGTGTGATATATTACAGTAATTCATTTTTGAATGCTGAACCATCTTTGCACATCAGCATGGTGTATTTTCTCCATCATTTGCTTTAATTGGCATGTGTTTTTATATTTAAAGTGGGCTTCTTATAGACAACATATACTTGGGTCTTATTTTTGATCATCTCTGACAATCTCTTTTAATTAGGGCATTTAAATTATTGATGTTCAAAGTGCTGTTTATATAATTAGTTTTGTATCTACCATATTCATTACTGTTTTCTATTTTTGGCCTTGTCTTTGTTCCTGTTTTTATCTTCCATTCTTTTTCTGCCTTTTATAGTTTCATTTGAGCATTTTATGTGATTCTATTTTCTCTCCTTTCTTAGCATACAAATTGTATTTTTCTAAAAACTTTTTTTAGTGATTTTCCCTAGAGTTTGTGAATACATTTGCAAGTTCACTCTCAAATAACACTATTTAACTTCATGGGCATTATCTATTTTATGATAACAAAGTAACCTTAGTTTCTACATCTCATCCCTTGTTGCTGTCATTTATTTCACATATGTAAGCATACATAAGTATGTATGGTATATTTGACAAGTACAGAATTCTAGATTAGTAGGGGGTTTTCTCTCAACATTTTAACTCTCACTGTACTCTTCTTGCTCATGTGGTTTCTGAGAAGTTGGATGTAATTCTTTGTTTCTTTGTAAGTATGCTGTTTTTTTTCCTTTGACTTTTTTCAGGAATTTTTTTCTTTGATTTTTTATTTTCTGTCTTTGATTTTTGACAGTTTGAAAATGATATGCTATGTGTAATTATTATTATTATTGTTATTGCCATTCATTCTATTTGATGTTCTCTGAATTTCCTGGATTTGTAGTATCTGAAATTAATTTGGAGAATTTCTCAGTCATTACTGTTTTAAGTATTTCTTTTGATCTTTTCTCTCTTTCTTCATCTCCCAGTGTTCCCATTATGTTTCACTTTTTGTAGTTGTCTCATAGTCCTTGGATATTTTATTCTTGTTTAAAAGTGTTTGTTCTCTTTGATTTTCAGTTCTCAGTGTTTCTATTTGTATATCCTCAAGCTCAGAGATTCTTCTTCCCTCATTCATGTTCAGTGTACTAGTAAGCTTATCAAAGGCATTCTTTATTTCTGCTACAGTGTTTCCAATCTCCAGTATTTCTTTTTGGTGATTTCTTAGGATTTACATTTCTCTGCTTTTATTGCCCATCTGTTCTTACATGCCTTCCATCTACTTTATCCATGAGAGCCTTTCAGCATCATTGTTTTATTCCCAGTCTGGTAATGCCAACATCCCTACCACATCTGGTTCTGATACTTTGTCCTCTCTTCACATTGTATTTTTTGCCTTTTGGTATGCCTTGTAATTTTGTAACTTTTCTTGATAACTGGACATGATGTACCTGGTGAAAGGAACACTTTTAAATAGTCCTTTAGTAATGTGGTGGTAAAGTATTGTGGGAAGGAAGACATTCTATATTCCTTTGATTTTGTTTGTTTGTTTGTTTGTTTGTTTGTTTATTTATTTATTTATTTATTTATTTATTTATTTATAGGGCTGCTCCCACAGCATATGGAGGTTCGCAGGTTAGGTGTCTAATTGAAGCCTTAGCTGCCAGCCTACATAGGCCCAGCAATGCCAGATCCGAGCCTCGTCTGCAACCTATACCACAACTCCTGGCAAGGCTGGATTCTTAACCCACTGAGTGAGACCAGGCGTGGAACCCATAACTTCATGGTTCCTAGTCAGATTCATTTCTGCTGCGCCCCAGTGAGAACTCTAGTTCTCATTCTTTTAGTGAATCTATGCTTTTGAACTCTGAACTTCACAAGTGTTTCCCAGTTTTTTCCTCCTTTTGTTGATGGGAAAAAAAATGGCTACAGTTGGTTGAAGTTGGGATTTCTTTTTCTTTTCCCAGGTCAGTTAGGCTCTGATAATGCCCCAGGAGGTTAGGCTCTGGTTAAATAGTTTCCCCGGAGAGCAAGCCTTGTTAGGAAAACCAGAATGCTCTATTGTATTTTAAAATGTTTTTATTTTCCCTCCACATGCCAGAAACATGAGGGGAGTTTTCTCTGATGTTTACTGATGTTTTCTCTGGTGTTTACTTAAAGTCTACTTTGTGAAAGTAAATCTCACAATAGTAAGAGGGCTCCTTCTATGATTGGCTCTCCCTGGGTTTTTCAAGTATCAGAGTTGTCCTGGCAATTCATCAATTACAGTTCATGTCATGGCTGGTTTCTGTGGAGGTTTCTACTCTGGACTCTGCTCCAGCAAGCCAGACTTCTGTATTTTCCGATCTGTCTCTTGAATCATAGGGGCAGCCATTTTTCCAGTGTCTCCCCCTTTCTTACAGATCCAAAATGAGTGGATCATTTCTTTCAGTCTGTTTGACTTTTTGTTGTTAGG
This sequence comes from Phacochoerus africanus, assembly GCF_016906955.1. Lineage (NCBI taxonomy): Eukaryota > Metazoa > Chordata > Mammalia > Artiodactyla > Suidae > Phacochoerus > Phacochoerus africanus. Next base: position 136,429,666 of record NC_062546.1, on the reverse strand, counting down.
ATGGAATGGTAATGTCCAAACTCCTTACATGCAGAACTGGAAACTGGTTTTTGTTAACCTTTTAAAAATGTAATTACCAGTCTTATTTTTATGTCCAAAAATATATCCTGAATCAGTTCACTTATTTTCATTCTCTACTTTATGAAATTGGATCCAGCCACCATCATTTACTTCCTGAACTAGTACTGTGGCCTCCTAATTGGTGCCTCCACTTCTGTTGGCCTCACTTTAATCAGTTCTTCACACTGCAGTAAGAATAATCTAGCATGAGGAGATCATTTCCCTTCACTGCTTAAAGCCCTTCAATGGCTCTCTTAGGCACTTAGAGAAACACTCCTTAACATGCATCGCCTAATATACCTGCTCAAAACTGCTGCCAGCTGCTCTAAACTTATTCAGAGCTATTTCTGCCCTCACACCAGTCACAAATTAGGCAAATAATTGAGTCAGCTCTCCTATCTCTGAGCTTTCTTACACACTCTTCCTTCATACCCTAAATTCTACTAATTCATTGGGTCTCAATTTTCTTTCCTCCCTCAGAGAGACCTTCCCTGATACACTAATCTAAATTATCTCCTGTTATTCTCCCTTGTTGTACTCTATTCATTCCATTTATAGCAATTGTCATCATTTTCAATTAACACATTAATGTGTGCATTTTAAAATTTGTCTATGTTGTTTTGTTAGACAAATTATGAATATAGAGATTATATCTTGTTTATGTTTAAAAAATTAAAACCAGGAACTTCTGGCTTCAGCTCCAACATGTATAAGGAGCTTAAACAAACTGAAATTGAACAAACTGAAAATCAGTTATTTTCTTGGATTTATTGGAAAAAATTTTGTAGAGAAAATCCAGACCTCAAAGTCTGGAGAGACAGGTGAACCCAGAGAGTCACAGATGAGATCAGTTTACTTGAAGGAGATGTTTGAGTCATAACTGTTAAGAACACATAAATGATATGAATAAATGACAAATTTCTTGAGGATGAGTACAGACTAGCATGAGAGTGAGACACCCTGGGGCTGCAGTCTTAGGGGACCTCCTCAGCTTCATGGGTTTTACCTCCAAAACTCCCACCAGATTCTGAAGATAAATACTTGAAAAATACCTCTTCATCCCTGTGGAAGGAGCAAGGGAATTGTAATCATTATGAAATTCAACCTGAGATTTCCTCGTAACGAATGCCTACTCTCAAGGGAAAATGACTTTATAAGAAGCTTATTCCAGGGAGGGAAGAACATTTCTCCAGTCCCTGCTAGCCTTCCTGTCTCATCTATTTGGGGAAAAAGGGCTATTCCTCTGGAGAAGGTGAAGGTCACGGTAAGAGACCCATTAAAACACAGAGATTTAATCATTAGATTATAGAACACTTTTCCTTCTCCCATATCTTATCACCTCACCAACAGGACTCTAGTATAATAACAGTGGATTGTAGCTGAAAGAACTGAATAGTGGGAGAGTAATCACTGTGAAATATATCCTGAGGGTCCTCCTAACAAAGGTCTAATCTCCAAGGAAAACGACTTTACCAGAGTATTATCACAGATGGGGGAAAGTGTTTCTCACACTTTATTCCATTCCTACCTTCTTTTCACTGGATGAAACAAGCAAACATATTCAGTAGACACCAAGACTCTAAGGAAATAAACAGGGAATGACACAGTCACAGAAAAGAAGTACTGGGGAAACACTTGTGTAGGTCACAGCTCAAGACACAGATTCACTAAAAGGCTGAGATTTCTTCAGAATGTTACAGGGTACCCTCCCTTTCTCTAAACCTTAGCATCAGGCTAACAAATCTCTTGTGTAATAAAAATGTATTATAGTTAAAAAGCTGTAAAATACAGACTTTATATAAACAAGAGTACTCAGGGAAGCCCCAAATCAAGAGAGGAGACAAAAAACAAATATAATAGAAGAACTTAATACCTCTGGCATCCATAACTACATAAATAATTAAATAAATTATATAAAAATTTTAAATAACTGTGATTACCATGTTAAGGTCTCTAATGGAAAATTTAGACAACATATAAAAGCAGATAAGTCATGAAAGCACAAAGATGGAAGCTCTAAGAAAGATAAAAAAAAAAAAGTAATGCTAGAAACAATACTGTAACTGAAAGGAATAATGCCTTTTATGGACTCATCAGTAGACTGCACACAGACAGTAAAGAATTAATTCACTTAAAGTTAGGTCAATATAAACTTCTCAGACTGAAATGCAAAGAGAAAAAAGTCTGAAAAAAGAAAAGGGGAAAGAAGAAAGAAGGAAGAGGAGAAAAGGAAGAAACAGAATCTCCAAGAATTATGGGACAGTTTCAAAAAGTAAATACATCCATGCAATTGGAATACTAGGACAAGAAAGCAAGAACAAAACAGAAGAAATATTTGAAGGAATAATGGCCAAGAATTTTCCAAAATTAATGACAGACACCAAATTAGAGATTGACATACCTCAGAGAATACATTTTAACTGCAGGGAACCAAAACCAGAAAATATGGACAAAACAGGAAGGAAAAAAAGTAGAGGAACCAGAATAATTACAGGAAACTTATCAGAAACCAGCCACAAGAACACAGTAAATTGAAATTAATATAATCAATTAAAGTGTTGAAATAAAAAAGCACACAAACCTAAAATTTTATATTTAGTGACAACCTTCAAAATAAAATAAATATAAGACATTCCCAAACAAACTGAGGAAATTCATCATTGGCAGACCCGCACTACCAGAAAAGTTAAATAGCTCTTTAGGCAGAAGAAAAATGGCATAGATCAGAAACTCAGATTTTCATAAAGAAAGGAAAGTATTAAGGAATAACTGATGGTAGTAAAAATCTTTTATTTTTATTCTTAATTAAACTAAAAGGTAACTGTTTATCTAGAGTACTCTGATAGTTATATTGGATGATTATAGCATAGAGATAAGTGGGATAAATGACAGAAATGTTATAAAGAATAAGAGAGAGGAACTAGAAATACTCTGTTACAAGGTATCTGTAATATAGGTGAATGGCATGTTTTATTTGAAGAAAATTTAAATTATTTCAAAATGTATATTGGAATATCCGGGCAATCACTAAATATAGTATAATTGATATTTTAAGAGACCAGATAATATGAAATCACATAAAATACTCAAACTAGAGATTGAAGAAATAGAGGGGAAATGCAATGAAGAGAACAGTTACAAACAATGTGGGTATTAAACGTACTACACAGCAATAAACACCTTTAATGCAAATGATCTAAATACACAAATTAAGGATAGAGATTACCAGAGTGAATGAAAAAATAAACCCAACTGTATATTTTCTATAAGAAACCCACTTTAAATATAAAGTCTCAGAAATATTAAAAGTAAAGAGATGGAGAAAAATATGTCATGCTAATAATAATAAAATATAAGCTGGAGTAGCTGTACTCATTTTGGGTAAAGCAGTCCTCAAAGGAACAAAAATTCTTAGACATAAAAGTGAGCATTACAAAATGAAAAAGAAGGAATGATTATCCTAACTGTGTATGTTCCTAACAACTGAGGATCATAACACAGGAGGCAAAAACTGATAGAACTGAAAGAAAAAACAGACAAATCTTCTATTGTAGTTGGAAGACTGATGTTTGATAGATCAAGTGGATAATTAATCTGTAAGGATATTGGTGACCTGAAGAGCACTACCAATCAATTTGATAATTGACTTTTATAGAATACTCCATTTAGCAACAGCAGAATATACATTCTTCTAAGGCTCACATGAAATATTCAGCAAGATGGACCACATCCCGGGCCATAGAAGATACCTAAACCAATTTAAAAGAATAGAAATGATTCAAAGTATGTTCTCAGACCACAATGGAGTTAAACCAGAAATTAATAATAGAAAAATAACAGGAAAAAACCCCCAAAGTATCAATAAATAACATACTTACAAATAACACATGAGTCAAATAAGAAGTTGCAAGAGGAATTGAGGAAATATTTTGAACTTATAATATATGAATATAACATCAGATTTGTGAGTAGTAACAAAAGATGTGCTTATAGAATTTATAGTGCTAAATCCTTGTATTGGTAAAGTATAGAACGCTAAAATCAACAACCTAAGTTTCCATCTTATAGAAGGAAGAGTAGTTTTGATTTGCATTTCTCTAATAATCCTGATCCCTCCCACTCCTTCCCTTTCCCCCCAGGCAGCCACAAGTCTGTTCTCCAAGTCTATTATTTTCTTTTTTTGTGGAAATGTTCATTTGTGCTGGATATTAGATTCCAGTTATAAGTGATATCATATGGTATTTATCTTTCTCTTTCTGGCTTATTTCACTTAGTATGAGAGTCTCTAGTTCCATCCATGTTGCTGCAAAGGGCATTACGTCGTTCTTTTATATGGCTGAGTAGTATTTCATTGTGTGTATATACCACATCTTCCTAATCCAATAATCTGTTGATGGACATTTGGGTTGTTTCCATGTCTTGGCTACTGTGAATAGTGCTGCTGAACATGCAGCTACGTATGTCTTTTTTAAGGAAAGTTTTGTCTGGATATATGCCCAAGAGTGGGATTGCTGGGTCATATGGTAGTTCTATGTATAGATTTCTAACGTATCTCCAAACTGTTCTCCATAGTGGCTGTACCAGTTTACATTCCCACCAGCAGTGCAGGAAGATTCCCTTTTCTCCACACCTCCTCCAGCACTCGTTATTTGTGGACTTAATAATGATGACCATTCTGACTGATGTGAGGTGGTATCTCATAGTAGTTTTGATTTGCATTTCTCTAATGATCAGGGATTGGCTTGGGGTTAACGGATGCAAACTATTGCTCTTGGAATGGATTTACACTGAGATCCTGCTGTGAAGCATTGAGAACTATGTCTAGATACTTACATCTCAACACAACAGTGGGAGGAAAAAGTATGTATACATGTATGTGCAACTTGGTCCCAATGCTGTACAGCAGAAAAATAAATAAATAAATGAATAAATAAAATTAAAAAAAAGAAAGAAGAGTAATTGAAGCTTAAGTTAAGGAAATTTTAAAAAGAAAAGAGTAATAGAATCAGACCTGCAATCAATGACATTGGAAGGCAGCTACGCTCACCACTATACCACCAACACAAAATGAATGACATTGAAAACACAGTAGTAATAGAACAAATTAACAAAACCAAAGGTAGGTTCTTTGGAATTATCAAGAAAATTGTCAAGAAAATTGTCAAGAAAATTGATAAACCTTTAGCCAGCCTAACTGAGAAAAAAGAGAAAGAAGACAAAATTTATCAATATCATAAATGGAAGTGATGTCTCCACTGTAGATACTATGTATATTAAAGAATACAAAAGAATATTATGAATAGTTCTTTGCTCACCAAATTGATAAATTAGATGAAATGCACTAATTCCCTAAGGATAAAATGTCAAATATCACACAAGATGAAATAATCAAAATATACCTACTTATATCAATTTAAAAAATAAATCAATTATTATATTTTTCCAAAACTAGAAAGCAACAAGACCAGATCATTTTTACTGGAATTTCTAGCAAATACTTAAGAAATAAATTATATCATTTTTTTACAATCTGTTCTAGAAAAGTAGAAACAAAGGGAACACATTCTAACTTAATCTCTTGGACTAGCATTATTCTAATATGTTGTAATAAAACTAGAGAGGAGTTTGTGCTGTGGCACAGTAGATTAAGAATCCAACTGCAGCAGCTTAGGTCACTGAAGAGGCACAGATTTGATCAATGGCCAGGTGCAGTGGGTTAAAGGATCTGTCATTGCCACTAAAAATTAAAGAAAAAAACCACCAAAGAACTAAAAAGCAAAGGTAGTTTGTATTCATTTATCAAAGACTCAATATTGTTAAGATATAAACCTATTCAATGTGATCAGAATTCCAGCAAGCTATATTTTAGATAGCTGATTCTAAAATTTTCATGGAAAGGCAAAATATCTAGAATTGCCAATGCAATATAAAACAAGATGAAGCAAAACAAGATTGGACAATTTACACTACCAAAATTCAGTACTTACTATAAAGATACAATAAGCAAAACACCATGGTATTAGTAAAAAATTAAATACATAGACCAGTGGAATGGAATACAGAGCCCCAAAGAAGATTTATATAACTATACTCAACTGATTTTTTGAAAGAAGTAAAGGCAATTCAATGGGAAAAAAGGATAATCTTTCTTAATGAATAGTTCTGGAAGAGTTGATGTCTATATACAAACAAAATTAACCTAAATGTATACTGAAGACATTTCACATAAATCATCTCAAAGATGTATAAGAAAATTAAATGTAAAATACAAAAATATAAAACCATTTGAAAAGCTTTGGGAGAAAATCTATATGATCTTGGTTTACAACACCAAAAGCGTGATCCAGGAAAAAAAAAATAAACCTTGATGTCTCACTTTTCTTAAAATTTAAAACTTCTGCTCTGTAAAATATATTGTTAAGGGAATGAAAAGCAAAGCTTCAGTCTGGTAAAAAGCATTTGCAAACATACATATGAGAAAGGACTTTTATCCAAATCATACAAAGTACTTTTAAAATCAGCAATAAGAAAACAAACAACTCAATTAAAAAATAGCCAGAAGATCTAAACAGAAATCTCACTAAAGAAGCTGAGTCAGTGTAGGTTCATCAATTGTAAAAAATGTCTGCTCCTGTGGAGGATGCTGATAATGGGTCAGGCTATGCATGTGTGGGGGCAGGGAGTGCATGGGTAATCCCTGTATCTTCTGCTTAATTTTGCTATGAATGTAAAATTGCTCTAAAAACAAGGTCTGTTAAAAAATAAAATAAACCGAAATATACCTGAATAATTGTCCTTTTAAAAATTACATAGACAAGGCCTCAGAACAAATGCAGAAGTGGAGAAAGTTACCATGAAAAACTGTCCAAAAAAAAAAGGAGAAGGAGAAGAAGATATATAGATGGAAAATAGTTATATGAAAGGTGCTTAACATCATTTGTCATTAGGGATTTGAAAATTAAAACAATAACATGCTTTTAAACATCTGTTAGAAGAGCTGAAGTCTAAAAATTTTCTATTTGTTACTGGTGAACTTATGAAACAACAATTCCCACTTATTGCTGGCAAGAATGCAAAATAATACAGCCACTTGGGGACAGATTTTGGCAATTTTTTACAGATCTAAACATAATTTTACCATATAATTCAGAAATTGTGCTTCTAGGGGTTCATCTAACTGGTTTGAAAATTTATGTCCAACCACACGCAAACCTGAATACCAATGTTTATAGTAGCTTTATTCATAATCACCTAAAAGCTAGAAGTCCTGAGATGTCCTTCAATAGGTGAGTGGATAATCATACTCACTACATATGCCTGTGCAGTGAAATATTATTCAGTGATAAAAAGAAATGAATTATCAAGCCATATAAAGCCTTGGATGAATTTTAACTGCATATTGCTAAGTGAAGGAAAACAGTCTTAAAAGTCTACATATCATATAATTCCAATATATGACTTTCTGCAAAAGACAAAACTATAAAGATGGTTAAAAGATTAGTAGTTTCCAGGATCCAGGGGCATAGGGTTTGAACTTATAAAGCACAGAGGATTATTTAGGATGGTGAAACTATTTTATATAAAATGATAATGGTGGGTATTTGATACCACATTTGTCAAAACCCATAGAAATATATAGCACATGAGTGAACCCTAATGTATGCAAATTAAAAGAAAATTATTTAGGTCAGGGGATCCCAGGATGGAATGTAGAAAGTGACAAAGTAATTCAGCTATTTTACAAATGTGTGAAACGTTCCTACTGAAGTATATGTGGTAAAAAGTTGCTATCTTATATAACTTTGGAAATAAATGGAGTCTAAGACTAAAGGCAAAAGCAACTGTAAATAAGCACTGTATTCCAATTGATAAAGTTGTTTCTTATGGGAGTAAAGTCAGCAATCCTGAAACCACTATAAATATACTCTGGAACTGAATAATTAAATAAATGAATAACAGATGATACCAGATAGTTTTCATCATTTTAATGGGAGATTACAGGTAATGAGAAGAGGCTAGAATGAATGATCCATATGGTAATGGATTAGAGTTAGATATATCAGTATGAACTAATGTTTAATTTACTATATGTACAGATAGTTACACATAGATATGTTTATGGATGTTTGTATATACATATGTTAGGAGATGCATATATTTATTCTTTTGTTCTGTTAACTGAGAAGAAATAGGGACAGTATTTCTGGGACATACAATAGGGATGACTCAGTATCAATGAGTGCACCTAGCATCTGCATCTTGGTTTCTAATACAAATCTTCAATATAAGGACCCTGGGATTTAAAAGAAATGACTGGTCCATAATATATGAAGACTAAGCCTTTGAAAAGATTTCAGTGAAAAAGAGTAAGGAAATGCTAAAAAAAAAGAAGACTCAGAAATACCAAAGTAACCACAATGATGGGTGCATATCAAAGGGATACAAAAACCAACTAAAAGAGCACCCAAGAGGCAACTTTGGTTCAATATCAATAAAAATAAAATAGTAATGGATTATAACCCATGATATAAAATAGAAATCTACAGGTACATAATCATATATATCTATATGATATCTATAGATATCTATATATATCTTCTATATAGATATCTTATATAGATATATATAATTGGATAAAGAAATAAATGGATAATAGCCAAATTTCCTATGCAGGAGAATTGCAAATAATTTTTGTAGTGACTCTACTTTCCAAGAAGTGGAGCATAAGTATACTTTTTAAGGTAGACTGTGCATAGTGACTCTATACAATATGAAAGGGGAAAAGAAGAATAATTTTACAGTGGAGAAACCTGACAAACACTGCCTCAGCCAGGTAATCAGGATTAATATCAACAGCGATAAATCATGTTGATAATGTGTACTCTTGATATGATATTATGGAAATGGCATTTTACTTCTGTAGTTTTTCTCCCTCAAATACAAACTCCAGTGTAAGCATGAGGAAAAGATCAGACAGATCCTAATTTAGGGATGTTCTACAAAATTCTTGACCAGTATTTTTCAAAATGTCAAGGTCATCATAAACAAGGAAAGTCTGAGAAACACTCACAGCTAAGAGGAAACTAAGAAGACACGACTTCTAAATGTGTTGAAGTGTTCATAATGAGTTCCCAGAACAGAGAAGGGCACTGGACAAAATATAAGGATTTTTGAGTAATTATTGACTTTGGTTAATAGTAATGTATCAATATTTGTTCACTTATTGTAACAAATGTGTCATACCAGGGTACTATGTTAATAATAGAGGAAATAGTGATTTGCATTGCATGGAAACTGTGTGTACTATCTGATATTTTTCTTTAAATCTTAAGCTGTTCTAAAATAAAAAGCATATGCATGAAAGAGAATACCAGAGACTTGCACTAGTAAATATTTGTTGAGTTCATGGATAGTGGCTGCCTAGTGGACAGAGCTGACAAGTATTCTGAGATCCAATGGAAGATCAGCAAAGTGTCTCTAAGACTAAATCTGTGTTAATATTCTTGGTGAGGTTCAAAATATCAGGAGGCATGTTTATACTGGGAGTGCCATGAATTTATGTGATAATAAAATGCCCTCAATTCATACGTAAAGTAATTAAGTCACCTAGGAGCTGAAGGTATGCGACGTAGCAAAGCTAAGAGGACCCCCAGCATTAGTCAGATACAGTACAGTTGAAGATTTTCATCTAGGACTTCTACTCCAGTACCTACTGGCTGAGTGACCTTGAGTAAATGCCCTACAAATGTAGGCTATTATTATACATTGATTATGTACTGGATGCTGAATTCCACACACTGTTCTGTATGCTTTATTATGTATTGACTCATTTTACGCAGACACCAGCATGTGTTTGAACACACACATACATATATATACACACAAAGAAAATTTATGAGGACAGGCTTATAATTTTACATATTTTACAAAGAAAATTAAATAAGTTTCTCTAGATCACCAAATTGGCCAATGTCAGAGCCAGTACTCAGACACTAACAGTCTGGGTCCAGTGTCTATGATCTTAAGCCGAAGAACAGAACTGTTTTGGTATTCTGTGTAAAATATAGTCTTTTGAGTTACTGAGATCTTGAAATGAGATAATGAATGTAAGGGATTTGATATAATGGCAATGAATAAATATCATTTACCCTCAAACTAAAGGAAGACGGAATAGCATTCTCACCAGACTCTGGCTGTTTGGCTAGAGTTGAAGCCCTTTCCACTTTTTTTTTTCCAGCTTTGCTGAGATATAATTGACATTTGATATTGCATAAGTTTCTGGTGTATGAATGTGTTGATTTGATATAGTTTTATATTGCAATATGATTACCACCATAGTGTTAGTTAACATCTACATCATGTCACAATAATTATCATTTATTTTTCTGAGGTGAGATTAATATTTAATCCCTTAGCAATTTGCAAGTATATAATATAGTATTGTTATCTGTTACAGTGCTTTGCATTAGATCCCCAGAATTTGTTCATCTTCTAACTGGAAATTTGAACTCTTTGATCAGCATCTCCCCATTTTTCTTCTAGTCCCTGGCAACCGTCATTCTACTTCATTTCTTTGAGTTTTATATTTTTTAGATTTAACATATAAATGATAACATACAGTATTTGTCTTTCTCTGTCTGACCTATTTCACTTAGCATAATGCCCTCAAGGTCTACTGCTTCATACCTGTGAGAAGGGCTGTCATCAAAAAGGCAAGAGGTAAGTATTGGTGAAGAGGTGAAGAAAGAGAACCCTTGTGCACTGTTGGTGGGAATGTAAGTTGGTGCAGCCACTGTGGAAAACAGTATAGAGGTCCTTAAAAAAATAAAACTAGCACTACCAAATGATCCAGCAATCCCTCTTCTGAATATATATCTGAGGGAAAAGAAAATAAGATATTGAAGAGATATATGCACCCCCATATTCACTGAATCATTACTGTACCATTATACAATAGCTAAGATATAGAAACGACCTAAGTGTCTATCAGTGGACGAATGGATAAAGATGTAAATATATGTATATGTATATGTTTGTGTAGGTATATATATGTGTGTGTGTGTATAAAATCACTGATACTTTCCTTCTATGTTCTATACTTATCACTGAGTCTTAGTGAAGAAGTCAGCCTGAAACACTTATTATATGTAATTTCATCTTGTTTTTAAGGACTTATATGTTGAAATCAGGCTTTAAAAATTATTTTTGTGGCAATCCCTAGTGACATGGCTGGTAAGGATCCAGCATTGTCACTGCAGCTGCTCAGGTTGCTGCTGTGGCACAAGTTCAGTCCCTAGCCTGGGAAGTTCCACATGCTCTGGGAGTGGCCAGAAGTTCCTTGCTATTTATAGGAAGATATTCTGTGATAACAGTTACTACAATAATTAGGATAAAATCTAATCTTTATTGAATATTGGCTATGTTGCAGGCAGTGGGTAAAACACTTGCATTTATTAAGATGCCATTATTATCCCTCCCATCTTTTTTTTTTTTTCCCAACTGAGGGAATCAGGACACAGAGTGACTAAAAGAATGCGCTTAAATACACATTGCTAATGTGCCATACAACAACAAATTAAACCAATGTCGGCTTAATCTCGACTTGCTCTTAACTGCTGTTTTACAGCAAGGTGAAATTTTCTCAGTATCCAGCCAAATTATAAATTATGCATGTAGGTTTTGGTTATTAAAGACATGATAAAGATGCAATTTTTGCATGAAATGCAATTTCTTGGTTTATGTCTTCTAGGCTCTCTGAATTTATTTAAAAGAGTTTGTTACTCTGGCCTCATTTTCTTTTTCTTATTTGGCGACTCATTGATCTAGATTGTGTTAAAATTCCTCCTGTAGCAGCAGTTTGGATTTGCTCTTCATGATGTGTTTAAATATTAAATTATCTATACAATGTATCTACAATTTACAAAACATATGTATGCCAACTTTTTTTGTATTATCACAAAATAAACAATGGTATTTAAGCAGCTTCTATTTTATGACTAGTTTAGCCTTTCAGTGTTCAACAATACTGTTTGCTTCTCTTAAAATTATTTACTTATCAATGTATTATGAAACAAGAGCTGTTTTCATTGTTTTCAGTTACAATATTATTGAATACTCATGTTTACTTTCTGGGGCATTTTACTTAGAACAGAAATACAAAACATTAGTGCAGGCTTTGTTAAATTTGCCACTTCTCTGATATATGAAAAGTACTTGAGTTGAGAATAGCATTTCAATGGTACTAAAAGCCTCAGAGGCTCTTCAAGCAAATAAAGACTTTTTTTTGTCATTCTCCTCTTTATTAGACTAGCAAATTAAATCAGAACTCTTTGACAGTGTTCAATTTTCAGATTTTTTTTCAAGACTACCTTTGCTTTCCCAGCGTGGGCAATCTACATTTATGGTCAGATTAAATTTTTGTATATAAAAGTTACATATTTGCATTTGTACATAGGCTTTGCAAAGATTATGCCATCTCTCTCTATATATATACATATACATATGTATAAAATACATAATGTGTGTATTTATATTATTATTAGAAAAAAGTGCCAGCGAGTAGTGTTGATGAAGAAAACAAAAACACATGCCACAACAACTGACTCAATTAGCTCTACATATACCAACTAAAAATAAAATCCTGTTTTAGAAATATTTTTTGATACTTGCTTGGGAAATGTTTAGTTTTTTACATTTTCTAAATTCGTATTTGATTTTGAATTTTTTTCCCATTCCATACAAAAGCCTCCTTCATTGTGCCCCTTCAGTTAAAAATGTCATAATAATAGTCCAGGCTTATCATTTTTCCCTTCTACTTTCCATTATTGCTAGCAGCACGACAACTCTCCTATCACCCAGGGTTACAACCTTGAGTCCATCTTTGATTATCTCTCTTTCTACCTTGCATCTAGGACCTTTCTATGTCCTGCCATTTCTTTCTTTTATAATGTTTGAAAAGCCGGTTTCTTCTTTTTGGTTTCCACCACCAAGACCCCAATCTACTTTCTTTTATTTTCTTTTATTTCTGCTTCAACTATTGCAATCTTCCACACTCTTGCTACCCTATCTTTCTTCTTCCATCTCAACTACTAGATTGCTATGAAGTCCATGTATCTATTGGCACTTCTGAACCAGAGGAAAGAAAATGGCTTAACTTCAAAATGAACGTATTGAAAAGCAGAAGCCACTGTTTGTTGAAGGTACAAACGATCATCAACATTTCAAAAAGTGCATCCCATGGAACTTTTAGTCTCTTGAGATATTGCACACACACACACACACACACACACACACACACACACACACTTTTGTGCTCAAATGATCTTGGGAAATGCTTCACACAATATATTCTTTTAAAGAGTCATTCACACCAGTTTACTTGAAGTTATAAGTCCTATGGAAACATTAATCATTTTTAGCATTTTATAGACAATGTTTCTTAAATTTACTTGACCACAGAATCACTCCAGTATAAATAAAAAGCATATTTTGAGGAAAGTCATTTTATGCTATCATTTCCATCTATTTACATTTCAGAGCTTTCTTTTAAAAATGAGATCAAAGTCTGGGATTGCCCTAATTTAAAAAGGTAGAGATTCCTGCAAACTGCAACTACCATGCCAGATACCGAAAGAAAGCTGCCTATGAAGAACAGCACTTTTAGTGTTTATTTCCTCTGGACGGAAGGTTTATATAGATGATTTATACCAAAGTTGCTTATTTGGAAGTATTTTCACTGCTACGTTCATGGAAATCTTCCTTTATTATGTTAAATCAATATATTTCCCATCTTCAGCTTCACTGTCAAACTTCCTTACATCTTCCTGCAGTCTATATCAAGAAATAAAAACAATAAACAACAAAAAGTCTTTAGATACCAAAAGCTTAATGTCTTGTTATCTTTTAATGTAAATTCATGTCAGTCTGGGACAGTGTTTATTATGCACTCTACAGCTCACTGTTTGCTATATAAGCTTAATGAATTTGCCACTGATCAATCAGTGTATCACAAACTCTTTATGGAGCTTATTGTGTGGGAAGTGTAGCTCTCAGCCACATTATCTGACAAAAGTGTCTATATAAGCAGTCATCCTGAAGTGCTGATTCTGTTATTTGATTTGGGATTAAACAGTCTGTTGCAAGCCATCTGCTTTCCCATGCATACGTCCTTGAGAGGTTAGATTTCTACTGATAGTGCCCCATAACTTTAACAGGTATTTGAAAGATCAAAATTAGCTTAGACATATGCCACTGAAATTGCTGGCCTTATCCTAGAGGACTGTCCAGACTTTGACACTGGAGCCCAAATCAGAAAAAAAGTTCACTTTTCTCATAGTGTTGCTGATTCAGAATCCTGCTGCATTTGGCCAAGTGCCCTGAGACTTGAGATCACTTGCCTGACAAAGTTTTACAACAGTTCATGCTCCTGAGTATATGAAAGTGTGCACTGGCTGTTCAAGCCATGTCTCCTGATGACTCCCAAAGAACGCAATCTTCTGGCCTATATGCCTGATTACTCTGCAGAAACTCCTATGGTTTCTGCTATCTCAGCAGCTTCTGGAAACTACTGAAAACATGTATAGTAAGTACAATTCTCTGTCTTATTTGAAATAGAAAATGATTATGATTCAATTCTAGCTAACCCAATCAAATAAAAACCTTATTTCATTAGTAATCTATTACAAAATTGGGTCTAAGTTTCTAGGCATAGAAACAACTTTATTTTTCTTCAGATATATGTCTGAATTTCTGAAGTTGATACTTTTGGAAGTTCTCAGGTGTGTACCCTATTAACATTGCTTTGGTTTGAGAACTGAACCCCATTCTTATTCACTCTAATGGAATATAAAAAATAAATGACAATCTTATAGTTGTGCAATGGTATTGCAGTGTGGGTTTAATTCACAATTCCCTGATTACTACTAAAGCTACTCAACTTTTGTTCTTTGGCCATTTGAGTTACATCTTCAATATGTATAACTTGTTCATGTATTTTGCTCATTTTTCCATTAGGTTATTTGTCTGTTTCTTTTTGATTTGTAGGGCTTATAGGTAGCCTCTTGTATATGTTCCAGTAATAACTTTTTTGCCTGTAGTTTGTGGTTTTTAATGTAGCAGTTGTGTTCTTTTTCACACACAAGTGTTTGCTGGATATTCTAATGAAAAAGTGCATTAAAAGTACAGCCAATCACATTTTGCTTAAAAGATTCAAAATTAAAATATAAGTTTAAAGAAAGGTAGAAAATAGGAGTTCCCGTCGTGGCGCAGTGGTTAACGAATCTGACTAGGAACCATGAGGTTGCGGGTTCGGTCCCTGCCCTTGCTCAGTGGGTTAACGATCCGGCGTTGCCGTGAGCTGTGGTGTAGGTTGCAGACGCGGCTCGGATCCCGCGTTGCTGTGGCTCTGGCGTAGGCCGGTGGCTACAGCTCCGATTCAACCCCTAGCCTGGGAACCTCCATATGCCGCGGGAGCGGCCCAAGAAATAGCAACAACAACAACAACAACAATAACAACAACAACAAAAAGACAAAAAAAAAAAAGAAAGGTAGAAAATAAAGTGTGGAAAAAGAGGTACTAAATAAACACTAACCTCAGGTGCTTGTGTAGGTATATTAATGTCAAACAAAACAATCTTTAAGACAGGATATATTACTAGAGATAAAAAGATATATTTCATAATGATGAGAGGTTTGATACATCACTGTGATGTAATTTTTGTATGAATGTACCTAACAATAAGACCTCAAAAATATATATAAAATATAGAGATAAAAGGAGAGAAAACATGGGAGTTCCCTTCGTGGCTCAGTGGTTAATGAACCCAACTAGGATCCATGAGAATGTGGGTTCGACCCCTGGCCTTGCCCAGTAGGTTAAAGATCTGCGTTACCATGAACTGTGGTGTATGTCGCAGATGCAGTTAGTATCCCATGTTGCTGTGGCTGTGGCGTAGGCCAGCGGCCACAGCTCTGATCAACCTCTAGACTGGGAACCTCCATATGCCACAGGTGTGGCCCTAAAACAGCAAAAAAAGAAAAAAGAAAAAAAAAGGAGAAAAAACAAGTCCACGGTTAGAGTAGAACTTCATGGTTAGAATAGGAAAACCTAACATGCTGCTGGGCTGGATTTCTTTAGGGACACACCTACTTTCTCTCTAGAGCATGGGTATAAACACAGTTTTTCTTGTTAAATTGAATAGAATTTTCTCTATAGTTCTTTTCCAAGGGAAATCTGAATTTATGCAGAAATCCCAATTCCTTTTGCCCTTCTGGTTGTGCCCTTGTCCTAATTCCCTATGAGAATATTAAACTTCAATCCCTTAGGATTTATTGGATCTAATTAACTATTCCCCACTCCCCTCTTCCATCTTTAAAGCAGTAGCATTACTAGCTCACATTCCTATGATTCTGGATTTTATTTCTGGGATCCGAGGATTTTACTTTCATTTTTGTAAACTCAGCTATCAATTATATCTTATTTTATTTAGCCAACATTTGTATGTGCTGTGACAAGTAAGATAATGGGTATTAGGTTTGCTTACCAAATACAGATTTTCCCTTTCAAAGCACAGAATAGAATTATCATGACTGAATGCTCTGTGTTTGGGTGGAGTCAAGGGACAAATTCTCGACAGTGAATTCTGAGCAGATAGGATGCATGGTGTTTTTTGTGCCAAGCATTGAGTTGCTGGTGGGTGATCCCCTGGGGTTCTTTATATGTAGGGCACATTAATTAGCTGTGTTCAAGATGGCAGCTTCTCTGTTAGCCTGAGTCTCTCATTAAATACAATGAACAGAGATTATCTGCTGACTTAAAAGGGACATCCAGCACAATTAGGAAATACATCTTTGTTATTATAAATCACTAAAATTTTGGAGTTTCTGCTTATTTAATTGCTTGTGTGTTAATCATAGCATAATTTAACCTACCCTGTCTGTGGTAGGCATAATAATGGCTCTACCACACTTTCCACACTGGATTCTGTAAATAAATTAGATTAAATAGCAAGGGGAAATTAAGTTGCAGGTGGAATTAAGGTATTCATCAGCTGACCTTAAGATAGGAAGATTATCGTGGTTTATGGGAGTAGAGTTTTATTACAGGAGTATTTGAAAACACAAGAGGGAAGCAATAAAAAAGATCAGAGAAAGAGCTGTAATGACAGAAGCAGGGTCAAAGGAATGCTCTGTTGCTAGCTGTGAAGATGCAGGAGAGGTCCAAGAGCCAAGGAAAGTGGGCAGTCTCTAGTAGGTGGAGAAAGCAAAGAAACAATTTTCCCCTTAGAGCCTCCAAAAGGAATGCAGCTCTGGAAACACCTTGATTTTGCCAGTGTCATACTTCTAGCTTCTCTGTAGCCAGCTTCCACATAGTAAGTCTGTGCTGTTTTAAGCTATCAGGTTTGTAATAATTTACTATAGTGGCAATTGAAGACTAATACACTACCCTTTACACTTAATCATTTAGTATTGCCCTTAGACAAAGTCAAGAGAGACTGTTCTTTAGAGGGATTGGCATATCACGGACACATACAAAAATTTTATTAAAGAACATTTGAGCAATTCTTATCATTTGGAATTTGGATTTAGCCCTCACACAAAGCAACTGTAACCCTAAATGACTCCCCATTGATCATGAAATGGACATTGAATGCTAGAATTTCAGTTTTATTTAAAACATACTTAATAAATTTTTAGTAAATGTTCAAAATATTATTTAAAATGTCAGCTTATTTCTAAATTTCATAATTTAGAAATGAAATTATAAAATAAATAATCTTTTGGGATTTTGCCTTAATCTTTAAATATTTTGCGTATTTAAGAAGAAAAATAATGATTTTTGAAAACATAAATGAATAACATTAATCCTTTGTATTTTTTAATGAAAATAAATTCAAATTTTGTACATTTTTAATATCATTACATTTTAACTCTTTAAATCATTATTGTGACTAGAACATAAATGATGTGACTATCTTAATTATAACCATGTAATTGATGAGTTTGTAGAAATGAAAGCAAGAAAAACTAGATTTTATAAGTATGTAAAAATTTGTGAATTATATATATATGCACTCATTTTATTGCTCATGCAGACATTGTTTCTCTCTGTCAGAAAGTCTAGGAAAAGTTATTATACTTAATTTGGCTATCTTTCTTATTTTACTGATTTTAAGTCATGCAAAAATAATTGCTTTATATATTTTAAAATATATTTTTTATTTTGGAGGTACATGGGTCAAGGTAAGAGGAAAGGACATATTTTAGCTAACAGTTTTGTTCACTCAATTTATAACTTTTAAATATTTGGATATATGGTATTATACGGTATTACATTGCTGGGGTGGGCCTTTAGTCATTCCACTTTTATTAGAGGTAATATGTAAATAGTTGAAAAATTAGGATGTAGTTGTGCATTATTTTTAACAGCTTTATTGACATGTAATGCATAAACTATACAATTCACCAATTTAATGTATACAATTTAATTTTTGGTATGTCCTCAGGGTTGTGTAATCTTCACCACATTCCAATTTAGAACATTTTTGTCTGCTAAAAAGAAACCTTGTACAGTCACTCCATATCACTTCCTCCTGTCACAACTACGCAAATATTAATAATTTTTCTGTCTGATACAAACACTTTGTGTAAATGGAATCATACATATGTGGCCTTGTGTAATTGTCTTCTTTTAGCATGATATTTTAAAGATTCATCCATGTCATAGCATATATTAGAATTTCACTCCTTTTTATTCTAAATAATATCCATTTGTATGGATAGAGCATATTTTATTTATCTATTCATTGGCTAAGACATTTGGGTTGTTCTCACTTTTGTCTAAGATGTCTACCATTTCTATTGCCCTGTATGTGTGTTTCTTTGCATGCCTCACTTTTTTTGGTTGTTGAAAACTGGCTATTTTAGTGAATGTATTGTAGCAACTCTGAATATTGATTCCTCACCCAATGTTGTTATTATTACTATTTGCATTGTCGTCTGTTCTCTTGGTTATTTATTGATCTGATTTTACAAAGTGATCTGATTTTACAAAGTCTATTTTTCCTGCCATGTGCATCCTCCAATGTCCCTACTGATATTTTTCTCCTTATCTTCTGATAGTGTGCAGTGTCTGATGTTCCTGTGCAGAATTTTCCCCTTACTTTTATCTTTTAACTTGGCTACCTAAGGTTCCTCCCTGAGTTGCAGTAAGTCATTAATTGGTCAAAGTTTGTACTTAATCCCTATGAGCCAGTTAGATTTTTACCCATTACTATTGAATTGTTTATGTGTTTTGGAGATTGCTATCATGTGAATGAAGTTTAAGTTCTTATTTCTCATGTTTTTGGGACTAGTAGCATGGAGATTTCCTTTCTGATTTCTCCTGAGAAAGTATAGCCTTGGGCATGTTCACAGTCTTCCAAAATACTAGGGCTGAATGTGATTTCATTTTTAAGCCTAATTTTCCAGGAATCACTCTGGGTTAAAGTAGTATATTGTTCAGTAAGTGTTGGTCAGAGGTTGTGTTTAAGCTCCTTTGTGCCAATGAGCCCTCTGATGTGTGTGTCCTTTCAGATCTGCCCCACATCCTCCTCTGATTGATTCTGAGTGCTGGTACCCTAGTGCATGGGCACAGCTTTCCCATCTCTCAGAGTTGACTGTGATCTCAGGAGGATTCTTCTTGGTTTTCTCTTTCCTTAGTTTTCTCTATTAAACTTCTGGCTGCTCTGCCTTTTTGCTTGTATCATGGAGCTATCAGTATTCTCTTAATTGCTCTCCACCAAGATCTCCATTATTTTCAACAATGCCTTTAGCCATAGAATTCTTTACTCTGTGTTCCATAAAAAGTCAGTGTCTCCTGGCAGGGCTTTAGAAGTCTTTATTCTTAAGACTTGCCTGACCTCTGAGAAGAAACCCTGTGCCACTATATCAGAACTGAGTGTGAGGACTCATTTTGTGTGTGTGTGTGTGTGTGTGTGTGTGTGTTGATACCTCAGCTGTGAGTGGGCGCCAAGAAAGACATGCAACTCTTGATCCTCTTGGCTTGCCTGTCCCAGCTTGGAAATTCTCTCCTGTGAGTGAGCTGAGTGGAGGTGATCTGGGTCCCAGTATTTTCAACCTACTGCACCTGAGATAGAGCTTCTTCCCTCCTAGCGAGAGCTAGATGGAGAAAAGGAGCCCTGGTCCCCTCAGCTCTATATGCCTGGAATAGAGCTTCTATAATATAGGACTGAAAGGTATGAGAAACATAGACAGCCCCTCCTGGGGTAAAACTATAACCCTAGGCTGGGAGCTTTGGGGAGAGCAGGCTCCTATATTCTTGGCCATAGCTGCATGGAGTGGAATGTCTAGGGAAAATCTTCTACACAGAATTTTGGGTGAGGGTAAGGAAATGGATCATGGCTCAAATGCCATAGACTCCAGATGTTCTTACTGAGGCTTAATAGATTTTCCTAAATGAATGTTTCTCCATTGCTATATGCCCTCAGGAAAAATCTTCAGACTTTAAATTATTGTTTGTTTTTATTTTTTTCTCCAGTTACGTTGTTTTGCGGGAGAAAGGATGTGCTGAGCTCCTTATGCTGCCTTTCTGTAACCTTCTTGTGCATTAATTTTAATCACAGCACTATGCAAATTTTAAAGCATACTTTTGTTTTGTGAAGTGATTATTTAATTAGTAACCATTTTTTGCACATTTAAAATATTATTTATTTTAATTTGGTTTATATATAACTTTTTATAAGTACATTTTTTACATGCAGTGAGGGACTTCGCCAGGCATTTTTATATTATTTAACTTTAGTTTTTGTTTTCAAATCAATTTATTGCTATCTATCAACCTAATAATATGCACTATTTCAACTGTAGTTTAATTAGTTTTGACAATCTATGCACTGACACAATTGAGATATACACTATTTCCATTACTCCAAAAAGTTCCCTTTGCTCCTCTCTAGTCTAAATTGTCTCCCACCAGGTTTCAATTGACCATGTCTCTGTTTTCTATTAATATACATTAAATTAGTTTTTTCAAGAGTTTCATATAAATGGAAAAATGTATTTTGTTGACATTTTTTCTTTCAAGATGTTAAAATGTCATTTTAGTATCATCTGGCTTGCTTTGATTCAGGCAATAACTGGTTATAATTATTTTATTTGTTTTCCAGTGTATAACACACCTTTTTCTCTGGATTCTTTTGTAATTTTCTCTATATACTTAGTTGTCAATAATTTGTTATGATTTTTTATTATTGTTGTTTTATTTGGGTTTATTTTTTTTTAATTAAGCCACTAGGCTTGGTAAATTTAGTATTCTCATCCAGTTTGAACTTTGTCATGAATTCAAATATTCTTCTACCATTCTCTTTCTGGGACTCTAATTATATATATGATAGTATGATTGATTTTTTTTTTCCCCACAACTCACTGTTACTTTATTCACATTTTTTTGTCTTAGTGTTTTCTTTTTGTGCCTCAGCCTATTTGATTTCTATTGCTATAGCTTACAGTTCCTGGATCTGTTCTTTTGCAGTGTTTAATCTGCTGTTCATTCTATTTAGCACATCTTTCACTTCAAATATTTTATTTTCAAGCTCTAGAAATCCCTTTGCTTTTTTATATTCTCCATATTATATCAGGATATTCATGATTTCCTTTAAAATTCTGAACATCATTATAAATCTCTTTCTTTAACTGCAACCCCTACCCCCTAGTTTTGGGTGAATACTTTAGAGCTTCTTTGGATATTTAGTAATTTTTCATTGGCTGTTGGGCATTTCGAGTCACTTTGTTGAGGTACTTTAATGCGTATTTACTTTTGTTTTGGTAAGTGTTATATTGCTTCACATTAGCTTGATTCTTTTGAGTCTTGTTTCTGTGTTTCTTTAGAAAAATTCTGAAGAAAATTCTCTAGCCTTTACTCTAGAGCTATACTACTAAATTTTAGTCCTACTGCTATGATTTAACTATGCTGAGGTTGCCAGTGAATGTGTCCTGAGTGTTTAACAAGGTCTTTCCACTTTGGCTGGTTGAAATTTGAAAGTCTTCTAGTCTTGTATTAGCTCTGGGAATTCTTCAGCCTGTAGCTCCAAGTATTTCTAGAAGATCTTTGTGAAACCTTTCAGATTATTACCTTATGCATGTGCAACTTTAGCCAAAGACGTATGAGGAATCTTATAAATATTTCTGGAGTTCTTCCTTTGAACAACTTCTTCTTCTTTAGTTCCCTTGCCTTGAAAATTGCAGTTTTCTGATTCCCCAAACACCAATATGCCTTCTCAATTTGTTAAGATTGTTTGAGTTTCCCCTCCCAGCACCATTTCCTAGGCAGAATGTTTTGATAATTGTAGAGATGTTCTCATTTGTTTCCCTTGTTTCCCTTTTATCAGGGATCACAGTCCTAAATTATACCCTTTCCAGTGTTTAAAAATAGCTAGATTATAAATTTTGTCCAGTGGAAGGACAAATTTTAATTCTTTTTTGGCTACACTTGCAGAATGTGTAAGTTCCTGGGCCAGGGATCAAATCTGAGCCTCAACTGTGACCCATGCCCCAGCTGTGGCAATGCCAGATCCTTAACCCACTGCATCACAGCAGAAACTCCAAAATTTTAGTTTTTTAATTAGGTACCTCATAATATAGAAAGCCAGCATATCTTCAGGAAGACAAGTGTGTGATCACAGGGTGTGACTATAAAGAAGTATTAGAGGTAATATTTCTCACATTTCATTGGTATCACCTGTTTTCTATATGAATAAGGTATATAGAAGATCATGAATCAAAACAGTCTCATAGAATTTATGAAATTCACTAAAAAGAACTCTTTCTAATCATCTAATGAACAATTACTGTGTTCAGGATACTGTACATTTCACAACTTTCATCTCAATACTCTCAGCACACTTTCAAAGTTATAAATGGAACTTGGAATGATAGAGGAAAACAAATAGATCACAACACTTTGACAAGCAGTTAGAAGAGACCAATTCTTGTGATGATGATAGAGGTTCAGTGGATATACCAATGAAGCTGCTTCAGATGCCTTTTGACAGACCTTGAGTTAATGAATTGCATATGCTCTTCAGTAATCAAACAATTAATTCCCTTAAGATAAGTTTGAGGTAAAAACCCTGGGCTTGAAAATTGACAAAGCATAGCCAGGGTAATAACTGCAAGTCCGAAGTAGAAGGCAGATTTACTCTTACTCAAAGACCTGATAACATTACAAGTCCTTAACTCACACAATAAAAATGATAAAAAAAACATACAACCTTCCAGATTTCAAGGATAGTAAGAATATATTCTAATTCCCTAATTTTACAGGTAAGATTGCTGAATCCTAAGAGATTATGGCTTATATAGGGCTGCCCAGCTAGCTCTTAGCTTAGCTAACACTAAAATCAGGACTTAGAACTTGCATCATTTTTATGAACAGAGACAGATTCAATGAGATAAACACAGAAGATACATACTTAATTGACTACATCACGGATAAAACCATCAGGAAAACCAAACAAAACTTATGCTTCACTGTCAAAGTTCTTTTTTAGCTTTGGGATTACATGAAATTCATATATTTTAACTAAAGAGCACTGGTGTACATCACATATTTAATTTCTGGGGAAAATGATGCCCCTGAAAATTACATAGATTTGCTTTAAAATTCATTTAAGTTTCATTTAAATGTGTTTAGTAGTATTGCTTGGGGAAATGAGATTTTGTTTAGTTTTGAAAGCTGAGACTGTTTTAAAGCTGGCATCTTTAAAGCAAAGAAAACAAGAGGATGCATTCTAATGATGGCTTTTCTGAGAAGGGGTAATGCAGTCTGGCTTTTCCATGTAGGCCTAATACCAAAAATCAACACAAGTGTGGGAGGGGCAATTAGTGAAAAGTTGGGATTAAAAACACAAAATTTAAGCATGATGATGCTAAATATAGTTTTGTTTTGTTTTGTTTTTAGGACACTTTCGTTCTTTCTGATACTTGCTAAAGAAGTTCAAGCCTAATCTTATATTGTCATTGCCACAATCTTATAATCAGGTTTTTTTCCAAAGAACCCTGATTACTTTTTATTGGAGAATAGGATTTAAAAACCAAGATTTCAGTGCTCATTGCTACTGAGGTGTCCACTGCCTCTAGGTCCTCTCAGCATATTGTACTGATTTAGGTATATACATATATCTATATATATATAAGTGTTTATATATTTTAAAATGCATATAAGTTTACACTTATATCACTGATTAATCTAGAGCCATAGATTTCACTCTAACCTTACCTTCTAGCTTATTTATGATTTCTTTCTTCGACAGTGATAAAACTTGGCTCACATCATCTACAATTTATTTACGAATTTGCCCAAGATTAGTACATATGTAAATTAGTTTCATAATTGCTAACCAATACCTCTATGAAGGTCAAATTTGCTAGTTAGAATACAGTGTTTATGTAAAGTTCTTTTTGTCTTCACACATATAGTTTTTAGTCAAATACTATTTTCCAAAAGTTACTTAGGTAATGCCTCTTTTTCTCTATCTTCTTCACTGAGGTTAATTCATAAATTGTAATACAGTTAGTTTCATCGGGTACAGTTTCTATTCAGTCATGATAGCACACAGAATCCTAGTTGATTTTATTTAAATTTGCACCTGGTAATGTTACAGTTCTATGGGTTTTAACAAATACGGAGTCTTGTGTTTTCCTATGCAGTACAGTACAGAAAAGCCCATCACACTAAAAACTCCAGTATGAGGTCCCTTTGTATTCAGCACTCCCCCTACTCCTCACTGCTAGTGAGCTTTGATCTTTTTCCATCTCTATAATTTTATTGTTTTTTTACAATATTATATAAATGGAATTATACAATATGTTAATTTTGGGGCTTGGCTTTATTTAGAATAATGCATTGAAGACTCATCTATGTTTTTGCAAGAATCAGTAGCTTTGTTCCTTTTATTTTATTGCTGAGTAGTATTATGCATATAATACAATTTGTTAACCCAGTCACCTATTGAAAGATTTTTTTATGTCCATGACTTAATCTATTCAAGCTGCTATAACAAAATACCACAGACTGAGTGACTTATAAGAATAAAGAATACTTTTTACACTTCTGGAGGCTGGACATCTGTGATCAGGGAGTCAGCAAGATGGGATGAAGGCTTTCTTCCAAGTCACAGACTTCTTTTTGTATCCTCACATAGTGGGTAGGGTGAGTGTTCTCTCTAGGGCTTCTCTTATAAGGGTACCAGTGCTATTCATGAGAATTCGACTCTCATGATCTCATTACCTCCAAAGGTCCCACTTCCTAATACAATTGTAATGGGCATCAGGATTTCAAAATATGGATTTTTTTTTTAGGGGGGAGAAACAAAATTCAGACCACAGCATCAACTTTTTGGTGATTATTAATAAAGTTCCTATAAACATTCACATCTGGATTTTTGTTTGGACTTAAGTTTTCCATTCACTTGGGTAAATATCCAGGAGTGTGGACAGTATGGGGCTGGGCCATATGGTAGTGTATATTTACCTTTATAAAAAATTGCCAAGTGGCTCTACCATGTGGCATTCCTACCAACAATGAATAAAAGTTACTGTTTTTCTGCATTCTTTCCAAGATTTGATATTGTTTATATTTGTTTGCCTTCCTAACAGGTATCTTGTTGTGGTTTTAGTTTGTATTTTTCAAATGGCAAATGATACTAAACATTTTTTTATGTTTATTTCCTAACCGTGTATCTTTGGCAAATATTGTTCACATCTTTTTTGGAGGGGTATTAGCTTTATTGGAATGTAATTCATAAAGCAAAAAATCTACTTATTTAAGATGTATATTTAGTGTTTTTGGTTTATCCCCAGGATTATGAAACTATCTGTATGATTTTAGGACCTTGTCATAGTGCCTAAAAGAAACTCAATACCCTTTAGCAGTCACTCTTTACCCCATTTTTCTTGAACTGCCCAGCTGTAGACAACCTCTAATCTACTTTTTGTCTCTATACATTTGCCTATTCTGGACATTTCATATAAATGAAATCATATAATACGTAGTCTTTTGTGACTGTCTTTTTTCACTCAGCATAATGTTTTCAGGGTTTATCTATGTTTTAGTCCATGTCAGCAATTCTTTCTTTTTATTTTCAAATAATGTGCCACTTTGTTGATTTGCATTTCTCAGATGACAAGTGATGTTGAACATCTTTTCAAGTCCTCATTGGCCATTTATGTATCTTCTTGGGGATAAATGTTATGATCGCTACTAAATATTTTGTAGTTTTACATTTATGTCTATAATCCATTTTATTTTTGTGCATAATGTGAGGTAAGGATCTGGAGTTAATTTTTTGCACTGGGCCAGTCTACTTTAGTGCCGTCTATTTTTCTCACATTGTGAAGCCCCTAATGTCACTCCTTAGGCATGTATTGGGATGACAGTACTTTTAGCAGGGCTCTCTTCAACTATTTCTTTTTATAGTCATTCAGTTGAACACTTGTGTTTGTTAGTATTACATCCAGCTGTTAAGCTACACTAATTTACTACTGATTTCCCTATTGTTTATAGTTAGGTCCTAGGACATAAATTTCTCCATAATCTGATCCAAATCTAACCTTTTCAGGAATAGTTTTTGAGGTTAGTTTTTGAGGTTTGTTCTGACCTTAGGGGAACCCCTCTTAGTTTCCTCTTTCCTTGGTTCTCTCTGGGAAATTAACAGACCTGTGGTTTATCTTGTTGCTCTCATGGAGCAACCTTCTCTTAGTTGCTTACCACCAAAATATCCATTGTTTTTGAAATTTGATTTTCCCACACCGTTTCCAATAGGGGAGAGCTTTGGAGCTCTCTGTTATTATTGCCTGCCTCTCCCTCTGGCAAAATCTCAGAACCACTCCATATCAGGGGGCAGGGACAGAGGTAGGCTACTCTTGGTGTTACATTCATGCTTTATGACCAACAAGCCTGGCAGAATCAATAGCCTCTGGTTTTCTTGGTTTCTCGGTGTGAATTCTTCAGCCTATGAGTGAGCTTGGATGACAATGATCAGGTGCCGAGTGTTCTCCACCCCTCATGGCTGAGTAAGGCTTTACTCTACAAGTGTAACCTGGACTGAAGAAGGGAACTCCTGACCTCTTGGCTGCATTCGTCTTGAATTTAGCCTCTCGAGCATGTAGCTAGGGTGAATAAGAAGTGCTGGTGGTCTGTAACTCCTGGGGAGATAGTAAGGTCATTGACTAGGACCTGAGGGTGGGGGCTTCTGCATTTGTATATGTACAATCCCAGAGTAGAGTTTCTGCTATGCTGAGGTGGAAATGGAAGGAGGACATGTATCCTGGTTCAGATACCACAAACTCTTGCTATTCTTATCAAGTTTTAGTAGCTTTTTAAAAATGGACCTTTCTTCATTGGCTGTATTCCCTCAGATAATTTTCAGAGACTGTAAATGATTATTTCTTAAATAGTTTTCTCGTTATGCTTATTTCATTGGCGAGTGATTCCACAAAACTTCTCACACTGTAATAGTGTTTTTGTTTGTGTTCAAATTTTCCCCCAGCATTTAATTTGATGTATGTTTGATTATTATTGATTAGGGGTTCTGTATAAAAATATTTTAGATAAAAATATTTTATCTAATATATGTGTTTGGAAAATATTTTTTTCCCAGTCTATGGCTTGGCTTTTCATTCTCTTAATAAAATATGGATTTCTAATTATGCTAATATTCAATTCATCAGTTATTGTCATGAAGCTTGGTATTTTTTTATCTGAAAACTCATAACCCAACCCAAGATCATGCAGATACTCTTCTGTGTTTTCTTTTAGAAATTCTGTAGTTTTATGCTGAGTTAAATTTTTAATGAGTTGCGAGTATGCAACATTTTGTTTTATTCTATTTTATTTTATTTTATTTATGGAGGCCCAGTTGTTTCAGCATGTCCTGTTGAAAAGACAAGACTTTCGTCCTCCATTATATTACCTTTATACTTTTTCAGATATCAGATAATTCTGTCAGTATGAGTCTATTTTTGGGCTCTCTGCTCTGTTCCATTGATGTATGTTTCTGTTCTCTTTAAACATCATACTGTTTTTATTTACCTGGAGGTTTATAGTAGGTCTTGAAAATAGGTCCAAATCCTACACATATTTAATTAGTGCTTATTTTTTGTTGTTGTCATTCTATGTGGTAATGTTTTATTTCAAATTCCAAATGTTAGTTGTTGATATATGGGAAGATGATTACCTTTGTAGTCTTGTATATTGAGACCTTACTAAGAGGTAACACCACCTTGCTAAATGTACTCATTAGTTCTAGGAAATTTTTTTAGA
Organism: Phacochoerus africanus; assembly: GCF_016906955.1. Lineage (NCBI taxonomy): Eukaryota > Metazoa > Chordata > Mammalia > Artiodactyla > Suidae > Phacochoerus > Phacochoerus africanus. Next base: position 136,401,288 of record NC_062546.1, on the reverse strand, counting down.
TTTTTTTAATTGGATTTTTATATGAGATTTCCAGATTATGTGATTAGTGACACTGGTAGATATGAAGTGAAGGGAAATAAAGTTTTTGTTTTTAAATCAGAGGAATAAAAATTTAGGGGCTTATTGGGTATGAGATGCCCTTTGGGAAGTTTGAGCCTGGTTTCCTCTGGACTTTGCTTCATGAGCCTTTCCCATTGCTTATTTGCTTTTCATCTTTTGCTGTAATAAATCATAGCTATGAATATGACTATATAGTTAAGTCCTGTGAGTGTTTCTGGTGGGTCATGAACCTGAGAGGGTGGGAAGGAGGCTTGGGGACCCCACAAAGAAAACTTTTTATTAATTAATTACTATTATTTTGTACATGCTATGTATAATTTTCCTTCAGTGGTTTTTAGAATTTTATCCTTATATTTGAGTTCCACAGTTATGTTAAACTGTGTCTGCATATAATTTTTTTCTTCTTTGATCTTAACACTTGATGTATATTTTCAATTAGGGAACCTATGGCTTTCTTCATTGTTGGTTATTTCTCTTTCAATATATATTTTTTTAAAAGTTGCATCTCTACCATGCCATTACATAGATTCTGGAGCTTCTGTGCCATTTCTGTGTTTCTTATTTCTGTCTCATATTTTAGTATCTTTTTATCTCTATGAGGTATATTCTGAAAATTTTCTTCAGTTCTTTTCTTCAAATTTCCTAATTCTTCATTCAGTTGTATCTCATCTACTAATAGTAGCTATGATTTACTCTACTAAAACTCCTGGTTGGTTGTTTGTTTTTTCCTATATCCTTGCTTATTTTTTGCATGACTTTCTGTTCCTGGTACATGAGTTCTATTGAGGATTACTGTAATTATTTTAAAGTTCAGAGCATCTATGAAGCCATCTATTCAGGTATAAATTCTCCTCCTTGGAAGTGACATTCTTCATACGTTCTGTAATTGCTTTCTGCAAATTTATTTTCTTTCGGAGTTGCTGTAAAGGGGAGGTTTTTCATCCTGAGATATAGAAGCCTTTCTAGGTAAGGTTTTGCTTGTTGCTTCTTCTTGGGTACTTTGGGCTTATTTTTTCTTTTAAGCAGCTTTCTACTCTGTGAATTGAGCCACAGCACCCTCAAAATGCCGACTTCGATTTCTGGTTTATGGGATTTTTCTCCCCATAGACATGGTTAGTGACTTGTTTCAGCAGTGATTTTCCTGTTCCACTTGGCAGGCAGAGGTGTGTTCCACAGTCCTGCTTCCCTGACATGCAAATAGCCTGTGGCTCTTTCTCTGAAATTGCAGTGAAACCTGAAACGTGGTTTCTACTGCGTCCTAATATCCCATAGTCACTGAGATTTCTTATTACTTCTGTGAATTTTCTTTCAGATTCTGGCACCTGGAAATTATTTCTCTTTCTTAATTTATGTATATGTTACCAAACATTTCAATTAGTTTCAAGTGGGAGGAGGAATTAGAATGTGTGCTCCAGGCTTAGTCAACAATCTGAACCCAGGAATTCAGAATATATATGCTTATAGCAAAGAGCATGTAGGGATCTACTTGTTGTCATGAAACATTGTACATTTGATACAAATTTACCAATACACAGAGTGAATCTTTGTAAACACTAACTGAGATAACTGGTTTAGACTGTTAAAATTTTGAGCGTGGGTCATTCATGATAAAGTTGGTTTCAACCTCTTGTTCAACTCCACCCACACTGCTCTAAATAATACTATAAGATTGACAGCGTTGGGTTGTCACTAGAAATTGTTTTTTATAAGTGGTTATTTACTTTGGTTGTAGCAGTCTGAGACTTTGCTTTTGAAGATGTCTATAGTTTTGAAATACTTCTGTACTTTTTGTTCATCTCCCCTGTAGGTGGCTGCACAAAAAGATCATTTGTTGTAAGATTTTTCTCCTAGTACCATCATTTTTCATGGCCTTGTGCCACTTGGCACATAACACAGGAACTAGTGAATGACCCAGTGTTTTAACTGTCAGTCACCATGAACTACTTTATGAAACAGGCTTAACAGCTCATAAACTGAAAGCAATCCTGTTTACTGCCATCTCTAGATTCATAGATTGTTTGCAGCCTGTTACTGTTCTAGCAACACTTAGGGGCCAAGCACCTAAAGTACTTTATGTATTTCTTGATGTCTCTTAAGAAGGACTGGTCTTGTGAGCATCCTTGTATTTTTTTCATCTAATATAATAGGATTAGACCTTGGGGTGACTATATCAGAACTACTGACAGCTTTCTACAACATGCTGTGCATGAATATGTCTACTGCATCTAGAAACGTTTGGAAGAGGAGAAACAGTATCACAGAAGCAGTATTTGAAGATGAATAAATTGATTTGCCATGCTTTTTTTTTTTTTTTAAGGGGTCTATCACTGTAGGTTAATTGACGGTTTCTTTTCTTTGTCTTATTGGCCCGTCAGCACTTTTTTTCCCCCTTGGTCTCAAATTGCTTTATTCTCTACTGAAGGTAGATGTATATTCTGAAAATAAACTTGAATCTATTAAAGTGGCTAACATATAGTGATGTCCCTGTTTTGTAAATTGAGTTCAGATGTAGGCTATCTATCTGTTTGGCAGCAGAAGAGGTGGCTTTTGGTCTGAATTTTACTGTTTGAAATGTTAGAGTTGCCTTCTAAGGTGGATAGGGGTCAGGGTAGTATCAGATTCACACATTACTGTCTTTACTGAATTTATATGAATGACCTCCTTTGAAGATTGAAGAATCCAACACAAGTATGCATAAGGCTCCTTTCAAACAGAGAATACTATTTTCACCCCTTTTTTATTGTAAGAGATGTTATTGCCTTTTGACATATACTGATTTTTTTTAAAAGCTTGAAGAAAACTATAATATTGTAAGAGAGTCTTGACAATCAGAATGTATAAGAGTTTAGTTTCAAATTTTGCAAGATGAAAAATTTATGATTTACTTCGTGATATGTAAGATCATTTGATTAGGTTTCTGATAAAACTCAGCCTGTGGAAATCACCACCATTAGTATTTAATATTACAGCACCCCAGTGAGGAAGATAAGTGTTATTATACCTTTCTATGGAAACAAAGAAGGAAATGACTCCCGTGGCAACACTGTCCATAGTGGTCATGAATATTCACATTTAGAAAGTTCAATTCTGTTGTCAAGCTCTAATTACTACCACATAGGTAAGGCAAAAACTAAGCAACCACATATTTCAAGGGAACTAGTCACATTTAATGTGTCTGAAACCACACTTTATATATTGAATAAAACAAAGCAGAAAGATCAGTTCATTGAAAGGCTTTCAATCTGTAAACTAGAAAACTCAAGGCTATGGGAGTAATAAATTCTTAGTTGCCTATAGACTAAGGGGTTTTAATGGTGTAAATGCAGAAATCACTTGGCTTTTTTCAGCTGATTGTTGCCTACTGGTCTTATTGGATCAAGGTAGCTGAGTCAGGGGAACAAGGAAGTCTAGAAATGGTATAAACTGACTTGGCGTTTAGAGATTGTCTAGTGTCCTCTGCTGACTTATGAGACCTGTAAAATTCTGGTAAGTTTAGATTATTTCCTTTGTGTGCTTGCGTTGACCATCTTTGCTTTGTCCTTGATGTAAGTGACTCAATTTTTGTTTGCCTCTACAAATGTAATTGTTCAATTTTTTTATTTTATATTTGATTTCTATTTTAACTAAGAATTTGTCTTTTGATATTTAAAGAATATTCAGAGTTAATGTAATTTTCATATGCTTTTATCAATGGAGAGAATTTCCTTCTCATGAACTGAGTCATTTATAAAAAAGGGGGAGGGAGTTCCTGTCCTGGCTCAGGGTTAACAAACCCAACTAGTATCCATGAGGACTTGTGTTCAACCCCTGACCTCACTCAGTGAGTTAAGGATCTGGCATTGCTGTGTGCTGCAGTGTAGGTTACAGATGGGAATCGGATCCTGTGTTGCTGTGGCTGCGGCCGGCAGTTATAGCTCTGATTCAACCCCTAGCCAAGGTACTTCCATAGGCCACAGGTGGTGTGGCCCTAAAAAAAAAAAAAAAAAAGGAAAACATTTCTCACCATAGGGTATTAACCACTCCATGAGTTTGTCCACTAGCAGCTGGACATTTTAAAGAATTAATGGGACTTCAAACTCAGTGTTTCATTATTTTCAATTTCCTGTAATTATCCTGTTGACTTTATCTCTAATGAATTCTGGGCCCCAAACATCTTAAGTGGCTAACATATGGCATAGTCAGTAAGCAGATCATTGAGGGCATAGATCTAGCTCTGCATAAGCATGTTTCCATTTTCTTTCCTTGCTTCCTTCCTTCTTTCCTTCCCTTTCTCCCTCCTTCCTTTTCCTCCTTCCATCCCTCCCTTCTTCCTGCTTTTTGTCTTTTCTCATTTCTTAAATTTTTAAAAATTAAACTTGGGAGGGAGTTCCCATCGTGCCTCAGTGGCTAACAAATCCAACTAGGAACCATGAGGTTGCGGGTTCGATCCCTGGCCTTGCTCGGTGGGTTAAGGATCTGGCTTTGCTGTGAGCTGTGGTGTAGGTTGCAGACGCAGCTCAGATAACGCGTTGTTATGGCTCTGGTGTAGGCTGGTGGCTACAGCTCCGATTCGACTCCTAGCCGGGGAACTTCCATATGCTGCGGGAAGTGGTCCTAGAAAAGGCAAAAAGACAAAAAAAAAAGAAAATTAAACTTGAGAGCTGGAAAATTCCTAACACACTTTATAAGAGGGGTTGATTTTTACTACTTACATAGAGAATGACTCTTGCCAAAATGATGGAAGAACTTCATATAAAATAGCATATGGAAAGTTGTTATTTTAGTAACTTCCACAGTTGTCTGAGATCCACCTAAGACTGTTAGTTTTTTTTTTAATAAAAAGATAACAAATACTTGACTGTTAAATACTTTTCATGAGTTTTTTTTTTCCTTTTTTTTTGTCTTTTTGTCTTCTTGTTGTTGTTGTTGCTATTTCTTGGGCTGCTCCCGCAGCATATGGAGGTTCCCAGGCTAGGGGTTGAATCAGAGCTGTAGCCACCGGCCTACGCCAGAGCCACAGCAACTCGGGATCCGAGCTGTGTCTGAAACCTACACCACAGCTCATGGCAACGCCGGATCGTTAACCCACTGAGCAAGGGCAGGGACCGAACCCTCAACCTCATGGTTCCTAGTCGGATTCGTTAACCACTGCGCCACGACGGGAACTCCTTTCATGAGTTTTTAAAAAACGTTCATGAGTTTTTCTATCAAAATTAATTTCATTATCTTAGTTAAGAAAGAATGGAAATGTCTAGGGCAAATAGAATGTCTTGTTAACTCTTAGGCATATTTTTTTTAACTATACCCTTACATATTTAATTAAATAGAATGTGTGTGAATTTTGTAGTACTATTGTGTGTGTGAACATACATACAAACACATATTTAAAACTGCCTAGATAAATCCATTTGTGGAAGAGCACTAATATTATCTTAAGAAGCTTTATTTTTTCATTTTTTGAAGTTTGATTGAAGCACAGTTGATTTATAATGTTGCAATAATTTCTGCTCCACAACAGTTATACACACACACACACACACACACACACACACCCATTCTTTTTCAGATTCTTTTCCCATGTAGATTGTCACAGAATATTGGGTAGGGTTCCCTGTGCTAGACAACAGGTCCCTGTTGGCTACCATTCCACATACCACAGTGTGCCTGTGCCAATTCCAAATCCCCAGGCCATTCCTCCCTGCTCCTCTGTCCCCTTTGTTTAAAATTTGTGAGTCTGTTTCTGTTCTGCAAATAAGTTCATTTGTATTCATTTTTTAGATTCCACATATAAATGATGTAATATGATACTTGTCTTTCACTGCCTAACTTCATTTAGTATAATCTCTAAATCATTCCATGTTGCTGCAAATGTCATTATTTTATTCTTTTTTTATGACTGAGTAATATTCCATTGTATATATGTACCATATCTTTATCCACTCCTCTGTCGATGGACATTTAGGTTGCCTCCATATTTTGGCTATTGTATATTGTGCTGCAGTGAACATTGGGGCACATGTATCTTTTTGTGTCGTGGTTTTTATCAAATAGATCCCCAGGGGTGGGATTGCTCGATCATACATTAATTCTATTTTTAGTTTTTTGAGGAATCTCCAGACTCTTTTTCATAGTGGTTTCACCGATTTACATTCCCACCAACAGTGTAAGAGGGTTCCCTTTTCTCCACACCCTCTCTAGCATTTATTGTTTGTAGACTTTTTGATGGTGGCCTTTCTGGCTGGTGTAGGGTGGTACTTAAGAAGCTTTAAATAAAAAAAATGTCAGTTTCTCTAAAGCGTTTTTCTCATCTGTAGAGAAACTTCTAAAGTTTCTCTTAAATATTTATCAATTTCTTCTTGACCTATCACGAACAATTATTATTTTCTAAAATTAAAATATAGACTTTTTGGTTAAATGATAGAAAAGAAAGAACAAATGACTCCCCCCCCCCCGTTGGACTACTTGTGGTCTTCCTCATGAATGCCATTTTGCATGACATCCCACCATATTCTAGACTTTACTGATTAAATGCAGTTCCATAATTATTTATTTTCCCATTGTGCTGATGGTATGTTTCTCTGCTTTTGAATGGCAAGATTCTGATATTTGAGAATGGTATGATTTTGGATTTTTGTTATAATTTGCATCTTCAACTCAATTGGTGCTCAATTGATTTTTTTTCTTTTAATTAAATTTAACATTGATTTAGAGTAAAGTCATCATTTCCATTGTCAACATCATTACGTAACTAACGTTTATGAGTTACTGTACTCAGGAGTTGCACATGCATTATCATTTTTCAAATCATCCTGGTGAACTAAGCATTCAAGGATTAATGCATTTGGCTGTGTTCCATTAACAAATCTAGAATGCAAGATTCATGAACAGTCTGTGAGTGGAATGAAAATAAATCTGCTAAACCAACCAGATCATTGATACTTTACTTTGTAATTTTATAGTGTATTGTCATATAGGCAAGTAAAATACACAATTTTTGACGAAACAAGGTAGAATAACAAAATTGTGTAACATTTAACCATAAATCCTGCAAAATAAAAATAATTTAAATTAAAGTGAGTATTTATAATAAGGCTGTAGACCAGTCTAGTAGACCTAGATGTTTGAAATTTCTTAATAGGATTTTTATAATGTGTGTACAATATTATATATTTTGGGTGTACAATATAGTAATTCACAATCTTCAAAGGTTACATTCCATTTACAGTTATTATAAAATATTGGCTATATTCCTTGTGTTGTGACTTTTTTTTTAGTTTATTTTATACATGGTGGTTTATACATCTTAATCCATTACCCTTATCTTGTCCTTCCTCATTCCCTCTCTCCACTAATAACCAGTGGTTTGTCCTCTATACATGTGAGTCTGTTTCTTCTTTATTATATTCACTAGTTTATTTTATTTTTTTAGATCCCACATGTAAGTGATATCATACAGTATTTGTCTTTCTCTGTGTGACTGACTTCACTTAGTATAATACCCTCCAAATCTATTCATGGCAGGATTTCTTTCTTTTCATGGTTGAGTGATATTCCATTGTATATATGTCCCATACCTTCTTTATCTGTTTATCTGTTGATTGACAGGTTGCTTTAAATAATGCTGCTATGAACATTTGGGGTCCATGTATCTTTACCAATTAGTGTTTTTGTTTGTTTGTTTGCTTGTTTGTTTTTTCAGATATGTACCCAGGAGTGGAATTGCTAGGTCATACAGTAGTTCTAGTTTTAGTTTTTTGGGAAATCTCCATATTGTTTTCCATAGTGGCTATACCAATTTACATTCCCACCAACAGTGCACAAGGGTTCCCTTTTTTCCACATCCTTGCAAATATTTCTTATTTTTGTTCTTTTTGATGATAGCTATTTTGAAAATGTAAGGAGATAGCTCATTCTGGTTTTGATTTGCATTTCCCCAATGATTAGTGATGTTGAGCATCTTTTCATGTGTCTGTTGCCCAGCTGCATTTCCTCTTTGGAAAAATGTTGGTCAGTTCTTCTGCATTTTTTAATTGGGTTGTTTGTTTTTTTGATGTCAAGTTGTCTGAGCTGTTTATGTATGTAGGATATTAACCCCTTATTGATCATATCATTTGTAAATATTTTCTCCCATTCAGTAGATTGTCTTTTCATTTTGCTGATTGTTTCCTTTGTTGTGCAAAAGTTTAAGATTAATCAGGTCCTATTCGCTTTATTTTTCTTTCATTTCCCTTGCTTTAAGAGACAGACCCCCAAAAATATTGCTATGATTTATGTCAAAGTGTTCCATCTATGTTTTCTTCTAGTTTTATGGTTTCCATTTGTACATTTAGGTCTCTAATCCATGTTGAGTTTATTTTTGTATATGGTGTTAGGGAAAGTTCTAATTTCATTTTTTAACATGTAGACATCCAGTTTTCCTAGCACTACTTATTGAAGATACTGTCTTCTCTCCATTGTATATTCTTGCTTCCTTTGTCATAGATTAATTGAGCATATTTTGTGGATTTACTTCTGGGCCTCTCTGTTTTGTTCCATTGTGCCAGTACTATACTGTTTTGATTACTGTATTTTTTTAATATAGTCTGAAGTCAGGGAGCCTGAATCTTCCAGTTCCATTTTTCTTTCTTAAGTTTGGTTTGACTATTTGGGGTTTTTGTGTTTCCATACAATTTTTGAAATTTTTGTTTTATTTCTGTGAAAAATGCCCTTGGTATTTTGATAGGGATTGCATTAAATCAGCAGATTTCTATGAACGGAACCCTATAAATACTAAGAAAATCTTGTTAAGTTTAGACATTACAAACAATGATTTACACACATTAATCCGGGTTTCCACATGAAATTTAAGTCCCCATTCTATGAATAACATGCCTTTTTAAATAGAAGACTGTATATCACCCACCTCATGTATTATTTAGATGATTTGGATTCATTTCTATTGCCAGCTCAGATAACACCTCTAAACACATGGAAGATATGTGGAAATGTAAAACATTAGGTTTAAGTAATAAAAATGAATTTGTCACTAATTCTTTCAAAAACATAATAAATTGCACTTTTGTTTTCATTATGTATTTATTTATAAAATATTTGTAACACGTTTCTTTCTAAATTATTAATCATGTATTTACACACATACAAATTTTCACAATAAATAACATTTAATTTAATTTAATTTTAAATTAATTTTTTCTTTTTATGGTTGCACCCACAGCATATGGAAGTTCCCAGGCCAGGGATTGAATCTGAGCTGCAGCTGAGAACTACCTTGCAGCTGTGGCAAATGTTGGATCCTTTAAATCACTGCACCAGGCAGGGCATCCAGCCCATGCCTCCATAGTGACCCAGCTACTGCAGTTGGATTTTTAATCCACTACAACATAGTGGGAACTCATATTTAATGTAAATTTTTATGTTACAATTCTATTTTTAATCATGTTATTATATAAAAGAGAATTTAAATAACTTTCTATCATTTATATTGATTTTATAAAATACAGAAAATTCTAGATGTAGAAATAATTACTATTAGTTTTTTTCTCTCATACCCACTGGTGTGTATATATGTATAAGTGTACATATGCACATGTGCATATATACATATATTTGTAACATAAATAATACTTTATTTTTTATAGACTTTATTTTTAGAGCAGTTTTAGTTTCACAACAAAATTGAGCAGAAAACACAGAGATTTCCCCCGTACTCCTATCCCTACGCATACACAGACTCCCTCACTATCACCATCTGGAATCAGAGTGGTACATTTGTAACAAAACAGCAGTCTATATGGACACATCATTATCACTCAAAATGCATGGTTTACTTTGATATTGGTTTTGTCAACTGTATGATGACGTGTGTTTACCATTATAGTGTTCTGCAGATTAGCCCAAAGTATCCTCTCTCCTCTGTCTACTGATCCCTCTCTCCCCACTAAAACCCTAATAAACACTGATCATTTACTGTTTTTCTCATTTTTTGCTATAATTTTGTTTTATGAAAACATTTCATTTTATGAACATATTTCATGGCATTAAAATGTGCAAATATTGTATTTAAGTATCATTTTCCTACTTTTTTACCATATACTGTTTAATTGTTCTGATAATGTTGGATATTTAAGTAGTCAATTTCTTTTCTTCATCCCTTCCCTACTTAAACTAAAGAATTAAAATGGCTTGTCCCTAAAGTAAGGAAAAGCATGATTAAAATGCTGTATATGGAACTAAAGGAATTTTATCAAATAGAGAAAAGATATGAAATAGAAACATGAACAGAATTTTATGAAGTATGAAGTGAAAATATAATTATTCTATATCACAATATCCATATATAGTTGTCTATCATCTGGTCATATCTCTAACATATATGTATATCTTTATACATAACAATTTTGTTAATTTAATAAATATTTCACAGATGAGAAAAGTGAATTTTTGGTTTTTAGTCCATAAAGTTTATATATTATAAAATAATAACATATGTTATTTAATATGTTAATAAACATTATATATTACTTATTTTTATCTCTCGTCTACAAAAATTACTCTATTGAATACTCTTATGACTTTCATCTGATCAATTTCTTTCTGTATTTCTAGGCATTTTTCCCTTATATGTTTCCATGCTGTTCAGCTCATATGTTCATGAATATTGTACATTTGTTTTGGAAATAAACTTTTACTAGTAAAAGTTTTATTCCTGTTAAATACCTTTTCTGGAGTAAATTTTTTTGTATTGATGTTTGCCCTTTTTTCTTGTTTCTTCTACTTTTTCCTTTTCCCTTTCTTCTTTATCTATTTTTTTTTATTACCTCTGCCTCCTCTCTTCCTCTCTCCCTCACTTCCTTTTTTTTTTTTTTTTAACACTTTTTGGAAGAGAGAAGATCTAATGTCTATGTTTTGCTCATCCTTATATTTTAATATTTTCTCACCTCTTTTTGCTAAGCTACCTTTTTGTGAGCAGCATTTGGTTGGCCTGTGTGTATTTTTTTAACCCATCTGAGTGTGGTTGATTTTTAATTTGGAATCTTAATTTTATCTCATTTACATTTATTATGACAGTTGATGTGATTTTTATTCTTCTTTTATCACCAAGAGCAGAGGAGAAAAAATCTTAACAACCCTAAATACAAATAGAGTTCAAAGTGTATTTTTCATTTGTTTTAAAAATTTATATAGCTCTTTATATTTTAAATTACTAAATTAATTTCTTTCTTGACCATTCTGTCTTATAGTTGTTGCTGTTTTAGACAGTTGGGCTATTCAGGTGGTAATTAAGGTATTTTACTTTAAAATTCCCATCAGTAATGTATGACATCATGTTCAGTTTTGTAACTGATTTATTCTTTACTTTTTTATTTTTTACTTTTTTATTTTTTACTTTTTTATTCTTTACTTTTCAAAAATTGCCTTCATAGTTACAAGATTTTTTATGCTATGACTGTATTTGATTTTCTTACATAAGCATTGTTCACAAACTTAAGTAATTTTTTCAGGTCATCTGAGGATGAGAGAGATAATTAGACATGGCATAAATTTCAATGTTTTCATGAGTCTGTCTTTTTATTCATATCAATATTCAATGGTTCTGCTTATCAAGTATTGACAGCATCATCTGGAATAGGGATAGGATAGGGAAGGATAGTTTCCCTGAAAAGAGCTGATTATTATTACTAAAAGGAGAAATGGTTGCTGAATAGGTGAAAAAGAAACCATCTCCTACTTATATTGTACTAATTTCAGCTCCCTAGTTACTTTTAAAGAAGTGTTCAGTAAACTTTCATTAGTAGTTTTATCACATTTCTTTAATGATTGGCTTTCATTACCAATAAATTTCAGAAAAAGTAGTTTTAATTTCCGGTGAAATTGGAGTCATATAATAGAGGGGTGTGTGGGACCTTAAAAAAAGAGTTTTATGTTCTACTTGTGTTTTCATTAATATTTAGATATTAATGATGACTGTAACCTACTTGCCAGAAGGAAGACAGTGGAGTAAAATTCAAGTCCTCTAAGCTCTTAACATTTGTAGAAACTGTTTGGAGAAATCAAGATACACAGAATGAAGGTCACAGTTTACATAATTAAAATGATCATTATCACTGAAATTGTATATGAACATATATAATGCACTCCTTCTTTTCCAATCAGAATTTTTTTCCTTGGAGTTATTTAGCAGAGCTTGGAGAAGACTGAACACTAGTCATTGTAAATGTCTTGTCATGTAACCCTCCAAAGAAATTAACCTTTAAAGTTGGAAAAGCTCTCCATGCATACCTTGATTATATAATACATATACTTTGTGATATTGACTGCTCAGTAAGGGTCATAAGTAAGATTACTATTATTTTTTACTTTTAAGGTAGTTTTCTTCAGATAAGTTATTTCCTTTGCTTGAGATACCATGAACATAGCCTTTTTTGATTGTAAAACCTTTGGACTATAACATTTTTTTCAACAGTTCTGAAACAAACAAAAAAAAGTTCCACTTATTCCTGAAACCCTGATGGGTTTTAAACTGTGTAGCTCATTTCTTTGTTCTGTGTAACAAAAGAAACTTCTTAGGATTTCTGACTGCACTGTTCTGGTTTGTGCCAGGTTACTACTGCCTTTTACAAGATAGAAAAACCTTGAGCACTTCTGACTTGGACTGCTCATTCAAAGACCAGAGCCTTGAAAAGGGCATTGAGATGGCCTTGTAGCTAAATTTACATTATTTTTATGGTTTTGAGATTCTGATTTTCAGAACTTCAGCATTTACAACATTTTGATAAAGGAGAGCCTTAGCTGTAGAGGGAAGGGGCTTTAGAATATTTTTCAGTCTATGTAAATTGATTAGCTAGTCATTAGTGTCTTCTATATTCTTGGCCACTTACAGCATGAAGAGATTGCCACTAAGCCAATAAAAATGCCAAAAGCTTTGACAGTAAATACAGGACAAGTCAAAATTCTGGCCTTCTGTTTTACTGGCCAAGACTATAAGAAGTAGAAAAGATTATTTTCTCCTTTTTCTCTCTCTTCCTCTCTCCCTCTTTTTTTTTTCCTTCTTCCTTTCTTCCTTCCTGTGATAGAGTAGATCCCATTGGGGGCATTTTGGGTTTTTTTAGTTTTTGTATCATAAATAATATTAAGTAACTTATTATACAAAAATCTTTGCCAAATTTCTGTTTCCTTCAATTAAAATTTTTAAACAAGTTCATTCAAATAAAAAGCATGAATACACTTTCAAAGATCTAAATGTTTATTGCTGTATGTAAAAATATATTGATTTATAATACTTATTTGAACCATCTTCTTTATGACATTACAATAATTTTAAATATATGTATATATTTTGCTTTTTAGGGCTGCACCAGAGGCATATGGAAGTTCCCAGGATAGGGGTCGAATCAAGCTACAGCTCCTGGCCTATGCCACAGACACAGCAACGCTGGATCCCAGCCGCATCTGCGACCTACACCACAGCTCACGGCAACGCTGGATCCCCGACCCACCGAGCACAGACAGGGATCAAACCCACATCCTCATGGATACTAATCATATTCGTTTCTGCTGTGCCACAACAGGAAGTCCTATTAAGTAGACATATATTGTCTTTTGTTTCTCTTATTATTGAAATGTTCAATTTTCATCCCTAGCTTGGAAAGCAGAATGCTGACAGTAAATTTTATACTCTCCATAAATAGGACATAAGCTAATTCCATTTTGGGGAATCCGGGCAGTCAAAGAGAGAACTCTAAAGTCATCTACATTCAAGTTTCCCTAAGGAAATAGCCCTGCCAGCTGACCTACAGGCTCCCAGTTGGCAGTGACCATTCACCAATGCAGAGCTTCAATCAGCTTTTAGGTGTTTCATCTCTAAGTATGCATAGCCAAAAATTATCAGCATGAAAGACAAAGACCCAAACGGACATATAGGAAAAAGACTTTTAATATTAAATGGGGAAGTCCAAAAATTAAATGGCTGATGTATTAGAGAGATCATAGAAAATTAAGAGATTAAAATCATCAAAGAAGTGATTCAAGATTGTGTTCAACAAAAATATGTTCAAGGGGAAAAAAATCTGCCTACATTAAACATATTATGAAATATCAAAACACTGAAGTAAATGGGACAATTCCAAAAGCCTGTTGAAAAGAAAAAAGTAATAAAAGGGGTGATGGACAAAGAATCTGCTGTCCAAATGTTTTTGGATTTCTCTGTTGTGACACTAGAAACTAAAAGCCAATGGAGCAAAGCATTCCCATTTTGAAAAAAAAAAAAAAAAGACATCCAACCTAGAATTTTATACAGAAGTAATTGTGTATGAGATAGACAAGGATATTTTCAGGTATGAGAATTCTCAAAACATTTTTTTGTTGACATATCCTTTCTCAGGAAGTGAAGGAGTGGGTAATCCAAGAAAGAAGAAATAACAGGAACCAGGAAACAATGGCTCTAACTCAAGAAAAAGATATAGTCCCAGGATGTCAGGGTGAGAGCTGTGCTCCGGAGTAGAAAACATGTCTAAACACTCCAGAGGACCTGTCTCCAGGATGAGGCAATTGATAGGACCCATGAGGTATTTGAATATATTGAGAGAGATTGTAGACAACTTGGGGAAAGCTTGGGACTGAATTAATGGGAAAGAGAACACAAAAAAATTAAAAAGAAAATAAATATTACCTGAAATGTAAAGGAAAAGTTGTACCCCCCCAATGTAATCTCCATCTAGTACTTAGTCCTTCTAGGAATAATGTTCACATAATCCTAATAATCTAAGCATTAAATATTAATCTAATTGTAAGTATGATATAAAAGTATTGAGAAATGGGCAGATCCAGATATATTTCAGATATAGAAATAATTTGGGAGATATACAATTTTTTTATGTTTGGGAAGTGAGTCATGTTTGACAGGTGACTAAATGCTTATATTCTTTACTGGGAAATACATAATAATTGCAACAACTAAAAAAAGAACTAGATATAATTAACAAGTGTTGAAAATGGCTGCCTCTGGGGAATGAAGACAGAGAAAGGGGTTATAAGGACTGCATTTTGCATTGTATAATAGAATTACTTAATATTTTAATCTAAGTGAAAGAATCTCTTCACTAAAATCAGTAACTAAGTTAAATCCAATTTAAATTTAGTGTTCAATAACTAAAATTCTAAGTTTTACATTGGACAAAATTGTGGTAAAATGTTTTATGCTCAAATAACATGCAAAAACAAAACAAAATAACACAAACTCAGTGAAATTCAATTAAAAAATAAACAGTTTGTTTCACAAAATTACTGTGCCTTACACTGGCTGCTAAGTTGTATCGACCCCATTATACAGGATGCCTTACCAAGCAGTCATATGTTCTTGAATAATTAATTATTGCTTACTGTGGTGATACATCATTAGCATAAGATAATAGCATTTTCAGATAGCCAGAGTATCCTTACGAAGACAGGGTCTTTGGCAAATAAACACTGTGTGTATGTAGACTCCAGTGCAAAATAGAATCACAAATATTTTTAGGGGAACTTACATATCTTAAAAATTAGGTAGCAGGTGCTTTTATTTTGATCTAAAGTAACAGTTTGTTAATGACACATCCCATAATCAGATTTTCTATCCATGATTTTATTGGCTGAAATAGTAACTAATATGACAAATTTATTAGCCTGCAATGAGGAACGCCAACATTGAAGCACAGATGGTCTCCTCCAACAAGTGACAATTTAAAGCATCAGATTTATTATGAAGCAAATGAAACTGTTTAGAACCACGACATTCTTGCCTCTGAAGGAAAGAACAATAGGAAAAAACAATTAATAGCAATGGTAGCTTTATTATTTTAGCTTACATTTTAGGAAATCTTTGACAATGAACTTTGTAAAAAAGACTTTTTAAAAGTATTTTATTCCTTTATTGAACTACAAACGGAAGCACTTGTCTTGGTTTGATTATATTTGAGCTTTCCTGTTTTTTGCAGAGATTTAGCTTTCTGTGTGTGTGTGTGTGTGTGTATGAAAACAAAGCTAACTTCTGAATACTCATCTAATAAAACGTCAGTAGGAAAGTGACAACAGCACCTGTGGGAAATAGCAAAAGGAGCATTGTGGGTAATATGTCCTCTGGGGTTTGGTATTTGTGGTAAAAATCAATTATATTCTTGACAAATAAATCCAGGGGGATGAAAAATGCCAAGTGCAAATAATGCATTTTAAATATGTATCTCCATAGAGTTAGCAGCACCAGCCATGATCCAGTTGTGAAACAAAACTAAAAGCTAATTATCAAAGGTTGAACCCATGTACAATAACCCTTGTACAGGTGATTACAACTAACTTAAAAGAAGTTGTGCCAGAACTGAGCACCTTTGTAAGCCATTCTTTACCCCCTTTCTGTTGCCCATATTAATTGACAGAAATCTGTTTCCATGGCAGACTTCCACCTCAAAAGTACTTGCAAAAGTGGTTTAAGAGACGTTAGGTTTTAGTCAGTAGGAGATCAGCTACACTTCTAGTGAAATGGGTCCAATGCTGTTCCACAAGTGCTTGCTTTTGTGTATAACACTTGATTCCAGATCTTTCTCTACCTTGATGAGTATTCAAAAGAGAATTCAAAAGGGAAGATAGTTTTGTATAGCAACTGAGAAAGCAGTCTCAGTTAAATAGAAAGGCAAAAATGTATAGTTTTGATCTCATATGTATATGAATATGCTGATGTCCTGCTTGAAAAAAAGCACTCAAAAGCCTGTGTGATGAAAACTCTGTTCACATAGTTTAAAATTGAGTAATTGCTATCATTTAATGAATATCTTTCATCTATCTATTTATCCATCATCTATTATATACTATAATCTATTATCTGGCATTTATTATTTATCTATCTACTTATCTATCTGTATCTTTCTGATCCTTAAAAACACTATTAGGTTAGGGCATTATGTCCATTTCGAAGATAGCGTAATGGAATGAAGAATTTATGTTTTAAAGATATCCTTTTGACTGCTTTGAAATTGGAAAAAGGAAAAGGAAAGTAAGACCCAGAGAGAAGTCTCTGATTGTAGCCAGATGAAACGAGTAGAGAAAGGCAGGGAGAAAGGAGAGTGGGAGAGAACAGATCATGTATATTTCAGAGACAGTAATACATTTGGGATTTTTATAATATATTTGGTTATATATTGCATAAAGTATTTTTTAGAGTTGGAGGATTTTTCTCCTACTCCCATTGCTCATCATTCCTACTGGTTTCTTTTCCTGAGCATTGCAGGTACTAAGAATTCTTTTGTAATACCAGAGTGGTAGAAATATCCAAAAGAGATTGTTTGGTGGTAGTGGTGATTTAATTATTGCTTTTATGACATCTGCTGCTTATAAGTGGCCTTGCTTAATAAAATTGGAAGTTTTCCTGTGTATGCTAAGATATTTTTACAAAAGTTTTTTGTCTTTAAACTGTAAATCCCCCACTGATTTTACCCATCCTTTTTCTATTGAGACTATAACTTTCAGCTATATTTGACAACTTAATAGGAATTTAAATGGAAGTTATGTCTTCTTTTAAACTTTGAATTTCATGTGAAGAAAATAAACTAAAAATATATAAAGTGCTTAATTTGATCAGTTTCAATATATATATGCAAGCGTGAGATCATTACCAATATCGAATTAAAAAACTTTTCTGTTAATTGCATAAGTTTCCTTGTGCCCCTTTATAATCCATCCCTCCCACCACCCCATCCTTAAATAATCAGTAAACTGTTTTCTGTTATAGCTCAGTTTGCATTTTCTAGAACTTTATGTTAATGCACAAACTTTTTTGTTGGTCTGGCTCCTGTCCTTCAACATAATGATTTTGAGGTTCATTTATGTTGTTTTATGTATCATTAGTTAATTTTAATGAGTAGGAAGTATTCCATTGAGCAAATATATCCCAAATTGTTTATTCACTGGCTGTTGATGAGCATACGAATTGTTTCCAGTGTGGAGCTATTGCAACTCCATTTCAATGAATATTCATATACAGGTCTCTATGCAGATGTATATTTTCAGTTCCTCGTAGTTAATAAAATTTCAGTGAACACTTAAAGGCAAGTTTTTGTACAGACATATGTTTCAATTCTCTGTGGTCAATACTGAGAAATAATAAGACTAAGTCACATGATAGATGAGTGTTAACTTTGTTAAGAAACTGTCAAGCTGTTTTCCAAAGTGATTATACCACTTTACCTTCTTATCAGTATTGTATGAGATTTCCAATTCCTCTGCATCCTCACTAACACTTGATATGGTAAGACTTTATTTTGATCAATTCTCGTGGTTATGTAATGGTATCTCATTTTAGTTTTAATTTAATATTTCTTTTACGAATAATAATGTTGAATATCTTTTCATGCACTTATTGAGTATTCATATATATTCTTTTGGGTTAATTTTATTAGATTGTTTGTTTTCTTATTATTGGCGTGTAAGAATTTTTCATATTCTCTAGATATAAGTTTTTGACTAATACAAGTTATCTCAAATCTTTTCTTCCAGTCCGTTGTTTGTCTTTTCATTTTGTAAATGACACTTTTCAAAGAGCAAAAGTCTTGTTATATTGATGAGGTCCAATTATTGATTTTCTCTTTTCTGACTTAAGCTTTCTATGTTCCGTTTAAGAAAATTTGACTTTGCCTTTTTTCTAGGTATTTTATTATTTTAGGTCTTATGTTTAGATCCATGATCCATTTTGAATTAATCTTGTGTTTGGTATGAGGTCAGCATTTACTCTTATCCATAGAGATATCCAGTTATTGGAACAACTTTGCAGTCTTTCTTTTCCCTGTTGAATTGCCTTGTCACCGTTGTGAAAAATAAACATGTAGATCTACATCTGGACTATTCTATTACATTGATCTAAATGTGTATGTTTTTGTTCGTTTGCTCTTTTTGGCTATGGCATGCAGTGGCTTGATGTGGGACCTCAGTTCTCAGACCAGGGATTGAACATGGGCCACAGTGGTGAAAGTGCCAAATTCTAACTACTAGACCACCATGGAACTCACAATTTCTATGCTTTTGTTCATTTGTTTTATTTTGTTTTGGAATGTTAAATTGTCTTGATTACTTTAGCTTTATATATAGTAAGACTTAATATCAAGTAAGGTCATTAGCTTTATAATAAGACTAAAAATCAAGTAAGGTAAGTTCTCTTACTTTCTTCTTCTTCTTTTTTTTTTTTTAAATACTTTGGTTAATTTAGGTCCTTTGCCTTTCCAAACAAATTTTAGAATCAATTTTTCAAATTCCAGGAAAAAAAAAAGACTTGGAAGTTTTTTGGAGTTGCTTCAAATCTATAGACCAATTGCCGTCTTAACATAGTCTTCAAATTTAGGAACCTGCTGTGTATCCTCCCATTTATTAAAGTTTTCTTTGATTTCCTTCAGCGTTTTTTTGTTGTATTCAGTGTAGATGTCTTGAACATGTTCTACTAGGTATTTCATGATTTTTGGTGCTACTGTAAATGAGATTTTAAAATTTTATTTGCAATAGTTTTCTATTATAAGAATGAAATTAATTTTTAAGAATTAATTTTGTGTCATACTTGCTAATAAATTGTATTGATTTTGCTAGTAATTTTATACATTTACTGGTACTTGGCAGAATATTGTATAATCTACTAATATGAACAGTTTCAGGAGTTCCCGTCGTGGAGCAGTGGTTAACGAATCCCGCTAGGAACCATGAGGTTGCGGGTTCGATCCCTGCCCTTGCTCAGTGGGTTAAGGATCTGGCATTGCTGTGAGCTGTGGTGTGGGTTGCAGACGTGCTTGGATCCCACGTTGCTGTCGCTGTGGCTTAGGCCAGCGGCTACAGCTCCAATTAGACCCTTAGCTTGGGAACCTCCATATGCTGCAAGAGCGGCCCAAGAAATCACAAAAAGACCAAAAAAAAAAAAAAAAAGAAGAAGAAGAACAGCTTCGCTTGTTCATTTTAGATACTCATTCTTTTTTATTACTTTCCTGGCTATATTGCAATGGTTAGGACATTCTGTGAGATAATAAATAAAAGTGGTTAAAGTAAGTATCCTTACCTTGTTCCCAATCTCCTGGGGAACCAATTTGGTTTTTCACAATTTAGTACATTTTTCAAAGAACCTTTTACAGTTTAAGAAAATTCCTTAGTATTCCTATTTTTCTGAGAGTGTTAATAATGAATCACTATTAAACTTGGTTAAATCATGTAATTTTTGTCCTTTATTCAGTTAATGTGGTAAATTGACTAAAATTTGGAGGCCAAACCAATTTACCATTTTAGGAATAAAAGATACTTATTTGGTCGTAATGAATTATCACTTTTTATATGCTGCATTCAATTTGCTGGTATTTTAATGAACCTTTTGTCTATATTCATGATGGGTGTATTCTATATGTTGTTTTTCCATAATGTTTTCTCATATTTGGGGTTTGGATTATGCTGGCATCATAAAATAAATTGAGCAATGAAACATCGTCCTTTATTTTCTGGTAACTTTTCCTCTCTATTATATCATTCCCATTACCTCATCCAACAAATGAACTGTTATTTAGTTGATCTTCTACATTCCTAATTCTTAGTCACTCTCCCAGCTTTATCCTGTTGACCTAAAGCAACATTTTAAACAACTTATTCCTCTATTTGAAAGTTTTTCTTCACCTAAATATCAAGACAACGTACTAATATGGTTTTCCTCCAGACTTTCTTGTGGGTTCCATTTGCAGGTTACTCCTTAACTCTTCCTCTTCTCTAAAATTTGGGGTACCTTAAACTTTTCCTTGATCTCCTTATCCTTACCCCACAAACTAACAATACAAGTGATTACATTTAAAGTCTTAAGTCTTTAAATACCAAGAATATGCAGAATGACTCTTAAATCATCATCTCTGTCCTAGACCACTCTCCTGAACTTCACACTCATATTCTACTGGAATTCACTTTGATACTTAAGAAATCTCACTCATCCATCTACTTTTTCATCAGAATCCTCTTTCAAGTGATTGTATCCAGTGTTGAGAAGGCAGCATAAAGAAAAAAAAAAGAAAAGAGCGAAGACTGACAAATGGAAACCATTTATCAAGATGTTTTATTTATATCTAACCATATGAATAAATTAGATTGAATGGTGTGAGTATACCAATTAAATTGCAGAGATTCTCAGACTGGACAAAGATGCAATAACTATCTGCTGCCTACACAAAATGGACTTTAGGTATTCAACAAAATAATTCAAAAGAAAAAGAATGGGAAATAATATACTATGCTAATACTGACCAAAGTAAACCAGAGAGCCTATGTTAATATCAGACAACTAGATTTCAGAGCCAAAAATATCCCTGGAGATAAAGATTATTTCATAATGGCAAAAGGATCATTTATTAAGAGGACATAATCCTAAATGTATTTACCTCAAATAGCAGAACTCCAAAATATATAAGGCCATAACTGAGAGGATTTTTTGGAAATAGATACATTTATAATTACAGTTGGAGATTTACCCGCCTTTCTCAATAACTGATGGAAAGAGTAGATGAAAAATTAGTAAGGGTGTGAAAGATTTGAACAAAACTATCAACCAGTTTGAGGTAATTGGTATTTATAGAATATACTGTACAACAAGACAAAATCACACCTTTTTTTCGAGTACATCAGCATTTATAAAGATAGAATATATAGTGAGCCATAAAACAAGTCTTAATCAATATGCAGGAATTTAAATCATAGGATATATATTCTCTAACATCAGTGGAGTTAATTTAGATATCAATAAAGAAAGCTATCTGAAAAGTAGCCAAATATTTGGAAAGTAAAGAACTCTCTTTTAAATAACTCATGAGTAGAAGAAGAAATAAAGAGGAAAATTAGGAAGAATTTTGAGATGAATAAAAATGAGAATATAGCAAAATTTATGGGATGGTGCTAAAGTTTTACACAGTAGGAACTTTATGGCACCAAATGCTTGCATTAAAAAGCATTAAGATCTCAAGTTAATTACCTCAGCTTCAAATTTAAGTAACTAGAAAATTAAGAAAAAATAAATATCAAATAAGGATAAAAAAATATCAAAGTGAAAAATCAGTAAAATATCCAAAGTTGCTCTATCAATGTATATTCCCACCAACAATGTAAATGGGTTCCCTTTTCTCCACAGCCTCTCCAGCATATATTGTTTGTAGACATTTTAATGATGGCCATTCTGACCAGTGTGAGATGATACCTCACGGTTTTGATGTGCATTTCTCTAATAATTAGCAATGTCAAGCATCTTTTCATGTGCCTATTGTCCATATGTATGTCTTCTTTGGAGAGATGTCTATTTTGATCTTCTGCCCATTTTTTTTTCTGATATTGAGCTATATGAACTGTTTATATATATTTGGAAATTAATCCTTTGGTGCTCACATCATTTGCAAATATTTTTTCCCATTCAATAGGTTGTCTTTATATTTTGTTGGTGGTTTCCTTTTATATGCAAAATATTTTAATTAGGTCCCATTTCTTTATTTTTAATTTTGTTTACATTAATATAGAAGATAAATCCAAAAAGTATTGTTGTGATTTATGTTAAAGAGTGTTCTGCCTATGTTGTCCTCTAGAAGGTTTACAGTATCTGGTCTTACATTTAGGTCTTTAATCCATGTCATGTTTATATTTATGCATGGTGTTTGAGAATGTTCTAATTTTATTCTTTTGCATGTAGCTATCCAGTTTTCCCAGCACTACTTATTGAAGAGATTGTCTTTTCTCCATTGTATACCTTGTATCCTTTGTCATGTATTAATTGACCATAAATTTGTTTTTCTTCTTTCTGGGCTTTCTATCCTGTTCCTTTGATCTATGTAGCTGATATTGTGTCAGTACCATACTGTTTTGATGACTGTAGCTTTGTAGTATAGTCTGAGGCCGAGTGTGATTCCTCCAGTTCCAATCTTCTTTCTCAAGATTGTTTTGCCTATTTAGATTTCTTTTTTTCATAATAATAGTGTAGCGAAATACACATTTTGGATGTTGAAATGTCATAATATTACTCTACTTGATATGACTTATTTTCTCGGATTTTTAGTTAGGTAGTATTTTCTTTAGGAATTTTGCTTATATATTTATAAGTGAAATGGCTCCATGACTTTGCTAATTTGTGTTGTCTTAGTATTATAGTAGCTCCGTAAATAAGGTAGGCACTTTTTGGAGTTTTGGAAAAAAATAGATATTGGCTAACATTTAAATTTCTGTGAGATTTAGTGGTCTATTCAGAGCTTTATTTTATCTTTTGTCTTTTGTCATTTTTATTTTTATTTTTATTTTATTTTATTTTATTGTCTTTTTAGGGCTGCACATGCAGCATATGGAGATTCCCAGGCTAGGGGTCGAATCGGAGCTGTAGCTGCCAGCCTACACCACAGCCACAGCAATGCTGGATCCAAGCTGCATCTGTGACCTACACCACAGCTCATGGCAATGGTCCCACTTAACCCACTGAGTGAGGCCAGGAATTGATCCCATATCCTCATGGATACTAATCGGATTCGTTAACTACTGAGCCATAACAGGAACTCCTCTTTTGTCATTTGTAAAAAAAATTGGGGGTCTTAAATAGTTCCCCTTTCTGTTCTTCATTGTGTTTATTTACATCTTTCCTCCTTTTTGATCTTTTTTTTTCTAAATTCTAATCAATCTTTCTAAAGAATAGTCATTTTTATTATCTCTATTTTTATTCTCAGTTTCATCAATTTCTTCCTTTACCTTTGTTATTTATTTTCTTTGTTTCTTTAGGTGTTATTATTGTACAACTGCTTTCATTAAACCCTAAATTTGAGACTTGCTGCCTTGGCACAGATGGTTAAGAATCTGATTGTGGTGGTTCAGATTGCTATGGAGGCATGGAATCATTCCCTAGCCTAGCACAGTGGATTAAAGCATCTGGCATTCCCCAGCTGTGGGTCAGATTCAATCCCTGGTCTGGGAACTTCTGTATGCCATGGGTGTGGCCATAAAAACAAAACAGATTATATTTAATCTATAAATTTCACTATAGGTACCACTTCAAACTCTGTCCCACATATTTTGATATCCTCTGTTTTCATTGTCATGAAGTTATAAAATATTCCTTAAAATCTTTTTATCATTTTCTTTTGAACCAAAAATTAATGGTATGTTAATTAATTTTCAGATTATAGGAAACTAAGATTATCTTTCTGTTATTAATTTAGAATTTTGTTACACTGAAGACAGAGAACAAGTGCATTATATCATCTTTCATGATTTATTGCCACTGTCTTCATGACAATATATGATTTATTTTTGTGAATATTCAGTATGTTTCAAAAGCTATATTCATTCTTTGTGAGAGTAGAGTTCTGCATATTATCTGTTAACTCAAGTTTATTAATTGTTTTTTTCAGATTTTCAATGCCTCTGCATATGATTTTGTCTGGTTGCTTTCTTTGTAACTGCTTGGAGTGTGTTAATATCACCAGCTACAATAGTTTCTGTTCTTTTAAGTTTCTTGATAGATCATGAGGCTACATAGTTAACTCTATTTAATGCAATTTTTTTTGTTGTTTATTTTTTCAAAATACAGTATTTATAGGATCTTTTCACTTTTTTAAAATATTATTTTTGCCTTAAGCTTGATTTCATCAGATATGAAGATTTCTATCTAGATATCTTTGTTCATAGTTGTCTGGCACAGTTTTTCCATCTTATTCATATTTAAACTTTTTCATTGTGTGGCTTTGGATTTAGAGTGTTTTTTTTTTTTTTAAAAAAAAACCTTTATTCAGGCCTTTTACATTACTGAAACCTTTTAATTAGCTCATATCTTTTCTTATAAAAATAATATAAACATCCTGTAAAAATTGTATCCAGTCAGCTTGGTATATAAGTAAGTAAAATAGTCTGCTTAGAACTAGAAGAACCAGAATATTACAGAGATAGTTAATAGTCTGGGTTTGCAGCTCATACAGTGAATTATTCAAAGTATGCCCCAAATTTCATTATAGAGACTAAACTCCAGTCTGGTTTATAGCCAAGGTTTGGGAGTAAAGATTTGCAAAAATGAGTGGGAAAGCAGACTTCTGTGAACCCCCTGCTTAGCAGTTCTTGTGTAACTTTAAAATAGAGGCTCTATTAAAAACTCCCCTGTAAGATGTATGGCAGAGTCCTTCCAGCTAGTAGTTTTCCTTGTGTAGAACTATAGTTTGGTGCCAGCTGCATTGAGGCGGGCCATGAAAAGCAAAACCGAATGACATAAGCCAGTAATTATGCTTGTGTGATATGGTAGGTAATTGAGTTGTTTAATGGAGAAGGTTATAACTTGGAATGAGAGACAAAAAATCCTTGTATATAGCATAAAAATAAATATTTGCTATATTCTTTTTTTTTCTCACTATTAACTTTAACTGGATTTTTAACAATTATATATTAAAAGAAACAAATTATATATATTTTAGGCTACCAGGGTGAGCTGAAATGGATATGCTTGCTTGCAAGTGAATTATTATTTTTTTTTATTTTCATTTTCTTTCTTCATTTAAACACTGTTCCAATGTATTTTTATGTTTTTAGTATATAATGTGTTATTTTGAAAAATACATATTTGAATGCAACTTCTCCCTTGTGAATCAATAGTAATAAGTTAAATCAGAAAATGCTGTTTCTCTTTAAAGCTTGGCCATTCTGGGGCAAGTTACATGCTCTTATCTTGATGTTTTACTTTCAAGTTGTCTAAGTAAATTGGAAATAGTGCACTGAAGGCACTTTCACATGTGATATCTGTTAAATGTCATTTATAATTTATGTATTCTTACACAGAATTTTCCTTTCTATCTTCAGAGACTGAGAAATAAATTTTCTTTCCTGCTACTTTTTCCCCTATTTGGCAAAGGAAATATTTAAATATATCTTTTGGTACTATAGATAAACAAGACTGTTATCTTATTCATCAATTCCATTGTATGTCTACATTTTCTAGGAGTTTCCTTTTTTACTATTAAATTTGTTTTGGTAGTGAGAAGATATGTCTATCTTTAATCTAAGTAATTTCTTTTAAAAATAAAATGCCTCTTAACCCCCACTCCTGATTGTAAATGGTAAATTGTACAATCTTACTTTTTCATCTAGTGTGAGATATTTACATTAAATATGCATGTCATATATAATATATGGATAGCTGAAAGCAAAAACTGCTACAGTGCTGGAGAGGAACCATACAAAACTTAATTTTATAAAAACACCTAAAACACCATAAAGAATTAATTAATCCTAATGCAAAGCAATAGACATGTGCAGTGAGCAGAGCTTATTTTTAAATACATAGTTTTAAATAAATATATATATTTTTTCTTTTGACAGATTCATATTAAGCACAGCGTGTGTGACAGGAGACTAAAGACATACATGTATACAAGTAATTTTTATCCTTTTGCAATTGAATGCATTGGTTTCATCACTTTAATTTGCTGATAGCCTTGTTAATTCTTTCAATAACTTTATTCAATATAGGTCAGGCTAAATATGATAAAATAGAAGATAAAAAGATTTTTAAAGATGAAAGAATTTCTCTGATCTGAGGTTTAGCTGATAAACTAGGAGAAATCAGAGACAAGAATAGAATTGAAAATTTGAGGATATCTGATAAGAATGATCTATCATATTTTCAAAGCCCTTAACAAATTTCTTTCTAATTAGTAACTGCTATAATTGTAGATCTTAGATGAAGCATTTTTGGTGGTAGAACCCTGGTTAATAGGAATTAAGAGATGAGTGAATCGGTAAAATATCAAGGCAAAAATACTTTTAAGAAGTTTGCAATGAAAGGAATGCTATGAATCAAAGATAACTAGGGGACAAATAGAGATATTTTATTAAACTATATTTTGATTCATTGAAACCTGTGCAGGGAAAATGTATAAATAAGAAACTGAAGACATGAGAGGTATCTAATAGGATGACTAATGGATAACTAATGGACAGCTAGTAGGATATAGAGCTAAAGGAGAAAAACTGTGTACTAATACAGAAAAAGAGTTAAACAGCCAATAGAATAAATGAATATGAAAAAACATTTTCAAGTTGGATTAGAAATATTGAAGATGTTCATTTCCTAAGATTCTGTAGTTATATGCACAGAGATGAAATTTTCTAATCATTATTGAAGGAAATTGATATTAAAGAAATTAAATGAGTTGTTTAAAAGGACACTTAAGCACTCAACTGATATGGAACACAATCTAATCTCTTTCTCAGCAATGCCTGGCAAAGAGGGAGCAGGAATTGAGATGTGTTAAAATTTACCCAGGGTTGAAAAAACTTGAACTCCAGAGAAAGTAAAAATCAGAGTATAAAAATCAACTATTAGAACTTCTATTTCATTTTGATTGTTTAATCCCTGAGAGGTAAAGGTTAATGTTTTAAGACAACTGCTGCAGCCTGGCTACCCAGAGAAGGCACTAGCTCACTGCAAATTTCCATAGAAACCAGATATGACCCAGTGCTGGATCCCAGTCCCACATAGTGCTTGGAAAGGAGCTGGTGCTTCATCAGTCTTGAAGGCTAATGAATTGCACTTGCTACATGATGGAGGTTCCTTTTCAAGACTTGGACCCTAGCTTCATGACCCCACTAGTGAGGGGATTCATGTTTTCTCTCTTGTGAAGGCTGATACTCCGTGCTAGTCACGTGACACAGCTTTGAAGACATGGCTGTCTCCTAAGCCTATGATTGTGTCAGGGAAGGGCATAGTATTGTTGGATTAAATTTGGGGTTAGTATCTTGCATATCATATTACTGTTGTATCCTGACTCCTGATCGTGCCAATGGAGGGGCAATGCTTCCCTTACCGTGCAGTTTAAAGGTTCCATAAATTTGAGGATCTTTGATCCTCACCGAAAGTCTGAGGTCTGATCCTGATAGTTTTCTGTGTACTGCACAGTGTGTAGGGATGGGGCAGCTGGTCCTGAGCACCTGCCACAATGCCTGATCCTTGGGTTTGCCTCCGCAGAATTATATGCCATATAATTATGGTGTATATGTTGTGTTGCTTGGCCATGTTCTGACAGTCAGAAAGTCTAGAGGTATCATCATTTCTAGCATGAAGATAGACAGATCTTGGTTATGGCTAAACAGAGATAAGGAGATAAATGAGGGCAAAGGGGAGCTAATTGTTTTTTTACAACAGTCAGGTTTCAATGGATGAGGGATAGTATGAAATCAGTAGATGTAAGGAGGTGAGAGAGGTGTAAAGACAGAAGATTGTACTCAGAGCAGATAATTTCATGATTTGAGCTCATGCATGTAAGCATTAGTGCATTATGTCAAGGTTCAGACTGAAGAGCAGAAGTAATGAGAAGGCAGTATACTGCAAATCTGTTTTTTGAAAATCTGTAACATAGGTTAAAGTTCTAAGATGACTTTATCCTCTGCAAAGTTCTTGCTGGTGTAGATGTCTTTCTGACATTTTTTCGGTATATTGTTTTGGGCTCTGTTTCTGAAAAGATTCTAGTAAGGAGTAAATAAATGAATTGATGAAGCAAATTTCCTTCAACTTTTTGATTATTGACTGTAAACTACAAAAGCAAAAACAAACTAAAAAAACCCTGTACTACCACATTACCCCCTAGAATTTAGGAAATTATAAGACATCTGGTAGACACTTAAAAATAATTTTTGGTATAATCATTAATTATATGCACTGTTTTAAAATGTTCCTTGAAGAGATGACTGCTCTATCTAGGAATTCTGTGGTTAATCCATTGTAAATAAAAGCAAAATCAAATATTGTGTGTTCTCAATTCAGGACATGTATGAAATTAAATGCATTTAAAATTGATGGTGTCTTAGTTTTAATGAAATATCTTAATGACATTCTTATTAGTTTATATGGTAAATCTAACTGTTCAAGATATAGAATTAATTGTAGTAAAAATACTCTTTTCAGACATGATATATTTCATTCACTATGCTTTATTTAATTTGTCACTAAAGTCTCAGATTGGTGCTGAATTGCCTGTAGGAATTAGCAAATGGAGAATGATAGGGTCATATATGGCATTACAAATATAAGTTAATAGCACACTTCAACATTTCACCTTCTTTCTAAACCTCCAATCAGCAAATGAGAATTGTCAAATTGCATATTTTCTCTGCAGTTTTTTAAGTAGTAAGATGCCACAAAGAAAGCTGGCCACCCAAGCTGCAAAATCAGCAAAACAAAAAGGGAAATGTTAGTTTTCTCTCTCTAGCTATGAAAATCCCATGTGGATTTTTCTGGCTGTCTGGATTGCAGATTATGCTGATAGCATGTAAAGATTTCATTCCAGTTAGACTTCAATCAGAACTAAATATTTGGTTCAGCCACTATGAGTTTTTAATAGTTTGCAATCTTAGACAAACATCAGAAAATTTACCTATGCTTTGGTTTTACTTACTTCTTAAGGGTACCTGAATCATGATAACTTGTAGTTGATAATTGCCAAATGTTCAAAATTGCAATATTTTTACTCTTGGTGAGAAGGAGGGGGAAAAAAGGATATTTCTTGTCTCTCGGATATATTGGCCTACTCTCCAAATGACAGGTTCCTGACTGATCAACTGTACCACCTGCTACTAAAGCTCAGTAATATTAGTCTGTGGAATGGTTTCATTCTCATCTCACACCTCAGAGATCTTGTGCTCAACCCCAGGCATCCCTTGTGTGTTTAAATCAGCTTAACGGCTCATACAGTGTGCTGATTTCCTTGTAGGCCTCTGTTTTCTCAAAAAGTGATCACCTTTTGCCAATGCCCTCAGGATTAAACAGGGCAGTCTGGTTTTCCTTTTCTGCATTGGCTATACCTTTGTAGTCAATAAAAGACTAACTAGAAAAGAATCAGCTGATGAGAGAATCAATCTTCTGGAAGCCTCCCCACAGTTTTCTCATCATTTTTGTGCGTCTGTCATCTCAGATTGTAAAATGGAAACCCAAACTCAGTATGTGGGAAGACTTTTACTGCTCCTTGTTAACAAAAACAGTAAGACCAGGGGTTTTGATCTTACGAGTGTATAGGTAAACAGTAAGCTGTACATGCACACTCTTGAAGTGGCTTTCTCTGTTTCTAATGGAGATTTGCAAGGAATTATCAAAGTGGTATCAAAAAGGTCTCCTAACTTACTGTAGTGGGGCTATCCATCCTGAGGAGGTCAGGTTAAATCTGAAGGTCTTGTACATGATGATACTGGGATATCTTATGGTACAGCAAGCAGCACTGTGTGCTTCTTAGTCATAAAAACAGATAAATATAAAAGGGATCCTTTCTGCATGTTTATAACTGGTTACATTGTATTAATTTATTTCCATAGTATTACGTTTTAAAGCAAATGACATTTTATCTCATTTAACTTTTATTTCAACAACTTTATTTCATATAACTTGCTTTCTTGTAGACTATTCAAAATGTGTATGAAATATATTCAGATTACTTTGGCAGATAAAGGTCATTTCTTCACATAACCCATTGTATATATTTTCTCCAGCATCAGAGAATCTGGAAATAATTTTCTTCCTGCTTTTACTTTATGGTTTCAGATCTCATTTATAACTTGAAAGCATAGTGAGCAGAGGGAATTTAAACTTGCTAACTGATCCTATTAAAATACAAAATAGTTTTGAAATTTACTTTTTTTTTTTTTGCTTGAGTTCAGGCTTTTAGTCAGTTACAATGCTATCAGAGCTGTTTCGCTTTTCCCTCTGGTAATATATAAAGTACATTTAATACAAATAAAAATGTATCTTTAAGTATGTGAAATCCATTTTAAAGTTTCTGGTATAAATTATATCATTGAATTATGAAGTAGAATGATTTCATTGCTTAAGTAGCCCAGTGATTGAATTGTCACTGCTTTCTGGAGCTGGGAGTATGGTTTGGCTAGAACAAGACTGGCATTTTTCTACTGCTTATTAGTTTGGAAATTTGAGTGTGTCAATACAGTATTTTGCATTTATTTAGATTTCTTTGGATATGTCTATGGATTTGTAGGAAAATAATGGAATACTATTAGAAGCAGAAAGACATTTTAGCATTTTTCTAAATATCTGGAATTTACTTCAATTTAAATCATATATGAATTTAGCATAAAATGGAGAAAGAATACTTTACATCTCATAAATTTATTATTCCTTACCATTAATACTCATTAACTGTTCATAACATTCTCATCATAAATCTTGATTGAATGATCATAAAATATGTAGTATTTTCCTTGACACTATATAATTATATGTTATTTTTGATAATGCAAAAGATCCAAGATTAATTAAAGAATTTGACTGAGACTAGATAGGTTATACTTATACTTTCCATATTTCCAAGCTATTTTCTCAGTATTATTGCCTCATTTTCTTATTATAAATTGTCCTTTGGATATTGAGTTTCATTGTTATTTTATTTAGTTTTTCTTCCCCTTCAAGTACTTCCTCTAGCTAAGATGCCCTTAGAAAGACGATCCCTTTTCTTTTTCAAAGCCCAAACCTCAACACTATTTTCACTGCTGCTTTGTCACAAAGCATCTCAATCCTACGGTGGCAGGATCCTCATCTGCCATGTCATAACTGTATCTCCCATGTCTGACACATACAAAATAGTTCATTATTTCCTGTTGATTCAGTAAAAGGCGGAAGTTCTGGAGGGTGATTTTCATCTCAAAAGCTGAAAGTTCTTGTATACATTGGTACCTAGGATGTGTAAAACAACTGTGGTATATGTTACTAGATCCTGCAAAATAGTATATTGCAGCATTACTGCCATTAAGTGGGTTTATCAAAAATATTTTCTTTGCAGCACTTAAGAACAGTAATTGGAATGGAGGGGCACTACAGTGATTTTCCTGTTTATATCATCTTTGTTGTATCATACATCTTTTCTCTACTCCAGGAAAGATGCTCCAATGAGAGAATAATTTGTATTTCCCATGAAACCACTGCTTGAGGACACCAGTTTTGTGAAAACAGAGAGAAAGCAAGCAATTCAGTCAGTGACTTTATATTCTAGTCTGTATGTCCAGTCTGTTTTAACTTATTTTGGATCAGTATTATTTTTAATATTATATAAACAAACCGATGGCGAGTGTGTCCAAATAAATATTAATTAACTGAGCTCTAGTTAGGGCATGAGTTACTATTCTCATTTGCATCTTTTAAATATTAGGCTGCTTTCAGTACTGCTGTCAATGTAAGTGGAATATGGTCTAGAATTGAGCAATCAGGAACAGGGGAAATTGCAAGCCAACTGGAAAATTACTTAACATATAATAGAGAATATGTAAGTGCTATGCAAAAAAAAATATCTTTTTTCAGTTATATCAGATGTATCTTACTTAGAGAAATAAAAAAATAAATAATAGGAGTCAGGGGAAAGCTTGTATATTTAATAATTTAGATATCAATTTCAGAAAAATGTACTATAATATTCCACACCATTCTTCTGTTTGACAGTGGCCTGTGATTTCCTTTTCCAATTAAAGATAATTTTTATGACTAATGCCCATGTCTTCAAAATCTTCATCCTGTGTTTAGTGAAAACTCATTGTATTGTATTAAACATTGTGTCCATCCAATGTAACCGAGCTTTCGAAGTTGCACTGAATCCCTGATAAAAATTTAATATTCAAACTTATATTGCTTTTTGTCACTATTGCTATGGTAAACTCATGATGAGACATACGCAGTTTGTCTAGAATAGTAAACTCAAAGAACAAACCATTAATACCTATGGTATCTTTATTAATTTATAAAGCAAGCTTTATAGATTAATAAACCAGAGGTAGTAATAGAAGCCTCAATTATATCTGATTAAGGATGACTCCCAGTTATGCTATTGACATCACTAATCTACATATTTCATTCTGATATTTTATTACTGCAAGAATAATATCATAAGAGAAAATGTTTATTTACTCTTTACTCTGTTCCCCAAACAGGAATTTAAAGCCATGTATGAGGATCCTTACAACAAAATATAAAAGAACTTTTAAATTTAAGTAAGCTAGGACAAAGAAAAAAATTGAATCTGTGGGTGACAGTGGTACACAAAGTATAGGATAAGTTTTCTATCTCAGTAGAGATGGTCACACACTGGCTTTAAGCTTCTAAGTAACCTCTAAGGAAAAAAAAAACACATTATGAGTTACATAATTCATAGTATCCATAACCTAAAAATAATCTAGTTGCCTTGGCAACACAAAGATATACAGATAAAGATAAACTACTTCTGGGTCTTCATCGAACAGGCACTGTTTAACTTCAGGGATATGGGTCTGCATTTACATCTTACAGGGAGTAGAGTAACCCATTTTATAGGGGTGTTTCTTATGATAGCCCTCAGTATAGGCTGATGACATCTTAACAAAAAATTACAATTTGAAGGAAGCTATTTTACAGTTCTGAGAATAAATCTATATTGATATTAGCCAATATCCCTAGTGTGTTACAGAGAGTAGAATCATTCAGAATACTTGTCAGTTTTGCTCAAAATCAAGCAAGAAGAGTGATCAAAGTGAAGAAAAGCATTCTGGAGAAGCATACTGGTGTCATAAGATTACACATGTGGTGCTTATGGCATGTAGTTTTCAAAATCTGCATCAGTACAAAAGTTTTAAAATGCAATACAAGCCATCACTCTGATTCAGACAGCAGAGGTATGTTGAATGCAGATATATCCCATATTCATTTAACCTAAAGGAGAATTAGTTGGTTATGGAACTGGGCACTGGGTGTGTCTGGCTTCGTCATGGCCAGATCCAGACCTCTGCATGTTGCTAATAGGATTATGATTTTTATCTCCAGGCTCTGCTTACCTCTGCCTATATCCAAATAGTTTCTCTCTATGTGATAGCAAGAACGCATTACCTTCATTTATTGTGATATTCAAGAGTGTTTTTTATCATAGGTCAAATTCTATGAAGATTCATAGCTTAACCCATTACTGTGGTCATACTGATGTGATTTTTTTGATTGCCCATCATTGCAACCTGGGCAGCAGAGGTAGTTTCATCCATACCAGGTGGAATAAATATAAGCTCTTCTTATATTTGCATAGAGTTCTGAAATTTCTGATGAAAAGCAGATAAGGACAACAGTGATATGTGTTTATACCCTATAAAATTCTTTCTTTGTGTAAGAGCACATTTGGTATAAAACAAAACCTAAGGCAGACAGTATATCTCTTGGTTCTTCTTGAAAATAAAATTTTATTAAAATATTAAAAAATTAAAGTTTATTTAAATATTTAAAAAATTAAAGTTTATTTTGGTTCCTTTTTTTTCCTAATTTTCTAGAAATAAGCCCATCCAAAAGGAAAATATATTTCTTTTTTTTTTTTTTTTTGGTCTTTTTGTCATTTCTTGGGCCGCTCCCTTGGCATATGGAGGTTCCCTGGCTAGGGGTCTAATCAGAGCTGTAGCCGCCTGCCTACGCCACAGCCACAGCAATGCAGGATCTGAGCCGCGTCTGCGACCTACACCACAGCTCATGGCAACACCGGATCCTTAACCCACTGAGCAAGGCTAGGGATCGAACCCGCAACCTCATGGTTCCTAGTTGGATCATTAACCACTGAGCCAAGATGGGAACTCCGGAAAATATATTTCTTAATTAGAGATGGTTACTAATATTCCCAGTTATTCATTTTCCTTATTTTCCTTATATTAAATTAACCCCATAATACCATAATATAAGGTGAGCACATAGAGATAGACTGGATTTCTGGCTTTTTTATTTTTTTCTTTTAGGGCCACACCCTCAGCATATGGAAGTTCCCAGGCTAGAGGTCAAATCAGAGCTGTAGCTGCTGGCCTACACCACAGCCACAGCAATGCCATATCTGAGCCTCCTCTGCAACCTACACCACAGCTCACAGCAATGGCGGATCCTTAACCCACTGAGCAAGGAAGGGATCGAACCTGCATCCTCATGGATGCTAGTCAGATTTGTTTCCACTGAGCCATGATGGGAACTCTTGATTTCCAACCTTTTAATTGTAGTTCTATGACTAAGAATGAGAATATGCAACCTCTGGGCACCTAATTAAACAAACAAAAAAAAAACCCTTACCTAGAACAATCTCTAAAATCCCTTTGCTTGGGATAGAGCAAAGGATTTATAGAGAATGACCTTTAATTTTGCTTATATGAACATACTGGGAAGGATTTTTAACTCCTGAGGTTGATGAACCAAAGGATCTAGGGATAGAATCCAAGGAGCCATGAACTTGGAAGGGAACAATTACATCTTAATTTTTACTAACCTCTAATTGAAAATTAGCATTTCTTTCAATTCTGAATATAAGCAAAAAACATTTCTTAGTGGTATCTGTGCCTTTTTCATCTATAGAAACAGCAGATATTCTCATATATTGTTATAGTTGAGGATACACCAAAATAGTATATTCACCCCTATTAAAATTTTTGTTAGTTATAGAGTTCCCGCTGTGGCATAGCAGCTTAAGGGTCCAGTATTATCTCTGCAGTGGCTTGGGTTGCTACTGAGGCACAGGTTCAATCCCAGCCCGAGGCAGTGTGTTAAAGATTTGGCATTGCTGCATCTGTGGTGTAGGCTGCAGCTGCAGCTCAGATTCGATCCCTGGTTTGGGAACTTACATGTGCCGCAGATGCAACCAAAAAAAGAAATTTTAGTAGTTATTAGACCAATTACTTAATCTTGATATTTAATGTTTTAAGAAAGAATATATATTGCTATATTTTGAATGTCTTTCTAATATTTTGATTAGATTTGTTTTAATGTGTGTACCTTCCTCTTCAGGTGACATCCTCCCTGTGTGTGTGTGTGTTCACATCATCTCATTTTTAATAAGGACACAAGTCATACCAGGTTAAGAGCCCACCCTATGTTAGTATGACCTCATTTTAACTAGTTGCATCTGGAAAGACTGTCAATCCAAATAAGATTACATTCACAGATGCTGGGGATTAGGACTTCAGCATATCTTTTTGGAGGACACAATTTAATCCATAACACTTGGAAAAGAGTACATTTCCATGTAATTTAAATCATTCTTTTTCAAGGCCTCTGTTTTATAAGCTTAGCCTATACTTGGGTACAAATACACTTGTCACCAAAAGTAAGATGAATTCTAATTTAGATGGGGGTAACAGCTCTTGTGGGGTCCTGATTGTCTGAATAATTTTCCCTAGTATTTTTCCAGTCCTCAGTAACTGTGTTCTCTGATACAGTAGTTCCTCTAGAACAAGAGTCTAACCCATATTCTATTTTTTAAATAAAGTTTTATTGGAACACAACCACATCCTTTCCTTTATGTTACATCTATAGCTACTTTCACATTAAAGTGAAAAATCTATGCAGTTGCAGCAGAGACTGTACATCCCTCAAAGTCTAAAATACTCGCTCTCTTGTCTTTTGCAGAACAGTTTGACAACCTCTTCTGTAGGACATGAGGTTTGACATGGTCTCCCACTTGTTCTCTATACAGTAAGGGTGAAACAATCTTATTGAATTAAAACTCAAAGAATAACATTTATGGGAACATGAACTAGACCTTAAACTGAGCCTATGAATTGCTCAAAACTTAGTTTCTAGTTAGAGGATGCATTTACCTGTCATTGAAATCAGTTATCTTAGAATCATACCAGACAGAAAGCACACAATTTCCAAGTTCCCTTAATAAGAAAAAAGCAACAATAAATTAAAACCCCCTTGTAATAGGAAAAAAAAAAAAGGTTACTTCAAATCAAGAGAGTAAAATTCTAACAAGAACAATCACTGGTATAATTGTATGATATTTCTTACTTCCACTAGCATTATTAATGGGACTATGGTTTGGCCTGACAATGAGAATAGCTTTTCTTGTGGCATTTTGGCAGTTCTATTTCTGTTCTTTGAGAAATAAGGAGCAGACAAAGGATAAAAGTTCTTGCTTAGCTGCTGAAACAATAACATAGTGTGAAGAATTTCCAGTTACTCAGGAGCTCAAAGGATCCCATTTTTATGGCTCTTTGAGAACTGGAAGCTTGATGGACACTCACAGAAAAGACCTTAGTTCCCTTGAAATCAGCAGTCATTTGAGGGAATATCACTGCATTGGGGGCCCTGTAGACAAATGGGCATAGTAATGAAATTTCTTTTGGAAAGGAAAAAGATATCTCATGTGAAGCAATCACAAAAGGCCACAGTCAAGTACTTAGTATGTCATGTTTTGGGTGCATTGTAAAAGTAATAGGAAACTTGCCAATCACAGAATCAGCTGAGTTACTGCAGGCACTAGAACTTTATTGCTATGGCCACATAGCTCTTGGGATTTCTATTAAAACAATATATTCTACTTTAGAATGGTTTGGTTATTATTAAATGAATATTTTTCAGCATGCTGGGAAAAAAACAGAAATAGCAATATAGTTGACACTGGTTTAAGTATAGGATTAGGACACAAAGATTTCACTATTGCCAAAATTTACTGGAATTAAAAAAAAAAAAAGTTAGACAACCTAAGTCCAGAAGCATAAGAGACTTTTTAGCTGGTTAGACATTTTCTTACTCCTACTCAAAATAATTTTTTATCTAATTCATAGTGACTTATCATCACATTTAAAGGAAACTTTCCTGGGAGTTCCTGTTGTGGCTCAGGGGTAACAAACCTGACTAGTATCTATGAGGATGTAGTTTCGATCCCTGGCCCTGCTCAGTGGGTTAAGGATCCTGTGTTGCTGTGAACTGTGTGTAAATTGCAGATGTGACTTGTATCAGTTCCTGTTGTGGCTCAGGGGTAACAAACCTGACTAGTATTCATGAGGACCCAGGTTCAATCCCTGGCCCCGCTCATTGGGTTAAGGATCCAGTGTTGCTGTGGCTCTGGTGTAGGCTGGGCAGCTAAGCTGTGGCTTTGGTGTAGGCTGGGTGGCTACGGCTCCAATTCAACCCCTAGCCTGGAAACTTACATATGCTGTGGTTGTGGCCCTAAAAAAAAAAAAAAAAAGTAATAAATAAATAAATAAAGGAACCTGTCCTTTAGTTATTATATTCTCAATGGTTCTCACCCCAGCTCCCATTTTCATTCTCTCCTTATTCTTTTTTCTCTTTGTCTTTCATGAAAAGTAATTCTGTGTGGGTTCTTTTATTTGCTTAGAGGTGTGACAAATGTTACTACACACTAGACATGTGAAGACATCTAAAAGTATTGTACTGCCCTGTTAGATTTTTTCTAAACTCTATAGTAAGGAAAGTAATTTTTTTTTTTTTTGGTTTTCTTGTCATTTCTTGGGCCACTCCCACGGCATATGGAGGCTCCCAGGCTAGGGGTCGAATTGGAGCGATAGCCACAGGCCTACCAGAGCCACAGCAACACCGGATCCGAGCATCTGCGCCATGACGGGAACTCCAAAGGAAAGTAAATTTTAAAATAGAGTACAGTAATATTTAAAGTAGAACATTGCAGGATAGCCAGTGTGGGTGTGAATAATTTGCCCAAGGCCATCGCAGGCCAAATTTGGAAGTCCAAGGACCCTTCTTTCCCAGGCATCTAAGCTTGCACTGTGCTCACTTGGGTCATGAAAATGGAATCAATGAGAGGAGTGAGGGTGAGCTAAGCCAAAAGAGTGAACAAACCTTGGAGGAAGTAAAGTACAAGGGTATTAAAGGATTTACCAATAGGACATTTGGGAATAGGAAGGAGTTTGAGAGGGAAAATATATTGAAAATAAAGATAGGAACTAGACAGTAAAAAGAACCTGGACAGATTTAATATAGCCTAGTAAATATTTATTATGTACCTCCTAAGTATTCTCCCCAGTGAAAATGTTCTTGGGACAATGCTGTGTAAGATACATTCTTTATTATCAATAAGTGTGCAGCATCATGGTAGAGGTGGGCAGATAAAGACAACTTCAATTCAGCATGGGAGCCGTGAATACAGAAATGTGCTCAGCTAAAGTATGAGAGTACAGAGAATAGATACTTTAAGGAAATGTTCTTGGAGGAAATGATGTCTGGGACAAGCTCTAAAGGCTGCGTAAAACCAGCCCAGTTTAGAAAGTTTAAAAGGGCATCTTGGGTAGAAACCAGAATGAAAAACGTAAAAGAGCAAGGTGAGATATAGAACTATGAGCAATTTGGTACTACTGGGGCATACAGAATGAAGTGAAGAAGGTATTAAATAAGCTTAAAGATTCTAAAAACATTCAGGATTTTCAGTCTTTCAAAATGCCAGGCTAAGAAAGTCTGTAGACCATGGGGAGATACCAGGTGTATTGGGGGTAATGCCATGTTATTATTAGATTAATTATGTATTATATCATTCTGACTATAGCATGAATCATAATTTAAAAGTAGCATCACTTCAAACACACGTAATATCTGGAAGCTATGGCTCTGTCGTTGGGGAAAAAGGAGGCTAATTAACCAGATTGATGGTTTTAAAACTTGGAAACTCATCATAAGTTTAGATCTCAGGTGGTGTGCAACTGAGAGACATGGTACCATTAAAGGGGAAAATGGGTTCAAAGAACTTTTTTTTTATTTTGGAATGGGGAAAGAAGTTTGAATTTTGACTCAGGTACACTGAGTATGTTGTGCTTAGGAATAGCATAATATCATTTTATGCCCTTCTGTATGTATAAAAAATGGACATACATTATAGTATGTATCATTTTATGCCCTTCTGTATGTATAAAAAATACATACAGTATCATTGTAGTATCATTTTATGCCCTTCTGTATGTATGAAAAATTGACATACAGAGTTGTCATAGTTATAGTATCATTTTATGCCCTTCTGTATGTATAAAAAATTGACATACAGAGTTGCCTCAAGTTTAAAGTGACAAGATAGGAGTTGCCACTATGATGCAATGGGTTAAGAATCTGACTCCAGCAGCTTGGATTTAGTCCCTGGCCAGGGAATTTCCATAAGCCATGGGTGTGGCCAAATAAATAAATACAGTGACAAGACAATCCAGTAGAAACATTGAATAGGCAGAGGTTCAGCTTGGAGTATCTGGCAGAGTCTTGTGATAGTCATAGGTTTTTAGTTCAAATAGAATACAAATTATACAAATTTCTAAACCCACTAGTATATAAAAAATTATTATTTACATAGGAATATGTCATTATACTTTTGGCATTTAACTCTCCTATAGCCGAAAAGACCATTTCAGTGTACCAGCTACCATCAAAATACTCAACTTTATATTACAATTTACTTCATAGACTCCACTTGGAAAAAATCATAGATATTGTCTACCCATTACCTATGCAAATTTTAGGCTTACTTCTCATGTAGCAGTTTTTAGCATTTCATTAGTAAGAAGACCACACTTATCCAATTTCCCCGACAGTATCTTGATATGACCATGCAAGCAACTACTTTCCAATGGTGCTGAAAAAATGTTGAGAATTTTGGATGACATCGACTCTTTTTTTTAGCTGCGTAGAATATGAGCTTGTAAAAGATAGAAAATGGGTTTTACTTATCATTCTTCCCATTGCCGAAAACAGTGAATTCAGAGTCAGTAAGTTTTTGTTGAATAAATTGTTCACTTTGTGTATAAATGATTTATTATCACCGTTATTTAGCAAAATAAATTCTAACCATTTCTATTTATTTGACTGCTTTATTTAATGCCTTCTATATCTGGTATCAGAAAACTCTTTTTGGGTAAATGAATGTTTCAGATAACTGAAGCTAATCTCTCAAACCTTTTTGTTTTAACCATTTTTGATAAACATCTTTTCAAAATTGTATTACATACTGTAGATAAGAGAATAAGCTTGAGTTAACCGTTTCATGATGACTCAGGTTCATTATAATAAGCATTAATCACACTTTACACCAAAACAATGCAGACCTTAGGGACCATTGAACTAAGCAGAATGGTTTGTGTCTAAAATCTAATGGACTCAAATTGCTATATTTTTCTTGTTGGTCTTCTTTCTGGTCTGTACTGCTTTTCTTCTGTCAACTGTCATTCTCAGTTGCTAGGGAAACAAGATAACCATATTTGTTAAAACAGTAATATTAATTTGAGACATGTAATACATGAATTGGTACATTTGTTACATGGATTCTAATCCCAGGTAATTGATTTCATAGAATACTGCCAGTTGGCATATTCCCCATTCATAGAACTCCTGGAAATATCTGGAATGAGAAAAATTCTTTTAAAATGTTATATGAGATATTTAATTAATAAAAATTGTATGTAACTCACATATAAATAATATGTATAGGTTGCATTAGACATTGAGAGTTTTGGTTTGATGTTCTCCTCCCTCATAAATATTGATGAGGCAGCCCTTTCCTGGGCTGATATGGAAGACAGGTGTGTGTGTGTGTGTGTGTGTGTGTGTGTGTGTGTGTGTGTGTGTGTGTGTATTAAAGTGTCCATGCTTTGGAGTCCAGACTATTTATCATGACTCTACTGTAGTCTTTGTTCCCTTCAAATTTATATACAAGGTGTTTTCTTTGGGATAAACAATTTATTAATCTCCTAAGGTTAGTGTTAGATACAGTACATACCACAGTAAATAATAATTCTTTAGATCTCTTCAACTTAATTACCATTTTCCCTGTCTGCTTTAGTCATCCTCCTTTCCCATTTAGTTTGGCTTTCCTGAAATCCATAAGTCATGTGACCTAGTGCCTACTCTGTTAATTTTGAGGTCAACAGTGACCTAGATAACTGCTAGATCCAATGGTCCAATCTCATTTTTCATATTATTGGACTTATTCACAGCATGTGGCAGTTGATCACTGCTTTTTCTT
Source organism: Phacochoerus africanus (assembly GCF_016906955.1). Classification (NCBI taxonomy): domain Eukaryota; kingdom Metazoa; phylum Chordata; class Mammalia; order Artiodactyla; family Suidae; genus Phacochoerus; species Phacochoerus africanus. Next base: position 136,359,490 of record NC_062546.1, on the reverse strand, counting down.
TGAAATACCTTCACTTGGCTTTCACACTTCATCATGTTTTGATTTTCCATCAGTGATAAGGACTGCTGCAACTAAGTCTCCTTTGTTGGTTCCAACTCTTATCCAGATTTTGAAATGTTGAAATGTCTCGGCGTTCTTATATCGGACCTCTTCTCTGCTTATACAGAATCACAGAGTGAGTTTAACGAACCCTGTAGTTTAAAGACTGTTTATATGCTGATAGTAACAAATTTGTATCTCAAACCCTGCCTCTAGTCCTGAATATCAGTTGCTTATTAATCACCTCTGTCTGGAAGCCCAAAAGGTACCTCTAAACTACAGAATTCCCGTATGGTTTAGTGGTAATGAATCCAGCTAGCATCCCGAGGATGCAGGTTCCATCCCTGGCCTCGATCTGTGGATTAAGGATCCAGCATTTCTGTGAGTTGTGGTGTAGGTTGCAGCAGTGACTTAGATCTGGCATTGCTGTGGCTGTGGTGTAGGCTGGCAGCTACAGCTCCAATTTGACCCCTAGGCTGGGAACTTCCATATGCTGTGAGTGTGGCCCTAAAAATACAATACAATACAATACAATACAATACAATACAATACAATACAATAGGCTTTGGAACAAACACGATTTTCCCTCATAAAATGGCTCTTCTGTCTTCCTCATCTCTGGAAATAACAACTTCATTTTTCGAGTTGCTCTGGCCTAAAAGATTGGAGAAAATGTTTATTACCTTTGTTTTCTCACCCTTTCATAGCCAAATCTTCAGCAAATCCTTTGAGCTCTAACTTAGAAATATATCCAGAATCTGACTAGCTCTCTCATCCTTGCCTGCCTGGTCCAGACTGCTATATCTCTTGGACCAGAGCAATAGCCTCTTAGCTGATCTCCATGCTTCTGTTCATTGCCTGCCAGAGCCCTGTGTCCTGCCAGAAGCCAGAGCGATCTTTAAAAAAAATGAAACTCTGTAAACCAGCTATAATGGAAAAAAATTAAAATAATTATATATATGTATGTGTGTATATATATATATATATATATATATATATATATATATATATATGAATGAAACCCTATATCATGTCATGCACATATTTTCCCCACTCTCCAATAGTTTCTTGTTGAGTTTAAACAAACAAACAAAAAAACCATCAAGAACCCCTGGCGTGGCCCATGAGGTGCTGTGTAACCTGGCCATTTGGTTTTCCTACTATTTCATTTCCTCTCACTGTGAAACAGACACACTGGCCTCCTTGCTATTCATCAGATATATTAGGTACAGATTTTATGTTTGCTGCTTTTTCTTCCACCCAAATGCTTGTTTTCCTATATGCCCATAGATTGCTTTCTCACTAACTTGATCACAAAAGTCACCTTATCAGAGTGCTGTTCCCTGACCATCCTAGTAAAAGTATATACATATTCCTTTCTATTTATCCCCATAAAACTCTGGTATACATATTACTTTGTTCACTTTGCATACATCTATCTGTACATACCTCATCCAAATAGAATGTAAGCCTCTTGAGAACAGGCAGGAGGCTATTTTCTTTTATATCTTTAGCACCTAAAATAGTGCTTAACATTTAATGATGCTCAGTAAGTACATGTAGGATCAATGGATGGATGAATAATGGCCTTTGGGTCTCCCAATTATTTGCTAGGTTCTTCTTGAGAAATGTTTTTCTCTAATCTACCCTCAGATTCTTTTGGATTTGTACTATTTACCCTTTACTGTTTGCTTTAGTCAAACACACACTAAATCAATTTTTTCTGTCCCAGGGATAATTCCATGCCTAACCTATAGTATAAGATCTTTGTGACAACTGCTTTCTCTGATGCTCAGGGGTCTTTATTGCCTTATTTTGGGTTTGTGGTTTTGTTGAAGCTGATTATGGTTATCTGAAGTCTGATTGCCAGTTAAGGCAGGAATTACTCTATGGGTTTTACTGTTTAAAATACTAGAATTTTTTGAGTTAAGAATATTTTCAGGAAATTAAGCTTGATGCATATTGGAATTTTATATAGATAGCTCCTCAGAATGACTGAGCCAAATAAGAGCAATTTAACTTTTCTTCCTTTTGTTAATAATTTGTTTATATACCACTGAGTGAAGTGGCATTGAAATATATTAGGGACAAATGTAAGTGAATAAATAGAGAAATAAGTGAAAATGTGTTTTATTATAGGTCCCATTTGGAAATATGAGGAATAGTGGAAAGAGCAGAAGTTTCTTAAATAGAAAGAATTAAAAGGAAAGTTGAAGCAAACATTCATTTTTATGTTGATGAATGATTAAAATTAAATAAACAGAGCTAAATAAAATGAATAGAATCAATATGAAGTATTGTAATACCAGTTCTAATGTATCATATTTATTAGAGCAGTGGCTCAAAGTATTGAAATCTCTTTACTATCAAGGGAAAGAAAGATTGGCTTACACTCATGTTAAACATTTCATAGCCTTGGGTGTAATTGTTTTCAGGTATAACATGAATGTAAAATAAATACATTTATGGGAGAATTTTATTACAATTCATAAGTATTGCTTTTTGTGGAATGCAATCTCATAGATATTCCATGGGAAAAAAGGGCCTCATAAAATAGGTGAAACAAATAAAGAAATGTTTAGTATTTTAAACAGAATTGGTTGAGAATACATTACATTAAAAAACTGGTCACTAATTAAATGCTGGCACACCAGAAGGTATTAAAGATCTCATCAGATGATAGATTTTTCTTTTAATATCTTGGGCCTTCTATTATAGTATTGGAGAAAAACATCTATATAGGAAAATCAAACCCCAAAGTGCCACTTAACCAACCAAACAAATAAATAAACAACAAAAAACAAATAGCTATGTTGTTCTTCCATTTTGTTTTACTTGATTTTTGTTTTAATATTGAAATAATTTATTGGCACCCTTAACTGAAGTGTCCAGGTTGGGGTGGGATGGCTGAGACTGCTGGTTACTTAGCCAAAATATCTTTCCCATTCTTCCCTATTAACAAAACCTTGATTTTATTCAGGAAGACAATATATGTAGATTAAAGAGACTCAGCTAAATGTACCCTTCATTTTTACCTTTTGCCCATTTCCTTCTTTCTGCCACAAAAAGAGAGAAGATGAGAGGAACTCCAGCAGCCATCTGGAGGACAAAATGATGGAAGGATTTTTAAGAGCCTGAATTATTGGCTATTGATTGTATCAGAGAGTCTTTGTTCCAATCCTGGATTACCTATCTCTAGATTTCATTCATACAGTTTAAACTAAACTTCTAATTTTTGAAAGTTCTATTACTAGCAGCAGAATGCAATTCCAGTGTTATGCATATAGACTTCAAGTCATCAAAGTAAAAGTTGATGAGGTCCCTTGCTTCCTTTGTCTGTGATTTTCCCCCTTTTGCCATTCCCCATATGTCAACTTTGCCATTATGCTGGCTTCCCTCACAAAAACAAAACGACCAGGAATTTTAGGCCTCACATCTGCACATTTTACTGCCAGAACAAAGAGTCCTCTTCTCTGCCATTAAAGACGAGTCTAGTGATTCTTTTGACTTAATATAGCCAAACTAGTTACTATGCAGGAGATATGGATTACAATATTTCACCTAACTCAACAGCATCCAAAAAATGAAATGTAATATTAAGATATTTGTGCAGCATAGTTTTGAGTATGTTTTGGTAACATTTTCTTTTTTCTTTTTTGTGTGCGTGTTTTCTTTAAAGTTTTCCTATGAAACGTATCCTTTTTTAAAAGTTATTATTTCCCCAATACAATTTTTTTTTCCCACTGTACATCGTGGTGACCCAGTTACACAAACATGTATACATTCTTTTTTAATCTCCTTTATTCAGCCCTTGTCTGTTGCATCCTTTGAAACTATTTTCACCTATTCTGTAAATTGTCTCTTTGTTTTCTTTTTGGTTTCCTTTGCTGTGCAAAAGCTTGTCAGTTTGATTAGGTCCCATTGGTTTATTTTTGTCTTATTTCTGTTGCTTTGGGAAACTGACCTGAGTAAATATTCATAAGGTTGATGTCAGAGAATGTTTAGCCTGTGTTCTCTTCTGGGAGTTTGATGGTGTCTTGTCTTATATTTAAGTCTTTAAGCCATGTTGAGTTTATTTTGGTGCATGGTGTGAGGGTGTGTTCTAGTTTCATTGATTTGCATGCAGCTGTCCAGGTTTCCCAGCAATGCTTGCTGGAAAGACTGTCTTTTTCCCATTTTATGTTCTTGCCTCCTTTGTCAAAGATTAACTGACCATAGATGTCAGGGTTTTTTTCTGGGTTCTCTATTCTGTTCCATTGGTCCGTGTGTCTGTTTTGGTACTAGTACCACACTGTCTTGATGACTGTGGCTTTGTAATAGTGCCTGACGTCTGGGAGTGTTATGCCTGCTGCTTGGTTTTTGTTCCTCAGGATTGCTTTGGCAGTTCTGGGTCTTTTGTGGTTCCACATAAATTTTTGGATGGTTTGTTCTAGTTCTGTGAAAAATGTCATGCATGGGTCATTTGATAGGAATTGCATTGAATCTGTAGATTGCTTTGGATAGTATGGCCATTTTTACGAAGTTAATTTTTCCAACCCAGGAGCATGGAATATCTTTCCATTTCTTTACATCTTCTTTAATTTCCCTGATTAATGTTTTATTGTTCTCGGTGTAGAAGTCCTTTTCCTCCTTGGTCAGGTGTAACCCCATGTATTTGATTTTTGGGGGTGCAATTTTAAAAGGTATTGTATTTTTGTATTCCTTTTCTAATATTTCATTATCAGTATACAGAAATGCGACTAATTTCTGAATGTTAATCTTCTATCCTGCTATTTTACTGAATTTGTTGATCAGTTCAAGTAGTTTTTGGGTTGAGTCCTTAGGGTTTTCTATATGTGGTATCATGTCACCTTCATACAGTGACAATTTTACCTCTTCTCTTTCAATTTGGATGCCTTTTATTTCTTTTGTTTGTCTGACTGCTGTGGCTAGGACTTCCAATACTATGTTGAATAACAGTGGTGAGAGTGGGCATCCTTGTCTTGTTCCAGATTTGAGTGGGAAGGCTTTCAGCTTTTCTCCATTGAGTATTATATTTTCTGTGGATTTGTCATAAATGGCTTTGATTATGTTAAGGTATGTTCCCTCTATACCCACTTTGGTAAGAGTTTTTATCATGAATGGATGTTGGACTTGGATGTGAGGGCAATCTGGCTGCAACATCTGTCACCCATTGATCACCAGGGTTGATTCGGCTGATCTGGCTGGCTAGGCAGGTGTCCCCTTCCTCCCTCATTGCTCCATGTGCATCCCTCCCAAAGCTGCATGCTAGGTCAAAGAAGACAACCATCCCTGATAGAGGGGGACCATTCTTCAGTAAAGAGCATACAAGTAGCTGCGGCCCCCTGCTAGAACCTCCAAACAAGCGTACATTTAGATTTATCTCTATTTTATATGGTTTATGAGTGTGAGTATACACATATACATACAAAAAAGATGCAGGTGTTTTCTTAAAGACTACTGAACACAGAAAAATTTGCGGAAATTAAAATTAATTGTCCTTTTATGAACCAAATTGCTCAAAAATAAATTACACCTATTTAAGCATTAAGGTATTCATCAGGTTTGGCATATAGTCAGTATATCATATGTATGTTTAGAAAAGTTTGGTTTCTATGTTATGTATTCATGTATATGTATACCAATAAAATAAGGATAGTACTATTTAAAGCTAATACCTTCTTTTTAACTTAATTTTACTTTAAGTATTTTTCATGATATTCAACTAAATATTGTTGAATTATGTTATTACTTTTGTTGCTATGTTTTATTTTCTTACCAATGATTTATAATTTATTTAATCATTTCCATATCATTTAGTATATTCCATGTTTCATTATTATAAATGAAATTATGGTTCATATACTCATTAATAAATCTGAACCTAAATTTACAAATCTAAATATCACTAATTAGTTTTGTAAGAGATTAGTCTGTTTGAATGTTACATTAAAGGTAATGAATATTTAAAAATATTTGATTGTAATTGGAAAATAAAGTGTTAGTTTATTTTACCTCTAGAAGCATGGAAGCATCTTTCATTGTCATATTAAAGACAGTGAGTAGCATTTTCTTCCATTATCAATTTGATAGCTTTAATGTTCACTTTTTGGATTATTATTGAAATTGTTACTTTTATCAAGATTATATATTTTTTACATTTTTTTCTGTAGAATTTTTTTACTCATATCCTTTTTTATTTTCCTAGTTGTACTTATATTTTCCTTATTGATATCTATATTGAATTTTTAATCTTTTATATGCATATGTTCATAACAAATACTAACAAATATTAAGATTATTAATTTCTTACTATTTATGGACTTTTTCAGGGCTCAGAAGCAGTCAAAATTATGGTTCTTTTTATTTATGGTGACTTTTTGCAGTTTATTTTTTGTTTCATCTTTTGAATGATTTTCTTTCCTTTTTCTTTTTTTCTTTCTCTTTTTCTTTTTTTTTTTTTGTCTTTTTAGGGCCACACCCACTGCACATGGAGGCTCCCAGGCTATGGGTTGAATCAGTGCTGTAGCTGCTAGCCTACGCCACAGCCATAGCAATGCAGGATCGAAGCCGTGTCTACAACCTACACCACAACTCATGGCAATGCCGGATCTTTAACCCACTGAACAAGGTCAGGGATTCAACCCATGTCCTCATGGATGGATACTCGTCAGGTTCATTAACCACTGAGACACGATGGGAACTCCTGAATGATTGTATTGATCTGTTTTCTTTTCTGAAGTTTATTTGGGTTTAAATCTTCAGAGATAAATCTAGTTTTTTTCAATTTCTAAATGACTAAATAATTATCCTATAATGATTAATTCCCCTCCCTTTCTAATATGTGATGACATCATATTTTATTCTGTTATTTTCTATAACAGGCTGTTTAGAGATCATTTTTTCCATTGCCCATCTGTCAGTTCTTTATGTAATACCATACTTTTTAGTTATCATTGCTTCATATTTTTAATAATTTTTTTTTGTCTTTTTGCTATTTCTTTGGGCCGCTCCCACGGCATATGGAGGTACCCAGGCTAGGGGTCGAATCGGAGCTGTAGCCGCTGGCCTACGCCAGAGCCACAGCAACGCAGGATTCGAGCCGCGTCTGCAACCCACACCACAGCTCACGGCAACGCCGGATCGTTAACCCACTGAGCAAGGGCAGGGACCGAACCCGCAACCTCATGGTTCCTAGTTGGATTTGTTAACCACTGCGCCACGACAGGAACTCCAGTTTTAATAATTTTTAACAGAAGTCCTCTGCCACGAATATTATTTTTCAGAATTTTCTTAAATGTTAAAAATATTCTTGGGTGTATCCTTTTTATTCTGTAATGTTAAAAATTATAAAAACTAAACTTTTTATTGAAACTATCTATAAATATATAAATTACTTCTGAGAAACGTTTTTGTAGTACTCTGTTTTCACATTCAGAACCATGGTTTTTCTTTGTGTATTCAGAACTTCTTTTATGTCTGTTTCAGGTAGAAATACTGTAGGAGACAGCACACTCAAAGGATGATTGAAGAGATTCTGATGAAGGGACAATTGACAAAGATATGGAAGGGAAACCAAGAAGGGATGGTGAAGCACCTTGTAATGGTAGGAAACCATTGTCACTCCTAGATCCCTAGGCTTGAAGAGATAAGATGAGGCAATAATTAGCAAAATGCTGTGAAATCTCTAATAGAATAGAGCTGCCTGATAGAAGCAGCAGCCTTTAGTTGAGGAATTCAACCACCACTAACCTCCAGGCCTCCAGACAGAGAGAATAGAGATAAGAAATACTTCGAGTGTTTTCTCCAACCATCCTTTTCTTCTTCACCAGAGTCTCTCATTGGTTGAATCCGGAAGGCAAAAGAACTAGGATGGTTCAGTCTCCAGAGATGAGCCTCCTGGGGCCAACCCGGGGAGGAGACAAGTGAAGAGATGGAGAATATCTCGGACAATATCTGTCCTTTAGTAAGTTTGTGGATTCTTCCTTATATGCTTTTATACTTAATCTTTTAATGGTAAATATGGTTTGGGTTGCTATTATCTGTCAAGTTCTTTGTGGGAATCATATGGCACATTCAGTTGGAATTTTTGAGCTGGCTTTTTTTGTGAAAGGACAATTTATAAGAGTGTAGGTGGAATATATTTGTTAATAAAGGAAATGGACATGGTACAGAGGTCTCCAGGGCTATAGTGGGGAGTTGTTGTCTCCCACAGGCTGAGGGAACAGTGTAAATACAGTTCGTTCAAAAGCTGAAATATTTATTTTAAAATGATGCTGGGGTGATATTGCGAGTATCATTTATAAATTGAGATAGTCAAAATGATAATTTTAGGATCAACATTTTCAACTGATTTTATTCAATATCCAAATGTCATTAATTTTTGTTAATGATTTCAAGAGATTCCAGATGATTCACATAAAATATAATTTCTATTTCTTGCATGGCAGTGTCTACAAAAGAAGTAATATGTCCTTTACTTATGATTGCTAGGAGAAAAATAGCAAACAATCTTCCAAACATCTAAATCTTTTACAGTATATTTTGGCAGAAACTTCAAAACATCCCTTAGGCTTTACTGTTTGCCTTTCCATTTTAGAAATAGAACCCCTTGATTTTTAGTAGGGCATTTCATCCCAACTAGAGATTAGATTTTTCTCCCCTTCCTTGAAATAATGTGATCATGTGACTAAGTTCTTACCTGAGAAATGAAGTGAAGGGACTCGTGCAACTTTCCTTGTAATTTGATTGAGCATGAACTCACCTTTATCTTTTTTCCCACTTCTTGTAGGCTGGAGTATGGGTGTATTACTGGTCAGCTAGGTTTGACCATGCAGACAAGGGCCTAGGAAATGGGACAGGAGCAGAATGGAGATGTGTTAGTCCAGGCCCTCTTGAAACCACATATCAAGAGGGGCTTAGGTGTGTGAGAGATCTTTTGGAGAAAACACTGCCGAAGGATAAAGGGCTTCTGAAAGAAGGAGAATTGGCCAGGCAAAGTGAGACTCTCATCCGAGAGGCAGCAACATGTTACTAGAAAGTTTCAGCCAAGGTTATAAGGAGCCCTCTGTCTAAAGTTGCCTGTTAGACAAACCTGTGCTTGGCAGAAAAAGGCTTTCATTGGTAGCTCACTTGTTTACAGTCATTGGTTGGTGACATCCTGGAATCAGTGTGGCCTCTGTGGTGGTGGATCCAGAAGAGTGACAGCTGGAGTTGGTCACTTATGCTTCTTGTTTTAGGATATCCTGTGGCCTCTATAAAAAGGATTTTGGATCCCTTGACTAACTAAGGGAGCACAGCTACCTTCCTTCCTCAAACATTTCTCTTCTTCTTAACTGTTTTACTAGAAGAAATCAATTTCTATCTTTTTAAAGCTAATGCATTTGGTGGACTCTTTGTTATAGCACCTTCCTTTGTGTTCTAATTTATGTATGTACTCTAATTTGCGAAACAGAAAACAATGTATTATCCTCATGTATTTTAAATTGTGTAAACTAGCTTTGATTTTTACTAGAAAATGTGCTTTTGTGCAGTTTTGAGAAGAACTTAGGTAATGTCTAACATTATCACATTAAAATATTCATCTTAAGTGCTTTCTTGACTCAATGCAGCAGTTACTTTTATAGCAGAAATGTAGTTGTTGCATACCAGCATCGAAGCCCTCTTCACCAGCAGATAACACCTATAGGAGAAATTAATTGAAGCTAATGCTGTCCAGCAGAAATTTAGTGCAAGCCATACATATGATTTTTAATGTTTATATGGTTATATTTGAAAGATACAGATACTTTTAATACATTTTATTTAGCCCAGACAATCCAAGAGTTTGTCATTTCAACTGTAACCAATATGAAAATATTAATGAAATATTTTACATCCTTTTATTGGTACTAAGTCCTCAGAGTTTAGTATATATTCCATATATTAACAGCACACCTCACTTGGATGCTAAATTTTCATCTGAAATGCTTGATCTGTGTTGAGATTTTTAAAATTTATAGTTTAAAAAGTAGATTTACATACTGAGGTTGTTCCAAATGCATTTAAAATATTAACAATTTAGTGTTATAAAATTAAAATGAATAAAAATTAATTTAAATAAAAAAAAAATCAGCCCTCAGTCATACCTGCACAGGTGGCTAGTGGCTTCTGCATTGCATAGCAAAGATAAATTAAGCCAATTAGGGTAATTCCATTCACTTTTACTCACTGGTTGTTTTTAGAGAGAAATCCACATTGATTCATTAGAAAACCAAGTGCGCGGCATTCTTTTTGTCATGAGATTATTTTATGGTTGTCCTTCAAAGTTGAACTCAGGATGTATGATCTATCGTTGGTCATGTGCTACTATCTCTGCTCTAACTATCCTGCTGTTATAACAGAAGCAGCCACATATGAAAATTAAATGAATGAGGATTTGAATTTTGAGTAATTTTCATGTGCCACAAAGTATTACTTTTCTTGTGATTTTTTTCCCAACCATTTAAAAATGTAAAAGCCGTTTTTACACTGCAGGCCATACAAAAACAGCTAGTGAGCCAACCATTTCCTGTAGGTCTGATTTGCAGACCCCTGCCCTATTCTCTTAGAAATGAAAAAGGAAGTGAATTATTTTGCAATCACAAGAGGATCCAGCATGGATATTAAGCTTATATTCAGAAACGCGCCTTGCAAGATGAGTCTTCCTTTGACTCTGTCTGAACACCACTTTCCTCCTGTTCTCCTGAGTTACATAAGTCAAAAAACAGCCTTCTTGGTTTAAGCCAGTTTAATTTGGATTTTCTGTTACTTGTAATATATAGTCCTACTTTTTACAAAACAATGTCCTGTTTTACTTCCTTGTGAAGTTCTGAAACAAGTGTTTATTGTGTTTGATGTACTTAATATTTTTAAAGTGTTCTGGTGCCTCCAAACAACTCAATGATGTGATAGCAAATGCATAATATGTATGTTGGTTGCTATGGCAGATACTATATGAGATGTCATTTACTCTGTTGAGAGTGACTAGTGAAATAATGATGAGCTTAACATAGACTGAATCTTCTTAAAACTATCTTTTACATTTTAAGGACATATTCCAAACTTAGAATATTATTTTACTAAAAGTAATGTTTAACAATTTTGATGGATAGAGACTCAGGAGGATTTATGTCAATTGCTTGGATGACATTGTTTTCAATGGTTGTTTTGGGTTGTTTTGGTTCAGAAGAACCATCATCTGGTTGTCTATGAAGCTTGGACTCTTTTTAATGTGCAATGCCATCACATAAATGAATAATTTCTGAGATAGATCTATACCTTTTATTTTTAATTTACTAATTTATTACAGTAATACAAAAAATGAATAGCTGGATTCAAATTCAAGATAGAGAAGAATAAATTCTACTTCAAACTAAACTGATGAATTTTGGAGTAAAAACTTATGTGTAGAGCTCTTGTTCAAAAGGTCAGAGGAAATTGAAAAATTGTCAAGATACATGTTAAAAATTTATTAGAATAATGATGACTTTCTCCTTTACCAATGCTTATCAAAATTAAAACAGTATATTAATTTCCAAAGTTTTATATCAAGTTAAAAATAGGTTGAATGAGTCAAATGATCTAATCAACATTTGCATGAATTTCACTCTATAAATTCCTGATAAAAGCTATAGGCATCTTTTTCTCCTTTAAGATTTATTTAGTAGGACAATTTTGCTTCTTTTTTCCATTTAAAATAAAATGACTTCTACTCTCACAATATATTTCACATGGTATTAAATATTTTTATGTTTTTATTTGAACACCAGCCATAGAATGAGTATTCTGAGTCATATAAACTATAATAGCAATACTAATATAATCTTTATTTTCTCATTTGAAGTACAATTTTTATGGTTATATAATAAAATCTTGAGTACACTGAATATTTGAGTTTTCATAGAGAGCATCTCTGACTGAGACTGCAGTCATATCTATTTTCTTGGTAGCAGGACCAGTCATTTAATTCAGTTCTTATAAATATATTATATCACAATACACACTCATTGATTCTTTAACCATAGTCGTAGGAAGAGCAACTACAAATCTGCTTGATTGCTAAGCTTAAGGAATATTTTCCATTGTGTCAAAATGATTTTTCAGTTAAGGTAAATGTCTGCTGTGACTTGTAAAGTGTGCTCAACAATAAAAGCAGTTCATGTATGCATTCAATTTCAATTAAAAAAAACCTTTATTTCATATTTTATGGCCAATTAAAATTGAATTTCTAATTTTTAACTAGTTTCAAATTGTCACAGTTAAAGTTGTATCCTGATACTGATACTTATACTGCACCAGTCTATAATGTCTTGAAGGAAATTATGGTTTGGAATTCTGGATATGAATCCAAGCCAGTCAGTTGCCACTTCATGCTTTTCAATAACATAAGGGCATGCTGTAAGTGCCCTTCTATTTGCAAGTTTTATTTCTCTGCCAAAATGAAGGGAGCAAAATAGACCCATGGCTACTGAGACTATTAAACCATTAAAATAAAATTCATATCTTGAAGGGAGTCACCCTCATTCATCGTACATTTGCTCCATGGTTCAATGAATGATCTAAATAGTACTGTAAAATTAAATTTTTATTTAGTGCTGATGAAATATTTATTTATTAAAAATGTAGTCATCTGCAATCAAATTTTTACTTCAGTCTCTATATTTGGAATCTGCTGATAGTTACTGGAAGCTGTTTGGGGATTGGAACACTCAGCACTATTGTATTGTGATCAATAATTAAATTTAGTGCTGACATGCATCTAGTTTATGCAGCAGTCTCTGACAATCCCATCTTGCAAAATTAATCCTTTCCAATTTATTTAATAGAGGACGTGAACAATAAAATAATTCAGATGAGTACCAATGTAGGACTATTTCTGGTCAATATTACTTTATTATAAATTGGGTCCACATACTCATTAGTAAATTAACTGTCAAATCTGAAAACAGCCTTTTTTTGTTTAAAGGTAATTATTGGTACTGAAGACAAGAAGGCACTTAACCTTGCTGTACAGTTGTCCTTACCACAGTGTTTTTTATTCCAGGCTATAACTAACCCATCAAAGCTGCAGAGGGAAAATAATTAGTGATATTAAATGGATGGAATTTTAACTATTACAAAGCCATAACTGTTTAGATATAGAAAGTGTAACTAGCTAATAATAGGTTTTTATAATTACCTGAATCCTGGGTTTATTTTTGAGATATTTCAGTTTTTGCCACCTGGAAAATCTGCTGGAAAGAAAAGAAACGTTGATGTAGAAAGAATTCTACTTAAGAAACATAGATTAAAAGTGGCTGATTTTTTTCATTAAACTCTTATAAAAAATTGTTTCTGTTATTTTTTGTGAGATTTGACAATTTGTAAATTCTTTTAAAAAGTTATTTTTAGAAAAATAAAGTCTCTCTCTCTCATGTGAAGTTTTTTTCAGTTTCCTATTTTTTTTCACCGTATTAATTAACCAGTTCAGTCACTACTTGAATCCACTAAATTATTTTAAGGAAGTATATTTTACAAAGGCATTAAGCTACTCATTTTTCTACTTTGCTTTATTATTTGTACACAAATTTAGAAGAGTCTTGAATAGACATTATCCTGTTTTATCAAATACAGGGAAGTATAATTAATGCAATTGTATTTTAAATATTAGTCTTCTAAAGGGACTTTAAAACGTCAAGTTCAGTCACTACTTGAATCCACTAAATTATTTTAAGGAAGTATATTTTACAAAGGCATTAAGCTACTCATTTTTCTACTTTGCTTTATTATTTGTACACAAATTTAGAAGAGTCTTGAATAGACATTATCCTGTTTTATCAAATACAGGGAAGTATAATTAATGCAATTGTATTTTAAATATTAGTCTTCTAAAGGGACTTTAAAACGTCAAGTATATTGCACCTACAGAGTAACTGTAAAATATGTCTGTATTAGATAAGTAAGAGGTATTATTTTTCAATGTTTGTATCAAATACAAATTTGATGAAGTGCTGAGTCTTATTGTATTGATCACTGCTGTACCTATCAAGGAACTGAAACGGAGTGAAGAGAAAGTGACATATTCATTCTATTGATGTTGTATGTTATCAATAATCTGCACCTCAAGAAGTTCCCAAAATGGCATTTCTTAACTGTTTCATCTATTTATCAAATTGTTCCAGAATTCACTTGGAAATATACTACAACTAATTTTTTTGTTTGTTTGTTTTGTTTTGTCTTTTTACGGCCGCACCTGCTGCATATAGAGGTTCCCAGGCTAGGGGTCCAATCGGAGCTGTAGCCGCCAGCCTATGCCAGAGCCACAGCAGCACAGGATCTGAGCCACGTATGCAACCTATACCACAGCTCACGGCAACACAGGATCCTTAACCCACTGAGTGAGGCCAGGGATGGAACCCGAATCCTCATAGATGCTAGTCAGGTTTGCTAAATGCTGAGCCACAGTGGGAACTCTGACAACTACATTTTAATCACTGAGACCAGAGAGACCATGAACTAAGTGTTAAATAATGAAAATTCAGGAGTTTTCTGGTGGCTCAGTAGTTTAAGGATCCAGCATCATCACTGCTGTAGCTCTGGTTACTGCTGTGGCAGGGATTCAGTCTCTGGTCTGGAAGTCTCTGCTTGCCACAGGGGTGATCAAGAAATTATTCTATAGATAATAAAAATTCAGCTTGTTAAATAATATGCTATTGACTGAAATAAAATGGCTCTAGTTTATTCACCTGAACCATTATTAGAAATATAGTGAAAAAATAGATACCCATAAAACTGCCTTATAATTATCAAAATTATTTTTATGACCAAAGGAAGCATGAACATTTTTTCATTATTTTACTATTAAATATAGTGTCTACCTAGTTGAGATCTTTGAGAAACATTATTATGTTACCATGTGGCCTGTGCAGAGCATTGCTATGTGATCAAGGGCTTGGAAACATTTTGTCTAATTTCCTCTTACCCATTTCATAATGCACATTTTAGTTCTATCCATTTTCCAAGCTCAGAGTCCCTTGTCCCTGTTGAGGTATAGTGAATGGTGGCTGAAAGGCTAGAGGTAGAACCAGCTGCCCACCACACTTCAAGAAGACTGACTCTTTGTACGATTACGTGTTCTTTATCTTCTCTTTGGTTCTGAGGTTTGACTATGCACTTAGCCTACCCCAAACCTCTCAGTTCTGACTCATTTCCACCATGATTTCTAATGCTGTCTCAGCTCATTCTTTTTTGAGAATAAGAAAAAAGACATCTGCTAATAAGGCTTAAAATAATTTTCACTATTTACTTGTGATGCTTGCCTAATCACCACCAGCATCATTAGCATTGTAATATTTATTAAATAACTCCCTGCTAATGATAAGTTTACATAGTTCTCAAAATCAGTGAAACACAGATTCTGACCTCTTTGAATTTACTGCTTAAAAGATCAATGTGCATAAATAAAGTCTTATACCATTGCAATTTGTAAGAGTATGTGTAAGGGGAAAACCTATAATATAGACTTTGTGCTGTCATCATGGGTTAGTATTAATGGGCTTTATACTGTGAAATGTGAAAGGGGGAGATATAACTGGCCTCCTCTTCCATTTAGCCTGGGCAGGTTTCATTGGACTTGATCGTGGACAATCGCTTGTGAACTAGTGCCTCTGTCCAGTCTGGAGCTATGGATCCCTCTGGTAATATTGGAGAAAGGGACAGTGTTTGCCTGCTAAGTAGTGTTGACCCTCTTTCTTCATTGGCCAGATTTCCAGTTGCACTGTTCAAGGGTGATGAGAATCAGCTTATGTCTGGAGATAAAGCATATTTAGGGGCAAGTTTGTTAATATCATAAAATGAAAGCTACATTCAGGCAAAGGTATGATGAAGCTTTGTAATGTTCAGTTATTATTTATAAAAGCCATATGCAGAGTTTGGATGCTTAGTAGAAATATCAAAGGGCAGTTTGTGTAGATGGATCAGGTCATTTTCTCTGCTAGTCTCCAATGACTTCCCATTCCATGCAGCCTAAAAGGCAGTGTCCACGATGAAAGGGAATGTTTCCAGTCTCATGCTGGCCCTTCTACCTCCACTGTTACCTACTAAATGTGCTTCCCGTCACTCACTCTGCTTCTGTTGCACTGGCCCCAACTCACTCTCCCAACATCACACTGCTTGCTCTCATCCTAGGGTCCTGTACAAGTAGCTTACTCCTTCACCTTCCACAAACCTTTACTTCAATCAACTTTACCATTATATTTTTTCTCCATAACACCTTTTATATAAAATTTAAGCTATATATAATATATATAATTATACATTTATATTAAATACAAGCCCAATGAGATTTGGGATCTCTGCAGTGGTGGGCTGGTAAATGCCTAATAATCAGCTCTCTAGGGGGAAAAAAGCCCAATTTGTAACATAGGCCAGTCAGTTTCTTTGGTGTTTGCCAAGGTTTAATGAGCAGCTTTCAAAATTGCTCAAAATGTAAAAATAAGCTTTTGAAAATTGGTGCAAGCTGGGCTGACCTCAGCATACTACTGGATTTTTGTCTATTTTCCTCTTGGTTGTATCTCTAATATATAGAACAATGCCTACCATAGGCATTTGATGTTTATTGAATAATTGAGGAACCTAGGAAGTGATCTAAAAGCAATTAGTGGAAAACATAAGTCTTGCTGTGATAGCTCTCTGCTTAAAATCCTTTAGAATATAAGAATATAATATTCTTACGGGTGTATAGAATCCATAAAGACTTGGGTGCTGCCTACTTCTGCAGCTTTGTTTCTTATTACTAGTTCCTGAATTACATTTTATGATATTGCTAAAGAGAAAACTATGATCATTCTGTCTGTCCCACATGACTTTATTCATCTGCAACTTTGTATGTTCTTCTCCAAAAGCACATGAAATTTCTCCCCTATATCATCTGCCTGGTAGACAACTAAAATTATTACAAACATACACCCATTAGCATCACATTATCATAAACTTTCCCAGAATACTCTTCATATTCTTCTTAAGACATAGAATGAGTCAAACACTTATTCGTCACTCTTAAATCTGTTCTGTATACATACTCCTTCCCACAGATTCCAGTCATTCCCTTCCTCATCACTGGGCAGGTATTTATTTTGTATTAGACTTAGTTTAATTTTCATTTTGCACCTTAAAATGTTTACATTGCAAAAATAGTACATGCTCTTTTTTTAAAGTGCAAAAAAGAAAGACATATAAATATAAATATAAAGAGATTTCCTTTAACTGCTATATAAATCCTCATTGGTGAATAAAGACTGTAAAACTATTTGGATTATATCTCCAATACTCAATAAATCATATTACATTATAGTCCTATAAATATGTCTATATGTCTATCACAAGACTGTGAACATTTTGAGAATAGGTTGCTTTTTTTCTTGTTTTTTCAGCCCCAAAACAACATTTGGCACATGGAAAGTCAAAATAAATGCTTGGTAATGAGACCAAAACAGCTATGCTTGTTAAGACCACATCTGCAGATAAGATTCTGACTATTGATGTGTGGAGGTTATTCTGGAAGTATTGTGCAATGACCTTCAGTAGCCAGTCTTCTTTTTTTCCAGACCATAAAAGATACAGCTGTAATAATACTGACTTTTAACTGTCTTCTAGGCTCTCATTAGAGGAGATCTTGTCTACAAACAGTTTTTAAGTGTAGTTGATGAAGTGGGTTCAGAACCCAGATTTAAAGTCTATAATGCAATGAAAGTCTGTGATTCTTGTACTTACTCAAATGTTTATGGAGGGTTGCTGCATAAAAGGTACCTCATTATACAGAAACTGTGTGTCATAATTACTGGCTTCATAATACACAAATGAAATAAGTGATTAGATATGCATAATTGGAAGATTTAATTCACAGAATTTTATGTCTATGAAGAAAAACAGAAACTAGACTTGGAGCAGAAGAGCTGGAGTTGAATCACAGCTATAATCCTTAGTAGTCATATGAGCTTGGGTCAGTCCTTTGTCTCTTTGAGCTACAAATTCTTAGCTCTGGAAAACTAATAATAACATCTATCTCAAAGTGTTTAAATGAGTATTATTTCTTTAGTTACTGCTGCTGCTGCTGTTGTTTTACAAGTAAATAGCACTTAATGCATATCAGCTCTTGTACTAAGCATTTTATAAACATTAACCCTTTTAGTCTTGACAGTCTTTTGAAGTCTGAACTCTTCCACTAGAGTCACTTTACATACAGATGAGGAAACTGAAACATATTAAATCTTATCCTTAGCCACAATGAATATACAGCTTTCCAACCCAGGATGCCTGTTTTCTGAACCACCCTGTGATCATGTTTTTGAAAGTATTTTGTAAAATCTAAAGAGCTTTATAAATAAAAAGTATAATTTTTAACAAATCAATTTTTCAGTTTCAGTGTTTAGTTTCCTTAAGTTTTTTTTTTCCCTGCTAATAAGCTGTAGGGCCAAACCTGAAAATAACCCTAGCTACTGTGATTTAATATTTTGTGACAATATTGTTGTTATTACAAATAATAAAATGTTATGTGAAAAGCAGAATTTATCTTTGCCTAGAAGTAAAGGGCAGAGGGTAAGTAGGGGTCAGTGTGGAGAAAAGTCCAAGCTGATTCATAAACCTTTAATAATATTATGCTCTCAAGCTCTTGGACACAGCTTAGATCTGGGAATTATTTGATAGTTACTAGAGCTGCTCGTTTCCAAGTTCTATTTGTATGTAAACTAAAATGAAGCAGGCAGGTTGCAAATTTGGCCAGTGTCACACTCATTGTCTCTGCTTCCCTGGACATCTTATGTTTGGGAATTTAAAGCTCTTAGGGAGTTAGTGAAGAATTTTGCTGGATTTAAGACCTAGAAATAGTCTTATTTCATGATTTAATATGATCTGATGTGAGGAATTTATTCAGTAGATAGCAGTCAGGTAAGCCAATAGATGCAAATTTTAGGAAATTCTTGTAAGAATGTCCAAGTGAATAGTAAGATGATAAAAGTATTGTTTCAGTATGTACAAATGCAAGATAAAACTTTGAAAGTAAGCAAATTCAAGTTGATTTGTAGGATTCTGGGCTTGTAATGATACTCAAGAGTTATTAAGATTCTGTTAAAAATAAAATTTAACATATTACTGTATTAAAAACTCCAACAGAATATTGACTATAACATAGAAGGGCAGGGCACTGGAAACAAATTAAATTCAATTGTACAAGATTCTGATAATTTTCATCTGAGGTACTACTTACAATTTTTGTTATTATACCTCAGACATAATAGAATCTTAAGATGCATAGAAAAGAGTAACAGAAATCATCAATGGAAGAGAACTGCTGAGCTATGGCTCAGGAAACCACCTAAAGCAGCATAGTTCATATTAAACATTGTGCAGATAAAGGCCATAAAGTGTTTGAAAGTTACAAACCCATTTATGGAATGGGGAGAGGAAGGAGCATACCCCTTGAAGCTGAAGATAAAGAAATTTGGAAAATGTTTGTTTAAAAGTGTAAACATATAAGTTAGGAGAAAATTTTAGGAATTTATTGTCCTCGTGCTTAAATTTTAAATAAATTCAAAATAGATTTAGATTAATACTTAAATAAGAACCCTAAATTGGATTCCACAAGAAATCAAAGTATGGAGAATAGATATTTTTAAATTTTGGGGGAAAATAATGGTACAAGATACTTTCACATGTCTCTCAATTTCTCTACATTGAAAATAACCGTGGGTCTGATTTAATGAGAACAAGCTGGAATTCTTTCATTATATCAAGTTGTTAAAATATTTTTATTCCTCTATTTTGGTTGCATATGGGCTTTATTGGTTAGACCCCAGGACTATTCAGTGTCACAGTTAGTTTGAACTAGATTTTTATGTGTTTGATAGATTCAGGATATTAATTTTTTTTTAATTTAGCAGTTGATAATATGAGGTAGTAGAAATGTCCTCAACATTATGGCAAGGTAAATTTGATGGTCAGAAGTTAAATTAGAAAACATTTGATTGAGAAAAATAATTTATTAGGGAGATAAAATGCAGTGCCTTTAGAGTTATAAAGATATTTTAATTTGTCATGTACTTCCTAGATGTTTCGGTTTGGGCAAGTTAATTAACATTCTTAAGTCTCTATTTTCTGATCCATGAAACAAGGTAATTATTAGGATTAAATAAGAATCTGTGTAAAACACTTACATCAGTGTCTGGTGTAGAGTAAATATTCAATAAATATTGACTAATAATCATATTAATGACACTAACCATAAAAATGACACTGAACAATAGATAGCTGAGAAGAGGGTGGTAGATTTTACTCATGAGTATTCTGGGTACATAAGTATATTCAGAAACGGGCTCTTAGATGCTGTCTGAATTAAGCATATCACTTAATAGTTGAGGAAATGGACTCCATAGAAATTGAGAACTTTTCCCCCTTTCATTAGTCATTGGTATTTAGCCAGTGCCAGTGGTGAAGCAGGGTTTCTGGAGAAGACTTATGTTTCCTAGAACATTCTCCGAACACAACCTACAGATGAATTTCAGCCATAGAAATGCATTTTAGAAATAAAGCAGATTTGATGTGCTTGTATTGTTATTTCTTGAGCATGTTTCATGTTCTAGGGTTTTTTTTCACATGATTTCTTTTAATCCTCATAATGACCTATTGAGGTGGGAACACATTTCTTTTTTTACCCATTTTAAAGATGAGGGAACTGAAGTACAGAAACTGCAATGATTTACTCAGGTCTTACAACTAGTAAATATTAGAACAAGATTTTTGAGTGTAAATCTGACGGACTTACTAGATCATGCTCTTAATCCATGCTCTACACTTTTATGAAAGAAAAAGATAATCTTGGAAAAAGGTCATCTTATCAGGATTATCCATACAACCAATACTTAGAGGCAGGTCAAAATAGACGATGCAGATATTTTCTTCCAGAAAGGATGCTTGTTTTCCATTTTATTGTAGTGCAATGAAAGTATCTATGTAGGGCCCAGCACATTATTATCATCTATCCCTTTCCCTTCTCTACTAATATGGATAATTATACTTTGGTATGATGTTTAGAAACTTAACATTATTAGTTAGAAAATATTTGGAAATTTCCTTATGGCTCAGTGGGCTAAGGATATGGCATTGTCACTGCTGTGCCTTTTTACAGCTGTGGCATGGGTTTGATCCCTGGCCCTGGAACTTCCATATGCTGCAGGATTGGCCAAATATAAATAAATAAATAAATAAATAAATAAATAAATAAATAAATAAATAAATAAAAAGTAAATAAATCTTTAGATTAGTGACCCATTTTTGCTCATAATAAACCCATACTTATTTTTAATCATGTGTAAACATGTAAGCTAGGGACTGGTATTCCAACACATAATTCCTGTCTTCAGAGAGCTTATTTAGGGAGATAGGACCTCTCATTGTATAAATAATAATTTTAAATAACAATTGATGACATGCAGGTAATTGCAATCATAAGTGAAATATAAGTTGTTAAAATGGAACAAATACATCATCTGCCTTGGCTGAGGAAAGAAATACAGGCACACCTCACTTTATTGTACTTTATTTATTTTTTATTTTTTTCTTTTTTGTCTTTTCAGGGCTGTACCTGTGGCATATGGAGGTTCCCAGGCTAGGAATCGAATCGGAGCTGTTGCTGCTGGCCTACACCACAGCCACAGCAACACCAGATCTGAGCCATGTCTGTGACCTACATCACAGCTCACGGCAATGCCAGATCCTTAACTCACTGAGCGAGGCCAGGGATCGAACCCACAACCTCATGGTTCCTAGTTGGATTCGTTTCCACTGTGCCACGAAGGGAACTCCTACTGTACTTTATTTTATTGCACTTCACAAATATTGTGTTCTTAACAAATTGAAGGTATATGTCAATAAGCCTTTGGTGCTGTATTTCCAGCAGGATTTGCTCATTTTGGGTCTCTATATCACATTTTGGTAATTCTCATAACATCTCAAACTTTTTCATCATTATTATGTTTATTATGCTGATGTGTGATCAGTGATCCTTGATGTCATCATGTAATTGCTTTGGGGTGCCTTGAACTGTACCCATGTAAGACAACAGGCTTAACAGATAAATGTTATGTATGTTCTGACTGCTCTACTGGACTGGTTATTCCTTTGTCTTTCTCCTTCTCCTGGGGCCTCTCTATTGCCTGAAATACAGCAATATTGAAGTCAGGCCAATTAATAACCCTACCAGGGCCTCTAGGTGTTCAACTGAAAGGAAGAGTCACATGTGTCTCACTTTAAATCAAAAGCTGGAAACAATTAAGCTTAGAGAGGAAGTCATGTCAAAGGCCAACATAGGTGGAAAGCCAGACCTCTGGTGCCAAAAAGTTAGCCAAGTTGTGAATGCAAAGGAAAAGTTCTTGAAGGAAATTAAAAATGCTACTGCAGTGAAAACACAAGTGGTAAGAAAGTCAAACAGTTTGCTTCTGATAAGACAGCTTTAGTGGTCTGGATAGAAGATCAAATTAGCCACAACATTCTCTTAAGTCAAAGCCTAATCCAGAGCAAGGCCTTAACTCTAATCCAGAGCAAGGGTTCAAGACTGCAGTGGATGAAGTAGCGGCAGATATGGTAGAATTACAAAGAGAACTAAATGTAGCTGAATTGCTGCAATCTCATGATAAAACTTTAATGAGTCAGGGAGTTCGTTAGCATGAGTTCATGGCACAGCAGAAGCGAATCTGACTGGGAACCATGAGGTTGCGGGTTCGATTCCTGGCCTCAATCAGTGGGTTAAGGATCCAGCATTGCTCTGAGCTGTGGTAGTAGGTCGCAGACATGGCTCGGATCTGGTGTTGCTGTGGCTGTGATGTAGGCTAGCAGCCACAGCTCTGATTCGATCCCTAGCCTGGGAACCTCCATATGACACAGGTGCAGCCCAAAAAGCAAAAAAGAAAGAAAGAAAGAAAGAAACATTAATGAATCAGGAGTTGCTTCTTATGGATGAGCAAAGAAAGTGAAATCTACTCCTGGTGCAGATGTGAAGATTGTTGAAATGACAGCAAAGGCTTTAGAATATTACATGAACTTATTTGATAAAGCAGCAGCACGATTTGAGAAGATTTACTACAAATTTGAAAGAAATTTAATTGTGGGTAAAATGCTATCACACAGCATTTCAGGAAACAAGAAATCATTCATGAAAGGAAGAGTTAATCAATGCAGCAAACTTTATTGTTGTCTTAATTTTAAGAAATTTCCACAGCCACACTGACCTTCAGCAACTACCTCCCTGATAAGTCAGCAGCCAACAACATCAAGATCCTCCACCGGTAAAAAGATTATGATTAACTGAAGGCTCAAATGATGGGTAGCATTTTAAGCAAATTTTAAATTAAAATATGTATATATTTTTTAGATATAATACTGTCACATCCTTAATAGACCACAGTATAGTGTCAAGGTAACTTGTATGCATGGGGTAATGAAAAAAGTTTGTGACTATATCACAATATTCATTTTATTGCAGTGCTCTAGAACCAAATCCTCAGTTCTCTGAGGTATGCTTATATACTGTTAATTATTAGAAATAAGTTGATATATTGCTGAATGAGAGTTCAACATCTTATTATTAAGAATAGAGAATATCATTTAATTTTAGATTGTTCCATTTTACTGAAACTATATGATATGTTTGAATAAAAGTCACCAGCCTAGAATATCACACCAAGACAAGGCCATTCACCATAAAATGGGTGACACATCAACAAATGAAATTTTGTTTTGCACTGAGGCAGTGTGAAGAAATTGAGAAAAGAAGGAAAGTATTTCCAATTCTGTGTGAATATTTATAAACAATTTAGATCTGGTTTCAGGTTAGAATCTTGAAAATAGAAAGAGATCATCAATAGGAGAAAGTATTGTATATAACCGGTACACATTTTTAAAGTTTCTGAGAATGCATAGTTCTAAATATTTGTTTTCTCAAGAATTTAAATCATTTCTCTACGAAGATAATTTTACTATAAACAAGTTACTAGGTTTTGCACTATTACTTTAATTTGGGATCCTATTTATAAAAGAAAAACTTTAGAATAATTTGTTCAATTAACCCAATTCTGATATATATGGGACAAAATAGCAACCTAGATTATGCATTTAATTCTGCATTCTTGAAGATGGCAGTTAGGCCTTATATTTAGACCTTCATTTATTGCCATTGTCTTCTGACTAATTCAAAGAAGTAACATAATTCAAAGATCATGATCTCTTGTGCATTGCTGCCAAATTACATCTCTTAGTTGGCAACCATTGTACTTATCGTTTCCAACATGAAAATGTGCTATTAATTAGATCACTGAATCAACTCCCCTGTTGAGAAAGAATGATCACCAGGGAATACAAAGAAAACTAACCTGTCAGTAGAGCATGTTTAATATAGGAATCCATTTCCAAGGGAGACCATGGACCAACCCCACCCTGGCTGCCCTTTTCTGGAATCTCTTAAAAAGAGAAAGCCTGCCATTTTTTTTTTTTTTTTTAATGAAAGATCTGGGTGCACTCATGCTTGAAGGGACCAAGAAAGACACTTAGGGAGTTCCCGTTGTGGCTCAGTGGTTAACGAATCTGACGAGGAACCGTGAGATCGTGGGTTTGATCCCTGGCCTTGCTCAGTGGGTTAAGGATCCGGTGTTGCCGTGAAATGTGGTGTTGGTCACAGATGCGGCTCAGATCCCGTGTTGCTGTGGCTCTGGCGTAGGCCAGGCGGCTACATCTCCGATTGGACCCCTATCCTGGGAACCTCCATATGCCGCTGGAGCGGCCCAAGAAATGGCAAAAGAAAAAAGAAAAAAGAAAAAAAGACACTTATATACTTACAGTTTGGTATAAATCTCTATCATTGCATTTAGCACATTTTATAATCATTCTTATTTTCCTGTCTCCCAGCTAAATTGTGTGTTCCAAGAAGGCAAGGGTTGAATCATTCATCTCTGTATTTCAGCACATGACAGAATTTATAGCATATTTAGAGCTTTAATAAATGTTTGTAATCAATGCCTGGTTTCCTTATAATGTTTTCTATATAAGTAAACCACCGCTTAGGAATAGTTTCAGCATTTGAGTTAATACATATTGCTCCTGACTACATTCTTACTTTTTCTGATTCTCAGAATATGTAATTTTCCACTTCTATATACAATATATTTTAAATTATATTCTATAATATATGCTCTATAATACATAGGGAAGTATTATTACATACTTTAAGAATAATATTTAATCCAAGTAGATTCCTATAAGAGCTGTGTTCTTTAATTTCATCTATAACACCAAAATCGAGATATGGTTATATCATCTGACGGCAACTTTTCCTCAACCATGGATTTACCAAGTGTGACTCTTAATTTTACTCATAGAATATTTTTGGTGTTATAGAAAAGAGGATGAGAGTTCTCTGGATCTTATCGGAAGGGTTAAAAAACAGTCATTAAAATTTAAAAATGAGAGCCATGGCTAAACTCCAAGCCAATAAAAAAGTTACATGCTCTGCATGATTTTTAATGACTATGTGGTAATAGGAGGTTATTCAATTATGGTAATTTTAATATATTTGGTGTTCAATCTACTTTGCTTCTGTTAGTCCATTTCCAGATTTTTAATATATTTCTCTCTTCAAAACTTCAAATAAAGATTGATTTTTAAATTACCAGTGGAGGTCTGTTAATTCTCTTTTCTGAATTTTAAAGAATCCTTGGTCTAGACCTGAAATTTTAACTAGTAGAGCCCACTACTTTCAGGTAAGTCATGATCATGTCCATTTTAGAGATGTGATCCTAAAGCCCAAAAAGTTACCAGAGCTAGTAAAAAAAAAAGAGAAATTAGATCTCATGGGCAATTTTCTGCTCTCCTGTTTTTTTTCATCTGACAGGGGATGTTCAGTAAAATTCATCTCTTTATTACTTACCCTACCTTTTTTTTTTGTCTTTTGTCTTTTTAGGGCCACACCTGCGGCATATGGGGGTTCCCAGGCTAGGGGTCGAATCAGAGCTGTTGCTGCTGGCCTACACCACAGCCACAGCAATGCCAGATCCGAGCCATGTCTGCGACCTACACCACAGCTCATGGCAACGCCGGATCCTTAACCCACTGAACAAGGCCAGGGATTGAACCCTAGTCGGATTCGTTTCCTCTGTGCCATGACGGGAACTCCTCTACCTTCTTCTTTAGCCTCAAAAACTTCTTTTTTTATCTGTTCAAATATCTATAATACTTAATACTGTTTCTGTTTATGCCACTTCAAGTCCTTAGATATTAGTCTTCCTTTTAATTAAACCAGAAGACAGGAAGAGAGAATGGAGTTTTTGTTTTATAATTTATATTCCATCATCAGAGATTCAGAAACATTTGGAACCAAGATCTTAGACATTTTAAATTCCTAATATTAAAATAACTTATGTAATGGCAGTCAGATGAAGATGATTAATTTTGGTGATAATTCAACTATTAGCCATCCTTTCATTACATACATATTATATCCCTTGTAACATTGAAGATAACATTAAAAGAACTAAGAGCACTCATAAATTCTTTTGAAAGCTTCATGGGATTTTCTTTACATTGATTGAAACAAAAGGAAAAATATGAAGCTACTTCAGAATGCCATTAACATGTTTATTTTTTGAGTAATGTAGACAGTAAATTCTCTATAGTCCACACATACTACTTATGGTGATGTACATATGATGGTGAAAACAAAATTCCTCAGGTGGTTTCATGTAAGCCTATAATCAATGGCCATTAAGGTTCATAAGAAGGATCAAGTCTATTCCAATATTAAGGAAAACAGTGGGTTTGGGTGTGACAGTACTGGAGCATGTACATGTACACACACACCATTGGAAACTGCTAGGTTCCATGGGTACTCACTAGACTGTATTTTGTCAAGAAAATTATTGAAAGAGTGATAAATCCTCCCTAGAATCTTATGTTCTTGGTTGTGATAATCAGATTAGTAGATCCAGATATTGGATTAGTAGAGTTCCACAGATGTGTAGGCTCAGAGTAACTAACTAGAATTAAACAAAATCAAAGAGAGGTATGTATCATCCAGGATGCCTACATGTTCATATACAACCAAGAGAAAGATTTGACTGACTAGAATACTGAATCCTCTTAACCTGTCAGTAAGTCTATACATAATATCAAATCAGTTATGAGACATATGAAATCAGGGAAGGGGATTTTAGCTGGATCAGCTTAAGCTATAGTTGCACACATCCCACTGTGTAATCATGACACATCAAAGATAATCACAAGTTGGATAATTCTGAAGATATGCTGACATATTCTTGATAATTTTTTCATGAATCCATGCTATTCAAACCCTTCTGTTATAAAATGCTTTCTTCAACTTTGCAGATGCCATCTTTACTCTGCTCATGTGCCTAGGCTCTTACCTCTTCAGGAATCTTCCTAACTTCCAGCTATAAATATGTTGGATGGTTTGTTGTGATGCCCCACCCCAGGCTTGGCAGGCTGGAAGTACCAGGGAATTAAGATTCCTCAACCAATTACTAATATAACTAGTGTATAAATATTGCAGCCCTCCTGTTCCCATGTTTGATAACTCTAAGATGTTTGTATGTGTGTGTATGTGTTTACATTGTTTGCCATGGCTTTCCCTTATGGTTAAGCTTCAGTTTCTCCTGGTTTTCATCATGCTCCATTCATTGACTGCCTTCCCACTCTATTTCATTCTCCAACTTCCTGACATCAGTGCCTACATTTCCAAAACACAACACTTGCAAGCAAATATTTGTTTAGAGTCTACTTGTAAGCAATATAGGACACCTTAAAAGAATAAGACATAAATTAAGGAGTTCCCTGGTGGCCTAGCAGTTAAGAATTCAGGTTTGCACTGCTGTGGCTCATGTTCAGTCCCTGCATGCTGCAGTTGCTGCCAAAAAAGAAAGACATGTATTAAAATACATATTGCCTTGTATGCCCAAACAGTTATATTTTTCCAAGATTACACCCTGGCCACCTCACTGTGCTATTTGTAAACTTACTGCTTAGAGTAGATCTACTTATATAAGTGTGTGATCTATTTCACAATTTGTATATTTTCCTAAATTAATTCTTAGATGATGACATTCATTCTAATTCTGATAAAGGCTTACTGCCAACCTGTTATGTTTACTGCATCTCTTATATTAACTTAACTGAATGAGGTGTGATCTCATTCAGTTTTCCCTGTTCTAGAAGGAAGAAGAGTGACCTATTTTATATCCTATGTTCCTTTGTTAGTCTTCTATAGCTTTATAAATATCTTTCTACCCAATATACATGTTAATTACAACATGAACCCTCATCAGTTTGGCCTCCTTTGGTATCTTTCTCCACAAGATAAAGGTTTTCTCTATACCTCATGCCCTACTAATTGATCTTCTGTTCTTTTAACTTTTCCCATTAAAACCCAGAAATTCTGGTCCCCCATCTCTAAGTTCTCAAAATTCAGTTAGTTTTATCCCTATGATCAGGAAAAAAAATGTCAGGGAATTGTATGAGATAATTTAGCTATTACACGAAGATGGCACATACCCAGGAAGATTTGGAAGTACACGAGTTAGGGTGTAACATTCATTTTAAGACTTAATTAGGAGAAAAGGCTAATCACTTAACAGATGAAAATAAAAACTCATTGATAAATTCTGTTAGAAACAGTCTGGTACTCCAGCCAATGAGGAATGAAACAGTAGAAACCTGAGAACAGTAGATGAAACTCTGAACCTCTCTGGCCTTAAGAACCATTATACATGCCCTCTCCTTAACCCACCCCAGAGTAGGGAAAGTTGTGAGGATGGGTACAAGTTATAATGGGGTAGGAAGAGTGGCCTTTGGTTTTAGAGAGCAACAATTCTAGAAATGTTTACTTGACTTTTGACTGGAGCTAGCATTAGCATAATTTTGGTTTCTATAGGCTGGTATACTGATAGGTAAGACCAAAGAAAATAAACAAGCAAAACAAAACAAAACACCCTAATTCTTATGAGTTTATCTTCACTTGTCAGAACTTCTCAGTATGTAGTTTACTTCAGTCATGAGTTCATTGACCTCATTGAGTGCCAAATAGAACATAACCTATGATAACAGGCCTTCTGTTAAAAGGCAAAATCTTACGTAAGTTTATCAAAAGGATGAGTTTAATACTGTAAACTAGTAAATATGCCAGAGTCAATTACATTAGACATAGGACATTATGCACTTGATCCTATCTGTCCAACCCCGGAGTGTATATATGTGCATGTGCACGCACACATCCACACACACACTTTGGTATGTGTTATGTTGACTGATCATAATGAATTATATCTTCTACCTTTATGTCCCCTAGCATCACTGGTACCTTGAATACCATAGACACTAAAAAAATGGTTGTAGAGGAAGATACCTTCATAATTTAAATGATTTTAGTACATTTCTGGGATTTATCAAAACAAGAATCAATGCAGTACAAAATGACATATTAAATATGTCTACTTGCCATTGAACATCAGTTATTCTAAACCCTATTCCTGCATAAAGTTAGTTTACTAGAAAACTGAATTTGTACATTAACTAAATTTGTGCTTTAACTTAATCTACAAAGTCACTTTCACTTAGTTCCAGTTTAATATTTTCTTTGAGTTTTATGGGGTTCTTTATAAGAAAGAACCAAATGAAAATTGTTTCTACATTTTTTATAAGTCATTGTTGATACTACATTATAAGAAATTTCTCTTAGAATTTAATGCAAAAAAATTGTTTTCTTAAAAATTTAACATTCTTCTCGGTTATATGTTATCAATGTATTTCCCTTTTTTGCCCTTGCTTCATGAGAGCTCAGGATTAAAATGTATGTAAACTAGAGTGTTAATATACATTTGTATGTTTATTCCTCTTCCTTCCCTCCTCATCAATTCCCTGTTGACTTTATTAACCCTGTAGCAATATGTCATTTCAGTATTTTTCCTCAATTACTTTATGAAAGTTGGGAATTATAGACAAAAATAGTGTGTAAGACAAATATATTATTGTTCTTTAAAGAAACAAATAATAGTAGCAGTGTGGGTTTTTAATAAACGATTTTGCAATATTTTTCACAGTATTAACAAAGCAAACCTAATGTTTCTTTAGAAGTTAATACATCTACCTTCATTATATTGATAAGCTACCTCCTTTGACAAAGTTGTTACCAACTCTCTTGTTTGAGTCTGCTGTGCTACAAAACAATGGCCTTAACCCAGGTGTCATGTTTAAAATCCCTATTCATCTTACTGGGAAATTAATTTTAAGCTTACTTGTAACCACTTAGAGATTTGCACTCCTGGGTCACTTGTCCAATATGCCAATACTCTGCTTGAAGAACTGAAGCTTAATTATATGCCTTCTTGGTGTTAATCTTCATTATATAACATCGAGTCCCTATTCTCAGAAGTAGGGCTTTCTGATTGGCTGCTTCAGAGGGACTAATAGACAAGGAAATGTTAAAGAATAAAGATACTGTCAGTTTTTCAGCTGATTATTTAGAACATTATAATACATCTTTTCAGCAATTACATAATTTTTATGAAGCAAATAAACAATAAAATTCCTTGTTCTTGACAAAAACCCTTGTAAAAATTGCATCATCTTCATTAATACCACACACACACACACACACACACACCCTCAGTATCATGCTTATGCATAAATAAAGTAGTTGCAATTTTTCTTCATCTCAGGAACTGTATTTGTTATCACCATCATTCAAATAAGTTAGTCAAGAGGGTGAAATTCTAGGTACAGATATGGAAAAGAAGTAACAACATAATTATTTTTAATTAATACACAAAAACATTAAAATAGCTAAAATTTAAACCATAATTAAATCTTCAGTGTATTGCCCATAGACTTATTAAATAGATGAAAACTTTTTAAATATACATTTTTTTTACTTTTTATGTACTATCAGCATAGTTGATTTTGGGCAGCATTATAGTGCCTTTGTTTAGGTTAATATAATTGTACCATCTATGTCTACTCTCTAGAGGGAATTTGTTATAAACCTTTCTTTTTTCCATATTTCTGGAGCTGCTTTATGTTTACATATACTATTATTAATAGATCTATTTCTTTCTCTTTTTTCTTTTTTTTTTTTTTGGTTGCATCCATGGCATATGGAAGTTCTCACGTCAGGCATTGAGTCTGAGCTGCAGCTGCAACCTATACCACAGCTTCAGCAGTGCCAGATCCTTAATTTGCTATACCACAGTGGAACTCCTATTTCTTGATTGATCTTCCGAAGATAGTATTGATTACTACCTGCTATAATGGGTGATTACTTATAACATCCTCACTTTTTTGAGTTTGAGCAATTGCAATATGTCACTATTTCTGGTAACAATTTTCCACTACAATTTTAAATGGTATAGTTATACTTGTGTGTGTGTTCATGCAACAGATCAGCATACCTGCCATATTGTCCCTATTTTCTTAACTTCTTACATTTTTGCACCTCTGCCATCTGGTCAGATTTTTACATTGTTAAGTCTGATGCTATTTAAATGTATGAACCCCTTTATGTAGGATTACTTGTCCATATGTACACATATACAAGTGTATTATGTCATTACTAACAGGGTGTTCTGTTGTGTTAACTGTGATTATTTCTGATAATGGTATTTCATAAGATTTTCTTTTCTTGATGATATGAAGGAAACTATTAAACAATGCATTTTTAGCTTCAGACCTTATAATTTCTATTTCTGGAGGTTTGCTTTGATTTTTGTATAATCCATGTATCTATCTAATGTTCAGTCTTCTAGCTTGTTCAATATATGAAATATATATTTAGTATTTTTTAAGTATCCTTGTCTACTAATTATATACTCTGACATTTCAAAGGCACTTTTGGTTTACCAATTTTTTTGCTTATTATATTGTGTTTTTCTTCTTTGCATGTCTGACAATTTTTTATTGGATATATGGCAGACACTGTGGATTTTTACCTCTTGTGTGACATATATACACATATATATTTATGTATTTTATATACGTAACACATATACCTATATGAATATATGTGTATATAATATACGTGACATATATAGTCAAATACTTATTAACTATATAAAATATATATACAAATTTTAGCTTTTTGTTTAATGTATGTAACACAAAAAGATAAAAATCACAGTATCTGCCAACTATCTCATATATATTCCTTTCAGCTTGCTTGAACTTGGTCCTGGAATGTAGTTATTGGAAACAATTTAATGTTTTGAGGTTTTGCTCTAATCTTTGTAGGCAGAACCCGGAGAGATATAATACTGGTAACTATATCAAAGCACATATTGTTGATGCAAGAAATGGCTAGAACAGAAAAGATGATGAGTTAGGAGGGCCTTAAACTCAAGTGTCTCCATCATAGAAAAGGATATCAGTTTCATGACACAAAGGATCCCAATTACCAGCTGTGATATCCCCAATGGTAGTCGATAGATCCTTTATGTTTCCTCCTATTTCTGTGAACTCCACAACCCTGGTCTGCTTCTCATCTTTGTCAGTCATGGCAAAGTCCATATTCAAGTGGTCTTCCTTCTTCATTGGAGGTCACTCTCTTAGCTCCATGCACATTGGATCAGAAAATAGTTGCTTCAGATCAGAGACATATTCTTCATCTGCTTTATGACAGCTGGCTTTACATACAAGTTTTTTTTTTTCATTTTTTAAAGTTCTGTAGAAGTATAGTTGACATCCAAGGTTGTGATAATTTCATACAAGTTTTTCACTTGGCTTTCAACAAGCTCAGAGTCTAAGAAACATGTCTCACAGGGATGGTCTGATCCGTGTCTGCTCATCATAACATATTTGCAGTAAGTTTGGTCAAGAATGAGGCTTTGTTCTTATTTTTCTTATGCTATAAGGCCCAAGGGAAGTGTGGAAAAAGTACAGCAACCTAGTTGGATGCAGCAGTTTTGCAGGCACTTATCATCAATAGAAGTTCCAAGAGATTGTCATTCATTTTCCACAACAGTTCCAAACAGTGTAAATATCATCCTGTCTGTTCACACTCTTACCCATTCCCATACCTATCTCCTAGTTGCTGAATGTTTCAGTAACCCCTTTGCTTCGTTCATTTCCAGGCAATAGGCAATATTCCTAGATGAGTCCTAGTAGTTGCTGTAGTTAAAGATTTTGATATTTGCCATTTTGATCATCTACTTCAGCAACATTTCACTCAGGTGACACTGCTTTTGATGAGACAAAACTAAAGTATACCACACACTAAATGAATAATGGCTTTATGCTGTTTCTACACTATTTTCCATTATTTATGTCTTGATTATATAATTATTGTTCACTGTATTCAACTAGCATACAGCTATATTTTTTCAATTCTTTTTTTGTTTTGAATTAATTTTAGACTTATAGAAAGTTATGAAAAATGTATGGAGAATCTCTGTACATGCTTCACCCAGCTTTCCCTATTATTAACATCTTGCATGCCCATAGTACAATCATCAAAACTAAGGAACTAACATTAATATATATTATTAATCTATAGATTTTATTCAGATATATCATCTTTATTAGACAACTTTTGTGTTTCATAATGCCTTCCTTTTTTATGCATTTTTGGCATAAAAAAGGACTCTTTAAATTATATTTAAGGACTTATAGTTGATTGGTACAATATGAAATTTCTGAAATTCCCTCTCCCTTTCCCAGTAAAAATCTTTCCTTTATCTCCTATCTGGACTAAATTTTCTCTAGGCCTGGGCATATCCATCACCCTGTGCCTTCCCTTTATTTCTCTCCAAATTTTACTCATTGTTCCCTGAATACCAGATTATCCTTTTTTTTATATTTTTACCTTTATTATTTAAGTAGGAAAATCTTAAATAATGTCAGATTAAAGGGTGTTGGAGGTAAACTGTGCTTTCATGCCTGAAAATATAGTTATTTCTAGTTTCACATTTTAATTGTAATTTGGATGGGTATAGAATTCTAAACTGATATTTGTTTCCCACAGAACATTGAAGTTTTGTTTTCCTTCTTCCAATATCCATTGTTGAAGATGATGACTCTGATGATACCCTGATTCTCATTGAGACCTATTTTTCTTTCTGAAGTTTCAAATATTTTTTTAGTCTGCATTTCTATATTTGATAATGATATGCCCAATTCTGGCTCTTTCATTAGTTTTGCTAGACACTTTGGATATGATAAATTCTCCACTAATTGTATTTAGCCATTTCTTCTTATTTCTACTATTATTATTTTCTGCAATTGATGATACCATGATTACATAATTCCTGGATTGATCTTCTATATCTTCAAAACAGTTTTTTTATAATTTATAATTTCTTTTTTTTTTGTTCAAATTGACCACTGTTTTTTCTCCTTAAACCAATTTAAAAGATTTTCTATTTTTGTAATCAGGTTTTTAGTCCCTAAATTGTCTTCATTTTTCTCTATGTTTCCTTTACTTTTCATAGCATCATGATTTTATCTTTATGATTACAATAGCTTTTTAAATCTCCCAGTTTATGTTACTTAGAACTTAAAACAAAATCTTGAGTTTCCTCTGTTTTCTCTGAAATTTCATTTTGTAGAATTTCATCAAATATCTGGTAATACTTAGTAGAATATTCTTATTTAAGAATGAAAGAAGATGAAACCTGCTTGTCCACTGGCAGACTTCACTATGTATGGGGAATTGTCTGTGAGACAGCCCCTGGGTCCCCCACAACCCAGGAAGTGCTTCTGCTCTGTATACTCCAGATCCACATGAGCTGCCCAGTTTTCACAAGGAGTTTGCTCACTTCCTTTAAGTAGAACATTTGTTTTGCTCTTATTGCTTTTTTCCTGGGAATTAAACATCTGGCTACTGCAGTTTTGTGCAGAAAAGTGGGAGTAGAAGTGGGAATTCAATTGTTATGTTTATTGACTTTTCATTAGGCCTCATGATTTCAATCCCTTGCTCATTTTCACCCTCAACCATACTTTGCCCTTTCAAATCCCAAGTTTCTTTGGAGTTTTTCTGGGTTTATGTCCTGTCCCTTTGGCTGCAAGATCTAAGCAGGGATCTTGTTTGTCCCACTTTATGAGTTGCCACCCATCTGTCTGCTTCCCACTTTCCAGAATGTGCGGAAACTTTTATTTGCTCAGACTTGCCTCCTATTTTATTTTTATAAATTATGGGCTTGTGGCTTTAAAATTTTATATAGTATTATCTTAATTGGATCTTGGAGGGTGAAAAGAACATTGTGAACAGCAAATCAAGCCTTTTGATACAAAAGTCATTGATTTGTTTTTCAAAAAAATTATCCCTACTCCACTAAGCTGGATAGATTGAGTATAAAGGAAAATAAAGAGGGAACCTTTTAGGAACATTGATAATACAAGGAAGGCGTGATAAGTGTTCAATGGGAGAGTGAGCACAGAGAGAAAGGGATAGATTTCAGACACTTGAGAGATAGAATAGACGGGACTTAATGACAGAGTAGATGAAGGAGTGTATTATTTTGCTAGTTCTGCCATAACAAATTATCAGAAATTTGGTAGTTAAGACAACATCCATTTATTATCTCACTGTTAGGAGTGTCAGAAATCCAGGGAGCTCAGTTAAGTTCAGGGGGCTCAGCTGGGTTCTTTGCTTTTAGTCTTACAAAGGCTGAAGTGTTGGCAGAGCTGGAAGCCTTGGGGAAGAACTGGTTCCAGACTCATAAAGATTGTTCACTGAATTCAATTCCATGTGATTTTTTTGCTGGCTGTCACCGTGGGGTGGCCCTGAGTCCTAGACCTTCTCTATGGTCTTTCCATATAGCCACTATATCTCAGACATATTGGATTCTTTTCATGCTATCTCATGGCTCTGAGTGATTCTTCTGCCATTCTCTTCTACTTTAAAGGGCACATGTGATTATGTTGGTTTTGCCTGGATAATATGTTTTAAATTCAGCTGATTACTAACCTCAGTTCCATCTGCAAAGTCCCTTCACAGAAGTTTTTAGATTGGTGTTTGAGTGAATAACCAAAATGTAGGAATCTTGGTGTGTGGGAGGGTATCTTTAGAATTTTTTCTACCTCTTGGAGGATGACTGAAAGGGGATAAAATTTTATAGTTTGGTTTGTGTCCTTTAATTAATTTCCTCAATATCTGTGCTTGGTACTTTTGATCCCAGATGTCAGCCTCCAGGACTATTCAGACACCTGAATGTTCCCCAGTATGTCTGATATCAGTGTCTATGTCCCTGGGGTGAGCTGCAGCTGCCCCTCGCCTCTTAAGTGGATGTTCGAAGACCAGCAGGTAGGTCTGGCCCAGGTTCCAATCAAATTATGGCTTTTGCCCTTAGTCTCAGAGTATATGCGATGAGATTTTGTGTGTACCCTTTAAGAGTAAGCTCTCTATTTTCCCCAGTCCTGTGGGAATTCTGCAATTAAATCTCCCTGGCCTTCAAAGCTAAATGCTCTAGGATGCCCCTTCCCAGTACTAGAACCCTGAGCTGGGGAGCCTGACATGGAGCTCAGAATTCTCTCTCCTGTGGGAGAAAATTTGCTATATAATTATTCTCCAGTTTGTGAGTTGCTCACCTGGGGGGTATGGGATTTGAATATATGGTGAGTCCGCCCCTTCCCACCTGCCTTGTTGTGTTTCTTTCTTAATGTCTTTAGTTGTAGAAGGTCATTTCTGGTAGGTTCCAGTCTTTTTCATCTAAGATTGTTGTGTAGGGGGTTGTGATTTTG
Source organism: Phacochoerus africanus (assembly GCF_016906955.1). Taxonomy (NCBI): domain Eukaryota; kingdom Metazoa; phylum Chordata; class Mammalia; order Artiodactyla; family Suidae; genus Phacochoerus; species Phacochoerus africanus. Next base: position 136,322,677 of record NC_062546.1, on the reverse strand, counting down.
GTGTGTTCATGAGAGCAGGTGAAAATAGGGCCTTTCTACTTTGCCATCTTGCTTTCCCTCCAAGAGTCAAAGCCTTTTTCATCTTAGACACAAATACTCAGCATCACAGCACAAGACCCAGCCAAATGAATAATTGTAAATCTCAAATAGATTACTACCACTGAATCTCTACCTGATTTTTTTTCTTATGAAACTAAGACAAGGAAGCTACAATAGAAATTGAAGAAAACAAACAAGCAAGCAAGCAAAGAGGTTTAAGCTTAGTAGCCAATTCAATAGCTTCCCCTGGGTCTTCTCCTGAGACTCCTGAGCTTTGTGTAATTAAAGACCATATCCCAAAACAGAAAGCACTCCCAGAGAAAATTAAGTTGGAAAGGATAAAATTATGTGGGTACCAGATTTTAAATCACTAGTATCCCATAAACTAACAGCCATCAAAACTGCTAGAGTCTCTTAGAGCTGTTAGAGAATGGTCTACTCTTCTTTTCACTCAGAAGGTAAGTATTCTACTCTCACCACTCAGCCTTCTAACTTCTTTGGTGTACACTTCTTTTTCTTTTTCTGCCCCACTCCACATAACAACCTAGAGACTGTCAAGTTCCCTTTTTGGGGTGGATGGGCTGGCAGAATGGGGATGAAGTAGGGTGCACAAGAACAAAAAAAGATGATAGGACCCAATGCAGTACACATAGACATTACTGATATCTGCTTTCTTTTCTACATAGTTATATAGATTCCTTTAAAAAAGAGAAACATAAAGACAAAGGTATGTCTTTGGGATACCTTTAGAATTCAAGAATATTCATGTGTGTGTGTGTGTGTGCGTGTACGTGTGCGTGTGTGTGTGCGTGTACGTGCGTGTGTGTGTGTAAAATAGCATTGAGTCTATAGATGTTTTTGTAAGCACAGTAAAACAACATAATCTGGTTGGCTTTAAGAATAGCTGAATAAACTGCTTTCTGTAAACCAGATATTGTATTTGGTAAACATAAAAAAGCTTGTGCTTTCTTGAACAATAAAGCACCTTTGCTTTTCACAGAGAAAGAATCTAAGAAACCTGCCCCCATGCCATGACACAGCCCTCTCTGCGGACATGAGATTGCTGTCTGCTGGATATTTTTAACAGGGCTAATTAAGTTCATTCACAAATCCTCTTTATTAAAGATTTCACACTGAAATATCTCTAAACATGCAATAGGACACTATTATTGAAAAGTCTTTGTTTCTAATCACAATACCAGGGTGATAATTAAAGACATTAGAAAGTGCCCTCATGTGGGTAAGGATTAAGAACACTCTATCTGCTAAAACACTGCAGGGAGACATAGTTGGGTAGCAGCGATCTATCAGCACAGAACCTAGGACTGTTCTTTATAAAAGTCTAGCATCCAGATACTATATTCTGAAGTTCATAAATGTCTTGCTATTTAAGCCTTTTGTTAATGCTATTTAGAATATAAATGCATATAAACTGTGTAATAGAGTATTCCTGTGAACAACCTTTCTGTTTATAATTGCCAACTAATTTATCAGGGTAAAAAAAAAATCAATCCTTTAGGTGTTTGAGCTGATTCTTGTATTATTATTTTTAAAAGCACTATGTATAGGCTATGTTAAAGTATTTTTCTTGGGAGAGCTGATGTTGAAATAGTATGCTAGATTACATGAAAATATTGCAAAGTTATTTCTGGAAAGATTAAGAGTCATAAAAAATATATCTTAATTGGATCCATTATTTTATTTTACACACCTATTTTAAAGCATCTTTTTCCTTTTGAGTAGAGGAATTTTGTTTTGATACCTAAGAATTTCAGACCAGGCATTTTCTCATGTTTTCTGTGAAATCAATTTAAAAGTACATTAGCAGTGCATGTGGATTTAGACAGGGAATCAAGATGTGAAATTTTGAACATACTTCTCCAAAGGTAGACTTTTTAAATGATGACTATGAAAGTAATTTATTCCAGCCAAACACACTTCCACATATTGTTAACAGTGCTATGTGCTTCAACTCATTTAAACATTTTTTAATTCAGTAGTTATTCAGATTTAATAGAGCCATTTCTTCATCATTTTGCATTTAGTGATAAATGGTGCCAGAATTTATGATAAATTAAACTGCAAAAGACCATGTTAAAGTTATCTTAAGGGTTTCACATAAAAGGAATCCGCACCTGTTTTGTTCAGAACAGCCACCTGAAAGTTCATGTGGCGAAAAGAGCTTCTTACTGGGCATAAACTATGAGATCTGTTTGAAAGTTAAGTTTTAATTATACTTTTCCCTCACCACTTACCATTGGCAGTGGCCATCCAGCTGGGGGACTGGGAAGGCAGATGCTTTAAACTAGGAGTTCTTTCTTGTTTTAATATTGATTTAACAAGTGGAAGAACATTCAGGTTGAAGCTTTGATGAATATCCTTACATAACAAGCCGCCAGGTACAGGGGGCAACTTTTAAAAAGTTTGGTGAAGAGATGAGGCATCAAGGGGCTATGGAAGAGATAAATTGGGGAGGGCCAAATGGTAGGAGAGAGGGGAGTTGTAGTTGGACAGCCCTGCCAATTACTAGCCCTATTATCCTTTACCTTCCTACTAATGCACTGGCTTAACCGCTACCACAAAGGGAGATGAGGGTCTGAATTCATGGGGCCTCTTCCTTTCCCTCCTTACCATAGGCACATTTTAAAAATGAAAAAAAAATGTGATTCCTTGACTAAAATATCAAAAATGGTTTGCAGCCATTAATTCTAACATTTTCCAGACATATTAAAATGTATAAACTAGCTTAATTAGATTTTTTCTCTTTGCTCATCTATACTCCCAGACAGGCAAGCTGGGTTGGTCAGTCAGGACAGAGATCAGGACAAAACTATGCAAATGAAAAACTCTGTCCTTAAGGTTAAATACCTTTAGGTCACTCTTGACAACTAATGAGAGACCAGGGAGAATCTGCCCTCACATATATTCATTTGCATTGGAAGATATGTTTTGGTTCCCAAAACAATCATGAAGAAGTGTCCATAACTCTGTAGGCAAAACATTATTAAGGGAGTGAGCAGTAGCATGTGCATTTCTTCATTTGTGAAAAGCAAATTCTGACCATTCACATCTGAGTTTTCTGAGTTAGAATTTTCCTATTACTCCATCATTGTTTATTTGCCATCATTTTATTCATCCATATGGAGTACCATTTATTGAGAGCCTGTTAGGAGAGGTGCTTGGCATACAAAGATGAAAGGCAAAGTCTCTTCAGCAGAGAAGCACCTAGTATCCCATATAATAATAAAGGCATTGAAGGAAATTTTCCTCTTATCAAGTTGGAAGAATTAGTTGTAAGATGGGTTAGTGTTAAGCTAGTGAAAATAGCATTTACTTGAAGAATTAAAAGAAAGTCTAAATACTTTTGAAAAGCAACCCAAAACTTATTAGCCTTACCTCATACTTCTGCTCAGCCTCTTTTCTTACCGTCATCATTGTGTGTACATTTGTGTATGTACATCTTTGGGTGCATTAATCTCTATCTACTGCTGTCTGTATAGCTTTATCAGTGATTATTAAGAGCTACCTCTGTGCCAGGCAGTATGCTAAACACTTTATATACCTCATCCTGTTCGATAAAAGAAAAAGAATGATGGATTAAAAGTCTGGATGCTCTGATCACAAAACTAGAGGTAAATCACTTCACATTTCTGGTTTGTCTTCAAGATGAGGGAGCTCACTCTAAGTCCCTTTCCAGCTGTAACATTTCTGTAAAATTGTGATTCCTGATGCCTTCCTGAGTATTTCAAGAGAGGAAGATTAATGTCTATTTTGGTTAACTCTCTAATATTCTCTGTGCTGTGAATACTGTTAAGAGGAAAGGAACAGAAAGAAGGGGAATAGCAGATTACTTAAAGAAATAAACTTCATTTTTTAATATGTGAATATCTATATCATTTTATTTTTTTATTTAAAAATTTTTTAATATATAATGATTTTTATTTTTTCCATTATAGCTGGTTTACAGTGTTCTGTCAGTTTTCTACTGTACAGCACAGTGACCCAGTTACACATACATGTATACATTCTTTTTTCTCACATTATCATGCTGCATCATAAATGACTAGACATAGTTCCCAGTGCTATTCAGCAGGATCTCTTTGCTTATCCATTCCAAAGGCAATATTTTGCATCCATTAACCCCAAATTCCCAATCCATCCCACTCCCTCCCACTCTCCCTTGGCAACCACAAGTCTGTTCTCCAAGTCCATGATTTTCTTTTCTGTGGAAAGGTTCACTTGTGTTGTGTATTAGATTCCAGATATAAGTGATATCATATGATATTTGTCTTTCTCTAAACTTCATTTTTAACAGGATTAAGTTTGGGTTCTGAAAACATACTAGTTCTTTATAAAAATTACACAGTTTTATGTGTGTAAAAATTTTTCCCAGGTACAAACATTTTTGGTTTCTTAATAATTCACAAAAGGTTTTCTTTAGTTACAGATAGTTAATGGATGGATGTTTGGCCTTTAATAATATGATTTTGAACTCCTAAAAATATTGGTACAATTTTTAACTATAAAGAAAACACCAATTTTAGGCGCATCCATATGTTTATATACTTAACTTAGAACACTGAGGATTTCTACTCATTAAATTGCCATTGCACTGTCCAGAGCGACCGGTCCACGTTCTTGTTGTGTCTGCTGCTTGTTATATTTTTCTGGGCTGTTTATTCCACAAAGGGCAATCGCAAAAGAGTTGGAAGCACTTTTTAGTGCCAGGCCATTCTCTAGCTTAGGTTCATGCCCCTTGGTTCTCATATTTAACAGAAGCTCAGATAGCCTGCAGCATCTGTCCTTTTAGTTCCCTTCAGGATTGTGTACATTTCTTTGTCATATCGTCATTTCTCAAGCCAGAGTTTCTTTAAATAGCAGCCTTGCCCCAGTAGAATTATGGGGAACTATAATGCCATAATTTGAAAAATATTTCGCTTCAGAGTGCATTGTCCTAATTGACTTAAATATTTGAGACATATGGTTTTATTGTGTTTCACTGTTAAGAGGAAGTGGATTTTGACCATGTTTCTACAAGGAAATAAAAAAGGAAATATTGTTTCTTTCTGTCCATATTTAGTTAGTGTGATCAGTTTCACTGATTAGTAATACAATCTCCCCTCAGATAATCAAAACACGAAGCAGAAAAAAATTGCCCACTTTATAAAAGGTTAAAAAAAAAACTGAAAGATTTAGCTACTTATTCCAAAAAAATGGTACTTAAATGTATTTTTAAATTGTATTGTGTTGACATATTCCAAATAAGTACATACATACACACATACATGCATCTCCATAAATAAATAAACATAATCTCTAGCTTCTTTATTTATATATTTATCATTTACAGCAAAAAAGAGAAATTTGAAAAACATGAATGTTACCTTCATTTCTTCATCTGTTGCTAGGTTTAGAAAAGTTATCTGTAAAGACAATAATGCTGAAAAAGCTTTATTAGTATTACATACTATTTTTTGGCTTAAGGAAAATCTGACTCCATACTAGATGTTTACCATTTTAAGAATCAGTAACTTGTTTTCAACTTTATTATTTACACACGTGCCCAAAAATATCTATAGAGGATTAAACAATGTTTCAGTCTTCATATGGAGGCTGTGATGAAGTATAATTAGATCTGAAGCCTGATCCTTTTCATACATTCTATTTTTCTGTAGGCACACTTGTAAATGGAGAATTCTTTTGAGATTCTTCTTGTTCAGTCTCAGTGGTTTTTATTCTTTCTTTTACAATGAATTGCAAAATGCCATTTAACTTCAAGGTTTCTAATCGTCCAACTGCACTGCTACTCACCTTTTTATTGACCACCTTTCCTTGGTTTTTTGTTTCACTAGCAAAATTCTCACCTTGCTGCACACTCTTTCAACTTTGCCATCAATATATAAAGTTGAGAAATCCTTCTAAGTCCATATGCTTACAGCAGCATTCCACTTATCACTTCTTTCCATCCTCAGAGGAAGCTCTATCTGAACCCGACTGAAGTGGCTGTTGATGGTGTCTTTACTGCTGTTACATAGAATCCTTTTTTGAATACCGTTACTGAAAGTTTCCTGAAGCTCAGTAAAGTATTGCCAGGTTGTGTCAGTGATGTTTATGTTTGTCTGCCTCAGCATCTCTCTTTTCCTCCCTACTTCTGTCCCCTAATTTTCTTATCATTTTAAATTTTGTGACAGTAAGTTGCTGGTAATATTTCTCTAGTAGGCTCACAGGATGTATTTTAATAAACCTGAATATGTTTTGGCTTTGAATCTTCATTCTAATTGATATAAATCATTATTGCTTTTGACCACCATCATCATTCAACATATCATATTTATTTCATTTAAACATTTATATGTTTATGATATATATAAATACTTAGATATATTTTAAAATATACACGTTTCCTCTAAAGTAAATATATGTGCATATACATAGGTATGCATATGTGTGTTTACATATATGTGTAAATATATGTGTATATATGGATATATACATGTGCATATAAATATATAAATATATATATATCTTCCCTCACACTCAAAATTAGTAACTCATCTCTACTAAATATCAAGAAAGTGCTTCAGTACACCTGAAACTAACACAATATTGTAAATCAACTATACATCAAAAAAAAAAAAAAACAGGTTTACGCTATAAGTTCTCCAGACAGCAAGGATAAAGAAACATAGAGTATATGAAATAAATCTATAAAATACACAGATGTATATGTATTTATTATGTTGTGTGCTTTAAATATGTTATATGTAATTTGTATGTGTATATATATATATACACACACGTATATATATGTGTGTGTGTATATATATATATATATATATATATATATATATATATATATATAGTGTGAAATAAAGGAATTCAGGTCTCTACTCTCCCCAGTTAGAATTTTAATCTCTACTAATCCAATCATATATTTCAACACATTTGTATAACTCCTACAGATCTCTTAATGTCTTTTTATAAATCCCAACAGAGCCAAAATTGGGCTTATGTTATCACGCCAATGATTCCTAAAACAGAGTCACATTATTTTCCCCTTAGCCAAGTTTTGGCTTTAGCATTTAAATAATCATAAAATAAATAGAACAATTCCTATTACAGCTTTCATTCAATAATTATGTTTAATAGGAAGATGCCAGGGAATAAAAACAGTAAATAGAAGCTCTATGAGGAAAAGAAAATACATTGAGATTTCTTTGTAAAATGCTTCTTTATAAAATAAGACTTCTATATTTAAGGTATTTTTTGTTACCATTACTTATTAGTTTTTTCATCATTTCATATGCTAAAGGCAATGATCCTTAAACTATTTATTAAAAATATATTTTAATACAAAATATTGATCAGTGTATGTATTAGTGATGAATATTATTGTATCCTTCAAGAAGTATACTTGCCTAGTAACTAGAAGTCTTGGTATTATATCCATGTATCAGGATTAAAGGAGTTTTCTTGGGACTTATATAATGATAGAAAATAAAACAGAATCATTAATTGTTAAAACTGCATTGTGTTTCACCTCTCAATTTTCTTTAAAATTATTTCAATAAACTGTTTAAGTTAAAATTATTTAAATATATTAAAATACAAAATATAATAGTCTAAGAAAACATTTTATTTCAGACCACTGTGAATATTTGGTCATAAAAATATTCTTAACTATAAAGGAGAAGATTAATTTAAAAATTCATAAGATATATTTTCATGGGGATGAAAATTGAACAGTAAATATGAATAGGAGACATTTTCTATAATATTCTAAATCAGTTTGAATAGAATTTAATTTAATTAGGTATTCACAACTCAGAAGTTTTAAGAACCATGAATCCCAGCCATTTATCTTAAAAAAAGAATTTAAACTTTTTAATTTTTTTTTTCCATTGAAACATTGTGAACAAACAACAAAATTCTTTGTCCTGCCTCCAGTAACAAGGAGCAGTAAATTCAAGACCAGTTTACATGCAGCTCTGTTTTGTATGATTCTAGCCAATTTTTTGTTAATTTATTATCAAAATAGTACTTGAACACCACATGGCATCATTTAGTTGATGTTTTCATTTATTTGGTAAAATGTATTTTTGGGTTCTTATCCCTTGCTAGATATTATGAGTATAGATAAAACAGCAAATAGCAATCTATTCAATGCAATAAACCTATATCCTCCTAGAGATTGGTGATATCTGCAGATGAAAAATGTACAAGCACTGTATTTCTCTCTTTCCCCTTCCATCTGGTATCTCTCCATAGTACTGTGGGAATGAGAAAAAAAATTGATTTACAATATATTTCTAATTTTGGCTGATGAAATTACCACCCGCAATGCTCTGAAAGCTGTGAATAGTAAAAGCATTGAAAAGATGCTCAGTCCTTTCTATCCTGTGAATTTTGGAGCCTGTTTATATAAGATGATGGGGAAAACGAGTGAGTGCATAAAAAGTCATTGCATGGGAGAAAGAGTGAAGACAGAAGCTTTAGACATGCTCTTTACTATGAGCACTTGGTTCTCTGAGCATCAGAAGACCTTTAATTAAGCCCTGTTCCTCCTAAAGGTGAGAGAACATCCCCATCAGGACAATTGCCTGGCTTCCACTGGTAATTTTAATGATTTTACTTCCAGGTAGACTCCTGAGGGGAAGCACTAAAAATTAACATATAGCATGATCCTGTCATAAAGAAAAGTTGTAAATTGTGGCTTATTATGTGTTATTTGTAAATAAATACTTGTATCTATCAGGAGCACTTTTAAATAATGAGACCAGTTTGAGATTATGTGTTCTGGAATTGGCAATTTCAGTTTCACCATAGAAAATGATTTATAATATAGCATTTTCTTCATTGAAAGTGCACAGAAAACAGAGCTTATTGCATCCTTTGAGACAAATACCTTACTTGCAAGAGACTGTAATTGTTTTAATTCCATTTACCAGGCCATTTGCTTTGACATTTCTAGTGATAGAAATAAGATGGTTTAGGTGAATAAGCATATATGCTGGTTATTTTGAAGAGGTTTCCTGCCTTCTATAAATATATTTAAATTAAGATTTTGATATGACACTTTCAAATATAGGTAAAAATATATATTTATCTGTTATATTAAACAGCTGCTGTTAAGTTTTCTTTAAATACTAGATTACAATGTCAATGATTTACTTACATGGATATTGTTCCTGTTTTCCTCCTAACACAATTATATTAAATTTTAATGACATCAATTGTAATATCTAACTGGTATCTGGAAGCTTGTGAAGAGCCCAGAGGTTTTATACAAATTTATATGTATCAAGCTCTCACTGATATACTTTGCCAGTAGATATTTTACCTTGAGTAGTCAGCTCTGCAAATCCCTTCCCACAAAAGATTAAAAACATCCTCCTATTACATCTAGAGATTTCTTTTTGTTATTCAAAGCCATGAATAAATTTAGGAAAAATGTATATGATTTTAATGCCTTAAACCAGAAAGCTTCCTTGATTCCTATTAAAAAATGGAATATTTAATGTTTTCCTTCTTCTGTGGTACTTTTTTGATATTGTAGCGAAGAACAAAAAAGAATTCTGAGAACATATAAAACAAAAAACTGTGTTTGAAGTATTATAATAAAACAACCTTTTTCCTTTAATGCTAAGTCCCTTTTTAATGAAGATCTTCTGGCAGCTCTTGAATGTATAACTAGTTTATATCATGGGATGAAGCTGTCTGTTCTGATGATTGACATGAGCCCACATTACAATGTGATTCTGAAAATTAGTCCATAGAGGTCCTTTTCAGGTACTTCTCAGACTGAGAGCTGCCCTCCAACTACAGTAGAGCCTTTTTAACCCCACTCATTGGTATTCTAATCTGGAAGTGCTGTCCTGCCTTTTAAATAACTCAGGCATTCAGGCTCGTACCCCCCTTGACACATTACTTAGCCAAAGGATTCAAATGAGATTCAAGAAACATGCAGTACAGCACAAAGGGATTGGAATATGCACAATTAATAATCACACAGTTAATTCATTTTTAATGCAGGGAGGATTTCTGAAATTTCACATTCAGATTTGTAACACAAAGTAGTGGCTGTCTACCCTGATTACATTTCCAAAATTCCAAAATATAGGCCCTATTCTTAAGTAATTATTTTAATTTTAAATAGATTCCCCTAAAGGTATATCTTTAAGTGACATTAAGGTTATGACACAAACTGATAAAACTTTTAAATGGGACTCCTTTTAACTCAGATATTGTGCAAATAAACATATTAAGAGTTTTTGTAAGACTGGGAAGAAGGTACATCTCTAAGTATCAAGGGTTGTGGTGGGGTTTCGATATTATTGTGGGTCAAAGCCAGCCAACTACATTACCCAGTGCAATGTTTTATTTCTCTCATTGTTTTTTTTAAATAAGTATTTTGTATATCCAGTGTTAAAAATCCTGCTGCCCACATTTGAGAGGTGTATTTGCAGTTTTATTACAATAAGAACGTCACCAAATCTGCAGCAGCCTTAATACTTTAGAACTACCACCCGGAAAACAGCCAACCATTGAGTCAATAATTAGTTGCTAGATTCTTTGTATATATGAATAATAAGTGAATGCATTCATTCACCTTTTATACATTGCATGTTTTCTATATGCCTGATCCTGGGGATGAAATCAATGAATAAAAGACAAAATTCCAGCTTTCATGTAACTTAAATTCTAGTGTACAAATAGATGAACATAATAAATTCAAAGGATGATGAGTTCTATGCAGAAAAATAAAGCATAGTAAGATGATGGAGTAATGGAGGGACAGAGAAGTAGAAAGTGATCATCTGGAGGTGGGATTTGAGTAAGAGATCTGAATGAACCATGAGGAAATATGAGGGGAGCATGTTAGACAGAAGAAGGAGCAATGACAAAGGCCAGTAGAGGTCATGAACTTCCCAGGTTTAAAGAAGCCCATATGGCTGGAACAAGAGTTGAATAAGCAGAAGAAATATCTCACAAATTACTTCATGTGTGAAACTACATGAGCCATATTATCATGGCCTAATTCATCACATAATCTATTTTGATTGACTGTGCCTCTCCTTAGACATACCCTAGAAGTCAAGCCATAGACAACATCTAAAAAAATGTAGTAAATGTAGGACTTTGTAGGGAATTCAATTAAGTGGTGACATCTCTCTTTCAAAATATTTATTATCACCTAGCTGCATCAGTTACCTGGAGTAATTTTTTTTTTGGGGGGGGAACTTCCCATGGCTTATGGAAGTTCCCAGGCCAGAAATCAAATCCATGCACAGTTGTAGCAGTGCCAGATTTTTAACCCGCTGTGCCACAAGGGAACTTTGGCATGGGGTAATTATTGGATGGCTTGCAGTTTCAAAATTATCATGTATTTTTAAATCATTTATGCTTTACAGTGATTTGTAGTCATACCAATAGAGGCTTCCCAAAGAATTTGAATTATGCATTTGGGCGGGTCAAATGGGATATTTGTATCAGTACTTTTCCAAAAGATTCAGTATCTCTCCCCTACTTTCTCCCTCTTCCTCCCTGGATTTCATCACCCAATAACCTGAAGAAAAGGAGGGAAACTGATCTTTCATGGGAACCAAGCTGTCTGAAACCTTAGAGATGGTTGGCATAACCCTGTTATATGAAATAGAAGAATTGTATGTTATATATTTATATGGAATAGCTTTTTTTTGACATACACACCATGTCTTCAGACTGGTTTGGAAGGTATTTCCCAAGCAGGCTAAGCTAGCAATGATTTCTGCAATTTATTTATGAAGAGTGCAGGCATGCTTTGGGTATCTGTTTAGAAGTTGTCTAGGCTAATCCAATGTTGACTGTCCTTTCCGTTCTATTTTCCGTTTTTCTTCTATCCTATATTTTTTCCCTTTTCTTTTCCTTTTGTGCAAATTACTGGGATTGGCACATGACCTTATCCTGGACCACTAATGCTAGTTTTCTAACATTAAATTGGTAATATCTAAGCTACAGAGAAAGATAAACTAGTTTTAGTTGGTGTCTTACTTTTACTAGTGTCCTAAAAGGTGAAATCATTCATGCATAGGTAATTGCTCTGGTGAGTTTCCTTGATCTGCATGTGTCATTGTAATTTATAAATACCAATTGGGTAATTGCTGGTAGAGGTTTTAAAAACAAATGTTTCTAATGCATAGTTGACACACTATGTTCCCAATTGATTCTATTATTTGCAATATTAATGAATATGATATTCTTTTACCCATCGAGGGCAACATTAGGTTTACCTAATGCTCAGTAGTGTGAGCGGTGCATAATTTTGCCTGGGAGAAGTTGGGGAAGGAAAATTAGTTCTCTTTCTCTCTCTCTCTCTCTCTCTCTCTCTCTCTCTCTCTCTCTCTCTCTCTCTCTCTCTCTCATATGTTGTCCTCTGCAGTGCTAAGCACAACCCATATGCTACTCTAGTGTCCAGAGCTCAAATTAGGTCACAACCATGAATGCCTAGAATATAAAAGTTGAGAGCTTTTTTTTTTTTTTTTTTGGTCAGAATCTCAATATCATTACCCTTTAATAAACTCAAGTTTTAAAAGATGGCAGACATTTTGTAACAAGAAGCACACAAAATTCCTACACTCATTACATTTTGTAGAAGATTAATCTGTTAAAAAATTCTTGCCATTAGTGATTTATAAGGGAATAAGATAAGTTAAAATCCCTTCCTCAGAAACTTTCCCATTGCCAGCTATGTCAGGCCTAATGTCAAAAGATAATATTTCATATTCCTGAATGTGTGCCCATGGCATTTCTGTTGCCAAAGATCCACAACTAGATACAAAAATAAAAACAAAAACAAAACTCTATTGTCTAATTACAACAGTGGTCACTTGATAGAAGAAATGAGAACATTACCCCAGTGGGTAATAATATCCAATGTAGTTTTTTTTTTTTTTACCCTTTCCATTTGGAAGGCACTCCCATAGGCCTCCAAAAGAAGAAAGAAAAAGGAAGTTGCATTGCTTCCTAGGGGAAGCTTCATGCTCCTTTCCTCAGTCTCGACATAATGCCAGTTACAGCTTAGGAACCAGAATAGCCCCACAGGCATTTTACCCATGTGGATTTGCCTATCCATATCTCAGGAGTACTTCCTAATAGCAGATCATAAATGCCCAGAGAGGCAGAGTGTTTGAAAGCATATTCCTACCTAGTTGTAATATGTGGCCTTCAGCCTAAAATGAAGACCGAGAGGAAGCTGCCAGTCTTGGATGGCTTTCCAACAGCAATTTACCCCTCTCTCTCTCACATATCTTTATAAGAAAGAGCTGAGCTGAACAAAAACAGGCCTCTTTCATGCCAGGTATGGAAAAGAGAAGGAAAAAATTATTTGGATTTTTCAATTTTAACCTCTCTACTGTTGAGGGGAAATATTATCTAGAAAAACAACATAATTTCAATGGTTGTTTATATTTAGGTTTGGCAAATATCACTTTAAAAGTGTTGCCCTCCTAATTATTACAACATATTTAATAATGCATAGGCTCACAAATGAGCTGGCATAGCATACAGATTAAAAGGGATCCATATTATAATTAAGTCCATTCTCAGATCTCTATCCGAAGGTGAACTGCACCATGAGATACTAAGGTTGTATAAAACCTCACTGCCTGCTGATCGGGACTCACTGTGGTAGAGAAGACTTACACATTTAAGGATAAAACATATTTTTTTAAACTAGAGGGTATAATTTTGCTAGTTATTTTTTATTGTTTTGTCCATTCTTTCTGCTTATGTTTTTGATAAAGAGAAGAGGGCTTTAGGAAAGTTCACACGTGTTTATTTTCTATTCCTCTTTAGATTTCTGATTTCTAGTTTTTTTTTTTATTCTCTTTAGATTTGTATTGTAATTTCTCAAAACTTTAAAGTACTTTTCCAAAACTTACAGGAAAGTGATGAATGTCACTAATAAGAACTCAAGAGAAGAACAGCATGTAAGGATAGTAGTGGAAAGTCATTCATCAAAATACTCAACTTAAAAAAAAAAACAAACAAAAAAACGCTTTTCTCTGCATTGACCCATTCACTATTCTTTCAAAAATTTTAAGTGAATAATTGATCCTATAGACTCCAAATCATAAACACATCTGCACCATCAGTACTTAACTTTGAAGTGAGAGCATCTATCTATCAAATTGATTCTAGGTAGTTAGGGTGAGAGGATGACCTGTGGTTCACCAGAAGGAGCAGAATAACACCTTGATCATGAAGCACCTGTCTCCAGCAACTCATTGTTTCTCTTAGGGTTTAAGGCAGTGTTATCAGAAGACTCCTGTTATCTGAGAGATATTAAATTAATAACCTAGACCCCATTGATATATTAATTAAAATGCATTAAACTTAGAATTTACAACAGTATGTGCGAAAGGAATAAAATTGTATCAATAATTCGAAATTCATGTGATCTATTTTTTCTCATCTAAGTACCAAGCATAGATAAGACATAGATAATGTAAAGGATTCTAGCAATGTTTTTCCATTTAATTTGTAGCTTACAGCTTTATCATGATTCTTTGTGCCTGCCATTCTCTGCGAGCTGTTATCTCATGTTATTTGACCGCTCAGATTGTATTCAATTGTTTGATATATTTTTAGATGATTGTGAATGTAAATGGCACATAAAGGAATAAGTGTTATCTTTGAGTTATCAAGATTTCTCTCCTTAGCTGAAATTGCAAGTAGTGTCTGTTGCTCACATTTAAAAATCACCTTGATTTGATGGTACTCTTGGGTACAATTTCTACTCTGCCATTTTGGAGAGCTTTTTCACCATAAATACATTTTAAAACACAGAATGAGGTGATTTGGCCCGTTTTGCTATGTATATAATTTAACCTTCAAAGGATTATGGTCTATGGAGCAAACAGGTTAATAGGAAGGTTTTAAAAAGACATTTTTTCATCTGATGGGACATAATTGTACCTACAGAGCTGTTATGGTCCATTGTATAAATCCTTCAAATTCATGGACTATTGGCCCAAAACACAGTAATGGATTCTATAGAGCATTGAAAATATATCATGTTAATATAGCTGCTGCATATGCAGGGTATGAAGTTTATTCTCCCATCCATGCCTTGGAGGATTTGTATGTAGTTCTCATATTAATGGGCCTGATTCCTGTACTCTAGATGGGATGCTTTGCTAAGAAGCCCTTTACTTGCTAAATAAAAACATCTCAGGATTTGCACTAAAACCAACGATAATAACATTTCTGTAAAACACTGCCATGTCTAACAAAAATATTTGCTTGTTCAGAATTCCCAGAGGAATCACACCACTTCACATTTGTAAAGAAACAAAGAGCTTTTTTTAAGTTGTTAGTTTACAAATCAGCACCTGAAATCATTGAATTGTATCCAGCTAAATGCTGAGTTACAGTACCTTCAAAACTCCTTTCGTTGATGTTGGCAAGAATGGTTTTGTTCTGAACACATATGTATATTTCTGTTTTTATAGACTGATGGGTTTTTTGGAAAGCCTAAGATGCTCTCTCTCACAACATCTCAATTCTCTTAATCATGTTTTCTTCCTCTCTCTACAGAGTTATAAAAGTAAAGGCTATGAGCAGCATTATTTTATGGTCATTCAGTCTATAGATCTGCAATATCAAAGAACCCTAGATGGTAATTTCTGTGTCTGTCTTTAGCTCAAAGACATAATAGGGACTAAAAGCTGGGGCCAATACAGGGTTATAATCAAATCTATAAGGAGTATTTCTACACAATTTTAATCTAACTAGAAATGAACAAAGGAGATGAAGCAATTCAATAGGAGTTGGACTACACGTGTAGATTCTGATATTTATGCTTTTCTTTATATTCTCATAGCTTTTTTTTTTTTTCACTCAGATTTGTGACTGGGCCCCACAGTCACTCTCCTCAGCTCAAGATGGTGAACTCAATATCTACTGCTACCTCCCAGTTGTCAAGCATTAAATATAATATTCTTATTGAATCTATAATCTATTTTCTTGTAAATATCCATTTAAAAAGTTAAAAAGTGAGATTATACATAATTCCCTTTCTACTTAAACTAGTTTGAATTGAGTCGTTCCAAAGGGTATCCAAAAATCCACTGATTGGCAAAGTCACATCACTTTTCTTTTCAGAAAAATAGAGGTAATACCTGCTTCTTCTGCAGGCAACAATTATGCATTCAAATAACTCTCTTATCAGAAGCATGGGCTTGATTAATGTTTACTTTAAAAAGTTAAAATGAGATTGTAATTTTTCAAAAGTTAAACAAAACTCATCTTTGTGTTTTCTTACCAGCTCATAAGGAGAACACTTTTGTTAAGTGCTTATGCATATGGAGGCTACTCATTGGATTTATTGACTCAGCATGTCCACACAATGTTTTGTTAGGAAAGTGTTTTCTTTCCTTTGAGAAACTATCCCATATTTCCCCTTCTGTCCCCTGACTATAGTAGATACTGCCCTGTAGTACGATGGCGTATGACTCTTGGTCTCAGTTGATAGGTTCAGGGAAGGACTTTTAATAAATTGTAGTCTCTTCTTTAGCTACCATTCCTTGCCTACAAACAACTGTCCAGCAGTAGGTACTTTATCCAAGCTGAACCCATTGGACTATTTCATTGAATTTTATAAAAAGGAAAGTATCCACAAAATAATTCTTCTCCAGGAATTTGATGCTGTACTATTTATGAGAAGTCAACAACCATATTCTCTATTCAGAAGACTGGAAAAGTAGCAATAGTTAGTCTGGGAAGAAGAAGAAGAGAATAAACAAGATCTTCAAAGAAGAATGGAAGTCAGGTAAAAAGTCAGAATCCTAATGCTACTTATATCCCTGGATACAGTTGTTATCTTGTCCTTGCTTTGTGAAGATCACAGTATCCTTAAAATAACGTTCTCATATTTCTTAAATAAAGATATGGATTTGATTTGAATCACATGCAACCCAAAGTCCTAGTTTATGCATAAGAGTGTACTTCCTAAGAATAAAATAAATTTTAGGTAATAGAAAAATGTATCATTTTATTATAAGCATATAATTTGTTTTATTTAGAATAAAGTAATGGTTGAATTTTTTTTTTTGTCTTTTTGCTATTTCTTGGGCCGCTCCAGCGGCATATGGAGGTTCCCAGGATAGGGGTCGAATCGGAGCTGTAGCCACTGGCCTACGCCAGAGCCACAGCAACGCGGGATCTGAGCCGCGTCTGCAACCTACACCACAGCTCACGGCAACACCAGATCATTAACCCACTGAGCAAGTGCAGGGACCGAACCCGCAACCTCATGGTTCCTAGTCGGATTCGTTAACCACTGCGCCACGACGGGAACTCCTGAATTTTTTTTTTTTTTTTGTCTTTTGGCCATTTCCAGGGCCACGCCCAGGGCATATGGAGGTTCCCAGGCTGGGGGTCTTACCGGAGCTATAGCCATCGGCCTACACCAGAGCCACAGCAATGCCGGATCCTAGCCGCGTCTGGAACCTACACCACAGCTCACGGCAACACCGGATCCTTAACCCACTGAGCAAGGCCAGAGATCAAACCCACAACCTCATAGTTCCTAGTTGGATTTGTTAACCACTGAGTCACAACAGGAACTCCTGAATTTTTAAATTTTAGAAAAATACAAAACTCATTTCAGGTTTTCAGATGTTTTATATAATATATTGAGTTTGATTTTAAATATAGAACAAGTCTAAATGGCGAGGTTAAATTGACAAGTGTGGTTTTCCATTTTAACTATATTTAGCTATGTCGTTTTGTTTGTTGTTGATGTTAATTTTAAGCTTTAAGGTAAGCCTCAAAAGTCTAAAAATTTTTTATTGATACAGTTAATTTTGGAGAACCCAGAATATTCCATGCCCTCCATTTTTCATATGGTATAGTGGTAGGTAAATAAAGAGTTACAGTGAGGGAGGAAGTAAAATGATTTGATAATAAAATACATCCATGAGCTTCAAAGAAGACAACCTAAATGTTCATCAGCAGATGAATGGACTAAGAAGATGTGGTGTATATACACAATGGGATACTACTCAGCCATAAAAAGAACAAAATAATACCTTTGCAGCAACATGGATGGAACTAGAGACTCTCATACTAAGTGAAGTAAGTCAGAAAGTGAAAGACAAATGCCATATGATATCACTTGTATCTGGAGTCTAATATATGGCACAAATGAACCTTTCCGCAGAAAAGAAACTCATGGACTTGGAGGACAGAGTTGTGGTTGCCGAGGAGGAGGGAGTGGGATGGACTGGTAGTCTGGGATTAACAGATGCATTTGGAGTGTATAAGCACTGAGATCCTGCTGTTATGGCACAGGGACCTATATTTAGTCACTTGATGGAACACGATGGAGGATAATGTGAGAAAAAGAATGTATGTATATATGTATGACTCGGCCACTTTGCTGTACAGTAGAAATTGACAGAACACTGTAAATCAACTATAATGGAAAAACTAAAAATCATAAAAAGAATGAAGTATTGCCATTTGCAGCAAAATGGATGTACCTAGAGAATATCATACTAAGTGAAGTGAGTGAAACACAAATATTATATATCACTTATATGTGGAATTTAAAAAAATAGTACAAAACAAAAACAGAAATAGACTCATGGGAGTTCCCTGGTAGCCTAGCAGTTAAGGATCCAGCATTGTTACTGCTGTGGACTGAAATGATCAGGCTTTGTGTCTTGGTCTTGCTCAGTCACCAGCTATAGGTTGTCATTGCAAAAGAATGACGTTGGCAGCACAGCTGGGGCAACCCTGAAGGATCTAACAGCTGGAGGCTGCCTGTAACAATTCTTCCTCGAATGGACATCTGGGAGTTGCATCTTTGTGTCTACAACAGACAATTCCTTGTACCACTTGAATCAGTTTATCTGTATATTGGGATCAAGCAATCCCTTAAATTCTTGGGCATTCTCTTTTTTTCCCAGTGAACAATTTTCCAAGTAAATAATGCATTCCCTTGCATATTCTCCCATTTATGCTGTCTAGGTAGGCTAAATCTTGTGGCTGTTTTAGGTTATAGTCTCACCCCTCTCTTATCGGACTCAGTATGTCTCCCTATGACTCAACCTTACCTATAGAGCTAAGGGCAAGTGGTGGTCACTCCTGAAATGGACAGTGTTACCTTGCAGGGGACAGTTCTCTCCTTTGTCTTCCAGTGTAGGAGGACTGTTATCTCTTAACAAGGACAGTAGACAACTCTTACAGGAACAGTCTGTAGAAACAGACTAACAGGTTTCAGAGAAGTCTGGGATCCAAAATCATGGTGAACCTACCTGGGTATTATAATCTCTAGTGTCAGGTTTTCAACAGTTTTTCCTGATATTGACATAACAGACATGGCTTGGTTGGGGAGTTAACTCTATTTGAAGTTCAGCCACATAGCCTAGTAGTATATCCTAAGCTTGGTTTTGCCTTTTCCTCCTTCCCATTAGAGGTGATGAGAGCTTCTTGTGTTCAAACAAGGTCCTTTGGCTTTTACAACTTACCACTCTCTATCAGTTGTTTTTATGTCTTTCAGAGCATCAGCGGGCTTACCAGGGGCCATCCTATCCCATTGTCCCTATAGCTACTATTTTCTCCCTACATATAAAAGACCTGATACATTGTATACATTTATGCATCCTCTTTCATCAGTGAAAGTTTTAACAACTGGAACAACATGTGCTTGTGGCTGTGTGTGCTCCATCTGCCACCAGTGATGGGTCCTCATGGCCAGCTGTGTAGTAAAGATCCAGTCCCAAACTCTATCTTATGGTGTGCTTTCTCAGACCATTCCAAAAAGAACTGCCACTGGTTAGGTCCTCCAGAAGCAAAGGGAAAACAGGATTTAGGATACAAAATGGTTTTTAGGGGTCAACACGGGTTACAGAGGAAGGGATAAAGTTAGTGGCAGAGGAAATCTAACTGTGATGCATGTCTGATAAAGCCTGGTCTGAATTAGGAGAGAGATAAGGAGCAGAGATTGCGTTTCGGAGTATCCTGATTTGAGCCCAACTGGCCAGATATTTCCATTTCCAACTCAAAACTGGCTGTCCCAGGTAAGGTCCCTTTGAGTGAAGGGGCTTTCTACAGCTGAGACAGACCATTAAAGGAGTTGACAGCTAGAGACAGCAAGCTGACAATACTCTTCACAGCTGGGAAGAAAGTACTTCCTTGAAGAGAGACCTGGGCAGTACCTCTGTGTCTACCATGTTACATAAGAAAATTTATGGGGTGAAGACAAAGCTTCTCCGCAGTGGATTTATAGCTGGTATTCTTTCATTAGTCAAGAAAAGATGAAAATATGGGTCATAGATTCAGTTATATATCTATCTATACAGCTATCTCACCTATCTATATCTGTATCTGTATATATATATATGTATATATTAGGTCAACAATGAAGTAATTTACATAAAGCAATGTGAAAAGAATGACATACTCAAACAGCCATGTTAGCAAAATTGACTGTTTAGAAAAAAATCAATTTTGATATTCACTCATTCAAATTTTGAGGTATTTTAAATAATTTAAATATCTATAAATAAATATATGTAAATATGTTTAATATATAACTGATTTCAGAATAGACTTGCAGCATCTAATACAGCATTGGAGTAGACAGTTACCCACACTATTTACTTATGTAATTATGATTCACTATATATAAAAAAGTTTAAGAATGCAGAAATGAAATATAAAGAAAACAATTCCTAAGATAGTATTACTATAGAGGCTAATGTATTTCATTGTTGACTTCATAATTATTAATGTCTTTACAAGTTTGAGAATGAGAGAAAAACTGAGGTGATTTTCAAAAAAAGGCAGGCATTTGAGAATTTCTAGAATGCTTGTCTGAGAAACCATAGGCTATATTACTATTGCCATGTAGATATTAATTCATTCCCCCTCTCTCTGCTTCTTTTCTTCTCCCTCTTGCTCTCTTTCTTCTATAAGTAGATAGACTCTTGAATAGGACTCATTTCTAAACATAAAAGTTATGCAAAAGAACCAAAAAAGGAAAAGTCAGTATGTTTGAAGTCATCAACAAATTACCAAAGAAACCAGAGAAATGGTTATGACAGATATAACAGAGCAAGGTTTAGTAGTCTTATTATGCAAGGGATTTTGCTGAATTTATAAACAAGAATAAAACCCAATATTTGTATACATCCTTTTTTCTCACATTATCATGCTCCATCATGTGACTAGACATTAAAGATTACAGTTACCAGGATGTTTTGTTTGTCTCCTAATTTATCTCCAATGTTATACCATGAGTAGTCTTAAATCTTGCAATCTATGTTCTTTGACATTGTTTCCATATTTTCACTAGAAAAGTGGGAAACTACTATGACCCTTCACTCTAAGGTAGTATTGTGACTGCTTATCTATTAATCTTTAGACTTGAATTAATATTTAGATTTGCAGCGTATAATACAGCGTAAGAGCACACATTTACCTACATATCCCACTTCACATAATTATGACCATATATGCAAATCTAAATGGTCAGGAGCAGAAACTCTTAATTTGGGATCAGAAAGCACTTTGAATTGCCCAGATAACTTTGAATTATTCAGTTAATTTCTTAAATACTTCCTTTCACTTTGTAATTTTAGATTTGGATTAGTACTGAACAAAATGTGTCATCTAAATTGTAGGAGAACAATGAAACTGCTAATAGCAAAAAGACCTCCCTTCCTATGCGCTATTGTACATTCAGATACAAGAAATGGGAGCTATGTCAGGAATTCTTCAGGTTCACTTGGCTTCCAGCCTTGGAATATATTCCCTTTATTTTTTGTCTTTTCAAACAGAGAGGCAGGTATGGTACTTCTTATCTAGGCATAAGACAGTTTCCCTTTCAGTTGCTTCAGTAAGCTAGCTGTTTCTAAAACATGGCTCCTTAGTGGGGCCCAGAAGCTAAGCCTGTAGAAGTCCCTCCCCCCACCAGACAGAGAGCACAGCTCCTCCATCCTGCCTCTTCCCAGACTATGTCTGTTGGTCTCCTGAGCCTAAAGCCCTGCTCTGAATTGTCTTCAGGATGTCATTTTCCACTGACTGCAAGGAGCTTACGTGCTGTTAGTTATTTGGCAATAAGGTCATAAGCACATTTTGCCTGTCAAGCATATGTATGATCAGAAAGGTGTGCCCCCTGTTCATTTATGTTCATGCTGTAAATCTGCTTTCTGGCCTTCGAGCTGATCTCATCAGGAGTAAACCTGGAGCAGCACTTCCAGATAGTTATATTGAGATTGTAACCCTGTGTGGCGTGTTGGCCTTTTCTTTTGGTGAATCAGGGCATAAGCACTGTCTCAGCAGATTTAAATAGACAGTTATCGAGATCAACATGATCTTCTTTTGTACAATGTCCAGAAATGGCCCAGCTGAAATATTAAAAATAGACTATTTTCATTGGCCTGGCATGAATCAGTTTTGTTTCTTTTTTCTCCTTGGTATCTATTAAAAAATAAAAAAGATTCTCACTGAAAGGGAAAGTATTGTTAGTTTGGTGGCAATTCTCCTTGAAAGTGGCATTTGGACCATGATGTCTCTTGTATGATGTGTTCAGCAGTTCAGAAGTTGATATCTGTGGTACTGCAGATTAGAGTCCTTTTTGTTTTTTGTGGTGGCTTTGTACTGGGTCAACTTAGTTAAGTAGGAATGTTGTTTCCCTCAACTGACTTTCCTAATAAGGGTGGGTTAGGATGAACCACAAGAGAAAATTACCTGCAAGATTTGGAAGCTAGAAATAAGAAGGCAACCATTTCTACACTCGAAATGTCTGTGCAGGTACTGTGGCAGTTCACATGTATTGTCCTGATCTACTGAGTCACCTTGCTAGTATGCAGCAGTGGTTGGGCTGGTAGCTCTTCCACCTCCCACAAGAATCTCCTTTTTCAGTATCTGTGAATCCTGGACCATGTACATGGGCAGCTCATGTACTGAAGAGCACCACCTTCTCTTGTAGGTGACCTGCATCACTGAAGTTGGAGGAAGTGAGAGACAGACGTGAGTTTCAATTTGTCCTTGCTCTCCCCCACTTCTGGTCCATCATTAATTCTCAGCTGTCTGCCCTGCTGATGAAATGCCCAGCACCAGATGCAGGAGCAACAGCCTTCCATAGATGACTTAATCCATTCGTAATGGATTACATAAAATTAAATATAACAATTTTTTTATTCTATATATATAGTGTTTCCATGTTTCTGGACAGTATATCACTGATACATGTTGGTTGAGATCTCCCTTATCATCCATTCTGTGCATAACAACTCAGAAGGGCAAACATTTTCCTCTTTCCTCATTCATTGGATGAACACGTGGCTTCTTTCCCCTTGATTGGGAAGATAGCAAGATTTTACTCCCTAAGTGTTCTTGTCCCTCCTGCACTATTGTGCTTCTGGTTAAGTAGAGACAGTAACTATTAGTCCCTTGGTGAATAAAATGCCAAACCACACACGACACCCACTTTGCACTCCCTATTAAAATTTTACAGGTCAAAAATCTAAAACCCACTTAATAAAAATTGTTCCTCATCATAAGTGACAGGAGAGAACAGGTCAATCTATGGAATAATGGCGCAGTAATTAGAAACTTTGTAGTTGATAAAGTGTGACTGCTAATCAATGTTTGGCTAATTAATCAATATTTTAATCATTAGACCTTTTAAATTTGTTTTAATGAGCATTTCCTCTAATTCCCCTGATCCCATTGCTTCCAATGCTTCTATTATCACTGTTAAAGAACAATGCAAGGATTTGTCTATTCAGTGTCCAGTATCTCTAAAGACTTTGTAGAGTAATGCACCTCATGTATGTAAAGATATCCAAGAATGCCCAGATTGAGGTGATTAAACAAGAACAGTGTAAAGTCATCACATTATCTTGGACCATTTGGTTAATGGCAAAAAGTTATGATTTAGAACATCACATTATAAGCATCAAAAACTTTTTGTTCTCAAAGGGTATTTAGAAGATTGTGTTCCTTACCTTACTGTTAGGATTGGACAGTGTGAATGAATTCTTACTGTGTCCTCTTCCAGAGTTCATATTTGTTTTTATGCTGCATCATAAACTTCCATTGGTCCGCATGACCATTGCATTTTCTTCCTTTTCCTCATCCTCTTCCTTCTTTATCCCCTTCTTCCTCTTTTCCACCTGCACCCCCTCCCCCTCCTGTCTATCCATCCTTTCGATCTGCATCTTTTACTCTGCCAGAATACCACCACAAACACCATCACATTTGAGATTTATAAGAAAAATGTAAGCAAGAATATCTTGGATTCCCCCTCCTCCCTTAATGGATGAGAATAATAATGAGGTTCAGAGAGGTTGAGAGATATATCCAAAAGGCATACCATCTAAAAGAGAACCCAAATTACCAAAGAGTTCTTTTTGTGTATTAATGTTCTTCTTGAAATTGACTTGGAAATGTGATTTGGAAGGAGGCCTTTCCAATAAGTTAGAAGGTAAAATCTTTCATTTCCCTGCAATCTTTGTACAGCAGATACTGTTTTCATAATATTCATTCTAAACCTATATCACTGAAAATGAAGACATAAGTAAAAGAAGTAGCAAGAAGTACTTTTGTGTATACCTTTAAGACTGTCTTAGGAAACTGCCTTGGGGACAGCTCAGCATCTCAAGCTGGGCACCTGTAATAATACATGGTTATGGCACTGCAGGTCTTCCCAAATGGCACTGTACAATGTGTTAGCACATGCAGGGCCTGATGTGAGCAGAGCAGGGAATCATTGTGGCTGTACAGGCCTCAGAGATTCTGGAACACAAAGTATTAAACACTACAGCATCAAAAAATAAGATGATAAAATCTTAATAACACTAAAGCAGTTTTTGATATCCTGATTATTCTAGGAATTTGGGTACTTGGTAAATCATTACAGTCATCAATGGAAAATATAATTAAATATATGAGGAGACGTGTAATTGGTTTGCTCTGGAATTCTGGCAACAACTTGTGTGGTAGTCAGGAGGGCTAGTCACACCAATTCAGTTCTCCTCTCCTTTCAGACAATGTGATAGGAACACTACCCACCACCTTTGAAGTTAGATGCCCTCACTGATTCATTTAGACCGGAAACTACATATGTCTCTTCTTGGAAGAAGAGTTGAAAACCACTCGGTGATTTCCCATATTCCCTTAGCTTTGTTGAAGAGACTATGGATGGTGAACCTCTATTAGTCTGGGTCCCTGCTCGACTACAAGGAGCACAGGACCCCAGCCGACCTGTACTGGATGTGAAGCATCACAGAATGTACCTTGGTTGTGCTATGCCACCCTGACTGATAGGGCCTGTTTCAGGAAGGTTGTAGGGTGTTTGACACTGTTGTATACAACATCCTTCTTTTTAAAATCACTTAGAACAACAGCCCTCTGCAGTGTCATGAGAGCAGTATATTATTCTCACATATCGACGTGACACAAACCAGGTAGCTAGACCTTGTGTGTGTGGTTTTGGGCAATCCATCTCATTTTTTATGACAATACCTCACAGAATCCATTTCAAATTAGGAATGTGGTGTCCTATTCAACAACTTTACTCTCTCTTATTTTTAGCTACAAACCCTAAGTGACCTTCTTTTACTTTGCTTCTTATTTCCCAAAGTTCAATACAGCTGATCTGCCACCAGTGAAGAAAATTCATGGGCGTGGTTATTAAATGCACACAGTTGTAACAGGATTTATTTAGATTTTCTGAGTAAGGAATTAACTGCCATTTTCAGGGAGGAAAATAAAAAAAACATAAGTATATTTTCATAATAAATTTTCCTTTTTATTACCTATGAAAAAGCAAAAATGCTTTCAAAAAGGAAAGCTTGAAACTAACATATAGTATTCTTATTTTGATCATCTCAGCCCTAACATGTGTGTCTTAAATTAATTAGTTAGCCTTACATTTCAGCAGTCTTTACTGAGTGAGATTCTCTAATAGGAAGTGCAGGAATCCTGGAGGTAAGCCATTAAGATCCTGAACCACCAGACAGTAACAGATTTTGGGTTCTAGGGGGTCAAAAAATAACACCACTGTTCCCAACCTGAGATCAGAACCAATTTACAGAGAATGATACAGGAGTCAAACAGTTAGAGATCAAAATGTCAGCTTTATTACTGATAAAAGCAATACTGAAGAACATAGCTTAGATAAGTCCTAATAGTCCTGCTAAGGTTCCTCTGAACTGAAGTCACCCCTATTCCCATTTCCACCAAACAGACAACAAACAAAACCCCTGCCGTCCTCAGAGGTAGGAGTGTAGCCTGCTCAACCAACTTCATCACATGACTGACAGCAGGTGTAAATCCACCCTCTCTGTAGGCTGTGAGATTCTAGAGAGAAAAGCAAAGGGACAGACTGTGACAGGCATGTCCACTTCATACTTGAAACCAAATAAATTGCCTCCCTTCTCTGGGGAAGGAGAGCATAAGTCATGGTGAATGAGACCTTTGGGCAAAGTTTCTCAACTTCAGCACTGCTGACATTTTGGAATGGATAATTCTCTGTTGTTGTGGGGTGTCCTATGCATTGTAGGATCTACCCACTACATACCAGTAGCACAACTTTTCTGTGACAACCCAAAATGCACCCAGGTATTACCTAATATCCAGGATGGTAGTGGGAGTGTAAAATTGCTCTTAAGAATCCCTGCCCAGGGACTTCTTTTACCTAGAAATATGAGGGGAAAGCAGTCAGTGTTCCTCATTACTGAAAACTAGCAATTCAGTGAATTTGGCCACTAGGTTTTAAATACCCTGACTATTTTGAAAAGTAAACCTTAGGAAAGCACTTTTCAAACTGGCAACAGTGCAAAATAAATTCTAACTAATGGTAACTCAGACATTGTCATAAGAAAAGTCAAGGTTTGCTAAGAAGAGGAAAGTCATTATTTCTACTGATCGAAAACAGAAATATAAATGTTATTAATAATAATTAGCATATGAGGATAAAGACAAAAAAATGAAAATTAAAAAAGTGGAAGGGAAGAATATGACCAGATTAATCTGCCCAACATTTACTTGTTCCCTGTGTAGTACAGAGCATTCTTCTTGATATTGTGGGGGATTACATACTGTACCTATAGTATATCATCTCAGCTGTGTCTTCCCTGTTGTGAAAAATATGGGCATTATGACACACACCCATAAAAAGTTCAATATCAGTATCACATAGGGTGTGAGTCAGTGCAATTCAGCACTCTTCTTTTGCCTTTTGGAATCTATTTTTTTTGCTCCCTGGGGTGAAGGAAACCCTGGCTTTGTTTCTGTTCTCAGTCTGTAAGTCTGATGTCCTCCTCCAAAAGAGGTTTTTTCCATCTGGACTAGGTAAATTACATATATTCAAATATATCAGTTTTCCATGTAGCTGCAGACACTGTGCAGTAAACTAACAGAAAAGAAAAAAGCGCTGTCAGCACCTGGCTTGGCTAGCTAAGGTTATGGGATAATACAAGAAACTAGGAATAAGAGAACCAAGTGTGTGCTGTGATGAGGTTGTGGGATAGGCATGGTCATGTGACCAGAATCAGAAGTCATTTAAAGACAAAATGTAATCCTGGGTCAGAAAATGCTTGGTAAAAATGAAAAAGACCCAAATAGTTAATGGTTTCCAAATTTTTGATGCCATATACTCCTTCAGAGATGTGATGAATGCTACATAACTATTCCCAAAGAAATGCATACATGCACAAAACTTTTCTAGAGTTTTAGTAGGTCTTCACATATCATTGATCCAGGATAAAGCAAAAGTTATTCGGTCTAACTCTGGATAGCCAGGGTAACTAACTGAACAAAAGAATTCTCCTTTGCAATTACTACATGAGATAATGCCCTAAAAGCAGCAATAACAGCAAAATAGATATTGTGGGCAGTTGTATAGATAATTTGGATTCAGGAATCTTTTTCAAGAAAAGGGTATGTTTGACCTCTATTATCTTTTGATTAAATATTTTATTGATAAAATTCATGAGTCTTTGAAAAAATTCATGAATCTTCAATTCATAGTGCCTGTGGACAGAGCCCTGGTCTAAATAAATACATATCCTAAAAAATCTCTTTTTCTAGTTTATACCACATAACTGACCCTTTAATTATAAAATTTTAAAATTTGGCATAGAAGAGAGAACAAAACTAGGACAAACATTAAATTAATATGTGCCTTAAACTATTTTAACACAGATATCTGTGTTCTTGGAATATGTTGTGCTGTCTATGTTTATTTCCTCAGTTTTTGGTGTGTTTCTTTGGATATTCTACTTTGGTTTTCTATTTTTTTAAAAAAAAATCCTATTCAGATTTCCCTTGTTCTGGATATAACATGCTCATCATTACATTACTTCCACCTTTGGTGGTAGCAACAGAGAACATATATGAAAACTATAAATTACCTCCCCAAACCTACACTTGTTCATCTGCCACAATCTCAACTTAGCCCTTGGATAAGCTAACATAAAAGCTAACACGTTGTCTGCTGTATGTCAGGCACTATCCTAAGTACTTTATAATAACTATTTCATTTAATTCTCAAAGAATACTACAAAGTGCTGATTTTCATCATTGATTCCAGTCTCTCAAATAAGGAAGCTGAGGCCCGAAAGGTTATAAATGACTTTGATTACCACTACTAAAAGGAACAGAGCACAAATGCAAACTCCAGCCTTTGACTCTCAATGAAAAGAGTTTTTTTGGCATCTTCACTCTACTACTCATATGCACAGTTCTTTATTTAGTTCTCTTTTGAA
The DNA here is from genome assembly GCF_016906955.1 of Phacochoerus africanus. Classification (NCBI taxonomy): domain Eukaryota; kingdom Metazoa; phylum Chordata; class Mammalia; order Artiodactyla; family Suidae; genus Phacochoerus; species Phacochoerus africanus. Next base: position 136,293,872 of record NC_062546.1, on the reverse strand, counting down.
TAGCCATTATTTTTATTTTTAAAAATTTCCATCTGTTTCCATGTGCCTTTCCAATACATAGCTCGGTATGTAATTCAGAAACAGTGTTAATCTTAATATCCAGTTAGCAGATCAATCGAGAGATGGCTGCTTTCACACTGCAGGACATAAATGCATTCCATGCACAATCCCCAAACAGAGGTGGTCACTCTGCTGCATTCTAAGCATTTATAAAATTTTCACTTAACTTGTACTAGAATTCTGTTTCATCTGTTTCCAAATCTCTTCTTTCTGTGGGTCTGAAAAAGACTACTCTAAATACTTTTGTATTCGATGCCTTAATTTTTCTCTTTTCTTAATTTTTCTTCTCACCTTGTAAGAGAAAGGAACTTAGTCAAGTGAAGAGAGCCCTTTCGGGGGTTCAGAAGGCTGAGATTTTATTCTTGACTCTGCTACTGACCTGTTATATGCCCTTGGGTTTAACCTCACTGCACCAGACTTAGTGAAGAGGTTGTTTCAGCTTCTCTGCTAACATGCACTCAATGGGCCAAATCCTTCAAATGAGCCAATTGCACTTGGGGATTAAGTTAAGCCATTTGGAGGGGCATTAACCCTTTCTGGTCAATGAATTTTTTATGCACGAGTAGAATAACTGACTAAACAGTGCCTACTGTCCTTCATTACGCACTCCTCCTCCCCCTATCGCCTAACTTATACGGAAAGTGTCACATTCAGTCAATAAGCAAGCAATACTTGGGAGAAGTGCTGAGCAGTGGGAAAAAAGGAATAGCAAGTAAATGAAACGACCCTCAACAAACAGGTGAACAAACTATAGAAATCAATGAGATGAGAATGGACCACTTTCCCCTCTTCATTGAATTTAGTAGCTGCCTGTTTGTCTCTTCTCTCCTTTGCTGGCTGCAGCATTCCAGGAGTAAACATGTCATAGAACAGCCCTGCATGGCCACTGAATTGCCTGGGAAAGAGCCTATTCATTAAGTTCAGGGATGGCATCCATTGCCCTCTGGATCAAAGATAAACTTCTAACTGTTGCCTTCAAAGCTCTCCATTAGCAGGACTCACTCTACTTATCTGTTCTAATCTCAAGCCCATCAGTGACATTCTCTCTAGAGTAGATCCATGTTCACTACTGCCTCCAGTCCTTCTCCTGAGACTTACCATATACACACCCCTGCCTCCTACCTTTCAATTTCATTAGATTCCTTCCTTTCACATGAAGCACAAGACTTGCCTCCTCCAAAGCATCCTTTTATCAGTCTTTTAATGTATTTTTCTTTATAATGAGGTTAGGACAGTGATTAGATTTGCATGTTTCTTGAGTACTGAGGTCCTTTTATTAATTGACAATTTAGATATGTAATCCATAGCCAGCAAGCTTGTTGATAGGGTAAGAAATGAGAGGACCAAATTTTACAGTCTGGGGATACAGCAGAGTTCTTATGTAGTTGCACAGATTTTGTGAACATCCTTTTTCAGTCTGGATTGTTGAATTGTATTTACATATCTAATTATATACTATGTATGGGTCCCTATCACAAAATAAAGAAATCTCTCTAAATTAAAGTAAATGGATTAGAAAGAGGGAATTATTTTTTGTTTTTCTGTTAAACAATTAATTTAAAATCCGAAAGTGAGAGCTATGGGCTAGGAATGAACAGATGTTTAATAATTTGTTATTCCACTTTGTTATAGTATTTCCAGATAAAACTTGAACAAGTGTGTAGTTATGTAGCCTTGAGCAAACTAACTAATCTCCTTTAGCCTTGATTTCTTCAATACGATAAAGAGATAATTTCACCTAACTCCATGGTTGAATGAGAACAAGACAAAATAAATCATACATACTATTCCTGGCACATAATATGCTCTCAAAAACTGAAAGTTTTGTGACTCTCTCCCATCTCTTTCTAGTTTCTGCATGTGTCACCACACATTTAATCTTTTGAATATTGCTGAGAAAGGTATTAAACTTGGAAAAATAGAATGAAAACAAATATAGAAAAAATAAACTCTGTGAGTGATTAAAAGGTGAAAAATGCAAGTTTTAATTTTAAATAGGATCTTCTGGCTGACAGCCTAGACTTAGCCCACCACAGTATCTAAGAAGATATAACAAAAGGTAACAATGCATTAAAATCCTGAAAACTAGCTGATTGTCATCTTATTGCCAGAATCTGGATGAAATGTCCAATAACATTAAGGCTGATGAAACTGTACTAAAACAAACAATTGATAGCCCTTTCTTGGTATACTTCAGAAAAGAAGCAATCCCCGCTTTCTTGAAAGTTGTCAGGAGCACCTTTCATCTCTCTCCTCAGACTCTATTTCCTGGTTCAGAAACACAAGGTCAATGCCAACCAAAACAACTATAAAGGTGCTATTTTTTTAAAGCAGCTAGAATTCTGGTAGACTGTATTCTGGCAGCTATAGAGTCTGCAATAAAATACTAGGAAGGGGAAAAAAATAAATGTAGAGCTAGAGGGCCTTGAAAACATAATACATACTAAGGGTTGTAATTTAATATGTGTTCCATCTGTACAGAATGTTGGGCAACAAGAGTGTAAGGGTTCATGTCAGGTCACTATAACCTCCACTGACTGAATATATTGCAGACAGTAGAAGTTGTGATGGAAGTCATGCACTTCAAAGTACTGACCATGTCTAGATCTGAGGATGGGAGAGCACTTAAAGATTGTTAGACCTGGGGAAAAGGGTAATATGTCAACACAATGTCTTATGATAAACACTGGATTTAGGTAGATCCCTGCTCAATTGAGGATGAATAAACAGAAAACAACAGTTTAAAAGGGAAAAGAAGAAAGGACTTGGAAGGGTCCCATCCCATGCAGATCCAGAGCTGATCTAAAAATATCCTGAAAATTTCCTAATTTTTTTTTTAGCCAGACCCAGAAGATAATTTTACAAAACTGTTTGGCATCTTTAATTAAGGTCAGAGATGGCATCTACTGCCCTCAGGATCAAAGACAAACCCCTTTCCATCAGTATTAAAGCTCTCCATTGGCAGGACTAACTAACCAAACAATGATCATAAAACTCCTTACAAAACAGGAGCCAAAATCCCCAAGGAGAGGAGAGGAGAGGATAAGATGAAAACACAGTGAAATGAAATGAAAAGGGAGTTATATATCATAAGAAATCATAGTAATACTGGAAAATACCCTTAAAGAATTTTTTTTAAGCCATGGCAATATTTTGTAATTTATAGATGATTAAGTTTCAGGCAGGAATTTATTCTTTCATTAAGCAAAAGTTTATTGAATGTTTACTCTGCCAGACACTGTGCAAGCAGTGAACAAGACAGAGCAATAAACAGAATTTAGGTCTCTAATCTTAAAATTAATTTTAAGATTAATCTAATCTCAAGTATTATATTCCAGTAAGGAATTCAGACAAAAATTCGCACATATATATGCAAATAGAACTTATATATTTAATGTAACCTGTCAAATAAGAAAAACTCACAAAGTATACTTAAAAGCATTATTAAATTTAGAAATTGGAAAGGAAGAATTATAAAGTAGCCAAATTAATTTTAAAATAGTATCAGTACCACATAACAAGTTAGTCAAACAAAAAATTACTAACAATAATAAAACAATTTCTAAAAAACAATATTTGTATAAAGTTGTGAAATTAAGCTAAAACTTTGCACACAGAGAAATTCTAAAAGTTATATTTTTATTTAAGAACAAATAAATTATGCAACATAAGAAGCCATTAGGAGAAACCTTCAGGCAACTAGCGCTAACGTAAAGTAAAACAGAGTGTGAAAAAAAGAAACTGAGTAATGAGAAAGAGTGAAAAATTGGAACATTTCAAGTCCAAGATCTAGTTTTTCTAAAACAAAGATAAACAACAAAAACATGGCAAGTAAAACAAAGAACCAAAACCATATTAAAACTGACAAAACTCAAACTTTAACTTCTGTCCGTGAAGTAAAACAGAAATTTGATATATTCTTACACCTTAAACAAATACCAAACTAGACAAAATAAATAAAACAACAATTTTCAGACATTAGACAGTGAGCAAAACAGGAAGGTAATCTCTGGAAAAAAAAAAAAGAAAAAAGAAAACAAATCAAGTGAGCCTTATAACTACCCCAATTCACCAAACATAGAAGGTTTCCTTATTACAGCACAGGAAGGGGGAATGGAACAGATGGGCAGTCTTGGTTAGTTAAAAAGTTCAAAATGCTGGGAGGCAAAGTTGTCTAGAACCTGTGCTGCAAAATCCCAGAGCTGAGGAAAAATAGGACTTGTAGCAAAAGATGAAAGAGTCAATAGAAACAGGCTCAGAAATGGTGAAGATAATAGAAGTAGTAGACAAGGACGTTAAAACAAGAAGATATAAGAAAACATAAGTGTGATATGGAGAAAAGTAGAGATATACAAAAGACAAAACTCTAATTTTTGGATATAAGAAGCACAGTTTTGGGGAAAAAATTACCAGATTAGCAATAGATTTAATAATGAAGAAAGAAAAGTTAACTGAAAGAAAGATATGGCAATAGAAACTGTTCAAAATAAATGTAAAAAGAAAAAAGACCAAAAAAATCAGCAGTGTTAATGAGCTCCTGGCAACATTAAGAGATTAAACATATATGTAAATAGAGTCCCAGATGGAGATGAGGGAGGATAGAGGAAAAATATTTGAGGAAATGATGTCCAGAATTCTCTTACAGTCATTGAAAGTTACATGTCCACAAATTCAAAGAGCTAAACAAATCCCAAGAAGACACATGAAGAAAACTACACCAAATTACACCATAAGCAAAGTGCTGAAAAGCAATGATAAAAAGGAAAATCTTAAAGGCAGCCAGAATAAAAAAAAAAAAAAAAAGAGTATGTTGGTTTAGAAGAATAAATATAATCTATCTTATGTGACAAAGAAAATAAATTTCGGAAGACAGTGGAGAAATATCATTAAACCATAGATAGAAGGAGAGGAAGAAGGAGGAGAGGGAGGAGGAGAAGGAGGAGAACAACTAAAATACTGAACCCAGAAAAATTATCATTGTAGGAGTTCCTGCCATGGCACAGTAGGTTAAGGTTCCGACTGCAGTGGCTCAGGTTGCTGCAGAGGTGCAAGTTCACTCCTTAGTCTGGCACAGTGGATTAAGGATCTGGCATTGGCACAACTGTGGTGTAGGTCACAGCAGCAGTTCGGATTCAATCCCTGTCCCAGGAACTTCCAAGTACCATGGGTACAGCCAAAAAAAAAAAAAATTATCATTAAAAAGTAAGGACAAAATTTTAGATATGCAAAACCTGAGGTAATTATTACCAGCAGGCCATCACCACAAGGAACTTTAAAGGAAGTAATTATTTAAAATTATGCCAGATGGAAATATGGCTCAATGCAAATGTAGGAATAATGCCAGTAATGGTAAATATGTGTGAAAAATAAAAATGTGGGAAAATATCCAAATAAGACATTTTTTCCTATTAAAGAAAACTTTTAGAGAAAATTAGCTATTCAAAGCAAAATAATAAAAATGTATTATGGGCTTTGTAAATATGAAACAGCATAAGGTATAAAAACACTAGTATGGGCTGGAAGTAGAGAAATGGAATTGTTGAGTTTTAAGGTTTATACTACTCTTTGAGTATAAATAAACATAACTAATAAAATGAAGATAAAATGAAATCATAAAAGAAATTAATGCAAATGAAGGCAAGAAACAAGAAAAGGAACAAGCATCTTATTAGAAAAACTGAAAACAAATAGCAAGATTTTAATTGAACTCTATTGATAATTGTATTAAACACTACAAAGGCAATTATACTGGATAAAAACAAGGGTCAATTATATAATGTCTACAAATTTAGATAAACTTTTAATATAAAGCATAAAAGTAAAAGTATGATCAATATATAATATCCTAAGATTAATTTTTAAAAAGGCAGGCACTATCAAACATTGCATCTGTGAAGCCATTATGTCCACAAAGAGATTGAATTTTGGTTAAAAATCTTTTCCTAAATTTTACATATCTGGGTATGACAGAATAAGACACTACTGGATAAGCCTGACTGCAGAAAATATCTACTCTATAAAATTTGGACAGATTGTAAAAAGTAACTAGAAAGTATTTGAGATGAAACAGAAGCAGAAGTATTCAGGTAGGGAGTTCACACTTGCTTGGCAGAGGCAAAACAGGCAGCTGCTATACAAGTTTCTGACTCTGCGACTTCTGTTCTGGGCTAAAAGTACAGTACAGGAAACACCTTGCAAAGACAGGGTCACACATGGAAAAGACTACGGTATTTCTGGCCTGTGAAAATAGACAGATGAAGCCAAGAAATTATGAATGCCCAAAGGAGAAAGAGCTAGAGAAAGGATCCCAAACTCTGTTTAACCCACATCTCCTTCTGATACCTAACCTATGCATTAGAGAAATGAACACTAAGCAGCCCAGGAAAACAGAAGATCTGAACACAGACTGGATCTCTGCACAGAAAACAGAGTTTGCAGTTCAAGTTCAGCCCAGAAAGTTATCTTCCAAAAATATGGAACTAATACTCATTAGATTGAACTAATAGAACCCTGAACCTACATAGCATACATAAATGTCCAGGATACAATTCCAAATCTATACCTGAAGAACCAAGAAAATGGAACCTTTTCAAATGAGAAAAGCAATTGTCCGACACCAAGATGGAACAGATATTGCAAATAATAAACAATGATTTTAAAGTTCCTATTATAAATATTCTCAAACAGGTAAAACAAAACTTTTCAATGTCTGAAAATCTCAGGAAAAGAATGAAAAGTCTCAGCAGAAATAACACAAAACCAAATGGTGTCTGGTAACCAGAATGAGGAAGTGAGAGTACTGGGACCCTCCCCAGCAAAACAATAAACTAACAAATGAAATTAAAAAACAATTTCCCAAAGCATTTGGAAATTTCCCTAAGGGCATACAGCAAATGAAGAAACACACATTGAGAATATCTACTAAATCTCAGTAGGAATAGCAAGTGTCTGTGGCATGTGAGCTGTGACATCCTAATTACACACCATCAGCCCTGTATTACAGAAAGTCCACCCTGGCCATGTGCAGTTAAAGAAATGGGTCTTTCTTCTCCACCACCTCCCAGATGGAGAGGCAAGTTGCTGGGGTTTCTCATCCCACCCCATATCTTTATAGCCCTTTCTGGCAGAAGCCCTTTCTGGGATAAGTTCTATCCAGGCAACTGCAGCTAAGAACAGAGCTCTCTTCCACCACTTAGTGAGCTTCTGCCCAGCTCACTCATAGGGTGGTAGTTACATGTCAGAAGGAGCAAAAAGACAAGACTAGGAGTTACTACTCACACCCCAGTGCCACTCATGTAACCTCAGGGAAGCAGGTCACAGCCCCCAGCTCAGGTAGAGTGCTGCAGGAGAGAGAGGAAGATCATAAGGACAAAGATCTTCACAGCCCTTATTGAAGGCACTGAATTTATATGCACTGGTGAGTGGAGAACTTCCTACTTAAGGGTATTCTCCAAAAGAAACCAAAATGGGTATCCTGGTGGAGAATTAATAGAAGGCTGGTAACTCTCAATAGAGACAACCAAAAAGAGCCCTTCTCTGATCATAGACAACTCTGGTAGGTAAAAAGTCTGTGCTCATTTGCTCAGCTGTATCCATTCAGGAATAACCACAGTCTGACACAGGGAAGATGAGATAGCATGCCCCAGTGGACACATGGAACCATCAGTATAGGGCTGAAGCCACACTGGCATTAAATACAACCTCTGATCACATATGATTAGTAATAAAGTATTGACCCGGAGGCAACTCATAGAAATCCAGATTTAAAAATGAAATTACTTATCCCTAGAAGTCTGGAAGAGTGTGTGTATACCCAAGATGGTGCCCTTCCAGGAGAGATCAGACAGAGAGCCTCCAAGCTACTAGCCTCAGGCTGAGAAAGGACCCAGTGGGTGAGGGAGAGTAGAAAAGTAGACTCTCTATGATATCAGCTTTCAGGTCCAATACTGAAAGGTAAAAATATAACTGCCTAAGGGGATTTAAGTATAACCTTTGACCAATTAAGTGGCTTATGTTGGCCCATAGGCAGTCCCTAGGTAATCAACCTAAAGGAAAAAATTCTGATTGGGGATGTTGTGAGTCACACACTGCAAAGGAAATAAACTTTGTAAAATTAGTTCACCAAGTCACAAACAAATAAGCAAACAAACAAGAAAAACAATTCCTGAGAGGATCAGTACCCAGTCACTACAATATATTGTCTAAAATGTTCAGTTTTCAAAAAACAAATATGAATGCGAAAATAAATAGAAAAGCATGACCTATATAGGGGGAAAAGCAGGCAATATAAATTCCTTTAGAGAGGCCCAGGTATTGGACTTAGCAAGACATTAAAGCAGCAACTATAAATATAGTCAAAGAACCTAAAGGAAGCCATGCTTAAAGTACTATAGAATGTGTAACTGGGTCACTATGCTATTCAGTAGAAAAAAAATTTTGTATTGGGGAAATAACAATAAAAACAAAACTAAAAAAAATACTGAAGAAAAGTATGATGACAAGTATGGGAACTTCTTCCACATGCCATGCTCTAAAAATAAAATAAAATAACATATTTTAAAAAGGGAGTTCTCTTCTGGGTTAAGCATCTGGTGTTGTCACTGCTGTGGCTCTGGTTGCTGCTATGGTGCAGGTTTGACTCCCTGGCTAAGGAACTTCCAGGGAAGTGCAGCCAAAAAGAAAAGAAAAAAAGTATGATGACAGTTTCTTCAACTTAAAAATGTCAGTAAAGATATGGAAATTATTAAAAAGAACTAAATGTAAATTCAATAGTGGAAAAATAACAAAAATGAAAAATAAAGTTCCCAGCAATAGATTTGAGTTGTCAAAAAAAAAAAAAAATCAAAAACTTTGAGGATAGAAAAAGAGAGATCAAGTGCCAGAAGAACACAGGAGAATGAAAAATAAGTGGAATAAAACAGGGCCTAAAATGAATGTGAGATTTCATTAAGTGTACCAACATATATGCATGCAATGTGAGCGTCAGAACGAGAAGACAAAGGAACAAAAAAATAGTTGAATACGCGATGGCTAAAAATTCCCAAATTTGGTGAAAAACATTAGTCCATGTACCAAGACACTAAAAAACTGCAAGTAGGATGAACACACACACATACACAATAGCCAAAATGTTGAAACCACACTCAAAGTGAAAAATCTTGAAAGTATCAAGAGAAAATGACTCATAGTGTACAAGAGAACATCAATAAGATTAAAAGTGGAATTCTTAGCAGAAACAGTGTAGGCCATAGGACTAGGGTGACATAGTCAAAGTGCTAAAAGTAAAAAACCGTCAACCAAGAGTTTCACTGCCAGCAAAGCTATTTTCCAAAAATTAAGGAGAAATAACAACATTCCTAGAAAGTCAAGTACAGAGAATTGTATATTAGCAGAACTACCTGACAAGAAGTAGTAAAGAAAGTTGTTCAAACATGAAGGAAGTGTTACCTGACAGTAATTTGAAGCCACATAAAAGAAAAAAAGAAAGAGCAGCACAAAGGTAATTAGGTAGGTAATATACAATGATGATATAATTGTATAATTTTAAAAAATATTTTCTTCACTTGACCGATTTAGAAAGTAGTTGCATATAACATTAGGAATATAATTGCATTGTTTAACATTTCAGAAATATAATATATTTGACAATAACAGCACAAACAGGTGGGTGGGAGCAAAGCTGTAATCCAGTAAAGAAATAAAACGTAGTAACTTGAATTCACAGGCAAAATAGAATCAGGGTAAATAAGAAGCTTAATATAGAAACTATGAATATAGATTTGCTCTCATTTCCTCTCAGCTTCCTTAAAAGGGTATATACTGCTGAGTTTGTTACATATAGACATAATAGGAATAATAGTAACAGCACAAAAAAAATTGAGAGGAAGTGGAGCTATATAGTAGTAAAATTTCTATATTTCACGGGGAATGTCAGTGTAAACTTAAGTACATTAGGATATTTTAGGATGTATAGTGTAAACTGCAGAGGACTCACTAAGAAAATAACAAAGTATAATTTTAAAAAATCATTGCAGAAACTAAAATGTCACATTAAAATCTATACACTGAGATAAGAGTAAGGAAAAAAATCTTGGGACACAGAGAACCAAAAGTGACATTGCAGCTTTAAATCCAACTGTATAAATAATATGACATTTGAATATATTGTTTAAGCAATTTGGAGAGATTAAATTTAAAAATAGATCTAACTATATTCTGCCTATATGAAACACATTTTAGATTCAAATATAGAAGTAGTTTTAAAGTAAAGGGATGGAAAAGTTATACTATGCAAACAATTATAAATGAGCTAGATTGGCTATACTAACATCAGACAAAAATACTTGACAACTTCCAAAAGAAAAATTACTTTGTGGTGCAGCAGATTAAGGATCAAGTATTGTCACTGCAGAGGCTCGGGTCGCTGCTATGGCACAGGTTCCATCCCTGGCCTGGTAACTTCCACATGTTGGGGGCACAGCCACAAAACAAGAAACTTCTAGAAGAGGAGGAAACACTTCTCAACTCATTTTATGAAGCTAATATTACTCTGAAGCCAAAACTAAAAAAAAGAAAGGAAAAAAAAAGAAAACCAGAGACCAAATTTCTTATGAAATAGCAGTATTATTCATAATAGCCAAAATAAGAAAACAACCCAAATATCTGATGAATGGATAAATAAACAGTGAATGGATAAATAGAGTGTGGTATGGCTATACAATGAAATATAATTTGGCAATAAAAAGAAATGAAGTACTGATACATATTATATAACATGGATAATCATTGAAAACCTTTTGTCATGTGGAAAAAGCAAATTTCAATAGACTGCATATATTATTAATGTATTTTTGTGGAATAGCCAGAACAGAAACATTTATAGAAAAAAGCACATTAGTAGTTGTCTAGAGCTAAGGGAGCAGTGGTTAATGTGGTAATGAACTGACTGGTAATGATTGTGATATATAAAAATTGTATAATTAGATTGTGGAGACTTTCTACAACTCTTTGAATATACTAAAAATGACATATTGAACACTTTAAATTAGGGAATTGTGTGGGATGTAAATTATATTTCAACAAAGCTGCTTTTAAGAATGGAAAGTTTATGACTGAAAAATTCGTTTTCTGCTTGAATTTGATTTCTGCTTCCATGAAGACATAGAGATACTTTTCTCTCTGTTCCCCACTAAGTACAACTAAAATTCCTTTACATAATAATACATTTTAAAAATGTAACAAGACTCTGAAAGGATAAATATCAGCTACCTAGAATGGAAATAGATGTACCATGCAAATAGAAATCAAAGAAAAGCTGGATATATTATTATCAGATAAAGTAGACTTTGAGATACTTTACTGCCAGAGACAAAGAAAGATATTATAAAATGTCTACTAGAATACACAGCAGTCACAAATATGCATCAAACAGTAGTTACAATGTATGTGAAGCAAAAACTGAATAAAAACTAGATAAATCCACAATTTTAGTTGGAGACGTCAACATCCCTCTCTAGATATTAAAGAGAAACTCAACATAAAACATTAAGAATATAGAAGAAATCAAAAATAGAAAGATAACATGAAAATATCCAAACATTTGGAAAGTAAACCAAACAATTCTAAATACTCTTTGGGTCAAAGAAAGTCTCAAAGAAGGTAAAATAAAAGAATTGAATTAAATTGAAAGCACAACATATCAAAATTTGTAGGATGCAAATAAAACTGTTGAGAGGAAAATTTATAATAATGTGTTTATATTAGAATAGATAAAATGAAATTAATAATTTAAGCTACCACTTAAGAACCTAGAAAAAGATGAAAAAAATAAATTCAAGTTAAGCATGTGAAGAGCAAATTTGATGAATTTGAAAATAGGAAAACCAAAGAGTAAATCAGTGGGAAATGAGCTGATTCTTTGAAAAGATCAGTAAAATTGACAAACATCTAGCAAGGTTGACAAAGAAAAACTAAGAGATATAAATTATTAATATCAGGAATGAAATTGTAGGTATCATAACAGGTGTTGAAGCCCAAAGAAAAAGATAATACTACTAACAAATACGCACACATAGGTTTGAAAATTTAAATGTACCAATTGAAAAACACAACTATCAAAGCTTACACAATATGAAATACTGAGAATAGCCCTGTAACCATTGAGGAGATTTTATTTGTAATTAAAACCTTCCCCCAAAAAGACCCAGATGGTTTCACTAGAAAATTCTGCCAAATGCTAAAACAACAATAAACACCAATTCTAAACATTTCTATCATAAAATAGAAAAGGAGAGAAATTCCCTTTTACTTTTATGAAGCTATTATTATTATCCTCATACCAAAAGCAAACAAAAATAATACAAAAAAAAGTGAAAAGAATCCACAGTCCAGTATTCTTCATAAACAGAGATACAAAATTTCTTATTGAAACCCTAGCAAAGAGAATTGAGCAAGATGTTAAAAGAATTGTACACCATAACCAGTTAGAATTTAGTTCAAAGATATAAGGCTGATTCAAATTTCAAAATTTAAGATAGTCTGTCAGATAGCTTAAAGAAAATCATTTGATTGTATTAATCAATACAAAAAGTATATAATTAGAACTATATTGGAGACTTTTTGTTCTAATTATTCAACTTTGTCTCTGAAATATTTATCTGTATTATAAGATATTAAACAGAAATAAGATATATAGGCATAAAAAGATTAAGTTATCAGTGATTGTAAAAGGGGGGCAGATTTTAAAATACTCAGTATAGAAGGCATGTACTAGCAAGCACTGATTTCTATATATGTGTGTGTGTATATATGTACATGTATATACATATGTTAGTATATGTATATTGTTATGGTAATGGAATCGTGATTCATTGTTTAAAAAATTATAGTTTAAAAATTAGGAGACATAATTAGAACAAAGCAAAATAAAATCCTGAAGAATTAAATAACTAACAAACAATATTTAACATATTTGGCTTGCTATTTTAGTAAATTAAATATGTAATAATTTAATACTTTATAAGAAAATATGGGTGTCTTTTATTTCAAAAGGGGGAACATACATTAAGATTTTTTTAAAAAAACATACCAAGAGAAAGATTTATGGATTTAGCTATGTATATAATAAAATATTTCTGAACATTGATGACAGCACTAGATAAAATTAAATGAAAATCAAAATATCTGAAAAAATATTTCTAAAAATGTTATAGACAAAAGTTATACCTTCCATATAGAACAGAGTATATACAAATCAATAAGAAAATTAATAAAAACGCCAGTAGAGGTTCCGACTGTGGCTCAGTGGGTTAAGGACCTCTCATAGCATCTGTGAAGATGTAGGCTTGATCCCTGGCCTCAGTCAGCGGGTTAAAGATCTGGCATTGCTGCAAGCTGCAGCATAGGTTTCCAGTGCATCTTGGGTCTAGTGTTACCATGGCTATGGTGTAGGCCTGCAGCTGCAGCTCCAATTTGACCCCTAGTCTGAGAACGTCCATATGCCATAGGTGTGGCCATTAAATAAATAAATAAATATTAAAATTAAAAAAATAAAAACTGCAGTAGACCTTTGTTATCTTAATGCTGTATCTGACCCAAGAACCATGGAGATTGGGGATTTGAAGAAGAATAAAAGTTGTTTGTTTGTCTGCCAGTCTGGTGAAATTGGGACTCAAAGTTAGAAAGAAAGAATTGTTACAGACGAAAGAAAAAGAGCAGTAGATTTTTGGACATCTGAATATGTTACATGAAGAGCGTAAATATGCCAGATATTAAGAGTGATTACTACAAGTCAGGGGCTTTTGAGTCAGGTCTGGTTGCTCCTTCCACAGTTAACATGCATCACTTTTATAAAATGTGCAATGTATTATAAGGAATGTAATAATTCAATCAAGAACTTAAACTGCACTGACTGAAATTCATGTAATTATGTTTTGAAGTAAAAGACATATAGAAATATAAATTTCAAATAGGTTATTTACCTTTGGCAAGAGAAGGAGCAGACCACGTTTGCCTGCTATGACAATTTGTGGGTACATGTGCAAAAGGGACAGGAATGGAAGTTAAGGAGAAGAGAAGTAGGGAGAGAGGGAGACCCTAGTCCAGCAATCAGCTACCCAATAAGAAACTTGGAGTGACCCTTCTATAGTACACCACAAAGGAAGAAGGGGTAGTTTTTCCCTTTCTGAATGCTGGCTTATCAATAAGGGTTAGTTCTTGGCACATAAGCATTCCCAGAAGATGGAATATGTTGTTCTCCTTAAATTCATGTAGGCTACCCAGAAACTCATAAGTTCCTGGAATTTTTATTAAAATTTTCGTGTAAACAAGCTATCATTTTGAAATCCTAGTTCCTGGTAATGATCCCTATGGCGGCTTTTTCACTAGAAGTCAGGGGATGAAAGAAATGGGGAAGACATTTTCTTAAAGATATATTTTATTAAAATACTTATTTTTCTTTATTCATTCACATTGAGTATTACAGAACCATTAGTAAATTGTTATTTTTATGAGTCTGTTTCACTCAGGAAATTTCTTAATTCATTACATTTTATTAGATCAGCAGTAATGAACCAAAAACAATATCATTTATTTTTATTACTACTGTAGGTTAAATCACAATGATTTATATAGCCAGATTGAAGCAATGACTGTGTAATTACTCTGTTATTGTCAACAATATATTTTTCTTAAATAAGACACTTTAACCACATGTAAAGCCAATAAATATAGAAACTTGTAAGTGAAAATAGTAGACTAGCCACACACAGTCACCGTTTTGTACTGATGGTATGGTATGGATCCGTTCTAGAGGGTGGGCATGACTAGTGTAAGGAAGCAGACAAAGTAATGGTATTAATGATATAATGATGATGGGTCTCTCAATATCAGGATACATGGTTTTCTTTTTCTTTTTATATGGATGGACCTGTGGCATATGGAAGTTCCCAGGCCAGGGGTCGAATCAGAGCTGCAGCTGCCAGCCTCTGCCACAGCCGCAGCAACACCGGATCTAAGCCATGTCTGTGACTTATGCTGCAGCTTTCAGCAACTCTGGATCCTTAACCCACTGAGCAAGTCCAGGGATCAAACCTGCATCCTCACGGAGGCTATATCAGGTTCTTAACCCACTGAGCCACAATGGGAACTCCAGAATACATGGTGAATGTTATCATCGCGTCAAAAATATAGTGGGCTCATCCCCTTAAGAGTATGCTGAATATATAACTGCTCCAAATAGACAATTGTATTTTTTTTCTCTATGTATGGAAAGTACTATTTTCTAATCATCTATAACTATTTTCCTTTAATGTCTTACAATTCCAAAAGACATAGTGTGTTTGCAAATGTTCTTTCAGTCCAATTTCTTGAAGACTTATGTCACTTTAACTGGACCTGTTTTCAGGAGAAGTAGAAAACAGCTATTCTGGCACCTGTATTGTAATCTTTAAAACACTCAAAAACATTTTTAAAAAATGTTATCCTTTCCGAGTAAAAAAACTCAATTCAGATGTATGATTTCAGTAAATAAATGTTGAGGACGCAGGCCAACAAGTTTTGGTGGTTTTAGTAATGTATTTACACTTGCAGCTATAATGAAAGAATTACTTCAAAATATCTAGAAGAAAAAAAAATTACTGTTGACAATTCATTATCCCCAACCTGGTGTACAAAATCATAGAAAGTTTAAAAATTCACTCATTTGACAGAAAAACCTGACTGGAGCAGTCATTTGGTTATGTGTAGTCTTCTACTTTGTAGAATAGATTATTCAACTGTTTTGTTGCAATTTTAATATGTTCTTGATTATAGAATGTTGTCCTAGGACCTACTGCGAGTAGGCATCTGTAGTATGGAATATGTAGGAATATAGTAGGAATATGTAGTAAAGGCACCATGTGACTTTCCAAAATTGAAAAAAGAAAGTCTTATTCTGAAATACAGTATATCCAAAGGTTTTGGATTAGGGGTTGTGGATTAGGTTTGGAAAGGTGAAATGGAGTGTTCTCAGTAATATTGCTCAAAGCTATTTTCCTGGTCCCACTAATTTTTATGTATTTTGTTGTGTACGTCCTAACCTTTCCTCTACCCTGTCTGGTTAATAATAATAATAGGCAATGCAAAGTCAGGTAGTTATGCATCTTATTACTGGTGCTGAGATAACATGAGGATGGCATTAACACTTCACATATAGAGGTTATAGCAGATGGCCTTATTTTAAGTAACCTGGGGAGAAAAGTTTGGAAATATTTTATCTAAAAATTTTAGAGAAACCGAAGTCAGTTTAGAGACCCCAAAGGGGGACAAATGTTTTACACTTATTAATTTATCTGACAACATAGCTTCCTAAAGTAGGAAGAAAGCATATAATCAGGTTCTTGGTGGATTATAGCTATCATCATGCCTCATACCCTCAATCTGGCTTCTTGTTTGCTTCTGACCTTGGGCAGCATCTTCGTATAATTATTTCATGTTCCAGACTATGAAGAGATCAGTAATTCTCTAAGTGTGATATGTCACAGATAATCTCTCTTTCTAAATTAAAATACTAATATTTTTGAAATAGCAGTTGTTCTTTATTTTTTTCCAGTTTTATTGAGATATAATTGACATACAGCGAGTAAGTTTAAGGTGTACTGCATAACTACTTACATACATCATGAAAAGATTTCCACAGTGGGTGTAGTGAACATTCACCTCATATAGATACAAAATAAAAGAAAAAGAAAAAATATGTTTCCTTTTGATGAGAACTCTGAGGATTTACTCTCTTCACATACAGCGTACGGCAGTGTTGGTTATATCGATTGTGTTGTACATTACATACCTAGTACTTACTGATCTTATAACTGGAAGTTTATACCTTTTGAGCACCTTCATCCAGCCCCTTCTTAAATATAAGCTAGTGTTGCATAGCATTTCATTACTGCTAACTTAGAGCACTCTGAGTAAAACAAATACAAGCATTTCTAGCTCTTTTTCTTCCTTTTCCTTTTTTTTACTTTTGTTTTGCTTGAGCTTCTTCGGGACAGACAATTTCAATTTATCTCTGACAGTGTGAATATGACAGCAGAAACTAGCAAATATATGCAAAGTCACACCAAATGAACACAAGAACCCAAACACCACAAATATGCTCATGCAGCTACGAACTGTTCACTTTTTGCTAACAATGGAGACTTCACTTATCAAAAAAGGAAGAAATTACAACCTAATTTAAAAAACTTCTGCCATTTATATAGTGTTATGTCAGAATATAATTTAGAAGTGTAGTACATAATAAACTTTATCTCCATGAACGTTACTGAACAGCAGTTGCTGGTGGCAACCGTGCATTCTCACATCTGTGTCTGTCTCATATTCTGCTTTCAGAGCTCTTTCTCCCTGCCGTAGCAAGGGAACACCTGGTGCTTTAATTCTTTTCCTCTCTTCTTTTATTTATTTTGTGTGTGCCTAAGTCAATACATGTCTTGAGAACTTAATATCATCAAGGCTATTTAACTTAAGTGAAAAATGCCTATAACTAGTCAATTCAAAGAGAGAAAGCCACTCCGTATTTTCAGTATTTCACAAGGAACAACAGCAGGTAGGGGAAGGAATGAGAAAAATGTTCTTAAAGAAACATTGAAAAAATTTTAAGATGTTATTTTGGTTTTGTAACATTACTGGAAATGTTTCTTTATGAGCAATTCTTAATTCCATCAACTACTATAAGTTAATGATCTAAGCATTACAGTTTTGTCAACATTACAGTTTTGTTAGGCTAATCTGTTTGAATTGTGGTTTGTTGTTTAACTTTTATCCTTGTCTTTTTTTAGTTGACCTATGTCAACCCATGAATTTTTGAGGGATGATGCAGTAATTATTTGTTGTATTTATTAAGTTCAATAAACTTTTTTTTTTTTTTTTTGAAGAGTAGACCCAAAAAGAAACTCACAAAAGAAGTGGAAGCATTTAGTGTTATAATTGGCTGGATAATAAAAGTTACTAAGGACCATGAACCTTGAGGAATCTGAGGACCACTAACATAAATCTAAGTCAACCCTGCTCCAAAGCAGGAGCTACTAAGAGAGAAGGACTCTCTGGTGTGCCGACCCTATGCTGTTCCCCAGCATATCCCCCTTCTTCCCTAGGCATCATCCTAACACACAAGGGAACATATCTTTGGGAAGATTCATCTGTGGAGTTAGAGTTTGGCCAGTACAGGTATTGATGTTAAATCTAAATGTAACATTTTTATGGTACTTTAGGGATCTCTCATTATTTTCTACTGAAATACCCCTTACTGAATTAACAAAGCCTTTGATGATTTAATTCAAATCTATGATGGCTGGAATGGAACCTAAAACCTAAAGGGAAGTATTAACAATTTATGGGAAATCTTTAAGAGATTGAAAGGGCTAACAGATGTAAAAGAAAATTTCAGTTAAAATAATTAGATGAGCCAACTAGTATGAATACCAAGCATTAGCAAAGGTGATAAGACTTGAATTGTATTCTTGGAATCTTTCATGTTTACAAGTTCTCTAAGGCCAGTAAATAGATAAAATCTCAGAAAGTAAAATTTCAAGTCTCTTAATTTAACAGTTATTCAAGATAATAATGATGTGTCTGATAGTTTTTTCCCCTGTAACAATCAGTCATTTCAAAATAAGGAATATAAGTGGTCAGTGTGCGTAGAACAGAACAACAGTAAAAAAACAAATTTTTTTTTAAGAACTGAAAAGAGTGAAAGGCAAAGGGCAAAATGCTTTATTCAACTGAATCAGCAGAAAGTGAAACTTTTAAAAGTTAAAATCCAGAATGAGCTTGGTCCAGTTTTTCTATTTCTTCTTAAACCTTCAGTTTTCTTTTATCCTAGACTTAAAATGAGCTAATGGACAGGACCTCCCATTTTCTTCAATTCCTTGCTTGAAGAATTTGCTGCAGAATTACTTTTTCCTCACTGAAGTCTATCATGTGTGTTACTAAAGGAAATAAAAATATGGTCTTATTGGCTGTGGAGAAAGAAGCAGCATTTTAAAAGCAAGACAGAGGTCAGCATTTGTTTGTGCTCAAGCTTAGTGTCACCATTTGAGTGGCTTCCAACTGAACAGTTCTATCCTTGCTCGGCTGGTAGTCCAACTCACAAAAGAAAATATCTTATTTCTGATAACATTCCATCCGAGGAGACAAAAGGTACCATTAACCCATTAGAAAGGCCAATGGCATACCCCGGTATGAAAAAAGTTTTTTTCAAAGTAAACACCATCATACTCTGAAGAGCTGAAAGGCTTGGAAGTTCTGGTGGCCTGTACGTTGCTGCAAATTTGAAACCTGCCTATATAAGCACTTCAAACCTGTATAAGCATTTCTAGATTTATGAAATGTGCTTCTGATAAAGCTTTGTCAAATATATAATTTAACATTAAACTGTTTGGAGTTCCTGATGTGGTGCAGCAAAAACGAATCCGACAAGTATCCATGAGGATGTTGGTTCAGTCCCTGGTCTCATTCAGTGGGCTGGGAATCTGACATTGCCTAGAATTGTGGTGTAGGTGGCACATGTGGCTTGGATCCCTCGTTGTTACGGCTGTGGTGTAGGCTGACAGCTGTAGTTCTGATTTGATCCCTAGACTAGGAATTTCCATATGCCATGGGTGTGGCCCTAAAAAAAACAAAATAAATAAACAAACTGTTTGTTGCTTTTAAAAAAAAAGTTATTTTGGTAAGAACACTTGACATGAGATCTAACCTATTAACAAAATTTTAAATGCGCAATGCAGTATTGTTGACTGTGGGTACAATGTTGTACATCAGATCTTTTAAGCTTATTCATCTTGCTTAACTGAAACTTTATGCCCATTGATTAGCAACTCCCCATTTCCTCCTCTCCCAAGTCCCTGGCAACTTCAATTCCACTCTGGTTCTATGGATTTTACTATTTTAGATACTTCAGACAAGTTCAATCACACGGTCTTTACTTTTCTATGACTTAACTTATTTCCTTTAGCATAATGTCTTCAAAGTTCATTCATGTTTTGCATGTTACAGCATTTTCTTCTTTAAGACAGAATAATATTCCATCACATATATATGTTATATGTATATGTGTGTGTACACACATACACATACATACACTCAAAACCTTTTCTTTATCCATTCATCTGTTAGATAGACATTTAGGTTGTTTCTACGTCTTGGCTATTCTGAATAGTGCTTCAATGAGCACGGAAGTGCAAATATCCCTTTGAGATCCTGATTTTAGCTCCTTTGGACAAATATACAGATATGGATGGCTGGATAATATGGTAGTTCTATTTCTAATTTGTCCTTTGTATATTACTCTTAAGGAAGAGTCCTCCTTCCTGAAGTTTTACAAGACCCTGGAATATTGGGCTTAAAATGATCTCTTTAGCTCAGTTTACTACCTCTCATTTTTCCACATTCTTCAAATCTGAACACAACTTGTCTTTTTCTCTGTTACTTGAATGTGTAATATTCTGTGGTTTCTCAGCCTTCTTAGTGTTGTTCCTGGAAAAATTATATCTTTCCTTTTTTAATTCTTAGTGCAATATCTAAACTCAGCTTTCCTTGCAAGTCTGGGTTAGATATTCTTCATTCATGTCTACTCCTTCAGGGGTAACACCAAATACCATTTATTGTAGGGTGGTTTTTTTTTTGCATATTTTAATCTTTACACAAGATTCAAAGCACCATAAGAATATGGACCAAGTCCATTTTTTTTTTTTTACCATCACATGCTTGGCACATAATATGTGTTCGAGAAAATTTGTTTAATGGATGCACAGATGTCTACAGCCACTGAAGTAAGCTTAACTTGTGAAAATAGTTTTTTTTTTTCTTTTAACTGCAGCATCTGTAGGGAATGGAAGTTCCCAGGTTAGGAGCTGCAATTGCAGGCCTACACCAAAGCCACAGCAACATTAGATTTGAGCTGCATCTGTGACCTAAACTGTAGCTTGCGACAGTGATGGATCCTTAACTCACTGAGAGAGACCAGGGATCAAACCTGCATCCATCCTTACCGAGACAGCATTAGGTTATTCACTCACTGAGCTGCAATGGGAACTCCTGTGAAAATAGTTTTAATTCTTAGAATTTTATATTTGATGATGGAGAGATGATTTTGTGTAATTTATATTGATAATTATGATATTAATGATAGGGATAATAATAACTACTACTATTTTTGTTGAGTTTCTACCATGAGTTGGCACTATATTAAGAGCTTTAATATGATATTTCATCCAATCCTTATAATAGCTCAAGAAAGTGGATATTATATTTCCCATTTCATAGACGGAAAACTAAAACTCAGAAGTAATTTATGCAAAGTAACAATAGGAAAAGTCAGAATTTGAATCCAGATCAATTTTCAAAGATTGTCCTCGTGTCACTTATACTAAATGTATTACACAGAGAGATCCAGGGAGTAACTTGTACTTCCAGCAGTCAATTAGTTTCTATCATTACTACTTTAATTTTAAATTATGAGGCAGATAATTACATGAGAGAAAATTAGCTAGATAAATAAGTGAATATTTTTTTAAAAATACTCTTTTCTCTCCTGCACTATGGGCTTCATACTGTGTAACAGATAGCCTTAGATATAGAAATATTTTTAACTGTTAGAAGTCCTAATTAATACTTTACCTTCTTTGCTTACTCACACATTATTATACTCTGCTGCCAGCTTCTCATGATTTTTCACCATTTCTACTTGATGACTATCATTACTTTGTTGTAGAGCTATGGAGCATCATCCTTTTTACCATGAATCTTGTTGTGGCTTAATAATAAAAATAACAATCATTACTGTGGTAATCATTCTATCTCCACATTTATGAGGTAGTGACTGTTCTGTACTATCCCGCTTGTACTGGTAAGGACTCTGAGGCTTATAAAATTAAGTAATTAATCAATGGCATATCAGGGATATGAATCCAGCTGTCTGACCCCAGAGGCTGAGATTTTTAGGTGTCCATGGTTCTCACTAAGCAAACAACTGGAACATAATTCCTCCTGTCTTCTTTTGTCCCAGTTCAAATAAAGAGGAAATCTCTGTCTCTTAAGTATAGGCATATGGTCTGTTATTTCAGAGCATCTTTCCATTGGAAAGATTTGTACAAAATTTCTGAGTATTTTTAAACCTAAAAGTATGCATAACCTGAGAGGTTTCTAATGTGAAGCTGAATCCTAAATAACTTTTAATTTAATTTTAATCAACTCAGGAAAGATGTATTAGATTTTGCTCTGCTCCTTTTTCACATTTTTACACAAATATTATTTAAATAATTACATGATAGAATCCTATGTTAAAACAAACCTTATGTTTCATATTGAAGGAATATTTCTAATATTTAATGACAAATTCTCCCAGCAAATTAATCACAAAGTTCCTCACATCTGGATTCATTGCCATGATTTGGTGGTAGCATTTGATCTGACTTGGGAGGGTGTAGGTGATATGTGATAAATTGCTTAGCAAATTAGAAATTAGGACCTTTGACATGTTAAATTAGGCTAGGGCTCCTGTAAATTGAAGAGAGGTAGTTTTCGACATGCAATACAAGACACTGAGTACTCAGCGACAGGTATAAGTTCTTCCTTACTATTATGTCTGCAAATGCAGGTTGTTTCCTTGATGGCCTATGTTGCTTGGGGACTAGACACCCAAGCCAAAATTCTGAGCTCAAACTCATTCAGGAGACTTCGTGGTATTTACAAAAATATTTCAGGAAGATGCCTGCCAGCCAGAGTCATTCCTGTTTTAACAATTTGCAGACCTTCTGGGTTTTTCTGAGATTTAGGACCTGCCAGAAAAGTGCCATTGGAGAAAAATGTAAAAGCTTATATAATCACAAATACTATTTTGGTCTTATCAAATATTGAAAAAAAATATTCAGATATGTGAACATGTGACCACTTGGCCATAACAATAAATATCAAATTATTGAGCTGTTTTATAGACATGATTTGAAATTACTTTTATTTTTAAAAATGAAAAACATTATCATATGAGAACCTAAATGGAGGTGTTATTGTTTAAAATATATATACTGTCAGACATCATTATGAATAACAAAGTAGTCCCGGTCAGCTCACAATGTGGATTTTCATAAAATCCCCCCAAAGAAATAAAGTTTCCTAATATTCTACAGACACTTCTATTAGATAGAAAAAGATGTTCTCCTATGAATCAGTGGCTAGTAGAGCAAATGTGAGGCTAATTTGGTGCTATCTTTGGATTTCAGGAAACTTCAGAGGATAAGAGTGATAATGACAAGGCATAAACATTCTGCCAGAGATCTGGAAACAAAATAGCAGCATCTGGGTTACTAGTTTCTGGCTGGTCCTTGGAGAAAGGCAGCTTTACATCCCATTTTTGATTTTGCGGTCTTGAATTGCTCGTCTGTAAAGCACTTTTGTTGACTGAAGGATCTGTGAATCAGAATGAACAAAGACTTATTCACATTATAGCAGATATGTGGCCACACACTTCAGTCTAAGTGTCAAAGCTCAGCAGATATTTTTATAAAAAGAATATCTCACTTGCCAAGAGTGACACTTGAAAACTAGCTTCACTTAGCATCTCTGAGTCTCAGGAAGATTGCACAGCAGTCAAACACTATAGAAGGCATAAGAAGAAATAAATAAGCAACTTATTACTCAACGATTTCACTTCCATTTTCTTCTGACTGGTAGATTAAATGTTAAATAGCATAAAGTGTCAGTTGGGCATATGTGCCAGATTTAATTAACCTACATTTTGTTTAGAAAGTGATTTATTAAAACATGCTGCTATTAATCTACTAGTAATTGTTCTAAGGTATTTTTCCATATATCTAACAGAGGTGGCTGTCACTTGGGTATGCTAAGTCCAGTTTTTTTAGTTCAATCTTTTCTTGGGTTCATCATACAAATACTTAAGTTCTCATCCTATGCATGTAATCTAGTAGTTATTCCCCATTATTCAAAAAGCAGAAATTTTCTTAGTCTTAATTTTTGAATTACCTCTTGCTCTGATTTCTTGCTTCTACCATACTGTAGATGTTGCTTGGATCTCACCTCCCATAGCTGTTCTCTTCTCCTTATCTGGTGCTCATCCAAAATTGCTCACGGACTCTTTGCAATTCCCTAAATCAGTTAGGAAAATGATGGAGTTCCCATTGTGGATCAGTGGATTAAGGACCTGATGTTGTCTCTGTGAGGATGCAAGTTTGATCCCTGGCCTCGCTCAGTGGATTGAAGACAGAGCATTGCTGTAAGCTGCAGTGTAAGTCACAGATGTAGCTCGGATCCAGTGTTGCTGTGGCCATGACTTTAGGTCTGCAGCTGCAGCTCCAATTTGACCTCTAGCCCAGGAACTTCCATATCCTGGGGGGTATGGCCATAAAAAGAAAAAGAAAAGGGGGGATGGAAGGAAAGGAAGAGGAAGGAAGGGAAAAAAGAAAGAGAGAAAGAAAGAAAATAAGACTGCAGTAGGGCAAGGGTTTTCCTCAATGTCTGAGTATATTAGAGGGGGGTTACATCACGGTACAATACCAGAAATGACTAGCACCTAATCTTAGATTCCGGCTCTTAAAAATTCCTCAGACTTTCTTGCAACCAACTGCTTCCTCTCCACAGACAACCCCAGATACTTACACTGCTCCTAAAAGCTTGCTCATGTCTCCTTTTAAACAACCCTGCCAGATTCAACTGTCAGTTGATTAAACAGGCAAGACTCAAGAAGCAATGAGGAAACAAACCTTTTACTCTTCTCATTGCCAATGCCTGTCCCCCAACTCCCTCTGCCCCCCAAACCTTCTCTATGGACTTGTTCTTCCCTGTCCCATGGGTAAAATCTAGTAAAGATTCGATAAGAGCTATGATTCCTTCCTAGCATAAACATCCTTCAAGTCACAAAAGAGACTTAGTTCAGAAATTAAATTGCCCTGTGCTCTTACCAGTCAATACTTTGAAGCTCTTTTTAAATTAAAGCTTCCCCCAGGCCCAGGTGGGGGGTCCAAGGAGGGCAGAAAGTCTGGAGCATCACCTCTGCTTGGCTCCACACCACACCACCCTTGTCTTTCTCCTCCACAGTGAATAGCTCTGGCCCCTTCAGTGTAAAAAGTAGAAGGAGGGAGGAGAAGAGGAGGAAAAATTGGCCTCGATTGGAACCCAAATAATTTGGCGTTAGTTTCATTTAGAATGGCAGATGTGTTAAAGGTGCATCATTTATTATAATTCCTTTGTTCTGTATTCATGAACTTTTGGAGGATCCTTTCATTCTGGAGGGCTCTATCACTCTTTTAATTCAGGCAGTGGATTCATCTAGCTTAGTATTCTCCAACCAGCTCCTATTTTCCTGTGGTTCAGTCTACATGGAATGTCTCTCTCACCAAGTGCCACACTTGGGAAATCTCCATTTCAGTTGAGTCCAGGCCCATCCTTGATGAACCAACAGGAAACACTCACCATCCATATAGTTCAGATATTCCCTAAAGAACTGCTTCTCTTTTGCTCTTGCATATGAATCCAGCCAGCCACAATCATTCAGCTTTAGGAAAGTTTCTTGCAGGCAGGTCCTGAAACACTAGTTAAGCATCTTGAAGAATGAATTTAAACCCTTCTAACACAGCTAAGGTGAATGGGAGGTCCCCTCTCTTCCACCATGTTGGGGAAACTAGAAGAAATGCACCACAACTTTTTTCAAAGAAACATCTCTCCGGTTTCCAGTTTAATTCTTCCAACTGGCCCAATGTTATTTAAAGGCCGCATGTAGGGGTTCAGTTAAAAATGGCAATGCTTACTGAAAACCACCACCTTTGGAAGCTTTCCTTGGGAATCTAGCACTTCCTTTTGAAATGTAAGTGTGGGTGCCAACTATTCTTGGGCCTCAGTCAAAAGTCAAATTCCTAAGAGGATTCTTTAGCCATACTTTGAAATAAGAAAACTCCAGCCACATACACACATACACACGCAAAATTGGTTCTACTTTTTCTGAAGATACTGTGTTGTACTATGCACTACCCTTGGCTTAAGGGTGTAACTGAAGTCAACTAAAGCATCATGGCCTCTAGTATACCTGTAGGGAAAATATATGCTTAACTGAGAATTTTCTGAGCTCCTTTGGTCCTGTTGCTCAGTAAAAGAAGAAAAAATATGTTAGAATAGGAGGACAAAAGAGAGAAAGGCAGAGTGTGTATGAAGAAGTTGAAGGTTTTTCTCCCCAACACTTTATTAGGATAGTCACTTCAGACCACTCCAGACACACAAAGCTGGCTACCAGAAATACAGATTAGTTGAGGATCGAAAGAATGGGAATAATAATAATATTTTCCTTTTAGAGGTGTTGGAATTTAAACAGTGATTCTAAGTAGTGAGTACTTACTAAATGTAAGTATTATTTTCATTATCTTTATTAAAATATACAACATTTTTGCCTATGATAGATGTGTTTTTCAATGTAGTTATTGGGGCTTTACTGTGTTTATTTTTTCTGTGGATTTATGTTCATTACCCTGTTAACTAAAGAGATTGAACATGTTAGTGGACAATTCAATGATCTGAGTTTTTAATATGATACTTTAATGTTTTTATGAGTTTTCTGGACATATTTATATCATGTAATTTTGTTTTTTATTTACTATTCTCTTGGTCTGATTCTCTTTTTCTTCTTTCACATCTTTCATCAAATTAATAGATTTTCATAATCCTCTATTTTATTCATCTATCTACTTGGAAGCATTATACAGAATGTCTTTTTTTTTCCTTAAATTTAAAAATACATATTAACTTTAACCTTCCTCAAGAAGTAAAAATTTATTCTGTGTGTCTGTTTTCCTTCTGTATGCAGCAGAGAGTTTATCCTTTTTAATCAAATGAACACTTAACAGTCCAATCTTATTCTAATATTTCAAAATGTAATTTTACCTTCAAGAAGATACAAGTGTTAAAATGAACAATATTTTATGATCCTCTGTTTACTGAGGCAAACTGTAAAGTTACATGGCACAGGACATGGCTACAGGTAAACATGAATAATTGGTAACAATAATACAATCCTATCCAGCTGGTATCAGATTTTTCACTTTAGCATATGAAACATTCCTTTGTCTTCTATCATCTGTTTTTGCTAGTGACACACATGTTATATTTAATTATTACTGTTATTTGGGTTTTCTCTTTTTGCTGCTTGATGGTTTTTAAGATTTTCTCTTTATCATTGATGTTCTGCAGGTTAACTGCAGTATTTCTAAATGTGGATTCATTTTATCTATTCTCCTTGGTACTCAAAGGGCATTCAAATGAAAATAACATTTATTTTTCAAGTCTAAAAGGTTATCTATAAATACGCCTTCAAAAATATGACTTTATCATTTCTTTCAGTCTCATTCCGAACTCCATTGATATAATTGGCTATAAGTTGAAGCTTTTTCAGTTTATTCCTCATATTTCAATGACTCCTTCTTTTTCTTTCACTCAAGCTATGTTCTGCATGAATACCTTAGGAAAATATTTTAATGTGCTCATTTTCTATTCATCTGTGTCCACAGTATATACTAGTTATTGATATTCCCCTACTTGACCCCTCCACCCTCAGTGACTACTTTTGAGGTTTTGAATTGGTTTCTTTTCTCATCCACCATATACTATATCATGTCTGCCTCTTTATAATTCTTTATTTCTTGCTCTTTTAAAATTAAATTTCTTTTGTTCTTTTCTTCCGAGCAATTTTTCATATTTATGTTAAAGTACTTGTCAGACAATTGTATAAATATATTATCTTTTCAAGCAGTACTTTCCCAACATTAAAGTGCATAGTAGTTGGTGATGGTTATGGTAAAACACAAATTTTGATTTAAGAGGGCTGAGATTCTGCATTTCTGAAAAACTCCTAGGTGATGCTGATACTTCTGGTCTGAGGGTCAAGGTCCTACAGTTTGTGATATATTGTTTGATATTTTTATTGTCTTTATTAGCCTTAGGTACCTTCATCTGTTTGGGATGTTTGTTTTCAGACTCATTTTGCTTGGAAACTATTTTAACTTTGATTGTTTTCTCCCTCAAGCAACTTGTACTCCGCCCCCTACACACACAAACACCCCATTCTAGTGGTTTTACAACTGACCCCACGCAGCTCCCTGAGTTACTGCTCCAGAATCAAGTCTTTTAATGATGCTTACATACTCCTGATATGTGGAGATACTGAAGATGCGTCAGACAAGTTCAAGGAGGCAGTGCACAGTATTGCTTATTCCTGGTCTTGAACTGTGTCTGTGCCCTCCTACCTCCCCAGCTCCCCACAAGGTGAGTAGCAACAGTCCTTTTTTTCCCAGCCATATTTCATGAGTGGAACAATGGACTTCCTGCCCAAGCCCCTGGCTTCAAGCGGTGAAATTAGATCTCATTTCCTATCTTACTGCCTTACACAAAACACCTTTAATCCACTTTATTCTCCGGTAGTCAAACTCCTGGTTCACTAGGTCTCTGGGCTTCAATTCCACTCACCAAATTGCATTTCTATTCCATTGCCTCCTTAGAATGTTTGTCTTATTTTTAAGAACAGATATATATTTTAGTTCTATCTTTGTGTATTTTACCTGTTACCATTATGTATTTGGAACATAGAGTGGATCAACGTGTGAATATATAAAGACACTTCAGCCAGGTATATTTTCCTACATATTTTAGCTGGATCAGAGTTTTCATTTTTGGAATGAAATTTATCTACACATCTTTAAAAAATAGAAGTCAATAATTATCAGTAATAATAAGTTGGTTCCATCCTTTTGTATGTCATTTTAACTAATTAGATCTAAAAGTTTTGTTTTAGAAAAGAGTGTTTTTTGAAGTGAAGTTCAAGTACCATACCTTACATGTGAGAAATGCTCCAAAGTTGTAAAAAAAAAAAAAAAAAAGGTGTTGTGAAGAAATATCACATATAAAAATGTAACTTCTCCAATAACTTAAACAAAAAAGGCACTTAGGTGTATTTAAATAGTAGCATTTAAATACACATCTGCTAAACCCACAACTGAACATTAATTCATATATTTAGTGACTGCCTATGTGTGTCTACAGTGAGTCTAGACAATTCAGTCTGCAAAGCCATCCATGGTATTAAATTCATAATTCTGAAAGGGACTCTTACCTGGTACAACTGCTTTCTTACAGGGCTTTGTAATAAACTACTACAGAAAAAAAAATTGTTTAGCTAAAGCTTTCTCTCAAAAACATCGAAACAGGCTCCTGCAACTTACTTTTACAACATATTCCTGGGACTCTTATGGCTAGTGGCAGTGGAACAGAACAGAATATTCTGCAGTGTGGGCAAGAGATCCCAATCCAGCCCTGATTCTGCCCCAATAAAAGATTAGATTTTATGGCAGTTCTCACATACAAGGTACTGTACTTGAACTTCACTTATTCTGACTCTTTGTGCCTCAGTTTCACATATGGAAAAACACAAGAACTTTATTTGCTCTAACAAATCATTGTGAGGCTGAAATGTGGTAACAGACAAATAATTTTTTAGAAAAGTTAAATAAGAAATACAGTAAAAAGAAGGACAGTGAATTCAAATTAACTATCTGTATCGACTTACTTTCGAGGCTGTAGCTAACCTACCCCTTTTAGAGTTCAGAAAAGACAGTAAAGGACTGAATTACTTTGGTGGTCAAGTCTAATTGTATTAGCAAATGGCACGTATAAAATACACTTCCTTTAATATCATGTGGTTTTCCAGGAGGCCTTGGGCTAAACAATTCCTTACCCTGCTCCTTCTCACTGCCATTCTTCCCTTTCTTTTACAACATTTTTCCTACCTTTTGGTTAGTGGGTCATAAGCTCAGAGTAAATTCGGAAGCTAAAACATATTTCAGCAATTAGCACCCTAGAAACTCAAGCTGTTTTTTGGCAATATTCTAAAAAGATGATTTCAGCACCTTTCATCCTCAGCTTGCTTGAAAATTCACATTCCCATGTCCTTGGACTTGGCAGGCTCTCCGGTGCTAGTGGAGGGTTCTTAGGTTGGTGAGCAAAGTGTGAGCAACTTGAAGATGCTAAATAGGGACGTCAGCTCCATCTGAACTAGATTGACTGAGTTAGTGGGGTTTTGTTCCTGGCCCGTTCTCTCTATTTTTAAATGTGATTGTACTCAGAGCTATTCTGAACGTTTTAGTTAACTCCCTGCCATCCACCTACCTATCTTATTATTAGCCACTCTCTCTAGAAATATTTTTAAAGAAGTTTAAAAAGAGATGAAACAAAATGTCTTCCAAACGGCTTCTACCTCTGGCTTCAGAGAACTGAGCAGTTCTTAGCTGCTTTGTATTGTATTTCTCAGAGGAAGGAATAACTGAAAGCCAAAAAGAGACAAGGGAATGTGGTCCAACATGGAAAGTCCTTTATATTTTAAGACACTTTACATTCTCAGGCACAGGGGATAATTACCCACTTAGGAAGAATGAATATTTAGTCCTTCCCTGCTTAAAATAAGAATGGAATTGTGAGTGTTAACTAATAAGGATGATTACAATTAGGTTTTATTTCAAGGCATTGGTCTCCAAAGTGGATCTAAAGAAAAAGTCCACTTTTAAAGTGACCAGAAGCCTAGGGCTTAAGAGACACCTACATGATCTTAATGCCAGGAGCTTGTATCCTCTGCTTGGGCTTCTCAAGTTCCCTTCTTTTTTCCTTTGGCTGCTTGCTCTGGTAACTGGTTTTGCAAAGATTTTTAATTCTATAATTTGACTGATTGAAAGATTCTAAAGAAAATTTAAAAATAGGAGTCTTTGGACCATAAATTCATTTTTGTACATATTTAACATAAGGTATCGAAGTAAGAATAGGGTGTGACATTGATTGGAGAGTGGCAAAAACTTCAAAATCAGGAGGTTAAGTTTCTGGTCCTAACTCTTGTTGGTTCTCTACACTACTGAAGAATGAGTCTCTCAGTTGGCGATACGTGTAAAAATGTACTAGAGGCTTTCCTACCATATATTCCCAGGTATACTGCTAGACTCCACGACTAAGTTCTCTGAATCAGTCTTGCAGAGTAGAGCTCAGCTGCATCTTTTAATAAGGTTCCACAGGGAATTCTGATGAACACCCTCATGGACAAATACCAGGCCAGGTGGTTTTCAAGTTTCCTTCTCACTCTTGCGTTCTTTGAATCCATGGCTCTATTTGTGTATCTAGATTCTAAGAGATTGTCATAAAGAAGAAACTAGAGATGAGAAGCAAAATTGGCCCCAAAGCAAGCTGAAGGAAGTTTGTATAAAGAAAAGAAATCAACGAAATCTAAAACAGCAGAACCATAGGGAAAGTACATGAAGTAAAAAACTGACATTTTAAAAAGCTTGTTACAATTGATAATATTCTAGCCAGTTTAATAAAGGAAAAGGAGAAAAGACATTATAAATATCAAAAAGGAAAGATGAGATATTACTACAGACTTTGTAGGCTTTTAAAATAATAAGGCAAGAATATGAATAATTCTTCATCCATAAATTCAACAACATGGATAACACAAAATCATTCTTCAAAGCCAACAAACAACCAAAACTCACTCTAGATGTAATTGATAACTTGAGCAATTACAATGATTAAATAAATTATATTCATATTTTAAAACCTTTCAAAAGAAGAAATCCCCATGGCCAGGTGATTTCACTGGCAAATATTTAAAGGAAAAAATAGCATCAATTCTACACAACCTTTTCTAGAAAATTTCAAGAGGATAATTCACTTCACAACTAGGCTAACATTATCCTGATATTAAAACACTAGGCAGGAGTTTTCATCGTGGCTCAGTGGTTAACGATTCTGACTAGGAACCATGAGGTTGCGGGTTCCATCCCTGCCCTTGCTCAGTGGGTTAAGGATCCAGCGTTGCCGTGAGCTGTGGTGTAGGTTGCAGACGCGGCTCGGATCCCGCGTTGCTGTGGCTCCGGTGTAGGCCGGTGGCTACAGCTCCGATTCGACCCCTAGCCTGGGAACATCCATATGCCACGAGAGCAGCCCAAGAAATGGCAAAAAGACCAAAAAAAAAAAAAAACCAAACAAACAAACAAAAAAAACGTTAGGCAAAGACAGTGTACAATTAACAGCACTTAGAACATAGATGCAAAAATTCTTAATAAAATACCAGCAAATAAAATCCAGAAATATATGAGAGGAATGATATATCATGACCTAGTAGAATTTTCCCCAGGATTATAAGGATAGTTCATTATTCAAAAATCAATCTATGTAATGACCCATATTAGCAGTCTAAAAATGAAAAGCCTATGGTCCTATCATTTGATGTGGAAAAAGCATGACAGAATTAAACATCAATCACAAAAAAAAAAAAAACTCTCAGGAAGCTAGGAATAGAAGAGAATTTCTTCAACTCGATAAAAAGCATAAGCATCTATGCCCCCCCACAAAGAAGCTAACATCATAGTTAATGGTGACTTAAAGATTTTCACCTAATATTAGGAATAAGGCAAGGATATTCATTCTCACCACTTCAACCTAGCATTCCCCTGGACATCCCAGGCAAAACCTATAGAAATGTACAATACGGAGAGTGAACCCTAATAGTTAATAATAATGTATATTAATTCATTAACTGTAAAAAATGTACCATACTAATGCAGGATATTAATAGTCGAGGAATAAGAGAAGAAACCATGAGGGGCAGAATATGGAGAGTGTATGAGAACTCTCTATACTTTCTGCTCAATTTTGCTGTAAACCTAAAACTATTTTAAAATACAAAGTCTATTAATTAAAAGATAAAAGTTAATGTTACTATATATTAATTTTAAAAATAAAGAGACATGGAAAGGATAACAATTCAATTATCTAAAAATGGAAGTAGTTAGAAGTCCCAGTAGGAGAGACACAAGGAATATGCAGACTTTTGCAATGGACATCTTGCCATTTTTATATTCTAGTTTCAGTTAGCTAATGAATTTCTTTCTCAATCTATTTTCATGACTGATTGGAAGTAAGAATTTGATTTTTGTTTTAATTTCAAATAAGGAAATTAAGATTCAATCCTTGTTAATATTTCAGGTAGACTGAAGCAATAGTTTCCTCTGTTGTTACTGACAAAGCCTTTAAAAAACTGATTGCTTTCAGCAACCTTCTTTCTATACATTGCAGACTCCTTTAAGCTGCTTCTCAAGAGTTATTGAGATAGCTTAAGATATTGTAGCACTATACTTATCATCCTCCACGTTTTTATTGGGGATATTTCATTGATATGGCAACATGTCTGGATTAATATATAATAAACATCTTTTTAAGCAGTGACCAGTCCTTTTTATGACTTGGCATAGCTACACTATTATGATAAATTGCCTCAAACAAGTTCAACTTGATAACTATGAAAAAGGTTACATTGTTCTTCAATTATCCTTTTAATCAATCTCCCAGGATAATCATTCTGCCTAAAAATATGTTTCTCAATACTAATTTCATTATCTAGGTGATTCTCATCACTAATCATTAGTGTGCGATTCTCCATATTCTTAACAACTCTTACTTTAACTTAAATGGGTGATTAGACTCAATATGCAGGATATTACCTGCACGGTGGTCTTGATAATATATTCTCCATTGTAACTATCTTCACTTCATCTTACTAATAGATGTTAAAAGAGAAAAAAGGCTCTCTTATTAAACCCTTCCACAGTAAATCATGTATCTAAAGGAAGATTACTTTTTTTAAGAAAAAGAGATAATAAAGGATTTTCATTCCTTTATGCCGAGAAAACTTTCTTGTAAAATTTTGCTACACTAAATATCATTGAGCCTTTTAAAGTAATAAAAGGGAAAACATCCTTTCAAAATATTGGCAAAGCATTTAGGGATCCTATGTTGTTGAGGATATGGATTGAAAAAAATGTAATTTTAATTATGGAGAGTGGAGTAGTTCTATGGCTCTCTTGTTTAGTATTCCTCACTAGACTACATCTGTTATCACAAAATAGTCCTTGATAAAGCATTCCTTATTTGCCATGTTGCAACACACACCACCTAGTGACAACTGGTGGAACTTTAGTGTACGTATTTGTGAGGTACTGGTAAATACAATCTCTGGGTTAAAGTAACACTTACTTTAGTGTAAGTATTTGTGAGGTACTGGTAAATACAATCTCTGGGTTAACTGTCACATTTTACCTTACAGGATATGCAGTAATTTTATAAATTTCTCTCACTTATAGGATGTCTTCCTCTCTTAAATATATTTTTCCTCACCTTAGTGCCAGTCTTTACGCTGTGTTTGTAACTACATGTTATAAACTCATTATAACTTTGCCTGGCTTTTAAGAGTGTCATCTAGACAAGCCTTATTGCATCTTGCTCTGGGTTTAAACAGCAATTCTAGAAGCAGTTCCTAAGATAAAACAAAATAGAAGCTGCATCCTGACACTTACATGTGTGTTTAGTGACTCTAGTTAATAAGTTAATTTATTGACTATATTATTATATTATTAATTATACTTCAACCTTTAAAATATATAATGTATTACAAATTCCTCAATATGGAAATATTTTCAAAGTTACTTTTGTTTTCACTTTTTAAATTTTAACTTTTTTATACAGTAAAATTATGTACAGTAAACTTGGTATTCGGAAAAATTAAGCATATTTTTAAAGCTATTATAAAATCAACATACTCTATAGACGTCTACTTTTACAGTGAAGAGAAATGTGACATACACTCTCACTTATTTGAATATTAGATTTGATTTTTAGGAAACTTTCTCATATCCTCCCTTTCCCCAGGAGAATAAACATATGCTATTTCCTTTAAAACAAAATCCTGTCCATTTGCTTGCCAATGATTGTGGTGATTTGCCAGAAAAAGAAAAAACTACACCCCACCATTCATTGTCACAATGACTTATACCAGCTTAAGCAGCGGACTTCCTAAACCAAGACTTATCACTTCAGGGTTATTTCCATGTGACCTGTGGAGAATACTCATGAATAGGAGGGGAAGGCATGTGGCTTTCTCTGCTGTAGGCCTGAACTCCTCAGTACGAGACCAGAAGGCAGTCCTGAGTGTTGTGAAGTAATCATTAAGTTACACGCTTGTCATTTCTTGTACATTCACTCAGAACTAATGCACATCACTTTTTCCAATTATAATCATTCCACCATTTAACAAGCACAAAAGGCCTTAGATTCCAATTTGCC
This sequence comes from Phacochoerus africanus, assembly GCF_016906955.1. NCBI lineage: Eukaryota > Metazoa > Chordata > Mammalia > Artiodactyla > Suidae > Phacochoerus > Phacochoerus africanus. The sequence goes on along the minus strand of NC_062546.1, from coordinate 136,258,625 downwards.
ACTGATGCCTCGCTCTCACTTGCTTATTTCTTGCCATTTCCATTTTGCTGGGTTGTGCATGGCTCCAATAATACCAAGCGTTCTCTTTTGCCAAAACAAACTTGCAAGCAGTGGTGACAAGAACAGCTGTGGTCTCATGTGGGAAGGCAGGCCATTTTCACTGTTTTGATAGTTTTTCTGTTCCTGCAATTCTTTTCTGCTGTTGTAAATACCCATTATTTCTTGGTTACTTATTACCGAAGCTAAACATACATCACATAGCAATGTACCATGGATGTTTCTGCCCAGGCTTCTCTTGGTCATATCAAACCTTCTCTGGTATATGTCTCATTTCATTTAGTTCTTCAAATTGGTTTCTGTCTTCACAAGTATAAACAAGTAGTCAACAGGCTAGAGAAACACCATTGTCTGCATACTTTGTTAGCTTCTGCTTCCTTCAGTGAGTCTTAATATTCCGGAATGAGCTGTGAAACGTGCTAGCTTTAGATACGCAGCCTTAAACACGAGCTACATATAAGAGGAAATTGGTATTTTCATTTGCTGCACATACTTTAATGATATTAAGCAATCTAATATGGTGCATACGCCGGATTTCAGTAATGCTTCTCCTGAGAATTTCAAATGGTAATGGCAATTTAAAATGACAGCCTTACATTTATATAGCTCCTTTCATCTCAGAGGTCTTTACACTTTATAAAGTTATATGGAGCAATCATTTCACTTACCCACCACAGAAATTCTGCCACCTCTAGGGCAAATCTGGGCTTACTTGCAAAATTGACTCAACATTATAGATAATTATGACAAGAGGCGAAAAGTAACAGTCAATGAAAACTGAATAGGGAATACAGAAAGATAAAATAATTTCCAAAAGAAATCTTAGCCAAAAGGTAAGAATCAAGCAAACAAACAAAAATTCCCTGAGGTTATTTAATAAGCACCAGTGCACAGGACTGTGAACTCCCATGCCAGCCACTAGAGAGCATTTCAGGGATAACAAATTTAAGGCTAATTCTCTGAAGGTTGAATTTAGATTAGTGAAAGCAATATCTAAAAAAAAAAAAAAAAAGACTTCTTATACAGCCAGAAAAAAAAGTCTTAAAGTGTTATGTTTTAAAATAAAGATGTGTCATTTTTCTCCCTGGTTAAAATACTACCAATTTCCCTCTACTTTTACATACTTCTAGCACTGGACACACACACAATTTGGCTTCCCAAATTTTTGAAAATTATTCACAGAGTCTATTACTTAAAAGCATTTGTAAATACCTCTCAGGACATCTGTGATCACTGTTCCTTAACGGGGTATATTTATATTTAGGAATTATGTAAAGAAAACTAACAAATTTATATTTAGTTCCGGGCCATTGGGCATATACTCAACATGCTCTGTGTCAGTCGAGGCTCTGTCTAGTGGATGACAAACTCGACTTCACCTCTATGCTGATGTTAGGAGTAAGCAAATGCAGAGTGGCCTTAACTAGAGCAAAAATGACCTCTGTGGTCCATGCTGGCCCTGTCTTGAATACCTTTTCCTGCCTAGTGTTGCTGGTCTGCCCACATGCCACAAACCTTTAAGTCAGACAACCCCAGCGCTTCTCGAATATCCAGAACTCTTCTAGGTATTTAAGTCAGGACTCTTTCAAAACCAGACTCTCTGAGATCCCAGAGCACTGTTGAGAGATGAGTGCTTTCTTCTTTATCTTCCATAGCCTTCTCCTCCTTATGGTTGATCTAGCCTACTTTAGGCATTATTGAAAAATTTAGGGGGTTATGGGCAAGAGTGAATTCATCTGAGATTTTTTTTAACTCCTAGCCAAATCCTAGGCGTTTTCAAGGAAATATTGGGATTTGAGAGCTTCATAAAATGTAGAAATAGCAGCTGGATAAAAAGTTGCCTTTTAGTAAGTTCTTTATATAGGGAGTACTCTTTATTTAAACCTAATTGCATTACTTTAAGAAATTAAAAAAGTGACATATTTGTTGGAGAAAATCTGGAAAAGTCAAGCAAAGAGGAAAAAAAAAAAAAAAGATATACCTGATGCTAATACCTTGGTGAAAAGCTCCCTCCTGCCCATTTTCTTGTGTTCATACATATCTTCCCAACTTTTTATTTTAAAACTATATAATAGTGGGGTGATGCTAAATGTTCGACACGTAACACTCCAGAAAATTAAATATAGCCCTGATTAGTAGCATTTGCCAATTTCTGTAGTGAAATTACTTTCACTATGGCTGACTTCATGCTTCCAATGGAAAGTCACTGAAGGAGAAGATGGGAAAAGATATGCACGGTTGGTCTTATGGGTGAACATGAGTCACTCCAGCCTACCATTAAACTCCACACACTGATGGTAGCCTTTTACTCAATTGCATTTAACAAATACTTTTTCTTGTCAACAAATGTTTCTCTGAGAAGTCAATGTAAGCCTGTGTAGTATTCCATTTTATTGATAGGTCCTAATGCATTTAACCAATTTCTGTTAGTTTTTGCCTTATTTTTGTTTTTAATTAACAATATAGTGATTATTTCATAATCCATCATTATGCACACTCTTATTCTCAAAGAGATCTCTGCAGCAGTCATTTACCAACTAGATGAGTGAGGAGAGAGAAATCACTAAGAGGTCTTAGATCTCTGTTTATCTTAAACTGAGAATAATAAAATTTGAATAGGCCACAGAGACCTGGCATAATTAAGTGAAAGGCAGGTTTGGAGGGAATTCTGGCACTGAGGCATTTATGCTTCACCATCAATGAGATATAAACCCTGTCTTGCCATATATCATTATTTTTAAAAGGAAACCTCCTGAACACTGTAAAAACACCTTTTCGGCTCAGACCTGGCCTATGTGCCAGGATCTTCTGCCTATAGTAGTTATTACAGTGGTCTGCCCTGCAACAAAGTCCAAGATATTAGCATTTCCTTGTACCTAATTCTTGCAAGATGTGTCTTATTTCTACTTCATCTGTTGAGTTCTCAAAAAAATATACAATATTTGTTGATAGTAAGACAAAAATGGTATTTCTAGCTTGACAATTTTAAAATCTCAGGACAGTAGACAAATTTGCAAGTGTTGAAACAGCTGTTAACTAGCACCAATGTGTATTTTTTCCTTTTTAGGTGATACTAGAGTGTTTGAGTAGGGCTACCAGATGCTATCCTCCTACATGACTTATTGCCTATCTTTGAGTTGTCATATATGTAATGTCCAGCTGTCATGAGCCCAAGAAATGTCGGTCTGTCTAGTTTGAAAAAAAACCTATAGAAATATGATTTCCAATGGGATTATGTATCTAGGTTCCCCCAGACAAGAAAATGAGTATTCTTGTACTAAGAGGGGACCAACAACCCACTTGCTGCTACAAGCTTTACTTGTAGCCCAATGTATAGATAGCCCTTTGGGTATGACATTATCCTTTTGAATTTTTTACATATTTGATTTAAATTCTTAGCATGTTCCATATAATCTTAGATGCAGTGTAGCAACGTTCCACCTATAGGAGAATATTTTTTCTTCCTTTTATAAACATAACACTAGTATTGTAAGAAGAGAAACACTTTCAAACCACAGAAACGTCCAGCCCTTTCTATACTTTATGGACTAATGCCAAAAGTTTTGATGCATTTTTCCTGTGTAGCAGTTGTTTTGCTTTGAAACCTCTGTTATCAACTATCCTTTATAGCAAATGATGAATTACAGTGTATGTTACTCAAGGTGAACTATTTCAAATTTAGGGCAAAGAGCTATCTGATAGTGTTATAATTCTAGTTTTCCCCCAATGTTTCCCCATACTTGAAAAATAGAAAACTTTGTAATAAGTCCAAATTTGTGGAGACTCGGGTAAAACCCATGGTTCAGCAGTCAAGTGTTAACAAAGTCAGGAGGCCTGAGTTCTATTTCACAATTAATAAAAGCTTGATGAATTCAATTTCCTGTGTTCTTAAATGCTTTAATTCATTACAGGGAGGTTTGTGAGGATCAAATGAGTTAATTCGCATGAAAGCACTTTGCAGCTTCAGTTCCTTTACAAATATAAGACTGTTTTGTTATTAAGAACTAGAGGGGGAGGGTAGTAGAAAAGACATGAGGAAGGAAATTTAAGTGAAAGAAAACTATTGGTTCTCCACAGCACTGTTCTAAATTTGTACAAAGATCAGATGTGGTGGATGATTAAGCATGAGAAGCCAATCAAAGAATGAGATCACAGATGAAGCAGGCTAGGACAAATAAAAATTATAGACACTGAAAAATTCACATGAACCCACATTTACATTGTTTACAATCTTAGGAGATTTATATATTTCCTGATGAACATCTACAGACCTTCTAAAAGGCTATGAATCTTGAGTTAGTTGAAATTCCCACGCTTGGGTTATATTTTAAGTTTTTCTGGATAGACTGGAACAGAGATACTCAAACTTCACTGTGCATAAAAATATTCTATGGATAGAATCAAAACTGGATATTTTGAGATCTACCCATGGAAATTATGAATGGAAAAATCTGAATGAGGATCATGAAGCTGTATGTTTAAAAAGAACCACTGTGGGTCCAATGTCATGAATTAAGACTGAGGGTAGGAAAGTTTACAATGTGCTTACAAGATGGTGAAATATAGAAGTTTCACATTTGGTTGACTAGGAAGATGATAAAGATATTAAGCATAGAAGAAACACCTTAGAGTGGTACAGATTATTGGCAAGAATCATCCTCAGTTTGCTTGTGCCTTCCTGTAGGCATACCCTTGAATAGTTTCCCCTGACATCAAATCTAAGTTTGGCCATGAGACTTGCTTTGGAAAGGCAGTGTTTATGTGTTGAAGTGTAAACCTTCTTACAGCTCCTGGGAGTCCTATGAGCATCACTATGTGATCAAGCCTGGGCAACACTGCTGGCGACATATGGCCAATCATCTCAGTGTGCTCACCTGAAAGTTGGCACCAAGGACCAGGCATGATATTGAGATCATCTTTACACAACCAGCTTCATGATAGATAGTGAGACAGGCTAAATTTGCAAGGTTGGATTTAGTTCTTATTGCATTGAATTTGAGCTTCTGGTAAAACATATGTAAGGAATTGCATAGCAAGATAAGATGATCTAGAGCTTAAGTGAATGGTTAGCCAAGGCATAAGGAAAAGGGTTTGGAAGGTACCTATTCAGAGTTTGTAATTTAGATTGTAAGAGCATAAAAATGAAACTAGAGGACATAGAGCAGAACCTTAACAAAGACCTTCATTTAATTTTCTCAGAGGAAAAGTCAACAGCGGAACAGAGTAAGAACAGAAAGGCAGTCAGGAGAACTAGGAAATGTGACAGAAAACAAAGAAGAGACTTCTAAAGAGTCACAGCAGAAATGTGTCTGATGTTCAGAGGAGGCATAAAATAATGGCTCAAATAGGCCTGAGGTTTGAGCAGTTTTAACTGTTGAGTACTAGAAAAATGACATGAAATTGACTTCTGGTTTTAATAGCTGAAAGAATGAGTTAGTCACCGAGTGTCAACTACCTTTTGAAGAAATGGGATAAAAGTAAGGTAAGAGGGAGAAAATATATTTTTAAATATTTAGAAAAAGTCAATAAAAATTGTTTTGTTAACAATTTGATACATCATTCATTAAATAAGACAGTAAAAGCCAAAGGGATGGATTCAAGTTAAAGGCATAAATTTTTTTCTGATTATTATATTTTTGTCTGTGACGGGCTATCTTTGACATCATTTCCAGAAAACCCTTAGAAAAATGTATACTTAATATTAAGTGTCACTTATTAAATAAATGTTTACCTCAGTTTCCTCCAAAAACCTTGCTAAAATTCAGGGAAAGTTTGGTTGTTTGATTTGATTTTAAAAAATTAGTACAAAGGATAAAGAAATGATAAATAAAATAGTAGAATGTTCTGTTGTCTGTAATAGACATCAGCACAACTTTGGAAAGTAGAGTAGTGGTGAATGACTCATAACTGACTTGGCAGTTTGGAAAAACTAAAATTAACTACTTGAAAAGCAAGAAGCTAAAAAGCTGGCAAATTTGCAAAGCAGAGTCTTGAATATGATTAGAAATTAAAGATACTAGGGGCCTGATAAGATAGGAATTAAAGAAAATAGGATTTTGTGACATCTATAAGAAACTTAAGCTTTCAATCTCTTTGACCAATTCTACCTCCCAAATCATCCTAAAATTGGATTTTTAAGACTCAGTGCAAGTGAAATCAAGAAAACGCACCAAAAAAGGGGGAGACTTGACAGTCTACATATTGAATGTTGAGACCATTAACCCCTAACTCTACCTGGATCTAAGAACATTGGCAATTTTGAGCATACTCCAACCTTGTACCCATTTCACTCAATGTTAGAGATCAAAATATTTGTCACCTAGAATAAAAGATCCACAGATACTGATGATCAGGAAAGTTCCAACAAAATGAGAATTTGGGAATTCAAAATATGTTAGTAGATGTTTCAGTATAGGTTTGGTTATTGAAGTCAAGGAAAACTTGAGAGAGAAATCATATAACTAAATTTTGTTCCTTTATTGGGTATGAAGGTATGAACACAGACCTTATTTTCCCCCAAGAGAATGACAATCACAAGTTGCTGGCTGCTGGGGCTATCTAAAGATAATAAATCTTTATATTTGGGCAGGGCATGTTCTTTGTTTCAAGAAGCACATCAAGACAGTTTATTTACACACGTACAAGTCAGATACCCATTTAAAATGAGATTACTTTAGATCTTTAGATGTTACATTTAGATAAATGTGGTAATTAAAATGGGATTATTTTTAGTCAAACTGAACTTTTAAAAGAAGGTAGGAATAGATTTTGTTATGGGCTGAATTGTTTCCCCCTACAGAATTTATCTTGAAGCCCCCAGTACTTCACAATGAGGTTGTATTTGGAGAGAGAGCCTTTAAAGATATGGTTATGTTGAAATGAGGCTCTTAGAGCGGACCCTAATCCAATTTGGTCTATGTCCTTACAAGAATAGAAATTAGGACACAGAGAGGAAAGATGATGTGAGGACATGGGGAGAAGGTGACCATCTACAAGCCAAGTAGAGAGAACTCAAACAAAACAAAACAAACAACTAGATCAGAGTTCCCGTTGTGGCTTAGTGGATTAAAGACCCAACATTGTCTCTGTGACGATGTGGGTACGAGCCCTACCTTCAGTCAGTGAGTTAAGGATCTGATCCAGCATTGCAGCAAGCTTCTGGCCCAGGAACCTCCATATGCTGCAGGCACAGCCATAAAAAGAAAGAAAGAAAAAAAAAAAAAAAAACTAGATCTATAAGCCAGGGAGAGAGGACTCAAAAAAAAAAGTTAGACTTTGATCTTGGACTTCTTTCCTCTAGAAATGTAAGGAAAAAAAAATCTGTTTTTTAAGCCACCTAGTTTGTGGTATTTTGTTATGGCAGCTTGAGCAAACTAATGCAGACTTTAAGAGGAAGCTCTTAGAATGGAAGTGTAGATTGCCTTGTATAACTAAGTACTATGGGCTATGGTGTTGCCTGGATAGTGGAGTCTGATATATATATTTGGGGGGATGGGCAGTGGTGACATGAGGGCCTGGAGTGAACTGGAAGAATGGAGGTGATTCTGGGACCAGTCTATAGCAGCTGCTTCAACATCTCCTCAAGTTGCACCCTGAAGAACTTACATTCATGGAAACTTCAGAATAGATACTCTTACTGAAAAAGGAATGGTAGGGGGGCTCAAAATCGTGTTCCTCTGAATTCTGAATGAGATAATATCATACTTTATACTCCATGTTGGTAAAGCTGAACTTGCATGTTTTACTCGGTCTTTTGTAAAAAAATTTTACTGATTTATTAAAAAAATAAAAAAATCAGTGCAGTTGTCCATGAATCTGAAGGCCAAGACTAAATTCTTTTTTTTTTTTTTTGTCTTTTTGCTATTTCTTGGGCCACTCCCGTGGCACATGGAGGTTCCCAGGCTAGGGGTCGAATCGGAGCTGTAGCCACCGGCCTATGCCAGAGCCACATCAACGCAGGATCGGAGCCGCGTCTGCAACCTACACCACAGCTCACAGCAACGCCGGATCGTTAACCCACTGAGCAAGGGCAGGGATGGAACCCGCAACCTCATGTTCCTAGTCGGATTCATTAACCACTGCGCCACGACAGGAACTCCCCAAGACTAAATTTTAAACCCGATTTTATAGAACTTAGCACAGATGTATAGTGAGTTTTTACTTTAATAATTTACTAGGTTGAGAATGGAAAAAATCATTATCTTTTCTAGTATTCTTTGCTTTATGTTATATGTATTTTGCTTATAATGTATTTCTTAATTCTAATTGTGAGCATTGAGTGTGTCATATTACATTAACATAGGTTTTCAAGTCAGGTGCTTGAGTTTGGTGTCTAGCCTCACAACTGTGAGAACATAGATGAGTAACCTAAATTCTTTTACCTTAGTTATATTGTCTATAAAATGAGAATAATAATACTACCAAATCCACAGGGTTGCTTTAAGAAGTAAATTAGATGCATATATAAATCCTTTAGCATGATACCTTGCAGATAAATTATTCCTTCATCAAACTGAGGCATTCTATATACCATGGAATTGCTTCACTTCAAGATGTTTATAGAGCTTTTTCTAGCATGATATTTTTAGAATCTTTTTAAACAATCAGATTTTTTTTAAAAACTTATCTTTTGCCATCTGAGGTTTAAATCTTTCATTATATCCCCATAAGTGGACATTTTCTTAACTCTGGAGAAGTTGTATTTCTTTGTAAGCATCAAATAAAATTAGTCATATATGGCATTGAGTGATTCCAAGTCCAGTCACTAGTTGACAAAAACTAGCCCTATGTCTACCTGTGCAGCATAATCTGTTTATGCTACATTGAAATATCAATTTAGAAATGCCACTTTCCTTGAGCAGCAAGTAATTATCTGGAAGAAACATATTTTATCACTCCCTGTGGCTGATCTCAGGCATCAAATCTTCCTTCCCAGGCACATGATCCCATGTTTCCTTACAAATTGTGCTGCCGAGCAGTACTGTACCTTAACACTCTTAAATAAGATCTTGACACTTGTGTCATTGTGCAGGCTAGGATCTGGATGACAGGATTTTTTCCCCTTAATTTAAACACACTGTTTTTCATCAAATGACAAGCATACATTATGGTCTCCGTTCTAACCAAGGCTCTAAGGCTGTTTCAATTTGACTAAAGCGGTTTTCTGCCAAATGGCTGCTCTAGGTTACACTGTGCACATTACCCACCAGAAAGCACAGAGTTGATGAGAGTGCACTGTCAACTATCCTGCACATCGATATGGGGGTTATTTGATTTGAAATTGGATTCTAGCCTTCCTTGATCTGTTGTATAAATGGAGAAGCATGTGTTGAAGAAATTCCTACAAAGTTTATGAAGAATGTGATGTACTTTCATCCCCTAGAGTTTGTCTTTTACTTTGTTGGACTCCAGCACAAGTTCTCATCTCAGTGATAAATATTCAAAGCTAAAAGTAGAAGAGCTTTCCTTTTTTTTTTCTTTAAATGGAAAGAAAACTTAGGAAAAATTATTCTATGCATGAATTTCTTCTGTGATACGACTTGGGCACAAGTTGCAGACTTTTGTAGCAGAGTGGCTTTGTGACCCTTCTTTAAACATTTAAGACTTAGTTCAGAAGTTCACTGAATATGATGAGACATGATTCTTAAGTATGGAGCCTTCAAAAAAACTCTTCTAAATATATAATATTCTCAGCGAGACATGTCAGTCATTGTCAAGATGAAAGTCGGTTAAATGCTAAGTTCCCGGTAAACTGTATCTATATTGTAGGGCTCTATTCACAAAGCAATACCTTAGCGGTATGTGTAGAGCATACAAAAATATATCATTTTATTATGGGACATACTGAACTCTGGATATTGTGATGTGAGTTTGGGAAGGAGAGAGTTTGCTGTACAAGTTACATGCTTATCACCAGGATGTGGACAGCCCTAAGGGCAGCACAGAGAACTTCAGAGAAAACATATTAAATGGGCATGGGGGAAGCATCCTTTTGACCTACATAAAAGGGCCTTTGTGTAGATATCACGAGCACAAGATTTTATTTTTGAGTGGATAAAGATGTGCAGTTTCTTTAGCATAAAAGGTAGATTGGCAACACTTTCAGTAAATGGCAAAATAATTATGAGCGTATTTGGTATTCAGTGTAAAACATCTATCACTTTGAATGGTTTTGGCATCAGGGCAGCTGTAATAGGCAATCCCACAAGAATCCCTTTGTAATTTAGCATTAATTGATGTTCCTTCATTGTAATGGCAGTTGATAAGTTAAAAGACACTGAATTGAGCAAGGAAAATAAAATGCTTTGACCAGGCCTTTACAGCTTTTGCCAGTGACTGGGAAAAATTTAGCTATAAAATAAAGCAGACAGAAACAGTACCCAGTTTTCTAAAAATAGTGTGGTCTGGTTGTATTTGTGTTTATATGTTTATGAGAACATGGAGATTAAAACCTAGTATTTAGCTTAGAAAAGTAAACTGTTTTGAAATGTTTTTGACTAACTTTTCTTTTTCACTGCGTGTGTGGTACCTTGATTACAAAGTCGCCCAATTCTTCATCCTTTCTAGTATCCACAACTTTGGTGATGTGACTTTGCTGCTCCTCCCATCAAATGGCTGATTCTGTTTTCTCACCCCTTGAATCTGGGCTAGCCTTGAGAGTTACTTTGGCCAATAGCATGGGATGGAAGTGCCAGTCTGCCAGTGTGGACCCTTGGCTTCTACTGGCTCTGTTGAAACCCGCCCAGCTACCATGTGAACAGCTTGAGTTAGCCCACTGGAAGATGAGGGTCACGTGGAGCAGAGATGGGAAGTATCCCAGCCGGGGCCTTCCTAGTCCTTCTAGGTAAATTAAACAAGTACTAAAGTAAGAAACAAAAGGCTAAAGTTTTACTTTTAGAGGCATTAAGCTTCTGATATAAAGGCCATATTCTAGCCCTGCTAAGTTCCAGAAACTTCAAGTATTTATTGTCTTGTTTCCTTAGCTTTGTGCCTGAAAGGCCCTTCCCAAAGGTCCAAATTGGACTCATCCTTCAAAGCCTAGGTAACATATTCTTCCTCCCTGAAGCCTTCTCTGATTTTCTCAGCCTTTTCCTCAGAACTTCCTAGAATTTGTTTTACCTATATAATGCCATGTATCACTTTCCCTTGTTGTTTTTAATATGAGTAAGTTTTCCACCCCTCCAAAAGGCAAAGATGGAATTCTTTGTTACCCTCAAATCACTTTATAGTACTTTGACAAAAGTAAACAATCAACAAATATCTGAATGAATAAATATGATGACAGATAGGTTAAGAAACCACCCTGGATGCCAGCCTTCTTCTCCATATTCTTACTGTTATTATAGGGGGTAGTTAGACTGTTCACAAAGCATTTAAATAAATATAAAGGTTTAATTCTCTTAATTATCACTGCTATTACATTTTGCTTTATTTCCATACATTTCCTCTTCCTATAAAATTTTTATATCCTGTAAAACAGAATATTTTAAGCTTTTTTGAATATATAATAGCAGTAAAAGGAACACGAAGGTTATTTGGTTTGTTAAATTTTTAAAGGAAAATTATCTTTTCAATATTTATTAATTCTATTAGATACTATTTTTTCTTAAGTTTCCAGATTTTTTTCCCTCTGCCTCTTCATTCATAAATTGTGTTTCTGGTCTAGAGAACTCAGTTTTTGAACTTATATAAATATAAATTTATTTCAAGTACTTTTATACTTCTACAAATATACAAAATGGTATTAGGCTACTTTAATTATATTTTTTAAATTAAGATATATAATTTTAATTTGGTAAATATTTTGTCATCATTATCAAAGTTCTTTCCTTAGGTCTTTTAGAGATAACCAAAATTATGTTTCAGTTTTATCTATGGCATTTTCCTGCTCTGTGTTACTTTACTGCATTGGCTAATTTTTGTTTCTTTGCAACATAAAATTGCAAATATCAAGTTAAATTTTATATCAAGTTCTCTCAAAAAAATGAGAAAACTTTTTTTGAAAAGCAGTGATGATTTGGTCCAATGTTCTTTCCCATAATGTTTATGAAATAATAATAAAGTTGGGATGATGACTGCTTATTCACTGAAGACATTTTTCTCAAGTTATTTAAATCATACAATCCACTTAACCTTAGGTAAACTGGGCTTACTTCACTCCATTTTCTCAATCACTACTGAAAATATTAGAGAGTTGGATCAACTCTAGCCCCATCATATCATTCAGAATATGAATAAAATATTTTTCTAGCCAAAGAGTCCATTAAGAGTTATGTGATAGTTTTATGTATCACCTTGCTAGGCTAGAGTACTCAATTTTATAATAAAACACTAATATAGGTGTTGCTGTGAACATGTTTTGTAGATGTTCATATTTACAATCAATTGACTTAAAGGAGATTAGCCTTGATAATGTGGGTGGCCTCCTCCATTCAGTTGAAGGTCTTAAGAGCAAATATTGAGATCTCCTGGAGAAGAAAAAAATTCTGCCTCAATACTACAGCATTAACTCCTGCCCAAGTCTCCAGCCTGCTGCCTTTGAACTTGTTAGCCCCACAATCATGTGAATTAATTCCTCAAAGACATTACATGTATATCTTGGCTCATTTATTCCTCAGGATGTCCCTGTGAAGAAGGTACTTTCACTGTCCCTATTTTAAAGATGAGTATAGTAAGCAGAGCCAGGATCTGAACAGAGATAAACTGTCTGTAGAGCTTGCCTTAACTTGGCTCTGGGTAGGTGCACTTGGGTCCAGTACAGCAGAGTGGGTATGGGTAGAATAATTCTGTGAATGTAATAAACAATTTTTGAAAACCCATCACATGACTGTTATTTCATAAACTTTATCTTAATACTCACAAAGATATTGTAAGTTAAGTACTTTTCCCCCCAATTTAGCAAATAAAGAAGCAAGCCAAAATGATTTTAATAACTTGTGGGATGTTAAATGAACAAAAATTGCTGGTGACAGATTGGAACACTTGCCTACCTGTCTCCTCAAATTTGCTTTCCCATTATGGGACTATCAAAGAGGTTCATCCCGGTGAGAAAATTCAAATCCTAGACCTAGTAGAACAGCATTTACTCATGAACCATCTTATTACAACTGCCTTATAGCTCATCTAGAAACTATAGTAGTTCATATGGCTTTTGAGTCCCAATTTACTTGACAATGAATTCAAATAACTTCATGATATTCTGGCATACTGTGAATATTTTTTTTTCTTATTGATTCGATGACAAAGAGAAGATATTAAAAATCTCTCCTCTTCTCTCTTCCCAAATTAACCCTTTCTAAATTTCATTATTAAAGGGTGACCAAAATTTAAGACTGGGAGATTAGAGAGGAAGAGAGGCAAGAATCCCTTTTCTTTTCCAGTAGTTTCAACTTGATTACTGAAGACCAGCTGATATGGTTCTGGAAGTGTAACAGTTTCTATTCTTTGGGATTTTTTCTTTTCTATTTTTCTTTATTTTCTTTTCCTTGCCCATAGTACTAGCTTACCACATCAGATGGAATGATAAAAGAACATCATCAATGTTAAGTATATTGAAAGTTAATCTGGAATAATTATTCTTATACTTTTCTCCTTCTTTCTTTTCAAGTTACATACCTAATAGAAATAGCTGTGTTACAGAAGTAAATATAGATATGCTATAGTATACCATAAAAGAAGTCAATATAGCTATTCTAGGAGGATTATATTTTGAAGATGGACAGTCTGTTACTAAGGATTTGTAAAAACCACCCTCATCTATTTATTAAAAAATGATGAGACCGCAAATATTTATCAACCAGAGTTCAGCATCATAAAACTGTCAAGTTACAATTAAAACTCTGAGTATTTTCAAAAGTAGAAAACTGTAGTATCACCAAAGTTTTATCAGACAACAAAAACAGTTCAAAAGTTCAACAGAGTTTGCGATAAGCACTATCTATACAAGCATTTAAGTGTGCCCTACACAATGGAAAATACTAGATTTTACAATCATTTTCTATGTAAGGTTAAACCAGAATCAAAAAGTTAAAAGGTCAGAAGAAAAAGGTCAAACTTTCTTACTCAGCTCTTAGCATTCCTATCACTGCAATCTAAAACCATCTAATAAATAGTATGCCTAGACTTTTTGTATGCCTAAAAACAAAGTGATCATACTTTAATGACTTCTAATAGCAATTTTCCTTTGAAAGAAAAATACATACATAAGTCAAACCCCAACCTTAACTTGCAATTTCAAATTTATAGCTATTTTCTCAAATACATCATTATATTTTTTTTTAATTTCCAAAGGAAAGCAAGAAAAGCTGATTTCTCCCTACATTTTGGGGGGGGGTTGTTATATTTATCTTATTTTCTGCAATGGCTATTAATTCTTTACTTCCTATTAATAAGCATATCCAGATCAATGAGAACAGTGCTCTTCATATGTATAATATTTGATTGAAAAGTTATAGAGAGATCTTTGAAGAGCTCTCAACTTGATGGATTTCTTTTTTTTTTCTTTTCTTCTTTTGTCTTTTTAAGGACGCACCCATGGCATATGGAGGTTCCCAAACTAGGGGTTGAATCAGGGTTATAGCTGCTGGACTATGCCACAGCCACAGCAACACCAGATCTGAGCCACATCTGCAACCTACACCACAGCTCACGGCAACGCTGGATCCTTAACCCACTGAGCAAGACCAGGGATCGAACCCGCATCCTCATGGATACTAGATGGGTTCCTTAACCACTGAGCTACCACAGGAACTCTGGATTTATTTTATGTGTAATTTTATTTCACCATATTTGGTTAATATTTGTAGTGAGGGTCTGCAACGGGAAAGTTTAGGTCAATGTAATGAACTTAAGGCACAGAGGGACTGATGTTTATTGAATAACAATTTCTTAGGACTCTTTGCTAATTTTAATTCTTGGGAGATATTGTGGCAGAGACATTAATATACAACCCATGGAAATAAATTTATTTCCTATTTGTTTATGGCTCAGAGAGATTAAGTTGTTTTTCAAGGAAACAAAAGTGTTGTGTAGGGTAGGTACTAAACGCCAAACAAGTCTATTGCCAAAGCCCAAGATCTTTTCATTACATCATACTGACTTTTTTTTTCTTCTTCACAGCTTGTTTTCTTGAGAAATTAGAATGAAATATTGAGATCTGCCATGATTTGTTTGTGTTAATTTGCAATGAAACTTTGTATTTTTTTCCATTTCATTTTATGTACTGTCTGGAGAACTTTGCAGTTTAGAAAAGATTCACGGTGACAGATTTAAAACCAGGTTTATATTCCTTAATCAAATGAAATTTTGAGTGGTGCTGATATTTCAACTAACAACACCTCATGTTTATTTAGTACTTCTAACTTATTCAAGAGCAATCATGCTCATTCTTTCTTAGTAACATTATGTGATAGATAGATAGACAGACAGACAGGAAGGAAAGAAAGAAAGAGAGAGAGAGAGGAAGAAAGATTATGATTTCCATTCTTTAAATGTGGAGCCTGATGCCAAGAGAGGTAATTTGCCAAAAGTCTGTTAGCTAAATAATGGCAGATCAAGACAAGAAACTATTTTTATTGACCTTAATCTAATATTCTCCTTGACCTCCCTCTCTTTGCTCTCCTCTCCTCTCCATGTGACTCCCCAAATCTATAGTCTATGACAGAGCTAATCATGTCCTCAAACATTTTATGTTTCGTGATGGCCTATAGGAAAATATTTAATCACTATAAGTCATACTCAATATGCCACATTTTCTGCCTTCCCAATATCTTTGCTGTGTTATTTGTACAAATTCTTTCCATTTTTATTCCTTTTCAGCTACACAAGCATTTTAAACTAATTGTTTGCAATTTTCTTCAAATTCTTTGTGGTAGAAAACAATTACTTTTTTCTTCCCTAGAAACCTTTCCTCCCTTGTGTTGGTAATTGGTCTAAAAGTTAGGTATGTGATGCCAGTTGAGCTAGTAAAAGCTTTAACTTGGGTTTTTCAAAATGAAATAAGGATAGAGAAGCCACTTTCTTCCTGATCATAAAGTGGTAACTGTGAGCTCAAGCTTTGTGGCCAAGGTTGCAACTCCAGAGAGAAGCTGTTTCGTTAGAATGAAACTGATATACAATAAAAGCTAAATAAGATGCAGAGAGAGACCCACCATGTTTTTGCATTAATCTCCACATTCACCCTTAGAGTTCTCAATTGTGAAGTGACACTTTAGTATTTTCTTACCAAAGTCAGTTTGATTTTGATTTATGCCACTAGTTACCAAAGATGATGGCTCATACAATTAGCAGTTTCATGTTCATACTGTGCAAACCAATTCCAGTGGCTCCTCTTCTGTGCTACCAGCTACAATTTCCTATGTGGATGACTGACCCCTCATCTATGCCCCTGTGAGTCTGGTGCTAGGTTGAACCTGAAAGTCCTTACAGTGTGCCTTATATGATAATTAGTTCTATCTTTATCTGCCTTCTTCACCAGTCTATGAGCCTTATAAATCAGGGCCTAACTCCTAATCATTAATGTTATATTTAAGTACCAAGTTTGAGTATAATTAGCATTAAAATGTTTGTGTACTTAAGTTTTCATTAATTCCACTGCCTTTTAATGTTTAGAGACAATGTATAATATGGTGTGAACTATATATAATAATGGACATAATTATTCTCATATTAATGTGATGATTATCCTATACAATTTATGGCCACTGCATCCTCATTTCTGCTCTTGCTAATTTTTTTGGCAAGTTGTATTTACTACAAGGCCCATGTTCTGAGAAGAATTGACTTCAGTGAACTATAAACTACAGAAAAGTGTGACAAATTGCAACGGCAAGACTATATTTGTACTTCCTAGTACAGAAGATTGTGATACTTTTTTTGTGAAATTCAATCCTTTTCTGGACAATTTGAGCCTTGTAACATGGAAAGCCATAGGCTGAACTGTGCAGGAATTTATTACTCAGGGGCAGGGGGCGCTGACAGGACATTGTCCCCTCTTGGTTCTATGATTGGGAGGGACAGAATTACTATCAGGATATCTGAGGGAAGGCACAGTCCAGCACAGTCATCTAGATGTAGACATTGTGATATACTTTAAGGGTATATATAGAAAGGTAAAGTGAAGATTTGAAAAGACGTTGTTACTAACTCCATTCTTATCTACATATTAACACTGATCTAGGCAATGATCTAGAAAAGGAGACCTTACTTTCCTCTAAGTTATCTTGATTGTCCCATAGTATGGGTAAAGCAAAAGTGACCATCATTAGCTTAATTACCTCAATTTTCATCTTTACATTGTAGGTGTGGACATAATCTCCATGTATTTTTGTAACTAAGATGATATAGTTATGTTGCAAGGTGCTAGACAAGATCTAGTAAGCTGTCTGTTCTTTCATAGCTAAGAAAAAGTGGTTTAAGCCAACAAAAGGGGTGATTTAAGTTTTAATATCCATTGATAAGTTGAGGAATTTTTTTCTTGCCTTTGGAAGGACATAAAGTGTGCATCTCTGGAAATTAGGTGGTTTTATATTTGAAAAATATTGACTTTTGTCATGTGGTGTTTAGTCTGTATCCACTCAAAAAATTTCTCACCAATTGTTTAAAAGAGGGACATGTTTAGTTGTCTTTATTCAGTGGAGTTGGGAAGAAAATGGACAGCAGCAGAAGGGCAATTGCTAGTCCTGTTTCAGGATAGGGAAATGTTTCTAGAGGAAAACCTTCAGTTAGAATATGCTTCCAAGAAGCAGTAACCTAGGACTCTAAAAATAGCAGCAGCAACAACAGAAGCAGCATTTGTAAATTGCGATATTTAGAACAAGTTTGAACCATGGAAGAGTGTACTTAGTGCATTTGAGTGTTTTAATATCTCATGACCATCTAAAAATGTCAGTTAAGTACCTAAGACATGTATCTACACACACACACTCTAAGTTATACACAAATGCACATCTATACACACACACTGTCTTAGAAAATGGTTTCAGTCCTTAAATGATTCAATTTTCAATGAAATATTATGAACTAACTACTGAGTGTTTGAGTATTTTTTGCTATTGAGGGAAAAATGCTAAATAAACTCAGAGGATATAGTTTGAATAGTTATGCCCTTTAATAGTTGGGCTATTATTCTGATTTCAAAAAATAATCAGCTCTGTCAGTTTAGATGTAATTGAATAAAGAACACATACTTGAGCCCTTGACAGGCATTAATGTAGTAGCTTTATCACATCTTGGTGCAGAGAGTGTTTGATGAGAATTACAAACCAATGCCACTACTCTTACCCACACATTCTCATTAACTCTCCCAGCAATGTGATGGATGCATTTTTGAATAGTAGGTAGGATTTGCTTTGTTTGTTTGTTTGTTTGTTTAACTGTTGTAACAGTTCCTATTTGGGGAACTGGCTTAAGAAAAAACATTTCCCATAGCAATTGCAATTTTAACAACAACAGATAAACTCTTTGTAGCAAATCTCCACTGGGGTAGAACTAAAATCTGGAAGTAATCAGCAACCTCTGAGCATCAGAAATTCTTCTTCTTCAAAAAAAAGACATTTAAACACAGCTGGAGTCTGCTAGTAGTTGGGATAGGATTCAGGTACCTAATCCCTTGGGGTTAGTCGCCATCCTCTGTCTTCTTCGTCTTGGTGGAACTAAAAAGCCCCAGGGTGTTGATGGTTGCAAAGAAACTATGGCATCTGACACCTGCTGGGAGCAATAAATAAAGAACTATGCCTGCCGTAGTCGGTTTTGTTCCTATTCCTGCTCACTACTGGAGTTGCAGTCTTTTCTTCTGTGCTGGGTTTTAGGAGAGATGAGCTCTGTTTACTCACGTAAACAGATCTGATAAGTAAGAGTAGTCATTGCCGTAGTCATTTTTGACACATGTGCTTGACCCATTTTGGCAGGTCTGGTTAAAAAGTAAACAAATCACACCTTTCACTTATAAGAATTATGGTTATAATTATTCTGAAAGTAATCTCACTTCAAAGCAGCCTTTTGAAATAGGTTTGATTCAGTTGGTCTGTTTACTGTTGGATGATGGGTTTCCAGTTAACTAATTAAAACTGGTTATTCCTGAGGATTTGTGCAGGCTGAGTTATTTCATACTTTATGTCTGCCAGTCTTGGCCAGTTACATTGGGGATCCTGTTTAAAAGGAAACAGGCTGATGAACAAAGAGGTTAATATCTCTTTTATCTGTGGTTCTTTATAAAGCAATGAACACACAAGAGTCCATAAGTCTTCTGATACTATAGGAGTATCAGGGTATATGAATGGAGCACTGACTCCCTTGCTTTCTAGTCTCTGGAAACCGGGATTGCTGCAGAAGTGAAATTCATCAGAACAAAAGCTTTCAGTCAGAGACATAAAAACAAAAATCAGGCAGGCTTTAAGAAGTCCTTTCTTAAATTCCCACACCCAAACACCTAACTTGTCCAAATTATTTTCTTATAGAGCAATTACTGTAAACTCTCCCAATTTAAACTAGCCATTGATTTCCTCGATGAAATTCATACTTTGCTCTATTTGGCAAGTAAACCAGAACACAATATTTTGCATTTAGTTGAAATGTATCGCTCTCCCTTTGGAAAATGAATGAAAATGTGTTTCATGCCATATGCCTGATATTTTCTGGTTGTGCTAATTCACATATTTTTGACTCTGTAATATCTGGCATTGTGAGACGTGAATTCCAAGTTTTCTTCAGATATGGTTTTGCTGAAAGGAGAAAACAAAGAAATTTGTTAAAATCTGTTTAATTTTAATTTAACTAACGAAGTCAGTAAGTTTTAAAAGATATTTTCTGTTTGATTTACTGAGAAATAAAATAATATTCACTGAATGCAAGTGAATGTCATTTTATTTCTCAGTAAAATATTACATTTAATCAGAAATTTATATTCTAGTAGTCCTTATGCTTGGTCCTTGTCTTCCATCTCTATCGCTATGTCTGTCTCTACCTCTCTGTCGTCTTTATCTCTTCTTCTTGTATTAGTTTCAAGTAAGGCTAAATTTTGTCCCCAATAAAAAAATTACATCCTGACAGTGGACACTGAAGAAGTCAACCAGGAGGGGGCAAAGTGCATGGTTTCTCTTTTAACTTTTGTTTTCTCTTTGGAATAAATCTTCACCACTAGCCCCAACAAACAGCCGTCCCCAAGAGAATGAATGACAGTAGGTGTTCAAGACAACTTATTTCTCCTCTAACTCATAGAACCTGCTGAACAAGAAAAACATCTAGAAAAGTGTATTTCTTAATGTTAGTAGTAGTTATGTATAAAGGTATGGTTAATTTTTATTTCATTTTTCACACTCTCTAATTTTTCTACACTGAAAGTAGATTATTTGTGTCAAAGAACTCCAGGATGAGGTTGCTTATAGAATGTATTTCTCTTTGACAATGTAGTACTGGAAATCTATAACAACCTAATTGCATATTCATTAATTCTTTCTACTAACACTAATTCAATACCTGTTAGGTGCAATTTATCTATTCATCATCAAATACACAAAAGCACCCTAAATACAGTTCCTCCCTTCAACACTTTATATTATTTTTGCAAGAGCTATCTTTATTTTGAATATAATTTTCATCTTACACATTTCATAGTTTTGTTTCTATATTTTTACAGTATACACTACTTCTACTCATTTCATCTTTAATATAATTAACATTTTCCCTTATCCTAGAAATTTCTATATCTTGATAAGGCTTCAATGACTTTGTCATGATTAAAATTCAACATAATATTGCAGCTTCTGTTCTTTAGCATTGCATCACTTATAAGCCACTTTTGAGGTCTATCAGTTAGGAAATAATTGTTCTATGTCTACTATATAGTGCTTTAAGTAGAAAACTGATTTCATAAGTTTCTCAAACTACCTATTTCAACCAACTGAATCAATGGAAAATAAGCAACTACACTCAGTGGTTTAAGTTTAAATAGTGGTTCCCATAAAAGATGTTTACAGAAAAGCATTTTTCATGAATTAAAGATCGAAAAAGAAGATATTTGCTGAGAAGATTCTCTCTTTTCCTCATCCCCAAATATTCAGTGTAGGAAAGTGTGAATGATACATTACATAAACTATGTGGACTTTATATATTACCTGTTCATAGCTATGCCAATCAGCCTGCCTAACTGGGCATAATCTTATTCCATTTCACATCACTAACAGAGAGCAACACTTCTGAAAGTGCCATAGGCTATTTTGGTGTTGATGTTTTAAAAACATTCTTAAACAGAGTTTCTTAATTTAACACATTTTCTAATGATATAATTCATTACCATTTAAAATATACTACTATATATTTTCTTCCCAGACAATTTTTTTATTTCTTTGGTGACACCAAATTTAGATGCTTTATTAAAAAGGAAACTCATGCTTTTTCCAAATAATCAAGATCCTTCAAAAGAGTTCAGACTTTTTACTGTGTTTTTGCTATTGAAGCATATACCTCCTTTATTACTTTGCCTGTTTAGAGAAGCAGTGGCTTTGCATTTTTAAATAAATCAATCAGAACATTTCTCTATGATATTATTTTACATTCTCCTAATTCTAAATCCAGATATTAGTTTTATTTCATTTTGTTCTGTTTTTCAGTCTATGGAATGTGTATTTACTAAACATGTGTTGGATTAAATAATGCATCATTTTTGAAAAAAACCCAAATGTATGGAGAGTTAGTCCCAGCTCCACCACGAAATCTCTGTGTAATAAGAAATAAATCACAAACTCTCTGGGTGTCAAGTTCATCTGTTAAATAAAAGCTTTGTACTGAGTCATTTCAAAGGTCCTTTCATAATTACTATTCCATGTAATTTTTTCACTAGGGAAAGGCATACAGCTGGTCAAATATGATTGCATCATAAAGTACTGTGTTTTAATATATGAGGATCCCAAGAAGGGCAATGAAACCCAATGATTCTCTTTCTACTTGCTCATTTACACTACCTAAATATTGCTATCAAATTCTTCCTATGGGTTAAGCTATGCTAGGTAATGGGAACAGAAAGTTTAATAAAGAAGACACCCCAGTTCTCACTGGGTTTTTGATCTAGTGGTGGTGTTCTCTACTGGGAGCAACTTTGCCCCTGAGAGGATATTTGGCAATATATGGAAATAATTTTGATTATTACTGCTTGCATCTAGTGGGTAGAGATCAGAAGTGCTGCTAAACATTCTACAATGCACAGACAAGCCCCCACAACAAAGAAGCATTTGATTCAACTTGTCAATACTGCCACAGTTGAGAATCTCTGCTAGTGGAAAAGACTGACATCCATGTAAAGGCTTCCAGTGTGAACATGACTGTCTGTGTCAGCATCTTTCAAATTCTTCTCCTAGAAAACATACAAAAAGAAACAAGGAGAATTCAAAATGACTTAACAAATTCCATCTTCAGAGTAATGATAAGGACAGCTATCTGCAGGTTCAAAATGTGTATAAAGGTTTTTAAAAGAAACTGAGATTAGGCAGAAGAGAAACAAGAAGTGGGGAAAAGAAGAGAATCCGAGAGTATTATGGCAGTTAATATTAGAAAGCAAAATCATAAAGTAAAATTACGCTTTCTCAGAGTAAAGAGTGTACTCTGAAGTACTTTGGTTGAAACACTGATATAAGAACTGAGAGAGCAGAGTTAGCAGGAGCCTTCCAGTTTTAAAATAAGTTTTAAAATAAGTATTAATAGCACTTAATACTTAGAGCAGAGTTAGCAGGAGCCTTCCAGTTTTAAAATAAGTTTTAAAATAAGTATTAATAGCACTTCAGGAAGACTCACATGTATGCAAACAATTTCTGCCTAGAGTTCATCTTGGAAAAAATAAAACTCATTTGAGAATGAATAATGAAAGATGAAGCAGCAGAGCAGCAATAGAATGATATCATAAGAAAAAAAAAAGTATGGGGGGTTCCCGTTGTGGCGCAGCAGAAATGAATCCAAACCATGAGATTGCGGGTTCAATCCCTGGCCTTTCTCGGTGGGCCAATGATCCAGCGTTACCGTGAGCTATGGTGTAGGCTGCAGACACAGTTTGGATCTGGTGTTGCTGTGGCTCTGGCATAGGCTGGCAGCAACAGCTCTGATTAGACCCCTAGTCTGGGAACCTCCATATGCCACAGGTGCAGCCCTAAAAGGACAAAAGAAAAAAAAAGAAAAAAAAGTATAAAAAAACAAAGCATCGTAGCAGATAAAGAGCACTGAATGGAGCAGTTGAAATTTGTGACCAAAAATTCTGTTATTTATTAAAATGAATGGATTTGTGAAGGAAAACCATAAAATAGAAGTGTAAGAATTCAGGCAACAGATGTTAAGACAAGAGGAAGAAATAAAGCATAAACTGGTAGAATCTTACAAATAACTGAGGGAGAATTAAGAACAAAATATCAGGATAGAACAAAATATCTGTTATATTGGTAAATGTAAAAAGAAATGTATTTTGGAGTTCCGGTCATGGCTCGGTAGTTAATGAACCTGACTAGTATCCATGAGGACGTGGGTTCGATCCCTCGCCTTGCTAGTGGGTTAAAGATCCGGTATTGCTGTGAGCTGGGGTGTAGGTCACAGACTCAGCTCGGATCTGGTGTGGCTGTGGCTGTGGCTGTGGCAGAGGCTGGCAGCTACAGTTCCTATTCGATCCCTGGGAACATGGAAACCTCCATATGCCATGGGTGCAGCCCTGAAAAAAAAAAAGACCAAAAAAAAGAAATGTATTGTCAGCACCAAGATGGAATTAGAAGTGTAAGAGATTTACTGGAGGGAATGCTTGTGAAAGTCAAAGGGAAAAGAAAGCAAGAATAAGAGGAAAGTCCATTATCCAGGTAGGATGCCTATGCAAGGAAATAGGACGGGAAGGAAACATCTCAGACTCAGACTGAAGTCTCTGAGAAAGTTTTAGCCATGTTTATTCAAAATTCCAGCAAAGATTGTTCATTAGAAGAGTCTCCCATTGAGGAGAATTGTTCTGGCTGTTTTAGCCATTGGCTGGGAGCAGCATGGACAGAGCACGATGTAGGAATATATGCTGCAGTATTTCAAAACTGGGGCAGCTGGAGCCATTTAGCTAACTGCACCCCTCACAACACGTTCTCTCTTGACAAGAGATCTGCTGAGTGTATATATCTCCATGGCTGCCACATTCATTCATTAGAAGATTTTCAAATTGGCATCCAAAGTGATGAAGACATATGTAAAGGACAATGGAGCTTAGCTAGGAGAATTCCCAAAGGCCAGAGCTAGAACAATTTGAGCAAAAGATAAATATTAGATTGCAACCAAAGGGAGTTCCCACCGTGGCGCAGTGGTTAACAATCCGACTAGGAACCATGTGGTTGCAGGTTCCATCCCCTGGCCTTGCTCAGTGGGTTAAGGATCCAGCGTTGCTGTGAGCTGTGGTGCAGGTTGCAGATGCGGCTCGGATCCCGCGTTGCTGTGGCTCTGGCGTAGGCCGGTGGCTACAGCTCCGATTTGACCCCTAGTCTGGGAACCTCCATATGCCGCAGGAAGCAGCCCTCGAAAAGACAAAAAAAAAAAAAAGAAAAAGATTGCAACCAAAGGAATAAAAGAAATATTCCTAGATACATGTTGCATATTATATATTTATATAGGTGTGCGTATTACATATTAATATTGACACAGTTGACTCTTGAACATCAACCAACACCTCCCCAACCTCCCACACCTCTCCAACCCCTGAGCAGGTACAAATCCATGAAATGCTATCTCTGCCTCAAAAACAAAGGAATTGGGGAGTTCCCGTCATGGCTCAGCTGAAATGAATCTGATTAGTATCCAAGAAGACGTAGGTTAAATCCCTGGCCTCACTCAATGGGTCAAGGATCTGGTGTTGCCATGAACTGTGGTGTAGCTCACAGACATGGCTCAGATCTGGCATGGCTCTGGTTGTGATGTAGGCCAGCGCTACAACTCCAATTCAACCCCAGCCTGGGAACTTCCATATGCCATAGGTGCTGCCCTAAAATAGACACACACACACAGGAGTTCCCGTAGTGGCAAAGTGGTTAACGAATCCAACTAGGAACCATGAGGTTGCGGGTTCAATCTCTGGCATTGCTCAGGGGGTTAAGGATCTGGCTTTGCTGTGAGCTGTGGTGTAGGTTGCAGATGCAGCTCAGATAACGCGTTGTTATGGCTCTGGTGTAGGCTGGTGGCTACAGCTCCGATTCGACTCCTAGCCTGGGAACCTCCATATGCCATGGGAAGCAGCCCTAGAAAAAGCAAAAAAAATAAAATAAAATAAAATAATAGAAATAATAAAATAAAATAAAATAGACACACACACACACAAAAGGAACTGATAAATGACTCACCCAAGGCAGAAAGCTGAAGCAGTTTAAAGAGAATCATTATTCAAACTCTAGTTCTTTTGATTCCACATATTGTTTTTTTTTCTATTTTATAATTATTTTTATTTTTCCATTATAGCTGGTTTACAGTGTTCTGTCAATTTTCTACTGTGCAGCAAGGTGACCCAGTTACATATACATGCATACATTCTTTTTTCTCACACTATCATGCTCCATCATAAGTGATTAGACATAGTTCCCAGTGCTACACAGCAGATCTCATTGCTAATCCATTCCAAAGGCAAGAGTTTGCATCTATTAACCCTAAATTACCAATCCATCCCACCCTCCCCTTCCCCCTCCCCCTTGGAAACCTAAAGTCTGTTCTCCAAGTCCATGATTTTCTTTTCTGTGGAAAGGTTCATTTGTGCCATATATTAGGTTCCAGATATAAGTGATATCATATGGCATTTGTCTTTCTCTTTCCAACTTACTTCACTCAGGAAGAGAGTCTCTAGTTCCATCCATGTTGCTGCAAATGGCATTACTTCATTCTTTTTTATGGCTGAGTAGTATTCCATTGTGTATATATACCACATCTTCCTAATTCATTCATCTGTCAATGGACATTTAGGTTGTTTCCATGTCTTGGCTGTTGTGAATAGTGCTTCAGTGAACATGCGGGTGTATATATCTTTTTCAAGGGAAGTTTTGTCCGGATATATGCCCAAGAATGGGATTGCTGGGTCATATGGTAGTTCTACATATAGTTTTGATATAACTTATATCTGGATTCTAATATACAGCACAATGAACCTTTCCAAAGAAAAGAAAATCATGGCCTTGGAGAGTAGACTTGTGGTTGCCTGGGGGAGGGGGAGGGAGTGGGATGGATTGGGAGCTTGGGGTTAATGGATGCAAACTATTACTTTTGGAATGGATTAGTAATGAGATCCTGCTGTTTAGCACTGACAACTATGTCTAGTCACATTTGGGTTGGACATTTGGGTTGTTTTCATGTCTCGGCTGTTGTGACTAGAGCCACAGTGAAGATGTGGGTGCATGTATCTTTTTCGAGGAAAGTTTTGTCCGGATATATACCCAGGAATGGGATTGCTGGGTCATATGGTAGTTCTATGTATAGTTTTCTAAGGTACCTCCATACCGTTTTCCATAGTGGTTGCACCAACTTACCTTTGCAGCAACAGTGCAGGAGGATTCTCTTTTCTCCACACCCTCTCCAGCATTTGTTATTTGTAGATTTCCTAACGATGGCCGTTCTGCTTGTGTGAGGTGGTACCTTATAATAATTTTGATTTGCAATTCTCTAATAATCAGTGATATTGAGCATGTTTTCATGTGCTTGTTGGCTATCTGTACATCTTCTTTGGAGAAATGTCTATTCAGGTCTTTTGCCCATTTTTCACTTGGGTTGTTGGCTTTTTTGCTGTTGAGTCGTGTAAGTTGTTTGTACATTTTAGAGATTAAGCCCTTGTCTGTTGCATTGTTTGAAACTATTTTCTCCCATTCTGTAAGTTTTGTTTTTTTTTTTTTATGGTTTCCTTTACTGTGCAAAAGCTTGTCAGTTTGATTAGGTCCCATTGGTTTATTTTTGTCTTATTTCTGTTGCTTTGGGAGACTGACATGAGAAAACATTTGTAAGGTTGATGTCAGAGAATGTTTTGCCTGTGTTCTCTTCTGGGAGTTTGATGGTGTCTTGTCTTATATTTAAGTCTTTAAGCCATGTTGAGTTTATTTTGGTGCGTGGTGTGAGGGTGTGTTCTAGTTTCATTGATTTGCATGCAGCTGTCCAGGTTTCCCAGCAATGCTTGCTGGAAAGACTGTCTTTTTCCCATTTTATGTTCTTGCCTCCTTTGTCAAAGATTAACTGACCATAGATGTCAGGGTTTTTTTCTGGGTTCTCTATTCTGTTCCATTGGTCCGTGTGTCTGTTTTGGTACTAGTACCACACTGTCTTGATGACTGTGGCTTTGTAATAGTGCCTGACATCTGGGAGTGTTATGCCTCCCGCTTGGTTTTTGTTCCTCAGGATTGCTTTGGCAGTTCTGGGTCTTTTGTGGTTCCACATAAATTTTTGGATAGTTTGTTCTAGTTCTGTGAAAAATGTCATGCATGGGTCATTTGATAGGAATTGCATCGAATCTGTAGATTGCTTTGGATAGTATGGCCATTTTTAGGAAGTTAATTTTTCCAACCCAGGAGCATGGAATATCTTTCCATTTCTTTACATCTTCTTTAATTTCCCTGATTAATGTTTTATTGTTCTCGGTGTAGAAGTCCTTTTCCTCCTTGGTCAGGTGTAACCCCAGGTATTTGATTTTTGGGGGTGCAATTTTAAAAGGTATTGTATTTTTGTATTCCTTTTCTAATATTTCATTATCAGTATACAGAAATGCGACTAATTTCTGAATGTTAATCTTCTATCCTGCTATTTTACTGAATTTGTTGATCAGTTCAAGTAGTTTTTGGGTTGAGTCCTTAGGGTTTTCTATATGTGGTATCATGTCACCTTCATACAGTGACAATTTTACCTCTTCTCTTTCAATTTGGATGCCTTTTTTTTCTTTTGTTTGTCTGACTGCTGTGGCTAGGACTTCCAATACTATGTTGAATAACAGTGGTGAGAGTGGGCATCCTTGTCTTGTTCCAGATTTGAGTGGGAAGGCTTTCAGCTTTTCTCCATTGAGTATTATATTTGCTGTGGATTTGTTACAAATGGCTTTGATTATGTTAAGGTATGTTCCCTCTATACCCACTTTGGTAAGAGTTTTTATCATGAATGGATGTTGGACTCTGTCAAATGCTTTTTCTGCATCTATTGAGATGATCATGTGGTTTTTGACTTTTCTTTTATTCACGTGGTGTATGACGTTGATTGATTTGTATATGTTGAACCATCCTTGTGAACCTGGGATGAATCCCTCATGGTCCTGGTGTATGATCTTTTTTATATGTTGTTGGATTTGGTTGTCTAAAATTTTGTTGAGAATTTTTGTGTCTATATTCATCAAAGATATTGGCCTATAGTTTTCTTTTTTGGTGGTATCTTTGTCTCGTTTTGGTATTAAGGTGATGGTGGCATCATAGAATGTCTTTGGGAGTATTCCTTCTTCTTCAACATTTTGGAAAAGTTTAAGGAGGATGGGCATAAGTTCCTCTTTGTATGTTTGGTAGAATTTGCCTGGAAACCCATCTGGTCCGGGACTTTTATTTGTAAGGAGTGTTTTTATGATGTATTCAATTTCCTTTCTAGTGATCAGTCTGTTCAGTTGATCTATTTCTTCTTTTTTTTTATTACTCAATGAATTTATTACATTTGTAGTTCTACAATGATCATCACAATCCAGTTTTATAGGATTTCCGTCCCACTACCCCAGTGCATCCACCACCCCCCAAACTGTCTCCTTTGGAAACCATAAGTTTTTCAAAGTCTGTGAGTCAGTATCTGTTCTGCACATAAGTTCATTGTGTCCTTTTTTCAGGTTCCACATGTCAGTGAAAGCATTGGATGTTGGTGTCTCATTGTATGGCTGACTTCACTTAGCATGATAATTTCTACATCCATCCATGTTGCTAAAAATGCCAGTATTTCATTCCTTTTAATGACTGAGTAATATTCCATTGTGTATATTTACCACATCTTCTTGATCCACTCCTCTGTCAATGGACATTTAGGTTGTTTCCATGTCTTGACTATTGCAAAAAGTGCTGCAATTAACATCAGAGTACATGTGTCTTTGCGAGTCACGGTTTTCTCTGGATAAATGCCCAGGAGTGGGATTGCCAAATGGTAGTTCAATTTTATTTTTCTGAGGCAGCTCCATCCTGTTTTCCACAGTGGTTGCAGCAATTTACAATCCCACAAACAGTGTACTAGGGTTCCTTTTTCTCCACACCCTCTCCAGCACTTCTTGTTTGTAGACTTTTTGATGATGGCCATTCTGGGTAGTGTAAGGTGGTACCTCAGAGTGGTTTTGATTTGCATCTCTCTAATAATGAGTGATGTTGAACATCTTTTCATGTCTTTTTTGGCTATCTGTATGTCTTCATTGGAGAATTGTCTGTTTAGACCTTCTGCCCATTTTTTGCTCCTGTTGTTTGTTTTTTGGTATGGAACTGCAGAAGGTGTTTATAAATTTTGGAGATGAATCCCTTGTCAGTCGATTCACTTGCAAAGATTTTCTCCCATTCTGTGGGTTGTCTTTTTGTGTTGTTTAGGGTTTCCTTTGCTGTGCAGAAACTTTTAAGTTTAATTAGGTCCCATTTGTTTATTTTTGTTTTTACTGTCACTACTCTAAGAGGTGGATCTGAGAAGATGTTGCTGTCATTTATGTCAGAGAGTGTTTGGCCTATGTTTTCCTCTAAGAGTTTTTTAGTGTCTGGTCTTATATCTTGGTCTTTAATCCATTTGGAGTTTATTTTTGTGATGGTGTTAGAAGTGTTCTAATTTCATTCTTTTCCATGTGGCTGTCCAGTTTTCCCAGCACCACTTATTGAACAAGCTGTCCTTTCTCCATTGTATATTCTTGCCTCCTTTGTCATAGATTAGTTGGCTGTAGGTACGTGGGTTTAATTCTGGGCTTTCTATTCTGTTCCACTGATCTATATTTCTGTCTTTGTGCTAGTACCATATGGTTTTGATGATTGTGATCTATTTCTTCTTGATTCAGTTTTGGCAGGCTTTAAGTCCCTAGAAAGTTTTCCATTTCTTCCAGGTTGTCACATTTTTTGGCATGCAGTTGTTCATAGTATTCACTTATGGTTTTTTGAATTTCTGCAGTACCCATCGTAATTTCTCCTTTTTCATTTCTTATTTTGTTTATTTGGGTTTTTCTCTTCTTGGTGAGTCTGGCCAGAGGTTTGTCAATTTTGTTTACCTTTTCAAAGAACCAGCTTTTGGTTTTATTAATCTTTTATATTGTTTTTTGAATCTATATTTTATTGATTTCCTCTCTGATCTGTATAATTTCTTTCCTTCTGCTGACTTTAGGTTTTGTTTGTTCTTTGTTTTCTAATTCATTTAGGTGGTGGGTTAAGTTGTCTATTTGAGATTCTTCTTTTTTGAGGAAGGCCTGTGTTGTTATGAACTTTCCTCTGAGCACTGCTTTTGTCGCATCCCATAGATTTTGAGTAGTTGTGTCTTCATTATCATTTGTCTCAAGGTATTTTTTAATCTCCTTCTTGATTTCCTCATTAACGCATTGTTTTTTTAGTAGCATGTTGTTTAGTCTCCATGTAGTTAGTCTTTTCTCATTTCTTTTCGTGTGGTTGATTTCTACTTTCATGTCATTGTAGTCAGAGAAGACACTTGAAATATATTGTAACCTCTAATAAAACACTAACTTTTCCCCATGTTTACTTAAGTTCTGTAAAACAAAAATATAGGTACTATATTTATTTTTAAAAATCTGTGTACTCACAGACCCATGCAGTTCAAACCTATTTTGTTCAGGGGTCTGCTATATATTTACAGTACATATGATAAATATATATGATATGAATATGTTCAGAGTATATACTACACATTCATATATATTACATATATATTCATGTTACATTTATATGATAAATAAATAAATGGAGGGGAAGAAACAAGTTTCTATACAAGATGGAATAGCACCAGATAATAAATGTAGAAGAAATGAGGGAAAATTTATAAATCACCATTATATTCTCTCAGTAATAATTTCTGCAGACAATATCTGTGAAAGAATGCTAAAATTAGTAGGCAAGGAAGTTCTTTGGTGGCCCAGTGGGTTAAGAATCCAGTGTTGTCACTTCTGTGGCTCAGGTCATTGCCATGGTGTAGGTTTGATCCCTGGCCCGGGAATAACATTTTTGGTGCACCAAAAATAAACTAAAATAAAGTAAAATATAAAATAAGTAGGCAAAACTTTAGGGAGAATCTTTACATAACTACAGAACATTTCCCACAATTATTTGCTAATTACTGTGGTTGTTTTAACATGTATTTATAAATTTATGGATAATCCTCTCTTCAAGGGATGAATCTTAACTCCTTTCCACTTGAGTGTGGCTGGACTTAGTGGTAAATCACACTGGTAGCATGTACCCTCTGACATCACATAATGAAAACTGTACTTCATCTCTCTGATGTACTTCCCCCAAATCCATAATCATTTCTAATAATGAGGAAACATACAGGAAATTAAAATTGTGGGACATTCTAAAATATGCCTGATGAGAAATCTTGAAAATTGACAAGACCTTGAAAAACAAGGAAAGAGTGAGAAAATGTCATAGATTAGAAGAGACTAAGGAGATACAACAATTAAATACAACATGATGTCCTGTCCTAAAAACATAAATGAATAAAGAAATGGAAAAACTAATTGAACCCAAAGTCTATAATTTAGCTATCAGCATCTTACCAATATTAATTTCTTAGTTTTCATTAACATACTATGGTTATGTAAGTTGGTAGTCTTAGAGGAAGCTAGGTAAAAAGTATATGGGAACTCCATGTGCTATCTTTACAACTCCTTTGTATCACTCAAATTATTTCAAAATATAAAGTTCATTTAAAAATCACAGAAACTGGAGTCCCTGTTGTGGCTCAGCAAGATAAGAACCTACACAATCCCTGTGAGGATGCTGGTTTGATTACTAGCCTCGCTCAGTGGATTAAAGATCTGGCATTGCTGCAAGCTACAGCTAAGTTTGCAGATGTGGCTCAGATTCAGTGTTGCTGTGGCTGTGGCGTAGGCCTCAGATGCAGCTCAGATTTGACCCCTGGCCCAGAAAATTCCATATGCTTCAGGTGCAGCCATAAAAAGAAATAAAAAACAAATTAATATAAAATTTTAATTTTAACAATTCATCAGAGGAAACATTTTCAGTAGGATGAGAACCAGTATTAATATGATTGGTTATAATAAAGACCTAGTTGAAAAGTGACACTTAAATAGAGATCCAAGGAATGAGTAAAAATTAAGCAAAGAGCAGAGGGAAGCATATTCCTGGAAGAAGAAACTACATGTGCAAAGAAACTATGACAGAAGAAAGAAAGAAAGTACAAGGGACTGAAGACACAGGAATTAATACATGGGAGTGTGGTCCAAGATAAAATGGAAGAGCTAAGTGTTAGGGTTCAAAACCTTCTGGAAGTTTTAGGCCATATTAGGGAGTTCTATTTTTATTTTGGAAAACAATATTGAGTCATGAACTATCACACATGCAAATATACATTTCTGAAAGATCATTCTAGGTATTGTGTGGCACTGCATAAGGGCCCCAATGAAGATGTTATTACAGAATCCTGGAGTTCCCACCATGGCTCAGTGGAAACGAATTTGACTAGCATCCATGAGGATGCAGTTTTGATCTCTGACCTTGCTCAGAGGTTTAAGGATCCAGCGTTGCCGTGAGCCATGGTGTAGGTCACAGACGTGGCTCGGATCCCAAGTTGCTGTGGCTGTGGTGTAGGCCAGCAGCTACAGCTCCGGTTCAGCCCTTAGCCTGGGAACCTCCATATGCTGTGGGTGTGGCCTTAAAAGGCCCCCCCCAAAAATGGTGTTATTACAGACTCCTCATTAAGAGCTTGAATTAGATTACTGTTGAGAAAATGGAGAGTAGAGGAAAGATTTGACAGACATTGAGGAATAAATATTTGACAGATCTTGCTTGTTCTGGAAGTGAGTTAAGGATGAATGAAGTGCCCATGTTGGTCATGAATATCTAGTTTTCCAGGACTTGGTTTGGTAGATTAGTTGCATTTAAAGCCCCTTATCTTTCTTAATTTATTAAACCTTTGCCATGTTTCTTTGTAGTTCCTCTCAGAAAAAAATATAGAGTTTTTCCTGACATCTTGATACTTAGGTAGTGCTCTGACCATTGAGAAGCTAACAGATATGATATGCATAGACCTGAAAACAATTCTAGTATGACCTTGCTTCTGCTCTTGTCTTTTTGGTATGGTCATAAGAATGTGTCTATGCTAACCTGCTGAAATAGGATAAATAACAGAGCCATCTCCTTAGTCATCCCAACCAAGACCATCCTAGTTAATCTATCAGCCATATTAACAACCCAGCCAACCTAAGCCAAGACCAGCCAAGACAACTTGCCAACCTATCCTAGGCTTAGACTCAGGAATGCGACTAGAGGACATCATTTAAGCCCCAGCTCAGATCAACTGAACTCCACACTACTGTGCTAAAAAAGATATATTTTACACCACTGAGGTTGTGTGCTTCTTTGTTAACCCAGCATTATTGTGGTATAAATGTAACTGATACAGATGCCATGTTAGTGCCATTTACTGAGACCCATTGGAAACCATTGTTGGTTGTGTGTATGAGAGCTCTTTGCACGTCTCTTTACCAGTGTTATCTGCTTCACAATCCCTCTCTTAATTGTACAGTCTGAAAATCTCAAATACCAGTTTTCTAGCCTCCCTTATGTCTCGTCAGCAACACTTTACTTTAGGTATATGTAGCCAACAAGGAAGAGTAAATCAGCTCCTATAAGTGTAGCCCAGATCCACATGTTTATAATAATTTAAGCATTTATTACACCCATGTTTATGAAATTGATCCAAATAAATTATAGTATATGAAGTAAGTATGGTGATGATTATATTGTATTATTTACATTTCAGTGGCTTGGACCATTTTTTTCCACATAGTATTTGCTTAAAGTAATTATACTGACTGAGAACAGTGGCAGATTGATATTAAATGTTTGGATTAAATATTTTGTCAGCAAACATGCAGCAACTGCTTTACTGCTGCTTCTTCTCTTCTATGCATACTGATTACAAAATGATTACAAAATGATTAGCTTTTATTTTGGCACAGTTTTAAAATACTTAGATAAATGCTGCTTGATATCCAATCTTCTGATTGTTTAAATGGATGGAAAAACAAAAAACAAAAATGCCCAAAATAAATTTAAGGCAGCATTCTAACTTCTCAGTCCTCATTCAAACAAATAAAAACTTGCCGAGTCTTAATATGATTCTGGTTTTATGAGGTCTAAGTTTTAGCTAAATATAAACCCTTCCAGGTGTGCTTAGCACTGGCAGGTGGGGAAAAAAGTGTCATTTCATACTAAAAGAAGAAACATATGAAACTATTTTTAAGTAAGTGCTCTTGTGGCTTTTTGGATTTTGATTGTCTCTTGCAAAATAGTGGTTTAATGCTCTAAATGAGAACAAATAAGAACATATGGTTTAAATCTATCCTGAAATACAAACGTATTTTTAATAACCATCATAGAAGTACTTGACAAGATGTTTTAAGTTTTACTTTTCAGAATAAAGCCATTAAAATGGTTTTATTTTTTAAAAGGCAAGTCTCTGAGTGTATCTTATTAATCTCTAGTGTACATTCACTGCAATTTTGGCTACAGATTAGAAAGTTCAGGGTCATTTTTAAAGTAACACTAGGGACTGAATATAGGCCAGACGTCAACTGAAAAAGAATTCACTTTTTATTTTTCAATGAATAAATATTGCAAGGAATGACAAAATAAATTGGTAGGAAATGAATGTTTTATAAATGTTCTAAAGTAATGATATGTTCACAAAAATTTTAAATGTTATATTTACATATTTTTATGAACTCATTCCTATTGACCATGTAGTACCAATTCAAAACTGATTTTTCCTGTAACTGATGAAGAGTCAGAAGGGTAATTAACTAGTTCTTTACTACATCATTTAAGCATATTTTAGTCTTCCGAGTCCTGGGGAGCATGACAAATTCCATCCTGGGATGCCCCAAACCATCTATTTGCTTCCACCAGGACATGGCACTTATGTAATATGCTGGAGGGATAGAGCTGATTTGAATGCATAATTAAGAAACTATTTGGCTTGGTATGTGTCAAACTATTCCAGGTCACATCATGTATGTGGTTCAATCAAAATAAGAATTATCTTCATCACAGTGTCAGATTTGCTACATTTCATTCTCAGGATGTTCCAAAGTTATGCTAGCTGGCAATAAACTGGGCTTTCCTCAACATCCACTTCTGGTATAAAATGATGGAGGAGGAGGAGGCATAGGAGGAGGAAGAAATAGAAGGACAAAAAGGAATAAATGGGAAGGAAAAGAAGAATTAGATCAAAATAGATTTCAATTAGATTCTACCTTTTCCCCTTTATGTTGCTCTTAACTAGATCTGATGTCCCTCAAGCACACTGTGGTGAAGGTGTTTTTTGGATACTCAGGCATCACATGTAAAATTTTTTGGCACGATATTGATACAAAAAAATAAGATTCTTCAATGTTAAGAGTGATGAAAATACAAAATAAGATACTGTGAAATATTTGCAGGATTGGACAATTGCTACTCATTGAACAAATAATCATTATCAGCATCATGAAAGTTACATTACATGTCATCTCTTTTGTCATGATATCATACTGAGTGCTTTATAAAACAAACTACACAAAAATAGCTATGTTTCTCATAAAGTCCTGAAGGTGCAGCAAGAAACTGACAAACTAAATTAATAAAACTTTTGGGACAAGATGCAATATATTTACATAACACACATACAAGGATTAATGTATTTGGTCAGCCGGTTAGAAGAGCTAGCTACACCTTTGAGGCACAGACCCATTTCCTTTCCTTCTAAATACACAGCTAGACTGTTTTCCAGCCTCCTTTATGACAAGGTGTAGCCATGTATCTGAATTCAGGACAGTGGAAGGAGGACAGAGGGATTAGTAACTTCTCTCCATTGCCAAATTGAACTTTATGTGAAAAAAAAATCTTCAATTAACTCACTGAGACTTTCTGGTTTATTTGTTACATCAGTTAGCACTACAGTTATTATAGATAGGTGTATCTTGAAATGCATGTGATGCTAACAAAAACCGAAAATATTTGGAATTACCTGGGTGGTTGGGCAGCAAATGGCAAGGAAACTGATGTTAGAGGCCTTAAAGGTAGACATCCAAATTTTGAAGAATCATAGGATTTGGAAAAGCTGTCCCTACTCCTGAATTCTGATTTATCCACCAACACCCTCCCCACCCCACCTCACCTCATCCCCTATGTCTATCCTCCAGCACTCTTACCTTGATTCTTCTCCTTTGGGTCATTTATATAGACTTGACCCTTCAGATGCACCAGCTAAAATCTCTTGCCAGTGCCACCAAGGTGCCCACCACACATCAGCTGAGAATTTCTACCCCTGGTCAATAAATTTCTGCTACAATTGTCTGTGATGCTGGCAATGAGGGATATGTATTTTATTTCAATCATATCATCCAAATGACTTAGTTGTATTTCTTCCCACCAAAAAATTATAGAGTTTAGGGTTTATAATAAATATATAATGATAGTATATACAAGTGTTTTCAAACTTTCCTAAGCATAAACCCAGTAAAGGAATTAAATCATCATTCACTCTTCAGATTGCATCAGCTCGTTTCTTGCTAAGCCACTGAAAACTCCCTGACTTATTTGTTTAGGGAGAGGGAAAAGCATAATACAGATAATGACACAAAAGCTTTTTGGAAAAGGGGAAGTATGTAAAGTATTCAGTGGTGCTATGAGAAGACACCAAGCCAGAGATGACAAGTCATGTGGCATGTGTGTAACCACCCCTACCCCCACCCTCGAATCACAATTGCCTATAGAAGAGCTCACTAAATAATCCCTGAGCTCTAATACTAATGTCTATCCTCATTGTTCTGAAATAGCTTGAAATCACCAATATATTGGATATGTTGAATAAAATCTACTTAGGTTGGTACAAGCTTACCAAACTTGCTATATACCATAATATGTCCTTTTTCATGTCTGCCATATTCTATTTTACTGTACAAGAGAGAAATACAAATTTTAAAGCTCTGCACTTTTTCATAATTTTCCCAGCACACCACTTGCTGAAAACTTGATATCTCCCATTGCCATTCTTATGTTAATTGCATCTTTAAAAGCACAGAAAGGATTCCTGTAATTGTATCATCAACCACCTACAAGACTGCCCCATTGTAGCGTATTAAAAAAAAAAACTCAAGTGGTCCCTTTTACCCCTGAAAAAGTAAAATGATTTAATGTGATCAGGAACCACTGAAATACTTCTGCAAGTCAAATCTTTATGAATCTCTGTTAAGGGAAATCTTTAGCTACAACCTTGTCAATGGTACCAGCAAACCCAGATAGAAAAGAAAGACATTAATAGGTGATTGTGATTATAATGGAAAAAGCTCCTCTATGCATTTCATATGTAGAACTGGACAGCACAGCCTCAAAAACAATAGTTTGTCCAGTTTCACTTCCTCAAAGCCGAGGACAGGTAAAACATGTTCTTTCATTATAGAATTTCAACTCATCTCTTTTTTGATTACAGTCATCTTTCTTTTAAGTTGTTTCTAGAAATAAACTTGAAAACTGTCATCCAGGCTAGGTGAGGGATGCCTTGTCTTTTTAAAAGCAAACAGGTGAATTTGACATATTTTCCCTGTATCTCACCTCTTGAATTTGAAAAGACCTTAGGAAAACTAAATTTTAAGACTCTACCATTAACTAAAAAGACATTTTTGAAAACTATCTTGTTTTGCTTTTTAGCTAGGAGAATTTATTTCTTAGCATATGAAACTAGAAGAGGAATCAAATTTTTTTCTTTTGTCACGTGGTTGTTTCTTTCTTCCTTTCTACACCTCTATCCTGGCAGATGATAGAATTTTGAATGGCCATTTCAAATGTTGCTGTCTGGGACTAACTCAACAAGTTGTGGAAAGAATAGATAAAGTATATTTCAGGTATTAATCTGATACCCAGAGGCCTGCCAGTGCCCAAGAACCCCTGTAGTCCATAAAGTGCTGCATAGGGTTTGCATTACTGGGGATAATTTAGCAGAGCTTCAGCTTCTTAAAACCCCTGGTGAAGCTCTAGTGTAGAAGCAGCTGGACCCATTAACTCTAACAATGCTCATGGTGATGTTCATGGGTCTCCACTGCCTTTAATGCTAAATACAGCTCCTCATGAGATCATGCAGATAAATTGTTATGGTTGTTGAATAAAAAGATGACTTGCCTCTGATTTGTTGCAGAGTGCATCCAAACCAGCTTCCAAGATGTTGAGCTACCTGTTGAGTTAGCTCTTGTTACTTTTTTAAGTATGATACATACCGCACAGGCTTGAAAGTCAACCTACTGTGATTCAAATAGCTCTGCCATTTTACTATATGTATTACTTTAGACAAATTACCTACCCAAGCTTCAGGTTCTTCAGATATCAAGGGGAGGTGCAAATTGCTACCTCTTTTCATAAGGTTGTGCGATTTTAAGGGGGTAGTCTATGAAAGCATTTAGCATGCTATAGATCACTGCCTTTCAAAATTGAGTGGACACACATTTCTGGGGATCCCATTAAAATGAAGATTGGAATTTAGTAGGTCTGGAATGGAGCTTGTATTTCTAACAAGTTCCCTGGTGAGGCCAATATTGCTATTCAGTGAACCACAATTTTGTAGGAAGTGTCTAGATCACCTAAAAATTATTTTTATCAATATTATTTTACTATCATATTATTAATTTCTTCCCTTCCTACTAAACCCTATCACAAGTTAAAAGACAGGGACTAAACCCCCATGTCAGCTGTTTCATCCCCTTGTCCACTTGGTTCTCAGTATTTAAGCTTAATAAATACTTGCTGGACTAATTAAATATAAAGTGCTCTCCATTGGCTTGTAACACTCATCTTTTTTTCACTTAACTATTTATTTTTTTGGTAGCTTACCTACTAATAGTAGGTTAAATTAGGATGTTATCTCCCCTACTACTTTTTTGGTAGCTTTAGCTGAGTTATTTTCCAATTCCAGCCTCCAATTTCAGTTGATGTGTTATTTCTAAAAATTCTCATAGCCCCTAGACTGACCTTATCACACATATATCAAACTATGCACCTGTCTGCATCCCTATCTAGATTTTGTGGTACTTACAAGTAAAAGCTATATACACTCTTCATATTCCCAGTCCCATCATTTACCACAGCCCTGACACTTAGATACTCTATGAATCTCTGTGGAATTGGACAACAGATGGATAAATAATTTTAAAGAGCCCCCCGGCTTAAAAAAAAAAAAAAAGAACAGCTTTTTGAGCATCTTAACTGAAAGAGATAATGGGTTGGGGGGGCCTTTTATTACTGACAAGTATTTTCAAAAAACAAACAGCTTTGCAAATTAGAGTCTTGTCCATCCAAGATGTTGCCCCAACTCTGGATTAGGACTAGAATACCAAGTCGTTCCCAAACTTCCTGGAATATGATTGCAGGCAGGTCCCACAGGTTCCCTGAGCCTCACCCTTGGCAAGAAGGCTCCAGGCAGGCTGTAGAGGCTCAGAGACCTCTGGGGCTGCATGTCCAGTTGGACACAGCTAAGGCAGAAATGCCTTGGGTTATTGCTCTCCTAGACATAGTTCCTAGAGGCTGAGGGAAGCAGATTGGGGTGGGTTCAGCGGCAACTATAGCCCTCCCAGCAACTCTTTCACTCTTTCCCCAAAACCCAAGAGAAGCTTAGAGATTGACTAATTGGGAAACCATGATTTATTAGCTTGTTGAAACCTTGTCCTGAAAAACAGTAAATCAGGGAAGAATTTGAACTACACCCTCTGAAGTTTTCTATAATCTCTAATCTTCAACTGATGTAATTCAAATTGTTTAGCTGATTTATCAATGTCATAAATTTTCTCAGGGCTGTGGTTCTCAATCCTAGCTGCACATTTGAATCACCTGGGGAACACTTATAAAAAATACTGATGCTGGATGAGCACAACTGAATCATGTACTATTGGAGCCCAAACACCTTTGCTTTTTAAAAGCTGCTTAGACAATTCTTATGTGCAGCCAGAGCTGAGATTCCAGTAGGTTGTTTGCATTACATGTTGCTTATACATCTGATAATGTAGCTGAATGGATAATACATAAAAGAAGTCCTATTTAAATTTTTAAAATGTAATTATATTTCACATGATAGGTCTTCAGTAAATATTGATTGAATAAATATTAAAATTTTATGCTACTACTGCTTAAACCACTAAACTGGAGGAAAGAAAAAATAGGGGAACAGTTTCTTTTGGTTTCTTGTTTCAAAGGAAGTATGGTTCTTGTTGCTAAGGAAACAGTCCATGTTCGTGTTCTTCATTCTATCTTTGGGTCACGCCCAGTGCTGATCATGTCAAGACTTCAAGAGAAGACTATTTTTAAAATCATTTTATAACCAAGTTTTATTGTCTCAAAAAAAAAACCATTGTCATATTATGGTATAGACCCAATGGCCAAGATTACCTTTCCATGAGCAGAGAATTATTTTTCAAGATGTCTTACAGGGGAAAAAAAAATAATAAGCCTGTATTCTGGGCTGAACAACAGTTGTCTCAAGGCTTCTCTCAAATATTTAAAATCTCTGTTTATTGCATTTGATGGTCCACATTATAATATAGTCACCAGGGCATATGCTAGAATGAGACAAGTGAGGTACCTAGGACACAACATTTATTTATTTATGTTAAGTTTTATTGAAGTGTAGTTGATTTACAAGGTTGTGATAATTTCGAAGAGGGGCACTCCTAAAGCATAAGCAAGTACCTCCTTAAATTTTGCACCCTAAGTGGTTGCTCACCTTGCCCCTTGCCCCAGTTCTGATAGCTCTTCTAAAGTAAAAATGTGTTCCCACACATTTTAAGAAGGAAAAAAAGATATAGTTTCTATACCTTAAACTTTAAAAACAGAAAGCACTTATGCAGTTTGGAATAGAGCCAAACTTCCAATATTAATATTTTTGTTCTTCTGTAAAGTACAATGGAACTTGCAATGGCAATGAATTGTAAGGGCCTCAACTACACATGGATGCACATTTGTAAGTTCCTTCCCAACAGCCTTGTCCCTCCTTCTTTGTTGGCAGAGTCTCAACTTTGTGGTGTCCACCCATCTCCCGTGTGACTCAGGGATAAATTCTAATCAACTTTTTCATTCCCTTTACCTAAGATTAGTTAGATATGGATATGTGACCCATTTTGACACAATGTGACAAGAGAAGAGATCTTTTGGAAAAAGTTTTTGCTCTTAAATGCATATGCAGAAGAAGAAACAGTCTCACTTCTTCCACTGGATATTTTTTGTATCTTCATGGGATGCTTGGGACCATAGCACATATATTTTGGTCAAGAGGAGGGACATCTGAGGACGTAGCCAACATGATGGATGTAAAAGAGTACAAGGAGAATCTTAAGCCTTTGATTTCAGTATTATACTACTAACCCTTCCAATAGTGGAGCCACTTTATTCTAGAGCTTAAAGTAAGGAAAAAATACACTTTCTTATTACTTAGACCAGTTTTGTCAAGGTTTTGTGTTACTTTCAACCAGAGCACCCTATATCCAAAAGTATCTAATAAGTCATGTTTCTTTTGTTTGATGAATGGTAATTTGAGCAGTGCTTAGATGGCAAAGCAAATATGTCCAAGTGTGGCATTAAAAGAGAAACTTTTCCATAATTTTTCATTAAAAATTAACACCCAATAAATGAAACAAATAGCTTACTGTTTGCTTAAGAAAGTGAATGCATGTGAACTCAATATCTTGACTGGAGTTTCTCAGTCTTAGCACTATTGATATTTTCAGCTGGATAATACTTTATTGTGAGGGGCTCTCCTCTGCTTTGTGGGATGTTAAGCAGTGTCCCTGGCTTCTACTCACTAGATGCCAGCAGCACCCACTACCCTGCTTCAGTTGTAGCAAAAATGTCCCAGATGTTGCCAAATGTCCCAGGGAAAAGGGGAAGAGGGAGAGAGCAAAACCACTATTGTCAAGAACCACTGCCTTCCATTTGACAAACCGTAATAGATGTACAGAAAGAAAATTACAAGTCCTCATTTTAGAAAATCAGAAAGACAGATATTTAATCAGTTTCTATTCAGTTCACTAGAAAGTATTAAACCACACATTTTCTATGTTCCAAATACAAGGTTTGTTACAGTTGGGGAACCCAAAATATCACCACTGAGACAGAAACCTTATCTGCCTTAAATACAGTTACACCATTAATTGTTGAATAACATGGGTTTGAACTGCACAAGTCCACTTAAAGGCAGATTTTTAAAAAAATAGTAAATAACACAGTACTACGCCATCCATGGTTGACTGAAGACTGATTGAACATACAGCTGCAGAACCTGCATGTGGAGGAACAGCAGAAACAGGGGGCAGACTTTAAATTATACATGAATTTTTGACCGCACAGAGGGTCCATGTTCCTAACCCCCTGCATTGTTCAAGGATCAACTGTACTTCTTTGTAGTTCTGTGCAGTGCTGAACACAATAGTAGGCATATAATAGACTTACTAAATACTCTAGACAAAGAGATGGATGGATGGATGGGTGGATGGATGATAGGTACATGGAAAGATAACCCCTTAAAATCCTTATTGTCTTGGAGACAAAGGTAATTCAGAATCTAATTTGAAAACAAGTAAATGATAACCCCATAGCATAAATGAAGTGCAGCGGAATCTGGAGAATAGAGTTGTAAGTGAGAGCTAACAGGCTAAGAATGGAGAATGTGATTTAAAAAGAAACCTCCAGAGGGTGTAATGAAAAAAAAAAAAAATGAAGCTTAGTGACAGAGTCGAAAAAGTAAAGGAAAACAACAGACAATTATAAATTTTAAGGCAGTAGGTTCCAAACTTTTCTCTAATACCTAGGATATAGAGAAAAGTGAAGAAGGGAAAAAGAAGATAAGGAGCCTCCAACAATTGCTTCAGTTGTAGCTATTGCTCTGACATCTCTATTAGTTTCTTCTAGCAGTGAAGAAAATATGTCATAGCTTTAAGGGAGAAACATCTAAAAATTGCTTTTCAGGAATAAAGGATGTAGGAAACCTATGGTGACACCTATGGTGTCACTGATAGATTTTAATAGACTAGGTGAGAGGGAAAGAACCAATATGGGGCTGTGGATTAGGGAAAGTTGAATTTAGCTAGAGCAGATGAATTTGAGGTGTTGGTGTAACATGTATTGAAGATATCATGGAGCCAAAAGGTAATAGGCATACATACCCAAAGTAAGAAGCCCAGGTACCCTCCTTGATCTAGTGGTTAGGATTCAGTGCTCTTACTGCCGCAGCCCAAGTTTGATTCCCGGACAGAGAGAGTGCACTTCTGGAGTTCCTGTGGTGGCTCAGTAGTTAACAAACCCGACTAGTATCCATGCGGATGTGGGTTCAATCCCTGGCCTTGCTCAGTGGGTTAAGGATCGGCATTGTCATGAGCTGTTGCGTGGGTCACAGACATGGCTTGGATCTGGTGTTGCTGTGGGCTGTGGTATAGGCCTGCAGCTGAGGCTCTAGTTCGTCCCCTAGCCTGGGAACTTCCATATGTGCTGGGTGTGGCCCTAAAAAGGCAAAAGACCAAAAAAAAAAAAAAAAGAAAAAAAAAGGCACGGCTAGGGCATAGATGTGGGCATCGCGTACACAGACAAATCCAGCAAGGAATTAAAGAGACTTACATAGCAAGAGGAAGTAATTCAAAGCATCAATTAATATTTATAGTGAAAGCAAAAGAATCAGTCATGAGAAATGAAGGGGTTCAGGAACCAACAATGACATGAGATGAGTTATACCAATGAACAAGAGCCATCATTGACATATGTCTTAGAAAATTGGAAGAAGATGGAGCTAAAAATAAGCCCTGGATTTGGCAATGAAGAGATAGTTAATAGTACTTAAGACAGCAAAAAATATCTTTTCAGCTGTGTATAGAACTGGACAAAAGCCTGCACAAATGTTCTGTATTGCTATGAGTGCTGGAAAATATGCATAAGTGTGATCTATTTTGTAAAAGTCCCAGAGCACAACTTGACATTAGTGGGAGCTGATATGCCAAAAATGAATTACTAATGTAGGCTAAAATAAGCCACTATAAAATCTCTAAAGCTATCTTATTGCATTTAACAATTCTTTTCTAAGAGTTGGACAGCTTTCATGACTTCCTGCACAAGTGAAATCTGGATCGTATCTTCAGGGAAACCCACCTACTCAGTTTAATTTTACCCTGCTATAGTCCTTTACCATAAAGGAAAAAGATGAACTGCTTGGGAACTGGTAGCTCAAAGTGGATAAAAGAGCTAGAGATTATAAAGAAAGAGCCATAAATTTTAAGAGGAGAAAATATTCTAATTGATCTTCATGTCAAAGTTCTTGCCAAACAAAATCTTATTTGGAAAACAAGATAAATGAATCTGAGAGAAGCAGGGCTGCTTTGGTTGAGGTAGGACTGGGGGATCCTGCTTGCTAGCGCATGCTCTATAACTGTCATGAATATGCTCCTTGGATCGCCCAGATCACAACTGAAAACAATTTACTGATCCCCTTTATTTTCAAATAAAATCTGAAACCAGACATGTGTAAGAAC
This sequence comes from Phacochoerus africanus, assembly GCF_016906955.1. NCBI lineage: Eukaryota > Metazoa > Chordata > Mammalia > Artiodactyla > Suidae > Phacochoerus > Phacochoerus africanus. The sequence goes on along the minus strand of NC_062546.1, from coordinate 136,213,849 downwards.
TTACTCAAAAACTAAATAAATAAATAACCTGATTTTAAAAATGGGGGGAAGACCCAAATAAACATTTTGACTAACAGGTACATGAAAAGGTGCTCAACATCATTAGTTATCAGGAAAATGCATATCAAATGCATATCTGATCCACATAATCAGATATCACCTTAACACCTGTTAGAGTAGCTATTATCAAAATACAAAAAAAAAAAAAAGCAAGTGTTGGCAAGAATGTGGAGAAAAAGCAACCCTCATTCACTGTTAGTGGGAATGTAAATTGGTACAGCCACTATGGAAAACAACATGGAGATTTCTCAAAAAATTAAAAATAGAACTAATGTATGATGCATTTTCACTTCTGGGTATTTACACAAAGAAAACAAAAACACTCATTTAAAAAGATATATGCACCCATCTGTTTATTGCAGCATTATTTATGATAAGATATGGAAGCAATCTAAGTGCTGTCAGTAGATGAATGAATAAAGATGTAGCACTTATATATAATAGAATATTACTCAGCCATTAAAAAGAACAAAGTTGCCATTTGTGACAGCATGAATGGACTTAGAAAGTATAATGCTAAAGAAAATGTCAGGCAAAAAAAACCCAAAAACAATAAATACTAGTTATCACTTACATGTGGAATGTAAAAAACAAATGAACAAACAAAACAGAAATAGATCCATAGATACAGAGAACAAATGAGTGGTTGTCGGAGAGGATAAGGGTGAGAGTAATGGATGAAATAGATGAAGGGGATTAAGAGACACAAACTTTCAGTTATAAAATAAATGTCATTGTAAAGTAACATACAAAATAGGGAATATAGTCAATCATATAACCTTAAATGCTGTCAGATGGTAACTAGACTTACCATGATGACCATCTTATAATATATAAATGTTGAACAACTGTGTTGTAACCTGAAACTAATATAATATTGTATGTGTTATACTTCATTAAAAAAATAAAGTCAAAATGATAAAATAAAAAAAATCAAAATATGAACAGTGAAAAAAAAAAAGGACCTAATGAAGGGGACCCCCTAGCTAATGGCTCAAACAGAATTGGAACCCAATTGTCCTTAGTTTTGTACATTGCGTTTAAGTTCCAAAATGTCAGGGGATATTCACCTCAGAATGTGAAACCAAAGCAGGCTGGGATTTCCCCTTCATCTTTGGATGTCTTCAGAAAAGCTCTCCAAATCAACAATTTCCTTTCCTAATTCACCTATCTTCCATTAATTGCTTGATTTGGAAATAAATAAAAACTGATTTTATAGAAATGGAATAGTGGGCTAATTTTTTTCACCACCATTTTGTACTTTCTTTTAACTGGTTGTAAACAATTACATATCAAAATAAAGTTTGCTCTCTCACTTAGAGATTGTCTGTCTGAAAGTGCATTTAATGTATGTAAATGGAAAGAGAGTAGTGGGAAAATGACATCTTGTCCCCATTTGTACATTATCAAGAAAATCAGATATAACTGTAATTTAACCTTAATAAATCAAAACTCTTTTGGAAAGATTTGATGGTCTGACCCCAACATCAGATTCATTCTGTGCTTTCTCCACAGCTGTTTGCAGCTTTGGGGGAGGTCTATGAAGGAGAAAATATTCAAAGGCTAATTCCATGTCTACAGACCACAGACATAATTTCTATTATGACAGGCAGATTTTATAGTTGTTTATTTTGTTCCTCTTTAGTATTTCTTTTTTTGGCATTAAAGCCTTAACTAATGACAAATCTTTTCTCCTCCTCCTATATGTTCCGTGTTTCTTTAAAAAATATGAAATTAATAGCTCTAAAGAACATTTTCTTTGTGTGATAATAGTTACGCCATGTCTGGCAACCAACTGTTAGAATATTACACTGAGGAGGAACTGCAATGAGCCATTTCCAACAAGAGAGAAGAGAATCTCCAAATGTGAGTTTTTTCTCTGTATTTGTTGTTGTTTTCAACTGGCTACCAAAGAGCCAATGATGTTTTCTCCTCTCAGCTCTCCTATTGAGGTGTCTGGTATATGGTAGACACTCAAAAATACTTCTTAAAAGCTGAACATAGTCAGATAAAAGTGGACTCACTGTAATGCCAGAAATTGTACCCAAGTTAGGGTCCAGTATTACATACATGCTATGTGTGCTCAAGATCTCCCAGGGATTATAGGCAAAAGGGCCAAAGCTTTCCTTATACAGTCTGTTGCATCTACAAAACATGGAAATAATTTGCAGTCAGATCAAATGCCTTTGGAGAATATGATTCATTGCACTGCTTATGACCTATAACAAATTTGAGTTTGGAGATCTTCATCTCAGTATGAATCTAGGTGGATTTATGGGTCTGTCCACACTGCAAAGTCCTTTGACGTCATCTCAATAGGAAGTATACTTGATAGAAGGAATAGTAAGGCAATACCTATGTCTACATTACACAAAATTAATTAGTCAAATAAGGGAAGTAACAGTTTATTTCTGCAAATAAAAATATTCTAATCATTTATTTGATTGATGATTTTAAGAAAACATGCTTTGAATGATTTTGCATACAGAAATAACAAATGCTTAACTGAAGAAAAAAATGAAATGAAGCTATGCTTAAAGACCTTGTATTTTTGCTTTGTTTAGTATTAAGCTTTCTATAGCATAATGTTATTTTTCTAAAATCAAGACTTCATATATAGGTATGTATGTGTATATATCCATAAATTTACATGTATATGTGCATATATGTACATATACACAAACACGGATGCCTATATTCTCCCAATGTAAATAGACAGATAGATAGATATAAATAGATATATGTATTTAAATAACCTAATAGGCTACATTAATAAAAGGAAAAATAGGATAAAGTCCATGATCTTTGCCCATATGATTAATTACACTTCTAGTAGTGAATATGTATACTAAACATTAATCTAAACATATTCCGAGCAATCTTAGATACTCAAACCGAACAAAAGAAAAGAGAACAATGCAATAGAAAAGGAAAAATATTTAAGAAATCCTTTAAGGAGTTCCCATCATGGCTCAGCAGTTAATGAACCTATCATTAACTGCTATCTATCTAGCATCCATGAGGATGTGGGTTTGATCCCTGGCCTCGCTCAGTGTGTTAAGGATCTAGCATTGCCGTGAGCTGCAGTGTAGTTTGCAGACACGGCTCAGATCTTGTGTTGCTGTGGCTCTGGTGTAGGCCTGCGGCTACAGCTCCATTTGGACCCCTAGCCTGGGAATCTCCATATGCTGCAGGAGTGGCCCTAGAAAGACAAAAAGACAAAAGAAAAAGAAAAGAAAAAACTTTAACATTAACATTTGCACTAAATTTCTGGTACTATGATGTTATTTTTTTACCCTGAAGACATTTTTTGCATTTGGTGATTGGGGGGGCAGCTGGAATACAATAAAAAGGCGACTGCTATTTTAACGATAAAATTTCATAATAATCTGTTGATCATGCATAGGTAGCCACATTTTAGGGTCATTGGAGAGACTGAGCCAAAGGGAGCTCTTCAAAATAAATGAGCATGGATTTTTGAGGAGGAGAGAGAAAAGAGGGCTCCCTGAAAGAAGAAAGCAGGCACAGCAACTTGGTGGCATAGTAGGGATTTGAGAAATGGAATTCCTGTAGTAAGACGGATTAGGAATTTAGAAAAATGATGTCTGATAGGTTAAATTGTTTCTAACTCTATATAATATTTTCCATACATTATCCCCAAACCAATAGAAAAAATCTGTAAGACGTGGACACATTCTTTTAGTGGTAACTTGGAAAATAAAAGAGAAAGAGTTGTAACTATGTTTGGAGCTAATTGTTAAGGAAAGGGTAAAAGCATAAGTAAGAATAAAGAGACATAATTTACAATCACTCACATGTGTCTGTTCGTTGGAGTGTCTTTGTCTGTGCCAATAGGCTGTGAACTCCCAATAAAACAGGAACTATTTCTGTCTTATGCACTGACATACCCTAATACCCAAGGTCCAGCAAGTGCCTAGTCCTAAGTCTGCAGTTGAATTTGTTGAGCGGACAAAGGAATAAAAATTGATCAAGGAAGACAAGTTCAAATTGATAAAAGTCAAGCAACCCTAAGTACCTCTGCACAAGCCATCAGAAACATTAGAGAGGGCACTGACCTTCTTGCAGTTGCAAAGAATGAAGAGATGGGGAAATTTAAATTAGTTTTAGAATATTAAGGAAATAGTTAACTGTTCTGTACACCCTCATTTAGGTGTGCTGCAGTACAACCCTGACACTGACCACCTACAGTTAGCATCAGCCTTCACAAGTTATGGCTCAGTTCTCCACAGGACTACCTCAGCTTCAGACAAGCTTCACTTTGTGGGGGGAGGTCCCAGACAACCCAGGCCACCTGTACTTCTGACTGACTGGCTTAAAAATTGGGGATTTTCTCAACCCTGTCAGGTTTAATAATTCACTAGAACAGCTCACAAGATTTAAGAAAGTGCTGTAGTTATGATTACAGTTTTATCATAAAGGATACAGAACCAAAGGACTAGATGAAAAAAGAATCACATAGGACAAAATGGTAGTTAAATCTTTCAGATAGCCAGTCCCCATTCTGAAGCTATCTGGGGGCTCAATATGAATCACCTCATTAGGTTAATGTGCACTCCTATCACTTAAACATTCCCATAAGGTATAAATAAATTCATCAAAACCTTAATATATGCAGTGAAAACATTTATTATTTTAAATTTAAATTTATTTATTATTGGTTCTATTTTATCTCTAAATTCTCTCTCAATAAAAAGCTGATGCCAGCTTTTTAACATGTTATTTTTTAACATCATAGTGATACTCTCCACAAAGGGTTGGTTTCCTAATCCGATAAGCATCAATCCATAGTGCAATACCATTAATGATTAGTGATAAGTATAAAATTGGCTCTGTCACCAGTTCTCTGAGTTCCCTGAGCTTTTGGAGTCAAGAATATGACCATTTAAAAAAACCACAGACATACATAGCTCTGTTATAAAGAATTTAAGCACGGCAAACAAAAAGCTTTGATAAGTTAGGCAAAGAATTTTAAATCATTTTAGTAAAAATTTAAAAATGCCAGAGTTCCTCCTGTGGCAAAATAGGATCAATGGCATCTCTGGAGCACTAGGACTCAGGTTCAATCCCTGACCCTGGCACAGTGGATTAAGGGATCTGGCATTGCCACAGCTGCTGCCGCAGTGAACTCCATATGCCCTGGAGCAGCCATTAATTAAATAAATAAATACTTGAAAAAAATGAATTAAAAAAAAATTCCCTTTCGGATCTCTCTATCTATAGGGTCTGATCAGGAATCACTCTGCATCTTTGGAAGTTCAATTATTTTGTAAAGAGTTCTCATCATCAATAAATTCATTCATTTACTTATCAAGCATCTAATACCATAGATGCTTGATAATATACCAATTAAGCATATGCTTGGTTCTGAAGATACAGAAATCAACAAAACAGACAAGATTTTTTCCTCTCCTGGAGCTTTATTCTAGGGGTGGGCTGAAAGAGGCAGAAAATATGAAGCAAACACATTACTAACCAAGAAAATTACTGACTGTGAAGAGTGAGTTGGGGGCAATAATTAGGGGAGGATACAGTAACTGAAGAAAGCCCTTTAAAATTTTAACCAGGGGAAGTCTCTTTGAGGAGGTATGATTTGAAGTGAAACTCAAAGGAAAAGGAGGTAAAAAGTCATTCCAGAAGATCTGCAAACGGAAATAATATGCTCTTTACATATGGGACCTTGAGAGCAGGAATGAATTGTCTAATTTTATAGAAGTAAAATGAAATATCCACGTCTGAGAGAGAAAAAAGCAAATCGAAGATCTTACTTCATTGAGATACTTGGAAAAAGAAAAACTTCCTAATAGTGGCTCCATTCTCCACAATTGCCTGAGGTAGTGAAATGATATGCTTGTTACGGCAAAGGGTCTAGTAAGTTTCACTTTTATGCCCACGTTTTTTAGTACCATTTAGATATGGAGGAAAAATGAAAAAACCAAACAAACAAACCCATGGGTTCGGGAATTTAAAGTTAAAATACATATTGTGTTATGTAATTTAGTGTTGATAATTATTATTACATGAGAAAAAAATATCACTTTGCTATCCTATGTGCAACTAATAAAGGTTTGCATTACCATTAAATATGATTTTAAAGCTCTGTGATTCCAAGTTTCCTCAGTAGAAGCACATCAGATTTTGTAAATTGCAGGGTTTCATATGCAGAATTTGTTGTCCAAGCAACTCTGTAGTGGATACTTACCCTCTGAAGATATTTGTAGTTCCAAATACATGTGCTTAACCTATAGTTTCTCTCCTCTTTCTAAACATTTTACTCTGTACCCGATAAATCCTTATGAGTTCAGACCACTTGAAGTTAAGTCCTGTCTGAATTAATAAGAAGTTATAACTATGGCTCATATTCAGAAGAGTGACATCATGTTCATTTATAACTGTTTAGCTATAATTGATAGCCTTTACTAGAATATGCTGTGGGAAAAATAGTAGTATTTCAAAAGAACTTTCTCTAGATTTGTAACATTCATTATCTTTCCATTTTTAGCATATTTAACAATTAAGACTAGACATTTAAAAAGATTATTACTCCTTCAAGAAAAATCTAATTTGTATATGGTAAGTCATTTTACTAATTTCCAGAAAAATTTCTCCAAAGAAATTCTATTATTTTTCTTTTCTTAATGCTTTAAACCCCTGGATTATTCATTCTCATTCTCTCACTCTCTCGCTCTCCTTCCGAGTGTGTCTCTGTGTGTGTTCATTTCTTCACCTTTCTCCTCCAGCTCTACCTCTTCTCTTTATCCTGTTTACTATTTACAGATATCCAGAGGAACAAAATTGGTTCTTTAATTAAAACGGGAAAAACAATTTTTAAAAGCTGCCATTGTGGGAAAATGTTTTCAGAAATGAAGCATCAGGGGCTTTGGCTGTGGCCTCTGTGCTGTTTTTCCGACTGTTTTGGTATTTTAGTGACCGTAAAGAAATGACCCTTAAAGTTGCCGTGTCAGGCTGGTAATAAAGTGACGTCTTGGGAAAACCAAACTCTTTCTTTCCCTGCACTTTTTTTTCCTCCTGTAATTAGACTTGCCATCATCGGGGACTGTCTTTGTTATTACCAGCATCCCTCTCACCTCAGCTCAGGGACAGCAATAGCTAAGTGAAGGCATCCCCTTATGTACCGGGTGGAGGATTCGGACACAAACCGCATTCACAACGGATGCATTTTTCCTTTGTTAACCTCAGTATCTTTGGGAATTCTTGCTTTTATTTGCAGGGGCCCTGCTTGGCATCCTTCTCCCTTGTGCTTCTTCACAGTGTTCTATTATTTGTTATGAAAAACATAGAAAAAGATAGCTGCTGCTCTGGCCTTTCAAATTCCCAGCCTGCATAATACTTTTCTGGAATTGGTCACCAGCCAAGACTATCACTAAGGAGAAACATGTGGTTGCCACTTGTGCCTAGTGCTCGTTTCACTGAATCTGGTAGCTTCAATTGAATGCACTGATGTCACTCTTCCAAGTGAATGAACCCCACGGGGATTGTAGAGAGAACTAAGATTGCTTTTTGTCAGGCCCGGGACCCCACATTTTTTTCTCAGATCATCAGCAGACTCACCTTCTGCTGAGCCTGCCGGCACCAGGGCAGATGTAACTAATTAGCACACTCTTTATATTTGTTTTCTTCAAGGGTCAGTTTGCTCCTTGTGTCTTCTGCTGGGTTCTGCTCAGATAACATCAAGTTAAAAAAAGGCATCTATGCTGTTTCTTCTCTGAGAGAAATGTAAAGACTATGATTTAAAAGCCTATATTTCATAGCACCAGGCTATTATTATGTCTCCAAGTACTAAGCATCTCAAAAAATACATTCATTAGGAGTTCCCACTGTGGCATAATGGATTAAGAATCCTACTGTAGCAGCTTGGGTTGCTGTGGAGGTGCGGGTTTGATCCTCAGCCTGGCACAGTGGGTTAAGGGTCCAGCATTGCTGCAGCTGTGGTGTAGGTCACAGATGTGGCTTGGATTCAGCCCCTGACATGGGCACTTCCCTATGTGGATCTGAGGCCATAAAAAAATTCATTAGTCATTAATTCATTAAAAATCTTATTGAACTATTATACAATGGGGCCTGTTTAAGGCGAAGAAAATATAATCGCTGTCTATGGATATTATAATTTGGTGGAGGCAGTCTGATTTTATATATATATATATAGAGAGAGAGAGAGATAGACATATTTTTATGTATATATTTTTAGAGAGACATATAATCAAAGATATGATTAGGGTTAAGTGAGTGTGGCAGGGAAAGGCTGATCATCCTGAAGATGCCATTTAAGCTGAATCTGAATAAAGAAAAGAAGTTGGTTATTTGACAAGCTGGAGGAAGAGCTTATGGCAGAGGGATCAGCATGCACTAAAGCCCAGCAGGAGGATTGAATTTAAGTTGCCTAAGGACAGAAACCCAGTATGGGAGATGTTTGGGACTACATGTGGAGTGTGCATATGCCCTTTTGAAGTTTACAATCAATACTTTATGGAGGATAGGGGGATATCAATGGAGACAGTCTTTCCAGTGAAATGGAAATAAATTGTATTTTGAACAGTTCTGACACATTGAAATAAGTATTTGCTCAATTGAAAGTCCAGCTTCTAATTGTTTCAACAAACATTTGTAAGTATGAATAGTAAGAATATCAGCTTCTAGGGAATTCTCATTGTGGCTCAGTGGGTTATGAACCAGACTATACCCATGAGAACACAGATTCAGTCACTGGCTCCACTCATTGGGTTAAGGACCCAGCGTTGCCGTGAGCTGTGGTTGACAGTCACAGACACAGCTCAGATCCCATGTTGCTGTGGCGGTGGCACAGGGCAGCAGCTACGGCTCCAATTCGACCCCTAGCCTGGGAACCTCCATATGCTGCAGGTACAGCCCTAAAAAAGAAAAGAAAAGAAAAGAAAAGAAAAGAAAAGAAAAGAAAAGAAAAGAAAAGAAAAAAGAAAAGAAAATCAACCTCTACATGTTTACATATCGTTTAATATTCATAGCAACACTAAAAGGGAGAGGCTGTTACTAACACTTTAAAAGATGTGGAAACTGCAGATTGGAAGGTTGGGATTTTTCGTTTGTTTGTTTTTTAAACTTGCTGAGGGTCACAGATATAGAAAAACTACACTTGAAATTGAAACACAGGTCTGACTCTTTACCAACCGCATTCTTTTGGACTAGCCTACTCTCAGTTAGGCTCTGAGTTAGAAGGTGCCTAATACAGAGCTGCTTTCCTCAGCAAAGAATCCTGTTGACTCTTCAAGGTACATATCAGAGTTCCTATTTAACGGACGAAAAAAACTAAAGTTCAGACAGAAGTGACTTGACTAAGGGTAATAGCTGGGATTTGAACCCAATTGTTGACTTCTGCCACTTCTTTCCCCATGTAGGAATCTGATGCAGCCAAAGAACCACTGGGATAGGGGAAAGGTCACTCTCATTGCATTCAGACAGGATATTTTGCAGCAGATGATTGCATCAATTAATGTTCTTTGATTGGAGGCATCAGCAATAGACTCTCATTGGATTTAAGTTAAAAGAGCAGCAAGGGAGCTTCTTGGAATACTACTGAAACAGTTTACAACACTGGAAAAGTTGCTGAGCTACAAACTTCCAGAAAGACAGAAATGGGGTGGAGACTTCAGCTGTGGACCTGTGGGCCTTCTTGGGTTTCCCCATCTGGAGACTCAGCTGATTATCTCCTACTTCTGTAGGTTTCTGATTGAGTTGAGCTTCTCCAGAAAGAGACCCAGATTGGGTCTGTGAGGATAGATTCTATCCTGTAATCTAAAGGTACAGAGGCAGCAACCTGATAGACAAGGCATATTTTTCATATTGAAGAAAAAAATAAAAGGCTACTGCACAGATCATTTCTAACCTTACATTTTGCCAGTAAAGAAACTGAGGTTCAAGGAGTGGAAGTGATTTTTTTTCCCAAGGTCACCTAACTCTTGATCTGAAGAAGTAGCAATTAGGAAAAACATCATTTGTTCTCAGAATGTCAGATCTCTCCTTTCCACCTTAGTCACACTTCTTATGGGTCTTTGTACTTCCTCATTAAAACCTGTACATTATAATCAGCCAGTCAAAGCTTAGCGTAAACTATAATATTGCTGAATATATTTGTAGTATAAACCTCATTAAGGTAGATATACAAAGCCCTATTCCCTATAAAATACACTCTGGGAACTGCTGAACAAAGAAGATGGATTTGTGGGTCAAAAATCTTTTTAAGCTTGGGCCTCAATACACAGCTCATCTTTTCCAGTTGAGCACTTCAGGATACTATTTAAGGAACATTTTATAAAACCTATCCCTGGCCCTCTATATGAATGCCAGCTTAAGAAAGTATGTTGGATTTCTCAATATTTACCCAGAATTTCAACCGACAAAGATATTGATCTTTCTCTATTTGATAAACTACTGAGTAATGAAAATGGATATTCTCAAGCAAATTTTTGAACCTCCATGATACAGCATATATTTGTCAGAATAAAAGAGACTCAATCCAACTTATGTGTCAGTTTATTAACATTAAGACTGTGTCCAAAATACCACTTTTTCCAGCAAAAACTAAACATGCTGTGATTATAGTAACCTTGCCAGGTAAACCCCAAATTTTCCTTTGCCCCATCTAAGCAGATCAGATTTGTGCTAAACTCAACCACAGTTGGAAGTCACTGTGTTTGAGCTTATTTTACCATTTCCACTAGCTAATAGAAAAATTCAAAACTTCAGTTCAAAGTGCTTGGAAGAGTCTGCAGAGAGTTCAGAACCTTACAAGACCTGAACCTGAACCCGTTTCTTTAACATCCACAGTGGATGTTGATAGCCCTCTGGGAATTAATCTCTCAATCAGACTACAAGAAAGATTGAGGATAAGAGTGATGAAGTTAGGGCAGAGACACGAAGAAGATATTTCCTTAGGGTTTAAAAAGAAAAATATATTCAGAACATCAATCTCAGTAGCCTAGGCTGACAGATGATGTTTTAAGAAATAACCATCAACAGCAGGGAAATAGTTTCTTTAATTGTACAATCACTTTTGGAGCTATTTGGAGTTGTCTGCATAAAACTCTTTTCAAATACAAACATACATGCACACCCACACACATTTATTGAGAGCAAATACCCATTGCTGTAGTTAATGGAGTGAGATACAGCTGAATTGGGACTGGGAGAGCAGCAGGGGAGGAATTGTGGAAGCCAAGTTAACTGCTCTGATACAAACTGACTTTTTTTGGTCTTTCCCAGCCAAACCGTATATTATTGTCAGTAATGCAGGATGGGGCTGCTTTCTGTAGTGACGCACTATATAGAATAAAGGATCAGCAAAAGACTATGGATGAGGTGTTTACTTCTTTCAGTGCAGGAGCCCTTGCCCGCTACTCCTCAGTATGCTAATTCCTGCAGTTTTGTGGGACATTATGATTACCTGCTGCTTGCTGAGACACAGTCCTCACCTAGAGCTCTGCTTGGGGCTGAGGGATTCTGGTAAGAGAGTCATGTCAAAAAAGGAGGGGATATCACAAAACAGCCACCACCATGATGAAGGAGCGAGAGGGATTGATTTATGAGAATGGATTAAAACAACTTAATAGAGTGGCCAAATCATGACCCAACTCCATAGGACTGTCACACGCTTTGAAGCTAGAAGGGACTTTTTTGAGCAGGAAATTTGAAGGGCACAATAGGTCATGGATGGGAGAAAAGAAAAGATCTTCACCTAGCTGGTATGTTGTGTAGAAGGCTAAGCTGTGGCAGGGTAGCAAATCAAGATTGAAGCTTGCTCTCCTCCAAGTGATACAGTGAAAGTGTCTCCCCAGAAGTGAAAGGCAGATTCTAGAATGATGTTAAATTCCAGGTGTCCTCTAGAGAATCATGTGAGAGGGGGATAAATGAGATATCTTAATCGGTCTTACTCAACTCTAGTGTCTATGATTCTGTCATCTTTTTTGAGTCATTAGTTTTGTGTTTTGTTTTTCAAATTCATTCTGGAGACAAAAGGTCTTTAATTTTAGTGCCAACATGTGCCTTCAAAATCCAAAGCATCTCTCTCTGACAGTCTATTTACAGACTCCTCAAAATGATTATTTCAGCCACTTAGGAGCTATGGTAATGGTAATTTTTTGCATCCTAATAAAGCTGTTCCCATTATTTAAAAGAGAACAAAACCTGAAACATAACTTTCTTTCTTGCTAAAACTTGAAACCTGTCACTTAATAATGTTAGTTTCATTCAGGTTATTTTATCCCAGGGAAAGAAATATTATGGCACATGCAGATCTGCAATACATCCCCATTCTCTTGCCCTGTTTTTGTGATTACTGTTATTTTAAGGAATAAAGATTTACTACCAACTGATCATCAATAGTAAAATTAACACTTTTTCTAATTAAAGCCTATATCAGCTTAATTCCAGTATGACAGGGAAAGAGCAAAACAGGACAGGAGCTACAAAGAGAGGACTGGCTTGTGAATCAGTGGTCTTGGACAATCTTTCACCACTGTTTTACTGCATTTTTTTCAAGTATGCAACTTAATCTCACTGTGCCTCTGTTTCTTCTGAAAAGCAAAGACAATAGGAAGAACCTGCAGTAATGGCCCCTCCCGGTCTGGGAGACAGGACCTACCTGTGCCTCCTTCTGGGGCTTCCTGAGGATAAACAAGATCTTTTCATTAAGTGCTTTGATTTACTTAAACTAATTAAAAAAAAATCATCCCTGCCCTAAAATTTTCATGGTTTTCATGGTACTTCAGTGGATGTAGTAGACACTCAATAAAAGCTAAATTAAATTGAATTACCAATAATTTCCCCAGCAGTCATGTCAGTTTAGAATAGTTTTTGATAGCTCAACCTCACACAGAATGGTGTTCTTGGAACAGAACAATAATTAGAATTATTTTTCCTAAAGTAAGCATTGCATTTTGGGTGCCAAAACTCTGTGATATTTAGCCAACAGAAATGTATTAAATACTCATTCATTTCTTTTTAGGTGGAGGGTTTTGTGTAAATGAGTAGAGAACAATTACTGAGAGCTCTGGGCTCCATGCTTGGTCAATGCCAGGGTAGAAAGGGGCAAGTAGAACTGCTCATTCCAGGAGGTCACCAGAAGCTGAAAATGAAGGCTATACTGCAGCAGAAGAATAAATGTAGCCACTTACTGTCTTCTCCAGAAATAGGAACAGAGAGGGCTGGGATGGGAATCCAATGTCACTTGAAGGAAGACATTTTGCTTATGCATAACTCATATGAACTTCCACAGCATGGCCCTTTGGAAATCTTACTGACTAAACTAGGGGATCCCTAGTCAAGGTTAATAACCATCTCAGAAGCCAGGTGACTCCTTCTTTTAGGGTGACTTGTAAACCCTGATATACAAGCCAGGTGAACTGGAGTAACTGAGATATCCAGCTAATACCTGTGAAAAATTATTGCCTTTAGTTTGCAGGTGATTAAGATTCATTTTGATGGGATTTTTTTCATGTGTGGATTGTTTTAATTTTCCACTTTATGTAGGTTTTAATATAACCTGAGAATCTAGGGAAAAATCCCAAAGCACCTTTTAAAATATTATTCTCCTCCTTTGTCACTTCTCTATGACAAATATTAAAAAAAAATAAAAATTGCTCTAATTTTGAATTTAAGTTCTAAGAAAACAGTATCTTAGGGACTTTTTTTACATTTACTTAAAACCAAATACTTTTTTACTTGCTCTGAAATTAATCTCATGTTTTTTCCAAGTAGATGTTTTATTTTTATGATTTTGTTTTCAAACCTGTTTTCAATGTTGTTCTCTTCACTTTAGCATTTTGTGATGTCATGTATTAGTGTTGATCTATACAAGTTTGAGTGACCCTTTCAGTAAGAGTTCAACTAAAGGCAAATGAATCATCAGAGCTCTGGCTTGCAGTGGGACACAGTAATTTTATTTCATTTATGTTAAAAACAGAAAAGAAAATCGATTGTTTTGAGTAAAGATAACATTACAGCCAATCTTTACAAGAGAATAGAAAGTTGCTTAAATACCCCCTCTTTTGTACCCTCTAATAGATACTACCCTCAGGAATCAGAGTACAGGAAGTTGAAGATCCAAATATGTCATTTGCTGATAGAAATAATGTAGGCTTTTTTTCACAACTTGTCATAATATTGGACAATGTGAGCAAAAGGAAATAATTTACATTGTGAAATACTCCACAAACAAATCCTGTAAATAATGTATGTTGAAGAGCAGTGTGTAGCTCCAGCAGGATATTGCTTAGAGAGATTTTGTTTAAAACATTTATTGGAGGCATATATTACACTATATCATTTACTGGCTGGAAGCCATGCAATATGTGTCTTTACAAAAAAAAAATTACCTTGTAATATGAGCCCCTCCAAGGCATAATTATATAATAAAGTTCTTATTGGGAAAACTGGAAGTAGGCCAAGCCTTGTCCAAATATAGTGAATGTCAGAGCCAAATTTATTATCCTTAGCTATTAACAGGAGAAGGCAGGTTTTGTTTACCAAGCCTAATTCTCTCCTAATTACAGCCACTATAAAATAATTACTATCCATGGGATAACAACACAAGACAGAGTGACTAACAGAAGAAACTGCAGGGGTTAGAAAACAGAGTGCAATTCTGTGTCATTTTGAACAGCTTGTGTACTGCCATGAACAAATTAACGGACTTCATTAAGGAATTATGTTTTAAGAGTGGCTTTGCGGTGAAGCAGCAAAGCAATTAATGCATCTTATTTGGTCTTAGATCTGAGTTGTAGTGCAGTTTGAGATAGCATCTAAGTTTTTTTAAAATTTTTGATGTATCAGTTTTAATAGGATACAACCACATTACCGGGCAAGATAGTTAATGAGTGTAGAGATAAGGCTCTATTTTGGACAAATGATATCCAGCCCCCACTAACTTGTTCTGTCTTTATGAGCAGATTTCTTATGGCGGCGATTTTAATAATCTACTGAAGACAAATGCCAACTTTTATCTAATTCCATTTCACAACCTACCCTCATATCCTAAACTCTGTTGGATTATGCTTTTGATGAAAGGTATAGTTTTTAGAAAGGCAAGAATATTCTGTATATCTGTTTGAGCCACAAAACTGGGAACTTGAAATATTATTTCAATATTTCATATTTGCTTTCCACACAAATCAAAACGGAATATTATCCAGTTGAAACATGATGCTTCATTAAATTCTCAATGTTTCCCATTCCCACATTCCCTAACCTCTTCCATCTCATCACAGAGCCCCAGAGGTGTAAAGAAACCTTGTTGTAGATCTTTGTACCCTTAAAACGCATGCACCAGAATCAGCCACTATTCTTACTACTTTTGCACAATAGCAAGGGTGAAAGGTCAAGTTGTGCCTCTTGCTGGTTCGGTATCTCTTCTCTCTCTCCACATGCCCCCCTACAACCCCACCCCTCTCTGTAAAGGGTCACTTCTTACTGCAGTAGGAAAAATGCTCCTGTTTTGGTGACTTGGTGAAAACGTACAAACTCAGCACACTGGGGGAGTCTCTTTTAGATACTCCTTTTAATAGGCCTCCAGATGGCCACATAAAAGCAAAAGGATTATTATAGCAACTCCCAACCGGGCCATTAGAGATAAAGGTGGACCAGAGTTTCCTTTAAAACCATTTTTTTTAGGAATATATGATCTGATCATAAAAAAATCCTTAATATAAAAGTATGAGAAGAAGTTCTAAATCCAGAAATTCAGTTTTTTATTCTATTTATCTTCATACATGTTCCTTTATGCAAATAAAGTTATTTGATTTAAAGTTAAAGGCCCAAAGTGTAATTTTAATTCTTGCCAACACTGCTATGGCATGCTTTAGTTTTTTGTTTTTTTTTTTAATTTAAAAAAGCTTCTTTTTTTTCTTTCCTTTTTATTCTCCAGACACTGAATGTTTCTATAGAGACCTAAAGTTAAGAAAGGAATAGGCAATAAAGAGATTTAGAAAAAACATTTCATGTGGAAAAAGAAAATGTGCTATCTCAAATATATATGTACTTTACTTCCTCATAGTACAATCAATTAAAGCAGTGTCATTGAATGACTCCTTTCCCTTCTCCACTGTCAGAAGCCATAGTAGCTCTAAGGTTAAAAACAGGACTGGCTGGTTTTACACAGTAGAATTACAGCTTCTTCTTTCCTACTTTTTCCTTTTCTATATTTTCCAAAATATTCCAAGAAGCATGCTTTATTTTATTTTTTAAAAGTTTAATTTTGAGGATCTTCATCCACACCCACCTCTACTTACATAACTTTTTTCCCCCAGGAGGCAAAGCAGACCATGTTGTTACCTAAAAACTTGGCAAATTTTTCTTCACGCAGCCCCATTAGATAATTAACATGAATCAATTCTTCCCAGATTCTAAAGTTAGCTTGTTGGCTTGCCCTAGTTTGAATTGTGGCTTTTCATCTTTTCTCTTCTTTGTTGGAAATTTTAGTGAAAAGTTGAAAGAGACAGTATTGAGAATTACTAGCCAGTTCCACTTAGAACTGCTTTCAAAATCATTTTCCTTTATCAGTTTCCTTTATCAGTTTCCTTTATCAGTTTCATCATCATCATCATCATTATTATTATTATTAAATATTTCACACAAAAAAGTATAAGGAATTATAAACACTCATCCTTCACTAAGATTTAACAAATGTCAATGCATTATAAAAAGTTTATTTGCATCAAGTATTGCTTTCATAATAAAATGTTTCGGAGAGAGTTGAAAACCCCCTTTGGTACCCTTTCCTGTCATAAAGCCCTTTCACTCTCATTTTCCCTTCCTTTCCAGCGGTATAATGGCCACTATCTTAAGACTGATTTGTGACTTTCACATCCATGTTTTTGTATGTCTACTACATATGTGTGTATCCATAAATAATATATTATTCTATAATTTTAAATTTACATAAATGTAAATTTTACTCTGATACTTGCTTTTCCACTTATCATTATGTTTTCAAGATTTATTATGTTGATCCGTGGACAGTGAATTGGTTCATTTATTTCATTTGCTATGTAGGCTTCCATTGTGAATATGAATATAACATAGTTCACAGATGCATTGTCGAACAGAGAACAAGGCCACCTACACTGTATCATTCCTTTAGTGGATGAAGGAGAAAAATCCTTTCCTTTCTGGTTTGTGATGTGTTAATTTTGATACTAAAATTTTTCGTTGTGGTTTAAAAACACATTTTAAAATTCTGTAGACAGTAAAAACACAGCAAGCCTTTGTAGTAATTCACAAACCCCTATGGAAGAGTGCATCCTTTGGCAGTTCCGATAAGTGTAAATGTGGAGAGACCATGATGATGCTGGCCACGGCTGGGATGAGAAGTTGAGGTAAAGG
This sequence comes from Phacochoerus africanus, assembly GCF_016906955.1. Classification (NCBI taxonomy): domain Eukaryota; kingdom Metazoa; phylum Chordata; class Mammalia; order Artiodactyla; family Suidae; genus Phacochoerus; species Phacochoerus africanus. The sequence continues at coordinate 136,196,401 of NC_062546.1, read as the reverse complement.
AAGGGAACTTCTGTCATATCCCACAAAATAAAGGCTAGAGCTACCAGAAAATGTCTTCTTCATAATAAAAGAAAAAGCTGGTCCAGAAACTTTGAAAGCTTATATTCCAGATTCAATTAATATTATAAAGATAATGCATTGACATGGTGGATGGTAAAGGACATGGGCATGTATTGTGTCAATGACTCATAGATTCTTAAAGACCCCAAATTATGCATTAATGTGATATATCCTAATGGTTCTGCCATCTCAGTGCATTAACTGCTGTGTTATAACTGGTGTGATAGGTGGTGTCAATCCAAGCATTTACAGGCTCTCTTGTGTCTCCATTTCAATCTTCCTATCCAGTTTAAAGACTTTTAAACTCCCTTTTAAAAGTAAACACAACCATACATTTTAAATGTTGCAGTGCTATCAGATGTCTAAAAAAGGCAAAGATTGTTGACTCAAGGTCACTAATATCCATTTGCCAGACATCAAGTGTGGCATGTTGCATACTGAGGCATCATTTAACAGGAAGTATGAACCAGCAGCATTAATGCTATTATCAGTGTGACCTCTCATTTTAGGGATTATAATCTTTCTATACACCTGTTCACTATGGTCACCTCCACACACAGGTAAACTTCCAAATTTGGAGCATATTTCAAGGAATATACAGCAAAGACAGCCTTACAAAAATTCTTTCCCACTAACCTGCCACAAGATCTGAAATTCCCATCATTTGGAATTAATTCCTTTGACTTGAGACAATTAATCTAGAAGAGTTCATAATATAAGATAAATATGATTAAGAAAAATAATGCATTAAGCTTTTATTATTCATTAAGACCTGAGAAGGGATATATTCATATGAGTTGTTAACTTGTAACCTAATAATATTTTGAAGGGAAAAATGGAATACTTCAATGCCACATTACTATGGGTGATGAGAAGAAAAGTCCATATTTCAAGAAGCTTCCCCGTGAGATTTTGACGTAAAGAATAGCGGATCAGAGGAAGGACCAAATAGTCAAATAGTGAGTGTTTTGGATGTTGAGGAGAGTGGATACTAAGAGTTAAGAAAAATGAGAAAAGAGCATCTGCGTGTGTGTGTGTGTGTGTGTGTGTGTGTGTGTGTGTGTTGGAGACATGTACCTGAAAAATACCTACTCTAGGATTTTGCCCTTACCTGAGCCTTTTGTGTACAACAAAATCTTGTCCCTCCTTATAAACATATTATTTTGTCTTTTAAATTAAAAAAAAAAAGTCCTTAACACTCTAAGACATACTCTGTGAGGTAATACATAACTGAAAACCTTGTACGAAAATGTATTTTTTCTTCCTTTAGTTTAGGTTTTTTTTTTTTTTAACATTTTATATTATGCTTTTTGGCAACTGAAGGAAATATTCATACAAGCTTAAAATGCTGATACTACAGAATCTTTTGTCTTGGAGGAATTTTGTTCGCACAGATTATGCTTCAGGCAAACACCAAGCACTTTGATATTTGTGTGGGAATGAACTAAAAGTATTTGCTTCATAAACAACACACTCACCTATTTGTTTGCTTGCAATCACACTTGGGGCTTGGCTCAAACCAACCACTTTTATATAAAAAGTGATAGCAAACATCTCAATAATTCTGATAAGTGAGGCTACTTTCTACATGGCTTTGAGATATTGAGCTAAACATGAGGGATTAAGACCAGTTTCCTCTAAAATGCACATGACTTCAACAGCTGATCTTAGTCGCAAGCTTACCAAATTCCAACCACTGGGAGGCAGTATTGTGCAGTAGTTAAAATCTTGAGTTTTGGTATCAGCTAGTCAAGGGTTCGAATTTGATTCTACGTAACTGTGGATGAGTTAACCTCACTAAGCTTCACTTTCCTTATCTTGCAATGGGATAAGACCCATTTCTATTTCATGCTATTCTGAAGATTAAATGAGATAATGTGAGTAGAGTGCTTAGCTTACCTGGTGCTCATAAAACCCAATAAGTCTGACCTCTAGGCAAAAGTATGTAATATATGGACCTGTTGGAACCTGCTGATGCTTTTCTCCCTTGCTCATACTCTTGCTAACCTCACACATTCCTAATGAGTGTCAGAATCCAAATATAGGAAAATAGTTAATTTTCATGAGGAGAATCTTTGGCACTAAGCCGATATACCAAACAGCAATGCTTCTCCCAGAATCTCACACTGATATTTTTATCCTAGGACTGTTCAATAGCTTCAACACTTCCCTTTTCTTAATTTCCTCCATTGTCCTACACACAAATGTCATCTTCAGTAACAACTGCACTTGCCACTGAATACTATGGGTATTTATCTTGTTGCTAGGAACATGGTACTGTCTAGATATAAGTCCCAAAGTCTAGTGTATCACTTAAAAAACCATCCTTGATACTGCCAGGATAGTCCCTAGTCTTTATATTTATATTCTCAAATTTACAATCTTCTATTATACTTAATTTTTCAAAGTAACAAATATCTATTTCACTAAAGAATCTTTGACAAGAATATAGATTTCTTTACAGAACTCAAAGAAAAGTCTATTTTTGACATCGCATTAACATTCAGAAAGCACAATGTAGTTTATAGTACTTGAGAGAGAATACTTTTCAAAGAAAGCCCCTGTCCCTGGTATATGTAGAGCCTTTATTGTGGAATCAACAGTATCCAGGGTATTCACTGATTTTAATTTCACTGCTTACATCTAGCCCTTAACAAGTTAGTTTGATGACTTCACAAATTATTTTCCTATTCTCATCAATCACTGACTCCAAAAATAAAGTAACCTATAGATTCTTAGGAATCTGGACCAATTTAATTGTATCTTTCTCTCTTAAGAAGAGAAATTAATGGTACTTCAGAATTCACATTTATAAGTAAAGTCCTCTCTCATCCGTTAGCATTTTGACACTTCTTCAGTTTGTTAATGCATGATGAGCCTATAGATTCATAAAAATATCATTGATCATTTGGTTCTTCCCAAGATCAATCCTATGGTAAATTCACCTTAAAATGTATTCCATGTTCTATGATCATTTCACTTGCAGATGAAGGGTTCTTATGTTTGTCCTTAACTTTTCCGGGCAGAATTTCAGAAGTAGAACTCTGGCCTGTTAAGCAGCACAGCTGCACCCTGCAGGTAGAATGAAAAGGTCCTGGATGAGGTCTTGAATGCGTGTCCTTACATGCTTCACACTGCAACCTAATGTGCAGTTGCAGACCACCCCATCTGAGATAATAAATGAGAAAGTCTCAGGGCTGTTGAGCACTTTGCAAATTTTCACAGTAGATCAGCACAAACTTAGTTAGCACAGGTGTTCATATAATTGTGATTCATTGGAAAAATTCTCGGTGCTCAATAGCCCTAGCACTCTTTTCCCTCCTAGGTGCTGGTTGAGTGTGAGTATATTGTGGGGAAATGTGCCATGATGTTGGGCTCCACTGGTGCTTGGCTAAAGGGTGCTGGACTTGAAAAAGAACTGCTAAATGTGTCCAATTCTCTTGGTCCATTGCTTAAGCTTCTGAAACTAGAGGATGACATGAATCCAATAGCTCAATAGAAAACACTGAAGTCCAACACTAAAACAAAACAAAACAAAACTCTTCTGATATTGGATAATATTAAGACATTTTGAGGTTATTTAAAAATCATTAAATCCCAAACAATGTAAAGATCTCAGTCCTCATCTTTCTTGCATTATAGCTGCCATTTTGGGGGGAACGGGGCTCAGTGCCACCTAATCACCAGCTCTGCTCATTTCTTAAGGTTGGCTACCATTTGGAATAGGACTCAAAGTAAACGATTGTGAACTGGTGAGTAAGACACCTCACTCTGGGGTGAGCCCTTAATATCAGACTTAGATTTTCTATTTACAGAGAGAATCAAAACTACATGATATAAAATTTGCATAGCTTTTAATGTAATAAAGTCAGTAACTTGATTTTTTTAAATACCTGATCATATTGTTAACTAATATTAATCATGCTCCTACATTGTGCTTGATTCTGTGATAAGCACCCTGAATTTGAGAATAAGGGGAAAGAAAAACCATCTGTCTATGATCTGTATATGATCTACACATGGCTACTTTATGATATTTTTTTATAAACACAGAATTAAAGGAATTTCAAATATGTACACCTCTCTATTGGAAATTGATTCAAACTGCATTCCCAATAGTCAACTCAGGTGTTTCTGCTTCTGATTTCTATGTCCCTGTCTGAATGAAAAAAGTGTCTCTCCTCACAATCTATCCAGAATTTTCCTTTAAAGGAAGTGATCAAATAGATCATATTGTAGTATTACTTTCTAATTTTCACTATTTTTTTTCATGTACTTGACATGTAAGTCTCCACTAATTTGAATGGATCTGTAGACTTTTTCCATCTTTGCTCCTTAAGAGCAAAAATGTACTTACATAAATTATTTCAAGTAATAATTTAAAGATAAATAAATGAAAGATATACAGCTAAACATAGATGGAAAAGTCCTCACTGGTCCTTATGCTATGTCAAACCAAGAACCTACTTGGTACCACTGCAATGGAGGGTTTGAGTCTTTTCTTTAATCCTGAAAATCTTCTGAAAAATGAATGTTTCTCCTTTGTTTTCAAATAGAGAGATAAAAACATCAGTACTGACAGGAATCCCGTGCCACCTCCTGCTCCCAAATGAGACACTAGGCAAATTACTAGGTGATGTTTAGTCCCAAATCCTTATATTGTTCCGTGTGTGTGTGTGTGTGTGTGTGTGTGTGTGTGTGTGTGTAGATATATCTAGATATATCCATAACTATCTATCTATATATGGTTTTTTTTTTTAACTTACAGTAGACCATGGTGTCACTAAGATTCCCTCTGTCTGAACTGGAAACAGGCTCATATGACCTTCATGTCTCCTTTTCCCTGAACCCTTGCTGATCCTACTAAGAGCTACTAGGACTATGTGTATTAGGAAAGCCATTCCAAAAGGGATTTTAAAAATCACATCTGAGACAGCAACAATTTCATGAAATTCCAGAAGAAAAAGAAAATTCAAAGAGGAAAATATCACAGAATAGAACACTTATTGAGAAAGCAAAATGTTTAAATTGTGTTTCTAGAAGATTCTATTATTTGTTCTTTTTTAAAAAAAAATTATTAGAGTATAATTGATTTACAATATTGTGTTAGTTTCCAGGTACAGCAAAGTGGATTTGCTTTACATTCCTTTTGATTCTTTTCCTAGATAGGTTATTACAGAGTACTGGGTAGCTTTCCCTGTGCTGTATACAGTAGGCCCTTGTTACTTATCTATTTTATATATAGTAGCATGTCTATGTTAATCCCAACCTCCTAATTTATCCATCCCTTAAACATTTCCCCTTTGATAACCATAGTTTTGTTTAAAAATGTTTGGTTCTGTTTCTGTTTCATAAATTAGTTCTTCTGTTTCATTTTTATTAGATTCCACGTATGTGATATGATACTTGTCTTTCTCTGTCTGACTTATTTCACTTAGTATGATAATTTGAAGGTCCATCCATGTTGCTACAAATGGCATTATTTCATTCTTTTTTGTAGTTGAGCAATATTACATTATATATATGAACTGCATTCTATTCATCCATTCCTCTGTTATGGACATTTAGGTTGCTTCCATGTCTTGGCTGCTGGAAATAGTGCTGCAGTGAACACTGGGATGCATGTATCTTTTTGAATTATGGTTTTCTCCAGATATAAGCCCAGGAATGGGATTGCTGGATTATTTGGTAGTTCTATATTTAGTTTTTTAAGGAACCTCCATATTGGTGTCCATAGTGGCTGTACATTCCCACTAACAAGGTAGGAGGGTTCCCTTTTCTCCACACCCTCTCCAACATTTATTGTTTGTGGACTTTTTGATGAGGTTGTAAGGTGACACCTCATTGAAGTTTTTATTGGTATTTCTCCATAATTAGTGATACTGAACATCTTTTCATGTGCTTTTTGGCCGTATGTCTGTCTTCTTTGGAGAAATGCCTGTCTAGATCTTCTGACCATTTTTGATTGGGTGGTTTGTTTGTTTTTTTATACATAAAGTTGCATGAGATGAATCCCTTGTCAGTTGCTTCATTTGCAAAGATTTTTCTCCCATTCTGTGGGTTTTCTTTTTGTTGTTATTTTTTTTAATGGTTTCCTTTGCTGTGCAAAAGCTCTTAAGGTCCTGACTTCATGAATTTTCTAACTGTTTGATTTGGCTTAAGATTTTACTTGCTATTTAGACAGCCTGTATAATTTCAGGATGATGAATGTAGATTTTAGAGAACATAATTTAATAGACATTTATGGACAATGAAATGCTTGTATGACTATTTGTAACCTAATGTAATGGATTTCTAACATTCTCCAATGGTCTTAGCAATGTCCAAGGCCTACAGCCCAGAAAAAAAAAAAAAGGAATCCATCAATTTTTAAATTTCATTTCTTATAAAGATGTGTTAAGTATTATTTTATTTACCAGTGCAGAACTCACTACATCCTATTCTAAGAACTGTAAACAAAAATATATAGCTATGTAGAATCAGAAGCAGAGAAAATGTGAGAATTAGGCAGCAATGTTTTTGGAGACAAATTTTAAGAATGTGAATGTTAGAAATACCATGCTTTTTAAAAACCTATGGTGGGGGTAAGGGGTAAGGGGATGCCTGGAGAGTTTGCATCATTACTTCTTGTACTACTTCTCCTTCAAAGAATATTAAAAACAAAATAGCCTTTCTTGGGGCTGGAATTTTTTCAGTATATCTCTCCTATAGGCAGTGGAATGGACCAGATGGTCTCTGGAGTTCTCCTCTAAACCTCTGACTCTCTAATTCATGGTCAGAATATTAGAGAGCCAACTTTATTCCCATTTTGAGCAGGGGATTCTTGTAGGGTGGCCACCCTTTTTTATACAGATACTGTTTAAGCTGCATTAACTTGTTTCTATCAGGCGGAGCTGAATTTCTGTGGTACTGGAGGGGAGAAAAAAAAAAGTGCTCTTATTTCAGATTCAAATGTTTTCCAGATCTACTGGTGGTAATTGACATAATTCATTTTAATGAGTTAGAAGTATTTGAAGAGCTTACAGTGAAAACATGTGGAGCCGCTTTATAAATTCCCAGGCTTTTAGAACCCTCTCTGTCTCCAGTGTTTCTACATTTACTATATCCAGTAAACTGATAAAGCAAAATGATTTACTGTAAAATAGTTATAAGTAAAGAAATGTCCTCTGAGGATACCATAATTGTTTTCATTTTCCTTTCCCCAGTGCCAGTGGTATAATAAATGCTAATAGATGCAAATTATGCGTGATCTTTAATGCATACTAAAGAGAGACCATTTAAAAATCAGGTACCTTTTGTTGGCAAGTAAGCAGTGGAATATTGTTTCCTTTTTAAGATCTTGTACAAACCAGGAAGGTTCCTTTCTGGATTGTCTGCATGTACAGGCCCACCTCCAGACTGGTGTAGTTAGACATTCCAGAGGAGGGGTGGAGACAGGATGAGGGAGGAGAAGAGGCAAACAAAAACATCTTTGACTCCAAATGATTCCATAAGGTAATCCTGGAAAGAAAAACAAACATCACTCCCAACAGGACAGCCAGCGTGACTTAAAAAGAAGAGAAAATTGAAATACATGAAAAATCAATGAGGTAATAATTAAATTGTGGGACACACCATCCAGCAGCCTTCAAGCATTTGGTAATGGAGACAGGGAACTGAAGTCATCAGTAGTTAAAAGGGAGCAAAGAACAGTAGTCATCTTGAAGCTAATTTCATGATGAGATGCTAAAAAACACATACCTGATACAGTATAGCAGGATATTTATAGGAGGTTAAAGATACAAATTAAAGTCCAGGAGCCTATACATTCCTGATTACCCAGCATTCTTAAATCAGTCCCGCTCAGTCTCACACCTGGGGTCTCAGCTGCAGTGTAGCTGTCATTTACGCTACCCATGGCCCACGATTGATGACAGTCATTCGCTGATGAAGCTGTATACATCATTTCTGTCCGAGCTGCACTGGCCAGATGGACCCTGACCATCCATCGCCTGTCAGGGACGCATCTGTTCACACTGCTGCTAGGGGTACTAACAAGTCATTGGCTTTCCAAAAGGACAGTGTCAGCTGGATAGGGCACAACATAAAAACTGGTGGTGTTGGGTTTTCCTTTCTTTTTTTATTTTTTTTTTAAATCAAAAAATATTTTTTTTCCTTTTTAAAAGGAATATCTTGCATTAACTTTAAAAAAAAGTCATAGTAGATCTATCCAAAATACCAAACACTTTATCAACTTCATAGTGATATAAAACAAGTTGGTTTTCCTTCTTAAATTTATTGCTGATCATAATATTAAAATGTTTGTGAAGGTCTAGGGAGTTTCTTTACCAGTATTTTTTTCTATAATGAAAAATCAAGATGCTTATATATTATTTTTTTTCTGAATCCAGGTTAATATTTTTATTTACTATACGTCTTTGTATTAAATAAAATTATCTCCCTGGCTGAAATAAAAAGTAATCCAAATAAAGTTTTGCAATAAACTTATCCATAAATGTAATAAAATCAAAATAGTTCAAGTTTGGTAAAGATTCTGTTTTCACTTTAATTCGCTGCCATTCAAAAATGTTTTTACAAAGGAATTATTTTATCATCAGGATGAGGTGGTACCTAAGAATTAATTAATCCTTGTATGTCAGGAACCATCTGTGCACTTTCCCTGTATTATTTAATTTTCTTATCATATCTCTATGAGGTAGAATTAATACACCCATTTTCCAGGCTCTGGAAACTGAGGAATAAAGAGTTAAGGGATCCACATCTAGTGTTAGTGGCAGAGCCAGGATTTGAGTCATTTGAGTCCAGAGTAGGTCTGACACCAAAATCCCCATGTTAATTTCTCTTTGATTTGAGCCTCTAAAACTGATCTTAAAATATGATTCTAAATAGTCATGACAGCTCAGCATCCTGATACTTTTCTAGATTCTTACTTTTGTTATAAAAAGGAAATTACGTTGCCTTGGCAAAAATTTAACAAGAGGAATTTTAAGTTAAGCAAGAATGAGAACATAAGTCAAAATCAGACAATTAACTGGCTTCTTTTTTAAATTAAAGGCAGAATTTTTTAAATCTACTTGTTATGTAGAGATACATTTCAAAAAAATTTGTAATCGACACCCACACAAGTGTTCCTAAGTGGATAAAAGTGTATAATCTACCCAAAATGATGTTGAAAAAAACAGAGCACGTGGCATAACCAGTCTTCAACAGATAAGTAAAACAGAGGCAACTGTTAGAATAAATATGAATGTGAATGATGTTCATAGAGATCCTTAAAATACAATTTGTTTATAAGCACATGTCTCAAATATAGCCTCCAACTCTTTACTGCTTCAGTTTCCTGATTTAGAAAATGAAAAAAAAAATGCACTTTTTTTTTCCATCAGTGAAAATTGTATTTTACAGATTTGGGTGAGAACTTACTGTAAAAGAAAAGAATCTAATTTGACTAGATGGAAAACTGATAAAGAGATGGAGGCCGTTTTCAAGGTCACAGAGGAGGCATTTCTATATTGGCAATGTGAGACACATTGTTGAAAAATATGAGTGACTATAAACCTCATTTTGGCTGTCGACTCTGGCAGCAACAAGAGATCTGCGGGGAAATTTCTCCATAACTCTCCATTTTGGCTTCATAAATTGGCAAATCACATGATTTTCTTGCTATGAGGGCCTTAACCTTCAATTAATTTACTTTGCACTTTTTCTTACAATTTTTTTCCTGGAGAAATATGGTAAAACCAAAACAAAACTAAACTTTTTGATGTCTTCTCCTGTTTTAAGTTATGAGCAAATACATAATTACAAAGAAGGTGTCCACAAATATGTGTGTGTGTGTATGTATATAACACACACACATATATATAGTCAATATATACTGATAGTCATGATTGGTTTCTCCTGCATTCAAATATGAATGCTCCATGATCTGAAAGAACTTTTGGTTTCTAAGAAGGGAAAGGAATATATACATATAACTACAAACAAGCTAAAATGTCAATAAGTTGTAAAAACAGGGTATAAAATTTGAGATGAAATTGCTTCCAGCTGGAATTGTCAGAAAGCTTTATGGAGGAGGTAGTATTTGAGATGAGTCTGGATGAACTTATTCAGGAACTTAACTTCTCTTAGGCAAAAGTGGTATCTCAGGAAGAGAGAGAGTCCTGGAGGTTGGAAATCAAAGGTCAGAATTCAAAGGTCAGAAGAGGCAATAGTGACTAACTAGGCTAATGTTTGGATTGGGTTTTTATTAAAATACCTGTTTTTTAAAAATGTTTCTTCAGTATATGAGTGAACGAATGAGCAAAAATTGTCAAAGCCATTAAGGATCTTGAGTAAGAGTTAGAATTTACAGTACTATCATTAAAAATCTCTATTGTGATAGGTAGAACACTACTTTCAAAAATGTCTGCATCCTAATTTTGCAAGTGTAATTAAAAGTAGGGATCTTAAAATGAGGAGCTTATCTTGGATTGTCCGGGTGGGCCCAACCCAATTGCATGAGTCCTTAAAAGTTAAGAAGGTTTTTACACTGTGATCAGAGAGCTATGTGACAATACAGAGCCTGAGAGAGAGATGACACTGTAGCTTTGAAGATGGAGAAAAGAGGCCACAAACCAAGACTATAAGCCCTCTAGAAGGAAAAAGCAAGAAAAAATGGATTCTCCCCCAGAACCTCCAGAAAGGAATGCAGTCTTGCCAACACTTCCTTTTAGGTTCATGCAGGCCATGTCAGACTTCTGACCTACAGATAAGAAATAGGTGTTGTTTTAAATTACAAAGCTTACAGTAATATGTTAAGGCAGATACATCTATTTTGTGTTGTCTGGGCATACCACAGATTATTATATCAGCGTATTTTCAAGCATTGTATTGCCACCAAGGAAGTCAATATTGAAAATGTATATATAAAATGAGGTAATAATTTCCCCCCAAAGAAATTTACTATTAAAATGTTTATATTTGTGGTTAAATTGACATACTAAAATGACTGTGTTAAATTGCATGTTCACCTCTCACTAATAAAATTCATACTGAAATACTTGGTAGTTTTTATCACTGATTGAGATACAGTTTTGATCTCTTTTTGTAATTTTGCGATCTAGTTTGCCTTTAAATAACTGGATTTCTTAAGCAACAGAAGAAATTCGATACATAAATATCTTCAGAATTATTGAGTTAGATATTCTGAAATTGTGTCTATTCTATCTTACATATTCCACAGTGGCTAGCACAATGCTTTGTTCATGGTACAATCAATAATTATTTTTCGATTTGAGTGGAAAATTCTGTAAATACAGTTTAAAAAATTGAGTGTCCCATCCCATTATCCATCCATTCACAATAAATGGCTATTCAGTGTGCCAGACTTCTGTTTGTATTTGGCTGACTTAAGATGCATTAAGTATTGTTTGTGATGTAGCCTGGAAGAAGTAGGTAGAAGGTCAAAAATTTGTCTGGTAATTTAAGCAATATATCTGGTCATTCCAGCAAATTTAAGAAATGTTTTGATTTCCCCAGATTTATTTTCTATAAAAATTAGGAAAAATTGCACTAAAAAAACTAATAAAGAATTTTTTGCTCCAGTCACTTTTCATATGTGACTTTGTAGCATGTATAGGCAGCTAAGTAAGTGTGTGGGGAAAACAATAGATTGCATTTTCAAACTGAACCACTCCTTGATAGCAATGTTGCATCAGAAGTACTGTCTTTGAGGGAGTTCCTGTTGTGGCCCAGCAGATTACAAGCATGACTAGTATCCAAGAGGATGCATGGTTGATCCCTGGCCTCTTTCAGTGGGCTAAGGACCCAGCCTTGCTGTGAGCTGTGGTATAGGTCACATCCTGTGTTCTGTGTCTCCAATTCCACCCCTAGCCTGGGAACTTCCCTATGTTGCAGGTGTGGCCCTAAAAAAGGCAAAAAAAAAAAAAAAAGTACTGTCTCTGAGCTTCCTGGCCAGTGGCCTTGTTGAGTCCATGCAGAGCCTGGCAGTTCAGCAGACCTCCTTTTGGCTTCGTTTGTTGTACATACAGGGTTTTGTTTGTTGGGTTTTCATTTCACTTCCAAGTTCATGCTGAAGGAATTTCTTTTTTAACTTTGCACCACACAGGACCCAATTCCATTGTCCAATTATCTGTCTCTTTAATTGCCACAGAGCTGCTCAGAGGAAGAAAATGAGATCAAGTCAGCTGAGTGAGACATTGCACCCTGAGATGCTGGACTGGGTGGCAGAGCTGCCTGGGAGGCCATGGAAAAGAGTGCAGGACTGGACCCACCTGGTGGGCCTTAGATTAATCCAACAGGGAAAAGCAGACACCAAACCAATCACCAAGGACAAATTAAAATATTAAAGTAACCCCATTTCCTTTTGTTATTTGTGAACCTAGGGTGGGGCACAAATTTCACTTAGCCATGGTGGGGAGAAGGGAGTCTTTGTATTTGTTTCCTTTCCTTAAACAAAGCCTATGACAGGGAAAGTCAGCAGAGTCTTCAACACAATGTGTGCCAAGACACAAGCAGTGGTGATGCTCTTATCTCCAAGCATGTAAATTCAAACTCTGTTCTCTACTGCCATGAAACTGCTCGTTTCCATTTCTTATTTTTTATGTCCCTGGGGTTAGAAACAAAAAATCTGTCTTTTTTTCCAGTTAGAATAAGGAATTTTCATGATTTTTAAAGCACCCACTCCTTTTGACCCTGACACAGATTTCCATGCTACCACCTTCACATTTTTTTCATCTCCTTAAACTTGCCTGAATATCACACGATGTAGAAGCAAACAGATGTGAGTGAGATGTGGTTTGTTCTCTCAGGTACCTGCCATGTAACATGAACAAGACAGAGGGGCTTTCTGTGACTATTTCCTCGACTATCAAAATGGATATAGGATCTAATTAACGTACTCAGGTATTCATTCTGCACTTCTCTTCTAGGCACTAGAGATAGAAACCTGAATGTTGCCTGCCCTCAAGGGGTTTCAACCTACTGGATACAGACTGTGAATCTGAAGGTGATCACCATAAGAAAGTGTGAAGGGGGCTCAGGGAGAATAGCCCCTGAGCTCTCAGAGGTGCTGGCGCAGGGGCAGGATTAGGGGAAAAATGTAAAGCACCGGCACCCTAACAGGTAATCAATAAAGGTTCTTCCTGGTCCAGAGGGATACTCTTAATTAGTTGGCACTGTATTTTTACTTCCTTTTATGATGTTTCTCAAATGGATTTTTAATATTTCTATGGTCCTGTATTTTAAGATCCTGGCAAGATGAGACCACAGGTTGCACTTTACATATTAAATCTTTTACTTTAGTGGTTAAGACGTTAAGCTCTGGCCTCAGACTTTCTTGCTTAAAATGCCTCTTGTGCCACCATTGGCCATTTGACCTTGAGAAACTTGCTGAACCTCTCTGTGCCTTTGATTCTCTTTTCAGAAAATGAGAATAAATGTGCCTACTTCACAAGATCCTAGCCGGCTTAAAAGAGAAGTACAAAGCACTTAACAAAGAGAAGTATTAATTGTTCCTGCTGTTATTATTATTGTTATTTACTCGCTTGCCTTTCCTAGAGTATGATGTAGAAATACTGAGTGACAGGAATTCCCTGGTGGCTCAGCAAAAAGCTGGGGGTGGGGGTGGGGGATCTGGCATTGTTACTGCTGTGGCTCTAGTTACTGCTGTGATGTTGTGATGCAGGTTTGATCCCTGGCCCAGGGAACTTCCTCATGCCACAAGCATGGCAAAAAAAAAAAAAAAAAAGAAATGAAATACTAAGAATGAGAATATTGAGTGTACTAAGTGACAAAAGGCCACTTTGGGGCACTAGTGGATTCCTCTGATTTTGTTCTCTTGTAGCTGTGAGAATAGCAAAATGCTATTCATAGATCATGTTTGGGGGTTAGTTAAGAAGGCGGCAAGGGGGTGAAGGTTGTACAACAGAGTCAGTTCTACCTGCTGTACCCAAATAGAAGCTAAGCAAGAGGCTTCCTCAAATCAGAAAGATCCTCTGCTGTGCTATGAACTCCTTAAAACCTGGAGTTAACTTTAGCTATCCTTGTAACTACAATGCCTAGCATAGTCCCAAGAGCCTGGTAAGTCTCATGAGCAGTTTCACATAGATGAGCACATCACAGGTGTTTAATAACATTAGGCAGGATGAATGAGTGATTGAACTGAAGATACTTACTGTCAAAGCACAACTACTAGAGGCTGGCAGTTCCTGAGACAGCTCATTGAATCTCTAGAAAACCTCTATTGAAAATATAAGCATTCCCCAAGACAGAAAATTCTATGGAAAGCTGCCAGGTATGTTATGCAACCGAGAGACATGAAATAAAAAGTATACTAGTGAAGGAAGCGGAAGAATCATAGAACACATGGGATGAGGTATAGAGGAATATGGATTCTTAAATCAGGAAAATCCATGTTTATACCTCGGCTCCATCCTGTTGCAGGTATTTTGATGAGACACAAAAAAATCTGATACTCAGTTTCCGAATCTGTAAAGTGTAGACCTCAAAGGATATGGTAAGAATCAAAACAAGCATGCCAAGTGGTAGCATTTTACGGTGGTTAAGCACTTGGCCTCTGGGCCTTGATTATCTGCATTTAAATCCCAACTCTGTCATTTAATAGCTGCGGGCATATTGATTTCACCTTTTTGTGTCTCAGTTTCCTTGTCTAAAAAATGATGATAATAGTTAGAGTTGCTATGAGGATTAAATGGATTAATACATGCTAAAGTACTTAAAACAAATCTGGCAGAGAGCCATTATATGTTTGCTCCCTTTTTTAAGCAGTCTGGCATGCTGTATATGATTCGATTATAAAATTAGGTTATACATACTATATATGTATAGATTATAAAAATCCTAGTGCCAAGATTCTTTTAAAATAAATGGCAAAAATTTTACTTTTTAAGAAATGCAACACCTATAATGAGATGGAATGAGACACATATCATAAAACTAAAGAAAGTGTGTCAGATAAGAGAATAGGTATCTTCTTACAGTCTTCTGAGAAGAAAATGCAACTCTCTCTGCTTACCCTGTGGGTGGCAAATAGACATTGCTATAGATGTCAAGTTTTTATTTTTGTTTCTTTTCTTCAACCAATTTGGAAAATTACCTAGTTTTTTCCTCTTGTCATTTCAAAATTATTGTGATAAGCAAAAAAGCTAACAGCTTTAGAATCTTAAAATACTATAACTGAAAGGGAGCATAGTTAGCCCAAACCCCACATTGTATGCATGAGGTGAACTGACTTTGCCTAACAGTTTACTTTTTCAATCATTCATTTATTCAAAAATAACAACAATCAATGATTGCTGTATTAGGCAGTGTTCTCCAGGGTGACAGAACCAACAGACTGTAGATAGATAATAGATAACTAGACAGATAGATATACAGAGAGATTTATTATAAGGATTTGGCTTATGTGATGATAGAGGCTGACAGGTTCCAAGATCTGCAGGGTGAGTCATCTGAATGGAGACTCAAGAACCAGTGCTGTAGCTCCAATCTACAGACCCAAGAAAAGGTGATGTTTCAGTTCAAGTCCAAAGGCAGGAAAAACCTGATGTTCCAGTTGCAAGGCAATGAGGCAAGTGGAAGGAGGATAGTCAGCCTTTTTTTTTTTGTTGTTGTTGCCACTCCCAAATTTTACATGTGGAAATACCCAGGCCTGGGATTGAACCCATGCCACAGCAATAGCAACGACCTGAGCAGCCGCAGTGACAGCAGTGGATCCTTAACCCATTACACCACAAGGGAACTCTGACAATCAGCATTTTTGTGCTATTTAGGCCTTCAACTGATTGCCTGAGGCCCATCCACATTAGGGAGTCAATCTGCTTTACTGAGTATTAATTTCATCCTGAAACACCCTTATAGAAATATCCAGAATGATGTTTGACCAAATGTCTGGGCACCCCGTGGCCCAGTCAAGTTGGTGTATAAAATTAAGCATCACAAACACCTCACTTTAGTGTCAGATATTATTCTAGGCCCTGAAAATAGAGACAAATAATTATGTTTAAAAGGATTACAATCTAGTTGGAAAAATAGAAAAGTCAATGGTAAATTGTAGATGAGAACAGTAAATGCTATAAAAATCAACATGTGACATACCCTATAATCTAATGTTTGGACAAAAGTAGATGGTGCTTTCTGAGTTCCCTAACATATTTTTTCCTCATCTCATCCTACCCTATGCCTCATTCTAATATCTAGCTTAGAGCACTTACAGAGAGGCATCAAGGTCCACTGAGGAGCATGGTGAATTTTGTTTTTTAGGAAAAAGAATAAAAAGGTGGCAGATGATAACTTGGGTCATGTTCAAGTCTTTCTAGACAGATGTAAAAACTCTTAAAAATCTAATCTTTGTTCCTTTTTATCGTTTCTGCAACTCTACCTTGGTTTTAGAGACCATTCTCTCTTGCAGATCCTCAGGACCTGAGAGGATCACCTGTCTGCTCAGATGATCACCAGAGGTCCCCTCTGGACCTGCCTTCTTTTTTTTTTTTTTTGTCTTTTTGCTATTTCTTGGGCCGCTCCCGCGGCATATGGAGGTTCCCAGGCTAGGGGTCAAATCGGAGCTGCAGCCTCCAGCCTATGCCAGAGCCACAGCAATGTGAGATCCGAGCCATGTCTGCAACCTACACCACAGCTCACGGCAATGCCGGATCCTTAACCCACTGAGCAAGGGCAGGGACTGAACCCGCAACCTCATGGTTCCTGGTGGGATTCGTTAACCACTACGCCACGATGGGAACTCCATGGACCTGCCTTCTTTAGATTTTCTTCTGTACCCCATTCTCAGATGATGGATCGTCACATGAATCAAAAGATGATAATGAGTTAATGTTAGTCGCCCACTCAGATAACACGTGTGTCTTAATAGAAGTGTTTTAAATATAGAATGCATACACACAATGGGAGGAGTATTACAGTGAAATTCAGGCATTTTGAAGGCTAATGCTTTTGAGCAGTCGCAATTTATTGCCATTTGTTATCATCTGTTCTGCTCATGAGAGGAACTGTCCATCATCTGTCAAGGCTTTCACTTTGGCAATTAAAAGGAGTTCCCATTGTAACTCGGCGGCTTAAGAACCTAACACAGTGTCTGTGAGGATGCAGGTTTGATACCCGGCCTGGCTCAGTGGATTAAGGATCCTGCATTGCCACAAGCTGTGGTGTAGGTGGCAGATGCATTTCAGATCCGGTGTTGCTGTGGCTGTGGTGTAGGCTGGCAGCCACAGCTGTGATTCAATCCCTAGCTCAGGACTTCCATATGCTATAGCTGCAACTGTAAAAAGAAAAAAAAAGGAGGGGGGGAGAAGAAAAATCCATTTGTTGAGTCCCTGATGTGACTAGGACACTACCAGGTGCTTCAAATACATTATCCTATTTAATCATAATAAAATTTTATAAAATCTGTATGAAATTTCCAGTTTTCCAGATTAAAAAAAAACGAGACTCAGAGCTATCAAGAAACATACTCAAGGTTACACAGCATGGAGAATTAGAAGCCAGAAAACAAATGGGTAAGGTATGATTAACTATTTGAATCCTAGAGATCATCATGATTATATTCAAGGTTCAAGGTAAAATTGCTCAACTTTGGAGGTGAGTTGGAGCAGAAGCAGGGGACAGCTTTCCCCAGAGAAAGTCTTTTGATGCCACTAACAAAAGCAATGTATTGAGCTACATCATTTATATTTAGCTCAAATATTGTTTATTATACCTCACAATGTAAGATCATTGAGCGTCAGAATTTTCAATGTTTATCTCTTCTCATGTTTCATAATTGTAAGAAAAGCACCCTTTATATAGTTCTATTTCCTATTTCCAAAATGGACTTAAGTCTAAAAGACATTGTGGGGCAATTGGCAAATTTTGAGTAAGGTCTATAAATTCCCTAAATATTGTGTCAATGTTCATTTTCGGATTCTTTTTTTTTTTTTCTGTCTTTTTAGGGCTGCTCCCATGCCATATGGAAGTTCCCAGGCTAGACGTCGAATCAGAGCTACCAGCATACACCGCAGCCATAGCAACTCAGGATCTAAGCCGTGTCTGTGATCTACATCACAGCCCACGGCAATGCTAGATCCTTAACCCAATGATCAAGGCCAGGGATCAAACCCATGTGCTCATAAATATAGCACAATTTTGCAAACAAGAAAATTAACATAGATTTAATACTACTAATTAATCCATAAATATCAGTCGAAATTTATCAGGTGCTTTTTCTAGTCCAGATTACAATCAGAGGTCCCACCTACATTGAACAGTCATGTCTCTGTATCTGTAGTCTCTTCTCCAGTAACACAATATGAAGAGTCCTGGCTAGTTAATTTGAAGTCTGTCCCTTCCTTTGGGCTCCTCAGATGTTTTCTCATAATTATATTGAAGTTAATGCATTTTTTCTGAGAATAGCACACAAGTGATATTGTGCCCTTCCTGATGTGTACCACATTGAAAAGTGCATGATATTAATATTAGTCATTGTGGGAGATACTAACACTGATCACTTGGCTAAGGTGATGTCTGCCAGGTTTCTCCAATGAAAAGTCTTTGTTTTTACCTGGAGTTAAGACAAACTCAAGGTTAAGGTCATGGTTGTCCAGTCTATCAAGTCTGCCCAAGACTTCTAACACCAACTGCAATGAGTTTATCAAACTGCAAAGTCTGAGAGAACTGTCCGCACAAAACTGCCTTGACATTAAGCCTACAGATTTAGGAGTTCCCAAGAACACCCTGAGGTTCAACAGAAAGACTCCCTGAACTCACTGAAAGCTATAATACACATAGTTTATTCCAGGCAAAAGAAAAAAATTAGAACCAGCAAAGGTAGAGAAGCAGAGGGCAAAGTCTACAAAGGTCTAAACACAAAGCAGGGAAATGTTACTCTCCCAGGACTGAAGTGTGACAACACACCGAGTACTGCCAACCAGAGGAGATTTTTGGAGCTTCATGGTCTAGAGTTTTTACTGGGGTTTTACTCAGGAGGCACAATTGATTGAATCATTGCCCACATGATTGAACTCAATCTTTAGTCCCCTTCCTCCCTCTTTTAATCACATGATTGATTATTCTGAACATCAGCCCCCACCCTGAACCATCTTTTTGTTATGGCCAGTCCCCACTACCCAGGGGCCCAGCTTGAATAAAAAGGACATTCTTATTGTTCAAGAAGTTCTAAAAGTTTAGCGATTACCTGCCAGGAACCAGACCTTTCTTTGGTTTGAGGCAAAATTCTTTATTACTCAATTTTCTTTTGATTAGTAAGTATCTTATAGGGAACTATTATGAGGTTGTGTAGTCTCATGAATATCCTGTTTCTCATCAGACTTTCGCTCCCTAATTTAGTATCCATTTATGATTCTTGTCTACAGTAATTACTACGGTGATGTTTGCCAGAAGATAGAGTCCTTGTTTTTAAAGAAAACAAACTGAAGGATTTATGGGTAAAGAGACATTAGATCTGCAACTTACCCTCAAACGTTAAAAAAAAAAATGCTAGGCATATATTTTAGAGATATAGAAAGAACTTATTTTTAAAAATGAGAAGTTATCATTTGGAGAATCTAAGTAAAGGGTCAAAGAAATTCTTTAAACTACTCTTGGAACTTTTGCCTAAGTCTGAAATTATGTAAAAATCAAAAGTTTTGTAAAAAGAACTTAATTTTTATACCAGTAGTATATTTAATTGAGTGTATTTATGGGTTGAAACAAAGAGATATATGCATTGAATTCAAAGATGAATTTTTTAATTATGGCTAATAGTAATAGGCTCTCAAATTTCTTCTGAACTTCTCAGTGTTTATTCCTAATTCTCAGGTAAAAACACAAGAGCAATGGAGAGAGTGTGCAGTTGTTGAGGAGTATCTGAAATCTTGCTTCTAAAAATAGACATATAAGGGATCTATGTGCTTGCCATGTCTGTTAAATATTCTCCTTAATTAAATTGTCCTAGGCTTTGTTCAGGGAACTTATGTAGTAATTCCAGGGAACAGTGAATTATTTTGGCGCCAGGATTTTTAGAAAATGCCCAACTAATGCTTATTAAAAGCTTGTTAACATTATTTTATCAAACTAAAATAAAATTGTGGAGATTCCATTATCATAATGAATAGATCTATAGAAATGTAGAAAGAATGATGGTAAAGGTCTTTGTTTGTTACAGAGCTGTATTTGGAAAAAAAATCCCTTAAATGATTAAAATACAATTTGGTGATTGAATAGTAGAGTAAAATTTGAGATAAATGTTCTGGATAAAAAAAAAAAAACTGGATAGAAGAAGAAATATGTGTGAGAATATGTGTAACTCAGCTCTCAGTTGAAAATGTTTGGTGGTTGTATTTGGTTTATAATGAGCAATTGCTTTCCCGACACTAAACATTAGTTTGTTATAATCATGACTACATTTTTTTCCCTGCATCACCAAATTGCCTCATGAAAGAATGTGTCAACTTTGAGTGGTGTGGGCTGCATTTCCACTGGCAGCCGCCAACTGATTATAATCTGCCAGTTTCATTGGGACCAGTCCAGCAGTCGGAGTTTGCCAATGTGCTGGAAGAGGTCCAGCAACTCTTTGGATATAGAATGGTCTTACCTGGAAGAGCTTTGGTGTCAGGATGGAGCAGTTCCCTGAGCTGAGCTCAACAGCCTATGGATGTGGGTCATAAAAGTCCTCTGCTGGGCAAGGCTCAAGTGACTTCAGAGTAGCTTGCTAGGGAAGAGTTCAGCAAACCACTGAGAGAAATCCATTGGAAACAGTCTGACAATAAATTAAGGGAAAATTCAGTGGCAATATTCCAAAAGCTATAAAAGCAACCCATTAGAAATTAGAGGCATTTCATAGATCCATAAGGAGAATTCTTGGCAGTCTGGTAAGTACACTCATTTTTTTCCCTGCTTTTTTTTTTTTTTTTCTTTGCTATCTGTTGCAGAATAGCATCTGAAAGGTACAGAAACACTAAATCAACTTTTAAAATATATACTTTATAAAATGTATTTATATGTTACATTAAAATATGCACATTCATATTCTCTCCTAGAATTTAACAGTGTATGTAGCTCAAAACTAACTTGTATAGAAATGTTTGGTTTATATTTTATATCTTCTATTATTATTAGGATGATTGAGGTTGGTGGGGGCGGGTTTAAAGACAGTTTAATTTATGAAGAGAAATTTCTCTTATGAATAAAATAAAATCAGTTCTTCAGAACTGAAAAAAGCAGGCAAACACCAATTTAGTGTTTAAATTGATTTATTTAATTTTGTTTCTTTGTGGGCAAAAAAACTATTGATTTTCATTTTAGTATCAATAATGAGCAAAATTCATCCTCAGCCTTTAACCACTGCCTAAAAAGTCTATTTACACATTTACTTATTTATTTAAATTAGGGTTGAACAATAAAATTTCAGATATTTCAATAGATATTTATAAAATGATATCACTCTGATGGTAAGAAAAGAAAAAAGAGAAAAATTACCCAAAATAACAAATATTTCTATTGTAAATTTTTACTTTTTTTTTTTGTCTTTTGTCTGTTGTTGTTGTTGCTATTTCTTGGGCCACTCCCGCGGCATATGGAGGTTCCCAGGCTAGGGGTCCAATCGGAGCTGTAGCCACTGGCCTACGCCAGAGCCACAGCAACGCGGGATCCGAGCCACGTCTGCAACCTACACCACAGCTCAAGGCAATGCCGGATCGTTAACCCACTGAGCAAGGGCAGGGACTGAACCCGCAACCTCATGGTTCCTAGTCGGATTCGTTAACCACTGCGCCACGACGGGAACTCCAAATTTTTACTTTTTTAATAGTCATTTTCATTTGAGGTGTACTAACAATTTCTGAGTGTTTTTGCTATATAGATAAATCAAACAAGTACTAACCCAGTACTAATTGTCAGACTAGTATTTTAGTATTATAAGAAAGTTACAAAAAAGGGTAGAAGGCACAATCTTTACCTTGGAAAAGCTTACCATCTTAAATATATTCGAATTGCTATCTTTTTATTCTTTTTTGTTTGTTTGTTTGTTTGTTTCCTACCGTACAGCATGGTGACCCAGTTACACATATATGTATACATTCTTTTTTCTCACATTAAGTGTTCCATCATAAGTGACTAGACAGAGTTCCCAGTGCTACACAGCAGGATCCCCTTGCTAATCCACCCCGAAGGCTACATTCTGCATCTATTTACCCCAAACTCATAGTCCATCCCACTCCTTCCCCCTCCCCCTTGGCAACCACAAGCCTATTCTGCAAGTCCATGATTTTCTTTTTGTTGGAATGGTTCCTTTGTGCCGTATATTAGGTTCCAGATATAAGTGATATCATATGGCATTTGTCTTTCTCTTTCTGACTTACTTCACTCAGTATGAGAGTCTCTAGTTCCATCCATGTTGCTACAAATGGCATTCTTTTGTTCTTTTTTATGGCTGAGTAGTATTCCATTGTGCATATATACCACATCTTCCTAATCCAATCATCTATTAGTGGACATTTGGGTTGATTCCATGTCTTGGCTATTGTGTTTAGTGCTGCAATGAACATGCAGGTGAATGTGTATTTTTCAAGGAAAGTTTTATCCAGATATATGCCCAAGAGTGGGATTGCTGGGTCATATGGTAGTTCTATGTATAGTTTTCTAAGATACCTCCATACTGTTCTCCATAGTGGTTGTACCAGCTTACATTCCCACCAACAGTGCAGGAAGGTTCCCTTCTCTCCACACCCCCTCCAGCATTTGTTATTTGTGGACTTATTAATGATGGCCATTCTGACTGCTGTGAGGTGGTATCTCATGGTAGTTTTGATTTGCATTTCTCTAATAATTAGGGATGTGGAACATTTTTTTCATGTGTTTGTTGGCCATCTGTATGTCTTCCTTGGAGAAATGTCTATTGAGGTCCTTTGTCCATTTTTCAGTTGGGTTGTTGGCTTTTTTACTGTTGAGTTGTATAAGTTGTTTGTATATTTTAGGGATTAGGCCCTTGTCATTTGAAACTATTTTCTCCCATTCTGTAAGTTGTCTTTTTATTCTTAGTCAAATTAAATAAAGAAGTAAACCACCAGAGTTCTGGTTGCAGTGCAGCGGAAACGAATCCAACTGGTGTCCATGGGGATGCAAGTGCAATTCCCCAGCCTCACTCAGTGGGTAGGGGATCCTGCGTTGCCATGAGCTGTGGTGTAGGCTGACAGCTATAGCTCTGATTCTGCCCCCTTGCCTGGGAACATCCATATGCCATGGGTGTGGCCCTAAAAAGGAAAAATAAATAAATAAATAAAAATAACAGCTATAAAAATAAATAAACCACCATACTATGTCCTAAACCTAAAACAGCTATATTTTGATCATCTGTTCCTCAAGTAACTAGCAGTAGATGATTATGATTCAAATAGTCACAGTTTTTTAAAAAGCAAAAAATGAAAATGATTTTTATTTATAGCAACATTTAAAGAAATCAAGAAAGTTTAAAATAGAGGAAGGAAATATAAAAACAGTATAAATATTAAAATGGAATAAAACCATTTATCATAAGATGTTCTTTTGGAATTCGTATTTTGTTACAGTAATGTTATTCATTTAAGGTAAGGTATAATGAAAAGAGCTTAATGTTGTAAAGAATAAGACTAAGAAAACACATATTATCTTGCATGATGGAATGAAGCTATTTAAAAACTAGCCAGACAAACTTTCTTATGTCTGATACATAGGGCAAGGTAGATGGGGGCTTGCTATTTTCTCTGGAATGTTTTGTAGAACACCTATGTTTTGGGACAAGGATACATTACACTATAATTTTTGCTTTCAGGAAAATATGTTTACAGTTGAAAATTGTTATGAGATAATAATAGGGTAAAATTTATAATGATTGCAAAACATGTATTGATATTTAATCAAGCTGTTGTTTACAGCTGATCCTATAAAATTTTACACAAATATTGGATTTTTCTGGTATCATTCTAGACATAGTCAAAGACTCTCCCATTTTACTTTTTTTTTGTCTTTTGTCTCTTTTAGGGCCACACCCTCAGCATATGGAGGTTCCTGGCCTACACCACAGCCACAGCAGTGCAGGATCGGAGCTACAGCTGTGACCTACACCACAGCTCAGAGCAACACCAGATCCTCAGCCCACTGAGCGAGGCCAGGGATTGAACCCACAACCTCATGGTTACTAGTCGAGTTTGTTAACCACTGAGCCACAATGGGAACTCCCCATATTCCTTTCTAAGTAACAGTATCAAAATAGTGTGTGAGGTTTATAATCATTCAGTGCATAACTTTAAAATGTCAGCACTGTGCTCTATTGGAATAATCACATGGAATCTGGAGTTTTATGATTTTACAAATAATTTCCATTGATCTCTGCCTTTTTGTCATCACAGAAGATGAACATAACAGGGCATTGCAATAGTATATAATTTGCAAACAAAATAGTGCATTCTTTTCTTATAGTGAAATGTATTTTTGCTTAAGTGTAATGTTATTTTAAAATCAAGTTTATTTATGAAAAATAGGTAATAATATTCTCTAAGAAGATCTCTGTTTACCATTGTAAGAATAAGACATAGCTCCATTCTGCATGGAGAAGTTAAAAGTCAGTTAAAAAAGAACAAAATAATTAACATTTATTTAGTATCTTATATTTTATGAAATATATCCACATACATTTTCCAACTTAATATTTATCCTACAACTGTGAAGTACTTAGGGAGTGTAATTTGCCCTCACATATAATAAAAGAAAACAGAAATCCATAATTATTGACTTTCATAAGGTCACATCATGCAATTAGTAATCTGAACAGAACAGAAATCAAACCAAGTCCTCTGATTACAATGCTTACATATTTTTCAACAGAAAATTTTCCCACCCTCAAAATTACTGATTTGTGGACATTAATATCTAGATTGAATTTCATGTAGATTCTACCTTTGGAACATAATCACTTACTTGGTAAGTAAGATCCAAATAAACATGGACAAATGTATTCTAAATTTAATAAATGTAACTCAGAAAAAAATAAAATTGGAACTTCCAGGCATGGTGCAGCTGCCATTTTTAACAAGTTGACTTTTGGTTTCTCTCATGCTCATGCCTCCTTATCACAGTGTGGCTGCTGTAGCTCAAGACATCATCTTTGCATTTCCATGTTCCAAGCACAAAGAAAGAAGCATAATATCAGAAACACACATTTTCTTTTATTAGAAAATAAAATATTTCTCTTATATATTTCCACTGAAAGCTGGATCACATGAACAATTCTACCTGCAGAGAGACCGTGAAAGTGAGTATCGACCTTTGCCAGTCTCTGCAGAGGTAGAATGGACAAGGGAAAAGAGCTTGGGATGACTGAAGATTAGCCAGTTACAATGTCTGCCACTCAGTAGAATGTCAGAACAACAGCAACAACAATAAAACCCCCAGAAGCCATCCCTGCTCTCAAGAAGCTTACATTCTAGAACCGGAAGTAAAAATAAGTACATAAATGATTGGAACACATGGTAGGGATTGAGCTGTGCATTTCTTACAGAAATGAAGATTAGAATGTTCTAGGAATTCAGAGGAGGGAACAGTTACAACTCTTTTTGCTCACACTGTTTTTTTTTTTTCTTACATTATGACCAGTTCTAATTAGTTGCATTAAGCAAGGCTCTTTTTTTTTTTTTTTTTTTTTCCCTAATAACAAATGACAGTCAATTGTGGATAAGAAAGGACTATACAGGCTCAAGTAACTGAGAAGAATGACCACAGCTTGATCCAGGAACCTAAACCAATTTCATCAGGGTTCCATCTATCTCTCAGGCCTGCTTTTTCTGAGCTTCTCAAGAATGTTTCTGTGATGTGATTGCAAAAATAATGGGCAGCTCTAGATGTATTTGTCCTTTTAGCCTAGCAACCTCAGAGAAAAAAAAAGTACACCTCCAGAAGTTCCCATTGTGGCTCAGCATAAGGACCCAGTGTAGTCTCTGTAAGGATGCGGGTCCTATCCCTGGCCTTGTTCTGTGGGTTGAGGATCTGATGTTGCCACAAATTGTGGCATAGGTTGCAGCTGCAACTCTAATTCGACCCCTGGCCCAAGAATTCCATATGCCACAGGTGTGGCTATAAAAAGAAAAAAAAAGTAATAAGCCTCATTTCTATAGCTGACTCTAGTGAAAGCTTTGGGGATACACTGATCACCCAGACTTGATAACATGCCTCTATACTGGACAGATTACCTTTCACTATGACCAGGTGTCTGGGGAATGTGATTGGCAAGCCTGAATCAGATGATAACTTATATATTCGGTGGGGGTGGTAGGCGGAGTTTACAGATATGAAAGGCTACTGAATAACCACCGCTAAGGAAAAGATTCTAAACAGACAGAAAATAACAACTATCCATTACAAACTAGATACTCTACATTCTCGGAATAGGAAAAGTGAGTTTTCAAACACCTTGTTCTTACAGAACCTGAGCAGAAAGATGTTATCACAGACCTATTTGGTTAGCAGGGTAGTAATTGCACCAACTTGTCCCAACACTGCTAATATAAGTGGCATGTTGTCTTTTTTGGCAATTATCTCTTGTAGGAAAACAGGAATCTAAATTTTACCGTTTGTCAGAAATGAATCCCTTGAACAAGGCTGCTGGACAGGGATTCACAGTATATTGAAAATTAAATTTACCTAATGCTGTTAATGATATAATTCTACTCCACTATATTTGAGAAATACCATATTCCATATATTCATGCCAGATGTTTGATTTTCATTTGATCACATCTTATAGACTGTGTTATCTATCCTGAACACACACAGAGACACTTAACTCTACAACTTTCCTTGACCCTAATTTTCCTTTTCCTCAGATGAGTGGGCTATTCCTGCTACCACCATTTATCATAACTGTTTTTCTTCTTCGACTTCTATAATGTGACTTCGGTTCTTAATGCTCTCTTGAAACTTCACTCTGAAGTTCGCCTGATTCAGTGGCCCCATCTCAGCCCAAATTTTCCTTGACCTTTACATGGCACTTTTTTTCCTTTTAATCAGCTTCTCCTTCTTTCCTCTCTTGGTTTCCATTATGGTCCTCCAGAATTTGACTCTAAATTACCAATCCAACAAGGTGACCCTCTTCTCACTATCCTAGAAATAAACTCTCTTCATAAAACTTTTGCTGAATCTTCTGTTTTGGAATATCTAAGTTCTCCCCTTCATTCAAGTTTCACTTCACAATTTGCCAAACATTCCAGTTTCTCTTCATTGTATGCCCACTTTTTAATCTATATCCCTCACTTTGGCAATTATTTCATGAGTATTTTCTGATTGCTGATATTGTTCTTCTGCGAGAGGCAGAACATTTTACTTAATTTATTTTCTAAATTATTCTCCAGGCATTGTTGAGCACATCGTGGGTACATTATAGATATGTTTTGAATTTTGTTCTCTAAATAAGCATTTTTAATATTTCTATGAAAACATAGAAATTTCATGGGAGTAGCAGAGCATGTTAAATTTAAATTTAAGAGTTAAAAAAAAGAATGAAAAAAAAGTCAACTATGTAAATTAATGTCTCCTGTCTCTAACTGCAAAATTCCTGGGAAAGAAAGTGTTCTGTATTCATTCTCTCAAGAGACAAATACATTCCAAAGAATAACACTTTAATCTTTAGAGCAATTAATATCCATTTCAAAATTAAATCCTCCAAAATTAATAGTAGTATCACATTTTACAGACAATATTTCTACATTTTAATAAGATTTTAATAATATGAAAATAAAGCCATTATGAAAGAATTTATAGTCTCACTAATTCTGCATGATTTAGACTTTCCTATACAGCAAAAAACTAAAGGATATAGGGGATTAAAGGATACATAGTATTTTAATTAAGAGCAAATATCCAAGCAAAAAAGAATGCAACTCGAATTTGAATTTTATTATCTCTAAATACATTAATAGAAGTAAAAATATTTCTGCTAGTTAAATACATCTGATTAAATTTGTCTTGAAATACAGCATTTCTTGAAACAAATCTACTTTCACAGATTTAAAGATACCAGACCTCGTCTTGTCTAATATTTCAATGGCTGAAGAAGTCCAGTTCATATTCTATGCCTTCGTTGTGATAAAACACAACCTTCGTTGTTTCAAACCTTAGCTCTTAAATTTCCTTCTACTTCCTTTACTGTTTTGTGCATTTTAAATGTGTGACAAGCAGCATTCTCTTAGCCTAAATTCCTGAGGCTTTTGAATGCAGGTTATTCTCATTGGCTATTGAAGGCACCCTAACTTGGGTTATTTCCTGTTTTACTAAACTGCCCTTTTAAAATGTTTATATTACACATGAAGCTCACATGAAAACCTTGCCTGGAAATAGTTTAAAAGTAAGTTTCATGTGCTGTCATTTCATATAGCAGCTTCAGATCCCACAAAACAATCTCAATTTTCTATGATCACTAACTCAGAGCCAGAGTTTTTTTACAAAGCCACCTAGGGATACTACTGAAAGCAGACTCTGTTTTCACGGGGTCTCTCTCGGGTTTTCATAATGCTGCTTCTGAGCCGAGAGTCATGAAGACTGGTCTCTCCAAGTCTATCCCCTTTTGTCAGTTGTCCATGTATAGGAAGTCTGTTTTTCAGTTTTATTGTCTAATTCATGTTTAGAGTGCAGTTATAAAAGTAGATTTGCTTAATAACTGAAACAAAAAAAAATCAGCTGTGGTAATTAAATTAATTCAATGTGCTCACATCTCTGACCAGAAACTCTGACGTATTTCTGAATCATTCAAATTGCTGAAGCACTTTGAGTGCATTTCATTGATATTTATTTGGTGATGTGTGCATTATTTACAGAACATAATCATAATCACACTCTAAGTTCATCTCACCCTTCATTTTATTCCTTTAGCACCATGTCCATAACTTCCATACAGTATTTGTTTGATTTATCAAACAAATTACCTAATGATTTCACTTATTCCAGGAATGACCCAGCTATACTGTCATGAACTCTGCTGTGTTAATAACATAAGGAATTCCTAAGAAAATTTCAGAAACTCTAGAGTAGTGATGAAGTGATGAGCAACATTTTTTGACAAAGAGGTCAATTTAGGAAATAGAAAAAAAAGTTTGCAATTATATTTTGTTCATCAGAAAGTGTTTTGCTATTACTGTTCTTAAACATTCATTTATTATATTCCTGACACAAATGTTTCTTGCCTTTTTTAGCTAAAATGTTGGGATCTATATAGCTGGCAGCTATAATAGTGACTGATTTCAATACAATGTTGTTTAACAGACTTCACTGTTTAGTAAAATAAGTTTTAAGCTAATAGTTTTTGTTTCTTCTTAAAGATATTTTATTATTTAGAAGAGATATATAGTCTATTCTTTAGAGAAGATACTTTCTACTGAAATGAAGTAAATAGTATGTATCTGCTACAGGAAGTACACCTCATTCCACTTTCTTCAAAACATGCAGTTTGCACCACCCATTTTCTTGACAATGGTTTTATCAAGGATTTAAACAGAATGTTGAAGAATAAATATAATTGCCAATAACTTCATGGCTGATCATTTACAAAATTTCTTTTTGGTAATGACTTAGAGTAAAAAGCCCTAGAGATTGAAGAGGTATGTCATTAAAGTGGATCAGAAAGCGGAAAGAACATAATAAAGCTATGGGAAACTAGAGAATATCAAAATCTTAAGGAAAATTTATTGGCGTTGTATATAACACATTCATATTTAGTGAGGTCTTAATATATGCTAAGTCCTCTTGTAAATGTGTCGCACGGACTAACTCATTTTATGTTGATATAACTTCATGAGATAGGCCAACTATAGGCTAGAATATAGCTTGAAATAGCTAGGAATCACAGAAACAAGAAAAACTCATACTCTATCATAAGCTCTTACCTATGAGCCTCCATCAAGTGTTCACAAGAAAGATTTGGAATGAAGACAAAAGATCTATTGAGTTAGATAGGGTGATCAGCAGCTGTTGGGGTAACAGGCACAAAGCCCTTCTTACTTCACTAGACTTGTCTCTGTTAAGAAGTAAAAGTCTTCAGCCATTGGGGCAGGGAGTGGCAAACCCTTCCACTTGAGTTTCCCAGACCCCAAGCAGAAATGCACTGCTTCTGGGAAAGAGGTAGAAGAAATCCCATGTGCATAGGAGAAAAGTAAGAAACCCCCTTACCACCCAGGACATAGAAAAATTCTCTTGCTTCTGGGAAGGAAGAAAAGTGAAAAATATATATACACAAAAACTCTGTCTCTCAGGGAGAAGTATGGCTCTATATTAAGCTCAGGATGTTACACCGTTATGAAGAGATCTTCTTCCCAAGACCAACAATAGACATACTGACCTGGAACAGACTGCCAGCTATTTCTCCAGCAAAGAAAGGTTTATTGGGGATCAACAGAGAATTGCATTTCCAGGTCTACAACCACAGGAGTTGTGTGAAAGTCCCTGCATGCCAAGAGGTGGAAAACATTTTACAGAGGGGAAAAGGAAGTTGGGAAGGCTTATAATAAAACAAAGTATCCATAGCTTTTCATTGCCAGGAAAGAAGAGTCTTTCTTCTTCCTGTTGGGCTCTACTATTGCCACAGGGCATGAGAGCTCCCTGTTCTGTCTGCCAGCTCTATTTAATTGAGGCTTCTGTTTATTAATTTTTTACAGACATAAGGTAGGGTTTGAGTTTTACAGTCTGGAGGTGCAGAAATTTTAGCCAAGCCCACCTTCAAAGTTTGGATACAGAGGGCTGGAGAAATATACAAGACACACAAAATACTTTCACACATGGCTGCCTTGGTCTAGAGCGCTTTTTAGGAATAAGAATTGTTTTAAAATCATAGGGAAATTTTAAAGTTCAAGAACTATACCGATGTTGCCACATTTTGCCTCTGAGGTTTCATAAATGTTGAATAATATTTTCAAAGCTAGATAAAGACTTAAGAGGATGTTTGATGACTAGGGGCTATAAAATTAAATAATATTTTTAATATGATGAGTTATTTTTCAAAGGAAATGTGTTTACATACATAATGCTCTCTGATGCTTAAAAATATCCTCACTAGGCAGAGTGGTTTAGGAAAAAAAGAAAAAGAAACATTGGGTAGTAACTCAGAAAGTAGGGATTTCAGCTTTAGTCTATACTAACTAGCACTATCCAATGAGTTGCCATGCTATATCACTCTGAGCTTTTATATCTATAATTACAAAATTAAAAGTTTAAACAAGGTCAATGGATCTTAAATTTCTGTATAAAATAGAACTGCCTGGAATAATTCTAAAATGCAGACTCCAAGGTTCCTTCTGCAGCAGAAATTTTGAGTCAGTTAGCCCTGGTGTTGCTCAAGGCTGTTTACACAGGTGCTTTTAAGTGTATACCTGTAGAAAGATGACTGAACCCTATGATTTCTAATGCCCTTTTGGGTTCCACAGTCCAAGAATCTAAGTAAGTGTACAGATATTATTGTTACTGTTTTACAGATCAACAACAAAGGCCTATAGGTTAAGTAACCTAAGTAACAAGGTTAAGAGTCATAGAGAGAATAAGTGGAGAAATAGAATTAAAACAAATGTCTTCCTGTTCTTAGCTCAGCATTTGCACACCATGACAAAGACTGGCCCTGTTAGTTACTGTTGTATTTCCCTTTTTCTCTTAAACATATAGAGACATCAGATTTCCTGGTCACCCAATAGGTGACTGAGTTTTAACCGAAAGAATGTGGGCAGAAGTGATGAACTCCAATTCAGACTCGTCCATAAAACCCTCCCTTGCATAATCCTCCAGACTCTTCCCACCTGAAGAAGGAATAGAGAATCTGTGAGGACCTGGAAGACCTGAATCCACAGGATGGACTGCGCTTTGGTTCCTGAGTAACTGCCTGGTGCTCAGAGTTCACCACCTTCATCCCCAACCAGACCTGCAGCAGTGTGTGCTGGGAGCAAGAAATAAACTTGTATCATGTGAAGCCAGAGGGAAATCTGGTGCTATATAGCAAATAGTCTTCCAGATTTATAACCTTCCCACATTACACCTCTGTAGAGGTATAAGAGGACAACTATATCCAACTCTGAGATACTCACCTGCTTCTCTTTCAATTCCTTTCAATTTTTGTTTGTCTTTCTTACCATTTTTTTCTTTTATTTTCCACAGTGGGCGTGGTCTCAGGATCAGAGGGTGATGTGGGCTGGGCAGTGGTCCACAGCTGAACAGTAAATCGAATTTGCTCATGAAGCCACTTTGTTTTATTTACAAAAGCTTAAGGTCAGAAGTAGGAGAGCATTTGTAAATGCTGGCAAACTATTTTTAACCAAAAACGGAAAGAAAAAAGCCTTCCCCAAATTACAAAGGACTGTTCTGGGCTCTAAGGAAGGTGCCCCATGATGCAGCAGAATTATTTTCCTTGCTCTTATCCTTCACACTTTGAATGAGCATTAGTTGATTAGGAACTGCCAATAGCTACATCTTCATACCTGGAGGCTTATTTCTCCAGAAGAGAAAGCTTCCCTGCTCCATGAAGAAAACAGGCCGAATGTGTGGAGGAATCAACCTGCCCCAGGAAGCCTTGAGAGTCATTGATTTATTGGTGTGTTCTCCTTTATCTCCTGAGCATTTCAAGGAATCTCTAAAAAGTTTGTGTACAAATACTCTAGTTCCCTTTCTCTTCAGCAGGAATAATTGTTTGTCAGCATTTTCATGTAGGATGAAACTCCAGTCTTCACTGGCTTAATAAGATGCCCATCACAGTCTACTTTTTCCTGGATTATTTCCCCACAAACCAAATGGTGTTTTCTACACTTCCCAAATAAACTCTTTGAGTACACATCTTTGTTTCAGGGTCTGATCCTGAATCGAGACTAGGATAAACAAAGAAGCCTACAGATCCTGAAGCAGGGGCCACCTGTATTTACTTTTCCACAATGCTAAGAGGTCTGCAACAAAAATGGAGATTTTCATAGGATCTAGAAACAGAAGGGGCTTTCATCCTATTGCCTGTAAGAAATCAACAATGAAATAGAAGAGTTTCGTGATGTATCTAAGGAAGTAGGACCATAGGCCAATTCATAAAATATCCATGCTAAAGTTTGGCATCAAAGTTAAAGAAAGCTGGGAATTCCCATGGTGGCTTAGTGGAATAGTTATCCATGAGGATGTGGATTTGATCCCCAGCCTCACTCAGTGGGTTAAGTATCTGGCATTGCTGTGAGCTGTGGTGTAGGTCACAGACATGGCTCAGATCCTACATTGCTGTGTCTGTGGTATAGGCCAGCACCCAACCGGATCCCTGGGCTGGGAACTTCCAGTTGCCACATGTGTGGCCCTAAAAAGCAAAACAATAAATAAATAAAAGAAAGAAAAAGAAAAAAAAGTTGAAGCTAAAAGACCTGAAGGAGATCTTGACCTTGTTGGCTCAGCAACTTCCTATACCCACATACAAACTAAAACCTTGACACAGTATAAGGTTAAAGATAATTACCTCATAATCTAGAGTTGGTTAAAAATGAGAAGAACCAGGAGGAGTTCCCGTCGTGGCGCAGTGGTTAACGAATCAGACTAGGAACCATGAGGTTGCGGGTTCAGTCCCTGCCCTTGCTCAGTGGGTTAACGATCCGGCGTTGCCGTGAGCTGTGGTGTAGGTCGCAGACGCAGCTCGGATCCCGCGTTGCTGTGGCTCTGGCGTAGGCCGGTGGCTACAGCTCCGATTCAACCCCTAGCCTGGGAACCTCCATATGCCGCGGGAGCAGCCCAAGAAATAGCAACAACAACAACAACAACAACAAAAAAGACAAAAGACAAAAAAAAAATGAGAAGAACCAGAAAAGAACTGATTAAGTCTGATTACTGCTGGGGGCTCAAAGATTGGGATTACATTTTATTAGAAAAGTTATATATTATTACAGAAACTTACATATCTTGCACACCTGAGTTTGAAAATTAACATTCACACCTCTTATCTTGCTATGGTATGTTGAATTACAACTTTCTATTATTCACTCCTTTCTTCTCTATAAGATTTTTCATGCATCCTATGGGAAAAGTATTAATCCCTGCCTTTGTAATTTGTGGCTTAGATCTATGACATATTTTGAGAAGTAGAATATGAACAGATCTGCCAAATGTCATATTTAAACAGAATATCTGGAATTGTATGTTTTCACTTAGGAGCTATTCCATCAACTTTTTGTCTCAGAATGAGAAGATAGGTAGAGCTCAAGCCAGCTTACCTTGACAGGTAAGGTGAATGAGAATAATGGTTGATATTTAAGGCACTGAAATTAAGAAGATGCTTATTAGTGGAGCAAAGCTGACCAATACATGTACTAAAGAAGAAAGTCAAATGAAGACAACCAAGACAAAGCTGCAGTACTTCCTAAGGATGAGACATAAATTCCAGTTTACTGCTCGGTATAGTCGATATTCTGCATCCAAAGTCTACCAGGCACTATGTTTCCCCTCTGAAATTCACAAACATGTTCCACTGACACCACAGGGACTATATCAATACATGAGGGTGGGGGAGAAGAATACAAAGACTAACACAGTTTTAAAGCTTTCTGTGAAGAAGTTTTGATCTCATTATCATGTAAAGTTGGAAGGCATTCTCTTTTTAAATGATTGTAAAGTTTAAAATGCAAGTTGGGAATTCACATGAATGCCTAGAACTATGAGTCACTGAAAAATCCTGGAAATGCTGTTAAAATAGTTCCATACTCCTCCTCCCAGCTAAGCCTTTTTAAAGCATTCTCAGTCTTTGGATTATGAGGTATAGATGGAGAGATGGAGGAGACTGTCGAGTTCTTGTTTGGTGTTTGTAAATCTCCATGAACAATCTTTACCCTGTAAACCAAAGGCTTACTTTTAGGATGGTTCCTTTCATATTCACCTTATAAATTAGAACAGTTTTCAGACAACAGATGAAAAGATTAAGTAGTTCAATCTGGTAAAAGGAGCCTATATTCTTTTATGCTATGAGGATATTATTTAGTGTTAGGTCTAAGCAATCATTTGCTAAATGATACTATCATGGACTAAAAGAGAAACAATCACTTTTCATTTTCTTCCTGTGAAGGGTTTATGTTGTGGTTTGAGTGTGCCCAATTTTGTTTCCAGTTTCTTAATAGCATGTAAAGTATTTGGTTTCATATATATTGTATATGTTCTCTTGACTTCTTAATTTTTTTAATTTTTTATTTTTTGTTATTATTATTTTTAATAGTTATTTCCCCAATACAATTTTTTTTCTACTGTCCAGCATGGTGACCCAATTACACATACATGTATATATCCTATTTTCGCACATTATCATGCTCCATCATAAGTGACTAGACATAGTTCCCAGTGCTACACAGCAGGATCTCATTGCTAATCCATTCCAAAGGCAATAGTTTGTATCTATTAACCCCAAGTTCCCCAACCACCCCACTCTCTCCCCCTTCTCCTCCGCCTTGGCAACCACAAGTCTATTCTGCAAGTCCATGATTTTCTTTTCTGTGGAAAGGTTCATTTGTGCCTTATATTAGATTCCAGATATGTGATATCATATGGTATTTGCCTGTCTCTTTCTGACTTACTTCACTCAGTATGAGAGTCTCTAGTTCCATCCACGTTGCTACAAATGGCATTATTTCGTGTCGGGCTGTTTTTTCCTACAGAGCTTGACTTATATAATCACATAATTTTAAAACATAAAACCTTAAGCAATCTCCTGCTAGCCACTCTGCTCCAGAAAATTTTTTGAAGAAAAAAAAATTTAATAACTTGCTTAATGTATTTTTTAAGCAAATCACTGAGTTCGTCCCATTAACTTTCCATACTCTCTCACTTCCATACTCTCTCACTTACAAATCCACCACCTCATACATAGTTTCTACTAACACAAAAAGTAAATTATCTGTGTTCTTAACTTTGTTTCTGGCCTGTATCCCAGGGCTTCTTGATATCTCAAGGATTTTTTTCCAGTGGCTCTTACTCGGAAGTTCTCAGTTTTTTCTCTATCACCTAGATCTTTTTTTTTATCAGCAAGCAACATAAACATTGGGTCAGTGGTGGGTCCTGGCGTCTTTGGGTATGACATGGACTGCTATCTGGTCATTAAAGGTGTTTTGTCTTCTTTCTGGGTACACAATTGGCCTACACTAGCCTACAGGGGTAGTCATGTTACTAATTCGTAGTCAACTAGACATGAGCAGAAGTTTTGTCCCACAAAGTTTGTCCCACAAATCCTGCTATGTGTCATCCTCCACGATATTTACCTTCCCAGACGGATATAGACAACAAAGTAATGTTGGCAGTTTTATTTTCAAAATAATAATTCTATAAAGGCCCTTAAATTCCCTTGAGGAGACAATTTACTCACCAGTCGGGATTAACTAATTTAGATTCTACCTGAGCAACGAAAAAATTAGGATGATGTTAAGCCACTGAGGTTAGTCTAATGGGGTTAGTCTAATGGAGAGGCTATCACTATCTTAACTGACCTAAGTATCAAAAGTGGGAACAGATAATAAAAAAAAATTTTTAAAGAGTGGGAACAGGGAGACCTGCTAGGAGGCTACTGTGATACTCCATTTCTCTATTCCTTTTAAAAATCAAAGCCCTCAAAAGAATTACCAGGCTTGCTTTCTCATATCACCTCTAAAACGTCTCTTGACCTCACATTGCTATATCTAATCACTGATTCTGAACCTTAATCTGACTTAGCTGTCATCACTAATTTTAGAGTTGGTCATTCTCTATGTATAAACACCCTTTTCATATTGCTTTCTCTGTGTCACTCTATCTTGGCTTTTATCCTACCCTAATGCTCCATCCTTCTCAAACACTGTTGCAGGATTTCCCTTATCTTCCTGATTTGTACATGTCTCAATGACTTGGAGCTCATTTACAGACCTTTTCTCTCCTCTCTTAATGTGTATATGTTTCATATATACAACATCTATTTGATTAATATCTCCAAAATTATAATTCCTGGTTACACCTCTACCTGGCATTTTATGTATGAATATCCAGTGACCCACTTAAGAAATTCACTGTGTGTCTCATAGACATCTCAAACTTAACATATCCAAAACCAAACTCTTGCCTTTGCTCTACTCTCTCAACTGTTCCTGTCCTAATGGTCCCCATCTCAGTAAATGATAACTCTGTTCTTTAGCTGTGCTGATCAAAAACCTTTGATGCCTCTGATTTCCTCATGCTTCATATTTAATTAATTAGAAAAGTCTATTACTATTACTTTCAAAATATATCTTGAACCATTTCTTGCCCAAATCTTCACTGTTGCTCTTTATTTTATTTTTGGTTATATTCACTAGTTTGCTTTATTTTTAGATTCCAAATATAAGTGATATAATATGGTATTTGTTTTTCTCTTCCTGACTTTACTTAGTATGAAAATCTCTAGTTGCATTCATGTTGCTGCAAATGGCATTATTTCATTTTTTATGACTGAGTAGTATTCCATTGTGTGTATATGCTACATCTTCTTAACCCATTCATCTGTTGATGGATATTTAGGTTGCTTCTATACCTTAGCTATTATAAATAATACTGCAATGAACATATTGCATGTACATGTATCTTTCAAATTAGTGTTTTCATTTTCTTCCATATGGAGGAATGGAATTGCTGGATCATATAGTAGTTCTGGTTTTAGTTTTTGAGGAACCTCCATACTGCTTTCCACAGTGGCTGCACCAATTTACATTTCTACCAACAGTATACAAGGGTTCCCTTTTCTCTACATCCTCACCAACATTTGTTATTTGTGGTCTTTTTGATGACAGCCATTCTGGCAGGTGTGAGGTACTATTCTAGTTTTGATTTGCATTTCTCTGATCATTGCTATCTTAATATGTCATCATTATCTATTTCCTGTATTATTTACTATCCAATAACTGCCTGCCCTGCTTTCACTCTTGATTTCCTAGAATCTGTTCTCAAAATAGTAGTCACAACAATGCTTTTGCAACATAGCTCAAATCATTGTCACTGCTTTGCTCAAACCCTCCAATTTCTCTCCATCCCCTTCAGAATATAATTCCAAGTGTTTATCAGAGACAACAAGCCCTACATATCCTGACTTTTGGGTGCATCTAAAAGTGCAATTTATTATTACCCATCTTGGCCTCTAGGCCCACTAGCCTCCTGCTGATATTCAAACATGTTATGAACTTGTTCCCTCTGCCTGAAATGCTCTCTCCTTGCTATTCGTGTGGTTTGCTAATACATTTTATTTGCTCAGATGGCTCCTTTTCAGAGTCCTCCTCTGACTCACTGATATAGAAACAATGTCCCTTCGTTAATCATCACTCTGTCTTCTTGCCCTTCATTATTTCTTCTTGAGAGCACTTATTCCTAATTGACATGTAATGTATGTATGTATGTATGTATGTATGTATGTATGTATGTATGTATGTATGTCTTTTTAGGGCCACACTCACAGCAGATGGAAGCTCCCAGGCTAGGGGTCTAATAAGAGCTGCAACTTCCAGCCTACTCCACAGCCAGAGTAACATGGGATCCCAGCTGTGACTGTGACCTACACCACAGCTCACAGAAATGCCAAATCCTTAACCCACTGAATGAGGCCAGGGATTGAACCCCTGTCCTCATGGATACTAGTTGCGTTGGTTACATCTGAGCCACAACAGGAACTCCTCTTGTTTATTTATTTTTTGTGTCTTCTCCTTTTAGAATTTAAGCTTATAGACCTGAGACTAGATCTGCTTTCATTTTACTGCTGTATCCACAGCACATAGAACAGTGACTAGCATATTGCAGGTGTTCAATAAATATTTGTTGAGTGGACCAAAGAAATTGGAATGGATTGGATGATAAGGCAAAAATGAAAACAAATAAGAATGGGCTAAGTAGAGCCAATAAACCTCTGACTTCTTAAAGGGAAAAAAATGCCATCTATATATATATATATTTTTTTTTGCCATTAATTGTAAGCACTTCCAAATACTAACATGTTTCTTAAATATCTACTATGTGTCAGATATAGCTCTAGGTCTTGGGGATTAAATCTTGAAAACATTGACAAAAACTCCTGATCTCATGCAATTTAAACCAAAGGATCTACTTATGATTTAAGGTTAAAATTCATTTTCTTTTTTTAGCTTGTTTTTTAAATCTGTCAAAATGTACAAAAGTTAACTTTACAATAAGAATTTATTTTTATAATAATGAAAAATAATGAAAATATTTTTAAATCTAAATAAATAAATGTCAATATGTTCAGACATACTCATAATTAAATCCAAACTAAATATACAGAACTTCCATATTTCTGCTACTAGAAAATCCTCACATTGGCTGTTCTCCCTAAATGTGAGTCTTGATCTATTTTAAGTGATTTTGTCCAATTTTATTTGGTATTGATCTGTTTGGTATAGCCTTTAAAAATATTTTCTGGAATTAGGAAATAAATAAAATATAAAATAAATTATACAAAACAGAGCACATACAATACTTTAACATGAGTCCCAAGACTTACAGCAATGCCCTTATGAAATCCTCTGGGAAAATTTCCCCTCAGCCGCAGTGGGATAAATATAATAATACACTATAGCATCTTTTGTCTTATGACTTTCATAACTAATCCTTAAGCCAGGTAGCCAATGCATGGGAATTAACAAAAATTCTTCCTTTAAATCTTTCTCTGACAGTCTGAAAATGTTATCAGGGCTTTATCCATGAGCACTGTCTCTGCTATCTCCCTGGCCCACTCCTCCATGGCCCCCTCTACCACTGATCTTCTGACGACTTCAAATGTGTGACTCTGACCCAGACACACTATTTTGAGTCCTAGACTCACATATCTACTTGGAGGTCTCAGGACATTTGCAACTAGATGATTCTAATACTGACTTCATCTGTTCCACCCTCGCCCAGCTTCTGTTCCTCCTGGGTTCCCTGCTCCAAGGAATGGTATGCTACCATCCATTCATTTGCCCAAGCCTGGAGCCTGGAATGTAAATATTTCCTAAACAATGCTCACTCCCTGACCTACCACAGTATCTATCACTTCCTGTTATATCTACCTCCTAAATATTTCTCATTTCTTTCCATTCTCCTTTCCAACTTAGTTCAGCCTCCCTTCATCAACCAACTGAACTTATGCAACTGCCTGTAAACTAGTCTGCCTCTCTCCATCTTCACTTCAATCCAGACTGTACAAATAGTAAGACTGTCTTTTCCAGCAGGTAAATCTCACCTGCTTAAAGACCAGTGCTGATGCCCATTATTCTTAGTATGTTGTCCAAATTCCTTAATACATCTTACAGTGCCCACATTATTTTGCTTCTGTCTCACCAGTCCCATTTTTCACAATATACTCCTCCTCCACCTCATACCTCTTCCTTCAATAATTTTTTCCACAAGTATGTCGTGGAACAACAATCTACACATACCATGTTTCTTTCATCTCTGGACTTTTATACTTGCTGTTCTTTCTTCCTGGCATGCTGTTATCCACACACTTTAGTTTATATATCACCTACTTTTTACCTAACATGTCACCTATTTTTTAGAGAATTCCTTTTCTCTCTGAGATATAGTTAGAGTCTGTTCTATGTAATGATCATTTGTACTTAACTCATCATTGCCCTTGCCACTTTAATAATGGAATCCCCTTCTCTGTGAGATCACAAACTGTTATTGAGGGCACAATTCTTGGGAGGTATTTGTGGGATGTTGCATAATACAGATGTATTGAAATTAAGGAATGAATGACTAAATGAATGGGAAATGGAAAAAGAATGAATGAATGAATAGAACATGGAAAAAAGGTGAGGCCATCTGTGAAAGACCTGGAATCCTAGGCATATAGAGAAAAGTATATAATTTTGGATTGAGAGGGCAATAACCCCTCTGGAGCAATTTTTGAATTGACTGAAAAATTGATGACAGTCACTTCTGGAATGATTTCCAGAGTGATCTGTAACCCATGGAAAAGATTTAAAGTTAAAAGTAAAAAGACAGAGAGCAATTCAAGCCATTTTTCAGGTGAGGCTATAAAAATATGGAGAAATCAGAGATGACATGTTGACAGGTTTAAGAAAGTAGGAACTTACTAGTAATCATCACAGGAAGTTTAAAAGTATCAACATTTAAATCTATGTACTTTTATACTATTGTGATTTGGAGACTATGCAAATGTATAGTATATATCCAAAAATAAATTTTAAAAAATTAGTTATTAGGAAATTAAGTTAAATTGTTTACCCTTTTGAATTTAAAATAACAATTAAGGGAGTTCCTGTCATGGCTCAGTGGTTAACGAACCTGACTGGTATCCATGGGAACATGGGTTGGATCCCTGGCCTTGCTCAGTGGGTTAAGGATCCGGCATTGCTATGAGCTGTGGTGTAGGTCACAGACGTGGCTCTGATCCCGAATTGCTGTGGTTCTGGCATAGGGCAGCAGCTACAGCTCTGATTGGACCCCAGCCTGGGAACCTCCAGATGCTGTGGGTGTGGCCCTAAAAAGACTAAGTAAATAAATAAATAAAACAACAATTAAAAATAAACTAAATAGGGAGTTCCTTTCATGGCTCATAAGTAACGAACTTGACTAGTATCCATGAGGATGTGGTTTGGATCCCTGGCCTTGCTCAGTGGGTTAAGTATCCAGCATTACCATGAGCTGTGGTGTATGTAGGTCACAGACATGACTCAGATCTGCCATTGCTGTGGCTGTGGTATACGCCAGCAGCTGCGGCTCGAATTAGACCCCTAGCCTGGGAATTCCATATGCTGAGGGTGAGGCCCTAAAAATACAAATACAAATAATAACAATAATAATAATAAATAAATAAATAACACTGTATTATATATTTTAAAAGTTGCTAAGTAGATATAAAAAGTTCTCATCACAAGAAAAAAATTATTTTGATAGATGATGGATGTTAACTAAACTTACTGTGGTGATCATTGTACACAATATATACATATAACAAGTCATTTTGTTGTATGCCTTAAACTAATACAGTGTTATATGTCAGTTACATCTAAAAAGCTGAAAAAACAGTTCAAGAAATTAAAAAAATCAATAAAAGTAATAATAAATACATAAATGCATTTTACCTAAAGGAAATGGCAATAAAATGTCTGAAAGGGAGTATAGGAGATGAAAAAAGAGTAATTGATTAAAGATGCCAGTTTATTAAAAAATAATAAAGTTACATGAAATATTCTAAAGATAATTATCTGGGCAATTCTGAACTTTACATCAGTAAATAGGAATAAGTAATCAAAGATAAATGTAGAAGTAAATGTATTCAGGCCTTATCTATTTGATTCCACTTCTCAACCTTAATTATTTGGCATGACTTTTAATTTTTTTAATTTGCAATGCTATTTTTTCTTTTGAATTTTAATGCAGTGGGAGTGTATATTTTAATGCAGATATTAAATCCTGCCAAACTTTTAAAATCAGAGTTTGCTCCTTGAGCCTATTTATTTTAAAATATTATTTATTACTTTTATAATCACAAAATGAACATATTTTATTGTGGACACATATTAGAATATAGTAAAAAAAAAAAAGAAGAAACACTTAAACTACGAGACTGAGAATAAGCGCTAACTCCTATTCCACA
The DNA here is from genome assembly GCF_016906955.1 of Phacochoerus africanus. Classification (NCBI taxonomy): domain Eukaryota; kingdom Metazoa; phylum Chordata; class Mammalia; order Artiodactyla; family Suidae; genus Phacochoerus; species Phacochoerus africanus. Next base: position 136,153,722 of record NC_062546.1, on the reverse strand, counting down.
TTAGTGCTTATGCCTAGGCCTGGTATTCATTAAGAAAGTATCAGCAAAGCTATCTTTGTTATTTCTGGATGGTGTCTATTCTCATTGATCTAAAGTGTATTCTTACCACCCAATATCTAGTTCTATACATTTTACAGGTTTTTATTATTACTATTGTTTGTAATAATAACCCATTTTCAGAGAGAGATTAGTTTATATTCCCATTCCATGAAGATTCTATCTAATACATGAGGCAGATAGAATTTAGCCCATATTCATTTTTAAAGTTACTAATATAAGTAGAGATAAAAAGTCCCAAAGAGTAGTGGGGCATAGGATTGGCAGTCTATGGAATTACTAACTTTTCTTATCTTTTAATATGAAAAAAGGAAGTATTGCTAAAGCCATTGAAATTTGCTCAGCTGTGTCACAGAAGACATTAAAGTCAAATCTAAGTTTTAACAGATTTAAAGAACCCCCAAACATCTATCCATTCATTCAGCAGATATTCAGCTATTGACCACCCACTGTGACCTACTTACTATCCAATGCAATGAAGAGATGTTATTCTTAACTCAGGGTCAACCTGAAGAAATACCCTAATGGTATCACTAGACAGTGAGCTTTTGATGGCAGATATGTGTCTTAATCTCAACACCTAGTATAGGGCCAAATATCAGAGCTCTCAATTGAAGAAAATTTGAAGAGCACATTTTCCACAGAGGTGAGTCTCAAGGCTGATATCATTTATTCTTAATAATTGAAGCCAATTATGAAGCAACTAAGACTTTGTACTAAGTGCCTATAGATATTATTTCATATAATACTCCTATAATTTTTAGTAGCCATTTTAAAGATGTGTAAGTTTAAATGACTGGTTCATGTCACACAGGCAGTGGCCACAGAAGTAAACTTTAAGGGCGTGTTTGTCAGACTTTAAAGCTCATATTCTTCCCATGATCTTACACTCTCCCTTGCTAATTTCAGAATTTATAAAATATCAGAGACTTTAAGACTAAAAGCTGTGAAGTCAACTTAACAGGGTTTGAATTCCAATACCAGCTCTTGCTGTGTACCCTTCAATGAGCTATTCAAACTTTTAAAATCTCAGTTTCCTCATCTGTAAAATGAAAATGATAGTAGCTATCTCAAAGGACTACTGTGAGAATTAAATAAAATAATTCATGTGAAAGTACTTACCATGTCAACAATTGCTCAATGAGAGTGAGCTATTATTCTTAGTGTGAAGACACTTGCCAATTTTACTTTCTTTAAATTACTTGTTTAAATATGTATTATATTTTATATTACATATAAAGGTCTCTCTACTTATCTGGGGAGAGCCCGAACAAGAATTCTACAGATAAACAATAAACTGGCATGAAGAGGTAAAATGATATACCTATAATCTCACAAAAAGTAGAGGAATCAGGATGTCGAACTGCGCTTTCTGTTCCAGTGTTTCTTGTATTCTACCATATGGTCTTAACTTTGCAGTAAATGAAATAAGGAGTCTATTTCTGCATATGAGAAAACTTGTCAACTAAAAAAAAAGACTGGGAAATAATCACTAAGGGAGGTATATGATCTCTGTCTCCAAGATTTCTCTTTACGGTATGACAGAACGTGATCACTTTGTGATGGCTTAGG